>NC_090955.1:14987500-16237500 GCF_040807025.1 Struthio camelus | reverse complement strand
TATTGACAGCAAGATTATCTGAAAGACCACACTAAAATGTTCCATGAGTATTGGAATGCTAACAAACCACAGAACAGCATGAGCTCCTAAATCCAAACATATCTATTTAAAAATGTGTGACTGTAAACTTGTTTTAATCACTGTGTATTTTATTTTTTACTTTAAAAATCATTAATATTTTAAAATAAAATCAATAAAAGCAAATGATTTACATATTTAAGAAAAAAGAAAAAAGAAAAAAGTTGATATTTATAAAATCAAAATAGGGTTAGTTTTAGGGCTATTTTTTCCTCACAGGGTGGAGGAGATGAGAGAAGACATTTAACACTAGCATATTCAGGTAACAAACTTTAAAGGACCATATTATTATTATAACAGAGATCTGACACACAGGACTCTTCCAGGTGTCTCAGATTGGGTATTCTATGAAGAGGAATTGCAAATCATTAGCCATTTTAAACTCTCTTTCTGGAATTTGATTTATCTTGCCTAGTTAAAAATTTACCACTACAGATTTTAAGCTATACTCTTGTATTTAATAGCTTCAACACAAAGATATTTTCACAGACAGTTTAGAACAAGAGGTATGCAAGATGCCAAAGGCAAATAATGCAATGCTCCTGTTTCTAAATACTAATCAATGTTTACTTTAAATTTAAATAAACAAACATTACTCCAAAAACGGCCTACTTCTGAAATCACTCCATGTTAGAGATTTTTCAATAATTTTCTGTTTTAGAAGATGAATCATGAAATGCTGAAAATAGCTACGAAAGTTTAAAAAAATATAGGGAAGAACAATGTAAGATGGCAGGCAAAAAGCCTAAAGATTTAGATTCCTTAAGGGATGGAAATAAATACCAATATATCCCTTATATTGTTTGATATTATTTTGGAATATTTATTTTATCTTTAAATATCAGAATACTAAAAGAACAAGACTGAAGGTGAGAAAAGAGGTGACTGACCTGGTCTGGAGAGGGTCTGTGGTTGGAGTGTTGAGGCCTCCCAGGAGATCGGTGGTGGTGGTGGTGGTGGTGGTGGTGGTAGTGGTGATGATCATCATCATAGTTATCTGCCATCAGTTTCATTCTGTTTTGTGTCTGTTTAAGTTTGAAAGTGAGACAATTCAATTACATGCTGGACTATATTAACCTTACAGTGTTTTGGCTTGATCTTAGCTCACTCTTAGCTCTTTATTTGGTAGCTGCAAGGATCTAACAAGAGGAGTCAGGACTGCTGGCTCACAAAGAAAAGGAAACAGAAATAGAAAAAGATAACAAAGTATGTGAACATATCTTCTAGCTCAATTTTCATGCATAGAATTGCACAAAGTCGGAAAAGGATATGATCAAGGATGTTGTGTTTGAAGAGTGTCAAATAAGAAATTCAGTTTTTCATAATTTATTGTTTCAGAACACAGATTCCTATTTTTTCCAGTCTATTATTATGTCTTACTAATTAACTTGCAAAATCTCATTAAAAGGAATATAAACTATACTGCAAATATTTGCAGTTAGCTACTGAGGCATGTTAACAACACTAAAAGCTTCCAAATGCTCTAAAATCTGCATTTTGGCTTTTTCTTTTTTTTTTCTTTAACTGTATGCTCAGATCTCCTGGCTTAAACAGTAAGCTAAAAGAATCTGAAAACTAAATGATACAGATCCAGGCACTCAGAGAAATAAATGAGTATGGGACTTGACACATGTTACTAAATGAAAGTAAGTCTTAGATAGAGATCTTGAAAACAAGAAGATCGGCACTTCAGCTACTGCCTTGTACAGATAATAAAATCTATGTCACTATCAGGTAACAAGATACATCACTGCCCTTTATCACCATTACAATTATTCCATACCATGAAATACATGGACTGGAATAATCCAAACCTTGCTCATAACACCAAAAATATCTTACTGCCTAATTGCCCAATACCGTTGGATGTAGTACTTATTTTTCCTGTTCATAGCACTGAAGGCTGTCTGAGGTACACTTCTTACCATGTAATTAAGTTTTTACTTATTTTTGCACTGACAAACCCCAGAAGAAAACGTGGTCAACTCTCAAAGGTCTCCTCCAAAATTTGAAGAACCAATTAGAGACATATATAATTAATATCATTTCTGGAGGAAAGATAGGAGCCTAAATCCATTTAATTCTATCTTCAAAAACTTCATCTGAGCTTTGTCTGAGTTTTTCTACAGCAGAAAGGTTGCTCCAAAGGATCTACTTTGTGCCAACTCTCTGTGTAGACACTATTTGAGTAGGTCAAGCACAAACAAGTCTACTTTGCACATAGACAGTTTTTGGGATGCTAACAGGAAGAGACTTAAATCAATTGCAAAAAGCCAACATTTAGTTCTACCCATTCTCCAAGCTGGTAGGACACAAGCTAGCCCCAGTGGAGAAACTGTCTTAACACATTACCTCAGGACTTTGCCCAAACTAGTGAGTCCTATAGGACCAATCTAAACAGATCAATTTGAAGAGGAATCATTAGCTTGGATACGTTCTTATGCTAACAGGTCTAACTGTTAAATACCTAACATGAGATAATGTCCATGAGATACCTAGTGTCCAGTATCTAGCATGCAGTAAATTTACTTCCTGGATTATTGTAAATGGATTTTGCTATGAGAACGAGCCTATACTTAAAACTCTGCTAGGAGAGTTTTACTGGTAAATACATTTTACTGATAAATCTAAAATCTAAGACTGCCATTAAATCATTAAATTCCCTGATTTTAATGAATTTTGCTAAAGTAAAAAAGAGGTTTGTAAAAAAAAAAGTAGACTAATTTTTCATACTAAAAATATTTGAAGTTTAACAAAATCTTATGGAGGAAAACTATGAATCACAACAATCACAGGAAATACTTATGGGTCTTATTAGCAATTAATTAAAAAGTCACAATGCTTCTCAAGCAATTCACAAGAAGACCATTAGGGGGAGGATAGAAAACTGTTTTTACCGGAGGGCAGCTGTAATTAGGAAAAAAAAAAGATAAAAAATCCTTAAAGCATCTACAATATCAAGACAGATGGGCATGCACAGATAGGATGTGCACATGCATTAGCCACCATCAGACTCTTTCTGGCAATCTGTATAGCACCCAAAGAGCATCTTCCCAGTGTGTTATAGAAGAGATGCCCTCCAGGGGCAAGTGGCTGACTACTTGGAATAATACTGCCCTGGCACTGGAGAGTATCATTTCACATGTTTCAGCATTGCTTTCTGCACAGTTGGGACCATTCCATTTTCTCCATCTGGAATAAGAAGATGGAAGCATACAGCTGTTTTTACTTAGGTATGAATTTCTACTGATCCTACCAAAAAGCCAAATCTATCTGAATTATAGATAGTCTGCTTGCCTGTAGATTCAGAGGAAGGCCTTCAGAACACAAGGGTGAAAAAGATGGAGAATTAATAGACAAATAATAACTCACTTACTGTAAACACTGTAATACCCTGCCTCTTTGGGGAAGCTCCTAAGATTTTATTAGTTTATTTTCTTATCAATGAACAGCCTTAAATTTCCTACCTTTCAACTGTATTTCTTAAAAGAATGCAAAAGTTAAACAAGATGATATATGCAATCCTAAAAGTGTCCCCTGTAATGAGGTGTTGGGGATTAGACATGTCATGGGATAAGAACTGTAAATGAATGATGTCATCTTTCTAATTTGGTGCTGAAATATAAATAAACCACTTCTAATGTTTCTTCCTTTTGGATGCCAGATTGCAGTAAAATGTGCACAAAGAAACTGTTAATGCTGTAGTGGGCTTCCTTTTGTTTGTCTATTCTGCAAAATATAAAAGAAATGTGAAATGAGAATTTTTTTCAACTCACATTCTCATTAAACCATCCAAACACTAGGTGACTCTTGGCTGTCATTCATCTGTTAAAATGATGATACTTTTTTCGCAAAATATGTATTTTTAACAAAAGCATTTTGTTTTGATTTGTTAGCTCTTCACAACGATAACTAATATGATTTGAGGTACTGTTTGTCTTTATTTTAGCTACTGCTAAAGCGTGTTATACTTCTATAGTGAACTGTATTTTCCAGGTATGCTTAGCTTTGACTTTAAAAGTACAACACATGGCACAATTTCAAACTTTAAAATATTTTATATATATTTTGGATGATGAGCAGGGGGATTTCTGGAGGAGTTGCAAACATAAAGGCATCTAGAAAATTAAATGGAGGAACAACACAACACAATCCTTTTCAGGTCCTTCTAAACAAAAACCTTGAACATTACTCCTGTCTGCTTCACTTGCTAACTCTTTTAATGTTTAGTAGGCTTTGAAAAACCAGGTATATTTTTATTTGAGGAAGAAATTAATTAACCAGACTGGAACTTGTCCAGGACCCCATGGCTTCACACCCTTATACTTACACATACACACACACAAAGGGATTTTATTGACCATATGTTTTAGAACCATGGGTTATCAGGGAGATGATAACTCCTACTGGTCAGATTCCCCTATCAACACATTAGGACATTGGTTCAGTACTGACTACGAGGGAAAAGTACCACCTAAAGACTTGGTAACACTGTCATTTCCTGCAACACCGTCAGCACACTTGAAAATTTCATATTCAAGAACATACTTTGCTCACATCACTTTTGCAACCACAACAGATGACTCAGTATGACTGTTCAGGATGATCTGGAAACTCAGTATTAGAACATGCAATTCACAAAAATTGCAGTGGTATTTGTACATATATTTAAACTGTGTCATATCTAATCTGCATTATCTGTTACTCCCTAAGAATTATTTCACATCTCGAATAGTTATTTTATACAGTTCAAAATTTATTCTCATCTTTCTCTCAAGATCTAATCCCAACAACCAGTTATCACAGAAGTCAAAAGCTAGTATTTATTTTTTAGTAGAAGTTTGAAATTAAATTAGAGGGCTGATATCAACTTTCTTCCTGCCAACCTGGTCCCTATCCTGTTGCTTACAATCTAACCCATTTCAAATGAGACCTGAGGGAGAACTACCCTCAATTTAAAGACAGTGTCAAGGATAGGCATCTTCCTGAGATGCACGTTAAGGTTCTAGTCCTCTTTTCTTTGTTTATCCTGGAGCCTCCCCCGAAACAATTTTCAGTTCCAGCTCATTAGGTAACAGTACTCCCTATGGGATAAATAGCAGTAGTGGCTTAAGGAAGAATTAACAACTAAGTTGGCTGCCTCTTCCTCTTCGCCATTCCAGACACATTCTCAAATAGTTAACTATTTTTGCCTTAACAATGGCCAAAAATATATCTGCTTCCCAATGAAGCAATTACTCCCTATCATCCGTTATGACTCAGATGCTAATAAGCATATCTGCAAATGGATAATTACTGAATCCCTTCCACTTAACTATCAACCCCCTAATTCACACTCTAGTGTAACCTTGTCAAATCCCTACCAAACTCTTCAGTGCAACATTTCAAAGGATTAAGCAGCTGGAGGAGCAGCAACATTAGGCTGAGTGTGTCTGTGTGATGTATAACCTCTCCTTCCCCAAACATCTCTATCCACCTCCTGATTAAGAAAGGCCTTCAGTCCCACATATAACTCTGATGAGGAAACTTAAAAATAAAAGCCATGATGCATTTTTTCCCAAAGATGAGACAAAGTCTGCCCTATCTCCCTAACAGGAGGTTATCTAAAGCAAAGTTATGCAATTTTTTAGTAGAATATATATATATTTTAGATTTAAAAGACTCATTTACTTTCTTCCTGTCTTTTCAACAGCTGAAGTCCTTAATTCAAACTGGTTATCTTTTCACAAGCACATTACAGCTGAAACAGAAGATACAGGCTTGAAGAAGTGTTTGGATAGATACTCTAGCCTGCATCAAGCCTGCAAGCTGGCCTCTTTAGGACAAAAAATCTGTGAAATGTCCAATTGTACCGTCACTTAAAATTACAACTATTCTGAAAAGTAAGAAATCATGTACATTTTCTAACAAGTGTTTGAGCCACAAATACAAATCTATTGATTCACATTAGACTATTCGTAACGCCACTGCACAGTTTTCTGAAGCCTCTGTATCAACTGGTAATTTCAAATACAGAATTTTGCAGAATTTGTATTTGCAAAACTGTGGTGATCTTTTAATCTCTTCACTGCCTGTTTCTATTTATGATGAACACCCACCCTTCTTTCAGCAGTAATTTTTTTTCAATGTGTATTGCCTTGTGTATACCCCATATAACCAAATTAGGTATATTCATGTCCCCCAATTTCCTACAGTGGAGTTCATCCTTCTACAGCAACATTTCTAAGACAAGAAGGAATCTCTCGTCCACTCAGGAGATACGAAGAAGCCTCTACCAGCAGCGTATCATAGAGTTTCAGATTTCTTCCTGTCAATAAAACTGTTTTCCTGTGATTAACATTCTTAAGCTGCTATTTAAGAAACCAGGCTTTTCAGCAGTAAAACCTACACTCTAGGACAGAATACACATATCTTCCTAGTCGTAAAGCACTCACTATTACTCGCTTATATTCACCCTGCAATTAGTAGTAAAGAACTGTGTTGCACTGAATTAGAGCCTGAGAAATTCCCATCTCAACTATGCTCCTTCGAAGACAGTATTTAACTAATGAGTTAACTAATTAACTAGCACTTAGGCAGTCCCACTGTCTAGCATCTTAAAATATCCCACTGTCTAGCATCCTAAAATATTGTTTTAGTTTTAGAAAAAATAATCATAATTAAATACAGACTAGTGAATGGGAATGCTATCATGTGGCAGGGTATGTACACACACACATACAGATATATACGTATAAAATGTTCTTTTCTCAGTGAAAGGTAGCAAAGCTTTTAGAATCACAACCATTTAAAAGATTTCACAATTTTTACTGATTCCAGCAAAACAAAACTAATACCATTAGTCAGCGAGAGAATGATGAACATTGTGGCAAAGGCAGGATTTTCTGAAATGCGAAGGGTGACTATGGCACACAGGGAATTGCAGTGGGGCACAGAACCGCACAGGTGACCCAGCTGACTCACAAAGGGCATTGGGTCTGAGTGGTCTCAAGTATTTTCTCAAGGCAGAGCTTTCCAAACCTCTCCCCTCTCTCGTTCCCTTTTACTCTGCCAACGGAAGTGCGTTGTAGTTTAGCTCACACACTGACAGCAGAATTCTTAATTAAGGTATCTTCTCGGCATGACCCAGAAATAATTTAGCTTGAATTTAGCATCCCAGGTTGAACTGGTAGCTCTAACAGGTTGGAATAAATTTACTCTACCGAAAACATTCGATACAGAAATAATTCAAAGACATTGAACAGGAAATTCTGTTACTTTTGTCCCAGTCACTTTCCAGCATATGATAAATGATCAAAGCAGGATATTAAAATTTGTGGTTTATCTACTTGAATCTATCATTAACTTGTTTTGGAACCTTTACCTTATTTTAGTTCTCTCTAAAATGGCAATAAGATTTTATACTGAAAAGCTTTTGCAGTCCAAAGCTCAAAGTGCTTATTGTCATTGTGTGTTGAACTGTTCATTTCATACTAATGATAAAATGAACTGTAGTTATGATCTAATTATAAGTTAATTTTTAATTAAAATTATAAACTGAAATTATTACATATTCATATAAAACTCATTTTTATAACTGTGAATTTCATTATTCTTGATATGGTTTTGTTGAAAACAGGTTTTCTCAAAATTCATGTAGTCACAGCTCAGACAAAAAAATCATCCTATCAACAGCTTTTTGAAAGTGCCTGGTAAGCACCAGGCCCACATCTGAGAAGCAGGTTTTAATTTGGATATATACTAGTATAGGAAAAATGCCTAACTTGTAAAATGCAACAGTTCATTAACTGTGCCTCCTACAGACTGCGCATAGCCTTATTAGCCTGAATAGTTTTCTCAGTTTTTTTGCTTTAAATTCATCGACTACATTCAATAAATGCTCTATCCATTTCAAAATAAAGGAATGATAGAGGAATTAAAAGCAGCTTAAATCTAGGTGCACAGCTACACTAACCTTTAGGGCTTGAAACTGCTATCTTTGATCATTCAATATTACTATTTGCTAAGCTGTCAAGGTCAGGAATGGTATGTATAACTGAATTTCTAACCCACTTACCAAAGAATTTATGATCACCCTCTGTGAGAAAACTGACAGATATTTCTTGTCCCCCTAAAATTCTGTAAAGTTTAAATCAGGATCTCCTGAAGTGAAATGAAAGTCTTTGACTGACTGGTAATAGACTCAATAGCTTAACAGCAATCTGTAACTGTAAAACTTTAATATTAAAATTGTCTTTTAAAAAATATTTTAGCAAGGTGGCAAGAGGGAACTATGCTTTGATCTGTCATCTGGATCAAGTTAACAACAAAACTCCCATGAATGAGGTTCAAATGAGGAAAAAATAGTAAAATTTGTTGCTCTGGGATAAAGGTGTAATACCATTCAATAGCTATTACTTTCCTTTGGATTTTCTTCTCCATCTTTCTTCACTAAATGGAATTTGAAACTTCTCTAGAATATTCAATTTCAATAGAGTAGGATTTTTCCCTGTATAATATGGTAAGGAGCAGATATAAGGCCGATGAGCTATCCTGGAGGCCTGTGAGATCCTGTGGTCTACTTATTAAAGCATGGAATTTAAAAGCTAGAGACCACATTCTAGCTTCGATTCTGCAATGGCCTCTTGTCATCTTCAACAACACAGCACCTCTATTCCTTGCAATCTCACTATTTGAAAATAAGCATGGTAATACTTACACAAAGCACTCCTAGTTCGTCATGTCACAGATGCTTAGCTCTAGTCTTACTGATTTTTACTAATGAACAATTTAATTTGAGCTCCTCTTCTTTAAAAAAACAATTTTAGAGAACACAAATAAAACCCCTTTTAACTTTGAAATCTACAAGGTAAAGATCTAAAAACAAATAATATATTTTAGACTATATAATTCACCAAGTTTATCCAGACGTTGCATAAATTTAATGCCATTAACCTGGATTTTTTGAAAGCACATGCAACTGCCATTGGTTTTCCAGGATGCAGCCAGTGCTTCAGGTCTGAATTCCATTAGCTAAGGGTTAGCAACATGTTTGCTAAGTAAGTTAGTTCAATACTTGCTCACTCCTAATGAAATCAAATTTTCACGTTAGAACAATGTTTCTACACATTCACTGAAAACTGCTATCATTTGAAGACGACTTAAGAATTTCTAATTATCCCTGCTGCTGCACAACACAGAAGGTAACTGCCTTAGAATACAATTTATAGCCGATTTGTTACTTGACAAGTTACATTTAGTTAAATATTGGACAACAAATGCTGTACTTGGCCTCAAACACCTTTAAAGTTCACCAAATCATGTTTGTTACTGACAATCTCTTAAAAGATTGTAATAGTTTGCATGAAATGAAGACTTTATGAAAACAATATAATTTTTTCATTAAAGAATCCAAATTACATTCCAAAACGTAGACTGACACGCTTGCCTAACAGACAAAGACAGTCTTGAAGTACAGCAGTGCAAGGCATTTCAGAACTGCTGTGCTTCTAAGCGACAGCTATGCTGACTTCTAAGAAAAATGAAGAGGCCACAGGAGACACTGAAAATTATGATTAAAATTCTATTCCATGTATATCCTGTATTTCTAATGTTTGATCAAGTCCATTTTCTTTTTTCTTATTATTATTTTTCAGCAAGTTTTTACGTATTTCATCCCTGTTGTCTGATCATCTTTAAACATATTTCTGAGATCAAAAATGATGCGTTCAAATTCCAGCTTTAGAGGCTCTGGAAAACACGTGCAACATCACTGCCAGAGTTCCAGCCTCTTTGAGCATCTTGAGCATACCTAGAGATGCATGCAGCCTGCATAAGTGATTTGTTACTAAGCAAAATACTAAGCTTAATTTGCCATCTAGAAAAGAGATTTCAGAGGTATACTATTGGAAAGTTTCAGTTTCAGTTTCTTGAGGTATTTACAGATATTCGAGCACTAGTTCACCAATTATTTAGCTGAAGCAAAAAAGATAATTCCAAGATTTCTTTAAAAAGCTTGGCCTTGAGAACGTTCTCAATTCCTTTTATTGGTAGCATACTTCTTGAATCAACACATGATTCAACAAAGCAAATCCTTAAAATATATCCTCTGAATATGGTTTGCCAGAAGGGCTTGTGTCATTCTTCCACAAGGTAAAGGATCAGTTATTTATTGGAATATGAATGTTGCGGCATCGATTTGATGACGTTTTGAATTCTAACATGGTAAATTTTTTGACATGATCAAAAATGTGTAATCACTTTTCCACATAGGATTATAATGGCAAATCTAGTTGACTATGAGATTAGTAAACAAAAATTTTATTCAAATTAACAAGATTAATGTCCAGACAACCTAATTGTTTTAAACGTCTCAAAAACAGGCCTAAAAAAAAACTCAGTAGGGCACTGAAAGATGTCATGAGACACACTGCTTGATGTACTGACTTTCTGGGTGCAGATCTATAGGTGTAAATCTGAAAAATGTTAATTTTTATCTAGAGAGAGAGAGAAAAAAAAAAAATATATATATATAGACACACACACCCAATTTTGTAAATAATTAGCATTATGTTGCTAGGGTTATGCTGTTAGAAGTAGCTTGAATTAGCATAAAGCAATACAAACTCTGGAATACTTATAAAATCGTTCTCATTGCAGATGTGCTTGCTAAAGTCCACTTCTTTCATGCAGATCTAGAATTGGCAAAATGTCCCTCAAAGCAAATGAGAGAGTTGAATATTAAAGGATAATGCACTATATTCTTCACTCCACTCCCGTGCCTTTAAAATAAATATTTGAAAAGGGATTTAAGACTTCTATTATATGTCTTCAAACTTTAGAAATATACAATAACATTCAATTCAGGTTTTTTTGTTGCCAATGCAGTGAGTTTTCAGACACCAAGAAAATTCCAGTCAAGAAACTTAAGTTATGAAGAATATAAGTTTGCAAGCACACATCAGTAACCAAAAGATAAAAACATTACAGTATGGTAACTAACTAGGAACTCCAGACGCTAAATAACTATCATAATCATAAACGTATGGGTATTGGAATGCATCACTATGGGGCAGAGTTATGTTTTACTGAGCACTTTAATTATGCGTTTTCTTTTTATAACATCCCTGTAATGCAATGCATCCTTATATTCCTACTCTTAACTATTTTAACATGGGTTTTGCTGCTTCGTTTCCTCCTCTCCATTGCAGAACACAGTTAATTTTTCCCCCTGTTAAAATTCCAAATGGGCTAATAAGCATGTTTTTCTTTTCCTGATATAGTATATGACTTGTCTTGGAAAGTGTGAGAGACAGGATGCATGCAGGCTAAATGCGTGCATGATAGCCTACTGGAGAAAAGTGTGGCTGCTCCTCACTTTTAACTCTCTTTTTTGACCTAATTTCCCTTATGACTGCTGCATACAAAGCAAAGCACTCAGTAACGTTTTTATGCTAAAAAGCATATTTTTTTCCTTTTTCTCATCCGTGTCTGAACTTAATTCACATGATATTTAGCATGAAAAACTTAAATTCTCATCATTTGTGATATGCATGTAACCAGAACACCACTTCATTGGGCCCTGTCCCTGCTTTCCCACATTCACAGTATGGAGAACAGGGATTAGGAAATAGTAGTGAGCGGTTTCCAAGTTTTCTTGAAATTCAACCTTTCTCTTAAGTAAGAGACAGGAGTAAATGCTTGTCAAATTAGATGCCCTGACCCCTGTGCAGCAATACTTCAGGAGAGAGAAATTGTTTCACATATCTAATCTAAAATAAATCCAAATTATCATGCAAAAAACCTAAAAAAGCCAGTTAAAGAGTGGAATCAGTCCAAAATGATTAGCTGTTACAAAAAGTGACACCCAGAAAGGCTTGCAGATTATCTTTTTTAGGGTTAATTATTGCTTTGAAGATATCTCAAACTATGTCATAAAACAGAACTAAGTAAACCAATGTGATATGCAAAGGAGACTGGAAAAAGTTTCAGGCTAGAAGAAGCCTGAATGGGGCAGAAAAAGGAAAGAGATGGTGGGAGAAAAGACAAAAAAGCCCAGTAGCCCATCTATTGATCTGCCTGGAAGCAAATAACACAGGAACAATCTATCCATTATAGACTGAGAGAAACAACAATTGGAAAGCAGTTTCTAATGTAGACTTTGTCAAAGATTTGGATTAGATAATACAGTGTTGAACAGAAGCATGAAAGTTTTGTGTATATTTCAATTCTGTTTAAATTAAAGTACTATTTAACTGATATTAACAAGCATGACACCTGCTTCTTTGAAAGATTACAAAATGTGACTGACTGATTCTGAAAGAAGTCAGAGCACATAATAAGTCTCTCTTTTCACAAGCTGAAGGGTAATAGTCCTTTCACAAACACCAGCTGGGATATTAGACACTTGGCAGATTGAGAGACACAGCAGTTTCAAGTGCCAAGCAGACACTTATCTGAAGTACTAAGGCCAAAATTTCATCTTTCCTGTCACTTGTGATTGAACAAAGTTATGCTGATTTGAACATGGTCCATCTGACTTTTCTGTTGTAGTCTCTGCATTTGTGTTTTGAATCCTTTTTAAGTTCTGTGAATTAAAAGTATGGCTTGAAGAGCAGGAAATATCTTGTAATAGTACAGCATACTCAGTAATGTATAGGCTAAAGTCATGCTAAAAGTATTTGTCTGAATCCTACTACTAAACTTGGTAATTACACAGAAGTATGTTAAGAACATACACACAAAGACGTGGGTTAAAAAGTATAATTAAAGCTCTGAAACAGTAGCTGCCCAAGGACATCTCAGGCCACATCCTACTAAATGCAGACCAGCAACATAAGATAGTAGGTTTCTCTGGGTTTTTTGCTTTTTTACAACAGGAAATAACCCATTAAAAAGATAATTCCCCATAATAATTATTTAGAAACAGACATGAATCAGAAACTTCAGTAGCAAAGTAGGACCTTTGAAACTGCAGTTGTATAGCTAGTAGCACTGATGGTCTTGCAGTGTCTTTAATGTCTGAAGAGCTCATTTCAGTTGTAATTTTGCAGTTTCATTACCAAGTCCAGCTCCCTCATTTGCATCAGATACAAAATATAACCCAGGTTGAAATTACTACACTTCCTCCATTGTATGTAATAAAAATAGATAAACAAAATATACATTTCAACATATTAATGGTATATGAGATATATGGGCAGAAATGAAGATACATCACAACACTATTTTGATGTGTTTTACAGAGACACCTTGCCTATAACTAACTTTGGTTTGATGACAGATTGTAGAGATGGTAAGTTTTGTCCACCATGACAGGAATAAACAACTAGAGCAGAAAAATTTGAAATCTAGTTTTTACAATATTTTTGGAATAACTGGTACTTAGCACAGCACTTGAGGTCAAGTGTTAAAACTATATTTAGCTCTATTATCATCTGCTTTGTAGTAGAACTTAATGTCATGTTTCACAAACGTCTCATGGATATAGAAGTGTTTTAGCTTGGAACTTCACTCATATTTATATAATAAAGATATTCATATCCACTATTCTGATTTCAGATATTTAGCACCCATTTTCACCTATACAGCCAGCCAGACCAAAAATTATAAGAGTACCAGTGTTGATACATACATGATTTCATATCCACAATGCCTACTTTTTCCATTTAAGACTGGCAATCTCAGCGGATTTAAACCATTTGTCTGAACAAAGTGAGTCACAATAGCTAGAGCTATGGCGAAGTTCTAGTAGAAGTTCACAATGAGATTATCACCAGGGAAGAAGAGTGCCATTAGACATGACCATGCTTCAGATATGGTATAAACTCCTCAAGAGAAAACTCTGAACAGAGAACAAACAGAAACAGATCACCAACTACAAAGCAGGAAAGGACTGGGCCTATGATGCCTCCAGGGCCTGACCACTACAGGCCATGAGGCCAAAAAATCCCACTCACTGGAAAGTGTGGTGTAAAAATATCATCAGAAAGAACTGGGATTCCTGAGAGCACAAGAAGGAGAAAGAAATGAAGAGGACTCAACTCATAGCTAGGTATAAATACAGTATCTACAATATCCAGCTATGACTTGAGTCCTTGAGACTTTTATAAATATAAATTCGCACATTTTGCTGAAAAAATGAGAAAAGTGCTGTGTGAGTACAGCCATTTTCAGTACTTTCCCAAGACAGTTTCTTCTCTGAAGTAACTACTTGGATCAGGCAACCACTGTTAGATACACATACATTTTCTTTCTTGGTGGTACTCTGCTTGGTGTTACTCTTGGTGGTACGCTGCTGTTCCACCCTCGCTCTAATCCAAGTTCACTGGATTTATATCCAAACTGTTTATACTTGGTAAAATTAAGAAAACATTCAGATTACAAAGGAAGGGAATAAAATCCAGTATTAAGATGTGCAAATATATTGCCTAAGGATATTTCTAATTAGCAGAGAAGTATAAACTATAAGGATTTTTACGCCAGTAAAGCTATTTCGGCTACTGAATATATGGGCTGCTTGTATCAAATTCAATGGGATTTGAGTAGACACATTTAAAGTCAGAGATTAATAGCTGTTTTGCCACATCGCCTGAGAATCTTTACGGAAAAAAATAATGAAAGAATGATATTCCTAATATGATAATTTAATACATGAAATTATTTGAATATCTATTCTTATCTGTCAAAATAAAACAAAGTATATAATGAAACATGCATAACCTTTGACAAATTTCAGAGTCAAGAACTCTTGGCGCTTACATTTAGTAAAGGCTGTTAACCACGCTGGCTGCACCACACGTACACATTGACGCCTGCTGCCAGTAGCATGGGAATGGAAACATACGTAGAGGAATCAGACCGCTGGGTGCAGCAGCCCGTTCACTCATCACTGCTAAATACATCTGAGCCTATGCAGCTTAATCATAACAAAAATAAGGGCCCTGAAAGTTCAGGGTCTCAGACTACTCCTGTGCTCAAAGTTACGTGCAGACATAAAACGCTTGACCAAGACCAGTATTTTGAGTGATAGTAACCGGTGTAAACAAAAGAGGGAAAAAAGAGGAGCACAGTGGTCAAACACGGCTGCAGTACACATGTGAATGGCTTCTTAACACATTTCTATTTACTAGGCAGTAACAGATTCAACAGTACAACAAATAAAGCAGATCCGTGGACAATAATAATAACAACAGCAAAAGTAGAGTCCTGCGCTCCTAGAGGATTTCCATACGAGAAATTTAGGGCAATCAGAAACATTAACTCAGTTTGATAGTAACAAAACAGAAGCAATACTGATTGGGAACCAAATATACACTCCAGCACAATACCAGGATAGTATTACAGATGGTAAAGTCCAAAGACTCTGTAAGAAAACACTGCTTGACTCTCTTTGTTCCCACACTTACTAAACATTAGAGGACCTAAATGCAATTAATTAATGTACAGTGCTGCAAAAGAATGTTTTGGGCTGCCAGACTAATCACAGTCACAACAATTTCTAGCCCTATTCTTCTTCTTATACTATAATATAAACAACACTTTTAGTAACACAGTGCAATACAGCTGAATTCACGTAACAGGGAAAATTTAATGTTGGGAACTGGGTTATTCTCAAGTCCTTGATGTCACCACCATGATATTACATTAACTCTATATTTCTGATGTACTTAACCAGAACTGTATGTACGATGCAACTTGCTGCCCTCAATTCTATTTTTCTCCTTTGCTGTTGAAAGCATTCTTTGAAACATTTTGATGTTAATTGGTAAGAAATACTTCTATGTAATGCATGTAGGAGAAAATATTGCTAGTGGTTAATTGGTTGAGAAACTGTGGTTACACAGATTTTTAAAATTCCTTAATTGTTTCTCACCCTTTTTGTTTCATTAGCAATATGTTCATATGATGAAATACAGAGTAGCTAACTAATAAACTAGAGGAGGCTGCCAAACACCAGCATTGCCTCTGGCCAGAATATTCTGTACACCTGCAGTCTTGAAAACTGGAAAGGTTTCTAATTTCATGTTTTGAGAAGAAAAATAAAACGTTCTCAAGGAGTTAGAAGACTTTGCATTTTGGCCAATTCCACTTACAAGTTTGGCTCTATACCCCAAAAGTGAAAAGAGGCAACTGGGACATTTACTCACAGTATCCAAGTTCTGAATAAACCAGTAACATAGCAGTATCTTCTGCTCCTACCAAAATCCCTTGAGATGTTCTATAAATGGACTTTAAGCTAATTATTTCATGAAGGATTGCATCACAAATTTCTCTAAAAAAAATCTATCTTGGAATTCTCTAAAGGAATCTTGGCCAGGGTGATTATAAACATTATGTAATCATTCAGCCAAGCCCTAGTGGTCATCTTGTTTAATACTGTATTTCTGAATGGTCTTTTAAGCCTTTACAAAGCTCTACGGTTTTCAAAATATAGAATTTGCTGTATAAACCAAAATAGTTTCAGTAGTTCTTTTTCTTTTCTTTTTTTTTTTTTTTTGGTAGGCACTTATCGCTATACATTCCATTACTATACATTCCATTTATTTAAACTAATAAATATTTTACTGGCAGATTGCAGCTACTAAAAAAATTGTGTAAACTATTACAGTTAGATATGATCTTTTTTATGAAAAGGTGTCTGCAACACAGAGGTCAATATTATTGTCCCTAATTTTACAGGTGGATATACTGTGGTACAAGTAACCTTCAGAAATAATCAAAACATAATGGGAAGAAACCTGCAAAAGTAAACCAGTATTTGACATAAAACCAAATAATTTCTTCCAGCTTAGAAACAAATAGAGTTTGAATAAAGCTCACAGAGTCAGAATCCATGAAAAGTCTCCTAAATTTATCCACATGAATAATATTTTGGTCTTGAATATATGTATGTCTGTAGCTCCATATTTAAAATAAATCACATATATTTGTTCTCATCTCCTTACACAGGCAGTACGTCTCATTTCTTTAAGATGCTTCTTCCTTTTGAACATGAAGAAATGGGACAAATTGTGTCAAAAGCAGTATGTGTTGGTAGTTTAGACTCTGACTTCATTTTTTATAGGACAAATCACATAAAAAATAACAGATAAAATAATGTTAAGCGTATGACATGGACAGACAAAGAAGAAGAATGCCCGTGCCTGAGGAGGCAGTACAATGTACAGCCCCTTTGGCACAATGGTGCCTGTTTAGACAATGGCCTCCTATTCCGAGATATTGGAAAATACTTGGTACTTTTTTCCTTCACATGGAAATTTTCATGTTCTTTTCCTGTGGCACGTTTTCAGTGTTCTTTTGAAGCCACTCTGTGGCAGTATATGGAGAGCCAAGATGCTTCCAGATGAAATAGGAAATACACCAGGATGCTTTAAGAGTTTATCAGAATGACTACAGCAGTCGATCACAGCGCAAGTCTGTGCTAAACGCAGCTACATTTCCATGTAGGCAATTCAGTCTCAGTGCAAGTCTACGATACATTACAGCACTGTGATAGAATCTGTTTCTTTGGCCTTAATCCAATAACAATAAAACTCAATGAGTAATCTCAATACTTTGGGTTACTCCACTGAGTTTAATAGAATCGACCTCCCGAACCTTAAAGACATCTACTACATACTGTGCCCCATCTCTTTAAATATGAAGCAGGCCTTTGATGCTTACAATAACCTCACATGGTGAGAGCCAGCAGAGCTCTTGTACAGTGCTTTCAGTAGCAGTAGATAAATTTGCAAACATTTTGATGTTCCTACTAGATAAGCACCTATAAATGTTGCAAAGGATATCCATTAAACCTCCGCAACCCCTTCCCTTAAACGTGACCCTCACTAGCCTCCTCAGAGTTAGCAAGGTCAAAGAGCAGTACTTGGCCCTGTCTTCTGCACATAGAACCGTTAAGGAAGAGGATTCACATTTTTTGTCTGAAAAACATTCTGACTTTAGGAAATCTACTTTCCTCAATGGGATTTTCCACAGGAAGACAGTGACTCCCTTCTTAGTCCTCAGAGGACGCTCCATGGCGCCTTGTGTATGCCATCAGAAACCTTGGATTCTGATGAATGGTGGATTCTCATACATACTGCTCTTTCTTATGTCGAAGTTTCTAAACAGAGGCTGAGGTCATCCACTCAACAATAGTAGCAAATGGAGTACAATGTTGCACATTTTTAGGTATCATCCATTGCAACGACTCATAGTACAGCATGATTTGAAATGTCTAGAAAGAGAGACCTGGAGTTTATCAAAAATATTACAAAGTCTAGGATGTCACTGAGATGGACAGCTGTAGAAGCAAAGTCTCAAAGAGTTTTTGAGACAGAAACTCTCCAAATTGCAAATAAAAGGAAAAAGTGAATCAAAAACTGTCTGAGATGTATGATGACACAGCACGAGGGTCAAAGATTCAGAACAGCTTTTATTTAGGCCAAACTGATTCACCTGTCTATAAAGATCACAAAATAAAACTTGATAAAAATTATACTTTCTGTTTCTGAAAGGTAAATCTCATCCTCACTGAAGGCTAATTTCAGACTATTCTGTTTGGCTAAAATGACAACTCTTTGAAAAACAAGATGTTCTTGGCAGACATGCAGTAGGAAAGGAGAAGAGATGCTAATACAAGCTTAATTGCAGCATCATAAAATGAATTCCATAATATAATGAGGAAAATGTAACAAGATTACCTAAAGGATAACTCGAGGACATTACTTCTATATGAGCTTTGCTAATATTTAAAACAGCACATGTAGATTTCCAGGCAAGGTAAAAATATGATAAAGGCAAATTTCTAAATTGAGTTAACGTGCTAGCATAACTACAAATGATTCCCCAATAGCTTGTTTGCATGATTTATAAGACATAATCTGTATCAACTGCTGCTCCCCACCACAACAACTACTGTTCTATGTTTGCAGCTCTAATAAAATAGTAAAGCGCAAGTCAGGTTCTGAAGAGAACACTTCTCAAAATTTGGGGAACTTTAGAAGCAATTGTCACGAATTGTCAAAGGAAAACAGAGAAATACATGGAGAAAAATAACTTTCTCCTGAAATGCAGTAGAAGATACTTTTATATTTAATGAAGAAGTCTCCTAAAACACAGTAATACAGTACAGATACAGCTGCATTTTTTTAAATTCAGGAGATGCATTATTTGATGTGCAAATCAAGAATGAGATTTCCCACAGGATATAAACATATACAAATATGTTTACAGAATACATGTACGAATTGAAGAAAAGATTCTGAAGGGTAAAGAAGGCATTGCATCCTCTTATTTATCTGCAACACATTTACTGCTGTTTACTGACATCTCTTTGTGGAACAGGAAAAGCTTGGTCTTACTGATGCTAGGCTAACATAATTTTCAGCCACTATGTTTAATCTTTGGCCTAGCTGTCCCATCACCAACTGAAAGACAGGGAACCTTTGCAGGGAGCAACATAAAACAGGAAAAGGACCAACATGAAAAGAAAGTGCTTGGATTCTTTAAGGTCTGCATTTCTCAACCTTTGTCCTGCTGCCTTGATGAGATCCCAACCTCCTATAGCCATGAATAGAAAGCTTCCTGTTTGATTTGACAGGGAGATGTATCGTAAATCTATCTGCTCTTGTGTATATACATAAAGGGAATACACATTTTTATCACTGCTCACCATTTTACTTTGATCTTGAAAGCAAAAATTCCCCCTACAGGTTCAGAACAGGAGTGGATTTGGGGGGCCTAACGTTTAGCATCATCTAGTCATCTTCTAATATTTAGAAATATTTCTCCTTTTATTACTACATTAAGGTGGAGAAGCTGGGTTTGTTTGTTCGTTTTATCTTTCTTTCTGCAGTGTAACAGTTGTGGAAAATGTGGAATGGGAGGAATAAAGCCATTAGAAAAAATCTGATGCTGCAGTTCATCATTCACTAACGTCCTGGTTCTCCGATAAAAGTAAATCACAATAGGTTCACTATTCTCTCCTGAAAGAGATACAGTTAGAATAGTACCCATTTCATAAAACTGAAGAACAGGGTGGATATATCATAGAGTGTGGAATTCATCACTTTTCCCCACAGTGCAAACAATTTTATCAAGGAAGAGTAGCAATAACAAGCAATGGTGTTAGATACCCATATGGAAGATTTGAAGGTTGACAGTGGTTCTCCCAAAAGGGATTAAAGAAGTATGAATGATCCCTACAACCTTCATTATCAGATAATGCTTAAGTGTAATAAAGTTGTGACTTATTAAATAATATTCCTGTTCCTGATGTCTCCTTTTTTCTTGTGGTGTCTGAGATAAAACAGAGATTATTTTGGCATCAATTTAATCTAGTTAAATAGCTTTACTGAAGATCTTTATCACTATAAATAATGGAGATATCTGAAGTATTTGGTTACAATTTTAACCAAAGTTATCCACAACAATGGCTCTCTAGAAATCCTTTTCCGCTGTTCCTCCACTCTTGCTGAAGGAAGTTATGAATGTTTGAGCACTTTTCAGCAAAGGCTTAAACATAAAAAAAAGAGAAGTAAAAAAAAGGGGTTTTTTTGTTCGGTTGTTTTTTTTAAGGCAAAACATTCTTCCCATATATTTGGAAAGCATTTTAAAAACATCCATGACAGATAGCATGGAGCATGGCAAAGCTGCATATTCATTTACTCTTCAGTAAGGAAAGATAAGGGTGAAAAAAAGAAAGGATCTGAAACATAAGAGAAAATAAAAGCCATTGCTTTTCCAAAGCTAAACAAAACAAAAATCCCTACAGTTATTTGGAACCTAACATATTCTGCTCAGATGCAGCACAGTGGGATCAAGTACTAAAAAGCATAAAAGCTATCTGCCTATTTAGCATATGAAATTTGGGTGAAATGTCTCCTGGACAGCTGACTGACCTGAGACATGTGTGCATCCTGGCTGGCACCCAGGTACTTGGCTGGGATATCTGTAATGAAGTCAGCGTCATGAGTGGATGATAAGTTCATGCTCAGGGGCTGTTTCCTACTTTTATAGACCTGTGGGAGAAAGCTATAATGATTAGGTGCAGGAGGTCCTTAGCTTAGCAGCAAGGGTTTTTCTTAACTTTCTGTTACCAAGTGTGTGAAGATCTACATTATGTAATGCATGATTCAAAATGAAGAATCATAACATTGACTATGGAGTATGCCCTAAACATTATGAACATGACATGCTCGTTTGTGAAGCAGCACACTGCCTAAAAGCAGAGAGGTTACTCTGTGAGGCGAAGGAGACCAGAAGGATTTTGCCTGATGATATTCTCCTCCTCCTCAAGTAACAATTCCAGAACTCAGTCTCACAAAGGAAAACATCAGATATAACACTCTCAGACATGGTCTGAAAACATCTTTCTCATCTTTTTCACCTGTTCTGAAAGAGGAAAGGTGTTTAACAACATATGCATATGACACACAGCACAGGTCTTTAGTACCTAGGTTATCTGAACATCCTTTGTCCTCTTGCTTATCCTGCTGATCCTACAGTAGCTCTTTTGGCTGTGACTATTACCTTCTAAAAATCAGGGGGAGTGGTCACTGCATGGTATGTCTTCATACTATTTTAAGCATTTCAGCCAGACAGAGAAGGGATCCTTGGCTACTGTCTATTACGAGTACTGTGTCTATTATGGTGATTTTCCTCATTAATAAAGCAGAACACAAATTTGCTTGCAATAAAATTCATTTCTACAGTTTGTAACTACAGGTTTCCTATTAAAATGACTTACGGCTGGGAAGACAGGGTGATTTTTACTCATTTGGGAATGTATTTTAAGGATAATCATGATTTCCAGATAACCTCTCAGAAAGCCTGGAACCTTCTGAACAGACAATTATTTTACAAGTGATGAACAAATAACTGAACAGAAAAGGTTAGAAACAGTCAGCAGAAAGGATAATTTTGCTTTACTGCACAGCACTCTGCTCTCCTCTGTTGCACAGAATGAAGAAGGTGGAAGCTATATGATGAGGGAAAACAGAAGGTATATTGGCTGCGTATGAGCCAAGCAAACATGCAGCTAAAAGCTTAACAACCATAAAGAAGCAATACAGAAATATTTATATTAAACACCTCCTACCTTTTGCAACTGCTGTCATGTCAGGCCTGGCTTGAAGACTTTCAATATGAGGTTAGAATAAAATAGTACAAATGAAAATAATGTCAATCTTCAGTTGCCATAAAAGTATGAAAATGAATGTCTCCCCACCTGCTGTTTTAACTGATGTACTAATCTGTCCTTCTCTCGTTTAAGAGCCATGACTTCCTCCTGAGTTTTCTTTTTCTTTGAAGCAGAGAGTTCAAGCAAGGCAATGTTTGCATCTTTTTCACTAATTGCAGCAAGCAATGCTTCCTGTCTGATAAAACAGAATAAAATAAAAATTGTTATCTTCTCATTAAAACCAAACAGAAGTACCTCAATAAATGTTTATTTTAATCACCAGGAGAACAATCAATTAAATTCTGAACAGTCTTTAAATAGCAAATATTGCCAGGCAAAATCAAATCATGAAATAAGTTGATTAGCCAGAGGGTTATTTCCATAGATTTTTCATGATCTTCATATATCATAAATATTTATCTCAGTATATTTTACAACCATATAATATCTAACAATATTCTTGTCAGTTGCTCTTAACAAACTTTGACTTTTTTTCAGTTTCCTGAATTCTAGAATATGCTAAATAAATCTGCTGAGAATGATTCAATTCATAAAGATTGAATCATAAAAAGCAAATGATACAACACATTTATATATTATACTGTTCATTTGGTACCCTGGAGGCCTCAGCACAGAAATTACAACTCTCTAGACATCTTCCTCTCATTTACCCAGACGTAATCCTATGGATTTATTATTTTGCATTGTGTCACTATGCAACTATAATTCTAGAAGCGAAGTATTACATCTAGAAAATCAGTTCCTTGATCTAACAGTTCTTGAGGAATCTTTTCCTTTGGAATCTCGACCCCTCAATCTCAGCAAAGTATACAGAAACTTACGGCATTCAGAAACATATAGAAACACAGAGAAGCTAGCAAGGTCACATCATAAGTAGTTCATGAGGACATATGACAACAGTGATTTTTTAAAATATGTAGTCTGCAAGCATGGATCTTGGAGAAACTTCTTATTTCTTGCATTCTAAAATGGTCATGTTGGCAGAACCACAAGCTGTCCCTTATTTTCTTAAATAAAAGATATATATTTTCTGCAATGCATTCAATGATTGACTAAGACTTATCAGCCAAGAAAAAGCGTATTATACTTAATAGCTTTTAGAAAAGAATATGCTATGGCCTATACCTTTTTCCAGAACTATATAAGATCAATCATTAAAAAATAAACATGAATAAATGAGCCATAAATTAACCTTAAGCTCCAACTACTAATAAACCTAAGAATATGGCTCATGAACTTCATACAGTCAAGGTGAGCTTAAAGTTTGGAATTCTCACAGTCCTTCTGCTTGCCAGCAAAAATGTCAAGAAAGCTATTTCACTTTTATTTCAAAGTTCCTAATGTATTAATGTAAATATTTAAAGGACAATATTTCTGATGGAGTCAAAGAAAAACAACTCATTTATTTTACTCTCAAAGTTATGAGACATGGATCAATTTTAGATAAACAGTTGCATTTTATTCATACACTTAAATAGTCTCATTTATTATTCTGTCTTCTTCATTCTAATCATGGTTAAATGATGTTTAAAAGAGGATGCCATAAGTCTCCAATAGTCTTAATTTAAATAAAAAGTTATTAATTATTTTAAATAACAGGTATTAAAGAATGCAAGGTAGTAAAGCGTTACATATCTATAAGGTTAATCTGAATGCTACAGATATAAAGTATGAGATATAAGTTTATTATTTTCTACAAACCTCAAAATAATGCAGAAAACTTAATAACCTATACCAGACTTTCAGATTTTTTGTGTGTTGTGTTCAAGTAAGACACTAATTCCTTAAAATTTTCTTTACAATCCGAACTTTTAAATGCACTGAGACAGAAAAAAAGCTGATTTGCTATTGTATTCAGTTATTCCTCTCATTTTGCAGAAAGCAGAGAATTTATGCACCACATAAAATCTAAATATACCTGCTGCTTAACACCTGGTTCAAATAGAAAGAAAAATAAGCTTCACAATAATCCTCTCGTTTTCAGGATACGTGGACCAAGGTCTTGCCCTGTTTGCCATTAACACTGGTAAGATTAAATCCTAGTTTTTAATTCATGGCAATTATTTCTGTAAAGTAGGTATCTCAGGTAAATAGCAAAACATAAATTGATACCATACCATAATTCTAGAAATATACTTATTTCAGATCTAAAGTTTAATATTGACCTAATGGTCACAAACCCAACCTGTTTAGGGTGAAAATAGGTGAAGAAAGCTATATCACAGAACTGCCAAGGCTTTTAAATCTAATTAGATTAATTTTAAAGTGAGGTAGATATGTCTCCTCATCTAATAGCAAGTTTCATGGTAAGTTCTTGCCACCTACTGGGTTTCTAATGATGCTATTTTATTATCAGTAACATAGATTTTACTCCAGCTGTAAAGAAGCTACAAACATAATAAAATTTCAAAATCCACTTGAAAATTAAATTAAGGCACCCTAAATTTTTACTTCTCCAAAGTTCACATTATTTCACTGCCTGAAGATTGGCCTGACAAGTGAGAAAGGAGAGTTAGAACTACTGACATATTTGGTACCATTTCAACATCTGATAACGGGATTTACTCACATTCACCAGTCAAAATGGTCACATATTCTTGTGGTCATAACTGTACAACTGTGCAACGCTATCTAGCCCCACATTCAAGCAGCAGGTGAGGTAAAACCTTCCTAGGAGAGGAGAGCCAGCCGACAAGCTTCGAGAAGCCAGCGCTCGAGTCTGCAGCAGCTTTCTGCAGACGCTGGTGCACTGTTTCTGAACTGGTGATGTCGAGGGGTTATGAAAGCCAACTAGAGGTTATGAGTATGACTTTGCAAGGGAAAGATAACAAAATCTTATTTCTCAATTGTCTGTACACTCTTTCATGGCATTTATTCTCTGCTAACCTGTCAAAACGCTCACAGACAATGTGGACAACGCGCTGGTTTACGGGACAGTTCCATTGAGGACATCACTGCTCCTATCTGGCAAAATACCTCTTAACGTACCCCTCCACAGTCAGACAACTCCAGGAAATAATAGCTCACAGTCATGTGAAGTAGCTGCTGTCATGTGACTCTGTAAATGCTCCACTGAGATCCTCTGAGATTAGTATCCAATCCACAGCACATACAGAACTTCAAATCACTCTCCAAAAATTGTATTATTTTTGTCAATGTATTTTTTAATTCTTATCCTTATAGTAAGTATAAGGAGGGTTGGGAGGGCTTAAACCTATGAATGTTCAGAAAAGACTGCACAAGAATACAAAGCTATGGATTTCTACTGAAATCTTTCCACGGCTACCTGGAAATGAACACCTCCAGAACGAATACCTCCAGAGAAATGGGCAGGTGAACCGAAGCACACAGTGCCAGGACTCCTGAAACTGCCTGAATGTGAGTCAGCTTCAGTTCAGAAGCTGTAAAGCCTCGTTTATCTCAGAGACAAGGTGTTTGAACTTGGGCATAGTGCCACGCGGCGCGCTGACGGCTTGCTGACTGGAGCTGGCTCCCTCACAGCCCGCTGGGGGCGCGGGCAGAGCGAGCCCGCATCTGTCTGCACCTGTCTGCACAGACACGCTCCTGGAGCTGGTCCATCTATTATCTACCTCTATTATCATGGATAGCTGGAATAGTAATAACCTCAAATATATAATCCAGTGGCATTTAACCAGACATCTGGGTTAACAAGAGTTCAGCACAGCTGGACTGAACTGTGTTTTCTACCAAAGGACACACTTTGCTTGCTTACATCCTTAGTAATTATGCAACTACTTCAATACAAAGGGAAGAGAGAGAGGCCCACAGTTTACATTATCACTATACAGAGCCCAAAATAAAGATGCAGGTTATGATAGGGCCTCTAAAGAAATCTCCACAGCAGCCTCCTTTACTTCTGCATGGCCTAACATATAAATACAGTTACAGTTCCTCCACTGAGTCCCTGGAAGATGTAGCTTAAAAGAAGACGTAGTCCATGCCAGTAATGCATACCCAAGCATTTACAAAGCTGCTGGTACGGATAGCCCTGGAGCTCCAAATTATTACACCTCTGTACATATCACATGCAGGTCTACCCCGGTCATGGGGGGGTACTACCCTGCACTACCCTGTCAAAACACACGAGATTTCCTATAGAAGAACCCAATCTGATGAACAGAATCAATTTAC
The DNA here is from genome assembly GCF_040807025.1 of Struthio camelus. Lineage (NCBI taxonomy): Eukaryota > Metazoa > Chordata > Aves > Struthioniformes > Struthionidae > Struthio > Struthio camelus. The sequence goes on along the minus strand of NC_090955.1, from coordinate 16,211,108 downwards.
TTTAGCTACCCAGTGATTCTGCTAAAAATGAAGGTGTATTACCATTTGTGGGAGAAATATTTTAAATATAATTATCTGACCACCAGAGACAAGGCTAAGATGCCAACAAAGCAGCTGACAATAATGACTTTCTCACTAACAAACATGACGAAAACTTCATTCAAAAATGTAAAGAGGTGGAAAAGTCTTCATCTAAATCTCTCAGGTAAGTAGTGCACTTCCACTTCACTGCTACAAATTGATCATCACCATGCATTTCTGTGTGAGGATTTTTGAAAATCAGGACCTGAACTGGCACCAAGAACAACATACAGTCTGATATACTCTCCAGCTAGCATGCTTAAGAGTGTAAGCATAATTTATAATTCCTAATTATCTACTGTGTCAGCAAAAGAAATGACTATCCAAATACAGTTCTATAGAGATGTTATCACTATTTGCAGCCAAAATGTCTCCTTATTGTTTAATAAATGATGGTAATAAAATACATTTTAAAATAATTTATTAGAGCAGTGAATTAAATGACATTCTTTAACAGTAATATTTATAAAAAGTAATCCTTTTTGCTATTAGTAGTTTTTCCTCTCTTTTTTGGCAAACTAATCTGTTATACAAATACTGGGGGTAGTACTTTTAACACCAAGAAAAATCACTTTAACCGTACGTAGTAAAATTAAGTAAACTTTCAGATTAATACAATACATGTTAAACCTAACAGCATTTGCTCCACAGTGGTAAGAACTCCATCGCCTTACCATTCCATTTTGCATTTTCCTTTGACTTGCATAAAATAATTTCTAGCAAACCCCATCTATGTATCTTCCTCTGTATAATGGTTGCCCATTACAAGAAGGGCAGGAAGGACTTTTCCCAGGAAGAGCAAAACTCTAGAAATGAAACTTCACCTCCCCTGGCAAAGCCTGACTGCATTCGACAGTACAACAACCTCAAGTCGGCCTCCTTAATACAAAGACAGCGAATACAACAGTGTCTTGATGATCACACTTGCCACTGTGAGCTCAGGGCCTAAGGTACTAACGACTCCATTAAGTACCACCAAGAAAGTTGGTAAAAATATCTTAATATACTTGGTGTCACTTTGTACTAACATACAAAAGTAAAGATGGTAGGAACAATCACTTCATAATGGCCAGCAATGTATTTATTCAGGCAAGTGGGATTCCACTTAAGTCTATTCCAGATTTCATTCTGTTTGATGCTTTCATTAACTAAATGAATCATGGACCAGAACATCTGCTTATTACACTTCAATGAGACTTGAAACTGGGAGGATCTACAAGCACCAAGAAGATGGGAATAAAAATTTAAGAGGTCTTGATAAACTGGAGAAACAGTCTGGAAAACTAAGGAGGAAGTCAGTAGTGATGATCTGCTGTGAAAACAGCAAACATCACACCACAAAGTATAATTGGAAACAGACTATAAGACAGGAGAAGTGATCCTTTTGATCTGCTTCAGCAGGACTCAGTTGGAATACTAAATCCATTCTGGACATGATTCTCCATGAAAAAAGTGGGGACTGTTCAACAGATTGTTCCACAGTGAGATCAACAAAAACAATCATGGAAATGACCTATAGGAAAAAAAAACTGAAAGAACTACAACAACTAGGCTGAGTGGAAACATGAATTTAAGAACATGACATGCTATTTCAGAGTTAAATAGAACTTTTTTTTTTTTGCATGTCCATGGCAGATAGAACAAGAAGTAATGTGCATAAACTGTAGGAAGTAAAAGTTGTGCTTTTTTTTCCCTCCAAATGCTTGGCCAAGGTCTAATGCTAGTGGCACTTAGGTATTGCTGGGAAAAGATGGTCTTCATCAGGGGAAGTCATTTTGAACAAGCTGGGTAAACATCTGTTAGAAACGACTCCGGTATAGTTGATCTTCCCCCAAGGCATAAGTTTACCAGTAGCCCTATTATTCTATGAGTCTATGTTTTAAGCTGCTTTATTCTCTATCTCATTTAATATAGTAGTCCTTGGTGCTAAGGTCCAAGACCTTTTACATTTAATTTTCTACATCTACAGTAAGAAAGAACAACACACACCTTTGAGAATGATCAAGTTTCTGTGAAAATTACCAGAACAGCAATTACAGATAAAAATGACTTTGTACTGCATAGGCCATTCCTCAATGAAATAGAGATATCTTTCCCTGGAGGATCTATCAACTATTAATCTGATAACAGCCATGGATTTTAGACAAAGGTGCTCATATAAATCTCTTAGCAAAGTCACTAGAGGTGGCATTAAGGAATAATTTTAATTAAAGAAAAATACTATACACAGGACTGGAGAAAGCAGATGATACCAAAGTAACTCACTTATAAACGTAACCTAACACCTGAAAAGTGCAATCTTATAGATCTCTAGCAATACAGACATACAGTATGCATTTGTGAAAGTGTCAGTCTTGGACTGAAAAAAATTACTTAATATGAAAAGGAAGCCATAGTATACTAGAAGGGAAGATAAGATAATGCAAGAAGAAATAAATCCATGAAAGACTCTGTTGAATGCCAAACTGAAAAAGTATATTGTATACAGTATTTTATCAAACTGCAGCCTAAACAAACGTCAAATGGAATAATTTCTTTAACAAATATGGGCAACAACTGAGCAAAAAGGGTTGTTCACTAACATATATTTAGTCAAGATTAACTATGGATAAAAGAATGTACTAAGAACAGATTTAATAACCCTAAACTGTCATTCAGCTTGTAGGAGGTATTCAAGATACAGCTAATAAAACACAAAAAATGGTTCTAACCACCCACAAAAAAATTCTCAGTAGTATAAAACACTGAAGGATGACCACTAAGATAAATGCTTTCTTTTGAGAGCTGCCTTGCAGTTAACCTTCTTAAAGAGTCTCCCAGAAACCTCTAATCATAATACATTGCATTGCCACTTATCACAGTCAATTTAGAAGTGAACTCTGTAAACACTCCTGCTTTACTCCCCACCTCTGTTAGTCTAAGAATAATTTTCCGAGCTTTAATAAAAGAACTCATGACAACTTTTGGAGAGGTGGGGGGAGCTCTTAGTAACAGTACAATGGCCATCTAATAGAATTCCAAGATTAAGATTTATAGAAACAAGATCTTCTCTGGAGAACTTTTACAGCCTTTCTTACTTAAGCCACTCGGCACAAAATACAGAAAAGCAACTGGAAAAGTCACCATTAAAGTTAAATCAAGTCAGAAATGTTTGAACTAATGATATACAGTAGAGTACTCAGCCAGCTTCTCACGTGCTAATCGTACTGAAGGAGAAAAAACAGCTCAATCAACTTTTTCCCTTTAATTATTGTTTTCTTTCCCTCATGACCCCCAGTATTCAACCTTAAGTTCAGTAGGAGGTGACTAGAGATAGACGGTGATGAGAGATCCTGTTTGAAACAGCTTCTCTCTGTCACTCCTAAAGCAAATAAATGGTTTGTTAAAACATGCTGTTAATCCATTATGGATGTGCATGCATCTTAGAAAATAAACTACAGAATATTATTGGTATTTTAAAGCTTTTCCTTTAAAAAGGAAAACATACTGGTCCCATGCATGAATTTAAAATCTTTATATTTTGCAAGAGAGTTCTAAGTCTAAGCTGGTTGTGTGATGCAGACATGTAAATTCAGTCACTAGAGACTAATTCTGGAGCTGTATTTCTGAAGCTGACAGAAAATTTGTCTCTCAGATTACATGGCTGCATTCAGTTTGCAAAAGTACCAATTTATACCTTACTACTTTTGAAAGAACAAATATTTTGCACTGTTTTCAAAGAACAAGTCCCTTTAAAATGCTTCCTGAAGGGAAAACGGCATGAACTAACGCTTCTGGTTGGCCCAGCGCCCTCGCAGCAAGCACAGCGAGCCGCTGACTGCCGTACCACACCATGCCGCCAAGCAGGTTGCTCCGTCACACACAGCACACACACACAGGCTGCCCCCTCTCACACAGCCCAGTCCACCCGTCCGGCCCACCAAGGCCTTCTCCTCATGCCATCCAAGTATCACACCTTGAATCTAACACCTGATCAAGCCCTCTGCTGGGAGCAGGTGCAAGGAAGAGACCCCAGAGCTTAGGCTGTGTGAGAACTGCAGAAACTGCAAACTGTGTGCTAGGTGTATGTCTTAGGCTAGAATCAAGGAGCATCAGGAAGAAGTAATTGTCCTTACGTGAAATCTCAGGGTAAAAGGAAAGATGGAAAAGGGAGAGGCTTATTCTGATAACCACAAAGGAGTGTCCTGAAAAGACAGCTTTGCTGGCCACTTGTCCTTTCCCTCCAGCTTCCCTCCGCAGAGTCTCAGTTCAGTGTTTCTTCCCATGTCTCTTTAGTCCCATAGCCACATGCCCCCACTCCACATTCAGGCTGGCAGTTCAAAATTTTTCCTTTTTTTCCCTCGCCTTAACAGCAACTTGAAATGTGCATACAGGGCTTTTGCTAAACAAATCAAAATCACCCAGTATAACAGTTCACATTAAAAGACTTTAAAAGGTAAAGAAGAAACTTAGTGCCTATTTTGGGCTCATTGTCCAATGAGAGGTAGGCGCTCAAGTGCCGTTTGAATTCTCTGAACTCTTTCTGTCCCCATAACGTTGCACTTCTGATGTCTTGATGATTTATGCTTTAGAAACGACAGATCAGTAAAACAGACCGCCTCAGAAAAGAGCCATTTTCATCTCTGTGACCAACTGCATCATAGGTGCATAGATCATGCTTCAATAACCACTGCATTATCATTTCCTTCAAGCTGACAGCATTGCTCACACGTGAGGAGTATAGAGCAAGCTTCAGGATCTCTGATAAACGTTGAGGAAACAGAATTCACAGTGCTGTATAACATGGCTGAAGAAGTCAGAAGGTGACAAATATTTCTGGTTATTGCAGCTTTTAACTAGAATTGACTCCAATTGTTCACCTGGCTTTATATAATTCTCCTTAGGAACGCAAGCAGCACTCAGTTAAACTACATCTGCCTGCTGTACGCCATAACCCAACACAGCACAGAGATGGGGAACGCCCGAGAACAGGAATGACAACGTCTGAACGCACAGGGTTGTGTTACAGGGGAGCACAGTGCTGCACAGAGTCCACCTAAGTTAAACAGGAAAACAAAACTAAAGGTAATCTGTCATTGTCAGCCTCCCCATCCTTCAACACTGCTTTCTGTGTTTATAGAAGACAAAGATAAAAGTACTTTGCAGAATGAATGGTTCGATCCCTAGAATATAGCTCTCTGTAACATTTTTAAACTACCAAACAACAGTTTAAGCTTAGAAAAAGTTCCTATTGCTTGTTTCAATGAAATTGCAGAGAACAAGATATTTCTGAGTTTCAAAGATATACGATATTGAAAAGTAAAAACAGAATATTACAAAATTTGATAAAATATAAATTGTATTCTGTTCCAAATCTGGAATTGACAACATATTCCAAATGGACATTTATTACAAACTAAATGCTAAAGAAGGAGAGGGGCTTTTACTTAGCTTTTATTAAAAGGGTGATCAACAAAATGACCCTTTGGGCAAGGAGATAATACAAATAAAAAGATGTTAAAATCTTCTGTTTCATTCCTTTGTGTTGTAAATTTAAGGAAAAGATTGTTCTCGTTTTGGAAGTAGTAACTTAAGGACCTCCCCCTAATTTCCAGAGTGACAAGCAGCATCCCTTTGAATAACTTGAATAAGAAAACTCGTAAAAGTCAATGTACAGCATGTTAAAATTTAAAGTGAACCATAGAGTGAATAATTAGCTCAATTTTTAAAAAAATAAATAGAAATCAATACGAATATGCATTAGAATTTATGCCTTGAGCTTTACAGTATATTAGAAAGCAACTTAGAAAGAAACAATACTGCCTGAATACATAGGATTAACAAAATGCACTTTCATGGCAGTGCATAATTAATATTTGATAGCTGATCTGAGGGTAGAGTTTAAATGCTCACTTACTAAACAGGGTGTCAGACAGAGATTATGTAAACCAGTGTCAAAAAATTTCCACTAGACGCAAATACGTCTCTGAGTAGAATTCAGTATGTTGCTCTTAAACGAGGAAGCTCCTTAGAATTTTGGACCTTTCTAACATACTGACAGTTTTAATACGCTGCGCTAGATAAAACAAATCACTCCAGAATTTCAGGCTAAAGAGGAAAAGGGTTATTGGCAGGAAGCCACTTCCTTTATCACATATCTTTTTTTCTAGCCTTTTGTGTTAAAATGGTATGGCATATATAATTATTTAGACCTGTTAGTCAGAATCACCATCACCATTATTGGTATGATGGTATTTATTATTTACTGCTACCCTATGAGTAAATGCAAAGAAAACTAACTGTTATATAACTTAATTTAGAAGGTATAGGAAATTCTACAAATTATTACAACTCACCACTTTTTATTTCCTAAAAGTACAGTGTTTTAGTTAAGTCTGCCTACTTGATAAAGCATTGCTAAGAAACAGAATAAACTTTAAAATTCTGCACTGCGCATATTGTTTCTGAGGACTGATTATATTCTGTACCAACTGGCTATGTATTCATTATCAACCACAGAAAATTCTCATTATTGGTGTTAATGGAAAAATTATTGCAGCCAAGCATCTGAGTAAAGAAGATAATTAGGATAAGATAATTAAATACTCAATTATTTATTTGCAAACTAACAGGATACCATTGCAGGAAGTCTAAAGGCCTGATTGCAAATTTCTTTTTTCAGAGAACATTTATTCAGATAAACACTTTCTCTAGCTCATTTTACTTCAGTGAAAAAAAATCTTTATTTTTTTAACCAAACACTACAAGCCTGACCTATAGCATATGAAAAAACAATAATTAAAAAATAGAAAAGCATCACTGAAGACACTGAAAGCCTAGAACAGGCCCAGGATTTTTCAGAAGGAAGCAGAGAGGCAATTAGACAAAAGTAAACATGTATTTCCCTAATTAGTATCTTAAGAGACTGAGATAGGATACCACACGATATTATTTAATTATACAATTTCCCTGCTAATGAAGCTATTCACAAGCATAGCCAGGAGCATTGACATCATCATATGATTCAGCTTTGCATAAATAAGTTTGCTCACTGATCTTCTTTGGTGGGTTAACTGTTTCAAAATTTGTTTCAGACTAAAGAAGCATTTAAAAAAAAAGGCAGATGTACAGTCTTAGAGAAGATGATTCACTTTAACTCACACCAAAGACAGCTCATACTGACTTTCTCAAAGCAGACAAAAGAGACATAAGGTATATTATCGAACTCTATCAGAGAGAAGACATGTTGCCCAGCAGTACAAATGTATAAATGGTAGTTAGGAGTCACCACAATAGGAATCCAGTGGTTAGACATTTTAAGATACTTCCATAACAAATTTTACCATGTTTAGTCTTGACAAATAGGTAACCTCTTACATATCAACTACACTAACAGCATTAGTAGGTAAGTTCTGTACTGATTTGAGTAACATTTTCAGCAGTCGTTAAGAAAACTTCTAAAACTGAAAGACTTTTACTGAGGGCATGGTAAGAGTCTGCATTTGAGCTGAGGTTGATCAAGGTTTCAATTGTACCACATAAATGGATAATAAATTAACTTAATCCATATGACTATATACAATTACCAAAAAGTTGTTTGGTGATCCTTTTTTAAATTACTACAATCGGTACTGACTCAAAAAAGTGAACTAGATTAGCATACTCTATATGGCATTCACTACTAGTTGGATGGGTCAACCAAACCGCTTCACCTTCCTTGCCAAACTTTTCCTTCAACTACCAGCTCTTTCCCTACTTATATCTCTGTTTTCTGTAGCTATCAGCTAGGTCAGATGGTATCTGTTTCCTTTGTGTATTCTCAGGGATATGTTATATTCCTTTGAAAAGGAGGGGCTGAGGTGAACCTTCCTGGGCAAAGGAGATATTAGAGCTTCTCCAAAGGAGCTACTGAGCCTGCAAGGTGGGAAAGGCGAAGGAACCACAGCAGGGAGCTGCGAGCCAGCACCTTGTACAGACACCTTCACCAGGTTCAAAATGGACGTCAGAGGAACCCATGGGGACTAGGCAGATTTTGCTGCCACTCAGAAGTCACTGTGTTTGCTGTAAAAGAGGGCACATTTGCAGGGGGAGAGTTACATGTAGATCTCTCAATTTCTGGTCGGGCATTCCTAGTTCCTTTGTGGGTTTTTTTTTAATTTCAAAAGTTATGTTTTTGTTTTTATTAAAAAATAGCCTTTTTTCAATGCTTAAAAGCTTTTTGCTCATCTTTGAGGAGCTCTGAGGGGGAAAAAAATAGTTCCATGTCAAAACTGTAGCCAGCTTGTGGCTCTGTCACAAGACATTAGACTTTCAGACACTTTTGTCTGTAGTCATTCAGTCATGTCTCCATCAACCTTGGGATCTGAGATCCATCCAGATGGCACACAGCTGAGTTTACTCATCAGTTAGACGCATATATGTTGGCAATGAATGCACTGCTGTAATCTTCAAAGTGACAGTGGAGTAACAGGACTGTGTCTAGTGGTCTTGTATATATTTTCAGATCTTTTCTCCCTAATTCAGAACGCAGACGTTTTCTCTTCAGTCTTTCTGCTTTTGACTTCTGGAAAACTACAGGAGTTAGCAATGTTTCCCTTCCCTCCAGTTGTATCTGCAAGATTTGTAAGGCCTAAGAGTCCCATTCCTTACTTACTACACTTCATTAACTGGGAAGATAGAGAAAATTTTTCTGTTTGATACAAAATACGGTATTGTAAGCCCTGAGTCAGAAGTCTTTTCTAAGGTGGAGTTTTAGAAAACACTGAGAATCTGAAAAGTTATCAATGAATCAATAGTACTTTCAAATATACAGCTTCAAAATACTATCTAGATGCTATTTTGCAAACTTGGGATTTCTGTATCTTAAAAAAATACGGGTCTATGGCAAAACACAGGATAAAGAGATCTTAATGGTCATGCTAAAATGAAACAACTCTTTAAGAAGTCAACAAAGTTACAGAAGACTTAGTATTTGGCAATCAAGCTTCTTAAACCTGTGCTAGAGATTAGAAGAGCAACACAAAAGCAGAGCACACATTATTTCATGAGAGAAACAAAATCAAAATGGTTTGTTAATAGAAACCCTGACTCTTGCATCAGGATGGATGATGCCTTTTGGCAGAGGGGGAGGGTGAAAATGTTATAGTATACTTGAATCTTAACAGAGAAACAAATGTAATAGTTTAAAAGAAAGTAATGGTACAGTGGTAAAATGAAAGCACAGCTTAGGAACATCATGCCGAACACAAATCACTTCAATTTTCAATTTTTCAATTTTCTTTTTCAAAGTTGACATTCAACGGTGATGACAAATTGTCTTCCTCCAAATTTAAATCCTGATAAAAAAAAGTAATGCAGGTTTTCTGATTATGTTCCAACACGAAAAACTGTGGAAAATGTTTATACAGCTCAGATAGTAAATTCATACAATCAAGTTTCCCAGGGATAGCCTCTACAAGAGGTTGGTCAGAATACTAATTTAAATTAATAAAGGTTGCTGAATTTCTACTGAGGCCTTCAAAGGGTCAAAAAATATAAATTACTTCCAAAGCCTGAGGCATAGATAGTAAGCATAACAAAAATCAGTAGTGCTTTTGGAATAATATTAACCAATGAATTTGAACAAAAAAGTTTGCTTAGGGCCAAACAGAGGAAATTTTCTGGGAATTTGGTAAGTCCATGGTTGTTTTTTTTTTAAACTATGTACAAGATTGTACACTTAAGAAAACCTTGTAAAATCTCTAGATAATAACCTCTAGAATCCAAGACAGCAGAAAAAGAAGATATTTCTAAATAGGATTTTGAACATTACTTCAACATTACCTGAATTGACAGCACATCTGGAAAGAGTCGTGACAGAAAGAGCCTAAGAAGTAGTTGCTATGGAAAATGCTCTCTGAAATTGCTATCCGGGTGGCTTTGTGACTCATACAAATAATATGATCCATTTTAGGACAAACTGCCACTAGAAGGAGGAAGGCTAATACAGACAAGTGCTCTAGGGTCTATTATTATGAGGAATGAAATGATAGGTGTTAACTACTGCAATGAGCAGAGATTCCGTATAGGTGGCAGGAAATAAGAGCCTAGGTCTTAAATAGCGTCTCAGCAACTCAAAGAAGCCTGAACTAACCAAATCAGAGCCCACATAACTAAATATAAAGGTAGGCTTAGGATTTTTTTCCTGTTGTGCCAAAAGGTACTTGTTAATTAGTGCAATTCAACTCTGCAGAGGGTTATCTTTTGAAAGCACTGTACAAGACAAAACAAAATGTACATTCTTTGAATATAAGAATGCTTTACAATATTCCAGCAATAATTTTAAAGCATTTACTTCAATACCATATTAAGGTTAGCTGACTAGAACTCTATATCCTCAGATAAAAAGCTAATGCAAAAACTTGCCAAAAAGCTACAGAAATAAGAATCAGAGAAACCAATGTTATTTTTCTAGAATATAAGACTAAACATAATCAAAACTTCAGGTCTGTATCAGGTGCATAAAACGTTCAACCATGTCTCCCTTCATTCTTCCAAAATGAGAAATAGATAAAGGCTATTATTGTATTCATTACCAAAAATTTTAATTCAACAATAAGAATACAACGCTTTGGTTAGTAAAGAATCAATGTATTTTAAAAAGTAGGAAATGCTGCATAAAAATCAAATAAACACAACATTTAAAATCAATATTAAGAAACTATATTCAAGCAGTAAAAAACTGGCAAAGACAAAATTAGTTTGGCTGTTCTGCCTGTTTAAACTACACTATGTGATCATTGCTCAGGATTCCATAGTTCAGGTTGACTTGAGCTTATCCTTAAGGCAGAGATTCATATTTTTAAGTATAAAGAACAAAGTATGTTTCTCCCCAAATTACTTCCATGCTTCTGAACATTAGTGGAAGTTACCTCATAATGAACAAAGTTTACTAACAGCTACAATTGTTTGGGTGGAACAGAGTGCATATGATGCTTATAAAGGCTGACATATTCAGTTCACATTTACAGGAAGCAGACTAGCTTGAAGCAAGAATGCTGAAGAACATGGACCTTACATATCAACACTGACTACCATTAGTAAAAGGTAAAGCAATTTAGTGTATGGAAACAAAAATTCACATATGTTGACAATACCTCCAAAACAAATAATTTCTTGTTTTCTAAGAAGTCACTGTCTCAGCCACTCACACTTTAAAGGAATATTACTTGTTCTGCCCTACAAATAATACAGTATGTAAGACATATGCAGTTTATAATAAAAGAGGGAACTGGGAACTGCTAATAGATGTTTGCTCAGCTTTTTCAACAAGCAGAATAATTATTACCAGTGATAACCAAATCCTAAGATGCTAGCCAGTGAGCTCTTGATAGAGCTGGAATGTGGAACAGAGAGTAATTTTTGATGCCTTTCCAACTACATTATTAGTTGCTGCCCGTTTTGCAGCTGAAAATCTCTTAAGGAGTAATGCCTCACTGAGTCCACCACCTTGACATTCCTCCCCTTCAGCACCCTGAGCCACTGCTGCCTGCCTCCTTGCTTAGTGGGCACAGCTGCCACTTCCACGCCACCCGTGGTGCCATCAGCTCCTCTGCGTCCTGCACTTGTGGCAACATTGACACCAAGCTAAAGAGCTGGCCGCCTTGAATATCTCTGCACCATGCACCACAGCATCCCCAATTCTAGATAGCTGGTACATAGACAATTAATCTGGTGCAGGACAAACCTAAAACCTATCTGGCAGAGTTTATTTAACTAGTGAGTACGTAATCACAGTATAATCAACTGAGTGAATCAGAGCACCATCAGAACCAGCAGAAAGCAGTTCCCAAAGTCTAATACACTATATCTAAAAACAACCAGTTCTAACTCCTCTGAGGTGAGAGATGGATGAAGCCCCTACTGCAACTCCCCCCAGCAGGAAATAGCTCTAATTCATCAAAGGACCAAGGCATATGCACGTATTGATTTTTGTGCTAATGTAGCACAAGTTTTTCAAGTGAAACTTAATGCCACAGTTTAAAAAAGGCAGAATAGGGTAACTCTCAGCAACTATGACTTTTCCTAAGTCAGCAATAGAAAGGATCACTTGAAAATGACTGCTGCACCTCACTAGCGATGTGCTAAAGCTGCTGATAACAGTTTCTAGTTAAAAAGCTGTGACCTTCATTTTCTAAAGATGGATCTAGCACTAATCATTTTAAGATAATTTATTCCAGCAGTGAAACCTCAGCTGCTGCAGGAGACGAGAGAAGCAGATGTATGTCAGCTACATACAGAACAAACAGCATTTGCCAGCAACATTTACCATCTTGTAGAATCAATTTTTAGTGCTCTTCTTGATGGTGAATTGCTCAAACTCTGTTCTTAAACATACAAATAAAAAATACCAAATTACAAATTGTTTTGTACTGTACGTGTGATAATATGAGACTACTGTTTCTTAAAGAAGCCATAACTTATTTAGCCTGGTGATTAGAGAAAATGGAACTCACTGCAAAAGTTCAAGGCATCCTGAGTTTCCCTTTTGCACAGAAACTAACATGTAGAGAATTCCACAATGAACTGTGGAACTTTTAGACTGTGAAACACAGGCACAGTAAATATTACTTATTCTAATCAGCTAAGACTTTTAGGAAACCCTACTCATGAAAACATTGGAAGTAAATCTCAATAGTCAGAGCCCTTGCCATTGCCCAGTGCAAGGTCACAGTTTCCAAGTATTGATGATTACAGTCCGCAATAACGAAGACAAACATAACCATAGCTCTGCAGGAGTCAGACAAGATCAATGTCCTCTGATCAAGCAGGAAGCCCATAATAATACAGAAACTAAGCGAGATTGCTGGCAGGCTTTAAGGTTTTAAAGACTCTTGAGATTAAAAGCATGAGAAACAGAAATCCTTAGTTCCTTGCTTGGTATACTACAGGCCCATAGAAAGGAGATAGCGCTCTTCTGCATCTTCTCCAGCCCTCACCATGGTGATACACGGGCTCATCTAGTAGAGCAGAGTTTGAGGTAAGGACTAGGTTTCATATTGCTCCTGCCAGGAATCTCCCAGAAAACTTATCAGGATGTCTCTTTTGAGTATAATAAAATAGAGATGCTGAGAATTCCAAACCTGATCTTTTTCTATTCAATATAGACAGGCAACACTATAGCTAACCAAACCACAGCAACCCTCTAGTGTAAACAAAATCCAGCTGCTAGATATGGTCCAGGCCTAATTCTGAAAAGGGACCCCAAGGACTCTAGTCCTCATAAGGTCACCATGTGGTATTAATTGGACTAATGTGCCTTTCCAAATGCCTTTTTTTTTTTTTTTTTTTTGTCAAAGACTCTTGGTTCCCAATGCTACATCTAGACTGCACAGCTGGCACACATTACTCTTCAGCTCATCCAGACTGAGGCCTGGTTTTTACAAGGTCACAAGATCAGAGGGCACAACAGTTCTCTTCTATCTTATATTCTACAGTTTCCTTCCCATGGAAATCAAATATAAAGGTGAGTTGATGGGATCACATACAGATCTCATCTTGCCATAGTTCAGAGATATTCTTGGCTCTCGTATTAAGCATCCTCCATGAACAAGAGTCTCCCTCTGACAATTATAAAGTTCTATCTGAAGACAATAAATACTTTGAGATAACAGAGGGAAAGACCTCATGTGTCCAGTTTATGCTGGTTCTGACTTTGTCCATCCCTTGCAGACTCACTATAGAAAGTATATCTGAGATGAAAAAAAGCGAACAGGCTATGTGTCCAACTACAGACACTCTCTGCAAGGATGGCCTCACCATGGACACGGTCAGGTTAAGTGAAAAATGGAACAGCCCTAAGAAGGGCATATGACTGCGTGAAGTCTGGGGATCATAGAGATCCTGGCAATGGAATAGGATGGATGTCAGGGTCAGAGCTCAGGTGCGAATCAATGTAGTCCTTCCGACAGAAAGTCTAGCACTCAATTCAGATTAGTATCACCAAGGGCATTACCTTCTTCTTGAGCCTCTCCCCATCATTTTTTCTGCACAGTGGGATGATATAGGCCTAATTATACAATGGCATAACCAGAATTTCTGTACTATATTCATCAGGAAAAAGTGCAGTCTGTGGTAAAAGGTAAACAAATCACTGTTTATAAACATTTGTTTATAAATGAATTTTATTGCATATGTAACAAACTGATCATCTTTTCAGTCTCACAGTACTTTTACAATACCAATATTCCCACTGCACTTTCACTACCAAATGTTTACACACCATATCTCACTCAATTAAAAAATAGGCTAAGAGATAATAAAGAACATCTCTCGAACATGGGTTCCTTTTTCTTGCAGTGGCCAATTTTTTTTTCTTTTTAACATATTTAGCATTATGGGGCTTTATTTCCTCTTATTTTTTAAAATAGTTAAAGTCTATGTAAAGATAAGCCAGAATATTTATTGACACTTATGAAACGTTCAAATACTACATCATAGGAAACAAAAAATAAAAGGAGTATGACAGATCTGATAATGATTATATTGAAAATGTTAATTGCATCCCAAACCAAGCACTACTGTAACCCATGGACTTCCCGTTCTTTACCAACTAGAAATGATGAGACTCACAACTGCAGTAGTAAAAATATTATTGCTTCTGTAAACTCTAAGCTCAAGTATAAAGTAGATCTGTAATCTTCGATTCCCTAAACGCTCCAATTTGGCCACTAAAGATGCTGTTTTACATTTCCAAACATTTTCCCCTGTCACTACTTTTTATACCTCAGTTCTCAGGTTGTAAGTATTTGTTACTTGCAAAGCAACTCCTTTTGAACACAGAATCATGGGAGGCATTTGTTACTAACTGCTAATGCAGCCTGCCAAACAAAAACTCCCTGCTGGTGACATGACCACCTAGTGACCTCTAAAAATGTTTTAACAATGTGAAAAATATCTCCCTCTTGTAGGAAACAGCAATTTTTTAAATTAAATGTACATTGAATGTTCGCTTACATACAGATAAATGGTATTCAGAGTCACCTTCTCTGTTTCCAATTTCAATCTTTTGAAACCCAGCCCAAACCTAAATAAATAAACGTTGATACTAAGAGGAAACTAAGAGCTCAAGAGCCTTGTGATTTCACAAACAGCTTTTTTCCATTTTCTAAAATCTAAACTTCGAGCCAGACATAGAACAGGTAATGAAAAGAAACAAGTTTGGCAGCCCCAATGTGGGTCTAAGCTGAAAATATGTCAGGCAAAAATAAGTGGCTACAGTTTGGTAGATTTAATGTCTTTAAAAGTTTGCAGCTTGCTAGACTGATTTTTTTAGCATATAAAATTTGCAAATTGAAACACTATAACTGTGTTGAAAAGGGACTGCTTCATAATGTCACCGTCATCAGGCTTTTAAACATCATTTTACCATTTATCCATCCCTTATGCGATAGCATGATGGGAGAAAAATGAATCAGGGTATCTACTTCTGTGATAATGAACATCCTATGCTAAAATATGTTTTATTTCTTTAACAGTGTTTGAGATTTCTTTTTCCAAGTTACCAGGACATAGACAGCTTTCAAGTAAATATATGTTTAGATAATTCTAGCTTATGTGATCTATTTAATTTTCCTTATTTGGAAGACATTGGATTCAAAATAATATTACCTAAAGCCTTTTTAACAAAATATAACAATTTTTGGAATATTTCAAGTCCACCTGTAATTACCTCAGATCATTTATAAAGAACAAATTTGCCAATACTACTCCAGCAACATTTATTATTTTACTAAGAATACGAAATTCATTAAGATACACGGCCTGTACCCCTCTCCTAGCCAGAACTGTTTGGCCCTCTGTTGTAGCGGTGTATCAAGTTAAAATAGGCTTAGCAGGCTAATGCCACAAGGCTGAGAGAAGTCACAGGTTCCTCCATGTCACTGACATGACTGAAGATAACTTCAAGCATGCCATATAAATTAATGGACTTTATTCCTAATAAAAGAAGACATCATGATCTTCTTCTGTATTTAGGCTTTGAGTGAAAAGTAAGAGAAGCTGAGACGTTGGAACTGAACAGCTTAAAACAGTGATATCACAAAGACTTTGAAGGAACTACCCCGGGATTCTGAATGTATCGAGTAAAGTCCATGCTACATCACTATGCTACATCAACGCACAAGGTCATATATTTGTTAAGCTGATTAAGTATGGCTTTCCAAAACATTCAACTACTCTAACTAGCAACCACCTTCATTACAAAGCATGCATAATTTTATTTCTGGAATCAGGAAGAACACTCTTTCAAGTACCATGGTGGGAACAGAACTTTCTATCCCGAGAATACTCTATTTCAGCATATAACATAATCAGCAATACATGCAGATTTTAGAGACATGTTGGCATGTAATACAATAAAAGTAGCTGTTAACAGACTTTAAGGGGAGAACTCCTATGAACAGTTCAAACAACTTGTTCTTCTAAACCTTATTCATAAGCTGCAGAGTGCGTCTGCTCGAGCCTCCCTTTGTTCCAAAGCAAAATTTGCACCCGCCATCTGTAATTGCATCAGCTGCCAAAAAGTAAAAGCGTGTAATTCAAGTTCTAAGTAACAGTACAGAATGCTCTTCACAGGAGGAAGACTTGCAGCACTGCATCATTTCTCATCTTTGACCTGGATCAAATACTACTGTTCTCTGGGCAGCCTTATATCGGCTTCCAGCTCTGTCTGGAAGTGATCTGGAGCAAGGTGTTCTCCAGTCAAAGGTACTCTCTCAGACAATATCCAACATTGGCAGTTGATACAGACTGTAAGATAAATATATCTAATCTTCTTTACATACTATGCAAGACAGCCTTGTAAAAATATAATCATATTAAGTGATTATATTATTATTAAATATATGAATTATTATTAAAAGAAGACAAAGAACCTCTATGCTAGGCAATATTGCACCAATTTAGTATCTGCTGACTCATCTGAAGTGACTCCAATTTGATACTAGTATGAGAACATATTCTCAGAAGCCAAATGTCACTCATATTTTAAATATTCTTTTATATGTGAGGTACAGAGTTTTATACAAGGCTCCTTAAATCAGATCTCCAGCTGGTACCCATTTTATACAATTTGACTAAAATCATAGGGACTGTTCTAGTACGTAAACCTTGCACTGATTCAAAACAATAAAGTTAAAAATGAAAAAGCACGTTTCATTGATATCTTTCCTGAAAGTTTTTCTCTACACCATTTCTTTATAAATTTGATAACAAACAGGGACAAGTTAACTCTCATATTCCATCTCCAAATAGCACTATTACTGACTCTGTGCCTAATACACTATTAGGTTTTATTCATCCTGCTAGGACTACTGCACGGGAAGAACTACTCGCAGTTTTCTTTCTTCTTTTTTCTTCACAACAGTGGGAGACATGCCAGCTGGGACATTTTAAGTCTCTTTCATTAAAAAAAGGTTAAGGTCAAAATAAGTATGATAAACATGGTAGTTCATCTTCTCAAAACTCAAGATGAAAGACTAAACAGAAGAGAATACTTTAACCTAACTATAAAATCTTTTTTTTTTTCTTCTAGCATTTAGTAGCAAAAATGACTTGGAAAAAAAAATTCTGCTATAAAATTTTTGTCTTTAAATGCATTCAGTAGTTCATTTAGTAACTATATAAGTCTTAAGTTTATTAGATGTTTTTAATTATCTAAATGATTGACACTTTCAAGTTTTATGGAGGATTATGAAGAGTAACACACTTAAAGAGAAAAAAAATACATTTTCCTATTGTAGAAGAAAAAAAAAGGAAAAAAGAGAACTCATATTGTGTTTTAGTTAAGTGAGTTGTCCTTTGTCTAAAAATTTCTAAGTGCTATGTCTCAGACTTCCTTGCCTGTAGGAATATATTAAAATATAATAAATCCCTACACTTTGGTTTCTTTTACTAAAATACTTTGTTATAAGAACAATGAAATATGTTTCCATTCACTTTTTTAAAGGAAAAATAGCCTAAAGGTTATCACACAAATGGGGACAATAGATTAACTTCCAAAGAACTATATTCTGTTTCTTGTAAAGGGAAAGTAAATTTATAGCACATCAAGCTTTTATTCCCAAGTGAATATAATAACTGGAATGCAAAAGTCTAAAACCGGTAATAAGTAGAGCTGGTCAAAGCATTTGTAATGAAACTTGAAACGAGGCAAAGAGAGGTTTTTTGAGAGGTTAAAGGGAGATAAGGAGGGAAGTTAGCAAGGCAGACCTGTTCTCCCTCAAAATTATAAGAAAAATCTTTAGTACAGTAAAAAGCAGTATGGGTTGCATAAATTTGAACTGACAGAGCCCGTTGGACTATGGTGTTATTGAAAGCAGGGGGATGGTTTGGGGGCTGGCAGGGACTTGCAGAGCACTACGTGGTAGCTGCTTTCTGCTCAGTCAGTCTTTGAGGTTTAAGTGAAGTCTTACAGATTTAAGTGAAAAGAGAACTATCAAATGGAAAATACTACACTTACCTCCAGGACTAGCACAGTGAATTACCCAAAGGGAGAAAAGGAGAACAAAAGGATCAACTAGCTACCATCCAAAAAGACTGCAACAAAACCCATCTGTTAACCCAGGAAAATATATTATTATTTATTAGTACTCTTTCAGATTAAAAAAAAAAAAAAAAACCTCTCTGAAATCATGGAAGTTTTAATAGATCTACTAATTATTCTTAATGGATAGCATATGTCATGTAGCATCAGTGAGTAAAATGGCAACAAACAGCTGGCATGCATTTTATTAAAGGAAGAGGAGAAAGCGTCTATTTAGTACAGTAATAGAGAAAAGGCAGCTCAAAATGGAGCCCAGTGTCAACAACTAATAGCATAACTCTGTCCTGATTTACATACTGTATATATTGGAAAGACTTATAAGCAAAAATTTAGTCCAAAGTGTCCTCTTGGGCTAATTACTGCAATACGTTCAACACGAGGCAACTCTTAGGCTAGTGCAAAGGGAAATTTGAGCTAATGCAAAGGGCAGCAATCCATTTAGTAAGTCATGTATTTTAGACAGAGAACTTAACACCAATACTCCATGATTTGCACTGGCTGTCTGCCAACTTCTTGGTGATATTGAAAGTGTTAGTTTTGATCTACAAAGCCTTAAATGGTTTGGCACCTGCCTGCTTGATAGATTCCCTCTTGCTCTTCCTTTGATGCTGGCCAGCCCAGAGACCCGACTCCCATATGAGAGTTTTCTCAATAAAAGCATGAGCATGGAGGGGAAGGATGGCAGAGGGACACGGATGAGAGAGACCAGTAAGATGTGTTCTCTCAGTTGTGCAAGAAATAACTCTTCTTGATGTGAAGTAGTTCATCAGTCTACCATCTTTCTATCTGAATGCCTGAAACGAGTATGTTTTCCTATTCGTGACTATTTGATGAACACATCAACTCTACTGGCAAAAGCTCAGTCTTTGACTTCATAAATGGTGAAGTTATTCTGAGGTTTTCTTTATCCCTTGGCTTCACTTTCAGAGTTTCCTTAAAGAAATGCTTCTTTTCTTAACCACCACTGCACAGCTAAATAATGAAAATGAAGTAATAACAGGGCTTTACGTTTTCACATGATGTCCTAAATCTGTAGAGAAAGGCAAGTGGATGTTATTAAAAATCCACTTTTTTATCGGGGCTTCTAAGAGACCGAAGTATGAAAATAGACCTTACTTTCAGTTGATTAAAGTCTCTGCTTTCAATGGTGCTACTCTGAATTTACTGCTCTGTTTTAAAGTTGAAGCATTGCACTTAATGTAAAGACAGACATTAAGATATAAAATAAATTATATAGCAACAATTTCCAGAGAAATAGCTTGTCCACAACAGTAATAAAGAAGATTTAAAGATTTAGTAACTGAATGTTTGGAATGGTCAATGAATAGAACATTGATTTTATGACTTTTTAAAAGACACTTTCACCACATATCACATAATGCTTTCGTACACTTGGCAACCAACTTTTTACTTTAGCATATAGGTAGTTAAAACGTACTGAATCAGAATAAGGAAAAGTAGCCATAAAATTTACTTGTTATTCAATATATTATTGCACTATTTTCACATATACCCTGGAGGAAATGAGAGCAGAAACATGCTGCACAGTTCAGCTATAAGACTACTGTATTCAAGAACTAGATAAAGTCTGGGAGATATCCCATAGGATATCTCTATTAAATACTCATCTGTGATTTAATCTAGTTAGCCACAGGGTGTCAACACCGGTCCACACAGAGGCAGATCCCTGAATTTGTATTTGCCAGTTTAAAAATAAATCTTAAATGAAACAATCTAGAAAAAACAGTTTGAATAATTTGACATGTACAATAAACATATGGAATGACTTACAAGGGAAGGGGGCTGAAGCACAGGGCAGAAGTGAGTTCAGGAGACACCTAGTCTTGTTACTTAATGGAGTAGTAAAATTGAATCAAATCCTTTTCACTTAGAACCAGCGGGACTGGGTGCATGACTCAGACAAACAGGGTTTAGATAACAGGAAAAAGGCAAGATTAGGATGAATGGAAAAAGAACATCAGGCATTTTCTTCATCCCGTTATACTGCTGGATTTTCCCAATCCTTTTCCACAAAGATAACATGAATCCTACTTAATTATTCAAAGCTGATCATATTCTCATAAAACTGTATTTGCATAGCATGAGTTCATCTTATTAATCTGCAAAGAAAAATCACCCAAAATAAAAGTTCTGTCTTAGTGGTCTCATCCATGTAGGATGACAGCACTGTGTTTATCCTTGACCTTTATCTAGCAAAATGGCTACTTCTAATTAAATGAGCTAAAAATAACTAATTACATCCAAAGCTTACTAAATCTTTAGGTGAAAATTTTATACAAACTACTTTCTTCCAAATATGCTGAATCTGTTCTGTTAGTCAATTACATATGTATTAATACACTATATATGTGCATAGTCTATTCCAAAAATAGAATGGACTATAGTACAGCAAAAAAACACTAGATAAAATGACATCACTATTACAAAATTTTGACCAATGCCAGTTCCACTTCAAATTAATACATTAAAAATGGCAATAGAGATAAATTTAAAATCCTACAACTCCCATTATTTCTGCAATGTCATTTTGTCATCCTATTGATTCAGCAGCTGTTTGGTTCAGTTAAGAATGTAGTACTACTGTACAAATGTTTGCAAACTATCAAGAATAACTTGCATATTATGTCCCAGAATAACAGAATATTAGAAAGAAGAGATCCATCTAAGAAGTAAGAATTATAAAAGTGACTTCACTGTGTTCTTTCAATTAAGTAAAAACATAGTAATAATAAACATGCTACACGGTGCACTAATTAAGCTTTTAGTAGACTATACAGAATAGGGGATATAATTAAGATTAAAAGTAACATGTTGTTTGTTTTTAAGAGTAAAACATTGCAAACCCTTAAATTTTATCATTATTTTAAATGATTTTGTTTTTAACAGTGCAGATATCTCCATCAGATTCACTGACTGCATGTGCATGTAGGGCAGTTGAGAAATGTGCTGTCTGGCCAGTGCTTTTTCACTATTATGACATGGAGCACAGTTGACAAAATCTGGACTGCTGTTTTCTTTTGGCATCTCCACCACTTCACTTCCCTATTCCAGAATTTCTGAAAGGAATTTGTCTCATTATGTAATACACTGGGAATATTTTGACAAAATAGGACACTGTCCATTTCAACTGTGGTGTTCTCCAATATAATAAAATGACCTTTTAAAAAAATAAAAACCTAAAAAATTGCCTAGTTTTTCAAAAAATCGCCACTTGGTTTCAGTTAGCAAAAGAAATTTCTTATCTATTATTATGAATAATAAATAATCATAGTGAATGAAGACATAGTTTATAAGGAAAGAAAAGTGAGAAATACTAAAAAAAAAAAAAAATGTATATGCACAAGTCATAAAAGAAAGAAGCGGCTCCAGTGACTTATCAAATCAAAGGGTGTAGAAAACCCCATCCAAAACCTGCAATCACCATTAGTGATTATACTGCAAGTCTACAGAATCCCCTCAAGATTATTTTCTTTGACTAATAGGGTCAAGTCCTGAAAACCACAAACTGATCTGCTCGTACCCACTAAAGCATTTAAGCATATGCTTTGTCATAAACAAATCAAATTTGCGTTCAGTGGAACTACCCACATGCTTACAGCTAAGTACATGCTTAAGTGCTTTGCTGGTGAGAAACAGTGAGATTCTTACTTGTAAGATCCTGCCCTGAATCCCCTTCAATTTGCAGTTATAGGGGCTGGTAAGGGGTCACAAAAATCCTGTAACATTCTTCGTGATCCCCAGAATCTTATTTAATCTGCAGATAAGATGAGCCATCAATCTTTTTAGCATTCTGAGACCTTTATTCTGTTCCTTGACTAAAAAGTACATCATCTGTTTGTCTTCTACCTCACTAGGGCAAAATAAGTATTTCAAAGTTTTAAAGAGGTTGGCAGATCATTGAATCTAGCTGGTGTTGTAGGCAATAATTTCCACAGAAAACCAATAATTACAAAACTAACTATACTAACTATAAAATCTCCTAGAATGAAAATATGCATATATAGAAAAGGTGAGAAGACAGCCACAAAAAGTAGGTGAAAAGAAGGGAAGATAGATTTCGTATGTGGAAGAATAACGCAAGGACATCAAAATAAATATCATTAAGTTCAAGAGTATAAGCACGTAGTATTATACATAGAGCCACCTCAGACATATAGTCTTCCTGTATATTTCTTTTAGCACTACCTCTGCACCACCTGTGACAGGGTGTCTTCAACAAACATCTCAGATTTTTAAACAGACCTGAAAAATAGAGTAGTACATCCTGTTAAGTAAAGGATACTCTAGAAAATTAAATCTTTTGTGATCTTCCATATTTCCAGTCACTAATCTCCTATCAGTGGGAGCACAGGCTGCCTTTTCCATGGTGGATGTTCCCTCAGAACCAAACGACAACGTACCCATGAGATCCAATTATTAGTGCTGGCTACAGCAGATAGGCCCATTACCAATTTCAAACATTTTTGGAGATACTAATTGCATTATTGTTGCAGCCTAAAGTCATGGTAGAATTACTTTCAAGAAGTGATAAACACCCACATTTGACACTCATGATGCCTGCCTATGCTCTAAAAATCAATATACTTAAAGCCAACCAATTTTATATTCAAAATAAATGGGCCCAAATGATGTTAGGGTCACAAGTTAAGTTCAGGATTTATTGGTACCTTAGATCAACTATATTGCATTTCTCCTCACCTGGCCTTCCCTTTAAGGCTCTCCTTAAAGCGTAATATAAATCTATAATCCTAGAAAAAAAACTTCTTTAGGTTGCAATAATTCATTTCACCTTGATACAGTCTTTAAGTCTAACAAGCCCTTATACCAATCATTAATTCTAGACTGGAATAACACAGTTGATTATTTGAAAGTGTCACCTTGCTATTCTCCTCAAGCAACTGTAGTTTATGCAAAACTTTTCTGTGAGAATGATTATCCAGTCTAAACGTCGGAGATCATTACTTCTCTGTAAAGAGAATTTATGGAGAAGCAGTGAATCAATTTTAAGATCTTCTGCTAACAGACAGTGCTCTGCTTGACCTTGCTCTTTGCTCTATCATGTTTACATTTTCTACTACACTATGTCTCTAATCCCCAAAGTGTCCCTAAGGGAACCTTACTGTTTCTTAAGTCATGCTCAACTCCTGAACTTTGCAAAACACAGCCAGAGAACAAAAAAAGCATGTCAACTGGCCAAAAAATTGCTTTCTATCTTTCCTCCCAATTAAGTATTAAGGGCCTTGTTTTTTTCTTATTTAAAAAATCTACACTTATGATATTCTCATTCACCTTGTGTTTTCCTCTCATGAAAAGTTTTAATTTCCCAAAATTCTTTGTCTCATTATTATCTATATATAAATTTATCACTAATCTGATAAGTAGGAAACAATTCTGACATAAAATAATTCACAGAAATAACATCTTATGTTTATCTGAAGCTCACAGCTTATAAAACATAGATGTGACTATCCGGCCAGCTGACTAAACACACAGAATTTTACTAAACTTCTTCTAGATATCTATGAGATGAATCTACTCTCCGCTAACTTTTAGTTAGCTTGTCTACAGATCTTAAACCCATCTCATGCGAAGGAACATAAAATGCAGTTTTATTATTAATCTCTTATCGCAACACAAGAAAATCTTGTACTGATGCCACTGAGGATTAAAAAAAAATTATATCCATGTGACAATCATGAAAATACATCCACAGAGGAGACATCTCTCAGTTGTGATATTGCTGCATAAGTTAAAGCTATTCGGAGAATTTCAAATGGTATAAGTTACAGTTTTATACTTCTTCTGTGTTCATCTATCCCTGTCTACACATGCAAAAGAAATCTAGGCTATCAAGGAAACAACCATTAACAGCAGGCCATGCATTAAGCTCATTTGGAATTAGACAGTGAAATCAAGAAGATAAATCACCACCCCTTGTAGCACAGACATGGGATACGACATTTGAGGTAATGAATCTTTGTTAACTGCAAGCAGTGAAGGGCTTACAGGCAAAGCCGAACAATTCTGATTGTATTCACATAAGGGAATTTACTACTGCTTTAGATACTCATCCTACAAGCGCATATGCTGCATGTAAACTAACATAACATACATGGCAAGAGAGAGCTGGTAGGTGCATGTGAACACATACGTGCACAACGAAGGACTGTAAATCCTTACCTGCTCTCAGTCTTCTGATGAATTTCTCCAGAATATAGTTTCACATCATCATGTCTAGTACTACAGTCAGAACAAGAGTCATTAGATTAATGAGCTGTTCTTTTCTCTGGCCTAGACTCCACATATGACTTTGGGAAAGTTACTTCAAAGCCAGATTTAGAAGGCAGTATTTAAGAGTTTAAAGATATAGCTAGGCACTCGATAGACTTTTTACAGGCAGGTAGGTAAACCCGTGAGTAGTAGCCAATCTATGACAGCTAGAGGATGTTGCCAATAGCAGCTCAGCCACTCACCAGCTGAGAAGCTGGAAACTCATATGCCTTCAACATGGAGCTACCTTGCCTTCAACTTTTCTACTAAATATTCCTGAGTTTGAGTGAATACGCTTCCTTCAGAGGAAAGAAAAGAAGGTTAACTGGGTTGGTGCATCTTCCTAACTGTTGCACTTAAAAATAGACCTCACACAGAGACCTGCACCTGACAGATGACTCAGTGTATGAGCCACATATGCTAGTGGTGATAAGTATTTTGAGAATATATCATGAAAAAGGTTTGCCATCATTGACCCAATCATTTTAGAAAATCTTACTGAGCTGTTATCTCCATCTGTAGATATACACACAATTTTTAAAATCTGGCTTGTCTCTTTCTACATTATTTCCTAATCGACAAAATAGGAACCACCTTAGGCATGTTGGAAGAATAACTACATTGACATTATTGTGATACTTAGATGTACAGTAATTGGGTGATATATGTACATAAAAGAGAGAGATCATGCAACTTAAAATAAATTATTTTTACCTAAAGAAATACACCTTCCTTCCTCCTCCCAAATATGAAATATCCCGAGGAAAAACTTCCACCAGGGGACTGAGTAAACTGAAGAACTTGGATAGCACGGATAGCACTTTCATGCTTATACATGGTACTGTGTTTTGAAGACCTGAAGCTTTTACCTGGCTAGCCCCACCTTCCCACTAGAAGTCAGCACTTGCTACTAATAGAGCAGCATCAGAAATCAATATTAACACAAGATATTTTGGAAATATAAAAAAATCAATTTTGCTTAAAGAAGAGCTTAGCAAATCTTATGGCTTTCACAAACCCCTATATAGTAAGACTGACTGCAATTTAAGGCACTTAGATTTCAAGGGATTCAAAAATATCCAATGTGAAAGTTTTTCATTGTTTAGAGTTTCATCTTAAACATATTATTACAACATCTAGCATATACAAAATGAGTGCTGATATGTTGTGGTAACTTTTGGCAAAAGGCACATAAATATGTATATATACACGTATGGATACACAACATTTGGCTGCAGTCTGGTACAAAATAAGGTGACTTGTTTGGGAGTTTAAATTGGAGAATGTGCCTCTAAAAAAAAAAAAAAAAGGGATAAATTAATCCCTAATGCCACTCTACTGACCTACCAGAGAAACCAGGGATTAATCTGGCCCAGGACACCAACCGTAATAGTAAAATTGTGTTGCGGTTGCTTTTCTATGTGGATTTATTATCCCTTACTGTGCAGAGGTATATTATCAACAATGTCTCTGTTCACCTAGCAAAAAAGCCTTTCTTCTTAAAAAACTATATATTGTAAGTATATATAACTGGCACTTTCAACCTTCATATAGTTATTCAAAATATAATGATAACTTGTTTTAAAAAAAACTCAGTTTTGTTTTTATTCTTAAGAAAGATCTTTTCTGAATGCTTACCTTTCCTAGAAAAATGCATTTGTCTAAAGAGATCACACCTGGAAAATTTCATTTGAAAAGCTGAAAATTTCAGATAGATATGAACTATTAATTAGATAAAATCCCAATTTCAGCAACTTTTCCTGCATTGGTAAATAAAACAATTCTTCCTTTTGGCCAATTAGTCCAAAGATACCCACAGTATTCTAGACATATTTCTGCAAATTTTCATATAGTATGAAACATTGGTCTGTGAGAAGTGTTTGTTTTGGTTTTTAAAGTGGCATTAAAGTGGCAAGTTTTTTAAAGGCATTCATTTCTCTTAAAAGAAGCCCTCTTCACACATTATTCAAACCAAGCTGAGAAGATACCAATTGAACCAAAAAATGTAATTTATTAACTTGGCAATATTCATAACTCTAATGGTGAAAGAAGACTTTTGTTTGCCGGAGAGACGTGTGAATCACTTGTTTCTTCTTTATGGTTCTTCTGTCCTGATCACAAAATGTCTTTTCTATAACTAGGTTACTAATACGTTATAGGCCCTAAACTAAAATTAAAAATATTTAAAAAGGAGGCACAGAATCTAACACAGCTGGAGCAGTAATGAAAGCCACTGGAAAGTACTTTTAAATCATTCTCTTTGGTGTTCTGAATCCAGAAGAGACATCACTGTGAACATTCCCTCATGAAAATCAGATAAGTGAGGCAGACAAATTAAGATTCCTACTTCAGTTAATACTACCGAAAGTAAATGGAACATTTTAATAGATTCAATGAGAAATGCAATACAAGTGATAGATTGATTTAAATACATATTCTTCCTTAACGATCTGGCATGTTACTTAAATATAAGTATGTAATTCTACTTATATATGGTTCCATAGAAGAGAAAACGCTTAAAAATACTTCACTAATAGAACTGAAGAACAGACCAGGTTCAGTTCCGAAACAGATCAGTTTCCCTTTAATCTTTCTCTCCTTAATGGCAAAGATTAAACTCCCAACAAGCTTTAGCTTTGTAAGTCATATGGTCTTACAACATCCATTCTCAGTTGGAGGATATGCAATTTAAACTCTTATTTCTCAGTTCAAAAACATTTCATACACTGCACAGCATACCCAAAATATTTTTGTAACTTATAAGCAGTATTCAAAATGCAGTGGAAAAAATTAACAGGCCTTTACTCAGAAGTGCATTCAGAGAAATTCTTATCAATTTCAATTAACTTGAAATTCCTACACTGGAGAAGCAATAGCTCAAAGTTCATTTTGTCTATGAAAAACAAACTATGACCCATTATTGGACAAAATCCTGAAATTATAAAAGTCATAGTTTTAATTTCAGGGTAGGAATGGTTTCTATTTTCAGCAATTCTGATTTATTTCGAACACAAGTATTTTTTCCTAGTGATCAAAAAACCTGAGTATAATTTTCTTTTAAAGCACAGTACTGAAGTTGTATTAGAAGGTCATCATTTTATCAGACTTTCTCATGGGGGATGGGATGTTATTTTCACTGCAGCTTGTCAAGCTTTCCTTTTCAGTCATCAATATACCATAATTAACAAAGGATATATTACCTAGCTCCTAAGCAAGGAACAATCATATTACATTGCCTGGAACATCATCCTCAGCTTGATCCTGAAATAACTGCACAGGAAGATAAACGATATTTCCATTGCAAAGTCTCTACAAATAGTTCAGTGTTTTAACAGCTTGCTCTCCAGATATGCATTTCCTTAGCCTTTCAAAAGCTACAATGTCAGACAATATGATAAAACATAGTAATATAAAGGTGAAATTAACTTTGTAAACCAAGATCCATATATAACTTGAAAAATTAGGCAAGGGCAAGGATGGCTATCTTTCTTCAGATGAGGTATGCTGGATCAAAGGGCTTGTATACAGCCATGACCTAACACAAATTAAGTAACTCCAAAGTAGAAGGGCTGTGGCCACATCAGCACAGTGCTGCATCCCAGCTAACAAGACCTGACAAGGTTAATAGTCTCAGATAGTGATGTATTGCTGCAGCTAAACCGTTCCTAGAGTTCAAACTTGCATCGCTGTACAGTAACAGGAAGATCATCCCCAGTTAATCAGGGTACTTCCAACATGGCACACCACTGCCTGGCAGGAAGGCACTCAAAAACCACCACAGGCTTGCTTTCTTAGCAAACTTCCATTAAAATTGAGCTTGCATTTATAAAAATCACACACTTCTCTCTTCAAGGCAGAAAAATTTCTGCACCAGTACCCGTATCCTGAAGTTTCGCAGGAGATCGTTCTGAATTATTCATGACCATGCCATCCATCTTAACAGGAAAAAACAAACAAATTAACAACCAACCAAAAAAACCCTACCACAGAACAAACTACTCAAAAGCTTTTCTTCTGGAAAACACAGACACTTCTAACCCCATAGCAGTCTCTACAGAAAAGAATTTATTCCATCCAAGTATCCAGATTTACACATAAGCTGAACAGCCAAAGAGCATTCACACTGACTGTTTAAAATCAGCTTCCCTAAACAGAATTTCACTAGTACTTTTGATAGCGCTTCTGGAGCTGTGCACCATATCAGAGCGGGAGGATCAAGGCCTTCCTGCACAAGATTCCCAATTTTCTCTATGCATTCTGTTGTATCAGAAGTTGTGCTTGGATGGCTTGGTTTCTTGCTTTGGTTTTTGTTTATTTTTTCTCATTTTTTATTCTATCGTATTTGACAAGACTGCAGGGATTGCCCTGTCATCTCACTTAAAGCTTTACTAAATGGAACGTCATTAAAGTCCAGGTACTTTTATTTAATCTTCTTATGTAAGTCTCCTAGAAAACAATGATTAGCTTCAGAAGTGCACTGAAACAGGATGGGACCATAACAACATTAGTTTGCCCTCGACTTCTGTTATGAACCAAAAAGGAATACAATGCCAAATGTAGAAAAGCTAAAAGACAAACACAATGTAGGAATTGAAAAGAACTCATACACACAACAGATCAGTTTCCCTTTAATCTTTCTCTCCTTAATGGCAAAGATTAAACTCCCAACAACCTTTTGCTTTGTAAGTCATATGGTCTTACAACATCCATTCTCAATTGGAGGATATGCAATTTAAACTCTTATTTCTCAGTTCAAAAACATTTCATACACTGCACAGATCTGTTCACTAATCTCATTTTTAATACTAGAAACACAAGCTGGGATGTAGCACAGCATGCCAATCAGCAGTATGCTTTGTATAATGTTTTTTTTTTTTGCACTGAACAAGATAGCTGCATTTCAGCAGCAAATGGTGATAGCCTTTTTTCTGTTTTGCACTTTCCAAGTAAAATATAATAAAAACATAACAGGATACAAATAACTTCTTCTGTCTATGCTTCTTACTATTTACTAAGGCTTCTAGACCAGTTAAGGAGTGATGAGACACCAGAAAAAAAAAAGCATGTCATTTTTTATGTTACAACCACTATTATTAGTACTTATAGTGCTGCACTTTCTCTAAAGACCCTCACCCACGATTGTGTATCTTATGTATCCATGCACATGGAAGACATAAAATATATGTCAAACAAAATAAAGCAAGTTATTAAGTCAAAATAGACCCTAAATCTTAGTGGAAGTCAACAGATAAACATACTATAGGTCTAGTATAGCCTAAGTACACAATGCATAATTCAGAGCTGAACAAAGTTTATAAGTTATTGCAATATTTCTTACTCAGACAGAGGTCTGGTATATTAAAGCTTGGTTCAGTTACTAATTCAGCAAAACTCCAGAGAAACATCTCTTTCTTACTTACATATATATATATATATATTTTTTTTTTTTAAAGCCAGTGCAGTGGTATCTCTCCCATGATAGACTTGCCTGGGAAGAAAAAAATGTGGTCTGAATTTGTTTATAATTAAACACAGAAATTTATTGCTAAATTATTGGTACTCAGTGCTCTTACTGCCACATTCATACACATACTGCTTATATAATTCCAATACGATTGTTAGCAAAGACTTTTTCCTTCTTGTTTGTTTTCCCAGGCATCCAGCCTCTTGGATGCTGTCATATAAATTCTGCTTGTCAATAGTGTAGAATGAGTTGAAAACATTTTGGAAAACAGTTGAAAACGTAATCTGAGCTTTAAAATATAACAGATTTACAAAAACATTCGTAATCATCACCATCAAAAATGCAGTAATATTTATGACAACATCCCTCATTACAATATATTGAAATACAGAGATTATCACAGATATTAGTAACTAACATCTGAGTCATAATAGTCAATGAGTTCTGCAAAGCAGGTGTCTCTTTTCTCTCAGCTAGTCCTTATTGCCTGCTGTTGATTCAGTTATTCCAGGAAATCAGACCGTAGACATTTTTGCTACGGCATGAAGCATTCTGCACCTTTGATGACAATGTGGTGGTCCTCATGGAAAGTCACAGGCTACATATCAATGGCTTAAAAGGAAATTTAAATGACTTTTCCATCATAAAATAGGATCACATGAAAAATAACAACCTCCCTTATGGTTCTTTAACGGTGACAAAAAGACTGGCAGTATGTTAAGACCGTGTAGTCAGGTAACTCCAAGGCATACTCACTGATAAAATGCCACTGCATCAGTCCAGAGTATTTATTATAATCCAGAAAGAAAACTAACTGATGCAAAGATAGTTATTATTTACAAATAAAGTATCGCTTTTGTGAACAAAAGTGGTTTAAAGATATTTTTAATAAAAACACGCAGTCATATGTGGAAACAATGCTGCTGTTCAGTACCTACCATTTCTTCCCAGCATCACAGTACTAACCCATTTCTTCCTTCAGTATTTCCTCTCTGGTTCAGCTGAACAGCTGGTATTTCAATTTTCCACAGAACTCACCAAGAATCTCCTCAAAATAGCCTCTCTCTTCTCCTCTCATTTTCTAACATTCTCAGCTAACTTTTACTTTTCTTTATTAATTTATTTTTATTAATGTATTGATTGTATTAATTTATTAATTTTTATTTTTTATTAATTTATGTGTATTAAAATTTCAGGTTTTTCTCAATAGCTGCTCTGCTTTCCAAATAAAAAATGTAACTTCAAAATTTTCTGGTAACAGCATCTACAACATTTCTTTTTAGTAGACTATTATTGGCTCTTCAATTAATTATTGCATTACAGTATCACTACAACTTGTTGCAGCCTTTTAAATTGAACAGTAATGGTATTCCAAACTAGTCAATGTCTTGCATATTTTCTCATTTCTTCCATTCTGCTTTCTAAAGCATTGCTCATGAGCACTACAGTTGATTAGGATGACAAACACATGCTGCAAGCCTCATTTTATAATCTAAAATACTAGATTTATGATTAAAAAAATTCCTTGAAACGCTGTTTTCAGTTTTCAGCATCTGAAATCCTGGAAATAGGTTGCAATTTCTGACAAAAACCTTGCAGGACTTCACTTATTCCTGTTATCTTAAAATCAACGTTCTGTTATAAATTTCAGTTATAAAAAATGAAGGAAAAAGAGGAGTACTAGTCTTCCTTTTATTTTATGTCAAATATCTTAATGAAAAATCTATATTAAAATAAAAAGAAAGCTAAATAAATGCACCACTCACAAAGCAAACCCAGGATGTGACAAATTATGGGACGATACTTAATTTCATGCCATTGCCCAAATAGCATACTTTCAGTGACAGGCTTGTCATCATTATTAAGAACTTCCCCTGTCTCCAAGTGATGAAGAAACACATTACAGTCAAACACATTAATCTTTCCACACAGTACAATGTAAAACCTTAATTACAACCTCATGCTTCCCCCCACAAACACACAACATACCACCAACTTAAATTGCACATGTCAGCCCTGAATATCTGCTGATGTTCCTAAGATTGTAGTTAAGGCTTTCTGTTAAACTACGAGGAAGATCAGTATATTGAATACAGTATGTTTTTCCCCTCAGTCAAAATTTAGAAAAAAACTCAGGAAATCCAGTATGTTCTGATGGATTCGGGGCTGCAGGTTTGTGCAGATATACAGACTCCTCATGCAGAGGAATTTTCAACACTGGGACTAAATTCATGTTTCAAGTTAAAGACAGAACTCAAACTTCACACAGAGGTGCAGCTCAAGGACAAAAAACTATACAATGATTAAAATGGCACACTAAAATGCCATTTGTGTGCTGGTCACATGCAACTGGACATCAACTTTTACCAGAAACAAAACTCAGTATCACTCTGCTTTGTCAATACCTTACTTCAACAGAAGCCTGGACAAGAACTGGCTGAGACTCCATCCAGATAAAAGAAAATAAATGTTTTCTGGGAGAGTAAAACAATTAGAGTAATTGAAGGATTAGGGTTAAGTGTTTTATTTATTCTTTTAATCCATGGGCACAAGGATTAGAACCCACTTTTCCATGGGCCTCACATACAAGTAGAATGACTTTTCTCTTTCCAGAAGAATATTATTGCAATACCTCTAGAAGAGAAGACTTGACCGCCAACCAACAGAATACTGGTGAGAACATTACCCTAGGAGGTGAAGGATGTGGGTTCAAGCACAACTCATGAGTTAAAGGGAAGGCAGTACCCCCTTTTCTCTGATATGTGAGTGCTTAAAAGCTGCCTTTCTTTCTACTGCAATGAGTGAAATGGAAAAAAAATCTTCTCTTTGACAAGGAGGAAAACCCTTCATCTTCCTCCCATCATTGGACAAACTGAAAAATAATTGCAAAGCTATTTATGTGAAAGCTTATTTGATTAGCAGAATGTGGTTGCACACTGAGTAAAAGCATCAAAAAACAAGATCATTTTGATTCCTGCCTGTCCCTGGATTTCCTTACACTTTACAACTCCTTTTCCCATATAGGAAGCTACAAAAATTGGCCTTCTGCTGCTGAAAAATTGCAGGTCATCACTCCATTTGACCTCCATCCTGTATTATTGCAATGCTACAATTAAGGATTACCCTTGAGATCATCAAGACATGTCAGTCAAGGTACTTCTACACTGGAAGTAAAGATTCCCAAGGTTTTGTTCACAAAGTGCAACTTACTAAGCAGGACAACGTGCAAAGATTGTATAACAAAATTTGTCTGCACAATGTTCAATAGATGTAAGAAGATACGCCTTTCATATACAAAATTGTAACAGAGAGAATTCAGGACCATTACTTAATTTCTGTTTGAGGGGGATATATGCAGTTTGATTTTTTCTGGCAATCTGCTGTGGTTCCAATGTAACTGGAAGGTGCACTGTAAACACTACCGCTTCTCAGTCAGACAGAGAATGTCAGAACAGAAAAGAAACATTGATTTCTTAACTACTAAATGCATATAAACATAGTCTTATCTACTACCTAGATTTTTCACAGATTTCAAAGAAAAGCTG
Source organism: Struthio camelus (assembly GCF_040807025.1). Lineage (NCBI taxonomy): Eukaryota > Metazoa > Chordata > Aves > Struthioniformes > Struthionidae > Struthio > Struthio camelus. The sequence goes on along the minus strand of NC_090955.1, from coordinate 16,177,165 downwards.
CAGATGAGCTACAGCAAAATCTACTGCTTCTATTTTATGCGTATATACATACGAAAGGCAAAATATGCCTCCTTATTTACTACTCTAAAATACTATAAAGGGACAACACTTAAAAAACATGCTGTCTTCAGAGGTATGCCAAAACTTCATGGTGCATCAAAATTTCCAGAGAACAAATTAATTTTCAGAACTACCTTAGAAGATGTATGTTTCCACAAAGTAATTCCAAAGCCTTACTGAAAAAACGTGAAGCAGAGATCTGTTCCTGTGACATGCTCAGAACCTTTAACTGTGCAAAAGTATTGTATTCAGCATCCTACATGACACACTCAGCAAATCAGTCCCTACGAGATGAGACTATGCTATCAGGTTCTGGTCATTTTTACAGGGCTTTAGTAAAGACAAAGATCAAAAGAAACGATTGTATCTGGTCTTCTGCAGATTTACATCAGTTCAACTGCCAATATTTCTTAATTCACAATGAAACTGTGCAGGGCACCATTCATAAATATTTATCCACAAAGTCAGACAACTGAATTTTAGTAGTGTGCCAAGCTATAAACTAACTGAAAGAGTATTTGTTCTTCCAGAGAACAGATGTCGGTGCACCCAAATTTCTCTTCACATGGCAAATCTACAGGCATATCAGTTCCATTTTCTTTTAGTAACTTAGTAATAAGTTGAATAGTGATTATTTAGACTACTAAACGTGTTGGAATTTAGATTGTGCGGTAGACCCACTATTTGTATTGTTACAGGATAGAGCTCAATCTCTTCTTGAACATGAAAATTACATGTAATGAGTAATTTCCTGAATGGAAGATTGCTTTATAGAGCTATTTATCCATTATAATAAGTTATTTTTAGTGATTATCTTAAGTGAAATAAAATTCCTAAAGAAATAGGAACCATGCATATGCCACAGCAGTTTATTTACTTAAATATTATGTAAGCATCACGCATTCAGTAAAACCTACATGTTATTACCGTTCATCTACTTTAAGTGTCATATGAAGTATCTAATCTTTGACTCTCAGCTTATGCGAAGCCCAAAGGTGAGTAATTCCACCTTAAGAAAAATGTCACTAATAGACTCCATAGACGTGTAAATGGTATTAAAAAGGTCAAAGAGACCAAAGTCTGGCTTTCATAAGGTCTCACAGCTACAAGGCGTTTGTCTTTGTTGTTGGTGCCAGTTAAGGCATGTCTGGCTTATTTGATCCCCTAGATTAATACAAAGAAGATATCTGAACTGTGAAAAAAAAATACACAACAGGAAGCTTAAATGCAGCCATATGGACCATCTGATTCTTTCAACCTCTTAATAGATGAGGGTTGAAATAACTTCCTTTGCTTATTAGCTAATTAAATCGTCCTAACAGTGTATAAAATGGCTATAATAAAACTGAGTTTAACCATAACCTCCAGCTATGTTCCGTTAAGCCTCACATTCTAGTTCATCTAACCATACAGCATGCAACCATATTGAGGTATAAATATATACTCTCTCAACTTAAAGAATAAAACTTAAAGTACCTCATTTTAAAAGTAATATAGCTCCCAAGAAAACATAAAAAGCACTTTTAAAATCTGCTAATATATAATGAAGACTTTTTACTAAGATTAAATAATTACCTTCACGTCATTAATGCAAATAGTCACTTATGCCTTAGCCCTTATTAAATAGTCCAGACTTTCTAGTAATGATTACATAATACTATAGCTTTAGATATAGTATCTAAAAAAGCACAGCTTTCTTTTGTGTTGTTTTTTAACACTAGGAATACTTTCGAATCAAAGTCATAAGAGACTTGACGTTTCCTTTTTGAAAATAAAATATTTTGCTTTAATGTTGTGCATCACATGCATGCAGATATATGCTCTTTCTCCGCAAATTCCTACATAAGAAACAGATTATTGATGATCACGGATATTAGTGATTCCAATGCGTTCATCAAGGCAACAGTTCCTTTTTCAGTCCTTCCGTTGCCAAGTTTAAATGAATTGAAATTAATGCAGCTGAAAGAACTCTATGAAATACATTCTCTGAAGTAGAGCAAGGCCTATGACTCTTTCCAGAATGACTAAAAGCTCCTTTATATCCTGTTATCTCCAAACGATAACTGTACCTTTCAATGTATATTTATTTCTCCTAGATAGGACTAGCTAAAGTACATTTCCACAACATATGACTTCCATTAGAAGATGTGATGAATGACCCTCTCTCAACAGTCCAAGGGAGAACTCATCTCTGCTTACTGAAGTAACATGACTACGATGAATATATTCCTCACAAGTCACCATACATTATCTAATTGACATGCACTGTAATTTTGCTAGCTGATAACACACCCCTTGAATAAAAGCAAAAATAATCTCTAATCTGCAACTTTCCAGGATATTTCTTTTTATCAATACTTTGACACCACTCTTCCTTAAAATCTGAATGACTTACAATTCACATGGTGATGCTGCCAAAAAATGGAGAGTGATATCCTGATTCTTTTAATCAAAAATAAAATTATTACTGACTTAAGTAAAGTCTGGATTTTACTCTGCCATTTTATAAGCAGTGAGTATTATTTTAAAAATTGCAGTGTTTAGTGGCCTATGAAGCCGCAATCACCTGAAGGAAGAAAACTGTCCTTACAATTGAATTTTACCCCAACTATAAAGGTGAAATTCACTGGGGTGTGAAGAACTCAAGCGGAACACCCTGATCACTTGGGTTTGCAATAACTTGCTTTGACAATGTTTTTAGTAAAATACTACAGGGAAGTGCTCCCACATTTACTGCATGTTAGTATGTAAAGAGACTGTGGATGGACCAAGGAAACAATATCGGGAAAAAAAAAAAGCAGGATTTGTGATGATACCAAAAGGAACAGGAAGGAAAATGAATACCAGCAAATGGGGAAGTCATACGCTGTGGATCTGGGAAGACTACCTATTCTCTTCTTACCAGTATCATGATCTGATTACTGTGAGTTAATGTGAAAAAAATTTTGAGTAACAGCCAGGACAAAGTTAATGGATTGTTAAAGATTTTTATACCAAAGGAGGGTTTAACTACTCTTCTGGCTCTGTGGAAGATATGGCATACACAATGCCCCTGTAGTAAAACAGGAGCAAGATTCATGATTCAGGGTCAGAATTTTTATTGCCTTTAAATCCAGCGTAGATTGCCTTCGTCAGCAAACTCATCTATGCCACTGGGATGCAATGCTTCTACAGACCATAACCCGGGATTGCTCTCGACCTGCTAGTTTTCACACTCCTATTTACAGGGGCTGGAGCTCTGGTTCCACAGAAGCTGTTGCTCCCTAGCGCTGACACCTTCAGTGGTCTTGAACTTAGGGAAGTAAGATGGTGTCTTCCTCATTATTCTCTCTTGGCTAGGAATAGTGGCTACACCATCATTTATTTTCACTTTATGGATGTGCAGTTTCAAATTTCTCTAACACTGCAAACATTGAAAACACTTTCCTCTCACAAGACATAAGGTACTGGAAACAAAGAAAATATATTAGGTATTTCATTAATCTAACATACATAAGTTTCTCATATCTATAGGTATTTAGGATAAAGAATGAAGTATCTACTACTATCAGAACCACCACATTACGAGATACTCTAGCTAATGCTTATTGGAGATTTCTAAGGCAAAAGGAAAGGCAAGATACATTAAAAGACAATACATTTGGCAAAAATACGGGAAATAAACTATCAGCTTAGTAGCCTCTTTTTATTGAATTATACAGACAAATTTATTGCTGAGATTAATACTTGGCAATTCTAAAAATGCCTGTATCTCCAGCAAAAATCCCCTTTAAAAAGGCTAAAAGTTGCACATGCTTTTCTCAGATTATGCTTATCTCTGCATAAAGAAACTGTCAGTCTGAGAATGATAAACTTTAACATCTTATTAAGGTGTACTTAGAGAGAGGACTCAAATCAATCGTTTTAGAAGGAATAACTTCCTATCTAAAAATAATACATTTCAAGCTGAATATACTTATTGCACCAGTTATTTGCTATATCTGGAATAATAAAGCTCTAGTTTTCAAGCATACCTGAAACATTTAGATGCTTTCCTTTACAGACCATTTTCAATTCAGCTTTCTCTAGTATTTCAAAATTCACAAGAATAAACATTCATCAGTTCAGGAGAAAAAATATTCAATGAGTTTTTAATAATTTGTTTGGAGTTGCAGCTGGTCCATCACATTTTTTAAGTTGATAACAAGAAAACAGAAATCACATTTCAGCTTTTGCTACAAAAAAACCCTCAATACTTAATGCCATTCTGTCTGGACTTTTGGAATGGATGACTTTTCAGATAATGCACTGTGCCTTTTCCTAAAAGCCATGGTTTCTAATTAATTTTCATTGTACTTTTTCTTCCTGGAAGAAGCCTGTTTGAGGCTTTTCACTAAGAGGCAGCTCATCTTCAACTATGAGATAACTGTCATCAAACATGCTGCCTGATAACTAGTTAGTTCACTAAGTGGTTGGACTATACATTCCCAAGATTTTGGCAACAAAAACAGTTACTGTTTTGTATATTTTGTGTATATTTTTATGAATACTGTCTTCTCCACTCAAAGCCTGCAAAAATCTTAAGAAACATTTAGACTGATTGCATATAGTAAAGCAGTTATAGTTTTTACATTTCTTCTGAAAGTCAAAAAGTGAGATGAATAATGATTATGCAATTTGCTTACAAACTATCAAGACAATACTAACAACAGGACTCACATTTCCCAGTTCTACACAGTGGCCATGAGACTATCCTTTTTTTCTTCATCTTCTTATCATACAAGCTGATATGCCTGAATAATTCATTAACAGAGCAGGATGAAGGCTAGCAGCCAGTAGAGCAGTAATACTCCAGTTTCAGTCAAGAAAAACATCAGTTGCAGCGTAAGCTCCTCATTGCCTTTGAAAAACTACCCACTTGGACAAATGAGTTAATGTCCACATACACTAGTAGCACAATCAGTGAAAGAGATTAGTAAGAGTCTATACTGCAGAATGAGATCCTGATTTAAATTATTAGTCATAACAACTTAATTAAGCAAATGGATCGGTCCAAGAATCAGAGAATGCTGGAATGCAACACAGGTTTACCTGCCAGGGATACTGATTCTGCTGAGAGGTCTTTCAGGCATGTGCTAGAGCAGACCATAGAAACGTTCTTAATGTTTTCAGGAGATTACAAAAACCACTACGGAAGTTCCAGAATGGTTAGTGCCGATGGCAGCAAATAAATCATTTCCTCAAATTAAATCTAGCTTTTATCTCCAATCAGCTGGATAGCTCCCAGTTCCTGATTTCTCTAACTTTAACCTTAACACCTAATGTACACTGTAAAGACAGCTTTCAGTACACCAACTTTAACACTCCCTGGCTCAAAGCATTCCTGCCAATACATAAAGACCTAAAAATGAAAGACCGGCTCCTCCTCTTTTGTAGTGTGTCTGCCCTTTCTCCTGCCAATCTGTCCAAAACCCCAGCTATCGTCTCACACACGGTGGTGGACACAAGAAGAAAAGATGAAACCATCTCTGTTGCTGACTTATGTCCTTACTCTATGTTGACAGACCATCCCAGATTCAGAAAAGATACTGATTTTTACGCTCTTGATTTTGTAACTCTAACCACAAATCCCATTTCAAACATTCCCATGGACACAAGCAGACCTGCATACTACAGATGAATTCCTCCTCCTTGGCAAGTGACAACAGTGGTGAAATTCAGCAAAAAACTGAAGATTCTGCAAAATGAAGTTGCCCAACTCTTATCTTTCCAAATTTTAACTTCATGTCTCTCCTTAACAGCATGTATGGGGGGAACATTCCCACCCCCTCAGGTTTCATAGTAAAACTACAAATGTAACTGCAAATCTGTTTCTATCAAAATGATCTGGTTCAGGAAAATCCGTCAGGACTGTTACAGAATTTAAAATAACATGGATTATTTTGACAGAAACAGAGTTGGAAGCAAATAAAAATGCCGACAGGTGAAAGGAGAGCAGTCATCTCTAGCAGAGTAGAAACAGGCAGCGTGGGACAGCTAGAGGAGGTAGCTCCTTAACCAGGCTCAGCTGGAGCCAGAACAGGGTATCTGACTGGAGGCTAAGAACACAAGGAGGTTAACTGAATCACAGAAATCATACTAGCATTTTCTCTCCACCACTGAGATCAGTATAACAGTTTAATGTTAGGCTGCTTGACTACTAAGTTTCCAGACTAACTGAAAAACATGCAGCATTTAAAATACAAACATGGTTAGAATAAACCATTTCTTAACAGCATGGAGGCAGTGTATCCCTTTACATCATTTTATCAATTTTATCCTAATAATATTTCAGTTCTTTTACTCTGTTAGTACAAAGTTGTGCTGTCAGGAAGTTGGAATTCAGTCTGGGACAAAGATATAAAGGAGTATCAATAAAAACTATGCAATAGCCAGGGGGAGATTCCCAGTGCTGAAATAAGCCTTCAGGAAATCAACAGGAAAATTCTAAGCTTGCAATGACTTACTATGACAGCATGCAAGCAGCAGGGTAAAATAAACTTTATATTATTTCAGTGAAATCGTGTTTCAAGACATCTTGTTAGTCATAATATATAAAAGAATAAAACAGGAATATTGGAAGATTCAGTCACCCAGTCAAGTAATTTGCTTATTAGGTTACTCTTTACACATCAGTAAGGTCTCAAGCCCAGAGGGCAAACAAAAACCTCTCTCTAGTACAAGCACATTTTACTGCCAATCACTCCAACAGACAGTTTAAGCAACACTATGTGCAGTAGATTCCAAAGTAAACAGCAGCAGCATCAAAATGATCATGTAACGCAGAAGCTGCATACTCCTACAGAAAATAACACGTGGAACCACGTTTGTGATACAAAACCAGTAATACATACATATTGATTGTAACACAAGAAAGCGCTAGAAATAGATATTATCACTTGAGTAGAAAACATTTTAGCTTTGTTTTAACAAGACTAACATCATAGCTCTAAATGGACTAAGATCTGTGCAGTAGCGGAGCCTGATTGTGCAAAACTGCTGAGGTGTGAACATGTGCCTTTCCATCACGCCAGCAAGTACAGAACACGGTATTTACTCCAATATTAAGTTCCTTATGAGAGGACAGAAAAAGCTTCTTGTAAAATATGGTAGAAATAGTTTCATCAGACAATATCTGACATGAATAAAGTCTACCAGAACAGATAACACTTTCAAAAAAAGAAAAAGTGACCCACAAGGGTGAGCTTATACAGCGTTCATACTTAACATAATGTGGTTACAACTTTCTTGATCTGATAATAAACATCCTAAAACTGGATTCACTGTCTCTTGAAACAAAAAACCAACTTTGATTAAAAAAAACTGCAGCGGATCAGGCCATACTGCTTCCAGGAAAAATGGCCTCAAATTTCTGCTCACAAAGACAAGGTTTTGGATTATACATTGCTCTCACGACCTCTTCTTTACTGACAGGACTTCCTAAGAGTGTTACCTCTAAGAGTCAGTAGTTCGTACTACTGCAGTTACTCCACTGTGTCTATACATCCATCCTTCTTTAGAAACTTTACATTGTATTCCTGTAACATTTTCTTTTAACTTTAAAACTCTGCTCTTTTACTATTATAGGTTCATCCAGCATATAGGCAGACTTCCCTCATTGTCTGCAGCATTTTTATGAAGCTGGCTGAACACTCCACCAATCATTTCCCAAGCCGTCACACACTTAACCTGACAACGTTCACCACGGCTGCAGCATGCAACTTTCCAAATCCAAAGCAAGCATTTACTTTCACTCCCTTCTTGTATCCTTGCATTTCCCTTTCACTCTCCTCTCTTCCTTTGAACTCTGCTCCTGTATTTCAGTATCACCACCTGCTAAGAAGTTGGTTCATTCCAGGCACAAGTCAGAAACTGAACCAACATGTTGATAATCTAGGCAAGAATTAAAGGTTTGAGTATGAGGCCAAGTGTCAAGATGACAAATCTAAAAAATTAGAAAGTTTAAAAGTCTCCACTAATCTAGATGTTTCCTTTCTTTGGCACCCAAATTTACCTAGAGCTCTATGTAAATAGCAGATGATGAGATTTTTGTACTAGAAAACTCATATTGAACAATTATTTTTAGCCTGTGACTATAAAATTCTGAGTCCAATTTGGTTTGCCAAATATCATTTAGGAAATTTACAGAAAAGGAGGGAATAGAACTCAAATATATTGAAATTTATTCCAGTATCATAAATATTATATCAGGTTTTTTCTGTTCTTTTGCACTCAGCTAGGATATCTTGGTCTAAGTTATGCCATCAAATATATGCTCAGACTTTAGATATTATTGACGTTAGAACACCACCTGCAGTAGCTAAAATCTTTATGCCGTGGCTAGTATATGTAAAACCCAACTTCCCAAGCTAAGTAGTCTGTTCTTTAACATTTATTGCACTCTTGTTACTATTTTCAACTATTTCTAAATATAGAATAATTTCTACCGAGTTGTATTGTGAAATCCTTTTCTGCAACGCTAGCTTACAGCATTCTTTACAACAGATGTAGAATAAGTACTAAGAATAAGTACTAGAATAAGAAAAACTATATTCAGTGCTTGCTTTATAATATAAATACATACTACATCATAGCTATGTACACAGTAAAATCCATACACTATGAAACCAAATAATTTAATTTTTCAGGTTTAAAAAAATGTTAAAGAGCAGAGAGGGCATGAGTGTATACACATAGACCTGCTAATTCATATATATTTCACTTACAGATTGGCATTATATTTTAGCATGCCATATTTTTCTCACTTTAACTTTGTTTTCCATGTTGACTTTTAATTTTTTTTTATTTGCTTGGTATATTGAACCCTGGCTTGAAATAAATGGATTCAAATAAACACAGTTCAGTGCCAGAATTGCCACAGGCACATATTTTTCTTTCAGTGGTCCTGGGAAGTGGTTTGTTAAGCTATTGTTCTCAATTAAAAACTCATGTGTTTGTTCAGTACAATATGGGTCGCTGCTTTGAGTGAAAGATTCCCTTGGCATGGCAAAACCTCTAATTGTAACAAGTCTATACCACGTATGTTTAACCAGATGCACCCCCAGCTTTGATTAGCAGCCACTGGATTCCATGTACAATCAGATAATGATGGTTTTGCTTCTCTCTGCTGAGCAAACATCCTCAGCTTTTAATCAAGCATGCATGCACATCTATATATGTATGTATGTATATGTGTATATATCTAAAAATCTCTATACACAGAATTATGAGCACGCAACTATTTTTAAACCATAGTTCATCTCAACTTATTTGACCTTTGACTGTTTAATCTTAGGAGGACCTGTGCAACACCAACTAAAAATAAATGGAATAAAATATTTATTTTGGCAGATACCGTATAGATATAGTAAAGAGACATGTGGTGCATGGAAATTTTTTACCGCACATGTAGAGAGCAGAAAAGGCTCTGGAATACATTTCTGTTTTCCCACTTGTGGGACAGCATCTATTGGATAATGATGATATTAGAACTGCAAAGACACGTGCCATTTTGGAACAACATTCCAATACTCCTTAACTACGCCTGAGGGAAGGTGGTGAAGGTTTGTGTTTATTTTATTTAAGAGTGAATATTAGTTAAGTTTGCTAATACAATTTCAAGAATGTTTTGGACTTTTCCTATCTGAATTTATTTTTGTTTTATTTGCATATATTCATAAAGAACTTCTATTAGTGGAAGTTAACAAACAAAATTCTATCCATTTATTTAAACCTGGACTTCTTTTATCTCAGACATAAAAATAGTATTATCTTAACTACTCAAACAATCCACATAATATCTCACACAATGTAAGAAATAAATGCCCTTCTTTTACATACTATATATACAAAAATCTTTATACTTTAATTTTACCAGTCTTTATTCTGGAGGATAAATGTAAAATGAATTTTAAACAATCAAAATGAAGGCTTACACTGAAGATCGTTAGAGAGAAATTCTCCTTTCCCTTCGAAATGCTCATTTTCCAAACAGCAACAACCCCTATTCTTCAGTATTGTCAATGGCATATTTCCCTCTATACTGACGTGCCAAAGCATAATTATGTATTTCTATATAAACTAGCATTGTTCTTTCACTGAGGAACATACATGTAGTTCAGCTACATGAAGTATACAAAAAATTATAGAAATTAAACTAAACACTACATGAACAGTTAATAATATGACTTTTTTTTCTTTCTGCTGAAATTAATGGAAGTCTCAACCATTTCACGGGTGCTGCATGTAAACGTACTAGTGCCCAAGCTTCCAGGTCATTGCCATTTATAAGCAGCTGGAAGTGGTATTAAAAAGTTACTTGAGTGCACTTTAAATTAGAATCTTTAGACCAAAGCTGGTTCTAACTCACAGTATCAAATTTTCTACTGTAATAATGTGTGCGAGGTGAGAAGAGAAAAAAAAAAAACCTTAGGGTGCTACACAGCTTACACTACTGGGCTACTAAAAATGTTTCTGCCTTTAACAATGAATAGAAAGTAGCACAGAAAATATTTCAAGTTTTCATCACTGAAGCAGCTCCTTTTTCTTTTTTAGAGTGAAAGCTAATGCAGTGCAGTGTTCTAGACTGAAGTTATATGTAAAATTTTCCAGACATTTAAAGAGTAGCAGCTTCTCTTCATCATATGCTTCACGTCAAATTTTCATCACATAGATAAGCAAGATGTAGCAAGGTTGAGCAGCACTCAAAACTCAGTGCAAAATTATCTTCTTCAGCTAAACTTCTTTCTTATGTTTACATTGCAAAGCAGAAGATTTGGGGGGGATTGTACTGCTTTGTATCTAAGTTACACTACTGGTACTGCGTTACACCTCTTTGTCATACTATGTCATAGCCTCAGGAATACCTGTTAATTCCGCCTTCCCAGTTTTGTTTGCTTGTTTCACATAGCACTGTTGAATATTCTGCTTCTACGCTGCATGCTCTTGATTTTCTAACATGCTGTAAAAAAACTGCATGCAGAAAAAGCCAGATTTTGTTTAATTTGGTAGCTCATGATTCAAAATATGTGCAAAATTACCAAATGTATTTTGAATATGTAAATTGTAGATTTCATCTGATTCTAAAAGAAACTGTCACACTTTCGGAAAAAAGGATATTAGTTTCTATCGATAACTCAGTAGAACAGCAATTCCCTCCATCCTCAATCAGGCATGACACCAGGCCACAGCTTTAAGATATATTAGTAAACTCTTTTCTCTTCGCTGCTGCAGTTTGACTGCTTCTAATAACTTAGTTAATCTATTTATGGCAAGCTCAAGTATTTCCAAATTACAGTATTTACTTCAACACAGATACACTTCATAGGTGGTAAAGCTGGGAAAAAAGCACTGCAGAATTATACTTTCATCACAGAAATTTTGGGGGGGTTTCAGGAGATAAAGTAAAGCACCACCCTGGCCGGGGGGACATTTCAACAGAGGATCCAGGATGCAGAACCGAGGGTAATACACATTCTGACTGCCTGATGCCAGCTGCGTGCACCTCTCGGTTCAACTGTGGGATAATGCGCACAAACAGCAAATTCCCACAGATGGGCATAAGATGTTTACAACACTGCACTCCCTCAAGGGCTCTTCCAGTTGCAGAGAGCTGGTGAAGATGACTAAGTAATATTGTGGAGCAGCTCATCCTCTGGCTTCACTAGCTATATCCCCCAAGGACAGTTCTTTAAATGCAGTCCTGGATGCCAGGACTGGAGCCATCAGCAAAAGCTTCTGCCTGGGAAAGCAAATAGCCTGACGCTGTACCCTGAGGATAGAGAAACTTTGGCTTTGTTAAATCATGTGTGTGTCTGTATAAAAGAATTCCACAGTCAAGGGACCTCCACTGAGAAAGTCCTGCCACCAGATGTTTAAATCAAGGGATTGTTAGTGCACCAGCTGATCTCAATTGCTGGTGGTGGTAGTGGAGGCGCTTTTGGCTCTCTCCTTTGAATTGGACTGCTGTCTCTCTAGGTGGGGCTGTCATTTTAATAACAGATCATTGTATTTCCCAGCAGGAGGCCCACTGTCATAGTCCAAAGTAGGATGGGGACAATTAAGCTCCTGTTTAATGTGCTGTTGTTATGTCATATCTCACAAATAGCATTGTTTTACTCTGGAGTCCATGGAGAGATCTCGTGCCTAGGACTTATTTGGAAGAAACTGAATTTTCAGATTTGCTTACAAGATAGAGTTAGCTTGTGCACACAAAATATACAGAATTTAGGAGCACTGCCAGAGATCTGACATACTACAAAAAAATCATAGTGCAGTGTATGTGTGGTCTACTGAATTGAAGAAAGGTCTGGTAGTCAGGAACAATTCAATTCCCCCCTGCTTAGCTATACTGTATAGCCAAATACTACATTTCACTGTAGTGAAATGTAGTATCACTACATTTAGTGATACTAAATGTATCACTTTTTCAGTTCTAATTCAAGCATCATATATGCTATATATCTACTTCATAGAGTTAAAAGTCTAATTTGTCCAAACGAATGTCAATGAGATGGTCAGAGATGTAGATCTACCCTCCCAAGCCCCAGGTGCACAAGCAGTATACTCCTCATGCCAGGACTTTGGTGGAGCCCAGGCTCGACACAAGCTCAGTCAGCTGTGACCGCCTAGACATATTTTCACCACTCCTATCACACTCCTCATCGGACCACTTAGGCCTCCTATTGGCACACCAGGTACTCTCCTACTGAATTTTGTGCTACGACCAAAGGCAATTTAAACCTCCAAGCCACATTCACTTAAGGAATTCAAAAGTTTACAGCCTGAAATAGTGTGCAGTGAATGTATTGCTTAACGCTCGTGTTAAAACTTCAAGAACTTCATTCAGTAAAAACCTTCATTTGCATGACGAGAAGAAGTAGCTTTATACCTCTACTTATCTGTGAAGAGTAAACGTTGCAGGAACAGTACCTCTTTTCTATACCAGAATGCTTCAAGAATATGTCATTATGGTTAATTTAAGAATCATTAAAATATTACTTTATAAACAGATAGATGATGCTGCTTCAGATGCAATGCTGTTCAATGCCCAGAGATTATTATTTTTAAATATGACCTTCGTTTCAAATCATGACATTTTCAGGCATTTATAACAGTAGCACATATTTTCAATTCAGATTTTTGTCTCTAAACACATATTTACAACTCTAATATAATTTTGCAGCTGTTAGGGAATTCATCTATCACATGTATCATACATAATGACTCAATAATTGGAGTACAGTATTTATAAATAACAGAATTTTAAAAAATCATAAGAGAAATCAAGAACTGGTAAAATCCTACTGTTAAGTAATTAAAAATTTTTAAAGCATGACTACTCTTCACAGTCAAATGTTTTCAAATATTTGACTAACTAAAGCATAATGCAATTTATTTTTTCTTCTATTAAAGGTAGCTGACCTCTGTAGTCTGTTACAGAACTTTATATATATATTTTTAGCATAGAAGTCAAATGTCAATAGAATAAAATGAATGAATGTATTATTTACAACACTTAGCAAACACTATTCACGGATTAAAATAAAGTATAACTTGTCCAAGAGGGCTTAATCCATTAAAGGCATAGGAAACCAGCTTAATTTGTCAGAATGGCAGCCATTAACTCTGCAAGGTTATGCAAATACAGCAGATGAATGAGAAAGTGCAGGCCATCCCCACTGTGTCAAACATAAATAAACTCCGTATGAAACTGGCAGCTAGGAAATTTGTTGTGTAGAGAAAGCAGGTAAGGAAACACAAATACTTTTATCCCTTAAATAGGAACAATTTAAATAATCCTACACATTACGTTAATGTTTTCTGGAATGACACAACTTCTTTTGTCCCAAACTGCCAGTACATTTCTCAGTCTCTGTGGATCGGGGAGCGGGAAAGGTTCAGAATCTCTTGGCCCTGTGCTTCTGTGGAACAGGCACATCAACCGGTAACTACAGCCCTCTAGGAAATACTGATATATAATCTGAGTATAAACTCAGATTAGGATGCTAATGAATAATATTCCTGACCCGGAAAACCTTTGATTTTAAAAATACGATATTTTCCTGACTCCACTAGATCAATATTTAACAGCAATATTCCCTAAACCTACTAGGCAGCAAAAGGCAGTTAAAGGATCCTTCATGTCGTCTTGACAAACAAATACAAAATGCATGTGACTGTGTGCCTGCGTGCATGCACATACAGATGGAGATACAGAGAGAAACAAAAAGACAAATGACTAAGCAATATTTAATGAACAAAATTCTGAGGTGAAGCATATAAGTAGTTTACAAGCCAGTATATCACCGCAATAACTTATAATAATAACAAATTATTTCTATAACTATCTATAAAAACTATCTATATAAATTATATATATAACTTACAATAATAACAAATCTGCACTGTTGCCCTTTACTGCTATTGTTTTCTGGATATTTCATGCATAGAGGGCCTTTCTCCAAAACCCAGAAGTGGATAAAGACTTGGTCAGAATTTGTGAAGAGGGCCGAGTGCAATACCTTGGGAAAGCAACATGAATGCCTTCATAAGAGCTGCAGCTAACTATAAACTAGGGTCATTAAACACATACAGGAATAAGTAACCTTAAGTTATTTCAATTTATGAGGGGGAAGGAGGAGAGAAAGAAGCACAAAATCAATTAGAACAATAGTATAACAGACTGATAACCCAGAAATCCCAAAGAAGGATCATGTTGCACTGGAGTAAGATCATCACAACCTCTTATATAGCACTAGGGAAAGAGTCAAGTGTAAATTCCATGATACCAAACAGACATGCAAGCAGCTTTGAAGTTCTTTTGCTTTTCTGGTTGCTTTGCATGGAACAATTTTTGTTCCAACCTCTAAAAAAAGTGGTTCATATAACTAGGCATATGTTTCCAAAATGTGAATACAAATAGCTTTGAGATAACTGCTATATATTAGGCACCTTTTCCAGGTCAAAGAGAAGGTAAACTGTGAGTGAGTGCTTGAGGTAAGCTTCTAGCCTTTAGTGAGCAATTTCAGGAGGACGAGAGAGGAGGTAAACTTGTTTACAACCTCTGTTTTCTCAGTGCTAGGCTGTTGAACTCCTTAAACTGAACCCTTAAAGAACAATTCTGAAGTTATCATCACAAGTGAACAATATCTAGTGTATGTACCTCAGGACCTCTTCTCCTTTTTCCAGCTGTCCATCTCACTTCTTTTCAGATCTTCCACAACTGCATAAAACAGAATCTTTCTAAGGCTGAACATTTAATTTTTTCCCTGATCATTCTAATGTGTCTTGCTGTTCTCCACTTCTGAAAATGGCAATCCCTCCCCCCAACACACATTTGCAACTTTGTTTATCCTTCCACACTACTCACACAATATACATCCCATTAACTTTTCCTGCATTATTAGCAAAGCCCATCCTTGCATGGCTTTTTCTTAGGTTGTCCCCAGTTCTACAGAACAGGAGAATTTGTTACTAAACCCTTAATGGCTTAGAATGAACAGAATCTCTCTTACAGTTTACTAGCGCTGTTGCTCTTGATAGGCTACAACGTAATTTAAAAAAATCACATAAGGTATTTCTTTCTATCATATAAAAACACACATATTAAAATATTTATATAAAAGCACCTTGATATATTTTTTCACCATTAAAATATTGAAATATTCTATTTACCAAAGTAATCCAGGGTGACTCTTTTTTTTTCTTTTTTTAATTGAGATTACACATTCCTGCTAACAACTTTTCATAAAAGGTAGAAAAAGATATGGAGCCATAGGAAATGCTTCTCTGAAGTTTCACTAATGAGGAAGCAGATCTTACGGCTCTTGCTGCTATTGGGCTCATTTGTAGTTTTTATGAGCTGATGTACTAGTGGGTAGAAAAGAGACAGACTCTCTTCTAGCAGATTAACCAGCCCTTTAAGGGTGCCTGCTATTAATTTTGGTTATTCATCTGCACATCTGTCTCTGTGCAACTGTGACACGACTATTGCTTCTTGCAGCTCGCTTCATTTAACCAGAAGCTTTTCTCCACTGAAATCTGTCAGCTTGTTTTGTTCTCTTACGAGACCTAAAATCTAGTTACAACCTAGCTGAAGATCAATCTTTCACTTCCACTAGTGGGGACAAAGAGATCTCTGATACTAGAAATTTGACCTTAGCAGTTATTGACCACATGCTTATTCACCAAATGTTACTGACATGATGGTTAGTGACCACAATTGGTACCTCTACTATTTTCCTTGAGAAAATATGCTTTGGTAACCCCTGACTGTCAGAACTGTGACTCCAAGGGAACCAGCCATACTGTAAAAAATCTCAGAATGGAATAGGGCTTAAATCTCTGTTGCCTTTTATAAACTTTGTCTCTGATCTTCCCATGGAAGTAAGACTAGCTTGCACCAGCATTCAGAAAACGGATGATGTGTTCTGAACAAGAGAATATTTCCCTTTGCTTTGCCAAAGCTTGGCCCTCTCATGCATCTTAAACCCAAAGAAAAAGGCGTATGATCTATTTCTTTAATGTCTTCATTTCTGTTTACTAGATGTGGTCTGGCTATAATAACTGACCTTGGATTGTCACTAACACCTGTCTCTCTCTGGACAGCATGTGTAGTACCTTATAATTTCAGAAGTAATATACAGTACATTACACATTTCAGCTCTGATTCTGTCACACTACTGAATCAATTCTTGCAGAGAACCCCTGCAGTTTTCTCAAGCATTCGACAGATTTGGCAAGCAGGAGAGCGGAATCAACTGTTCCTTGCGCTACTGCTTGAGCTGCTATACACATTTGTTTGCCTATACAAACAAAAGACTACTAATACACTGCATATTACCCATAGCTGTCCTTTTGTGAGACCCCAATATGACTGCTTTGTGGTTCACCTGATTTAGTAACGAGTGATACAGCAGAGTTGGGATTAGGTCATATCAAATATATTCTGTTTGCATTTACATTTGCTTGGAATGAATTTCTACTTTAAAAGTACCAAAGCAGATAAACATTGCTATCCTTCCCAGCTAAGAAACACGCTGTGCAACATTCAGTGATGCTCAAAGCACTGCAGTCAACGTCCAAAAGAACCACTTGGTACAGAAATCAATTCTTTCCCTAGTAAGCCAAGATGCCTACGTGAATCTTTTTTGTGGTGATACGTGGATGTTCATTTACTCTGTCACTGTTCTTATTGCACAAAGGGTTAAACATTTGAAGGAACATTACTGAAAACGACTTTCTTCCTCTCATACTTTTGCTAGATCTACAACATCACAGGATTCTCCAAATCAAGGTATTTTCTGTATGTCCTCTTTAGGGAAACCTCCTGCTTCCTTTATGATGCCAGAATGACACAAAGGAAAATATCTACCACAAGATTTTGTCCATGGACTACTCTTTAACTATCCTTTCAATCATACCTTCAATTTATTTTCAATAATACTCAACATTTATTTAGTTAAACTGTGTTAATGACACAGAAATTTGAGCATGTAGATTTATCTAGCCTGGATGGAAGCAGTCACATTGCAAAGCTCTAACCATTAGCAGTTTCTCATAAATCCCATCTTCTTCTGGGTCTCTCACACCATATCTTTTTTGTACCACAGCAAACTAAGCCACTTGCTATTAATGCTAAGTAAAATTGCCTACCTGCCTGGATCCATAAAGGTCTGTCACAGGGTTGACTCATGTAGGATCAAAGAAAATAGGCAGCCATAGATATGTTCATATTGTCTCAAAATCTAGATACTTTAAAGAAAATGCAGCAGAGTAGGAAAAAGTTCTTTCTTATAAAAATGGTCTTCCATGTCGCCCATGCATGAGAAAATTAAAGATCTGTCTGCAGACTGAGTTAGCAATCACATTTCTGCCAAGGATGCACGCATACCTTCATGATTCTCTGAAATAGGCTAAAAATTTAGTGGTTTTATGAACACTTCTACAAGCAAATTCTTTTACTACACTAATCACAGAAGGAAAATACAGAAATTATACAGGATCAGCTGAGACAAATTTAATGTTTAATTTTAGTGAACATTCTTTCTTTTTTTGCAGTATGAATGGATTCTAGATATAATAGCATGTTAATCAGAACATCCCTTGTCGAAAAGATTTTTCTCCTCATAGAATCTCTACTTTATTCAATAGTCATTATTACAGGCTGAGAGATAGTGTTTTCCCAGAGGGGAAGAAAATTGAAGGACTTATTCCCTGATTTCCCATTCTCTCTTGTACCTCCTACAGAGGTTGCTATGTGATGCTTAACTGCTCAGAAGAACTAGCCTAAATATCTGAGTTCTACCAGGAGTTTTATGGAAAAGGCACGGTCAAGATTTGCATCTCATTGGATCTCATTTGCATCTCATCCGAACTGAGAGCTAATACTAATACAGATATCCCATAGAACAGAATTTTGTCTTCACAAGATTCCTTTAAAGGTTTTGTTTGTTTGTTCTAAGAGACATGAGCCATTAAAAGGGAGCCATTAGGGTTTAAATTAATTTTTAAAATAATCTCCAAGAAAGGAGTCAGATCAGAACAAATAAGCTCCTGATATTTGTTGCAAAAGTATACCAGTAAATATGATTTAGAACTGCAATTGCCTTGTGGCATTTATACACAAAAGACTGACTTTGAGACACCAAATTCCAAGGACTCCAGTGTTCCAAAAATTCCAGTCTCAATTACAACACCTGTGCATACCTGGATATATATGAAGTTATAAAAATAAATTTACAGCAGTCTTGAAGTTCTACTTCATTTGACATATCAGTAAGATTGATCTACCGTTATGGTAAAATTAAAAAACTTAGGTTTCTCTGAAGACAGAATAATTTTGCAAATGATACTACATATTGTTTACTATTGGAAAAAGAGGTAACAAGGAGCTCTTGCCTGAGTCAAAATATTTAATTACATGTATCACTTCACAGCAGCAGAAATTATTCCAAGAAAGCCTCAATTGGCATCATACTGTCATAGTGAACCTCCTACCTTCACGCAACACAAAAAACATTCTGGTGGCACATCTGAATTGTGCTGGTCATCCCATGTTTTGATTAATCACAGCTGCTACAAAATCTGTTTGAAAATGGTAACAACACGCCCAAGCTACGGCAACGCAAAGGGTGTTTGAGTCTGCACTGCAGCAGGAGTAGCCTCAGAACCCAGTGGGCCATTGGCCCAATGTTAAAGAGCCAACAGCATACACGTTAAATTACCCTAGTTACTTAGTTTAATTTTATAACTAACGCAGCCCCAGTATTGGAACTCCCATCTTATTAGCAAGTACTTTATTTTACATTTATGACTTACAAATACAAAAATAAAGTTGTAAGGTAATCCAAAGGAAAAATAAAAACAAGTTTCAGGCAATGAAATATGGCTATTACATGCATTTAACATTGGGGAAAAAAAAGGAATTAATACTGTATACCTCTTCAGAATTACTATGGTGAGTGCACATGGCCTTCCAGAATTCTTTATTTGCACATTAGCGAGTTTTACAAATGCAACTTGTGGCACTATGCCTTTCTTGGGCTATTGCTGATAACAATCCCTTGACTTCATATTCAGAAATCTACAATAACAAAAGCCATAGGGTACATTTTCTGACCAAACAAAACCACTCTTGAAATATATTATGGACACATATTGACAGTCTACATTTTCACACGTGTGCAGAACTTTTAAAGAATTAGATTAAAATACTTTTCATTAAAACAGCTGTAGTTCACAAACCAGAAATGACCACATGAAGCTAGTGCAAAGGTAAAAGACGACAAATATTTCTATTAGGGAAAAAGTCAGTAATACCAGTGCAACTGAGCATTTAAAATTTATATTAAAAAAAATCTAATGTTATTGAAATAATAAAGATTAGTCCAAACAGCAACAAGATTTTAGAGTTCACACAGTTTCTTAGATTCTTTCTTTCTGATATAAAATGAAAGCAAGTTCACTATTTTCTAAATATATACAGTTCTTTAGCTTTAAAATACATTTTGTTCAAAATCTCAGATAAAAACACTTCTGCTTTAAAAGAATTAATTATCTTTTTTTTCATATGCTGGTTATCAGTCCACATGCATTTTGTCAGACTTTATTCTCACAAAACAGTAAATCCATAGAAAATTCTAGTGAATGAGCCATCTGCAATGAAGTGTAGATTGAATGTCGTTAATCTGCTAAGCAAGAAGGAAGAAATTAGGCATGGGCTGACTATTGGGAAAAGTACCAGCATACATTTAAATTAGCATTTTCTCATTAAGTTTATTTGCAAACAAAGTTTGAACCACAGTCCACTTGTGTTATAGCATTTTCTGAACAAAAATAAATTCACTATAATGTGAATCTGGACAGCTAAGCCCACAACATAATCTAAAAGGTAGCAAAGGAAAGATTGCAGTCTGCAATAAAATATGAGCCTCTGAAGTGATTATCTCCTTTAACTAGAGTTATTACGTCTTTGTTTAGAGTTATAAATCATACTTCAAGCAAATAGATTTTTTTAGATTTGTTCAACACTTTTGAACAAATTGTTCTCAGATTGTTTTATATTAGTACCTACCTTTCTGCTTTCACTTTCCATAGCACCACTGAATCATTTGAGAGGTACTGAAATAATCAACCTTTATTCTGATCAGCAAAACTCTACCCTCCACTCCAAGTTCATTTTACACTGAGTTCCTTAGATGCCCACATCAACAGCTATAACAGAGAGTTAGTTTGTACACTTTGCCAAAATATGCCAAAATCTTGAAAGTTCTCCATCGCCTTCCTGAGCAACTCAGAAATAACTCAAACAAAGTATTCTTAAATTTCTATCCTCGGAGCTTCCTTTGCCAGAAGAACGAGCACTGGAAAACAACTACAGTTCTATTTAGGTTTAAAAAAAAAAATAGGAAAAAGAAAAAGAAAGAAAAAAAGAAAGAAAGAAAGACAAAAACCCACAGTTCCCCAAGGATGTGCTTCTCTAGCAGTGGGAATCAGCACACATTACTTTATAGCAGTAGGTTCTGCATGCTTAGCTCTTTAGTATATAAAATCACTTCATCAACCCAATTATTTCTTTTTTTTTCCTGTTTTTTCCTCAAAAGTAACTCTAAACTACTTTAAAACACCTTCATTACTGAAATGATTCAACCAGCACTGTTGCAAACCATGGAAATGTAAAAGCTGTTAAAAATGTATTAAATGCTGTCCATGCCACAAGGGTACTAGTGTAAAATGACCTTAAGTTTAAAGGCTCCCTATGAAGGCAGAACAGTAATCTGCTCTGCTTCTCCTAATGAATAACAAATGGGCCTTCACAATTCATTTAGTTCAGTACAAGCTGCCATTACAACCCATTTTGTTTTTTTAACTTTGTGGTAATGTATCATCTTGCCTGACTTTATGTCATCTTCTAGAAGGTCACCAAAGGTATGTAACTCCACTCTTACTAATGAAAAAAGAAGGGAAAAAAAAAAAGAGAGAGAGATGACAAATTTCGACAAAGCACCAACCAGTCCATTTTGATATGCTGTATCACACATCGGTGCTCACACTTCCTACATGAAAATGCTTCCTGTTTTGTAAAGGAAGTTGGGAAATCACTGAAGTTTTCAATGTAATTTAATGTTTTTCAATTAATAACTAAAATATGACTATTTCTGTGAAATTTAAGAATTCCTTGGGTTTCTTTTCACTTACAGATAATTTTTGTTATTCCCTAAAATTTAATCTGAATCTGTATGTTCAAAAAGGAATGAAAAGACCACAAATATTTATTTTTATTTCACAGGTATTTAGAAACATGTATTATGTTGCTATGGACAATTAGCCTTTTATCCAATTTTACTTGATCGTTTAACTCACCCACCCTAAGGTTTTAATTATCCCCTTAGTCTGCATGCTTAGGCCTCAATTCATGCAGCTGGAAATCTGCCTCAGTGATGTTATAACCTTGTTAATGTAACAAAAGAGGAGTTTACTTAAAACTGTACTGACTATGGACTTAAGCCAAATTTACTTGAAAGAGGAAAGAGACTGTCAAAAATCCTACAGTAAACACAGAAATGCAGTTCTTTCATAACCTTCACCTTAATTCATATAGACAAGCAATTTACATGTAAGTGGATTCATATGGCCTGCGAGGGGCCTCCTCTCTGGAGCGGGACTACTCTTCCTACCCTGCCCCCATCTCTAACAAAAAAAAGCTCCAACAGCTCACTTTCCAGAAATGGCAGAGTATCTGCAATCTTTTTAATCACAATAAAACATAATTAAGATAAACATTTATAAAGCCAGTCAGTATTAATAAAGGCAGCACAATTTCACAAGGCCAATTTCAAGTTCAGCTAGTCCTTTGTCAGATACATATTTTAAATTCAATAAAGCTTTTATTTGCTTTGTGTAAAGTTGCACTTCTAATGAGGTAGTGGTTACATTAGCCTTAAATGGAAGTTGCTTGTCATATACTGATATCCCTCACTCATTTAGTTGCCAAATTACAGTAGGGATTTCCTAAATTCATCTGTTAATTAGATTCATTTTTAGATTAGAAACTAACAAAAACTTACATTAGACTAAACAAAACATCACTATATCAAAGTGTTGAAGAGGGAGATCTTTCTAAGAGAGGAAAAAATATAAGTTATATTTCTTAATACAACTGTGAAAATACTGTAGGCAATTTTCATCCTGATTGGATCCTTTTATTATTATTTTTTTAAGAGGGGATGTGATGGGAGGAGCACCAGTGGGTGGCTGGGTGGTACCTGCAAATGCACAGCCAGTGTACTGATTTGCTCCAAGAAACACAATAGAATCAGTGTTTTTGTTTCATCAGCTTTATTTCAGTTGTGCTTTTTGACAAAATATATCATGGGGCAGGGAGGGTTGCAAAACAAACCTGGAAAGCAGTCAAGTTTCTTTCATGCACACTGAAAGCTTAAATATTTTTGAATAGGTAAGAAGTCTTTTCTTTAAGCTCATGAATGTTAGAGTATTTTCTGCCCTGTTAAGAAGGTATTAGGTTGCTGGATGTCAGATGATGATCTACCACATTTCTAGGCCTCCTATTCTTTAGGTGTTATGTAATCAATGTTTGCTTTTATGCTACTGAATCTCACAATAGTTCCAACACCAGCTGCTGCTCTAAACCCCGCAGACATGAATATAACTACTTACTTTTTGTTTACAGACCACACAGAAAGTAAAAATAGATTGCAATTTCTCAAGATGGTTATAAAAGACCTGGATCAGGTTGTTCAGTTAAAAAAAAAATACTCAGAAGTTATAAAACACACTAAATCTCCTAAATATAATGATAAAAAGATATATATAATGATAAAATGATATATTTTGGAGCTGTTAGGGTGGGGGGTTGTGAAAGCTCTTCATATTAACTGCATGACTCCTTCCCAGCCAGTCTTCATGACAGCATGCTGTAGGATGCAGGCAGTTAAACAGAACTACCATGAAATCCGCTCAGTGCTGCTTACTGCCTGACACAATCAGGTCCTAGGCTCACACCTGCCTGCATTTTCTCCAAAACTCCTCCTAGCCCAAGAATATAAAAGTAAAATTACATTCTTACAGATATAGATTTAAGTGATATTCGAATTTGGTTCGGTAACTCCAATTCACAACCCACATAATACAAGGATTTGTAACTATCTAAGCTAGCTTTGACTCTGTATTGCACACCAAGGTAACAAATTATTTTAGCTGTCCTATCTCAGTTCTATCTTCTAAGAACCTATGTCCATTTCCTAATCATAAAGATAGCTCAGGGGGCTTGAAAAACAAAAGAATAAGGTAGTAAATTTAATGATTGTCTCTCTGTTAAACCAATCTACATCTGTCCTCCTAAACAGATGAGGGCCATGTAAGTTAGCCTCTGAAATAATGCCAGATGAGTTAGTTGGGAAGCAAAAAAGAAGAATCCTTAGAAACTAGAATGGTTTTAGTAATAGGGCCATCTTCAGAGGCCTCGGTGGACTAATTTTGATCAGGGTCAAATGCAACAAAGATAAACTTCATGTTTGAGGCAGGAGTGGTTAGAAACTGGAAAGAGTCTAACCACAAAAAAGTGTTTTTAAATTTCTACTCTAAGCCAGTGAATCACAGTTCCCCTTAGTATCTGCATATTTACAAAAATAAAACTTCATCTTTTTCGAGAAATTCAGTATTATGTATCTGCAGTCTTTCACCTTCATCCTTTGATAAAAATTTTAAATACTAAAACACAGTACTTTCATTAGAAGCTCCTTTACAAACGTTACAATACTATTTATCAACAGTTGAAAAATCTTTCCACTAACAATAATGATCCTACAGAAGTTTGTGCTATTACTAAGTTTCTGTTTTGTCTTGAAAAGTTTACCTATGCTGTTGAAGCCACTTTACACTAAGGAACCAAGCTCAGGTGTCCTCTTAAGGTGATTTTTATTCTACACAACAGGTTGAATATAAGAAGCAGTAAAGATACACAGTAGCACAGTACCTTCTTTTATATATATATATATATATATATATAACATACAGCCTTAAATTGGGCTTCTCTTTGCTAAGATACCTGGGTACATGGCATGACAGTGTGGACATAGCCAAAGTGACTAAAGAATACAGCATTGTCACCTGCAGGGAATTCTCTCTGCTGATAAAGTAACAAGGGAGATGGTTCTACCGCCCCTTCTGTGCCTTAGGATTAAACTACATTTCTCTTTCTTCTGGTATCCTCAGTATACCTTCACCATTCTGAGTGATTGACTGGTAATACACATACACAGCTAAGGATGGGTATGAAAATCAGGTTTTTTAAAATCTATCTCATCTTTTAAAGACCACAGAGGTCAAGATGATAGGGAGTGAGATTTCCATGCGCTGAAACTTAAAAGTTTGTTCACAGTCAGAGAAAATCAGGATGAGTTCCTAATTCCCACTGCATCCAACCATCATATTAGTCATCATCTGGCAGTCTCTGCTAAACAGCAGTGCAGCATTAGAAACCTATTGCCATTCATTAGAAATCCATTGCCGTTCATCAGAAATTCAGCAGTTTAGCACATTTTTGTGGGAATACCTTGAACAATGACTCCATATGCAATATTTTACCAATAACAGAGGAATTCTCTTTTTACTACAATATTTCTACACTCACACTGTTTAGATAGCGTAGACAGAGTATAACACGATACATGTGCTTTTTGTCTTGTTTATTACGGTAATGCTTAACGGCCCATAAAGGATGGGAGCCCATTGTGCTTGGCACTGTATAAATAGAGAGTACTGAACAGTCCTTATACTCTAAATAAGTGAGCTATACCCAGGTCAGTGGGAGGGCAAAACCACCACCAGAACAAGCGTGAAGCTACTTCCTTGATTTTAAATCTGTGTATGAGTATGTTCCCTCCCTAAAAAACTTTGAAACCCTTTGACCAATTTCAAGAGAGATGTACAGACCTCTATGACAATAAATTCCTAAAGGTTTCATTATATCAGTAACATAACTGATTTATCAGTAAGATAAATGATAGTAAGATAGGTAAGATAAATCTTACCTATGCCCTGACAGGCAGAAAGGCTGCCCCATGCGCTCACCCCTTACTAAGCATGAGCGAATGCACATAGGAGAGCTCTTACAAATGCCTCAGACATGAGAGGAAAAACTTCGAGCACATCTTACACCTTATTAGACACTAGAGAACCTTACCAGAGGAAACAAAGCAGTAGGAAGCAGGATTTATTTTTCCACAGCACACAGAGAAGTACTTGTTCTACTGGGGGCATGGGGAGGGGGAAGGAGCAAAGAAGTGCAAGGAGGAGGAGGAGGAGGCAATGGATTTACTTCATAACACCTAAGAAGTGCTGGGAAGGCAGGGAAGGTGAACTGAACCTTTCCCTTCTGCCGCTAAGAAAACAGTTCCTGTTTCTGCTTCTGACTCTCTTCTCTGCTAGCTTTTCCTTTACCTTTTCCTTTTAGCAGAAAACAACATCACATACATTTCTAAGCACATTTTATATTTCTGCTTAGACGATATTAAACAATAATCCAGTAATTTCGTTTACCTGACACAAGTCTCTAAATCTGTTTGGTTCTCCAGTTTCAAAAATCTGAGTTCACATTAAGTCCAGCATTGTCCCACTGGACAGATCCTCAGCTCATAATTCCTACCATTGAATTGTACTGTCCTGGGTCTCCAATATGCAAGATTTGCAGTTGGAAAAAGGGAAAAACTGACCCATCATATTTGAGGTCTAAAATGCAGAAACATCTGCTAGAATCATATTCAGTTGGCTGAGGTTAGGAGTATGGGAGCCTGCAGTTGATCAGCGCTGCCCTAGGTGTCACAGAGGCCAATGGGAATTACACTAAGAGGGTTTCAGTAGACAAGGGCGTAATTCAGTCAGCTTTAAAAAAAAATCATGAAATAGAAGCCTAACTTTTTTTTTCTTTTTTCCTTTCAGCCTCCTACTCCTTCCTTGCTGTCTAGTGAGACACTTGTTCTTTTGACTATACTATCAGAGATGGAGGTCTTCACGTTCCCATGCCGGCTAAACTTCAAAACAAGTATCATCCTACTTCATCATTTTTACCATTACTAATTTTTTAGCTAATAAAAGCACTTAAAACAAACAGCATATAGTTTTGTTAAGATCAGTGCTGGCAGAGCACAGTTTTTTCTATAGTATTGTTCTTCTGGTAAATGATTTTGTTGCTTATATTTTCTTACATAAAAACAACGATGTTGCACAAAGGAAACCAGAAAAAGTTGCCATTTAATTTTTAGTAGAGCACTTATGGACAACTTTTTCTTCATCTAAAAAGTTTACATGTTAAACGCCCCAGTCAGTTAACTTGAGATAAAAATATGAAGTTTCCTTAGAAGATAAAAATATACTTCAAAGTATAACTTTCCTTTGGAAGAGTCCGGGTTTTGATTTTCGTTCTTCAGGTTTGTACATCCCACTTCCTTTTATCATTGCCCATGTTTCACTGAATACTAATTCATAACTGTGATCTTTCTATTCCCTTGTTGCTTTTATATATTATCCTTCCCACCATTGTCCCTTTCTGAATACTCTTCTACCTCATGTGAATTTAAAATGCTACAAATCAAGATATATCATGGATTAAACTGGTCTATTTCAAACTCGGTCAGCCTTAACGTATTTGTTAATTCAACCAAGAAAAGCATCTTCATTTAAAGAGGATGATTAAAAAAGAGAAAAAAAGAGGAGAAGCAAATGTTATTTTTTATTGCAACTGTTTCTTCAAATTTCCACTTGCAAGTGGAAGTGACTTAAATTACAAAAGAAAGATTAAAAGATGCAGCACCGTAAACTCCTAGAAGCAGCTTGTGACATCTGTAAACCTGAATCAGTGTGAATACTCTCTGTCCTCTAACCAATTCCAACCCTAGAGAAAGTAACTGTCATTCTTGCAACCTGCACTTTAAAACAATTATTTTGCCACTTATATAATCTTGAAAATCCACTTATTTCCTGTAGTTCAACAAAATATGCAAAAGGCTATTCAGAGTGTGGTCTTTAATCTTTACAGAGTGTATTAGTTGACTTAATATAACAGGTTCTTGAAAAAAAGATTTAAAGATCATCTGATTGTTAACTATGCATAGTCAGTTTGTTTCAGTGTAAGGGAGTAATGTGGGAGGAAAGAGCTTATACTTCAGAGATAAAATACATTTTAGGAACATGGTTCAAGAACAGCCAAAGAGCAAAAAGAAATAACCATTAATGGACCTCTTGTCCATGAATTTGTCCAACCCCTTTTTGACACTGTCTGCCTTCTGAGGCAGCAGGTCCCAGAAGGCCACCAGCCCCTGTGTAAAGCAGGGCTTTCTTCTCTCTCTTCTGAATCGATCACTGATTAATTTCAGTAAGTGCCAAAAATTTCTCATGCTGAGGGATTTGGCAAACAACAGTTCTGCATTAGCTCATCCTCGCCTCTGTGATTCCCTGAACTTCAACCACATCAGCTTTCTCCTCTTTCAACCACACCAGCTTTCTCCTCTTCAAAGTGAAGAGTTTTTAAGTCTCTCCTCACAAAGCAGCTGCAGTACCCCTGATCTTTCTACCGTTCAGGGGCTGGGAAAAGTACTAAAGGAAGTAATGCTGCCACTAAACCCTAAGAAGTACTGTGGAATTTCCAATAGAAAATGTTTGTTGGGGCGTTGATCTTCATATCTCCATATCTCTGTTTTTCTGTTGAGGGAAGGTACCAAAATGGGCAGAGAATTAATGGCCGCACAATTAGCAAGGAAAGTGTACTACTAGGATACAGCGATGCGGGTCCCCTTAAAATCCCTTCCTGCCTAGGAGATACCTCAGACCATATGGATCACAGGAACCTGGACGATCTTCTTTACAACGAGAACCCCACAAGCAAAGCCCCCTGCTACAGGGAACAATTCTCAGAAACTTTGTAAGCTTATAGTTTCCCAAACACATTACTCACAGAAACACATGATGCTTAAACCAAAATAATTATGAGATGAAGAAAAAAAATCCAGATCTATTTTCTAGATCAAAAAAGTACACCTGTTTGCTATGATTACCTATGTGTTACCTGTTGACTATGTTGAATCATTCTTT
Source organism: Struthio camelus (assembly GCF_040807025.1). Lineage (NCBI taxonomy): Eukaryota > Metazoa > Chordata > Aves > Struthioniformes > Struthionidae > Struthio > Struthio camelus. The sequence continues at coordinate 16,148,479 of NC_090955.1, read as the reverse complement.
CCGGTTTGTATTCAGTGAATGCTTTTATGCCATAAAAAGCACAAGTGCCGTTCCATGCTACAAAGGAAGACATTCCCCTCTGGGGAGGGAGATACACTCACAAGGTTGCTACTGTGTTCTCCTGCTGTCTAAAGGGGATAGAAAACATTGGAGATGCTCTAGCTCCATTTACTGGGATACCCACATAAAAGCAGGCAAAATCCAGCATCTCATGTCATGTTTCAGAGAAATCCTAAATTGATCCCACTAACCTTCAGTAGAAGGTGCAAATATATTTTGAAAGTAACTTAGTGCTTTAACAAGGAAAAAAAGAAGAAATGGCACACTTCCTTCCCATGCTGAAGAGATTTAAAACATCATATACTTTATAAAACAAAATCAAAATACACTATTATTTCAGTCTGAACATAGAAGACTCAAGTGTGCAGAAAGCTGGTGACAGTCATGTGTTTTTATATAAGTGACGCTCTTTGCCAAGCAAACAGTTCACTCATTCTGTTCTCAGAGAGAAACATTTTATTGCTTTGTGCCCCTTCGTTGTTTACAAAAGAAAAACATCTCTTAATTTTAGTCAAGAAAGCTTCTGTTCCAGAGAACAAAGCCTTCATTTGGGTGTCTCTAATCTTTATGGTGTTTGCAAGTTGGTGTCAGAAATGTTAGTCAAGGCATGCTGTGTTACAGGTCTGTGGGGCAAAAGCAGTCACAAGAGACTTTCCACCCAAGTTAGGAGGAGACCACATTACTATTCTAACTACTTCCTATGGAAGTCACAGTTGTATCAACATCCTGCTGTTTTGTTTGTATTTAACTTGGGATATGACTCTCTACACTCTCAGCATGAATCCTACAATTAAATGGAAGCAGTCCACAGGTTACTAAAAAACAGTCTAGTGTATATATTTCAAATGGTACAATTTTTAAAACAATCAACTTGCTATCCACCAATCAAACATGTTTAGAGTATATATTACTACAGCTGAAACAAGTCAGAATAATCTCTAATAAAATTATGCAAGATGGTAAGCTATTTTGAGAAAAAAAAATTTCCACATCTATTTATGCACTGGTCTGTTATTGCACCTATTAAAGATACATTATTTTAAAGAATTCACAGAGTAGAGAAATGATCATAGCTATCTTTCTCAAAATACAAGCTAAAATTTAGCTAGCCTTGTGTTAGACCTGAGAAATTAAAAAAATTATTCATATGCATCCTACTTTCAAAATAATACTTTAATAATAGATACCTGACCCTGGTATATTTGCTTAAATTTCAAACTAAAGAACATATTTTAAAGTCATGTATCCATCAGTATTTTAGCCTAGAATTATCTGCAAGGGAGGTGCTGGCTTCTTTTGGAGTAATCCTTTATATACCAGCATTTTAAAAGTGTATAAACTAAGCATCTCTGCTCACACTTTGTAATAAAACACTTCAGTTTCTAGTGTAGGCAAGAGAAAGGGTTATCTGCTTCTTTGCCTTCCTTTGGTGGAGGGGCAGGGGCAGGGGAGAACCACCGCATGACTATAATACAGAAAGTAGATAGTGTCTGTACGGAAGTAATAGTTTTAAATGGTTTTAAAAAGTGAGTTTTAAGCAATTTCAAAGAGTAGTTCCACCCTTAAGTCACCTGCCAATTTCACCTACCTTGCTACAACGCTTTTCTCATCCTTACTGCTGTTTAGAAGACCCCAACAAAAAGGAAATTAACTTAATGACTACACGCAAGCAGAGTTCCAACACCTTCATCAGGGATTTTCCGGTCAGCGGGTCTCATGCTTCTGTCCTGTGTATGTATTGAACAGGTGAATTGCATACGCAATTACTCTGAAATGTTCCAGATACACTGGATTTACTGCTCACACAGAGACTTCAGAAGCAGGTTTGACCTATATAGCTGCATCCACAGAGGTGAGGAACAAACCACTATCCTCTGGATGATAGAGCCTCTTGGTGTGGAGTAAGTAGGACATGAACAGAGAAAAATATGTTAAGTGCCTTTCTCACCCCCTTCACAAGGGTCAGTCTTAGATGGTGATGGTTGGAAATAGTAATAAGAGAAGGTAAGGAAAGGACATGAGCTGATTTGTCCAGATGCTGGAAACATGTCTAGGTTCTCTGGACATCCAACAGCTTTTGTCAAAGCTAAAGCTCCTACTGAGCTGCTACACAGATGTGAAATCCCCAACCTCTACTCAGGTAAGATTTATAGACAGAAAAAAGAGGGTATGTCTAGGGAAAAGCAGATGAATGGGAAACTTCCTTATACCTCTGCCACTAATACTCCATAAAACATTTTGTCTTCCCTACACACTGTGACTCTCTAGTTTCACATCTTACCAAGTCTTCCCCATAGGCTGTGATCCCTGACTTCCAGAACTCATTCAAAGTCCCTCTTTATCCCTGCAACATCCTCAAAATTTCACTTGAGGTCATTTCTATATATCCACGCTTGAGTCTCCTGCACTAAAAGGCAGGAGGAGAACCAGTCAGATACGGTAACAGACAAATGGACAAGTTTTGTTCTCTTCCCTGTAACAAGACAAGCTTTCTGCTTGCTCTGCGAAACTGCTCATACTTTTCACTCAATCTGTTGAGCCAAGCAGCTCCAGACCACTGTCTCCCACTTGAGACTGGCATCTAGTGGCAAATGCAGCTGCCTTCTACTTGTTTGGCAGATCAGCTAAACCACTAATCCAGGAGGTAAAAGTGCAGTATGCGTTCAGCTCTTGTGCAAAGAGTGGCAGCTGGTAGGACTGAATGTTTGGTGGAAAAAAACATTTTATCCCCTTCTTCCCACAAATATTTCATCCTTGACTATATGCAGGTGCTGTTAAATGAATAAAGTAAACATACTGAAAAACAGAGATAAGCAATATTCATTTATTATTTTCAATGAAAAAATTGATGGGCGTTCTTAAACAAAGGAAAGGATGTTTAATTTTATACTGTCACTGTAAGAAAATGTATTGCAAAATTTAATTTAAAAATTTTTGACAGCACAACAATGTTCTGTTTTTGTTATTCAGTTAAAGGAATACTAGCTGATTATTGTATTAAGAGATCTTTAACGAGCAAACTTGTTACTAAAGCATCCTGATTTATTCCACATGAGGAAAACATACATTCTTCCTCTGGAAACTTGTAGTGAATCTCAGAGGAAAGTCATTTCCAACAAGACTGATTTAGCAATACACATCAGTGAGGGCATGAACTAAGTAAGACAAGGATATTACCCCAGTCTTTCGAATCGTTGGCGAGAAAAGGAATTCAGGACAGTCTAAGAGCTTCAACAGTGTGCTGAGTTGACTGTTAAAGGAAACACTCCGTAATTAACTGTTAGATCTCAAAAATTAGGAAATCACTGATCTTCAAGTCAAAACATCAAGTTCACTATTTTGTAGACTGTCTGGGATTAATACCACAGTCACGTACGACTAAGTGCAGTGATTATCACATGGAACTAAGTCACTGAAAAGTCATCAAATTCATGCAAAACCGCAATGAAGTCTTTTTTAAAAATTTTAAATTTAAACATATTTCTATGTAGGGTAAACACTACAGAAAATGAATTTCAGAGCTTTTTAATCAAGAAAACTGCAAGTTTTGATAATAAAGTTGTTTTTTTTAATTCTGTGGTTGCAGCTAGAAAATTAAATGTATGTAATTTTAAAAAAATTAACTAACAAGAAGGGTGATAATAATCTTTTCCCTCACATGGCATTAGACTTTATTCTATGACTGTTGGTTCTGCAGGTTGAACTTTATATCTTTTAAAGGAAAATAACGTTGACAACTTCTAAGAAGATGGCAAGGGTCTAACCCACATTGTAAAAAACACTTTCCATAAGGAAAGGCATTTACTTCACATACATAGATAGAGCAATTTTAATACACAGTTAGATAATTGGGCACTTATCTATCTGTTCAGCTAATTTTGCTATGGGTATGTTTATATGAGTTTTGTCAGGAACCACCATATTGGAAAGGACATCTGTACAAAAGCATTGCAGATGCCTTGTGGTCTGAAAGTATGCTGCACAAATATGGCATTTCTGAAAAATGTGGAAAAAAAAACCTCACCACATCACAGAGCAGAAACTGCTCCTACCCTCAAATTCTTCACAGTACAAAATGAATGAGCTTTTCTAGGCAAGCCTTCTGAAATTTTCAGTACGCTCTGCTCCTACTTGTGGGTGGAGTTCTTAGAAAACAAAAACACTATCTGGAAAAAGTAGTCTCGATACATATTTCTAACTAGGCATTTCTAATTTCAGGCCAGTTGAAACATTTCTATGGATGATAAATACATTTTTGTTAAATGTCAGCATGACTTTTGTCACATTGTGCAATACAGAAGCAGTTTTTAAATCCATTGCAGATTTAAAAAAATAATAAGCAAAGCATTGTGACAATTAGGCAAAATGATGTATTTGAACACATGGTGCATTTTGCTGTTAACATGTATGTGTAACTTCCATTAATGTCAGTATGAGTTATGCATGCACTGGGAAAATAATATGACCGTAACAAAAAATATTTCCTCCAGAACTAATATAGTAATATTATTTTGTAGACATTTGGAAAAATCACATATTTAGAAAGTAACACGCAAATGCAAATCCTTCTCCAAATGTCAACACCGTGGCATTCTTTAAAATAAATCTCATCTTTTCACATGTTGGCATCAAGTTAAGAATAACTAGATGTTTATCTCCTTCCATCAAATTGCCTTTCCTTTAAAGGTACTTATCTAGTTTCCAGTTCAAAAAGACGAATCAGATAATGAACTACATTAAGATTCTATCCAATTTTATTTTAAACTTCCTTAAATAACTGATTCTATATGGGGAAATGTAATGACAACTGAAGAAGTTATCTAAAACTGACAACTGATTATAACCAGTAAATTAAGATGGATCTTGGCAATGTCAGCCAGATGGGCCTAGAATGCAGAGTTATGTTTGGAACTTGAACATAATATAAGCATAGGAAATCATCACAAACGTTCTTAAACACACCGTTCATGCCTATTTGACTGGAAGGCAGCAGTCAAAAATTGTAATCACTCAGCATTAAATAATAAAATGAAAAATAGAAATTAGGGTCATTGTGGCCAATTAATAAATTGTCTTAAAATATCAAAGAGAAGCCAGACAAAGAAATACTATTCTAGTATATTCCTGCTACATAGAATTGTCATTATTCTGTCAGCAGATGTCTGGGTCTTAGCTAGCTGCTACAATCTACTTTTGAGAACATCATATTCATAAAAATAATTTAATGCCATATTGATAATATTCTGTTGTAATGTAGCAGTTTTATATAGTTTGTTTGACATGCACTTATTTCAGTGAGTAATTTCAAAAATTAAACTAGGGTAATAAATTTCTGAATTATTTATACAAAATATTTACCAATACACATATACCTATTAGTTTATCCTGTTTAATATATTTTATTAAATTAACAATCTAGTATATCTAAAATTAAGACACACATTGATTTAGACTTTCCTATATATAGCAGCAGTCATGTAACCCTTTTCCTCCACAAAGCTCAAAAATAATGTGTGTTCATTTTTTGCTTCTCTGATGCAGTGTTAAGATGGCTTTAGAGGCAGTAACTAAAAAGAGGCAAAAAGTAAATACAAAAATGCATATTTCTGCCACTATTCTTATTATTTATTCTGTTCAGTAATATTGTGCTGTATGTTTTAAATACTGTTGCATTCATTAACTCTATTTTGTTTCCCCTAGACCTCATCCTAAACTCATCCTAAAGTCTGATAGCCATACTCAGTTATTTCCTTCACACTTATCACAACCAAAAGTTACAAATAAAACTACGCAACGATTAGGATATCGTTCAAACACATTAGTTAACTCCATGAGCACCGTACAAGCGGCCAAAACTCTTTTTCAGAGTAGGATTATACTTTAATGTTCCTTCTCCAATTTGAACTCTTTTTTACCCATTTCACAGGTGTATTATTTTAGGTTACACAGGTTTTGTTGTTAACTTTGTAGATTTTCAAACAAATTTGAGCTCAATTTCGGATTAAAAATGAAAAATGTATGAAAAATTGCTTTTCTTAAAGACAGAAAAAAGGAACATGTTTTTAATCAAAACAAACAAACAAACAAACAAATTTCACCTAGCTTTTGCCAACCTCACCTCCTAAGCAGAAGATACATGCCTTAATGGAGCTCTTCAACATCCAGGAGTTTCTGCATACTCAACCAAAAAAGTTATAGTAACGGAACTAAAGATCCTGCTTTTTTTTCAATATTACCCAACAATTGATAATTAGGATCGCTTATAGGAAAAAACAGAATCATTCTTATGGTTAGAGCAAAAACTAAGCATGCACTCAAAGAAAGACACCAAAGCACTAAGAAAATAGATGACTTCACGAAATACACTGGCACTTACCATCTGATTTATAATAGCTGAATCAATACATAAATATAAAAGAAAATCAGAAAAATAAATAAAACATATCTATTATCAAATATAAAATCACATGCTCACTACTACAAAGTATCAATTTGCATATGTGTTTCCATTTTGCTCTGTTCCTACATATAAATCACATTAAAGTTAAAAGCTGAAACTCTTTTAACTTAATTGGAAACAGCATTCCTTTTTACATTACAGACTTATAATGCTGCAGCTGTATTACATGGTAGCCATTCTTAAAATCTGCTTTTATAAAACTACATTAAGCACATCTTCATTTCCCATGTTGTCTTATTTACAGGAAAAGTATTAAATAATTTTTCTGATTATTTACTTTAACTGTGAGGATTTTTACAACTTAGCTGAAGTTACACCCAACTTAAGTGGGTTTTTTTCTGTTTCCCCGAACAAAATAGTCTGAAAATTACAAATCTGTATTTTCTTTGTTGAATGTTAACTACACGCTCACTAGCCTAGCCATGTCCTAACAGGTTAACTCTCTTTTGGCAAACACTGATTTCAAAGATTGTGTCACAGTTTTAACATGCTATAATTACAGATATTTTCCTTTGGTAGGAAGTTACAATTTAACTATAGGCCTATCTTCCTTTTTCTGTTCTAGATGCTTATAAATAGCGATAATGACTGGTAAGGTTTTTTATAACCAATTAATTTCAATAGATTTTGTACCATCTACACAAAGCTGGTAAACCCCTTTCCTCGCATCTAACACTCACTGAAACTCCATAAGAGCATTCTCACTGAAAGACGAGGCCTCAGACCCTCTGTTTCCCATGAAGGTTACGCTGTACTGATATTTGACTTGCATGTAACAAGGAACAGCTTTCAAAAAATTCTTATTATGTCAACTATTGGCTACTTTTAAAATGAAGACTTGTACACTTCTATATTTTAAGAAGAGTTTTAACAATTACATTTTACAACCACTAGAAGTCCTGAAATTCAGACTTTAATATATCTACTTACATAGAAAAAATATTTACAGAAAAAACTTATTGCAACAAATAATTAATTTTTCTAGATATTAGAGAAATAAATGTACTCACTTCATTTCTAGAATTTCTTCAAGCTGTTTTCTCCGCTCTATTCTTAGGTTAGCCAGATGTGCTTCCTTTTCAGCCAAAGACTGCTGTGTTGAGGCAAGACGGGCTTTGGTAGAATCTAATTCTTGTCTAGTCTTTTCCAGTGCATTCATCAGTTCTTCTACCTAAAAGTGAAAGAACTTTTTAAGCCCCAGGTTCTCTACAAGAAGTAAATCTTTAGGTAAATATAGGGAAAAAACCCATAGAATTATTTTAAGTAAACAGCTGCTAAAATCCATTCCTATTTGAATTGTTTTTAAAATAGTCTTTAAATACCAAAAAAACCTTAATGTTTTCATGAACCTATCTAGTAATGAGCAACATTTATACAAACCAGAACAGACACAGATTGCCAGAAAGCTACTTAACCTGTGCCACTGCCACATACAGACAAAATTCATAAATAACTCCTACATCATTTATATTATTGAAACACAGGATGGTGGTAACTCATTATGATAGCAATTTTACAAATTTTAAATGCAGAGATAGGTATATATTGTAATATAAAATTGATTATAAGTTCCAAATACTTTTCATCTAAAAATACACACCCTTCAGTGCTGAAGTTGTCCAGAGAAGGTGTACGTTCTCCATGCTTAGGAATTTTCAAATCTTGAAAAGGAAACCTGGAGAATCCAATTTAACTTTGAAGTTACCCCTGCTGTGAACAGGGACTGGACTACATGATCTCCAGTTGACCATTCTAACCTAAATTGTCCTATGTTTCTGCACTTTATATGTCTGCTATCATTCTAGGAAATCAACCAAGTTATTTTCCTCAGGACAACTGTGAGAATTTCTGAAGTACGAAATGTAGGAAAATTAAGGTAATAGCAATCTTTCTTTGGCATTGACAAATATCAGCTGGATTTAGGATAAATTGCTTATTGCAGAAATTCAGAAAACCTCCATGTTTTCAGAAAATATGATTCAGAAGTTAAAAAAAAAAAGTGTCTGCCATATTGTATCACATTATCTAAAGAACAAAATAAATGGAGACTACATAAAACACATGTCTGGCAGCAGCAAAATTTACTTGTGAGGTGAATCATTACATTCAAAGAACCAGAGTAGCCTCTGACATTTCAGTGTGATTTCCCCATTCTTGCGCAAACGTTCAAATGATACAGTTTATATTAAAAGGTGCAAGTATACAACAGAGAATTTATTTATTTTTTAGGAGATACAGTGATCAAAATAATGAATGCGGTATTTCATGTATTTTCTTTCTCATCTCCTTTGTGAAGATGTTCCTTTGAGAAGAACATCTAAGTAGAATGAAATGGGAGAGCAGAGGAACAACTGAAATATATCTAACCTAACTGCTTGTTTTATAGCATGTTGTTCATGTTACACAAGTCACTGAAAAGTGTGCACTTTCATGTAGTGACAAAGTCTGACGATATTCAGCTGTTGTCATTATCATAAGCGTGTCTATAAAGACAATAAGATGTTTTCCTCCCAAGTCCATGCTTAATTATTGCTTACCCTCTTCTGATATCTAAATCCTACTTGCATGTAATCAGTTTTTATAAATCACATATTTTTGTTTTAAGTTGAACACACATTGCTTTGCTTGCCTCCCACTTAACAGGCTCTTTAAAGCAAATTAGTAAAACAATCTCTATCACAATATAACAAGCAGACTCGCACTCTGTTTGAAAATGATACACAGAGTACTTACCACTGTAAACCAGCAGCATCTGCAGTCTTTATAAGCGCACCAGTAAGATCAACACATACCACAACACGTTGGCTAAATCTAGTACCTAAGAAGTTATATTTTACCAGGGCAGAATCAGAATTACCAATACATTTAAAGTACTGACCTTCTCAGTACTTTCTTACTCTTCCACTCACAAAGGAAAATCAGTGTAATACTAGTACAAATGAAACAGCAAGGACTGCCAGCTGTGCCCTACAGCCTGTGCAGGTGCCAGATTCCACTAAAGCAGACCCTGAAGAAAGATGAAGGCTATAGATAACTTTGAAAAATGGCTATCTAATACACTTTCACAGTAAAAGTAGATAAGAGAAAATACAATAGAGGGAAATGAATAATAAAAAAGCTGCAGTTGCACTTGCATCACAGAAAAAAATAAAATAACACTAGGAGATCATTTAAAAATATACTCAATTTCTAATACAACACCAGATGATTCATTTTTAATTTTAATACACACAAACACCTGCTGTCTCCAGCAAGGACAAGCCTCCACTACTTAAACATAATGTTTCTCCCTGCTCTCCTGGGCTATTTCTTAATTTCAACCTTGTGTTTCTTAAAAACTGCACAGAGTTTCTGCTGAAAACCATATAGTAAAGACTCCAGACTGTTACTTAATTCCAGGTAGCATACATTAATGGAAACAGTAGTGAGGATTCAAGACTGCAACATCATTCATTCATACAGACTCTTGCTTCAAGATGGGCTCTCATGGCACTCTGCACTTGCAGATTTGTGTGGCAGATGAGAACGTAAAAAGGCAGAACAGCACCACTTCTTTATCTTTAGTACTGTTCCTACAGGTTCCACCGAATTTAGTATCCAGCCTATTGACCGACTGAATGCTCACCTGATTTCTTATATGTCACATCAGCTATATTTTAAAGCATTTAAAAGAATTAAACAATTGTGAAAAACAAAGCTGTGGATTTGTTAAAGTATGTTAATGTAATATTCACATATTACCAGACAAAAGTGACCAGGTTTTAAAAAAGAGGAAAAAAATCTTTAAAATTTAAAATATAAAAACCTTTTTAAACCACAAATCATTAACACATGTAGACTTGAAAGTTACACTTTCATTTACGTTTTCAACACAATATTTGCCAGCTAGTTCTTCCGTCACTTTTTGAGCATGACCCAAGTTCAGAGCTGTATGTTTTCCTAGTTAACTGTCTCACCAACACCTAGAGCAGCAGCAGAACTTGACTGGCAGGCATTTATAAAAGAAACTGATTTTCAAATACCTTATTATCAAAGATTTTATTATCAAAACTAAACACGTAATGCTGAAGTTACACACAACCACCTTACCTACATGTTTATCATTATCGCTGCAGTACCTATATTACAATGAAAAATTAACTTCAAATATTGAAGGCAGCTTTATCTAGATATAAACGTTTAGGGGGAAAAAAAGCTGTGTAAAACATAAACCAAATTTCAGAGTAAGCGCATACGCTCCTCCTAGATATTAGAATTAAATAATGGCAGAAAATATGAAGGATAAATATTGCTTTACTACATCTTTTAGTCCTACTCTAAAGAATGGAGATAAATTCAGTACTACTGGTGCAAAATTTTAGCTTTCTGAGCTATGGCAAATGTTTCTTTCAGTGCATTTAGGGTCAGTGCATTTACAGAAGAACATGCAGAGTCCTTTCCTGACCAGACCATTGGCATGATCCTGCCTCTCAGTTTTTGTTTCTCAACTGTCCAGATATTGAACTGATCCTCCTCTTGAGGGATCAGTTCAATAATGGCCAAGGAACATCTTTACATAATTTTTATATCATTGCACAAAAGGTCAAGATAAAGTTTGTATTGACAGTTATATTTATGACCTGTGATAACTCATTCAGCCACTTTCCTTCCAAACTGAAGCATCTATTTTACCTTAATTATTGAATATGCTTCATTAAGACATAAATACAGAAAAGTCTCTTAAGCTAATTACTGTTTATCAGTAACATATTCTAAAATCCAAGCAACATTTTAAATGATTTCATGTGCTGACTTTAGTACAGGCATTGTCATTGTGCAGACAACGCTAAACTCATTTTTCCAAATATCCTCTTCTCTCCCATTTCCACTTGCCTCTGTCCTGCCCTGCTTGCAGTGATGCCTCTCAGGAAGGCTGCTGCTTGCACCGAGACAGTCCTGCACAGGGGCTTGACAGGGCTGCGCCCTGCTCAGAGCAACAGCCTCAACGCCCGCTCTTTTTTCCACCACTATATCTGTTGGTCTCATTACTTCTGGGCACAAATCTGACCATTTTAAATATTAACCGAAGAGTTAATATGAATTCATGTTTTGGAAGAGTTTATTGTGAGATTCTAATTGAATACGAAGTTCTTACTACGTAAGTATTCTGTGCCCTGAACACATTAGCTGGGGTTTTTTTTTTCCTTTTTGGAAGAAAGCAGCCATGTTTTTTCATTTGAATTTTCTAATAAAAGTCTTTTTTTACATACACTTTCAAAAAGCTTAACTGACTTCAGCACTTCAAGGATTTGACTAAACACTGTTCTATACCTGCATTTAAGTTTACATTTCAGAATGGCAGGAAACTGGCAAACCAAACCATTACAATTCTCCTTAGCTTTGTGTCTATTTTAAATGAACGCTTTCTAACTACTTCTGCAGCTTCACATCTTCAAGTCCAATCAGCATGTTTTCACACCAACATAAGAAACAAGAAAGAAATGAATGGAGAAGAAGTATACATCTGCATTACCAGATTCTGTAAATTAAAGAAGGTTAGAGTTCAAATGAATGACAGTTTATTAAAAATGCCCTGGAGCATTCTTAATTCCAGATTGGATTCGGCTCAGCACAACTCATGCTAACATAATACAGTTCCAGTTTGTGGGAATAAGGAGGGGGAGGGACAATAGCATGTTTTTTTCAGCTCAAGTATGATATATTTCTGTAGAATGACGAAGCGCTGGCAACTCTCCAACAATCAAGATTAGTATTATTAGTAATACTATCTTTAAAGGGTTGGCACTTCATTTTATCAACAATATGAGTGATAAATACAAGAGTTTTGGATTTCCCTTACTGACTTTTTCAAGTATCAGTAGCCACACAATTCCATACCTACTTTAATTTAAAACTTAAGCTTACGTTAGTACACATAGATCATTTTTGAATTTTACATAGTAAAATTCACACTGATAAATCCTACTATTTTGTTACAGTTTCTTCACTTTTCTTTACTACAAGAATATCAATTGTTATAAATAAATTTTTTAAAAAGGTTTAAAAAGCTTTGTTACGTTTGCCCAGTACAAGTTTATGTGGATTGTATTTGTTTAATGAAAAGTCAGTCAGTGTAAAAATCCATCCACTTTTTTTCAAAGGTCCTTTCTTTTCTCCATTTGCAAGGGAACTGTTTTTTTTTTTTTCCCCACCAAGTTACACACTATAAAAAATCCAGTTATCTCCAGCTCTGTGAAGATTAATTGAATAAAAACTATATTTGTTTTTTTTCTCCATTATTATGCACGAGATTGCAAAAAAGGAAAAACCAGTTTCCTTAAAGCTTCTCTTCATGGTTTTCCTACAAATTCACTCTGTCGCTGGACTAAAAGGACATAGACAACATGTTCACAGAGGTGAGGGAAAAAAGATTTAAAAATATGGATTTGCACACACAAATATCCACTTACCAGCTCTTCTGAGTCAGGCAGGAGACTTCAGCTCTTTATACTGATGGATTGCCTGCTGTTTTCCATAAGGAAGAACGGCGTGCCAGGCATCCCTGGGGGCTGTGCCAGTGGCTGCTGGCCACGCACAGAACGATTTGACCGCAAGACTAAATCATTACACACCTACAGGAGGTCCAATACAAGTTATATGGACCTACTGCTCTTAAAATCGCCAACCCTGTCCTGCAATACAGTTTGTAAATACCTTGTTTCTTTCTGTTTCTAATGGGAATTTCTCCTGCATACATCTGCCTACACGATTTCATTGCAAACATGTTTTCCACAAAAGGGAGCAGACATAGCAAAGTGTCATACTGAGCTTTGCAAGACATGGAAATACATTCTTTGGCACCCTCCCCTCCACTTTCCTCCCATCCCATTTCTCATCCATAGCCAAAATCCTCACCTCTGACTTCTTCTCATCAAGGTTTTTAAACCCAGGAAACAGGTCTAACAAAACTGGTACAGTTATGGAGGCTGCTGTTCCTGAACCTTTTTAAATAGAGAAATCAGACACATGTTGTGTTTCATGTAATTTTGGATATGGACAGAGAAGAAAAATGCAACCATGCTCTAGTACACATATAAGCTTTAAAACAAACATCCTCAGTGAATGTTTGGACAGAAAAGTAAGCAGAAGATTTATAAAACCCAGGATAACAGTTCAGTTTGGGCTTTTTGATCTTACTAGGCTAGGCAAGTAGAGCCCAGTGATATCAACCAGCAATGCAGTGGTAGTACGATGCAAACTACTGCAAATGTTGCAAAAGCAATCCTCATGAAATGGTTTGCCATCTCCTTAGGAACACAATACCACAATTATCAAGGGAGATACCATCCTGCAGTATCTGAAATCAGAATCTTCTTGAGATTACTTAATTACATAAAGCAGGCTTTAAAATATTTTAATGCTTTTACTAAGTGCTATACTGATAATACATGTGGCTTAGTTTTATTCAATTAAAGAAGAGAAATTGTATAGATATATCACAAATTTCCCATCCAGACTTGTAGGGACCACTGTCAGAGAAAGGAGGTACTTCAATTTCCTTAACATTTACTTACTGGCTGACCCATTCTGGCTACCAATCTTATCACTTGATATCAGTATGGCTTTATGATGGTGATACATGTCCATCCCCACAGAAAAAAAAAAATCTAGAATTTAGTGGAAGCTGTGGCCTTCCCATAGATTCCTATAGATTAGAAGAAATACATATATCCTATGTAGAATGATTAAAAATTTACCAGTTTTTATCAAGTTTATGTTGGATTTTCCAGACAGTTCTGGGAAATGGATTGAAAAGATTAACTTCCTTGATTTTGGCAATTAGAACTTCCACAACCTTTTATTCTGAAGCTCAGTAGTTCAGTAAAATATAGGACCACAGCAATGTATTTCTCAGATTTGTTATCTGGACTCCCAATGTACATAATGATTTCACTTAGAACTGAAATAACTTTGAAAATATATGTAAGAGTCAGTTAAAACAAAAGCCAAATCAAAACGGCAACCCAAATCAACAAATCACTGTTAAGTAAGTTCATCTCTGAGGATAAAATTATGCATACATTGTTTCAACTACATCAAATGAAAAATGATATATCCTTTAAAAATTAAATATGATGCTTGTTAACCTCTGCACTCTAGGGCTATGTTTCTAGATAGGTGGAAACAAAGATTATTCTCTTCAAGTGCAAACAAAAACGAGGCATCTGCTACAGCCCCAGGAACACTGTAATCTATTTCATCTTGTTAAACACAACCTCTAGTTACAGTATTCGCAGTGAGTTTCAACTAGGTCACAGTATGATGAGCTAGTGCAAAAACGTGAAGACAGCCTCCTGCAAAACTAAAAAGCACAGACAAAAGGGCAGAACTCTCCTTGGAAACTCCTTCACTAGCAGCAAAATACAGTTACAGGTGGAGTAGTTAATGTCACATTCTGATATCTGTGATGCTCGTATAAATTGCAAAAAACCTCCCAACATGTCAACAGACAAAGTGTCTATTGCTATTCAAAGTGTCGCAAGATTCAGTCTACAAACGTTCTTTGTATGAGGTAAACCTCATGCTGACAAAGCCTAGCTCACTGTAGACCTCACTCAACTCTAAAAATCACTCAGACATTCACTGTAATGGAAACAAGATGAGACAACTGAGCAACTGTGCAATCCCACTTCTTGCAGAAACAGTACCAACTTTAATTTTTTTCATTTAGTTTGAAAATGAATTATTTCCTTGATATACCTTACTGCTTTCCTCTCATTTTCACTGAGCCTCATTTGAGCAAGTCTGTGGTATTTGCAAATGGCTGGTGACGTCGATTCTGTTCTAACTTACACTTGTTTGATACTGTGCAACCCTAATTACAGAAGTAGTATTAAAGGTGTTTTATAGTTGTACAAATGAAAGTAAATTTAGATGTAATATATTGATAAACTACAGAGCTCAGCCTAGCGTTTCCAGAAGCCTAAAAAATATGTAATTGAAGTAGCTATTGAACATATGTTGCTTTCAGTAGGACACTCAATTGTCCTACAGGATATTGCATCTGGAAGAGAAGTCTTTTTGACTGAAAACAATTACACTGTGTGATTTCAGTGTTGAGTCTTTTTAGATAAACCATGCAAGTAGAGCAGAGCAACTCTTTAGCTGGTGTTAAAGTACAGCGCTGTCAGACTGGCCTCTCTGGTTAATGTCAATAGCACTGCGTATAAAAGGTGACTAAAGTGTGTACAAATGTTGATCTTTGGAGAAGGCATGCCTAGAATCATACACACATCTACTATTTCATCCACCAGGTCAACTGCAGGGAGAGAGGGCGAACTGGGAGTTTTCTTGCCAAAAGTTGATTCTTAGCACACTTGTTAGGTTACACTGCACAAAGCTACTTCCCGAGTGCTTTTAATCCATAATCCCAATATATTACTAAAGTTAGAAATGCTTCTCCCTTAGAATACTTCCAAAGGCATCAGGGAATCACATGGTATCTATAAAGTCTTACTGCAAACAGGTAGCTTATGTACATTAGAGAGTTTCTCTGCATATGCAATGTGCTTACAATTGTGAAATAACAAGTAGCACTTATTACGGTTATGTTAGTGCACGAAAATATTTGGATAATTCTACAAGAGAACTTCTGGAAAATAAGATTTCCAATCTAGTTTTTATACAAATTAAAGAACAGTAATGTGCATAAAGAGAAATAAAAAGCTTTATGCAACTGGTAATAAGGTATAGCTTCTGTATCAAGGAAATTTGGTATCATCTTTAGTACTGTGACTTTTAAAAATAAATTCACTTGAGTACTGGATACCTAATGTAGATACACTTTTTCTGTTCATTTAATTATATGGTATTTTTGCTATAAAACGATTTAGGTAGTATTTTACAGGCCTGGCACATCTACAAAAGTCCAAGCGACACAGGGACATGCAACATGCTTAAAAATTAAAATAAAGCAATTGCTACTGCATATAATGCAATAATCCCTATACAAATCACTTTAAAAATCTACAGCCATAGCATGACTTTCCTTAAACAGTCAACTTCTGTCTGGGGCACACTCATTTGCAAATCATCCCTATTAAGAAAAACGTTAATACTTACTATAGTAACTAATAGTTTAGTTAAACCTCTATTCAAATTTATCTAGAGCCCCAGGTGAAGTACGAGGGAAGAGGTGGAACGGAACTCCAACCCGTTCCCTATGTTCATTGTTTCAGACACAATACACGTAAGCAGCTCAAGTTCTGCCACTGCAAGCTCTGTCCCTATTCGCCAAATGAGCTGCACTTATTTGTCTTAAAAAATGTTATCTATTCTGTGCCATATCTGGTATTTTTCCGGTTCCTTAGAAGGAAATCTTTCATGCAAACAAATAATAAAACAAAAAATTGCTCTGGAGGGTCAGCTCAGGAATAGACCAGTCAATAGGATCAAAACTGAAGTGCTTGTGAGTCTGTCCAGAATAGGACACAACATAGGACAGTCAGGGAGACCTGCAGGGGACGACAAAATGTCTGGCAACTGGATTCTGTTATTAGCACAAGATAAGCTAGGAATGATCACACGACGAAGCGCAACTATCAGCTTATAATCTGTCTGCATGCATTCCTCCATGAAGGCAGTTTAGAATCAGTATGTTGAATTTTAAGAGAGCTGAACAGAAAACTTTCTCAAAAAGGAGCTCCCTCTTCACGAAACTATCCCCACACCAACTACACAGTAATAAACTTCCTGGGTAAGCCCAACACAGATCACAACGCCTCCCCCAAACTCCCTGTGGGAGGAAGAAGCAGTGCTGGAGGAGCAGGATGCTGAGCTGAACGCAGCAGCACTCTGAGGAAATACTACTTGTGCAAAAGGGGAGCCAGATGTGAGGGCGGCTGCATAGCCTGTTGCCTCCCTGAGCGGGGCTGCAGGCACTCAGCAGAAACGGAGAAGGCAGTAACAGAGCCTGTAGATGCCTCCCAATGCTGCAGGAGCAAACTGCAGCAGCTAAACAGATCCATTACAGAAACAGCACATGCATGTTGTTAAATAAGCAACACTGCCAAGCAAAGTTTCAAAGAGAAGGACAGAACGGGCAGAATTACACACGCACAGCCTGCAGGAATGAAACCGTGCAGGAAAGACTCGGTACAGTTATGGAGATGGGAGAAGAAAATCAGGTGGGAGGAGCTGAATACTGTTCTTTTGAAATTGCAAAATTTTCCTCAATTACTACTTGAAGGAAGGAGGAGGAAGTAAAGAGGTTCTAACAATGGTTCTACTCAAAATTAGCTCCTGGAAAACTCATCACCTTCTGTTTGCGAAAGACAGCAGCAGCTACCAATGAAGAAAAACATTCCCAGGAAAAATAGAGATGCTGAATAACAGAACTTATTTATATTTCCAAGCAACAAAAACATTGACTAACTGTAACTGGACTAATACAAGGCTTCATGAGGATGCCCAGATGATGAAAAAAAGCTGTCACTGAAACTATCACATCACCTACAACAAACACAAGGATTTCAGTTCTGCCACAGCACTTTGTGAGGGCTTGGCCCAAGCATAAGGATGTAAATACTGTAACGCAGAGTGCCATCACCTAGCTTTTTTTGGTTTGTTTTTTTGTTTTCCCCTATGCAGTTAATGATGTATCAGCCAAACATTCACTGGCAATATATTTCTACCAAGTGACATATTTTGTTTTGCTAGACTAAAAAAAAGGGGGAGGAAGGGAAGAAAGTTATAAAACTTACACATGATGATATGCATGGCAGTGTAATATTCCAGACTGCTTATATTATAACATCATCCACTGGGAGCAAGAAAAGAAAAAAGGCAACAAAAAATGGCAGTTACCTCTCTTGTTCTTTGAATTCAGCATGAGCACTCCCCCTGCCCCAGTAGGGTGCTCTGCAATTCAATATTCTCTGTCTGTTCTAGTCCCTTTTCAGCTTCTGATAGATCCATCACAGAGCTGCCTCTTCAGCAAGCTACCAGAATTTGCTGAACCAAGTATTCCCCCTCCACATCATCCTCTCAACCTGCTGGTCTAGATTATATTAGAACATTTTTCTTACTCTTCTTGGAGGGCTTGAAATCTAGCTTCTTTTTAACAGAGTCACTTAACCAAGTGGTGCTTTTGGTCTTTGCCCTATTATCTTCTTGGCTCAAAGATGTGACAGTTGAAATATTCTAACATAACTTCCCTTCAGGACTTAGTTGATTTCCCAACTGTTATTTCCTTGGTTTTCATAATTATTGCTCAGCCTGTGTATGGGTTATATGCTCAATCTGCAACAACTGTGGTAAGGCAACTTTTCTTATTTAGGGATTTCAAGTATTTTTTTTTTTAATCTTCTGCTAGAATAAATACTGAAGAACAACATACTTTAAGAAGCTGTCAAAATTTAGATAGAGCTTTCTTGTTTCCTAAATTGTACTTCCTAAATTGCACATACGTTAGACAGAGTTCAATGAGAACAAGATTCCTTACCAGATAAAAAATGTAAAAGAAGTAACAGAATCCTTAATTAACATGAGCTACCCTTTGTTCCTCAGCTGAAAGTTTGCTTTCCTATCTATTCTCTCAAGCCCTTACCCACGTGAGGCAAAAAGTAGAAGAGTATAAATAGAAAACATGCAGATCAACAAGTTGATATTATTCACTATATTTCCAGGCAAAATATATAGTCTTAAAGAAGACAAGCTAAGTAACAAGACTTCAAAACTTTCAGCAGGGAGACTCAAACTGACCTTGTATTGTGATGTATTTAAATGCCAGAACTGTATTTTGGATCTGCTTGACCTTTCATGTAAAGTACCCTTGCCACAGTTTACATTCTGTATAATAATCCTCATCAGGTTTAGGCTATTTCATTTGCACATATCTTTTATTATTTTTATGTTCCTCTCATTCAAAGAAATGGTTTCAGAGGATAGGGATGACCATGTCCACATCAAGGTGTACATCTGAAATATTCTTTAAGTTCTAGAGTGCCTATCCAATGAACATGCAGTCTCATAACTCAGGATACATTAAAACTATATTAGAGAGAGCTTATAAACAAACATTTGTTCACAGCACACTAAATTAATGCTTTCCTTCTTTTGCATTTGTACAGGCCATTATCCTACAAGCACAAACTTTGCCACAGAAAACTCTGCTATGCCCAGCATTTTACTAATTACTTTAAAGCATCAAATTTCTCTTTCACTTGTCCAGGTAAAATACATGAAACAAAAACAAAAATTCTTAGATGAATTATGCATTAACTAAGCAGATACGTATAATGAATTAAACAAGCTATTTTTAAAAATAGAAGAGCGCTTCCATCCATTTCAAGATCCCTGATACTGGAACATGATTCTTCTAATGCTTAAATTATATATGCTGTTTCAGATGGGCTACTCAGTCTCTCAAATTAGCTCCAGTACGTGTTACAGTAAATGAAAATTGTTGAGCATCTGATCTACATTACGAGCAAAATCTTCAATGTCATATTACCATGTTTTAAGAGATCTCACCTCCAAAACGTTCAGGAAAGAACTGTAAAGAAAACCTTATTCTTTTATTCACAGGATAATGAAAATAGAAACACCTCAAATTTAATTGTGCTCTCACACTTCCCAATGTTATAGTCAGAAAACTACCTAGGATTGTTGAAATTATGTCTCCTGTATTAAATATATAAGATACTCTAAGAAGCAGGTTATATAGTTATTTAATTATTTTATTCTTCATATTTCCACTAAGATGCAAATAATACTTGAAATGTTTGGATATGAGGATAGTCTAAATATAATATACTTCTAGTGGAAATAACATTTGCTTCATTTAGACCTCAGGCACTGCTGATGGCAGAACAAGATTGGAATGTGCAGATAATTATCTTTGAGGCTAGTCAACAGCTAGAAGTCCCTCATAATATCACCTTTAAGATCAAGCCAAGACATTCCAGTCTGAATCAAGGTTTATTTATTAAAGGATTTAGCACTTTTAGATCCCATATTGCCTGGAAGACCACCAATTTCCATTCCTAAATATCTAATTTCTCCAGTTTCTTAGTACATACATAAGACCTTCAAAATCACTTCAGCGAGCACATCAAGGACACCTAAATTCCTTCCCCTCACTGAGATGAATTCCACAGGAAACACCTCTACAAAGTAAAATCTACACAGAGACTGCAGGAGATTTCACTATTTTTCATTCACTGAGGCAACAAGGGGTATGTAATTGCAGTCCTTTTTTCACTGAAATTTGTATTTTTCTTGATCTTGATTGGTATAAGGAATATTGAGAAGAACAGTTTTTCATAATTAGTAAAAAGTGAAATAAAATGAAATGAAATGAAATACAATACAATAAAAGTCTGGTGGCATTACTTCTATGTCAGCATACAAAATGAGTTATCCTGTGATAAAATCTTACTTTTCGGAACATGAACAATATTATGGCACTTATTTCAGCTGCTCTCTGGCACAAAGTTATCATTGGTATGTTCTAGCCCTTTTCCTTAGGCTAACAAAGACAAAGGATGCAAAATTTGGACAATAGAGGTAACCAAATATATACAAAGAAGTGTTTTGCATATTTTTTTACATAGGGAGAAAGTTCGGTGCTCTAAATTTATGGGTTTTTTTCTTCCTTTTAAGAAACTCTGTTTAAAACAAGAAAAAAAAAATTGTTATTCAGAATTATACCTCAAGAGTTCTCTTGTAAATTGGCTTTTTTCAGTCTTTTTTGTGCTGGTGCCACTTTTCTAAAATCTACTGTTCATGGCATAAGAGCAAAAGTAATGGCTTATAATACAACATCTGTTCAGTAAATTCATCTGATAGTATAATATTAAAGAGTCCTTCTATAAATGAACAGAAAAGAAATATAGCCTTTCTACACATAATGGATTTAGTCAACAAAAAAAGTAAACATTCACAGTATGATCCTGGTTATCCAAACTTCCCTGCTGTATCTAATGAACTGTTAACATGTCTTCCCATCTGACAGTGACTCCTCATGATACAAACTATGAGTTATCCAGACAAATTTAGTGTCGGACAAGTTGTTTGAATAACTGGGATCCTACTGTACTGCATTACAAATATAGTTTCACCTCAGATACATCTTAAGGTACTTCATGTAATGCTATTCAGTAACCCACCTCAAAAGAAGAGAAAATTAGCCATTATAAAAGACTAATTCTCACTGTTATAAATCCAGATTAACGCATGCTAATAGTAATTACTAATGTTATTAACTTACTGCTTGCCTGTACTACTACAAATGCAAATGTAAGCTTTCCCACACTGAACATAAGTTTCATGGACATAGGAAAGAAGATACAAGCTCCTTATCTTAAAAGAGAGCAATCCCCTCCCCTCCCCACCCCTTTATCCAAACAGGGTTTCAAAGGAAAAAAGAATAAAGAAAAGCCAATTATACTTGATCAGCAGGATAAACTGTGCTCACTTATTGCCATTGGCTTCAGCAGGATAGACATAGCACAGCTAATACAGATAGCAACCCACTATTATTCCAGGGTTGCATTTACAAACTAAAAGCATGTTAATATTCCCAACATAGACTTACAGTAAAAGCCCTCTTGCTCCCATACACACCATAATATCTAAATGAGAGTTCTGAAAAAACAAAGAACTGAAGCAAAGCTAAGAGCATTGCTGTCTTTACCAGAGAAGTCAACTCAGAAATAAACATAACTGTTCATGAGAAAGATATTAGAAGCAGTAAATTTTCTAGTGATGAGTGTTTTTAGGTACATAATTTATGTGTGCAAACACTCACTGGTGGTATGACCAGAAACACAGCTATCATGGAATGAAAAGGAGAAAAAATACGGGAATGTAGAAGATGTGGATATATGCTCTACTAGGCTGATAAATAAAACTACCAAACTTATATGAAAGACTAGATTGTGGCATATTTTTACAAAAGCAAAAACAAAAACAAATGTTGTTGATTCAAGAATGAAAGTTGGCAGGAAGCTGCCATTAGGTCTTCTACAGTTTACACTATATCTTTTTTCTTCCAGACACTGCCAGTGGGAGGTTTTATAGGATAATGATATACCGAGAAACTTATGACAAGCATGTCCAAACAAAGTAAAACATATTTTTCACAAAACAGTAAACTCTGATAGCTTTAAACCATGAAGCCAGAGGTAGCCTGAAGAATAATTATAGTAGAACTGTTAACTTGTAAAACCTGTTTACGGTATTTAAGTATTCTTGACTTTTTTTCCAGAAAATATTGTTAAAGGAGGAAGTGACTTTTAAAAAAATATTGTTGAAATAGGAAAGGGGTTAGTCATACAAAAATGCTGAACAGTAATGTGTTTAGCAGCTTGATGACAGCAAAAATAATAGACAAATATAACAGGCAACAATTAGCAGTATTTCTGGTGTACTAAACAGAATTTTAAAAAAGGACCAAGTAGGCATGAAGCTTGATCAGTCTTTTATTCCTAGATGTTGCCTTTTCTAAGTTATACGTAAGAGTTTGCTACCTAAGCTTTCCAGTATGTTTAAATCAGTTGTGTAAGTAAGTGGAGATAGTAACAGCCATCATTCAGTAAATTTTTTTGTACAGCCACATGACTGATTTACAAAATATCAAAACCCATATCAAAAGCATGTAAAGCCCTTTTCACATATTAAAAAAAGTTTGGCTGAGCCTTTATAAAATAAAAATATTGCTGAAGAAGAACTAAAAATATGTGAAAAATATTTTGGGTGTGGAAGACAGAATTTTAATTATTGACAACAGAAGTTTTTCCAATCCTTTTCTTCCTCTTAAAATATAATTCTGACACAAAAAAAAAAAAAAATAAACAAATCTCTCATTTGGAACCTGCTAGAGCTGCATAGGCACAAAGCAGTTAGGCACAAAGGCCTGACCAGTATCTTAGGATTCTCCTGACACTTTTAGACAGGGAAGATGAAGCAGATTGCGTTTCTCTGGCTTTCCAAGTCCCAAATCTATGCCAGAGTGTCACTTTTAACCACCACCTGAGCACTGGTGTGTAATAGGGAGATACTGCTGAGCACACGCATTATGATGATTTTCCTCCTTTCCTCCTAATATAAGTAATCAATCATTCTTTAATTCTAATAATCCCTAATAGGACATTTAATAGGGCATAAGAATGCAGGCGTGGCTTTCCCAATAGACAGACTCAATTTAATTGTTAGCCAAGCTTCTGGAGAGGACAAAGATAATCTAGCATCCCTACGTGGCATATCTAGCAACTATTACAACTACGTATTTGTTGGTTTGTTTTCTTCACATGATCCAAATTAAGGGAACTGCAAGCAGACCCTGTGTAACCCAGATACAACAGGTCCACTCTGCCTTCCAACTGGTGCATAACTGTTCTCAGAAATAAAAAGACTAATAGGAAACTCAGATGTGGAACAGAATAACAATCTAAATATGACAGCTGTAAAACAGTACCAGGATCAGAGCTTATATGAACACAAATTAACTATTTTCAGCTACCCTTTTCTTATATAGTCCTAACTGCACTGATAGTGTAGCACTTGCACTTCAAGCGTACCATTCAGAGTTTGGTCCATAAACTCTCTAAAGTCATTTTTCTGTTGTTACTGAAGTACTTCTTTAAATATGTATTGACTAATCTATGGTTCCATACATCAAGTAGACTATTTTTCATATACAGACTTAAATCTGGCTTTAAAAACTGTACGATGAATTGTAAAAACAGTTTAAAGTTATGATTGGCTGATAAAGTGAAACTCTACTCCATTTCACTTGGATTAGTGTGCAGCTGCAAGATATAAATTCTGTGTGAGAAACAGTACATTTTTTAATGCTCTTTGAATTATCATGTTTTTGCAAAATGAAAGACAACTGGTTTCATATGCAGGTAAGAAATATTGGCATAAGGAATGTTATTTGATTTTAACTGAGTCATGTTGCCAGAATGCATGAAACAGCTGCATTAGCCGAGTATCTGCCTGAGGCTACAACTATATTTCCCTCATCCTTTACCACCTGTCTGCACTAAAGTTACTGGATGCTGGTAGATATCAAATCCACTGGGATCCTTAACTATCACAATTATGAAGTGCCTTCTACACTACTCTATTCACACTTTTAACGTGCACACACTTGGTATTACAGCAGACCGCGTTATTCCTTTCATTTCCAACACTTTCTAAAAGGAATATAAATAAATTCACAGAGCAAAAAAATGACTGAAGCTATGCTGAAAGAGGGAAGCTAAACTCTTTTAGGCTTATTCGCTTTGACATATCTGTAAATTTATTGAATGATTATGCCAAGAAGGTTGATGCTCTTTTACATGTGATCATATTAGCTAGTACAACTAGCAGTAAGGGGAAAAGAGAAAGTCTCACTGTGAAAGGGAGAAAAACAGGTAACAGGATGTTTAATATTAGCCAGATATAGTAAATTGTGTCCTAAGAAGAGAAGTGGCTGATGAAATCTCAGTGCTGTTGAAAACAAAGGCGTTTTTGAGAACTCTTGGAGAATAGTTATGTTGCCCAAAGAAAAGGGGAATGACAAACAATTTTGATCTTAATAGAAAAAAATCAAGACTGGAGAATTACAGATAAGTCACTTTTGATTCTGAGACATATTGGAACAAGTATCAAACAGATTATAGATTGTTTTTAAACATCTAAAAGAATCAATATGGACTTCACAAGAAATTATGTCAAACCAACGTAATGTTTTCCCTATGACAGAGTAGTTGGCTTTGCTGAAGGATAAGCGCAGCAGACATTTGATAAAATGTCTCAAGAAATTCACATGAGGAAGATAAAGAAAAATGTGGTCCAAATGAAAGTAACATAAGATGAACGTAAAGCTATTTGGGAAACTATTCTGAGCCACCAACAATTCACTGTTAAACTGGAAAGATGTTTAATACTGGGTTTTTCACAGGGCCACATGCTATTCAATTTCTTTTTTTTTTTTTTTTTTTAAACTAATAACCATAAAAACGAAGGCTATAAATTTGCAGATGACACCACTATGAAAAACAAAAATGTAATTTTAAGAGATCTTGCCAAATTTGAAACCTGGACTGGAAGAAATTATAATGATACATAACACGGACAAAAGCAAGGTACTAAGGCATAATTACTCAATTACATAAATCCAGGAAGGAAACAACTGGCTAAGAAGTTGTCTGTACTAAAGAAAGTATCAAGAGACTAAAGTGACAAGTCAACAGCATCATGTTGTTGCGAAAAAACACAATAGAAAGATGTGTACATAGGAGTAATCCTTCTGTTTTCTTTGGAACTGGCAAGACCTCAGCAGGGAACTGGATCTAGTTTTATCCACTCAAAGAGGTGAACAAACCAGAGAGAGTACAAAGAAAAGCAACGATCAGAAATCTAGAAAACATGATCTACAAGTAAGACTGAAAGAATCAGGGTCTATCAGCTTCAGGAAGAGAAAACTGAGGTGCAACATATGCCTTTTCAGATGTACAGACAGGCTATCACAAAGGAGGAGGAGATAATCAGCTCATTATGTTTAATACGGATAAGACAAGAAATAACTCTCTGAAATTACAGAAAGAGACTTAGTTAAGATGTCAGAGAAAAGTTTTAATCCCTACGGATAATGAATCATGAACAAGGTTATTATAGAGGTCAACAAGTTGGACAAACATCTCTCAAGAAAAATAGATAAGTGATCCTCACTTAGTACTAGGGATGCACTAGAAGATGTCATCACAGCCCTTTCAGTCCTAATTCTCTATGATATTTTTATTTATATATAATACATATAAAACCAGTTTTTCTTATTTTCTAGCACAAAATGCACAAAAGAATTACTAGCCAGAAAATGAAGACTTACCAAAAATCATTTGAAAAGAAGTTAGTGTACCAGTTAAGAAAGATAAGCTTCTTAAACCCATCTGCAATGAGAAGAGGCAAGCTTTGCAGCAGGACTTTATACTCAGAAAATTCACAACCGAAGAAGATATGAGAGATCATAAATGCTAGAAAGATGAATTAGGAACTACTGTTCAATATTTCTCACAGCTGAAGAACTATGGGCACCCAAGGCCATTATTAGGCAACAGGCTTAAAAAGCACGTAAAAGGACATTACACAGCATAATATTCAATTTAGGGCAAATATCTAAAAATCACACAGCTATATCACACAGGTTACAGCCTCAGAACTTTAGTGATGTATAAATTCACTTAGAACCAATTTAAAAAATCTCAAGGTGAAATGCGCTTACAGAAATGCACTAAGATTCATGTTTGGAAGAAAATTCTTCATTCTTCAGCACAGAGCGAAGAAATCACTCTTGGACTCTTGGCCACACTGCTATAGGTCTTAATCAGCCAAGGATTTCAGAATAGAAAAATAAATGCTCATGGAATTCCTCTATGATTCTGCTTAAAATCAGGAAAGCCTATCAAAGAGTAGCTAGATAATAACTAGAAAAAGTACCAAAAGCTCTTGGCTGTTTCACGAAAATAAAATAAATTGTTAGGAAAGAACAAAATACATTATAAGGCAGCTGTTATGAAGACCAAAATATTTAGTACTGAACAACAAAAAAACACCACAGGAGCTGGAATTTTGTGATTTGCCCACTAAACTGAGTAAGAATGACATGCTTCCTACCCTTCAAGAAGACTTTACTTTCCAGTGGCCAATTTTGCCTATAAATCAAGTTGTTTATAGAAGTGTGTATTAGTCACTTAAATACAGCTGTGAGCAGATAGATAAGAACTGACATTTACTCTTGGTCCTCTGGTATACAGTAACGTAGATAGAGGAGCCCTACTGTAAATCACAATGTGCGGTACTAATACATGCACATTTTTCCCTGACAATACTGTAACTTAAAATATATATATACACACCACACCATTACCTTCCTAATGACCTTACTGAAGTGCAACGATCCCATATAAGATCACATGAAAATCTCAGGAAACACATTTGTATCCAAAAAAACCGCATCACCGTTCAGACGACTCACGAAACAAGTCATTTGAGCTGCCATTTTGGATTATTTCCTGAGAAAGTAATATACCATCTGGCTGGATTATGGGCCTTAATTTCTAGGGTTCATTCTGAGCTTTTACAAGTGATCAGTGACTTACATCATGAAGTTGTTGTCATGTTCAGGATATGCTGTTGTAGCATGCTGGAAAAAAAAATTCAGAGAAACTCATACGAATTATTCTCTAGGTACAAAAGTTTAATACTTTCATTCAGATTTAAAACTTAAAAAAAAAAAAACTCTATTAAAAAAAGGTCTTTCACAGACTTTTACCGAGATCCAAGCATGATATGCATAGCTTTTTCCTCTAGTTGCAGATATTATAAAACATTCTCTTACATTTTTCTATAGTGCTTTAGAAAGTATAGAATTAGCTGGTGGTTGGTATCCAAAAGGAGGTAAATCAGGGTCTCAGACTTAGGTAATAAAAGACTGATACAATAAGTCCTTAGTAACTGATCAACTGGCCCTATATCCCTACATAGCAGTTAGAGCATATCCTCTTTCCTTATTCATTATTCATGTCTTGAGTGACTCTAAAAGTTCTGAGACATGACAGTACCATGAACATCTATTTTACTTTTGCAGCCCAAGAATATCATTCACATTTTCAACTTTTGCATAATAATTTCACTGCTTTCAAACAGTATCAGTTTTCTTGTCTGACAGGAAGAAGCTGTTCGTCTTTATTTCTGTTCAGGATAATTCAAGGGCACTGGAGTCAGTGAAATGCCCTTTCACTTTAATGGGCTTTGCATTAGACTTAGCTCAGTTAAACCTCACGTCTAAATTCTTGCTTTCTAAGAGCAGGAGATACTTAGTCCTTTGGTTACAATGAGTTTGCTTATTTGAATTTTTTTTTTTTTTACTGCCTTTAAACAGGTGCCTGTTCAGGCTTATACCTGTTTGTCTTTCTATCCCGAGCCATGCTTTGGCCGTATATGAAATGTATTGCCACACTGGCTCTTGAGCCACATATCTAGTGGAAGCCCTAGATTGGGCTTCATGACACAACTGATAGCAGCGCTTTGCAGCAGGAATACTGCTGGGTAATCTGAATCCTACCTATGGAAGAAAAAGAACCAGCTAAAATCACGAGATTGTTTTACGTGCCAGCTCCATGGCTAACTCAGTCTCAGCTACAGCCCCTCCATTTTCTACTCGGTAAACAACCCAAAGAGCCCATCTTCTACCTCCCTACTGTTGATTTTTCACGGTATGAGTCTTGTGGCTCCCAGCCATAAAGTTTTTGGTCTACAGGGTGTAGCAGTAGGGAATCTAATCAGCTCTCTTATAAGGTCTCACCCCATCCTGCATCTGAATGTGTGCCTTTATCTCATTTCTAACTGATTTAAATAGTAAGTACAATGTGCAAAAGTAGTATGTGACAGCCTCCTCACAACTTGCTTCTTTTCTACTTCAACTAAGGACATCAGCTTGTATGATCCAAGTAGTAGAAATTTTGATTCTTGATGTCATTCCTGATTCTATCATTCACCTGCAGTTTCTCAGCTAACTGCATTGGTTAGAATTAGGCCCACTATTAAAAATTTACAGATTTGCACCGTTGCCCTAATTAGTGTTTGCATGAAGAGAAAGATTTTTTCATTGTTTATAGTAGGTATTTCTGTAAGCTAACAAATAATTAATTTTGAAAGCCGGTATGTTGATAGCCTGACATTTCATATGAAACCCCAGTATGTTATCTGTAGTATTCCATATTTCATTAAAGCTTTTACCCTGGTTCTCGCAAAACTATAATATTAAGTGCCTGAGTCTTCTTTACTATATAATTTTCAGACACACCTCTCTGATGAAACCTGTATTTACTGAGTCAAACTGTTAGAAGTAGCAGTACGAGAGTGCAGAAGCCTTTCACACACCTGTGAATCTTCTTGAAGACTTCAAATACAAAACATTCTCTCTGTTGCCTGTCCCTGGAGAAGAGAATGTTGAGAAGGACATATAATAAGGCTGCAATCTCTTTTTTCTTCCATATTCTTCAGCATCAGGATGACATGTCTAGAAGGAAAACCTGTAACATCCTAGTGGAAAGAAATGGCTACACATTCCTCACGTAAAAGCAGAAGTCCCAGAGAATATGCCTGCTTACATGATGAAAAAGCTCCTTTGTTGGCACT
This sequence comes from Struthio camelus, assembly GCF_040807025.1. Lineage (NCBI taxonomy): Eukaryota > Metazoa > Chordata > Aves > Struthioniformes > Struthionidae > Struthio > Struthio camelus. The sequence goes on along the minus strand of NC_090955.1, from coordinate 16,118,787 downwards.
GTAACTTTTCACATATATGCATATATAGCCTCATTTCTAAAATACTTCCTTAAAAGCTCCATATGAATCTCTTGCTGAAAAAACTGATCCAACCTTGTCTTATAAAACCTAAGAGAGAGACAGCAAAGGAAACATACCTCCAGCTTTTTTATCCTTAGTTATAGCACAAACATACAGTACCAAAAAATGAAAAAAAAACCCTGCACACAGTCTACCAGACTCCAAGTATATATCAACGATTGACAGCATACATGAAATCAAAGTAAAAACAGCCCACATTAAACTATCCAGAGTGTTCAGTAACAAAGGAGATGTTTGCACCCTGAAGCAGCCTCTCTCCCTAATCCATTTCAGATATTGATTTACCATGGGAAGAAGACACAATAACAGAGCTAAAGCACTGCACTGCACTCAGAATATGCAGACTTTGCCCTGAAAACAAGTAGGAAAAGATAAATACGGTTGGTCATATAGCATTCATTCACTAACAGACTTTGTTTCCTCCTTCTCCCATCAGTTTCCCATTTAAACTTTCCAAGAAGCTTTGTTTTCCTAGTCCCTCCACTAGTAGCCACAACAGGTCCCTGTCTCCATCTTCTGTGATCACTGGTTTTCTCTCTTCTTTTTAATGAATTAGAGAAAAACGATTGTTCCCTAACAAAGCTCAAAGATGAGCTAACATAAATTCACGTTTCTTCAGTGGCATAACTAATTTCAGCTTATGAATAATAATAGAATAATTCTGGCATTACATGAAAGTGAAGAAAAGGATACTAAATTTATTATTTTCAGATATATACTGGACAGTTCGGCTAAGGATACTAAGCTATAAAGCCAACGTCAAAAGTAAGACTATCATGAAACTGCATATATAATTGGGATATGGTCAGTTAGGACTGCAAATATTCTTCCCAGCTAACATCGTCCTGATATATACAATAAAATTCTGGAAAACTCAGTTTTCAAAATGAACCTTGAACTCATCTCTTCTGAGCTGCAATATTTGGCTAAGGTTACATGTGAAGTTTTCAGAACTCTATAATTCAAAAATTGACAGTTCTGCTGTAAATTCTCCCCCCCTCCCTTTTTTTAATGGCAAGCTGAGTGTAACCAGGAAAATTTTTAGGCCAGAGGAAAGCTTAAAGTGTAATCAGTTTTGTAACTTTATAAATGGAGCTGCAAACATGGCCCCTTAATAATACAAAAAATATGTTTTTGATTTGACATTATGATATAAGGAAAAAAAACAGGGGAGGAACTTGATAGTCTTAACTTTCCAAATCCCACACGGTACGCATATCATTTAGCATGTGTGTAGTGTCTGATGTGCATACAAAGACCATGGATTTGAGAAGCGCTCTCAGGCCAGCAGTTAGAACATACTGTATCCCTCAGTTTCATGAGATACAAGTAAGATGCAAAACATGCACCATTTACTGTACAGACATGGCTGTCTCCATGGACAATTGTATTTGCATTACCAGAATTTAAGAGATACTTGTTAAGAAGTAATAAAAGCTCAAACTGTTTCATTTTCTTAAACCACTTAGTGCTTTGGACATCTTAGTTATATCATTTCATATTTTCAAATCCACAAGGAGGGCCAAGTATCATTAAACCTTTCCAAAGAGACAGAATAAAATACTTTAGAAATAGATATGAAGATACCTCATCATTTCAGGCGGTATCTGCAGCCTTTTCATTCAAATTCTACTGTAATACAAAAATGAGAGACAAAACTTTTGAGAGGTAGAGAGATTCCTATTCATTAACAATCAGAAACAGAAAAGCAGCTCTGGAAAGCAGTGTAAAGAATGAATGAAAGGGGAAAACCATTATGATAATTACCGTTGTGTGAAACTTGGCTGTTATGGTTTGTACGGTTCATCCAAACCTTTTCTTTGGCTTTGATTCATATCCCAAATGTTGCTTTGACTTCTGGGCTCAAAGGAAGCCAAAAACTTCAAGTGAAACTTGGCCAAATCCAATATTTTTTTGCAGGTTTAGGGTCAGAAACGCACAAACCTGTAGAGTTCCTCCTACCTTCATAAATCAGTCTGAGTTTGCCAAAATGTTCTTTTCTATTCTGCATAATCTTTTTCACTTCTTCCCTGTAACATTTAAGCTTTTTGCAGTCAGTATTGCATTTAGTAACACAATTACATACCTTCACATCTCACTAGCTTTCTCATTCTGTGCCACAGACTTTTTTTTTTAAAAGGAGAATTTTACATTCCTTGTTTTTCAAATGCTGTACAATTTCCTATGAGTTTGCAGAGATCAAAGAAACACTCTTTGCTCTTGGAGTAAGTGATGCTGAATTTCATCCTCATTCCTAGCTTCCTCAGGAATTTCATTCCACAATCTCAAACTCATCTACAGACAATTTTAAGTGACCTTTACTCTTATCTTAGGTTTCATTGTGTCAAGAGACTAAATCACTGAGTGGCATCTTCAACCAGAAGTTTTCTGAAAACGTTCAGCAACCCTGGGCCCACAACACCGAGATCTCAAAGTAAAATCAGAAACCAATACGGAAAGCAAGCAACACATGTTTACTAATGCCTACATTAGCAAAGACACGCTTCAGTTATTGTGAAGCACTTGTAATTACCTAACAGCTGTCACCTTCAAGCTCAGACTACCACACTCCTTTGGCTTACCTGAAAGTTGACAAATCCAAGAATAAATGAGACCGAGTAATTTCTATCCAGATGGAATTTAAAGATGCAACTGTGAGAATTATGAGTAAGAGCACCCCTAAATTACAGACTGAATAGCGCAGCTGTGAGCACATGCTGATGGGCAGTATGGTAGCTGAAAATTTTCATAGAGTTTCTGCCCTACTCAGATTCAACTCCTGCCAGGGTCATTTTTCCTAAGCACTTGTTTATATGGCTTTTTTTCAGTGTGCTCAGAAATTTTAAGGGGTATGTAGAATAATGCATATTGCTCCTAATTGGATCCATTTGCCAGAGAATAATTTGTCAAAGCAAAACAGGTACGCGTTGCAAATGTTAACATAAAACCAACCATATTAATTATCTAATCTAGTATTCTCTCTCTAAAGCAATCAATAGCAGATATTTAGGGAGAACAGGCAAGGAGCCTATGACACTCCTTCAGAACACACTCCCAGCTCCAGCAATTTGTATTTCAGTGAGTTCCTCAGCCAAAGGTGGTGATCTGTATTTAGTGGGTCCCAATGAATCATCTGGTCACTTTTTTACCCATTTAAAAAAAAAATTGTCCTCCATTACATTATGTAGTATCTTAACAGATCACATGACAATGACTGAAGATATATGTGTTTTTGCTCCGAATCTGCCTCCTGCTACTTTCAGCTGATGACCTACTTCTCATATTGAAAAAGACCCATCAACTGTCTATTCACTTTCTCTATGACACTCTTGATTCTACAGCTCTCTTATTCCCTCATCTCTTTTCCCCTTTAGAATGTCCTAGTCTATTTGATTATATTATTATATTACATAAAATGCCTTTTCTATTCCTTTGACCATGCCCTTTTTGTACATTCCTGTTTCTACCCCATTATTTTTCAGGTTGGGGAAATCACACCACACACAAATCTTACTAGAGATGTAAACACAGAGTGGATTTATACAGTTTCATTATGATGATCTCTCTTGTTTTCTACTCCTTTCTTAGTATTTCCTAACATTCTACTTCACTTTTTTATTTTTAGTATCATCCAATATTTTCATAAAACTGTGTATTATAGACACAAATAATTTTCTTTAGCAGCAACTGTCAGCTCAGAGCTCATCGCTGTGTAAGTAATGCTGGGATTTTTTTTTTCTTCCCATAGTTAAAAAGTTGATATTAATCAAAATCTAATTTCATGCTGATTTTTTCACATAGTTTCTCAGTATCAAATGATCCTTTTGCCCTTCTTCACAGCGAGCCCTCATCTGTATCACCTTGAATAATTCAGTGTCATCAGAAACTTTGTCATGAAACTATTCACTCTCTTTTCCAGGCCTTGGTCACAACACAGATTCCTGTGGGACTTCTCAAGCATATTATGACATGGGAACTCATAAAGAATGACTTAATTTTAGAAAAGAAACATTGTCTCCCCATCAACCTACTCTATGTAGCCATGTGCCCACTAATTTAATTCTACTTTTTAAAAACAGTTTCACTTGATTTGTCCCATATAGGTGTCATGCTGACTGGTAGTTTTCCAAAACTTCCCTGGAACCCTTTTTAAAACCTCATGTCACATTAGCCGCCTTCCAGGCTTCTAGTAAGAAGAAATTTTAAGCTAGCAATACATCAGCATTACAAATTTACATATTTTACCGTGAATATTTTACTTTTGAAAACAACTTGGTTCTGACAGCCACCTGGTCTGACTGCAAGCTGTCCCTGCTTTGAACAAGAAGTTCAACCAGATGACCTACTTTCAATCTGAATTATCCTATGATCCTATGATGATGGTAGTGTTGCATAAGCTCTTCCACTGTCACCTCACTTTGAGATAAGTCTTCCAGCACTCTGACTGTAAAAAGGGTTCCAGAAGCAGAAACTCCCCAAGTGCCTCTTGTGAACATGAGAGAAACAATTTTTCTTTTTTTTTTTTGACCTCATGACCTTATTTTCTGAAAGCACTCTTTCTATTTCTTGATTATCTTTGGCTCTATAGATTCTCTGGCAGGCTTCCGGCTTCTAACACATCGGAAAATTACTAGTTTAAATGCCTTTCATGACTTGCTCCTATTTGTGTTAAATGTGTTTCATGGTCTGCCTATTTGTGCTTTTTGCATTTTACTTGCCAGGTTTTACAATCCTATTTTCCTCAACTGGACAAATTTCAGTTTTTTGAAGGATGGCTTTTTGCTTTTGATAGCTTCCTTTATCCTGCTGTTTAACTAGGCTGGTTTCCGTTTGGTCTTCCTAAAGTAGTTTTTGATAGGTGGTAAACATTTCCTCTGAGCCTGTAATATAATTTTCTTTAAATAGCTTTCATGATGCTTGCAAAGATTTTACTCCTTTGACTGTCCCTTTTCATTTCTTTTTACCAGCTTCCTTATTTTTGTGCAGTTCCCATTTTTGAATTTAATACAATATACTCCTTGGTTCTAGTGATCCCAGCATGGACAGTGAATCTAGGTAAAATATGACAGCTCCTACAGAACGACTCTCAATCCCCAGTTTTTGGACCAGGTTCCCATTTAATTTTACTTATTCAGCACAGGCTAGCATTCAGTTTCTTTATTTTACTGAAAATATTAAACAACTGCAGAGAGTATAGTATCAGCAGCTGGCATCAGTGGCGGTTACCACAGTTGTATTGCATTTGACAACATAAATAGTATTTTGCTATCTTTCAAGCTTTACCCTGTGAATTGTGAAATTTAATGTAGATATAGACAGCAAAAAAGGCAAAAAACACTTGGAAGGGTTTTCTGAATGACATCTGTCCAGGACGCTGCCGTGGCTTATAAAGAATGAGAATGTGTGGATTAATACCTATAAATGCACTGAAACAAAATTCCTCAGGTACTTAACACAGGGAATGAAGACATAAGCATGAAGATATGATGTTGCCAAACACGCAAAAAGATATTTTGATTATTTTAAATACATGAACAATAAGGAGAAGGCTTTATGCCACTGTAAAAGAGATTTATGAAAAATCATGTGGCTGAGAAGTGTACAGAAATAAATACAACCTCCATATTCTTCTAAGGAAAGCTCTTTTTTGCCATGCTTCTCCCAATGACACAGAAGAGTATGAAAAAGCTGTTTGCACTTTACATGCAAAAACTAATTTCTTTGATTAACATAGAGCATAAATCAGGAAAAAATGCAACACTGGTCAAATTTTAGATGTATATACTTTATATACTCATGAAAATATGGAATTATATTGCAGCGTCCTAACACTCAGAAAAACATTTCAGATTAGTCCTTTGTTACTAGCTCACTGAATTTATTATTGATTACTCTTGCCTTTGTAACAACAGTGTTTGTGTTTTAGTCTGCCTGATCTTCACTCACTGCATGAAACATCTGGCCAGTGCCTTTTTACTTAAGAACTAGTCTTAGAAACATTTAAACAAACAAACACACACACCCCTATCAAAGATACCAGACTCTTCAGAACCCTGCTAGGAAAGACAGCTTGGTGTGTCTGCACATGGGTTATGCTATATCCACACATGGGTTAGAAAACAGATGGTCACAGTGCACATGCGGTCTAACCTCTAAAGGAGAATTTAATACATGCGCACCAAAACAGTGTAACTGCTATGTTAACCCTGGAATAGGAGCAACAAAAAAATGCCTATAAGATAAATATTTAAGCCTACCATTAGGTGAGGGGAAGGGAGGTGCACATCTTTAAAAACTGAGACCTTTACAGTAAAAATCAAGTTGTTACCAGAGAAGCATTTATAGATATTGTTCACATTACATATTTTTGAAATGGTGGTTTTGTAATTTCTCATAAGGTTCCTTTCACAAGAAAGAATTGCAACAAAATCACAAGAGGACAAACTGGCTTCTATATACAAACTACGACAAGGGATGTATATTTAGAATTGCAAGAAAGCTAATTAAAACGAGGAGAAAATTATGTCTGTGTCCTCTCCAAGCAAATCCACTGTATTTGCAGTCTACCACAAGCACGGATTTAAAGACTATCCACTTTAAAAGTACATTACTCAGACATTTCAAGTACAAATATTAATCTGTTATCTCCTCATTATAAAACATGGCAAAAATCAATATGTATTTAACAATATGTTAGTGAAAATGGTTTAATTGAATGACTCAATTGTTTTAAATTAAAGCACTGTTTTTAAGTAAAACAAAACAGCTCACATTTCCTCTGTGACCTCAAAACTTTTAACTTTGTGTTTGATTGACGTTTCCAATTGAGATGCACCTCAGTGGCATAGGGCCCTTCTGTGCGGGCACCGCCTGGCTAAAATACTACGAGGGGAGAGGGGGAGGTCCTGCCGCTCCACTAAGTCAGTACTTTTCAACGCTTCTCTTTTAAGAAACCTTTTTATTAGGTTTGTCTGCGTGAAATAACCTAGCAAAAGCAATAGTAAGACAAAGGAGACGTTTTACACAGTTGTAGCATACCTCTGCCAGAGCTGCGCTGGGCTGGGTACCCGCGCGCAGCCCTGCCTCCGGGCGGGGCCTGGGCCTCGGCCTCCTGGAGGGCCCCTGGGACGCGCCCTGCGGCACGTCTCCGGCCCCGTCCCTGGGACTGTCGATGGACCCCGCTGCCTGTGCCTGGCTCTGCCCGCCGTGCCCAGGCCCGCAGGGCTGCATGTCGTGGGCACGGGCACGGCCTGCGCTGGGGCAGCCCCCAGGCTCCCCGCGCCCGAGGGAGCGGCCGCCCTCGCCGCACCCCGACACCGAGCTCCAGCTGCTCCAGCCCTGAGCCGAGCGCCACCGGGCCTGGCCCCGGCACCTCCTCCTGCGGCGCCAGCCCCACAGTGCTGACCGTGCTGACCCCCAGGCTCCTGCGGGACCCCACCGGCTTTTGGGGCGTCCCAGCGGCAGCCCCTGGGGGCAGGCTCTGCTCGGGGTGAGGATGCACCTCGCGGGAAGGGGGCTGCTGCCTGGCTCGGCCAGCACCAACGGCCTCTACCAGGGCCCAGCCTCCCAGGGCCTCCGCACACTCCTGCCGAGGCCATCCAAAACAGTAATTGCACAATATTTTCCCTATTAGCTTTTAAGAAACATTTTCAGACCATTTGTTTCACCTGGCTGCCCGCTATACACTCCAGCGTACGTGTCCTAGTGTTTCAAAGGCAGTTTATACACATTTGAATTTAGGTAAGCAAAGAAGATAACTTGCCGTTGACAAGTGGAATAGAGCACCTCGAACCAACAACACCCGCTACCGGTCAGCTTATGTCCAGCAGCTAGGTTTAGTTAGTAACTCATGGTCTTCCACAGTTGATTTGGGATACCCTCCTCCAGACATCAGAATCTGAGCAGTATATTGCAAAAATGAGAAAACTGCTGTCAAGGAAAATTTCTAAGCTTTTCTGGTTCAGTTACTTCTAATCTAGGTCAACAAAATAGCAAGAGATGGCCTGAAAATTCTTTGAGATTTTAGCTCCCAATTCCTAGTGGATATTTGTTGTTATAATCCACAGCGTCACATTCTCCATGGGCTGAAGGATAGTATAAAGATACCTTATTTTTACTGCTCTCTTAGTTGTTAAGCCAAGAGAATGTCAGTCTTTTCCCTTTGTGCAGGGTCTTGCCTGCTTCCACAGTACTGAGAGCTGTTAATCTCCATCGATATTGTAGGTATCTACAGCTTTCATGAGTTATTTGCACATGACTGAGTGAGGCCTTGTAACAATATAAAATAAAGTTGGGTTTACTTCTAGGACTTAGAAGTACTTTGTTTTGATCATATAGACTGCCCAGTGCTTTACACTATCGAGATGCAAATCTCTGTATTCCATGAACACATTTGCAGTATGTTATACCGACATTTTCTGTGTAGGAAGCTATTAAGTGATATTCTGTATGCTATTATGCAGTAGAATATGTTTATTGCTAGTATTCTTGTGGTATATTTATTCCACATTTGGGGAAAGATACAAAAAAGGAGTTTAACACACCAGTTATCCTCTCATAGCACTGATTATTTTGCTGTCTAACATTTTCATAAGAAAAAAAGCAAACAAAACTCTGTTGCAGACAGGATCAGGCCGTGCTGAAAACATAAGAATCAGACAGCAGTCTTCTAACAGTCATTTTAGTATGCGTACTAAGAGAAATAATAATATTTGTTAGGATTTGGCAATCAAATGCTTTTTTAAAGGAGCTCCCAGACAGAAAAGCCAATCCTGACAATCCCTAGAGGTGACTGCGGAACGACTCTCTCACAAATTACAATTCCCATTAATACATCAGGTGTATAATGATGAGTGACAGTGGACTGTTTCCACTTGTACTTGAGATCTAATTTCTGAATTACCTTTTATTTTTCATCTGTAAAGGGTTTTTTTTTTTTTAATTATTTTTCTCCTCAGGTGAGAAATCTTTGTTTGACAGGGCAATGGCAAAAATACCATTAACAAACCCCATTAACTTTACAAGAGACAGGAATTCACCCTATATGCAGGAAAACACAAAATTCTTTATTCAAAATGAAGGTAGGGACTGCAGCGCTCGTGTCACAATGTGACACACTGGTCGCATTGTTATAAAGTCCCTTTGAAGTTTTTTAAAAAAGGAGGAGCTAGCACACACCTGGCTTTTATCTTTGCCATAGCTTCTCGATGGATAAATTACAGTACTTCTCAATATGACAAAGCTACGTGACAGCTGAAGAGTAGGTGTAAAATGTTTCTTTCATTATGCCAATATGCAACTGTGAAAAGAAATATGACTTTGTGAAACTGAATAATATTGCTAAATATAACTCCGCTCAACTAAAGAACAAATGCATTTTTAAAAGCATTTCTCATTAACGTCACTAACGTATCCACAGAAATTCAGAGAACGTATTTTTCAGAAGGCAGTAAGTTGGGATTCCTTTGATAAGGAATCCAACTGGGGTGCCTATCTTCATATGACAAATTCTCCATGCTCTTTAAAATTCAAAGAAATGCTGTGTTCTGCGCATAATTCTGGTGTTTGAGATTCAAAGTTAACATTATTCATAGTTCATCTATATCAAACTAATATTTTATATTGATTATGTTCATTTTTCCCAATTGGCAATTACGACAAGTGTCAACGAAAAAGAACTCCATTTGTATTGATAAATTTATCTAACAAAAACATTGAGACTTTAACAATTTCCATATTTGGGGGAGCTTTCTCCAGTGTATTTCTTGGGAAGGAGTCTTTTTCAGATGCAGAAAGTGGGACAGACTCTTTCCCAAAAAAAGGAGAAATTGAAAAATACAAACAGAGGTAGAGGAACAAAGAAATGCTCATTAAGGTGGAAAGGATCCTAACCTGAAGGAAGTTATAAACCTCAGTTTTCTAAACAATTTAATGTACTGGATACCAGTGTTGCTTTTTGGTGAATTACCAGATTATCTGATTATCTAATCCATGTCAAAAAAAAAAAAAAAAGCGGCACCCATTACGAAAGAAATCTAATCTGCAAATGGCAGTACTCACATGTAGCAGTTATAGATCATCCACAGAAAAGCAAAACAAGACAAAGGTAAAGCTATCTAGTTCTTCTAAGTTATTTATCATGGTGTGCAGTCTTCCTCATCTTTCACTGATCTTACGATCAGGGATACTACTGTTTATCTGGGGAGAAAGTTTCTCTTTCTCACTGGACCAAAAACTAGATTAAATTCATCTTAAGTAAGTACCTCAACCAGCAGCAATTAACTAGCAAATTTTTTTAGTATCAGGAATAACACACCACTTTAAAATCTTATCTGTTCACATCTGTTCCAGTCTCATAAACGGAACACTGGATAGACAAAGACAGACAAAGACTAGGTTTATGCTTCTAAATGCTGCCATTGGCAATCTGAGCTACTTTGCACAAATCTTTGTTCTTTATGTCTCAGTTTCTATAAATATAAAAAAGAAAGGGATTGTAATACCTATATTCTGTAAAATACTTTGAGCTCTATTAATAAGCCATGTGATGTAAAGGTGTGATTTCTTAACTGAAGAATGAAAGCTTTACCTTTATTATAAGTCACAAATGAGTACTTACTGGCTTTTCCATATTGTTTTAACTTGCATATATTGCAAAACAGCTAGGATAATTTACTCTCATATTTCCATGGTTAAGAAGTCGGTATCTGAACATGATTTTGCTCTAATTCACTACAAATTTCAAGAGGTGGCCAATAGTTACTTGTTTCTAATCTGATTATGTGTTACATTTGTTTAATGTATAAGTGAAATAATTTTTGTTTAACTACAAGATCTGATAGCTCAGCTTGAGACCTGAAAAATCAACCCCTTTTTCCTGACTTATATATTCCACTATCATTTGGCTAGCCAAACTCTGTCCAACTGTAACCAAACTACTCAAAAAAGAGATCGACAAGGTGTAACAAACTGTTATTTGGTCCCAAAACGTTATGATTAAATCTATCGCAGGAAAGGTCCTCAAAGCAAAAATGCATTTACAATAAACAATTTAAAGAAAATATTCTAAGGTATGGGGTGTTATAGATAAGAGTAGACAAAAGAAGCATGCTCACCTCCCTTTTTTGTCTAGTCTGTAAGACTAGATAGTCTGTAAATAGTAGTCTAAATATTTGCATGAAAGGTAAGCGGCAGGAATACAGCCCATCAGCAACAAACAAAAGTAATTCTAGTTAGGCTCACCTCAGGTAAAACTTTTATTGCTGATCAAATGTATTAGTAAGTGTCTTTCATACTATTCAAAATGGTCTATGGAGAGTGACAAACAGCAGCAATAGGTTAGCACAGGTTGCAAACACAGGTGTATATATAGCAAAAGAAGATTATGAAAATAGCTAGCTATCTCAGTCTCATGCACATCACAAGGAGGTTATGAAAAGTTTTTTATATTCTCCTCCAGCCTATCAATCTTTTCTTTACTGAAAAAATCCATATCTATATAGATATAGCTTAGTACAAGCTACTAATATAACAAAGTCTCTGCTAGTAATGCAGTTCTTAAAGAATTTAGCCAATAAGTTATGTTTCTAGAACACGATTGCTTTTTTTAAGCATATATAGGAAAACAGATTTTGTTTGGGGAAAATAAAAAGTATAGGTAACATTTTTAAGCAATGCTTATATTGGAAAAATCTACACTAATACAAAATTTCATTATGCTACTTCTGTATTTCAGGATAAAAACTTCCTATATTCATCTTATGTTGAAGACAGCTATACAAATAGGGTCAGACATTTTATTGCAATTTCACTTTGCAGAATTTCAATCTAAATTATTGTTTTTGTCATTGATTATAATTTATGCAATATAGGGTGTTTAAATACATAACTTAGTAAAATATTAGACAAGCTATAAGTCAATGTTAAAGTTAAAAATGAACTATACGTGGCTAGCTATATTGGACAGTCATGTGCTGAAATACTAACATCTATTATAACGAGGTTATTGATGTAGAGCTGACATATGACTTGATTTGCAGATGCCCTACTGACTAACCTTTTGCAACTATATCTCAGTGTAAACCTGTGGTAATTATTGCTGGGTATGGAGAGCTGCTTTAACTGAACTATTTCTTTTGATGCATGTTGAATGTGATTGCCCCCTGGAGATTACAGGAGTCCCACATGTGTGAGTTATTACATAAATATTGAGGGGAAAAAAAGGTGTATCACATTAAGTTTTTCCTGTTTCTTATTGTTGCAGTTTTGTTTTTTCCAACAAGAGCTTTTTCTTCTAAAGCCTCTTCACATATGCCTTTTTCAGCTAATAATGCATTTAAAAATATACTATAAATAATTGAGTTATTTAATCTAAACATAAAATATTTCTCAATTATTGCAGTTCACACATTTCTAACTACATTTACCTTTGTTTGCAATTCAAGACATTGAGGTTCTGTTCCTGGTTGCTGAAGTCATTGACTTAATCCATTACTTAGACAACACTGAAAAACATGATGTTGCTGACTTAACTGAAAAACTAAAAAAGATCAGAAAGTCAGTATTGAGACTTTCTGATATAGACTACTCTAGAAGTCCCTGTAATTGTTCAAAAGTTAGATTAATAAGTATATATAATGTTTATAATACTGTGTACTTGGTTAAAAATCCAAAAGTAATAAGTGGAGATAGTTCTAAGAATAAATTCATGTTATTCTATACATGCACATATAATGTAATACTCTAGACAAAAGAAAAGACATGACAACTACAGGCAACAGTTGTGCTGATAATTTTTTACCTACTAAACATTTTATTATTATTATTATACCTGGTTAAAAGACATAGCACAGAACACTGACTCACTTCTGTTAGCCTACCAATTATGACAAACTAAAAAAGATTTAAGAGTCGGTGAGTCTTGTAGAAACTGATCTTCAAGTGAGATTTTCATAGATTGTCTATAGGAACATTTTATAATAAGAGTAGTTTTGGTTTCCAGGGATTACCCTGCACAATGAAAACAAATGTCAAAGTAAATCCCCAAAGAGAAAGCCACTTCTGGTATTGATCCTCAGACCTACCAATCAACCTTCCTGCCCTCGGTAGACTGTCAAATACTTTTCTTCATCTGAAACCTTTTAGAAATATTTTCTTCAACATAATCTTAAACCACTGGCTGAAGTTCAACATACATTTCAGCAACACATATGGAATTTATCCACAATTTATGGAACTTCCACAGGCCAAGAAAAGAAAATTCCTAAATGTCGATCCATGTTAACAATCTGAACTTGCATTTATATAAGGTTAGAATCTAAATATATGTACATTAGCTATTTCTTCAACAGTCTTATGTGTACTTGAATTGATTAGTCTGATTTTTGTAAGTATGATGTGCTTCTAATCTGGTAAGCATTTTTTAATATAGTGCACTAAATTATCATAAGCTTACTTGGATTTTCTATTCCTTCCAGCCTGAGCCTCAACTGTAAGACTTTTTATAGTTCAGTTATCAACATGTCACAGAAAAAATAGTTTTGTTAAGTCCCACTTTTTCCAAAATGTAGATTGTCTATTACAAATTTATGTTCAGTTATATGAAAATGACTGCCCTAAGAAAACGCAATTCCTACCTTTTTCCTAGATATCTGCAAAGAAAAAAGAGCAAAGTTCCCTGAATTGTGTGAAATTCATAAGCAGCCCTACATTTTGCTGAAGGCTGAACATTTTTGAGGCTGTAGTTATTAGCTACACTTCCTATCTTGGCAAAATCCAGCTATAATTAGAGAAGCAGAGAAATGGCAAAGGAAGTTCCCCTGAACATATCACTACTGCACACAGTTATGTAATGTAAAGTTATTGTGCTAGGTTCTCTCCATTTGCTATTTCATAACTCCTGCTTTATAAGGATAAAGCTATTTGATATGTATACGAACACCAATTTTCTTACAAATTGATCAAACTTCAGCTTAACCACTGGGAAGAAAGAAACTCTATAGTCCCCAAGGAACCTATAATTTGAGAACAGAAGCATACAAGAACATACTTTAGTTTTCAAGCAATAAATTGAAGAGAACTCTGCAGATGTACTGCAAAAAGTGGCATAAAATATTGGGTTTTATATTTCTTCATATGTTAGTTCATTAATATAACAGAGTATATATGCAGAACTCAGGCAAAAATCACAAAAATTGCTCACATGCACTTGCAATTGTCCGATTTGTATTTTCAACAGCAAATGTATGCAATCGAAATAATTACAATATACTGTGAAACTCAGGAAAGAAGCTTGTTGAAAATATTTCTGCATGCATTACAATATTAAATGAGATCTACAACACAAGACCATCACAGTCTTCATTCTTATATGTTAATTGCACCACTAAGCTTCTCTGTTTTAATTGTAGAAAAGTCTGGATAAAATAAGATTTTAAATTCACCACGACTATAATAAAAGTAAGTTGTTATTCTGCATTTTCCACAAACAGGTACATGGAAGCTTTGGGGGAAAACTTCATTCTCTCTGTTATCTACCCCATCTTCTGAATTTGTCACTGAACTGGTACCCAAAAGTTTATGATTCTTTATTAACTTACACAAAGACTGAAAAAATTGTTGCAACGGATCTTAATATGGACTTGCAAAAATTCAACTTTTTTTTTTCAAACATTTGCATGGGATATCAGATAGCCTACCAAGAAGTAAGATCTTCACGACCATTACAACAAGGAAAGGCCATAGCTTATCCTTTTTTTCTTCTCTGTACTTATTTCCTAAATTTAAGGTATCTCCATTTGTGTGTCCTGAGGAATATACATTGCTTTAATATAGAGAAATAAAAATTAAGATTAGTCCCCCATTTCCCCTTATTCTCTATCTACAGCTGAGTGAGAAGCAGGAAATAGTTCCATTCATCAGAGCTAGATGATGACGTGCATTTCATACATGCACGTTGTAGAGATGAAAGAGGAATGGTATAACAGGCAAAAAAACAATCTCATCTGCCTCTTCCCCCACAGTAATGACCAGCCTTCTGAAGAACACATACAGAATCCCCTAACACTCAAAATTATTAAAGCCTTCCAGAGAGGCTTGTTAAAGCCTTCCAGAGAGGCACAGGCCCAACTTCAGATGCATGCTCTACCTAGAATTCACTTTTAATACAATAACTCATGATTTTAACCTCTTAAAAGGTTGAGCTTTCTCACTTCGTATGTATTTCAGCACTAATAAATACAAAGCTGTGTGTTTATGCAATGAATTCTCTCCTGCCTTATGTCAGCTATGTACAATAATGCCTGTCTACATAATAGTCACAACTGTTTCCTCTGTTTCTGAACAGATTACACTACTCTGCTCATTTTTATTTGCAAGACTTCATCTCATTCCCTAGCTTCCTCTTTTTATTAACGTTAGTGTTCCGAAGTCTTTGAGAAAATGCATTAGGAAATACACTGCATTAAGAGGAAATCATAATAAATGAATGTCAGGTATACCAGTTGTTTAGGCCATGTTTCTATTTTATTTTAAGAGACACAGACATAACATATGGCACTGTGCTATGTCTTCAGTATATTCTGTATTTCTAGAACTATCATGGAGATGAGAATTATATGCTGAAGCATAGAGTGAAAAATAAAAAGCCAATTCCAAGTTAAGGATTCATGCTGAATTGCTGTGAAAGCCCTTGTGAGCTAATTTTAATGCGTAAGATACTATAAATATTTACATGGCAAGAATTAAACAGCTGATGATGCTGTAATATTAACTACCCAATTCTCCTACTTCTTTTGATAGACTTTTTCCTGATCACGCTTTATTCATCATCTAAGACTGAATTTCTAGCCATATACATACAAAACTATGGAAAACCCAGCCCAGGATTCTTGCCCTTTTCCTCTTTACATCCAGTGGCCAACCAAGCCTCAGGTTCTGGACTCAGTTCAGAAGAGCTGGATACTTACATGTGGAGAACACGTATATGTACACAACCTCTTTCACAGTACTTTAGGCTCTGAGCACTGAATAAGCTGCCTGTGAGGACTACATATCACCTCAAATTATTCTTTTCTAGTGAAAAATCTCTTTCCAGCATGTGGACTTTTGCCCTAAGATTTCCTATCCAACCTATCTACAAGAGAATTGTGATGAATAAATAACTCAAGCATTTAAAACATTAGGAAAGTCAAAGCCTTTTTCAGCAGATGAACCAGAAGAAAAGGCAGAAACATTCGGAAGCTGGGTAGACAGAGCAGAATAGGCTATTAAACTCTTCCACATTTTGTTCAGGCTGATTCCTGCTTCTCCCTTGCAACACACAACCGTGTGACAGTTTACATAAAGTTTCCACTGAGCAGTGTTTCTGGACTTAAAACAGATATGATTCTACAAGGTTCAATTCACATAATAAACTGATATTTTTTATTTCTGAAAAGTATAATCAGAAGTATACATCTAGTATCCAGTATACAGATGTATACATCTAGTTTCCTTTGAAGGCTATTTTATAAGACATATTGGAATATTATTACATGCAAATTCTTATTTTTTCAAACTAATATGTGGGGATAATCATTTCTAGTATTAAGGCACTTTTAAAATATTTTTATAATATTTTTAATAATATTATTATAAACTTGCTTTCTAGACCTACCATGGTTTGAGATTGTTGGTGTCTGGTGCTTTAAAAGAGAATGATGCAGTCCATGGAGCGCCAAGAAATAGCTGTATTCAGTCCTTCATTAGCGTTACAGCTTTTTGCTATTACAGCAGGTTTGAAAATCCAAATCAAACCCACTGAAATTATCAACATACCCAAATGTTTTCCTTCCTAATTCTATTGAGGTAACAGAGTTACTGGAACAAACACATAGAATCACAGAATCACAGAATCGTTTAGGTTGGAAGGGACCTCTGGAGATCATCTAGTCCAACCTCCCTGCTCAAGCAGGGTCACCTAGAGCATATTGCCCAGGATCACATCCAGACGGCTTTTGAATATCTCCAGCGAAGGAGACTCCACTACCTCTCTGGGCAACCTGTTCCAATGCTCTGTCACCCTCACAGTCAAGAAGCTTTTTCTCAGGTTCAGATGGAACTTCCTGTGCTTCAGTTTCTGCCCATTGCCTCTTGTCCTGTTGCTGGGCACCATGGAGAAGAGGCTGGCCTCATCCTCTTGACACTCCCCCTTCACATACTTGTACACGTTGATGAGATCCCCTCTCAATCTTCTCTTCTCCAGGCTGAACAGGCCCAGCTCTTGCAATCTTTCTTCATAGGAGAGATGCTCCAGCCCTCTAATCATCTTGGTAGCCCTCCGCTGGACTCTCTCCAGGAGTGCCATGTCTCTCTTGTACTGGGGAGCCCAGAACTGGACACAGTACTCCAGGGGAGGCCTCCCCAGGGCTGAGTAGAGGGGCAGGATCACCTCCCTCGTCCTGCTGGCAACACTCTGCCTAATGCACCCCAGGAGACCATTGGCCTTCTTGGCCACAAGGGCACACTGCTGGCTCATGTTTAACTTGTTGTCCACCAGCACTCCCAGGTCCTTCTCGGCAGAGCTACTTTCCAACAGGTCAACCCCCAGCCTGTACTGGTGCATGGGATTATTCCTGCCTAGGTGCAGGACCTTGCACTTGCCTTTGTTGAACTTCAGGAGGTTCCTCTCCGCCCACCTCTCCAGCCTGTCCAGGTCCCTCTGAATGGCGGCACAGTCTTCTGGGGTGTTAGCCTCTCCCCCCAGTTTAGTATCATCAGCAAACTTGCTGAGGGTGCACTCTGTCCCTTCCTCCAGGTCATTGATGAATATATTGAACAAGACTGGACCCAGGACTGAGCCCTGGGGGACACCACTAGCCACAGGCCTCCAACTTGACTCTGTGCCATTCACCACAACCCTCTGAGCTCGGCCATCCAGCCAGTTCTCAAGCCACCTCACCATCCACTCATCTAGCCCACACTTCCTGAGCTTACCTAGGAGGATGTGATGGGAGACAGTGTCAAAAGCCTTGCTGAAGTCCAGAAAGACAACACCCACTGCTCTGCCCTCATCTACCCAGCCAGTCATCCCGTCATAGAAGGCTATCAGATTGGTCAAGCATGATTTCCCTTTGGTGAATCCATGCTGACTACTCCTGATCACCTTCTTGTCCTCCAGATGCTTAGTGATGACCTTCAGGAGGAGCTGTTCCATCACCTTTCCAGGGATGGAGGTGAGGCTGACAGGCCTGTAGTTTCCTGGCTCCTCCTTCTTGCCCTTTTTGAAGACTGGAGGGACATTGGCTTTCTTCCAGTCCTCAGGCACCTCTCCTGATTGCCATGACCTTTCAAAGATGACGGAGAGTGGCCTAGCGATAACATCTGCCAGCTCCCTCAGCACTCGTGGGTGCATCCCATCGGGGCCCATGGATTTATGGATGTCAAGTTTGGACAAAAGATCTCTAACCTGATCCTCCTCAACCAAGGGAGAGTCTTCCTTTCTCCAGCCTTCCTCTCTTGTCTCCAAGGTCTGGAATTCCTGAGGACTGGCCTTAGCAGTGAAGACTGAAACAAAGGCAGCATTCAATAACTCTGCCTTCTCTGTATCTTTTGTCACCAGGGCACCTGCCCCATTCAGCAGCGGGCCCACGTTTTCCCTAGTCTTCCTTTTGCTCTGGATGTATTTGAAGAAGGCCTTCTTGTTGTCCTTGACATCCCTTGCCAGATTTAATTCCAACTGGGCTTTAGCCTTTCTTGTCGCATCCCTGCACGCTCTGACAATGTCCCTGTATTCCTCCCAAGTGGCCTGTCCCCTTTTCCACATTCTGTAGACTTCCTTCTTCTGCTGGAGTTTGGCCAGGAGTTCCTTGCTCATCCATGCAGGTCTCCTGCCCACTTTGCTCGACTTCTTCCTCAGAGGGATGCACTGATCCTGAGCCTGGAGGAAGTGACGCTTGAATATTAACCAGCTTTCTTGGACCCCTCTTCCTTCTAGGGCCCTATCCCAGGAGATTCCCCTAAGTAGGTCCCTGAAGAGGCCAAAGTCAGCTCTCCTGAAGTCCAGCGTTGCAATCCTACTCATTGCCCTGCTCCCTCCTCGTAGGATCCTGAACTCCACCATCTCATGGTCACTGCAGCCAAGGCTGCCTCCAACCTTCACATTTCCAACTAGACCTTCTTTGTTCGTTAGTACAAGGTCTAGCATTGCACCTCTCCTCATTGGCGTCTCCACCACCTGAGTCAAGAAATTATCATCAATGCTTTGCAGGAACCTCTTTGACTGTTTGTGCCTAGCTGTGCTGTCTTCCCAACAGATGTCAGGGTGGTTGAAGTCTCCCATGAGAACCAGGGCCTGTGATCGTGAGGCTTCTTCCAGCTGTCTGTAGAAGGCCTCATCGATGACTTCCTCCTGGTCAGGTGGCCTGTAGTAGACCCCCACAACAGTGTCACCCATGTTACCCTGCCCTTTAATCCTTACCCATAGGCTCTCAACTTGCTCTTCATCCACCCCGAGGCAGAGCTCCATACATTCTAGTTGCTCCCTCACATAAAGAGCAACTCCACCACCTCGCCTTCCTGGCCTGTCTTTCCTAAAAAGCACATAGCCATCCATGACCGCATCCCAGTCATGTGAACTATCCCACCATGTCTCTGCAACCGCAATGAGATCATGGCCCTGCGACCGCACACAGATCTCTAACTCTTCCTGCTTATTCCCCATGCTGCGTGCATTGGTATACAGGCATTTCAGAGAGCCACTCAAGCACGCAGGCTTCCCAGAAGAGGTGCAAGAGGATCCTCCATAGCCACGTTGCATGCTGTCTCCCCTGGTTGTATGCACCCGCTGGAGGCATCCTGACTTGAGCGGTGTTTTACTGACTCCCCAGCCACTATACCACTCCCCTTCCCCCATCTTGCCTAGTTTAAAGCCCTCCGTACCAGGCTGGCCAATCTGTTGGCAAAGACACGCGTGCCCCGCTTGGTAAGGTGGATCCCATCGCTCCCCATCAGCTGTTGATCTTCAAACAGGGTCCCATGGTCATAGAAACCAAAGCCCTGTTGCCAACACCAGCGGCGCAGCCAGCTGTTAACTTGGAAAATTCATCTACTCCTCCTCCTGTCCTTTCCCCTCACAGGCAAGATTGAGGAGAAAACCACCTGGGCTCCCAGACCCTTGACCACCATTCCCAGAGCTCTGAAGTCCCGTTTGATGGTTTCCAGTTTGCCTTTCGTGTCATTAGCACCCACATGGAAGATCAGCAGAGGGTAGTAGTCCAACGCGTGGACAAGCCTTGGCAGTCTTTCCACGACATCTCTTATTCGAGCCCCTGGCAGGCAGCAAACCTCTCTGGACAAGAGATCAGGTCGGCAGATAGGTGCCTCTGTCCCCTGCAGCAGGGAGTCACCCACAACAATCACTCGCCATTTCTTCCGGGGGTTCCTGCACGGCACAGGGTCTGCCAGGCCAGTTGCCTCCCTTGGAGCCATGCCCAGCTCCTCCTCGGCTTGGAGGGCGCTAAACTTGTTCTTCAAGGGTAAGTCTTGAGGAGGAGCAAGAGCTTTTCTCTTTCTACGAGAGGTCACCAGCTTCCAGCCCTCTTCAACAGCGTTATGATGCACCTTTACACACGGTGCTGAGCCCTCTGACACCTCCGCTGCAGTGGGGACAGGGGACTCCTGGAGCTGAACAGTCTCCGAGAACACCCTGTCAATCTCCCGCTCATCCTCTCGGATGCTACGCAGCCTACTAACCTCCTCCTGTAACTCCTTTATCTGGTGACGCAACTGGTCAACCACAGCACACCTCACACAGGAGAGCTGTCTGTCAGCCCAGGCCTTGCGGAGAGGCCCCAGGCACTCCCCGCAGCCTGACACCTGCAGAGCTGCATCTGCTGTCTGAGGGTCTGTCTGGGTTGAGGCCTCAGACACAGCCGATGCAGCACCTCCCGCAGCCACTGGG
The DNA here is from genome assembly GCF_040807025.1 of Struthio camelus. Classification (NCBI taxonomy): domain Eukaryota; kingdom Metazoa; phylum Chordata; class Aves; order Struthioniformes; family Struthionidae; genus Struthio; species Struthio camelus. Next base: position 16,097,768 of record NC_090955.1, on the reverse strand, counting down.
GAACGTGCTCTGCGGCGTGTCATGACCATGCCCCGGGGAAGGACACACCACTGTGCAAAGTGTGCAAAATGGAGAGGTGCCTTCTTTGCCTTCTGGCGCCCTTCTGCGCGAACTGCTGCGCAAACTGCTGCGTCTGTTCGCTGCCTCTGTTGGCTGCGCTCTGCCATACAAGAATCAAGAAAAACACATCTCTCAGGAAACAAGCACTGATCACCTCAGAAATGAAATCTGGCATCTATAACATTTCAAGATCCTGCAAAGAGATTTGTTTGAGGAGTTGTGTGCAACTTCACAACATGATATCGCTGTTTCTTAGCTCAGCACTTCTATAAAAAGCTTATCTTTGTAAGACAGACAAAAAAAGAGAGAAAAATGAAGGCATGTTAGATATACCATTCTCAAAATAATTCAGCTTCATGATAAAATGATAAAAAAAGCTTTCCTGCTGTGACACTTTATTTAATATATGACCATCTTGTCTGGCAAGATTTGAGGAAAAATTTCTTTACTGTGAGGGTAACTGAGCACTGGAATAGGTTGCCCGGAGAGGTTGTGGAGTCTCCTTCCCTGGAGATATTCAAAAGCCATCTGGACACATTCCTGGGTAATATGCTCTAGGTGACCCTGCTTGAGCAGGGGGTTTGGAGTAGATGATCTCCAGAGGTCCCTTCCAACCTCAACCATTCTGTGATTTGCACAGGTCTGCCCTTGATTTGTGGAAGGAAAAAGCTGAACACTTCACAACTACTCTTCATTTCCAAGACTTAATCTGAAGTCTGGCTTCCCAATGTTTCCAGTTTTGAAGTGATCCAAATAACCCCCCAAAACCACACCTGAAGCATCACCCATAATTACAGCTGATAGTTGAGAGAGACCAAAGTGGATTCCTTCCACAGGCTTTCAGGGCACTCTCCCTCCCAATACAGGCCTTACAGCACCATGAGACATGGCCAGCAGAAACTCAGACTTGTCCTGCAAGGGCTGATGCTCAGGTCTGAATCAGCTTTGACAGGCTTTTATCTTAAAAGCTAGTCAAAAGTATCAGGAGTATACTGAATGCTGCAAGCCTCAGGAAGAATTATATACTGCTGAAGCTTCAGAGAAACTAAAGACATCAGAACTTCTTCAAACCTGCCAGAAAGTAAGTGGACAGCTGACTGGGAACAGCTTCAGCCCCTGCTCCAGCTGGAAAAAACAGGTGGCAATTCAACTAGTTCTGTTGCCCTGAATAATAATCCATAGGCAATTATCCTAGCTTTCTTGCTAGGTCCCACCCAGTACTTCTGCAAAGGGGACTGAGACCCGGCTGGAGTAAATGCAATTTGATTAGTCTAATTGCACTTTGGCAAGTTTCAGCTGAGCTTGTCCCAGCTAGCCAGTAGGGACTACAATCGTTACATCAGGCTAGAGAATTTTAGGATATGCTTTAGTCCCTGAGCTCTGTTTATAACAGCTGAATACATCCCTCATAGAGGTAAGAAGCACACTATAGACACAAGCACTATGTGTTATATGAACCTATAAACATTAGCAGAAGGTATTATAAGTGGTAACAAGAAAATGAGATAAGATACCTATGGTTTACTAAGGTGTATACATTAATTTAATATTTGTTAAAACATCAATTAATTTCATTTCTAATCAGCAGATGGAGTTTCTGGGAGTACTGTCTAAGTTTATCATATATCTCACATCATATATCTCCCCATAAATCTTGCCTCAATTAAATTCTTAGACCAGTATTGTTACAATGTTTTTATTTACTCTCTATACATTATTTATAAACTGAACTTAAATGTAAAGTGATCAAGCATTATATTCTGCCAGGTTATTAACTTAGACAATTCTCATACCCTAATTTTGGACTCCATGCACACTCATATGATTAGCAGAACTTCAGTTTATATGCTGCCTCCTGAGGAAAGGATCGTACCCTCAAGCAGGAAAGAAAACACATATATCTATCTCACATTGCATCACACGCATCTTTTTGAGCCCACACATTAAGAAGCTGAAATCTAGAACGCTCCCAGCCACAGTTACATGCTGGGACCCATAGACAGCAGGTGTGTTCCATCTCCACAGCCCCACCGTTTGCATCCACATGTTACAGGAGTAAATGTCTATCTTATACCAAACACATTAAATAGTTGGATGTGACCAGATGCAAAAGCCTCAGTTCAAAATCACCCTCAAATCACAAGCCATACCTGCCAATCAACCATGCATCTGCCAGTGCTTAATCTTATTTTTAAAAGGAGAAACCTGCATTTTAAGACATACTTGCTCTTTAAATAACTCCATGCAGGAAAGGTTTTTTTAAACAACTCTTATGAGGAAGTTTCCTTCGTATACCAAAGCTAATTGAAGGAGCCTTAAGGTTTGAGGTTTTTTAACCAGTCATCCACTTATTTATGAGATTCATGTAAGAACACGACATGACACTCACCTAATATTTGTAACTGCCTTACACATATATTCACAAATAAACCATATCAGTGAGTGATTTTAAACCAAAATATTATATTATCAGAATAAATTCATATCACAGTCATGTTACCTCTGCTATTTGATGTCAAAATATTTATTTGAAATGTTTACAACAACATTTATGTAGAAACACTAAAAGCTCCCCAAATCTTGAAATGAAAAGGGAAACCCCAAGCTCCCAATATGTAAGGCAGGGACACGTTTCCACTAGATTCATAAACAGTACGATAAGCTTTTAACAGAATGATGAATTTTGTGATTCATTTCCTAAAGCAAACTCTAAGGAACTTTCACAGGGAATGACAATTCTTTTACCTCACAAGAAGAACAGAACAAAGCTCCCCATACTATCACTATCCCATCTTCCTTCATCTTATGAAAGAAGCATACAAGGACACGTGTTGACAAGCCCATTTTGGGAAAGGTCCCTTGAAGCACTGGAACACTATCTGCCTCCTTTAGGGAGGCTTATAAAGAAAAGGCATTTTAACCCCTTTGCAATTTTACAGCAATTGTACCTGCTAGACTGTATCATAAGTTGCTGGGGAAGGAAAACATTGCCAGATGTTCATCAAGTGTGGCTGCTCATCTCCATCCCTCTCCATTCACCTTGTTTCCTTATGGATTTACTTTAACACATCATAATGCTGTAGAGTCAAACTTCTGTTACAAGTGCACCTCCTCAGGCATTTCTTAGCTCAATCTGTAAAGTCAAACAAGCCATTTTCTTTCGAACATATTTGCCTCCTTCATGATCCACACAGTGACAGCCAGCCTAATTTAATAAAGAGGCAAATTGCAAAGAGGAAGCACATCCAGCCCTGCATGAAAACAATAGTCACCACTGAGAAATATACAGCAAGAAATAAACCAAGGGAATGAGGAAATGTTTTTGGCACATAAAATACACTAAAACTAGTTAGGGCAGCAAACTCTTGAGAGCAGCAGGTCGCCTGTTTTGCTTAGGCCAGAAAGGATAGGATGGGATGCTCCAAGATGCCGCAGCCCAGCCAGCCAACGCCCCCTTGCTCCGATTGTTCCTGCTGTATCGGGAAAAGACTTGGGGAATGCAAAGCAGCAGAAGGCAGAAGCAGTTGGGGTCCCCCCTTTTTCCCTTTCCCAGAAGCTCAGCAAATGTAGGGTGGGCCACAACACAGATATTACCAAAAGTTGTATGTTAAAGTACACATTTGGAAATATTAAAATATTAACATTTTAAGGACGAGTTACAGAAATAGCGAAATAACAGTTCATAGTTAACTGTTTTTCATGAAGTGGGTCTTATAGCAAGTGAATGGCACAGGGAGGCTGTATGTAAGACATGGCTACTTCTTTCTAAACTCGAACTATTCAGCCATGCTGCTTCCATTTCATGGACCCACACTCATTATACGATTTGAAATTTCCAAGCATAGGGGTTCCATCAGAGACTCTAAGAATGTCTTCTGCTCTCCACTGACAGAATTCTGAAATATTAATCAAAAAAATACAGCTCTAATATATTCTCTTTCCTGATCCAGATTAAATTACAAGTAGCTGTTCGACACTGAAATTTAACTTTGATATAGCATATTGTTAGGCCAAATATTTCACAAGGTTTTAGTGCTGTATCATGTGCAGTAGAATTCACGGTGATGCAATCAGTTTGTAATGACTAGGGTTACAAAGTACACATAACATTATGCAGATATATAAATAATGTATCATTTCCTGAACTCGATTCTGACATACAATTTCACTGACACAAGTCCAAAGAGAGCTGTGGTGTTAGTTTCCTCATTTTACATATAGAAACACATAAGAAATACAGCACTGTATGCAGCATGTGAGGGTCAAATTCCACCTATTAGAAATTTTCCAGAAACTCATTATATTAACCAGATCAAGCCAAAAATGACACATTGCACTGTAAATTAGACTGTACCTATAAACACTGGATCCAGAGATACTGACATTGTTGACGGAAGTCAGTACTTCTGTTCATAGTTTTTCATAGTCATCTCTCAGAAAATAATTTCTAAGCCAAGTATCAAACTTGTTTTGTGATTTTTTTAATATAATTTCTCTATTATAAAATGTATCATTTAACCAGATCAGCTAATTATCTTTCAACTCTTAATGCCTGAACTTTAGTAACTTACAAACTGTAGTGATTCTCCTAAAATGAAGTTCAAAGCCTAAATTATATAAAAAGGAGGTATAGGGGAATCTTTTCCTTCCAACAGCAAGAAAAATGTTTTTATGATGCATTAACAAGGCAGTAATGATTACAAGAGATCTGTCAAGTAAGATAAGTTGTAACTGTCTCCATGATTCCCTATACTTCATTTAAGTACATGAGGTAAAGACCTTCTGCGGTAACTCTTAATTCACCATGACCCTGTTTGCCAGTCTAACCTCAGCTGCCTAACCTACTCCACATACATGTACAGAGAGCCAATATGACCACATCACACTCGTTAAGTGATCCGAGTACACGACTAGATTATGATAACCCTCCTGACATGGAACTGCACTTTCAGACAGTGGAATTTAACGCGGAGCACTACAGCTACAAACACAGAACAGGAAGGGGCCCATGGGTCTCAAACATAGTTCCCTGCACTCTCCATACTACTATACAAGTCAATGTTTTTGAAAAACTGAATGGTATTTTACATAGCTAATCACCTGGGCATATGAGTATTTCCCCAGTTTTAAAAAAAAAAAAGTCTCTCAGAAAGAGCTACTGTTTCATATTCAAACGTGCTGAGCACTCCTAACCCCACAGTGTAACCTCACCATGCTTGTGGATGTCACACTGTGAACGTCACAGAAAACAGAATACAGAAAGGATAATTATCCTTCTATTTTCTGATTCTCCTCTACAGCTAGAATGACTTCCTTGCTTTTAAATTAGTAAAATATGGTCCTTGTGAGGAAAGGACTTCATTTTCGATTTTGCTTTTTCCTCACACTAAATATTAAATAGTTCATGGGTGCAACTCAGGTCATTAGTGCCTTCTTTGGCAGAAGAGGAGAAAGCCATCAGCTCTTTGTAGAGAGAAACTCATCATAGATCCTGGAAGACGTGCACAAAAAAAAAAAGAAGAAGAAGAAGAAGAATTCTTTCTTTAGTGATTTTAGAGCACAATTTAAAAAAATCAACTCACTTGTAAATGTTGAGAGTTGTCCGTCATATTGTCCTCTCGTCTACGAACTTCTTCCAACAACTGTGCATTCTTCTTTTTCTCCATTTGCTGATTGTGCTTCAGATTGGCAACCTTCTTGTTTTGGTCCTTCATGTGTCTAAGAATTGTAGGCACATATCCATTAGTGCTAATAAGTGCAACCACAGCTGTTTCTCTATAAAGTAACTTGTGACTATGACACAAATCATTGATCCACCAACAGATGTAAGCATTCTGAATATCAGATTAAAATCATAAAACTTCCATCTTGGTTTCAAACTGGCATATCAAAATGGGATTGATGTCATAAGATTATACAATGGTGAAACAAGTACTCTGACCTACAGGCTTTCTTTCCTTTTTCATCATTTGTTCATACATGTACAGCACCATGCAGAAAAACTGTTGTCCTGACAGAGGGCAATTACCCTACAGTCCTTACACAAGCAGTGATTTCAGGGCCAACTTCAATGGGCTCTTTTACGGGTCAATTCATTTCAAAGGAAGCAGAAAGTGAAGGTGAATGACTGATATATGATGTGAATTTTTATTTTTGTAAAGCTGGCATAGACATATAATGTTTCTGAGGATTATACTGTAATAGAGTAGAGGGTCAGAACATAAATATGCCATGAAAAATACAAGAGGCCTTTAAAAATAGCTTCTTACATAACAAAAACATAACATTTGTATCTTTTTCAATTAAGTGACTTCTTTCAACAAATGGTTATCAGCAAACAAATTTATAAATAACCTCTAATGAAAATAAAATGATCTTTAACACCATTAAAATCTTTCTTAAGATTTTATTCAAGCGAAAATTGCATTCTTAATTTGTTTCAAGGCTAATTACCTTTTTCCATGGGCCTTATTTATTAAGATACTAGAAGCTTTTCTGATTCTAGTACTTAGCACATACCCTTTTAGGAAGTGGGGAAAGCTAATTTTGCCTTGTATGCTGCAGTTACTGCTCTGGCAGGCTCTGAAAAATATTCCTGCAGCAATGCTTTCTACCTTCTTAGACTTTTAGATATTATTTCCTCGACTTCCTTTGACTCTGAGGAATTTATTTTTATATAGATAAAAGGGAGCAAAGTCATGTGCAAATTCCAAATGAGATCTACTCACTAATCCCATTTTGGCAAATGAAGGGAATATTTTTCAGCGCCCAAAAGGATCACTGGAAATGTCTCTGTTGTTTCCACAGCAGAACTTTCAGAGAAAAGGAAGTTATAGAATAAATTTCTTGCACTGATTTTATTATGCTAAAGAAACTAGGACACCTTATATTTAATTCTATTACTGCCTTCTTTGTCCTACAATCCGTTCTTACTTACTTATTTACACTGAAAATTTAACAACAAATCTTAAATTAGTAAATACTGCCATGGTATTAACAATTCTTAGAAGACACTGCATATAAAAAATTGTTGTGGGTACACTACATAACAGAAAAGCTAATATACTATTATTGCTAAAAAAGAATGGATATCAGTAATTCAGTTGAAAATCTTTGCTACTTTAAATGGCCTAATGGATTTCTAATAAGAAATCCCATGGGAATCATCATATAATAACGCTATATGATCAGAGATACCGAGAACAAATTCTGCTTGATGCAAAGTGTGTGAATTAAATGATTTTTATAAGATCTCAGCACAGGTTCCAAAAACAATCTGTGGAGAAAGGATCTCAAATCTCAATTTAATTTTTTCTCCTAAGAAAATTCCAGAAAATCTGGAAAGTGACCTCTTGTAAATGAGTGCAGAATAATCTTAGTTCTTCCCACTTATTTGCATACAACACTATAGTTTTTATTATATGTTTACTTACAGTATCTTAACCAATAACAATATATCAAAAATCATAGAAACATTCATACATCTGTGACACTATTGTATAAGATTCGGTTGGCTATCAGAGAACTTCTACAGATGATGTAATGGTATAGGAGTGTTAGCTTTTCACCAAGAAACCTCCAGAATGACAGTTGAGAGTTTAACAGCTTCATACTTAACATCAGAGAAATTTGTAGAATATAACAAGGCATGCAGTGAAGATAAAGCTACAAGAGCAACTTCCCCATTAATTTCCTTTCTAAAACTTTGAGTCCCAATGTGAAAGAAAAATCACTTAGATATTTTTGGAGTTTGATACAGTACTACCATACAAAATATATTATAAATCTGGTTTTATACAAAAGGTACTAAAAAGGTACTAAAAGGTACTAAAAATTGCCTATAAATTTAGCTCATCTCCCTTTAACTGTATACATCTGTTTGAAAAAGTAAGAAATATATGCACAGAAAACAGACCAAGACAAAGACTGGATGTCATCAATCAGTGAAAAATAAATTAGAATTAAAACAAATCTACATGAGACTCACAGATAAGTTAAAAAAAAAAAAAAAGACAAACACGAACTCCTCCATTTGAAAAACAGATTTATCCTACAGTTGTGTTACAGTGTTTGCAATAGTCTGTTAAGCACAAAGAGATATACAAGCCTAACCTGATGGTTTATTTACAGCATTTCTCTTTTATACTCAGTTTTTAAAGTCATACATAAAACATATGAAGACTGAAAAGCATACTAGAAAGCAAAAAGAGTCCCCAACAATACCTTGACACAAGAAAATAGACCAAGTTCATAAAACAATCAAAAGCCATTCTTTTAGAATGTTTTTATTTAATTATTTTTAGTGTAATCATTTTTATGTTACACAAAACTCACTGGAAGATGAAAAACTGAGCCTCTCCAGGTTGAGCCAGCTCTAGTCAGGAGCTAGTATTTTGTGATGTTAGAGACTTCGAGACTTTAGCCAGTATCTTCATTAAATATATTCAAATATCTTTCATAGTACCTGGACGAAGAACACTCCCTTTCTGATACACTATGCACCTAAGACTCTCTCCCCTAGCAAAGGGGAGTGAGCCCTTAGCAAAATGACAGGACTAAAGACTCCTAAGAAAATCTCTTTTCACAACTAGAAGAAGCCAGAAGTATAGAACTACCACCACCTCCTTCTAGATTCCCAGCATCAATCCCCAAATCAAGTTCACATGAGAATGAAAAAGTACAGTACAAGATGGTCACCTGCCCATGTGAGACCTACCCCAATAGCCCTGGGCATATAGTATAAATCACCAATGTTTTAAGTAAAGAAAGGTGAATTTCCCCCCAAAAAAAAACCAACATTGTGTTACAGTTTATCAATATTAAGCAAGCAACACAACAGAGCTAAAAAGCAGGAGGGATATTTCTGTCAAAGATACACTGACAGATTAATGGAAAGACAACCAAAAATTTTGTTGTTCAGTTTAAACTTTTTCCTATGTCTTAAGGAACATAATGGGTTTAGACACAGAGTTCTCTGTTAATTAAAAAATATCTTAAGAATTCGAGTGATGCCTTTTCTATTTATAAATCCAGGTATTCATATATGTTAGAGATGCTGTGCAGCTCCAAGTGAAAATCAGTTCTCTTTCATCGGTCCATATAGTGTCATGATAAGCACAGACTTACTTGGTGTGAAAATAAAGCAAATACAAGAAGAAATGTCTCTTGCAGAACTTGGTATACAAATGTGGCATTTGGTGGAAATTTTGGCAGTGTAATACTATTTTGTGCTGTTACAATATAAAATGGTTTCAAACCTAATACTGAGTAAATGATAAATTAATTTGTATTTAACCTCTGCAAGAACTTGAATTTTATGCATACGTTAACTGCTTCTTTCATCATCCCTTCCTCCTGTGGCTTCCTATTCCAGTTTCTGTCTAATTTCACACCAAGAAGCAGAACTTGGTGGAGCTGCAAAGAAGAACATCTAGTGCCTGTGGGATGCAAAATCCTGAAGAGGACGTAAGACAATGCTGTGCTGTAGCCTCTCTCTCTTCCACAACCAACTACATGCCTATGGAAGTGAAGAGAGTACTACAGTTAAAAAGCTTAGGTGAGCAGCTCTTTCTGAGGCCTGCATTGAAGATGCAGAAGTAGTTCAGCACATGAAATAAATACAAGAACGTATCTCCTCCCAGATTTTAACTCTGCTTTCTCTTTAGAGAAGACACTGGTTTGTGGGATGAGCCTGGGAAAACAGGAGCGCAGTCCTTGAGCCCCAGCTGAATGCCGTAGGGACATGTAGTAGCAGGGGGAGGGATGCATAGAGCATTGGACACAGGTACTGATTTGGAGACAGTATTTGCAGTAGAAGAACGGAGCATTGTGTATCAGTTTGTGAGGCAGAAGGTATATGCAGACTGTGTGTCATCTTTCTGGGCGGATTTCCTGAACAAAAATATGTCCTCATGCTTTATGCAGCACATACATAGGAAAGAAGCATGCACAGAGAATAAAACATTTTGTGACGAGTCAAGGCTTACTGGGCATACTAATAACCCTTCTATGCAGGCACACAGCAAATATGCAGAGCATGGGCAGTTAAAGTTCAGCAGTTCCAGAAAGCTTTGGACTTAAAAAGCATTCACTGGACTTTTAACCACATAACTGCTTTTGAACGTCCAGGATTTCAGACACAAAACAGCTTAGCTGTAGTTTCTGTATTCAGAAATCCTGGAAAAAACAAAATATCAATTCTACTTAGACAATCTTACCAAGTAGAAAAAGAAACGTTTGAGAAAATCAAAAGCTGCCCATGAAGGATAAAAATGAACTTAATTTCCATATAATTTAAATTTTGTTTAAAAGCTGTCATAATTTTGGGAGGATTCCCTGCCTTCTCCACAAATTTCAAATTCTACTCCACTGTCCTGCTGCATGCTAAAGAAAATGTCTAACTATTAGGAAAGATCTCACCCTAACTGACATCCCATATTACTTTGTAATAAAAAAAAATCTTGCAAACACAAGGGAAAATGCTCACTTTGCATTTTGAGCACTGCAGAAGTACATCAGTTCAAGCATTTAGGATTGCTTCTCCCCCTTGAAGGTAGAGCCCAAGGGGCTAAATCACCCTGAAGAGTTAAATAAAGATTTTTAATGAAAAGTAAACCTTAAGAAAGATGTAAGGAACTATGATAAAATGTGTCTAAGATTCATTTAGGACTTTCTTTTTCTTCAGAGAATCTGCTCTTTCCCCTTCAGTTAGCATAGGAGTAAGAGAAGTTAATTGAGAAGACAGCTCTCACACGTTCTGGGACAACTCAGCAAAGCTAGAATCAACCCCTTTGGTAAGGCCTGTCCTCAAGTTAGGAAATGGACAGCACCTTGGGGAGATAATTCCCATTTTACATCTCTTACCTAACAAGGATTTTTTTTTTCAAATATGAATTCATTTTTGGATCCTTCTATACTTCTCAAGCACAGTAACTGGTTCAGTAAACACGCACTCATCTCTTAACTCCCATATTGTTTGTGGTTTGACAGAACTTTACTGTTGCCACGTAACAATTCCAGGATATTCCTCCTTGCTGGATGAATCAAGCTAAATTGTAAGCAAATGTACTCACACAGTTCAGATGACCTCTTTTGTGGCAGAGGGATGCAGAGAAATAAATCCTTTGCTTAATCATGAGTTTAGAGACATCTTCTTTTTAATATACAGTTTAAGAAATAGCCATTATAGAAACAAGTGAAATTAGTAAAAGCACATTTACCATTCTGACCCAATCAAAAGTCATTTTCATTAGCTTTGAATAAAAACTGGATATGTTGACAAACATCATGGGAATAACAATGTGTTACAAACAAATAGCCATCAAATCTGGTTTGCTTGAATTGGGAGTTGATAGCATATCACTTTCACTTTTCTGTTTAAAACTGATAATCAAAATATGCCTTCAGATTCCAGGTCTTACACACTACGCAATATCTGTTACCCTTGTCAATAAAATTCTAGTAGAAAAAGGGAAATTTCATTCCACCTGCTTCTAAGTTAATTAGAAAAAAATAAAAAATATACATCTTTGGCCATTATAAAAATTTTCAGGAAATAATTTAGAGTGCACTAGATTGCAGTATTTTCCATGTCAAATGTATATTTTCTTTGAAAAGCATTCTTAGGAGAACTATTCCTAACTTCATAAGCCACTTCAAAGTACTTTCTGTACTACATTGAAAAATATTCACCAGGGTAAGTTATGGAGACATAACTTGACACTTTGAGGGATTCAGCATATTATGCATCCTGCATAAGTTATCAAGTATTTAAAATATATATATTATATACATAAGCATACACACACGCACACACACATACACAAACATACATGCAAATATATAATCCTTGGTCCAGTACATTTTTCCAGTACGCTTGCTCTGATATATTCACACAGTTCTGTTTTTAAAACTCAGATCAGGAAAAAATAATCAGTGATTCATAAGAAATAGAAAAATATCTGGAAAGAGTACACAACAAGTACAAAGTATCATATGCCATTACCATATGGGATACAAAATACCCACATATTTTACTAGTAGCTAAGCTGATGTGCGTAATTGAGTCTACATTATTCTTTATCAGGAAGAATTACTTTCATATGTTCTGCTACACGGTTTCTATTTACAGATCTAAGACCATAAAATTCATTAGATAGAATAAATTAAATAAAGTATTACTGTTTAAGATACATGTTTTCAAAACCTAAAATGTATGCTGCAGGAGTGTAAGCAGTAGAATAGATCTTACCATCAAACATTAATCATATTCTGGTACTAAAATTAGATATAGCAAAAATTGATATATATGCAAAAGTGCCCTTTGTTTGATAGTGTAACTGCCCACCAAACAGTAAGACAAAATCCACAGCTTTTTGATTTTCCAAGTTAGGTTACAGTTCATTTTGAAGTTGAGTATCTATTCAAGTTCTTAGGGTGAACTAAACTACTTACCACTCAGCTAGACATTAAAGTCATCTCAAGTCATCACAAAATACTCTACAACGTTTTCTGAAAACTTAAGAAACTAAACATCTTTGGCTAACTTTACAGACTTCATATAATTGGAAAGCCAGTCTAGCCAGTTCTAGAGAGCCAAAGCCTAGAGCACATGGAAGAGGCACCATCACTGTGTTTGGCTTAAAGAGATGACGTTCTCAGCTCAGAAGCTGTAAGAACAAAAACACAGTCTAAAAAGCAGAGCAGATGCTTGATCATTCCTAAACATTAAAATGGCTGGGTAATGGCACTTTTTCAGATAACAAACTTAGGTTTAAGTTTGTGTCCCTGTGGTTATAGTCAGTGAGCAATTCTCATAAAACATCTAGCAGCTTCATCTATTGACAGAAAATAATTCAAAGCAGAACTAGACTGGCCAGCTAGAACGGTCAGCACATCTTGACCAGAATAAATAAATAAACAAACAAACAAACAAAAAAGAAACAAAGACTGTTGAATTCCATAGTTGCAAACTGAAGTATTTCATTCATGGGCATGTTTCAACTCATTTGACCAGTCATTAAAGAAATGCAGTATCCAACTAACTAATGCATGCCACATAAATACTAGATGACAACTATATTGAAGTTAACAAAGAATGGATGAAGAACACTAGATAGAACAAAAAATTCTGAGCAGAATTTAGTTCTTCCACTACATTAGACATTCTTAATAAAAAGATTACATAAACATACTTCTGTAGATATTACCTTATTTTACATTAAACATTTTGAAGAATATCCTTTTATAGACAATTTAAGCCTAGATCAAGCCAATCTCTGAACCCTAAATATATAAAATACTGCAGCTATGCTGTTTCAGTAAAAATCAGTCAATCATAATTCCCCATTCTTTCTCCTATTATTTTATGTAATCTTTTGTAACACACAGCATGCATTTCCATCTCAGCTGGGCACTAGACTTAAAATCAAGTGTCAAAACCACAGCAATACCTATATCCATTTGCCTCAGCATCCAATAACATTTTCATAAAAATGGCATTAGAAGAACCAGCTGGCTATGACTGCTAAACATTTAGGCGCAATTGGGGAACGTTACATATCTGAACAAGATAGGTGATGGGAGAAGATTAAAAACTCTTATACCACCCTGCAACTGTCTCCTGCAAAGTCTGGACCAAAGGACTTAGAGTCCCATAAACTTGCTGTGCAGAAAGTACAGGAGGAAGTTCAACAAGCCTACACATCTATGTGCAAGTACAGTAGCCTTTCATACTATTTAGTTTTTAAATAGAAAATTTTTGTAAGAAATAGACATTAGTGTCATGGAGATTCCAACAGAGCCTTAGTCAGCAGAAATACAAATATTAAAATTCTATAACATTTAGTTCTTGCTAGTATGAATATCACTAATTCTAATGACTATGTTTAACCACATTCAACTTTTCTTTCCTTGTTCTTCTGGAAGAACATGGAAATTGATCTCATAATCTAGACTATACTACATCTAATTCATTTAGTCCAACTTTTAAAAATAAATACTAACATCTAGTGTCAGCAGATACGTGAGCATCTTTCAGACTTCATTTTACAGTAGAGTGTAACTGGAGCCTATACTCCAAGACTTTCTTCTCTGATAACTACAGAAAGCCAAGCTAAAATCCCCAGTTTTAATTAGGCACCTGCGTAACTTGGCCAAAAGCTAGGCAATGTCAGCCAAAAATAAGTGTTTCATCCTTAGCATAGTCTTTATTCTATATCTCAAAGACTTTTTTTTTTTCAAAGCATCCAAAAAATACAGACATGCAAAATACTCCTAAGAGCAAAAATTGTAACATTTTCTTAAGGAATATGTATCTGTAATACTTTTTATTACATTAAACAGTATTACAATGGAACTAGCTGTCTGAAATTCAATCAAAAAATTCTCCAGCATGTCAGAAACCTTTAGACCTCATTACTAATTTTGTAACAAATGTGCAATAGTCAAATATTAGAATAATATATACAGGAAATAAGTTTCTTTTCTATATGGTTTTTATATAAGAACAAATAAAATACAGAGCATAGCTGACATCAAAGATAAATAGAGAACATTTTTAGCAAAATAGTCATATTTTTATTTTATGAAATCTAAAAATTTAGTCAAAACAAGTAATTTTTTAAAAATATGAACGTCTCTAAAAAATCTACTTTAAAATTTAACCCAGTACATTAATTTTAAATATTCAAACCTCTTCACCTATTGTTCTACTTATGCATTGGGGAGAATCTTACCAAGGTCATCGCTTGAAAAAAATGTTGTGCTTTTAAAGCTTTAAGAAAAAACAGATCATGCCTTTCTTCTTTATAAATACTCTACATCTTCACAAAGGATTGAGGTACATGAACAATAAACTGTATCTTAACACTTTATTGGGCACTTTGGATCTCAGTAGCTAGTCATGCAGAAGACCTGATCCTGTAAATCCTGTCCATGTGAGCATCCATTCTGAACTACATTGCTTCAGTAAGGTTCAGCAGAAATATTTCCAGCAATTCATTTCCCACTGTCTTAAAAATTGAAGGTTCATACACATCCCTACTTGATCTATTAATTGAGTAAGGACTATGAAACAACAGCATGAGGTTTTTGTTTTTTTTAAATTAATTCTTAAAATTAAGATCCAACTCCACTGGAAGATAAGATAAAATTCTCATTGAAACAGGAGCAAAGTTAAGTACTATTTCTGGTATTTTCCTGGAATATAAATAAATTTGCTACTACCCATTTACAAACCTGAAAACCAGAGGGTTACACTCTAGCAAAACTGTAAACATCACAAGAGATGTCAAGAGGGTTACTGACAGACACATTCCTGACAGAAATACGCAGGGACACTGTTTATTCGCTTACAACCCATAGATGGATTTGTTTGGGGAAAATAGGTATCATCAAGATAGGAAAACCTATATGCGTGATAGGCTGAAATTTTGACATGACACAGAAAACATAACATATTTGAAATAACCAAAATTTTTCTTAAGAAAAGCCCTACTGGTTGACTGCTAAATTTAAATTAGACCCTAATTATTTTAAAATGTATGGTAGGCTAATAAAAAACAAAGAAATATTTTGCTGTGCTGTCATTTGAATGTATAAAAACTTTCATGTTTGTTTTTTTTAAAGGTTTAAGAAAAAACAGATCACGAGTTTCTTCTTTATAAATATTCTACATCTTTATATTCTACAACCTGAAGAATTAGTAGTATGCAAAACATTTTTATAATTTGAATTTGTTCCTTATGCTTAACGTTTCTTATTTTCTTTTTAATACCATTGCCATGACGACCAACAATTGAAGGATACTTTAAATGCAAAAACAAAAACAAACATTCCAACCATGAAGAAGTTAATTACTTTGACACAGCCAGCATGTCCAATAGAGCTGAGCTTCAAAATAACTTTTATTCTTGCTCTTACCTCCCTGACTACAAAAAGTGATACTGGCCTGGCACTCTTCTATGATGTAGATGGTGTTCAGAAGTAGGATCATTTGCCTGTTCCATGCCGAATCATTCATCTAATTTTATGCACTCATACATAATGGCAGGGAGTGATAATCATAACCACAGGCAGGATGGAACTAAAATTTATTAACATACAAAATAATATTTTATTTCATCAACATTTTACCTTTTTCCTTGTAAAACAAAAACTACTCTCAAAACTTCAAAGCCAGTTCACCATGCTACACAGCAGTTATGTTCTGTGACCAGCAAATGCGTCCATCCCATTGCAGCAACACCAAACATCACTGCCTTTCATTGCTAGTGCATTGCTAAGACTTAGGAGAGAATTACCATGCCCAAAGTTGAAAGGACAAAGAATAATCCTCATTGAGGTAAGGCGTATCACCACTACAGTACCAAAAAGCAAAGCAGCTGCCTGTTCTGTCTCCCAAGAGGGAATCTTCAAAACAGTGACAATGATACACACGTTGCAGGGCTAAATACATCAGTGTGAACTGTTTCGGTGAAGCCCTATCAGAACTGATCCCTAACCCATGCTTAACAGAGTGTATATTCACCACTGGTACAATATACTTCATCCATAAAACAAAACATATGTAGAGAGCTCCAAAGCTGTAATCAAGCAATTTACCACTTCTAATATGTTACCCTTCCAGAGTAATTATTTCAGTTAGGGTTTGCATCTTTGCTTATTCAGGCTTCTTTATATGCAATATGATGACAGAGTTCCTATGAATATTTGTTACTTATTAAACATAATGCCAAAAAATGTAATCTTTTCTCTGTATAGCCTCTTTCAAACCATTTCATAGCACTACATAACGCACTGAAGCTCTGAGAATTTAAATGGACAGATGATTGTCTGCTTTAAGGAGGACATGGCTCATACTGATTCAGCTGTTACTAAAATATAACATTAGTGTAAATCAGCTGCCATTTTTTATTTCTCAGCTATAAAACCATTTTTAAATAACATCTCTTCTGCTTCTTTTGAATTTGCAAGCCTTCCTGCTTTTAATATAAATCTTTGACAGATTAACATAAGAAGCTCACTGATGAATACACACCAACACATAACCACATATGACAGTAAAATGCTTTGAATGAAGACTTCCTACCAAAAAAAGTTTCTTTTTATTGCAGCAAGACATCCCATGGACGAAATTCTAAAATCATTCTTAAATTTTCTTTAGATGGGCTGCAAAGAAGAAAGTGGGAATTCTATCAGGGAGGGAAAAAAGGGAGAGTGAGTGAAAGAATGAAAGCGGTGGTTGATCTAGGATCTGTCTCCTGATGAATTCTTTGCAAGCTCTAAAAAAAATTCCTACCAAGAAAAAGAAAATATATGAATATCTGTTATCACGAAGGCTACATTTTGTCAAAATTCAACACCCATGTAGGTGTGGTGGGAGACATAAATAAAGAATGTTTAGCAAAATTATGCCAATACCATTTAATTTGTACCTTCCCTCCCTTCTCTTGCTGCTGCTGGCAAAAAAAACCATTTTTCTTGGTTATGTTTGCTGAGCAGAGAAGTGAAATATCTTACCGTTTTACTTAGTTTTAAGTTCTAAACAATAAAATGAATCAGATAAAAAAAAGTACCTTATATGAACTTGGAGGAATGCTTCACCCCCAAATCCCAAAGGATTTATTTCTTCATATGCCTGAATAACTCCATCCTATTATAAAAAAACTAAGCTTAATATAATTGAGGAAAAGTTTGATGCCTGTTGGACAGGAGAATTTGGAGGAAGAGAATACTCTCTGGTTAACTTTGGCCAAACTGACTTTATCTTTCAGTAATAATGACCTCTGTTCTGCTATACATCTCAAAGGAGATTATCATAAGAAATTAATTTTGCCTTCTTGTAGAAGGAGAACTTTCAGTCTTTTCTCCATCATACACCTGAAGCTGAGACTATGGCAAACCCCATGTCACTGTTCACATCCACCCACTCCCCAGAACTCAGAAGCGCCCTCCTTGTTTTCTCACTGTCAATATAAAGTACTGGAATCAAGATGACCAGCACAAACAAATAATGGTTGAAAAGTCACCTAAAAATAGCCAATGTTTTAACATTCACCAAATAATTTGATTCACACATCCTTAACTCTCCAACTGAATGAAAGAAATGCTGAAATTTCCAGAGTTGCCTGTTACGCAGAAGAATGAATTTTAGTACATTCAATGTTTTCCTTCTATTCCCAGCTTCTGATATCAATGGATTACATGGCTATTTCACATGCAAACAAAGGAGCAAGCTTGCAGGCCACTCAGATAGGCAGGTCTCAAAAAACACCAACAAGAGATTCTAATGCTTCAACAAATAAAGCAAATACAAAGAATCCTCCTTTCACTCTTTAAAAATGTTTGAAGCCTGGCTTAAGATTTCTCAATACTCTGATTGCTTCAGTATGACAAGTACTTGGCCTGCAAAGGCATCCACGAGAAGATAGGATTGCCTTGAGAGAATCAATGACTTTTCATGGTAGAAATAATGCAAGTGTCACAGAAGCAACATTTCTCACCTCAAAGACAAAACGTGGGAGGAAGGGTTTACCTAACACACACTCTGGGAACTTTTCCAATATCTGTTTAAGAAGTGTTTAGTCTGACACAGTTCCCTCCAAAGCCCTAGAGAGATGCTACAAATGAGATGCTTCAAATGCATTATCCACATGAGGATAATGCATGAATGAAAAAGACCTACTAAAATCTTATTTCAAAACTATGGCTCATATCACGTTGTTTCAACACATGATCTGCACAGCAACCACTGACACTCCAATACAGGACATTGCACTACTGTCTGTCTCAGCACGTTCTTATGGGATAGCACTTTACATGAACATGCGTGAAATCTGTACCAGAAGACTCATCTGTCACACATCTCTTTTGTATAACAAGGATTGTTCTGCATCTGCTTCTTTGCTTCTTACGGGCTTTTTCTGGGGGCAGGGGAATGGGGGGGAGGGGCTTTTTTTCTTTAATACTGCTGACGACAGCACACTAGATGAGAAGGACATTTGGTCTGATTTAATATGGCAATTGCTTGCTCAGCTTTTTTATTAATTAATATCGTTAGGAATAACCATAACCAGTAACTGAACACAGTTTGTTGTCTGATATCTGGCAAAGGAGTTTCAATCCTTCCGCTGTTTCATCAGGTCTTTTCCAGCTGCTCTCCAGATAAAATTTTTTCTTAACAACTCTTGATTCCAGTTGTTCTCTGGATCCAACTCCTCCACAGTATGTCCAGCTCAGCCTAACAGCAATCAGGATCAAACCTCCTCTGGTGCACTCCATGTTCTCTGCAATTTCCTTCTGAAACAAATCCTTCTGCTGCAATTCTTGGCTCAACCTAGCAGTTCTCAGGATCAATCCATCCATTCCATTCAATACATAAAACAAACTTCCCATGCTTTTGCAGAACCCTTTTCAGACCTCCAAACAAATCAGGTACACCTTGTATGATTTCTTCTTTTGACGTACTAACTTCCCCTTATTATAAATTTAGATCAGAGCATTTCAATCCAGTTAGCCTCCTCCTACGTTAATAGAAGCAAAAAACATGATTGGACCATGCACCAACAGTGCAATTCTTGAATTTATTTCCCCACCTCTCTTCAGTCACAGCTTCTTCAGGGTAAGCTCATCTCACAATGTCTCTTCACACACACAGCTCTATTGTACACAGGATATCCTGACATCATTGTACCTCAGGCAGTCACAACAGTGATAAATGGTATCTTCTCACTGTTTATCTCTATGTATTCTGCTTATTTTGTAAAAGATGATGATTTGACCCTTTTTTCTTTCCAACAAAATGCAATTCCAATGAAATACACTTTCTCCTTTACTATTTCTTAAATAAAATGAAATGTAAATGTACACAAATTGAAAACGTACATGTAGCCAGCTAAACATAAATGAACTTTTATCAAATCTTCACCTCTTTCAAAATGTTTAAAAGGCAATTTTGTACACATAGCCAACAGACTATGAGAAAGACATGACAACAATCTGCCAATTACCCAATATGACAACTATGTTTCTCACTCAGACAAACCAGACTCTCTAAAGAGTAAAGTATATCACAGATTCTCTCAGTTTTCTTTACTACACTATCTCATTTTCTCCAGGGAAATTATCTTTGAACAACATATCCATCTGCCCTTGGAACCATCAAACTGACATTTGACAAAACTGTGGCAGGCTAGTAAGTTAAATTTAAAACTCTGTTAAACCTTACCTTGCACATCTCATTGAGCTTTTGCCTCCCATGGAAGCAATGAGGAAGGCCAACATCAGGGGCTGGTGGGAAAATTTCTAGCACTGATCAGTATATTATACATGTAGGAAAAAACATCCATCTCCTGTTTATCTACAGGCAGAAGAAGTTGGGGAGTATATAACTTGCTGTAAGCTAAACAAAAAAAGCTACAGAACTGTTTCTTGTGCTTAGAACTTATTTTATTATGTAGGTAGAAACACAAACACACACATACACACATATATAAAAAACTATATTTACATAATAATGTATTTTATTTTCTTATTTGCCATCAGAATCAATAGCACATCATGTTATGAAACAGATACATTTTTCTAACCATTCTAAAAATTCTATATAAAAAAGAATAAAATGGCAACTAAGAATATATATATTAGCAGAAATTAAATATTTAGTAGATCTGTTACTTAAATTAAGTTTTGACTTTAATGACGATTCAAGCTGTGAAACCTTAACACTTCACTGAAATCCTACAATAAACTCCAATCATATGCTACAACTTATCTAGGACTCCAGGGATGAAAGTTAGCAGGGTTATGTGGACAGTTTGCTTCAATAAGGTCAGTTGTTTTTTTAGGTCAATAAAACATAACACAAACTGCGCTTCCAACTGCTGAACAAATGTTTCTGCATACCAATCATTGAATTCCAGTGAAATCAACCATAATGACAACCACATAACATAAAACTTTTCTTTAAGCTCTCACTGGCTAGTGCAATTTTCAATAAATGTTGAATATGTTTTGATAGAAACACCATAGTGCTCATTCAGATACTAACTTCATCAAAGTCTATTCCAAAGCAAATGCCTCTAATTAATTAGTGGCAGAAAGAAAGATCAAAAATAAATTGTTTCACTATTTGTACAACTCACGTGTAATAATTATCCATTTAAGTACTTTAAAATTTGCCTGTAGTAAATATACAATAAAATGAAAGCCAATCAGTGTTCATCCAATTCATTACAGCAAAACAACAAGATTCAAACTGGAGAAACAGAGTTTGCCAGCTGGAAAGCAACTGGTGATTGTGATGTGCTATAATGCAGGAAGAAAACATCTTGTCTTGTCAATGTTTTAATAATGAACCATCTTTTGCCAGATAGCTCCAAGGCATCTGCATTCAAATCCTCTCTGGAAAGTAGGTGAGAATTCAGTTTTGAGACTAAGATACAAAAACTTTCCCAAACTGGAGAGCTCTGCTTCTATACGGAGAGAGAATAATGCTGCACAAAAAGTATGCATTACCATTAAAGGTCTGAAAACTTCAGATCTGAAAATGTCGTAAAGGCAGACTGCAGATTTGCCATAATTCTAGTCAAATGTGCCATATGGCAATCTGATACTAGGAACAATATCTGCAAATGCAAAACTTTGACATCTGAAACTATCTGCCTGAAAACTCTTGGCAATTTACTCCCTCCTTTTTACTCCAGTCCAACTGGTCTGTGAAAATGTAAACACATTCTATGTTGATAGTGACTGAAAGCCTATTCCAAGGGCTGCCCCTGCCTAAAATAAAGCTGCTACAGTACAAGAGACAAAACTTGTATAAGCTTGAATCACCTAATTCAGAAAAACAAAATATAAGGAATGAGTGTAAGAGTACGGAACTAGCTTAAACACCTCTCACTAGGAAGAAGTGGAGCAAGGAAGAAATAGATTAGCCTGTAATAATCCAAATCATATAAAGTCATCAGTTTCTAAAATACTAAGCAGATTTTCTAAGACTTCATTATAAACACGTTATAGTCATTCATAAGCGTAAGAAAAAATGCCATCTAGGTATTCTAAGAGAAAAAAATGCTGACTAGATCATTTTTTACTTTGAATATACACCACAAGATAATACATTAACATGATAAGTAATGACATAAGATTATAGTCACGTAATTGAAAATCTACCTAACTTTAGAGGGAATTGCTTTCAAAGTTCCTCCAAATGAACTCTAACAATTCTGCAACACGGAAAAAAATCATCACATTTGCCTAAGAATTTCTACAGAAAAACTCACAGTACAATCTGAATGTACTCAGCTATCTTGAAAAGGTATCTGAAGACATGGAGTAAATCTTCCTTCGGGATAGCTACATTTTAGCCACATCACGTTCTGATATTATCAAAACCTTTCACCATTATCATTTATTGAGGTAAATAATTTCTGGACCTATGCTAAGTAAAACAAGAGAAAAAAAGAAAAATCTTCCTTCCGTTCTGCAGACTGCTGCTGCAACAGCATACAAAAATTATGCTCTGGTCTCAGATTCACTGTTTGATACAGGTATAGGCAGTGAAAGAATGTCTAATTCCTGTTGTTTATTGCTCTTGTTTTAAATGTCATTATGCTTTGTTAAATGTTAAGTTTGAAACAGTTAATTTTTTTTTAACCCTTACTTCACAATGTACCTGCCCTCTCACCCCAGGCATTTACTGTAGTGATCTAATATGATACCTTTTCACTTTTTTTCATCAAGCTGTTAATCCATGCTTCTTAAACTGTAGCTATACAGAGTAAAAGCGGTCTGTAATATCAGACATACATTTTTTCCATCCTCACCTTTTCCTTCACAACAGTAAAATAAATAAAATATTCAAATCTTCCCACATAGGTCCCTGGGATGCACATCCAGAAATGCAATTTTCCTAGGCTGTGTGGTTTCAGCAAACCCCAGTTTGAAACTTTCTCTACTGCTCAAAATCAAACTTGCATATCCCAATTCCCTCTTCTCTGTCCAGGTCCTTGAAACCATAGAATCCTCTACCTGAAAGCCAAATATATCTGTATTTTAATATGAAAAAAAAACCTCTGTAGACCTTCAGTTAATTTCTGAATAAGCCAGATCTCAGGTCTCGTTGTAGCTCTTGCAGCACTGTTCAATCTAGTTAACAATATTTTGGGGTGCACCGTACTACACAAACGGAATAGTCATTAGGACCCCGCATGACTTGGAAAAGGAAAAGAATCAGTAGGACAGGAGCTTTCATAGGTTCACAATTTTTTCATCTATGGTCACAAGACTGATATCTGTAGAAACTCAGGCTACTCCAGAGGAATTTCCAGAGAAAATTAGCATCTACATATGTTCATTCCATGAGAACATTACCCAATCCTTTATACACATTACTCAAAAACAACACACAAGCATAAATGCCAGCACAACTAATCTAAAATGTGGAAGAAAGAAAAACATTTGACAGAACACGTGGTATACAAACACTGCATAGAAAATATACACGTATATACCTCTCCCTTGAAGTTACGTACTAGTCCAGAATCCGGCCAGTACAAACAGCCAGAAGTTGCTAAACGAGAAGCTGAACCACTCCAACTTTTCCTATTCTGTTTGCAATAAGAGTAGAAGCAGTGGCAGTAAAAGTGATACTAAGTCTCTGACTGTAAGTATTAATCTCTTCATATATTACTGTTATTGTCCAATTCATGACTTGGTTGGGGTGTCTACCCGAAAGCTTTCCTGAAAGATGAATTTCTAAGCAAAGATAATAAAAATAATACTGAAAAAAGAAAAAAAATCTCCATACAAAACAACATATGAATTCAATATGTTGTTAAAGAGCATTCTTTTCTTAAAAACTTTTGACAAAGCATTCATTTACTGAGATAAATTTCTGATGTAGAAGCGGAACGACAAAAAACTTCACAATAGTGTCTAACATTTAAAAAAAGGCAGGGGGGCA
Source organism: Struthio camelus (assembly GCF_040807025.1). NCBI lineage: Eukaryota > Metazoa > Chordata > Aves > Struthioniformes > Struthionidae > Struthio > Struthio camelus. Next base: position 16,073,743 of record NC_090955.1, on the reverse strand, counting down.
AACAGAAGTTATTAATATGGAATCCAGACAGCAAAAAAACAAAAGAAATGTCAATGAAAACCTTGCTTGAGGAAGGAGCAATTAAGTAGGAGAGCAGAAAATACTGACCTGGAAGTCAAGCTGGTTGGAGTAGGGATGAAAGCAGCAGTTTGGAGAAAAACAGATAGGGAGGAAGACAGCAAAAGAGAATAAAGGGAGGCACATATTAGTTCTTTAAATATATAACAAGTAGATGTTATATCAGTAGTCTTTTTTCAAAAAAAGAAAAGGGAGAGCAAAAATTAAAATAAAATTCCTTGCTGAGCTCCGAACAAAACAGAAACTTCAAAGTAAAACGGCTCCTTGTCATTTGTGGACTTTGCAAAACTATCCATGTTTATAATCATCCCAATGTACACATATACCAAATGGAGCAAACAAATTAGGTGGAGACAATTTCGTAGTGTTTGCTGCCACACAAATGTCTCATATGCCATGAAGTCTTTTTTTGAACCAACATGGGTTTGATGGACCACATTCACCAACTCTTTTAACGAAAGCCAAAACAGCTAAACAATTTGGCAGCTTGTTCAGAGCTGTCAGGTTAAAGTTCACAAAGCACTGTACCTAATAATGATCAAAGACACAGATTTTCCCCCCAGGAAATACTGCCCCTTCTCAAGCTGATAGCAATTTTTTTTTTCAGTCCCAGTATAAGGTTAATATTTCATCACTGAAAATATCTGGATGCTTGATAGATATTTTGGAACAAATAAGTTAACATGCCCTTTGAATTAACTACAACAAAATAAATTCTTGCCTTACACCAAACTAGACCAATCCTTAGAGTGTCCATGGCGCACATTTATTCATTTATGAAAGGTAAATTTAAAAAAAAGACACAAAACACTTTATTAACATAATTTTTCAAGATGCTGATTTTTTGCATTTTCTTCAATGAATCGTTAGTGCTGTGTGGACTTGTTATTTTCATCAGAATTCAAATACAAAGCAATTCAGAATAAAATTAACTGTGGTCTGAATATCACAAAAGCTTAAATATGCATCAAGAGAGTATCATATAAAACTTGTCATTGTAGATGCAAGATAGGTAACTATGCACACTGAATAACTGCAAAAATGATATTGAACATGACACTCATTCAGTCAAAACCAGCAAACCCTAAATAGACATTTTCTGCTTCAAATAATCAGGATGCTCCTAACTGCAGTGCAAAAAAGTACAATCTCTGACACCTCATTTAAGAAAGAACGGGACGAATGGCTTTTTCATGACCTGTCCTTAAGAGAACTAATGACACCATGCAGAAACCACAATTCAGGCCCACCTATTAACTGGGTCCCATTTTTATGACTTTTTCTCTGTTCGCTACACGGTCATCTAGCCCAAGCAGCAATTATTTACTATACTATACACTGCATTTTGAAAGTAAACTTTTTGTCTCAGAGCTAAAACAATATTTTTAAAGGAATGTTCATATTTTTATAGGCTTTACAGAGAAGTTACACGAAATCAAGTAAATGACTGAGCAGCTAACATGCCATTGGAAAAAAAAACAGATCCAACCTCCTATAATCCACACTACTATGTACTTTCTCATCCCTCCATCATTAAGCTCCAACATTTCACTCTTTAAACAGCAACAACCTGATAGGATTACAATATTTATTGATTACCAGATAGGTCAGTCAATAGCTAGCCGTAGAGGAAGTAACTCACTCATGCTGGTCCTGTTCTATGTCTCACTATTAGCTTTTTCCCAAACTCTTTCCATGTCCCTGTGGATGACTAAATATAAAAGACCACTGTGTCTTTCTCTTTTTAAGTTAAATTTATTAATGGATAATTTATACTCATTGAATTTGGGGTCAACACTATTCTTTCACTTAATTCACTGCTCTTTCACTGCAGTGCTTACCCCTTCATATATCTATAGAGAATAAGCATCCCTATTGAGCCTTTGTATTGCTAGAGAAATAAACCAATGTTTTTTGGATTCCTCTTCTGACATGAGCACTCTATTCCTTTAATTATGCTACCAGCCTTTTCTGCACCTGTTTCTAGTTTTAATTCAACTTTCTTGAATACGACTGATGAGAAGTATAGAGCAAGGTTCCACATGTGGTCTTGCTAGCACTTATAACATTAATATGTTCCTATTCCTATTGCAAACATTTATTCGGACATTTCAGGACTACTCAAACCTCATTATTTAGATGTCTGCTTCATTATTTAGATAGCTCATAATAACACTACCACAGGCAAATTAACCAAACTCTTTCTTCTCAAGCTGTTTTCAAAGGATTATCTGTCATTTACAGCTGGTACTCCTGCTGGTCCTAAACTCAGAGGCCTGCATTTTGTACTACTAAATTTTACTCAGTTTCATCATTCAAACTCCCCAGCATAGTCCATAAATAATTATACTTTTCATTCTAACATCATTAAAAAGGCATTGCACAATATACTTCCATCCTAACAGTTCTCTTTCAGCTTCAATTATCTCCACTTTGGCTAGGTCTTTCACATTAAAATTTGAGCTGATCACTATCTTGCCCAGCTTCATTTATGTTGTCCAAGAAAAATATACCATATTTCCTTCACCAAGAAAACCAAAGAAAATTATTGAGTTAAGTTTATTGAAAGTACATTAGGCCAAGAGATGTTTCATTTTACTTTACTCTATTCTCATTATAAACAGACAAACCATGAAAGACGCAATAAAAGTTACAAAACAGTATTAGTAGCAGAAAAAGAATTGTTTCTCCTACGTAATGGTAATATGTTATTACATATAAAGTATTTTCTTATATACAGAATAATTTACAAAACAGACCAACATGTTTGTATATATGAGAATCAGTATGAATCGTGGATCTTAAATGATGCTACTCAGAAGTGTGACAGCTTCTGAGGCATGAAAACCAAGTTAAAACCAAAAGAATTACCGTTCGTATGAAACTTTCACCAGTATTACTAACGTTCATCTGCAAAACAGCATACACTTATAATTCCCCTATCTTGAAGCAGACATCTCTACCTTTGAGTATTTAACACTCTATAATATATGGTCAACTAAACTGTTTAAACAGTAATTTATTTTTCTGTTTTAATTCTTATTTGGATTTGTAAGTGATAAAATTATTACAAATATTATAACTTCTTAGATTAATCAATTTAATAAGGATACATTATGCTGATGAATTTATACGTGAAAATATTTAATATCGTGGAGATACCATAGCTTGCAATGCTCCAGTTTATAATTCTCTCAGAAATGTATGGTGATAAATGTTGATAATTTATGTTGCACAACTGAAAAGCAACTATCTTGCAATGTAAAGATGATGTTGGCATAGGAATGCACATGGATCCCAGCAAGCTATTAACCAGCAAATATGTTTCAAAAGAACACTCACTTTCCTACAAAACCCCAGATAAGCCTTTGCATCTGAAGTTAGGAGAAATGCTGAAGATATGTAGTTTCTGAGCAGGAAAAAAAAAAAAGAAGGGCAGAAAGTAAGAAGAGAAAATAGCAACCTAGAGCACATTATATGAATTACAAAACAGCAGAATAAGAAGGAACGAACATTTGCAAACATGCTTCTGTTAAAGTTGAAGTTGTTTTCATAATATTTTATTCCCACAAAGTGGGTAAACTGAGCTTTGGCTCCACCTCTTACCTTCAGTAATGAGCCAATCAATCAGTAATTACAAGCAGAAAAAGTAGCACTTCATAAAACGTACAGTAATTTACGCTCCACCTAACCCTCTAGAAAGGGGAATTTCAACATCAAAGTTCCCTCTATAGGGATTTTCCTCTAGAAAAGGAGGAAGCAAGAGGAAAAAAGAAATTTTAGAGAAACCTCACGTAATTAGTAGGAAGAGTTTCCCTATTATACCTTTATATTGCTGGCCTTGCTGTACTATCAACCACTTTGTCCCTGATAAACTGATACATAGGAATTTCAAACTAATCTTGGAGGTTGTACATAACTTACATCAAATAAGAAACTGCATTAAAGTTAACAGAATTTGCTAACAAATCTTAGAGCAGGATGAGTGCCAAAAACTGCTACATATTACTGTCCTTGGCTGGCCATACCACAGACATTTTATTGTAAGCATTACAAAAGCATATAATAGCAAAGCTTAACTACTTCATCACATTCAGAGTATAGCATATCCTGTTTTAAAAGTCTGTGTATACTTAGTAGTACAAAGTGATTTTCCAAGCAGTTAGCAGGGAGTGGAAAGCAGGGACCCAAAATTTCATTGCCTACATCAAATTTGCAAACAAAGTAACACAAAAATAGAAAATTCATTCCATTCCATAATCCATTATCAGATGATGAGAAGAAGCTGTATGCTGACAAGGTCATAGCAAGATCTCTGCATTTGTTGGCCCATTTGTTTCTTTGAAATTAGTGGATAATTCTAACTTTAATTCTAATAAATGCACTGATCTATACAGTTTCTTTATCTCTTTCTTTTATAAAGCATTTAACTTGAATTAACATTTACTACAAATTTTAGATCACGTCTTTCACTACCTCATTATGGTCATCTTTTAATCTTAATTGTCATTTTAATATTAAATCATTCAATGCATCAAGTGATTTCTATGTAACAAATCTGTTAAAATTATCCTCTTGCACTAAAGTTTAGCATACTTACTCTTGCTTCTACTGTTACACAACAGTGCAGTATGCTTTAGAGCCCAATGAGGGTATCAGCTACTGTTTCTGCAAAGAATACATGAGTCTCCACCAGGTTGCTCACACCCGAAGTCACTGTAGTACAAACTTCAGTCTGTAACTACCCCAACAACACCCTCACTGATGGAATAGCCAGCACTTTCATGACCACACAGACTCACTAACCCTGTTATCTTTTTCCAGCATCCTACTTTAGGATCTTGGAGTTTATGCAGACATCACATTCACAGTGTACAAAGTGACCACAATTCACTAATGCCTTCCTTCAACATCTGCCTTACATACTAAAACTCAAACAACACAGTATTCTAAACCCTTCCTGAGGTGGTAAGAGCACGAACTGCTAACAAAGCAGTAAACACTCAAGTGTATTTTCAGCACAAATCTTGATTTTTCCATTTAAATTTGAGGTCTCAGTTCTCAAGATACGATAAATCTGAAGATTGATAGCTATACACTGTTCATTATTATTAAAATAAATGTCTGCAGAGAAAAAGATATATTTTGGTAACAAATAACTCTGAAGGCTGATAAGTCCTCATCACTGAAAGATGCTCCATGTTGCTTCCTTTTAAAGCCAGCTTTTTCCCTCCCCACAAGGCAACCAACATTTCCCACAGATGTTCTCCCTTTTTCCTGGTAATTCTCCTTCATGGGACAGAGCAATGCTGTGTCTTCACTGGAACTATAGCAATAACCACAATGAGGAGACCCTTAAAATCTCGCTTTTGACACTATGAAGCGCTCCTCTTCCAACTTAATCACTAGAAAACCAATTCTTAAAATAATTGAAAACAAAATTCCTTCTTTCATTAATTTCATTTAAATTTCTCCTTTCATGGCTATAGATAAGAAGGGAAAGAAGGAATGAGATACCCAGAAATTTCTTATCAATCAAATAAATTGCAGCATAACATATGGGAGAAGCTTCAGAGCATTATTTAATTTCAAAAGGAGTAAAACAAATGGAACCCCAAACCCTGCTATCTCCACTAAGGAGAGACTGTACAACCTTCTCAGAAATAAGACAAAAACAACCTTGTCAACATCAGAAAATACTCATCAGATGGAGGCAAAGACTGCAAAAACATTGAGAAATACTTGGAGCTAGCAGCATGAGACTGCTTAGAAATACTTACCAATAACTTCCAGGACCTCTGAGAACTAGTGATGCTGTTCCTGCTAAAGATACATGCGTGGAGACAATTTTGATTTACCAGTTACTAAATCAGAATCAGTAGAAAGACAAAGTTGTTCCCCTAATGTTGCTTTTCCAGAAGGCTTGTTCACACTGTATATTGCACATGCCTTTTCCTGTGTATGTTCCTTTTATAGAAAAAAAGTAGAAACCCTCAATTGTTCCAAAGTCAACAGACAGGAGATGTGATTCTCAGGTTCCAGATTTTTTCATTTCTGATGGTTTTATGAGACATCACAAATACTCTCCTGAAAAACGTATTCTACTCTTAACTTCTATTCTCTGCAATGAAGATCACATAAATAAAAATGCCACTCAACATAAAGCAAATAATACAAGAATTACCTTTCTAACTCAGCAATTTTCTTATCTTTGTCATTCTTCTCGTTCTCTACTTCCTTGAGTATTTCTAGAAGTCTGTCAACCTCAGCCTGAGCTTTGCCACATTCTTCTCTATAGTATGAAGCCTCTTTGTCAAGTTGTTTCATCCTGTCCGCAAATTCTGGATTCATCCGTGCCTCCTCTTCAGCTTCGTGAGCCTTTAGAATCAATATTTTAAAAAAGAGTAAGGAAAACAATAGCGAACATAGCTTTAAGAGCTTTACTTCTTCAGTCTCGGAGTTCAAATTTTCAATAAAAAGGATTATGGGTATTTTGGTCAGATGACAAATTTTTCTATAGAAATATTATTGAGAGTATTGGAAATATCCTTGTAGTCTTCCTAAAATTATTTTCAAGTGTTACCTTGGTAAAGCTGCATTCTGATGGGGGAGGAATTACTAAATAAGATTTTTTACATATGAATGTTACCATATTTTTTAATTTTTCTGTAATTAAAAAAAATCAGCTTGTAATTCATTCAATTCATTTTCAATTGTTAAACTCTCAAACATACAGATAATTTTTTAATAAAGCATATTCCCCCTTTTTCTTCATATATATGAATGCATATATACATTTATAGTTACCTAGATCACCAGATGCATTTCAAATGCAGTTTGATACTAAGAATTATAAAGGAAGAAATTAGTTTTATGAAGTGCTTTTTTTTAAAAGACAAACCAATAAATTAAAAAAAATACTTTCAGCAGAGAGTTTACCAATAATCCTTTTTTTTTTTTTTTCCTGTTGTTAATAATTAGCCTGAAACAACGGCAGAACAAGCCCGTTGGTGAAAACGGCACAAACCTGGGAAACACATGCATGGATGGGTAGCAATTTCACAGACAAGAAAAAAACGCAATGACTACAACAACAACAGTGCAGATCCCAATCTTACTCCCATCAAACCTAATAGCAAAACCTCAATTAACTTCAATGGGAGCATGATCGGGCATCAAGTGCTTTAAACTGTTGGCTGGAATAATCACAGACAGATGGACACAACAATGCACTGCAATGCTTAGCCTACCCCTTGCTTCCCATTATTCCTAATTGGCATCTTGAAAGAGCAGGCAAGGAAAAAACAAGTAGTTTAACGCAGTGCACATTAAACATAGAAAATTCAGATAACTTTTTAATGTACAGGAATTCTACAGAAATTCAGGATATTTAGAACGGAAGATTCTCCAACTATCTTATTAGACAGAGAAGGTGTGGACTTATTTATCTTAATTTCAGGGAACAGATAAGGCAAGCAAGCAATGAAAGAAATGCAGGTCAAAATGGAAACATGCATGTTTTGGAAATAATTAATATAAACTATTCTAAGGTTCATGTTCTTTGCAATGATCAATATTTTCAGTATAAATAAGAAGTATGGATTTAGCATAAGTAAAATAATTAAAATTTGAAATTACTGAGGGAGAAACAGGGATTTTGCATGTAACATATCATTTAAGCATGAGGATAATAAAAAGATAGCAGCTTTGAAATTTTGTTTTTCCCACTGTAAGATTTCTGTTCACAAGAAATAAACCAAGGCAATGACATGAGAAACTTAGTAAATTTTTTGGCCGTGCTCTTCAAATTCTGTATTTTAGGTTATAATGTAGCTATGCAGATAAAGGAGTTTCCTAACACAGGCTGCTCGTTTCAAGGTAACATTGAGAGTATATTGACTTTACCGTTTGGGTCAGATGTGAACAACGGATTTTATCATCACATATATTCCTGCTTAAAAAATAAACTTTGATTTATTTTATGTTGGGTGTTAGCTATGTCAAGATATTTACTTTCAGCTAGCTTTACAGCTTTTAAAGTAAATGTATATTCAGACTCTGGGACAATTCTGTCAGAGACTGGGTACCATTTTCAAGCTACCACTTTTCAAGTACCACTTCCATTTTCCACCAGCTCCATGAAGAAATTAGACAGTGTTGTACCTCCCCAAAACGGAGGGTAAGTGTTCTTTCCCAAAGAATGAACAAGTGAAAGAGAAAAATAATTCCATATGTTGGTAAAGTCACTCTAGGAAAAATAAACAAACAAACATCTCCAAACAAACAAACAAAGAACTCCTGCCTTTTACATAGCAAGAAACCTATACAAAGAGCAGGCTGTTCCCTACTGTTCTTCAGATTTCTCCTCCTTTCCTAAGGGTATGGTAAAAATAGGTTTTAATAGTTACTCTCTAGAGACTATTACCCTTTCATATTCTTCCCTGCCACCTTCCCCTTCTGTTTCCTTCAGTGTATGATTCTCTTTGCTTATTTACTAGCTTTGTTTCCATCATTTCATAAATATGCAAAACATTCATCTTCTGGGCCTCCAGCCAGTCTTTCCTTCACTTCAGCATACTGGAACAGTCAGCTTCAGCCCAATTATTTTTTCCTCATATACCTCTCCCCTTTAATTTAAACCCAGAACAGGAAGCAATGTAGGAGACAGAGAAAAACCAGGATCACACTACTATCTAAAATGCTACTTATTCTTACAGTAATTATATATCTGTTCTGATATTTACTTAATAAGTACTATAAGTACAAAATAACATTTCCTTATGTAAACAGCAAATTTCTTACAAAAACCCCGTAATAGTGTGGCACAGGTATATAATACGAGTTATTTGGTCTCTTAAAATTTCATGGTACAATCACGCATGCATTATTCTGCATAATAGAAATGGATGGATAGATATAGTATTTCATTTTTAAACTTCAAACGCACATACACAGAAATCAACTAAGTACTTCACAAAAAAACTGAATGAAATAGCAGAACATACATGCAAGAAATTACTTTTTAAGATCCTTCAAATTTTCCTACTTCCAATAATAAACTAAAAAAATTGCGGTTACCTTAATTTTTCTGTAATCTCCTTAAAATTTAAATATTTTTTGATTTAACTTCTGGGACTTTGCTAAGCAATTTAGAGTAGATTATACAAGTACTCTAAATTTTAGTCTTACTCTCATTACTTTCATGAGCAATTGCAAGATTAAATCTTTACTATTCAGAAAAGGGTTCCCCAGGACTCCAAACTATGTCCATCATTATTTTTTCATTACAGGACAAAAACAATCATGTAACTTCTTGTAATTGATATTTATCTGCCCAGGAAATGCTTAGGTATGTCAAAATGTTCATCTTTCTAAAGAAACATGAAGAAACATGCCTCCAATTCCGTTCATCTCTTCTTCACATAGATAGTTTTACTACACTGTGAAACCTTTCACAAAAGAGTATGCATGGTTTGCATCCCTTCAGTATCTTCTGCACTTCAGTACCCAATTCTGTATGAAACACTTCTATGAATTTTTGAGTTTTTAAAAACATCTGATTTAGCAATGAATGCAAGAGTTGGAGTTGATACTTTTCTGATGTAGTAGAAAAATTAACAATTCACTAAAAAAAAATATGCAGTATTATCTCTGCATGGGGTAGAAGAGGCCTACCCAAAGATTGATTGTTACTTCTCTGCAACATTTTTAAAAAAGCAAATTAAAACTTCAGTATTTTATGACTACATTGTCATATCTAGTTTTATATAACACTATTACTCTCAAATGAAAAACAGTGGGGAAACAGTCTATTTAATAAAGTATCATGATGATTGGCAATACAAAAACTGTTTCATGTAACCGCTATGATGCTGCCTCAAAGAATAGAGGTGAAATCTTGGCCTTGTGGAATTCAATGAAAATGTTGCCATTGACTTCAATCAAGTCACAGTTTCAATTCAAGATACTAGGTGCTTTGCTGAGGAGGGGAATCATTATTACATACATTGTTAAAATGGAATGTTACATATAAGTAGGAGAAGAAGTAGAGCAAGAAAAGTTTATTAAAGAAAATCTAGCCTTTTTATATACTACCACTGCAAAAGGATTTTCCATCCGTTATTTCTAAACTGCTAAGAGTTGATCTTTTCGAAAATTAAGCATGTAAAGGCAGAAAAAAAAAGACTGACTTCAGAATACCATACACAAATAGACTACTAAGTAACAAACAATAATTCAATACAGCAAAATAACTACAATTAAAATAATGACTGAAGTACTTACGAAAATCAAGACAAAAAGTAATACAAAAAAGACTTCAGTCTAAAGAGACATGACGGCAGGAGTGCAAATCTCATGAAACAAAAACATAACTACCTCATACATGACCCAAGATGATACGTAAAAAGGGGTTTCTTGTTCAAAGGGAAAATCTTTTTCACCAGTAGTATGCTGGATGGTAAGGGTGATAATAACAGAAGTTTTATCCTACCTACAATCAACTTATGACCAGGTTCGAAACACAGTTAATCAACAGCTTCAAAAATAAATAAGGTACATTCCATGGGACTCTCTTCTCCCATACATAAGTCATGACATATCCGTTACATGCTGAGAAGTTACACGAGTCAGCAATAAAAAAACTCCAAGAACGGAATCCTGGTCCACTGACATTAATGGCAAAATTCCCATTGAGTTCAGTAGAGGCAATACCTTCCCTAATGCGTTCTATCATATTACCTAACAACCTATAAAACTAGCTCTCCTACATATACAATAGCAATTACATGGTAATTCCAAGTATGATTAATATATAAACTACAATTTGTAAGTTGCTATTACAATCCAGTTACATCATCATTTCCGTCCTGTGATGCAAAAAGCACATTAACTGTAACAGTTTCAGCCAAAACATGGAAACTGTTCTCTGCAGAGAATGTACGTTACTGCTCCCTCAAACTGGAAAAGGTTTGCAATCAAGACAAAAGGACACTGTATAATTAAAGCAGACATTAGGAAGAATAATAATGCTAAATAAGCCAAAGTAATACTGTTTGTTTTTTTTTAAAACACTGATGCTTGTGTTCATCCGTCTATATTTCAGCATTTTCTTGGATTAAGTACAATGGTTCCATATAAGTAATATATATATACGCTGAATACACACAATCTTTTATGAGTAAAACTGATCTGAACTATTTTAATCGTATAGACTTTTGAAAAGTGTACTTGTCGCTTTCTAGATATTATTACTCACATAATCAACTCAGTCACTTGAGATAAACTGAAAAATCATCAGATATTTTAAGTTCGAAGGATCAAATAAAGTACTCCAGAAGGAGGAAGAAAAAAAAAACAAAACCAAAAAATAACTGTCTGCATGCATTTTCTAATGGAGAAGTTGAGGACCTGAAGGCTAGGATGTTTGCTCTTTCAAAGTGTTATAAGTAATACATTTCATGTTCAAAACACGGCCTTGAAGTCCACAAAGTTCATTTATTTACATATAATGGGTATAGGTAAGCATCAAAAATATTCTGTAAAGCTCCACAGAGGAAGAGTACAACACAGAGTAAGGTAATGGATCCTCATGCTTTCATATGTTACAGCGGGCATTTTTAGAAAGAACTTACTGGATTGTACATCTGATTGAACAACTGTTCAGCTTGCTACATTGCAAAGTTGGAAAGGAGTGAAGCACAGACAGGAAAAGAAGGAAAGATCCAGGAAAACAGCATTAGCTCAACAAATCCAGTGCATTTGCACAGAAGAACTTGTCATAAAAAAGTAGAAATTTAAGTTTCTAAACATTCCTTGGTGAAAGTGAGAGGCACTGGGGAAACATAAATGTTGACTTTGGCTCCTAAAAAAGAATAGCTGAAGTAAGAAATTTAAGGTTTGTGTTACTTTCCCTTTCTCAAGTTAAATAACCCATGAAATAAAGAAAGGTGTCCACTTTTGATGATACATTAAGTGTTGGTCTCAAGCAATGAATCACTAGAAGTGCTTTTGGCTGCAATTTATCACCAAAGCTTCAAAGATGGTAATAATAAGAGATTAATTAAATTTTATCATTGAATTTATTACTTTTCTCTTGTTTTAACACAAGACTGAATTTTCTATGCAGAATGACTTTTGAAGAATACAGCTTGGCAAACATTCTTGGGCAACAGCGAATACGTCAGTAAGCAAGTAAAGTTAAGATAATGACAAACAAAAAAAGGAGGAAATTCTAAAGTGGATAATAAGATTATATATACACACACACACACACATATATACACATATACACACACGCACACTTTTTTATATACATATTTATATAAAAGTACTTAAATACCTACTAGGTAATTCCTGCTGTCATTTCACTAACAGCAATAGAAAGTTAGCAAAAAAGTCCATGGAACTTTGGCACAAAAGCATTGGGCGCTCTTCCTTTTTTTATTTTATGAATTTTTTTCCACTTTATGAATTTTGATATATAAACTTTGGCATAAAAAGTTTAATAAGCATGTCTATGGTTTTAAACATTATTTTCTGTATCAAAAAAAGCATGGTCACCAAGAGCTACTCCTTATAGCAGCCTATTTATTATTTTTTTGAAAAGCATCTGCTCTTTAAAATTAATACAGTGCTTTTAGAATCAGTATGTTTTCTCCCATTGAAATGTAAACAGTCTTAGTTAAGTAATATTGAAAAATATTTTTGATCTAATCAGACACAGCTAAAAACAGTTTTATTATCACAAGATGAATCTTATTTTCTCCAAAGAGAGAGAGGGGAGGAGAAAAAAGGATAGAGGATCTGAAAAAAAAATTTTTGAAAGTAAATCGTTTTTTGATCACAAATTTGGTTTAGGCTTGCCCTTTGTACATGTTTCTCTTTCAGGAATAGCACTTAGTACCATAACTATTCATGGAAACCAGTAACTCCTAGCAAATGTGCATACAATACTGCCTTCACATTTATTAATACAATTTAGTACGACATGTAAATCATAATTAAACTAACTAGAATTATTCTAAAATGTCATAATGAAAAGTGCCACCTCTGTGATATTTTAAAAGCTGCACTCAGATTTCTCAAAATAACCGACAGCTTTTTGGAGTCACTTTTGAAAGAGATCTAAACAGCGCCCATTCTCCACCTAGCTTCAGTAAAGTTTCATGTTCATACATAAGCGCGCTTATGGGACATGCAGGTTAACTTACTCCAAACTGTGTTGATATTCCCTCCTACCCTGATTTTGACATATGCAAGAATAACCCAGATTTCTGTTTCAGTTTCCGAAGGAGGGAAAATAGGGTGAAGATAGATTTCTGGGGCTCAATTACTATTAGCACAGGATATTTACAGGTTTGAACATAAAATATTTTATTAGAGAAAACATGAATTGAAAATTACTGTTTGGAGTCTACTCTCATTAACAGTCACTGTTTCTGTTCAACTAAACATGCCCACAGAGAAGGCTGTAACTACATTTTATTGTGGAAATACTTGGTCTCCTACAAATGTTAAGTGACTTTCCATTGGGGCTTTACGTTACATTTATGATATAATAGAACTATGACGTTTTCTACTTTCATTTAATAATCTTTTGTATTTACACACAAGGAATACACTCACTTTTTATTCGGAAGACATCCCAGACTCTCTCTGACTTTTATTATTGCTTATTTTTCCACAATCACATGATGTGTTTATATGTACAGCAACAAAAGATTGACTTAGGATTTCAAGTCTTTTGAGGGGATTTCCACTCTTTACATGATCTGTGTTTTGGGGTTTTTTTAACTACTGCTTAAAATGAAGACATATAAGATGTTTTAGATTGCACTGAAGGATATTTTGGAATAAAATGCAACATAAACCAATTTTCTGATAAAAGAAAAAAAAACAACTGTTGGATAGATAGCTTATTTGGATATTTTAATTCTGGTGTAAATAGCATTTATAAGCTATCAAATTTTTAAAGGTGTTGATTTTCATTAAAGCTTTTGTATATGTTTATTGCAAAAAGATTCCCTTCCTTCATCCCAACAACTGGACATACAGCACAGGCACCTAATCGCATATACTCATCCTGATTTGAAAAATTATAGAAGTATAAGAATTACATTCTGGTATCCTCCTTTACACTCCGTAATACCTTCTTCACAGGCAAGGCTATTGAAAATAACGTGCTTAAACACAGAGCAAGGTACTACTCAACCTGGGTGAAAAAAAGGGTCAGAATATTATCCTAATAGTAGTAACACTCAAAGTACAAATAATTAACCTTTCTAGAAAATGCAACATTAGATATCAATATCAAAAATTAATATTTGACCTACACTTACTCATGAATTGCAGGAGGCAAACATAATGCTTAAACCCATCAAATATGTCATAAGACTGGTGTTTGAACAACGTGAGCAGACATTACCAAACGACACAGAAAAAGGTCAAAGAAACAACATATGGTAGAAAAGGTGTCAACAAAATTTGCAAATCGTTTTAGCAAAAACTATTTTACCGCATCAATTTAAATAAAACCGTGTTATAAAATAAAGATTTTGAAAATGTTCTCCTTTAAATGCTTGCTTCTGCTACTTGCTGAATAAAAATAATTGCCACCTGAGGTAAACTACGCACTATTATGCCCTATTATCACAACCTTATATTCAACAAGACCAACAAAAAGTCTTAGAAAAAGGTCTTAGCAAAAGAAAATATTTATCAGCAAAACAGTCAAAATAAAACCTAACTAGATATTCAATTTTATAAACAGACATTTTTTTCCATTAGAAAGTGCCACCTTTGATTTTTTTTTTTCCCATACTGCAATCTTTTCCATCTACTTTTAATTCTGGTATAAATTCATATACATACAAATTGCTGCTTCAATAACTTTTTCTACTTTCTGACTTTCTTCTACTTCCTCTCCAATGCCCTGCCCTCAGTTTAGTTATTTCTAGCAGCTTCTCAGAATTCCCTCATATAGGTATTCAGGTTAATTCCTGAGGCTCACTGGTGGCTTTGATACAAGCCTCTTCAGAAACAAAAGTTAGCAATAGTTGATGAAAGCATCAGCAAATATCATAAGATGGCTATATTTTAAATTAACTCCAGAAGCCTAAGTTCCTCTTTTCAAAATAAGTTTTTTTAGTTTTGTTGTTGGGGTTTTTTAAGGATGGAACTTACCTTTTTCAACTGTGCTTCCAATTTACTACACTCTTCTTTCTTTTGTTCTATGGCTATTTCTAAAGACTTAAGTTTGGAGTCTCTTTTCAGCCCTGCTGATGCCAATGAAGATGCATGTTCTTTGAGATCGATTAAACTAGACTGAAAAATGACCAAGAGTAAAACGTTAATTCCTAGTCACCAGGACACTAACTTATTGTCAACTTAGTAGTCACCTGAAACCTCTTTTCCCTCCCATCCGCCCAAGTGAGATGACACAAAGATAAGCATTTAGAGCAAAGGACAGTGTTTTGAGACTACAACCAAATGAAACCACAGGAGCTGGCATGCAGTGAAACATAGAAACGTTCATAGAAATTCTGTTCGTTCAACAAATGAAAATAGGAACAACAATGGAATATTCAAGCCTTCTGAAGGCTTATGTAAAGGAAAAAGTAGAGAAGAAGGTAGACAACTATGTAAAAAGTGAAAGAATATTTTCTGTGAGAACTAGGAAGAATGCTTATGAAAATACCACTTCTGGAGCAGAATTTCAGTAATTTTAACAATTTGAGAGTAATACATTTTCTTTCATCATAATGACATAGATAGAAGAACACAAATTTTAAAATTTTACTGCAAAGACTGACCTCTTTTTCTGTCAGTTCAGCTTGTAAAGCATTAACTTTCTCCTTCAGGTCTTTATTTTCTTTTTTATAAGATTCGATTTCTTCAAGTCTTTCTCTGTCATCTCGCTCCCTTTGCTCCTTCAAGCGCTCTATTATTCTTTCCTAACAATGGAAAGAATTGCAAAATGCAAAGGTGGGAATCATTTTAAGAGAGGAAAAAATAAAATCTCTTACACTAAGTAGCACTTAGAAAAATCAACCTTTGGAATAAGAGGATGATTCAAGTCAATGATCAAGTTTCAGGATATTGAAGTCAATAGAAAATTTCCCCCTGATTTCATACCTGATACTACCTCAATAGTATCAGATTAAGGTTTCAAATACTTGGTAAGAGTAACATACTAACTTTATTAATGGTCTACAATGGTACAAAGGAGAATTACTTTGAAATTAGGAATAGGTCAATTTAAGCAGAGTATCGATGAAATACTAGAGTAAGTTTGGAAGTGTGTATCAAAGAAAGCAATGGAAACAACATATAGGAAAGTTAAGCCTACATGGGACAAAACCACATACTGACTGAAATAGTTCTACACTACCAGTGGCCTGGCTCAGTTATAGCCATGAGCGTAGCCATGGAGCCTGTTCAAGTCCTCTTCGCAATTTTGCTTGAAACCTCCAGTAAAAAAAAAAGCCTCAATGCGTAAGATACTTTTTGATAGAACTGTACAACACTGATGAAAGCCTATTATTAGAATAAAAGAAAAATATCTCATGTTGGTTTGTTCTGTCCATGATTCCTTATACTGCCATATATATTTCTTACATACATATGCACACACATACATATATATCATTCTACTGCCAATATACTACATGTTTACCTTTGCCTATATTCATACACTATCATCTGTAACTATATCTCAAAAAACAAGACAACAAAAGCAATATTTCAGCAGTTACTCATCTTCTTTTTTGATATGTAAAAGGCTTAGTCATTTTAAAGAAAGAAAATAACTCATTATGAGAGTTAGCTTAAGTATTAGCAGTACTTTTAAATATATATGTACACACACATGTAATATATACATATGTATATATGTGTATATATACATATGTACATATGTATATATGTGTGTATATATACACACACATACAGAGGCACATGTATAGTTCAGACTATCCTGGTTATTCATCCATTTTCTTCCATATTAGGTATGACATTCCTCTGAGCCCTAGAGGATCTTCTGAAGATTACTGCTGTGCATTTCAAAGATCAAGGAACATTTTGCAGAAAGCCTACTATCAATACTTATACCCATAAATTAGAGCCTAAATTCAAGGCTGTGATTTTCATCTCAGCAGTCTCCAATCTTGGTTATACTAGAAAACTGACTGGACAAGATCTTGAGCAAGCTGACCCTGGTTTGAGCACCAGGGTTGGACTAGATAATCTCCATGGGTCCTTTCCAATCTCAATAACTGTGATTCTGTAAAATAGGCAGAGGTATTTTCTAGATTTGGTACCTCAAACAGTGGTTGTTTCCTTCTGTTTGATCTTTCTCCCCAGTTTCACAATTTGTCCTTTTGCCACACTGACCACCTCAACAGCTCTGTTGACAACTGTCTCTGCTTGTTGTATATTGCTCCCTTCACCCTGGCTACCCAAAGGAACTGGTTACTAGAATAAGGGAAACACACTTGATCCTTTCAGAAGATTGGGAATATTCTGCATTTCACCAAGCACTTCTTGAAGCTTTCACAGGTATTCATTTTCCTATCATTTAAATGTCATATTACCTGTTTTTATAAAGTTTAAAAATAATAATAAATTTGCATGGATCTCTGAATTGGATAAATATTTTATTATTTTCAATTAGTGACTTAAAACTTTGGTCTACACCAAAATCAATTTGATTTTAATGGAGTCTGTACTCCCCTGATAATATTTAAATGCCAATTCACAATGCTAATTCAATAAATAGAAAAATACAGCGTCTCGGAGCTATGTTAACTTACTTTGAATATCTCTAATGTTCCTAGGTATTTATTAGGCTGCTAACTGAACATCTGCCATGTATGTGCAAGTAAGCATATTTGCATTACAATTTCAGCCTTAATTGTTATACTTCTTTATTTTTATTTTAAATATTTGAAAATTAACCTACTTTTGTCTTATGATTGTATAGCAAACGTAAGCTATTATGTAACATCTGTTATTACGTAATTTGAGCTGTTAAGATCAAGCATCAAAAGCAGATGCTGGTATTAAACTTCATAGATGCTTGCTAAATGACTAATCTATTATTGGATATGAAACTAGACCTAAGTGCAAAACATGATATATTCCAAATGTTTTTCTTATACAGCCATTTACTAGTACTTTAAACTTTTGTGCTCCTCTGCTAAATTTTTTTTTTGTTCCAGTTATATAATATTGGCTTCCAGCTCCACTAATTTCTGTACTGCCAATAGTTGGAAGAAAAAAGTCCATCATACTGAATATTTTAAAATTTAATTGTATTTATTAGTAAAATTAATATTTAATATTATTAGGAAGGTTTTAACGATCAGACAAAGATCTTTATTTAAATAAGTAGCAATGCTTCAGTCAAATAAAGTTTGCCAATACATATATTTAGAATCTCTTAAATATAGGAACATAATCAGCATCATATTGAATAATCTTGTAATAAGTATGTTGGTACAGTTATTATCCATCATTCACAGTGCTTTTGTCATTTTGTATCTAGTATGTGCTGACAACAGACTCCTTTCCCAACCTTTAGATAACTCTACATACATTATTACAGAATTAGCATCAGTGTAAGAAATTTCATAGAAAACAGTGCTGACCACTACATATAGAACTTATACCCCATTACATTCAGAAAGAAAGAAATATGCATTGATGACCTATGCATTGATGCATTCCATTTAACATATAGTAAAAAAAGAAATGGCAAAAATTGAAGGTATCACTTGGCATGCACTGAGATGCCTAAAACTGCATAAGGTGCATAAATCTTGGCTTCATTCCATCCAATGGCTAAATCTCCCTTTGATTCATAGACAGGCAAGATTTCCTACAGAAATCTGTTCATATAGAATGAAGGTTCTTAAACAGCAACATTGTTGAGTATTATACAAATGAAAAACCAGCAAGCATAATAGTTTAACCTTTTTTAAAATGCCACTATTAGCTATTTTTTGCTATGTGTTATACACTATGTAAGAAAGGGATAGCATGGGATACTAAATATGCCAGGCTTATTCCTAAAAAACTAATATAAATTCTCAATTCCTTGACTATTAATATTAAAATCCTAGCCTACACTAACTGGAAAAGCTTAAGAATTGATTCAGAATACAACTTGTTATAATCATACTTAGCTTTATACCAATGTCTACCTGAAGATTTATTTACCAACTTTTTCTTTCTTTTTCAATAAATTAAAATGTAATTCTATTTCATTTCATTAATAAACAGTATAAAATTTTTCTCAGTCAATCACCAAAGAAGACTAATTTAACTGTCAGCTGCATAAGGCTAAATGTCAAAAACATGTGTTAAAAGGCCCTAATATACCATGTTTTACTTGATTAACAGCTAACTTGCAGAAATCCTAACAATGTGTTCTTGTTTCAGTCTTATTTGCATTGGCAAGCTTTCCTTATGCACTAATCTAGGACCTCACAGGTCTAATCTATTTGCACTTTATCACAGAGGCAGGAACTGAATTGCAGCAACATATAGCTCTATTATCAGACATACTCAATTGCTTATCTACTGTATTCTGCTACAGCAGGACCAACTTTATAAATATCAGCTTCATGAAAGCAACCTCTTGAGCTGCTTTGGGCCAGTCCAAGAGCTGAGATATTCTTTGCAACGTTCCTTGTTAAAACATCAAGGAAGTTGATAGGAGTTTTACATATTCTAATTTTCAATTTTTTTTTGGATATGAATTAAAATTATTTTTGGTTAATTGCAATGTGCACCACATTGCTGTTAAGAATTTTCAGTGCATAACACAGTCTCCAAAATGAGGTGTAAGGAATTGAATGAGTACATTTTTCAGTATAGTTCTGCAATGGGCTCAAAAGTGACCGAGCTTGTGCTGGTTCATTTTCAATTCATTTCTGACAAGGAAATATTTAAGCAATATCTCTGAAAAATAAAAAAAAATTAAAAGTAACCCATTTTCATGCTGTTTTCATCAATCTATAATCGTTTCTCATTTACAGTGACCAAGCCAATTAATCGGGGGGAGGAGAGGTGGGGCGAATTCTACTTCTCATAAAGTATAAGGAGACATATTTTCTAATTCAGAGCCTAAATTTAAATTTGCAAGTTAGCAAAAACATTGTAGGAAAACATACAAATGCTCAGAGATATTGTATCATATTCACATGATCATGTTTTAATACTTTTTATTCCCATAGTTTCTAGGAAATACAATCAAATTTAATTTTAGTGAATTGTAGTTAATTAAGCTGGCATAAATCATTTTCATCCAAGAGTTTTAAAAAAGTTTCTTATGATGCTCTTGGAGTGCTTTCTGAAGGAGATTTTTCTTCATTAAAACTTAAAAAACTGGTGAATTTCCAAAGATAAAACCAAAAGACCATTTACGATAAAACCAAAAATTGTGCCTATCCTTAGAGTATAAAAAAAAGATGTGATGTAGCTTAAAACTAGGCCTGATATCAATTCTAGGAAAAAAAAACAACATAATAGCTGACATGAGATTTAATCTATAAAGAAATAAAGAATCATACTAATTATTGTCAACCAATGTATTTCCATGGAAACCAATTATTCCTGAATGAAAGCAGCATTGTTTCTTGTAACATCACAATTTTAAATTGATAATACTGCTTACGTTGATACACTCGTTACTGAGAAAGCATCACCAAGGGTTCTTGTTTTGCCTGAACTGGACAAAAAAGCTACTCCATGTTCCTACAAGTATTTGGAATAGAAAAAGTTAACGTATATTGAAAAAGTCTGTAGGTTTTAAGAATAGTACTGCAGGCAGAAATAAGGATAAGAAAGGTCACTTACTGAGAGCCATAACGATGACTTGGAAACCTGGGCACAATTTACCTATGCAAATACAAACTGTCAAAGTGTTTAGGCACCAGAAGACAAAGGAAAGCTAGACCACATAATCCATTTGAAATTTCTACAAGATGACCACTGGCTTCTTTTAATGTACAAATATCTTTAAAAAATATGCCCCAGAGGCCATATTTAAGGGTTGGGAAACCTACCCTGAAAACTGTGGCCTTCAGCAAACTTGAAATGGAAAACAAGTTGTGCAGGATTTCTCTCTATTATACATCACCAAAATGACAGAATGCTGTTTTTGTTCCGGATAACTCCTCTGTATTTTGTCTAATTCTCTAAGATCATATACCCTGTTTCTCAGATAGTTCGTATTAACTCTATTATGCAGTGTTGCTTTTTCCTTTCATTCTCGAATCTAGTACACTAGTAATCCAATTCCCCAAATGTAAAAAGATTTCCAGTAACAGACAGTAACTTCAGATGTCACTGGTAATGTAATATTCCACATGTTAAAGAAATTCATCAGAATCATCATGGAGCTGAATTTGTGTAACATGGTCCTCTTGCTTGGTACTGCAACAAAAATCATAAATTAATTTAGCAAACGAACTTAAAGGACAGAGCAATAACTCCAGTCTCTTTACTTCTCATATTCTATACTCTAGATTTTAAAATTGTGTATTCTACATTTTAGAATTTGTCATTATTGCTAGCTAGATCTTCAGCCACTGTAAATCATCTAGTAACTGTATTGCAGCAACGCTGGTATCTTTCTGTTGAGAAGCTAAATAAATATTCATGATTTCAGGCTTACATATCCTAAAATACAGGAAAAACAGTAATAGACGATTAATGTCTAAACAATATAAACATATGAAGTAGAAACTGCTGTTAAAATTATGAGCTGTACATTTGTATTCTAATACAGACACTAATTTGCCTAATAATTTGGGCAAGGCACAAAAAATGTTGGTATATTCAGTTATAAAGCTCATCTGTAGAAAAGGGCTAGTTTTAATAATCATAGGGTTTCTTTCCTTAAGTTAACAAAGTAATTTTTCTGAAGTGATATAGAATAATAATACCACTCACATATGCAGTGTTTTCCCTTATATACCAACACCTAACTTTGGTAAGGAACCAAACAGTCCATCAGGCACTGCAGCACAATTCAGTTTCATGTCATTACTCAAAATTACTAGTTTAGAAAAGATACTAGTGCCTTCATCATGAGCAAAAGAACTGAAATCTCTGTCACAGAGGAAAGCATTTCACAGTATTCACTGAGCAAGTGTCTCAGAGCCGCCTACAAATACCGCAGGAAAGACACCCTTCTCAGCTGACTTTATTTAAGCAAACTTACTACTTTGTACAGAATTCAGCCTTAGGGACCTCATGTGAGTTCTAATCAACTCTACTTGGAAAAATCACTAATCACACTGATTCTTTTCAAAAGTGTCTGCTTGGGTAGACCTACACAATTCCAAATGAAGTAGACAAGAGTTGCAAAAATATATTTCAGAGAAGGATTTGTATCTATTATTTAAACTTTTCCAAAACATTAAAACTAGCATCATTTATCTGATTTTGAACCTTTATTATGGCAATCTGAAATAAATCTTGACATTGAATTAGCAATGAAAGATATTAAGAAAATGCATGTACTTTTTTCCTGCATAAATGTTCAAGCTTTCAGAAGCTTATCCAATAAAGCAACAGAAGTAAAAGCAATGCCAATTTTTTTCATATTGTTGATTATGCAAATATTGGTAAGTTGACTGAAAGTAAAAAAGAAATCAAAAACCCACATTAGCATTTTAGTTGTTAGTGCCAACGTCACCATGGCATTTTAAAGTCATACATGATCATAAATACCATCATAAGATTACACATTGAAGAATGGCACATGATATTTTAATAAGTTGTGCTCACCTCTGTACATTTAAATGATATATATTATTAAGATCTGCAAGCTGCAAAAAATAGATACTTGCACGAATCTTTTGGCACACTTGGATTCACTGGAATTACCTCGCACCTAAAGTTAGCTAGTACAAAAAATGCTGACTACACTGAAGCTGACAGATATGTTACCATTAATTTAAATAGGTCAGATTTACCCCTTCTGCTCTGGTACTTGCAAATTAAAGGTATACAGTTTTTAAAGGAAAATAAAGTATTATAAGTAATTCTCCTATTTTTAATTATTTTTTTAATTAAATTCAATGTCTTTAACAGTTTGCCTGACTTAACAGAAAAAATAATCAAGGCCACAAAGCCATAGTAATACCCAAAACTCTACCTCCTTTAAGTCAGGTGTCAGTGACTTTCCGATAACCCAGCCCATCTACTCAGCAACCACCCACCCCCATCTACTAAGGGGAGATCTTCCCCTGTCCTTTGCTGTTTACTGCATCCCCACTTAAAAGGACGTTCTTCTGCTCCTCAGCTCAGAGTCCTGATTCAACTCATAAGCTAGGAATCATCACTTGTGCACTACTGTATCCCAGAACAGAGCCACTTTCTTTCCTTACGTGACCCACGTGCACTGTTACAGGTGCCAGACCAACTTAAAAAGCTATACTTTGTGGACACACTTCACCCAGAGGAGCACCACTGTTCCATAATAAAACATTACCTTCTCTGACAGGGCTTCTTCTAAGGTTGCTAGAGCTGTGTCTGTGTTACTAGAATCCGTCTGCAATGATTTCACTCTGTCTTTTAGGTTGGTTAGTTGTTTGTCTTTGTCCCTAAGTTGTTCCTGTAGATTTTCAATCTGAAAATGAAAACAGATCACAATATTCACCAACATTGTCTTACCATTCAAGTAGGGACTTGGAGAATAGGACCAAGTGAATGCATACACTTTATACACAATATATATGTTCCAGTATACTGCAAAATTTCTACAGTGTAATATGAGTAGTTTTTAACTTCTGTCCTGTGTCTTTCCATTTTGTTTTCCTTTGGCACAAAATACCATCTTCTAATAAGTTACAATAAAAAATCTCAGTGCGGTCAGGTATTATTATTTAAATATTTTCCTATATTAATTGCTTTAGTTTAAAGTATTACATTATCTCAGTAATTTAAAGCATGTGTGGAATGACCCCTTTAGACTATTCTGGTTGCAATAAGAAGGATAAAGAAAGTGAGAGGCAAAGTGAGTTCAGTGAGCCCGAAGACTGAGGAAGAGGAAAGATGATAGATAACCTACCTGTCCTAATCTTTCAATGCCCTGCTGTAAAGGAAACTCCTCTGAATAGAGATCAGGATGTTTATATTTCAGAAAACCAAACCAAAAGACCCCCCAAACCCACAGGAGTCCATGATTTCATTTAATTTTCTTCATCTGCATTAAGATTTAATATATACTACTTGATTTAGGATAGGAGAGCTACTTTAAACAGGTCTACTTCTTCCTTTAGTGAGTGCTTAATCATATTGCTAACGTATAAACATACCTCGTTGTTAAGCAGGTCACGATTTATACAGGTTAAGTCAGAACTTTTTTGCACAAAGAATTATCCACAAGGATTATGTGATCTTGGAAACAAATCTGACTGAAAACGCTCAGCTTGGAGGTCACACCAACCACCTTTGGTGGCTGAAACCTACTATGAACTTCTGGGCATAATGCAGAGAGGACATTAGGTACATGACATGTAAAATTTTATTACAGTCTGTCAAGAGAATCAACCTCCCTTCATACTGTGCTCTTGCTACCACTCTGTATTTTGCCGATATAAAGCCAAAATTTGCTCCATAATATTTAGCACAAATAAATAGTTTCATTAGACACTCAGGACTGAAAGATAGTACGGGTAAATAAAAACAAGAGAATTAATTAGTCTACTATTTTAGCATGTCAGTTTATATATAATGTCATAATATGCTTAAATCCATATGGTAAGAACAAGAACATTCTCTTTGTGCATGCAAAGCTCTTGCTGTCCACAATGGGAGTTTTACTCATAAAAAAGTTACAGAAATTGATATGAAAAATGTGCCAAATATTCTGTGTATTTTAGCAATTCTGTTCCATAAAATACTTATATAGGCAACCGACTCGAGTGAGTTCCTATTACTGAAAGTGGGGTTCTAACATGAAGAGCCTTTGACAAGAATGAAGCTGAACAAGTAGAAAATAGGTTCAGTAACTAAAAGAAAGATTCAACAGCCTGGTCTACTCATTTACTGCTTTAGAATAAACAAATTAATGACACTTGTAAAAGACATACAGTGCAAATCAGAAGTTATTATTCAGCAAAACTTAAGAAATTCCATGGGAAATGGACTACAGCAAAACTACAAAAGAACACTGGAGAAGTTCAGCGCTGCATCGTCTCCTTAACTCATCATTAAAGTACTTCATCTTGATTTCTATTTGCAAAGACTTTGCGAATTACAGCATATAGAAACCTACGTCATGCTCCCAGGTCACCAAATGACCTCAAGAATACAAAGTTTCTTAACCTGCCCTACTTTACTTCATCCGTTGTGTAAAACACATATAAAACGATTAAAACATCTTTCTCAAGTTTTTTCAAATGACACTAGACCCTCAAAAAACATTTGATAAGCAGACCAGCAGAGTTGGCAGAAATGGCTACAAAACATTATGAAAGAGCATAACAAATTTCATTCTAACAATGTATTTTTCTTTCATATCATGGCATTCAGATGGATTAAGAAACAGTTTTCTTTCAGAAGATATTATATTGCAGTTGACATAGGACAGCAAAGCAACACACATACAGAATTCCCAGACCTTAGCAGCAGTTTCTCATTGCTCCCCAGATTATACTTTCAGAAGGTGCATCAAAAATAAAGTATGTGCTATGGCTCTCTATGCTGAAAATAGATTAAATGGAGTTACTGTGGGGCATATTTCTACGTGTATGACTGATCCTGCAATATCAAAAACTCTCATCAGGGCACTTTGCTGTTTGTCTTCATTTCTGAGAGCAGCAATCTGCTGCAGTACACAACAAAAAAGCGACTAGGAATATCCTTCCTGGCAACAATCACACTGGGTCACTTTATGAAAGAGCAGCACTTTCTCAATGGTACCCGTTGATGGTATTGATCACTGAGAGCTTCGTAAAGAAATTTTGAAAGATATTTATGCCTTTTCACTCTCAGATCAAGCAGTGTGATGTTTAGATGGTGGACTATTATTAACTAGATCTAAAAGTTTCTGTTACACTTCCAAAGTTGAATTCCATACACTTGCAACTCCACTGAACTCAGCAGTTTTAGCAATAAAAATTTGGTCCCCATGTGCAAAAAATGTACCACTGTAATCAAAAACAGTTAATTAGGATCATAAACATAATATATGTATAATTCTCCTCCTCTCCTCCCATATCGCACGTCTATGAAAAAAGTCTGAAGTTATCAAAGATACTTATGTTTATATCATAGAGATTATAATCAACAAATCAAAATCCACAGTGCAGATGTGTTCATGTCTAAAGTTCTTTTAAATAATTGTAAAATAAATAAACATAAAATAAAAATAAAACAAGTAAAAAATTTTGAAAGGTGCATTTGAGGCATAAATTGAGAGATTTAAAAGTCTTCATATTGCTGTGGCAAATGCAAATTTTGTGTCTTTTTTATATACATGGTTTGGTATATCAGATTATTGATATGGGAAAAAGACTCCACTTATTCTGTAAGACATGAAATACTAAGGTATATATAGAAAGGCTGCTGGGAAGACCTTATAGAATAGTTCACTCTTGTAAATGATCTCTAATAATATTTTTATTCATGTGTATATTTTATATAGATACAGAAATAGGATACATGTGTTAATGAGTTAAGAACTTTTTATTTTATGGCACGGGTATTAGTCACATCTAAAATTACATTAACTGGCGTTCAGAGGACTGCACAGTATGTTTCTTTCTTTGCTTTCATCCAAATATTAATGATTCGAACAACTACCTCATGACACCCTGTGGAATTCTTAAGCAATTGCACATTTCTGATTCATTAAGCTATATTTCTCAAGCTATGAGGAAATAAAACAGGGGAGTGAATATTGATTACATGTTTTTTGAAATAAAGTTAAAATCTGGTCCTTTATTATCATCAGCTTGACCTACCCATTCTAGGTACCCTAAATTATAGTACTTATTTCCTATGCACAGTGCTTATCTGAATTCCACAGCATTTACACGATTTCCTTCCTCTTAAAACTAATTTAAAATATGATCCAACCCTTAACCAAGAAAACATGTTCTAAAATTATTCAGCATTTACAAAATTCTTCCCTCAGAGGTAAAGAGAACAGGCAGCAAATTAAAAACATCCCCACTGAATCATAACTGCTTTAAAATCAGTCATTCAATGCATAGCGCATAGATGAAACAAGAGGAAGAGATCTGATTATTCTTCTATTTGTGCTATATAAATCTGCAGAAAATACATTGAAGGGAACAGGACCACACTAGGAATCGGTACTGCAGGGAGCGTGTGTGTGTTTGTTGGGACGGGCATGGGATTAACAAAGACCTGCTAAAGCAAACAAGATTTTTTGACTAGTTAATCACAAGTTCTCTCAAAAAGGTTACAGGAGGCAAAGAGATTGAGCAGTCTCAGACGCTAAAATCTTGGATCACACGATATGATCTAGTTCTTCCTGGGTTTTTAAAATCTGGAATGATAGAGTTTATCAGAAGGTTTATTGTTCTTTTTTCTAATATATATTTGGGTGCAAGCAAATACGTTATAAAGATGATTTTACTGCTGAACAACAATTTGCTTTTGAGCATGCCTGAATTCAATTTATAATAGGGACTTTTATGACCTTTTCTTAACCTGTGAGCATTTATATTTTTATTTGATAGGAAGTGAGTTACTATCTACTTTTGTGAGCATGTAATGTTCACATGTTACCTATATACACTTCTATGTCACTGTGCCATTAACAGTTTGAAAAGAAATTGCTCCATTCTATTTCAGAAAACGTGTGTATTCCTACAGCTTAACACAGGCTTTATTCCTATTTAGAAAAACCATTTACTATTATAGATAAATGTCTTTCCTATGAGGCATCCTTTCAATAAACTGGAAGTGCTAATCTTGTCACTTTCTGGCAACTGTCTCAGGAATGTTTCTTTAATACTCACGGGATTAAATTAAATCTCACCAGTAGACAGAGTTTATAATTCTATAGTAACTCAAGTTCTCAAAAGAAAATTACTTTCATTATTTAAATTAAAGCCAGGTTACTGTACTCTGGAACTTGCAAAAAAAAATAGTATAATCAAAGGAAGTGTTCCAAGGTGTAACAATCTGCCTTTAGAGATATGTATTAAAGTATAAGTGAGTGTAAACCTAAGAGAGAATTTATCAGAGAATTCCTAAGTCTACCTTGTGAAACCTTAGTCTCATATACCTTAACTTAGGTCCATATATTTTCCATTCTACTTTGTATTTATGAATTTTAAATAACTCAAACAACAAATATCTTGTAACAGTTTTTTATAATTCTAAAACTCATTTTGCTGATTCAAAGTTTCTCTAGATAGAATTCTCTGAGATTTGTTTCATTTTACAGTAAGAATAATGTCTGTTCCAGTGCAGAAAATAAATAAGATTAATTTCATTTAAATTTAAAATCAAACATAAGCGAGGAAAATAGAATTCTTGTGCATTTCATTTTCATTATTTAGTAAAAAATCTTACTATTTTAAAATAATTTTTAACAAATTCTAATGAACTATTTCCAAAGTACCATAACATTCTACTTTAAACAATTAACAGAACTAGAGGGGGAAAAAACAATTTAATAAGCAAAAGCATTCAGTCAACATGAACATAAAGCATGACTTTTAAATCTTAGTATTCATTCTCAGATGTTATCTACTCCTCTATGGACACACATTTTAAAAAGACCAAAATTTAAGTACTAAGCTAAAGAAATAAAATAGCTAGCAGTAGCTCAAATGCAAATACTCTACACGGCTATTTACACACAATTTATTTTTCATTGGTTAGTTTGACTCATGGTAAATGTTCTGTCTCATGCTGCAAATGGTCCATTTCAGGCTCACCTCAGCATATCTCAGAATCTGATACCACAGAAGAATCAGCTTTGGTAGTGACTCAGTACAATAGATATATCTACAGATGTCAAAACATCTCTATTTGTGTGTGTGTGTATGTGTGCATGCATAATTTGTAATGAAATATCATTCTCAGTCTGACTGATCAGATAAAATGAAAAAATTAAAATAAATTTTCCCTACCGTGACTGTAAAAATATTACTACCTTAAAAGCCAATAAATACAGGGATAGCTTTCAAGGATAGCTTTTTACTACTGATTTTTAGCTAGAAATTTTCCACATAATGACGTACAGTTATCAAATATCAAGTCAGTCATAGTATTTTAAAATTTTCATTACATATTTTACAGTAACTACCTGAAGTTTCATCCTATAAGGAAAACAAGAAACAAAAAAGCCACGTCTCTATAGCTTTCCACTAACATTCATGATTTGACCTAAATATATTTTTTTCGATTTAAGCAGGATTTCAATCGAAAAAATGAGTTTCAAAATGAGTTCAGCAACTTCTGCTTCAACAGTTTGGCATTTCAAAACCGTTTTTAGTTTTGCAAGAGTAGCAGCCCAGAAAGTTTCATCACGCAGTAGCACTCCCTTTCATTTGTTCCTTTTTTCCTTGTACGTAGGTAAGCAGACAAGCCCTAAGAATATTTTTTTCAAATATCAAAATATTTATACATTCAGATTCTAAAAATAAAAATAAGTATGATAGAGAAATTATCCTAGAATATAACATCTTTAAAATACTTTAAAATTATGTTTTTCAGTTTGCAACTAAATATATTTATTAAAGTATACAATTTTCATTAATCTTTGGCTTTACCAAGGTAATTGGAAAAGTCTTACAAATCTCATCAATACATGCTGGAATTCTCTTTAATTTCATAAGCAGATCCAATAGCTATGAAAATGTTCAACTATTTCTCAAGAGAATGAAGATTCTTACCTATTACACAATAGGTTCTCAATTTAAGATATTTCCAGAGTTCCTTCCCATTACTATCTTCCAAATTTATATTCTCCAAACTAGATAAACACAGCAGCACAGTGTTTGCTTCAGGTTAAAAATTGCATATGGCTCAATAGCATCTTCTAGTCTTATATTCTTTCCACTATTTTGCCCCATAAGACTTCTGAAACCTCCGACGTTTCAGATAGTCCAACATCACGTGAATAGTTCATTCCTACAGTCTCAGTATATGGCGGATTACTGAAATCTAGCCAGTAAACTCAGATGTAAAACTGTCTACAAATTTTACATAACCTGTTAACATAGTCTAGATTAGGTAATCTAACAAAGAACTATAAAAAGACTGGGGAAAAAAATAAAAGAACAAAGAATTCAGTCAAGTCTCCAGGTAATCACTTAAAGTGACTACTTGGGAGAAGCAGCACAACATTTCTAACCATGAGGACGGTGTGTGTCCAAGGAAAAATCAATATCTAAATCAATGGGTTTGCCAGGATTTGATGAAAGATCTTTCTGAATAGCTCTTTTCCTTCAAACTTCCTTCATGACTACAGTTCAAAGCAGCAGAGCACAGCTGCACAGTGGCAGTCACAAAGAAGCCAGTGAAGAAATGCTGCCTCAGACATCAGCCTTCCCATTAACCTGATGACAAGAGCAACAGAGAAACAGCATGCTCTAGTAATTAGAGCATGTTGTTACCTTCCCAACTCATGCTATCCAAGCAGCAAAGAAAATTTTGCTTACTTCACAAGCTTAAAAAAAAACAGAAAAGACATAAGACCAAAGTAAGAAACCATAAAAAATTTAAATAGAATACTTCTTCCTGAGATACACTTTCATTGTTTCCCTCCAAAGTTAAGGTAGTTCTATACAACACATTTTCTGCTTATTCAAGTTCATGAAGTTTTCACTGTTAGGATTAATCAGATGGTTAGATTAACACTGTGGTTTGGAAATTTTTTATGGTCACTCAATATTCTTATACTGACAACCCTTTTTTTTGTTTGGTTTTTTTTGTTTTAAAACCATCATACTTGTGTGATTAAGACTCACCTGGTTGTGCCCACTTTACCTGATATAACAGAATCATCTTCCCTTTTGCTTTCTTTGGAGTTGCTAATCTTTTCACATGGCCTTGTCACTAATAAAGTAGCAAGTTCTTCAGGATAAGAGAATGTTAATTTATACAGTGTTTAAGCAAAAGAAAATTTCAAATTCTATTTCGGGTCTTCACAGGAATTCTGCAATATAAAACTACCTCATTTTACAAACGAAATTGAATCATTTGTGATATGAATTTTTTTCTTAGTGGAATCAATTCAGCTGTATTTTTCTCCTTACTTTATTAGCTAATGTTACTGTATTATTTATTGTATTAATGCATATAATACCATTTTAAAACAATTCTGTATAAGTATAAAATAGTTCCAATAAAAAAAACATGAGCCAGTAACTTACCTAAGACGTACCTTTCTGTATACCTACAAAATGCCACTCTTACTGTTCAATATCAACAATGCTGATCAAGAGCTTATGGAAAAACTACCCCATGGATTTACACTATCCCTTTTAATATGTACTGACATGGTAAGTTAGCCAAGTGTGCTGTTTCATAGAGAGAGAACAAACGTCAAGTCCTGGGTAACATACTAAGTATTATTAATTTTGTGAGGCAAGACTCTGCGTAAAGACAGTTGTAAAAGATTGCATGAGAATTTGAACTCTGCCTTATTTAACAGCTAGAATAAATTTGCTTCAAAAATGAGCACTGGTATTCAACTGAAACTCCGGAAAAAAAAGGACTTCTTACTTGGTGTTTGTGACTACATCTATTCCAGGACTATCCAAGACTGCTTTTTATGAAAACCATTTACTCACAGATTTCTCTCCACTTTTTTGTCAGCCTGCAAAAACTGTGACTAACTGACTCAACAAAGCATTCAAATTCATACTGCAAATGAAGTTACATAAAGAACTAATGAAAACTAACTTGATACAATGGAGATGCATACTATGTATGTGCACTTAGTATGAAATAATGCAGAAAAAAGGAGAGGACAACTCAGTTTTTGTTTGTTCACATGCAACAATGTATAAAGTTGAACGTACAAAATTACAGTAATGTCAATAGGACATCAGATAGAGATTATCTTCTGCATATACTGTTCAAAAGAAAAAAGCAATGTGGTGCGTATGGCTGACTCCTTATGAGGTTGAATAAGCAACAAGAGTTGAAAGCAATGACTCTTTTGTATGTTCTTTTACAAATTCATACCCCATACAGTGTGCTTAAGTACAAGGTCAATATTATACACAGCTTCATAGAAATGCCTGCTTTCACAGTATTAACTAAAGAGACAGTTTTAACTTTTTGACTTCACTGTACCAGTCCATTAGATTTAATGTGTTATGTTTTACTATACAGCCTTATAAAATGGCTGCTTTAGTGATTGTACAGAAAAGAAACGATTACTAGAAAGTGAAGTCAAATTTATTTCAAATTTTTCTATAAAGACACTATGTATATCAGCTATGACGTGAACTACAAATTCTGGGCCTGGTATTCTTATAAAAGTACTAAGGCTGAGAAAACTGAACTAGAAATGAGTTTTTCCTTTTGAGTAACTACCAGCCAGATATCACATCAGAGATTTGTAAAGACTATTTTTAAGGAGATTAGATAACCATTTAGCACTGGAGATCAAATGATTCACTTCCATTTATTTAAGCATTCATCCTCCTTTAGCTATGACTGGCTTCTTAATTTTCAGTTCCACTAAAGAATACCCATGTTCTTCTATAATTAGAACTAACATTTCAGCAATCCCAGTGTACATCTTTCTGAGATAGTTCCTTTCATCTGGAAGCTTCTGTTTAATTAATTTCCCCCAGACCCTCTGGCTTTGTTGCCGGAGAGGGTTTTTCAAGAGAGGATGAAAAAATAGTGGGGAATATCTGCATTAGATCTATGGATTGATGCTTTGCAATTTTTATTTATAAATGTAGATTACCCAGAGTTTTATTAAAGACAATTAAATTATGCCTGTTAAGGAATACATGGTCTTCCCTCGCTTTTTATTGCGACAGACCTACAGAGTCACAATACAATAATGAGCACGTACAAAGTGATTAGCTCTCAGTGTAAACAACAAACTAATATTTGGAACCTTTTGGAAGGGGGATTAGAGGGTACTTAGTAAAATTATTCACAAATTAACCCAAATCTTTTAAACAGCTATAGCTAAGAATTTCTTTTATCATTGTTATTTTATTACTACTCCAACAAGTCCTTAGAGACCTTTTATCTCACAGTTTAACTTTTAGAGAATTAACCCATGAATTCTCATGTGAGAAACCCATCTCCAGTTCCTCATGGCTCTGGTAGAAACTGCAGCTCATTTTCCATTCACTCCAGACAGCCTCCTCAGTTGATGACAATCTCGCATGCAATGCTTTTACTTTTTTCTGAAGACACTGTTCTGGGGTGAACTGTAATTAATAGTGCTATTAATAGGTGCTACTACATGCAAATACAAAAAGAAATTCTTTATTCTAACATCAGCCAACTATCTCACATATGTGTACGTTTAGAAACTATGAAAGTATCCTGTTGTGTAAACAAACAGAAGCAAAGGTGGTAGAGCATAATCAATGCAACTATTAGCAGGGCTCAAAACTGATAAAGAACTATATGCTCTTCATTTTCTCCTGAAAAAAAGTTTTGTTTTTTTAATTGTACAGTCACTGCAGGTAATATTTCACCCATCTGTAGTTACTGTGAGATTCCAGATTTCTTCCCTAATACAGGATTCAAATTTAGTGGTACAAGAAGGATTCGGAAGAAATAATAAGCCTTGAGAAAGAAGGAGGTGGATGCTGAGTTTTCAGAGAGAAGAGCAGAAGGCTCCTGTGGGGCTGTTTGGAAAGGGAGCTGCCCTCAAGTCAGCTGATACTTTTACAAGGCTTTAAAAGCTGGGCAGCAGGCAAACAGAGCCAAGAGAGAAGAAGGCTGTCATACAGAAAGGAGCTCCTGGGCTAAAAGCTTGGCTTCTGTTGCCAGACTCCAGTTGAGAAAGAGCTGGAACTTAATGTTAAAATTAACCTCCACCAGGAAGCTGGCCAAAAGAAGCCTGGGCTGATAATATCCACTTGTGTATCTGGAAATACTCAGTCTCTGTCTCCTTCTCCTTAAGGACCAATAAATTCTCAGAACAAAACAGCTTGACTCTTGGACTCTTCTAAGCAGAGCTCACAGTCTTGTCAGACATCCATTGAAAAGTTTTTGCGCTCATTATATCTATTTATTGTGATATAATTCAAAATGTAATACATATTTTCCAGATAGTAAAAATACCAACACAAAATGAACTAATATAATTTCATTTATGATACACAAAGAGGTGGACATTCATTCTTGACAAATTAATGCTTCATGTAACAACCATCTGTACACATTTAGGGCCAGATTTTCAAATTGGGTTGGGTATGAATTCCCACATCTCACTGCACTTTACATGTCACAAGGTAACAACTGATTGCTGAACTGTTTTTGAAGCCTGGCTCAACTGCACATTCAGAGCACCTCAAAAATATGACCTATATTATTTCTCTAAGGTAGCCTACAACAATTATTAGCTTTCTGCTCAATTCTATACTTTCGGTATTTGAAGACACCCGACGACTTGTTTTGCAGGGCCAGTTTTGTATTATTTTTATAGGTGCATGTGAAGTAGGGTATGCTAGCTTATGGAAGACTTTTTCAAGATTTTTCAAGAAAATTTTTTCATTATTTAGTTTACAAGTCAAAGAAGCTGGCTATTTGAATATACTTTAATGTAAATTTACACATAGAAAAAAGCTACTTTTGCATGCATACACTTTTAATACAAATAATTTAAGATGAACAGTGATATATCTTTTAGTTCGTATCATCTTGTCATTCCTATACAGTGTCTGCATCAGCCGGATAGACTTGGAGGCATCTGTCTAGACTAAAGAAAATTATAGCAGGTGTCATAAAAAAGTTAAATGAGAGTTCGAATAAGAGAGATGCAGCAGATAAGTTGCACAGACAAACGCTGGGCAACAGGGAATACCGAAAAGGGAAGCTGTGAAGGAAAAAGGGTAATTGACACCTCAGGACCTGCGGAGAGAGATGAAGACCCAGCTACACAGTAGTGTGGGAAGTCTTCTAGAGCAATGAGTGAACACAGAGAAATCAATATGCTGGAACACGTGACTAGAAGTACCACCAAAAAAAAATGGATATGTATTTATTATTTATAAACACATACCTATATTTACAGAAATACAAAATATATAGAAAAACATCAATAACATAAGTTTTAAAATAGAAGATCAATTTGTTCTGAAAGTAGGCTTAGATTTTGGTTTCTAAAGCATCACAAGAATGGAGCTGAGAAGCATACTACTTGATTTTAAATAGAGACTTGTTATTACAGTCAGAATGATGCACCCCTTTCCACAATCATGATAAATACATATAAAGCATTCATCAATGGAATCGAAGCAGTGGAAAAAAACAAAAAAGGAATCTCCATCAGTGAAAGATTAAAAAGAATTTAGAAAAAAAATACCAGTAGAAATGACTTACCATAATTTATGGTGATTATGATTTTTTTTATATTCAGGGAAATGAGTAAGATTGAAAGAACAGACAAGACGTCCAGAACAGAGTGACTATCTAGAGTTCTCCTGAATAACAGGCAGCAACCTGACAAACTGCACTTCATTTCATAGTGAAGAAGTTGAGGTTAAATTGTGGGGCAGGGAGGCAGGAAGCCTACCTGGATTACACTGCAAATGTAGGTTCAATCCCTAGAGAAGTAGTAATACGTTCACTCACTGTAAGAATGACCTCTGAGTATGGCTTTTAGGCAGTGGAATGGACTATGATACCCTGAAAAAATCTATGGTTAACTGAATTTCCTTTCCTATTTGAAGGCTATCCAATCACTTAACAGATCTCTTTGTCATTTTGATTTCATGCTACTCACTTTATATGTTTTACACTGTCCAAAATTATTCCCCCTCTTTTATGATATTTATAACATTCAAATATTAGAAAAAATCCTAAACTCTATTATTTTAACCAGATACCTTTCTCCATCAGCTTTAACTATTCCTATTCTCTAACTTCCCGTTTACATCTTTGCTCTGGCAATGAGACGTCTCAAATCAATCATAATTTTTCAGGTGTAATAACACAAAGGCTATCTAGAGAGAGACTGTCATCCTGTGTTTTGCTATCCAGTGTTTCTGCAGAATGTGTTGGCAGTCTTCACTACCACATCCTATTGCACATAATATATAATAACATATTTCTAACCTATAAAGTCTTTGCTCCACTGAGGTATCATACACATCCAAGTGGGCAATCCAGTTAAAGAACCCACAGTAGATTTAAACTCTACCATAATTTCATAATCTCCGAGTTTTTCTTTCCTACTACCTACTTTTTTTTAATTTATATACATATATATTGTAATACTTTCAGAATTTTTGTTTTATTTTTACTGTCACTATATATTTCTATTGACAGTTTAGGATTACCATTTAAATTGCCAGCCTGAGTGAAACAAAAACATCCTGTTATTTCCTTTCCTGGAAAGTCTAAAAAGGTATTTAACGTGCTGTGTAAGATTTGAGTTCTGAAGCTCAATATATCTCTCATTTAAGCAATTGCTATAGTTACAACTCCAAAGGAAAGCTATAAAAGATATAAGAACTTAGACAAAAGTGAAATATATACACATTTGAATGTTGTGCTGTTCTGCAAGTCAGTGTAACTATGACCATATACAATTATAACATATACTATACATATTATTTACTGCAGCATACTAAAACTAATTTAGTTAGAAGCCTCTGGTCATAAATTACATTTTGATGGTAATTATGTATCTCTTCATATTGATAGTTTGCAGTATAATTATATTATACATATTTCTAATATTATGCAATATTAACAATATTATACCTATTTCTAATAATAACCTTAACATATAGATAGAACACTGCCTTGAGAGATGATATAAACTTTGATTGTTACAGGATATAACAAACTCTCAATGTCTTTTCTTTTATTCAGGGAATTTTAAGTGAGTGTACTGATCCTAACTCATAAATTGATTGTATGCAACTTGTAAATCACAGATATTTCACACCTGAAGGGAAAAAAATGTGCAAGTGCAATGCTTTAAAGCTGTCATTCTTAATCCTTAATTACATACCTCGCCCCACAGCCTCAGAAACTATTTCAGAGATTTCCAATGCCCTCTTATTTCCCAGTTTTCTTATAAAATATTCTAAATAATAATACCTCATCAAAGTAGAGATCAACAGAAGAAATACCTAAAACTTTAGACTTCCTTACTCTCAGAGTGAGGAGTAAGGGGCAGAGAGACAAAGAGGGAGGAAGGAAGCAGTAAAAAAGGGAAATAATTTTAAATAGAAAAAAGATCTATAATAAGAAAAAATTTTAAATTGAAAGTAGGAACAACTGAAGGTCTGCCCCCTAGCTGCTGTAAATAAAAGGTGACAATATGCATTCAATAGAGCTATGCTGGTTTGTTCTAGAAGAGCATTCCGTCCTTAGAAATTGTACTCAAAAGCTTCTAATAGAGAATCTAATTTCAGACTGAACTAGTTTTTTTTATAAGAGTTTAAGTTCCAGTGGGAAAAAGTAGAGGGGAAAAAACACAACAGTAGAACTTAAACACTGAGATAGGAATTAATTAGAAATAATAATAGCTTTCCTATCTGAAAGTTACCTTTCAGCTCACTAGCTAGAGAGGGAACCTATTTCCACATGTACAGGACAGTGTAATCACTTTACATGAAAGAAAAGCTTTGCAAATGGATGTTACAACACTACTCCCTTCTCCCTTCTTTTAAAGATGTCTTTCCCTAGTCACTCTAAATTAACATATGGTCAGTGTATGTAGGTTTATATCAAATTGAAATTAGGAGTTGAAGTGTTCCAAATGTCGCTCATCAGAGACCCAAGATTCTTGTTGCTATGAGATGTAATTTAATATTTGCACTACAGCAGCACAAAAGACAATGCACGCATTGAGTTGCACCATTAGTTACTGCACGCCAGACACAGACTTGCTATGTATAAACTATCAAAGCACCACTAAACTTAAACTGAAATGTTAAACACAGCAACTTGGATGTCTTTAATCAACATCTGCTTAACGGTTTAGGTTTTCTATAGCAGCAGCGGCGACATGGCTATGCCTTAATATAAATTTCTGCATAGGAAGTAGAAATAATCTGAAGTAGTTCTGTGTTTAAGATAGTTTGCTTTTGATATGAAAAGACATCTTTTTTTCTTAATATTTCACTAATTTGCTTTACCATGTATCTTCTCCTACAAGACAGCAGGCTTGTATTTATAACTGAGCCTCATTCTAATATTAACAGCTATAAACATTAAAGGAAAGTTATCATATAGTAAATCTATGACATAGAAATATTTTTTTCCAACCCAGTTTTTCACTAGGCTTATTGATGTCAATATCTTTCTGGGATTTATTAATCTATGTAGCCATCCATATTTGTTCAGCTTTCTTCATTTTTTATTTATTTATTGTAAAAGCAAAGGGATGCAAAGACCCATTAAGAAGCTATCACCTCCCTGGCAAACACAGGGCAATTCATTGTAATATTCTGAAGATGCCTTTGGAGGTCATGTGCTGTTACAAGTTCAGTCATACTGACCTCATACTATACTAAAACTGATAAAGCATTTGTAACGCTCTACCTCTGATGTACATTTCTTCATTTTTTATGCCAGATAGTTAACATTTTACCTTAAAGAATTACTTACAAAGGTGAGAAACTTCAGCAACTGTCAGGTGCAGCAAATGACAGCTGCACCTCTCCAGTGACGTTAAGCCCTAACCCACTGTCCCTCCAGTGGCATTAAGCCCTAGTAGCTCCATGTTTAGTTCTGCTGCTGTTTTCCACAGCTACCTGAAATGTGCACTCTCTCAATGATCAAGTTTAAAAGACTAGATAAAACCTTCAGAAGAGTTGTGGGTTAGGAGTTCTCATTTAAGAACACTCTGAAGTCTAACAGAGATGACAAATATTAAAATATATTACATAGATTGACCATTTTATTTTTAAGCAGGCTTTCTCCTCAAGAACATCTGCTTATCTTTAACTATAAAAATTCTTTTACAAACCTTGAGCAACCCACGTTGCTTAACAATGACACTACAATATTCTGATAATATTTCCGCTTGCAGTGTCGCCCATTCAGAATATGACAGGTAGCAGTAACAATCCAGACTTTTTAAATAATTGAACGATGTCCAGCAAACTGCCTGACACAGAGGTTATTCTAGAAACAATAAAAATACAGCTAAACATATACACAGTTTATTTTGCATTTCTGGACTCCGAGCATTTTTATTTTTAGCATTAGCACAAAAAGTTTACCAGGCACTCTGTAAGTGTTAATCAGATAGTCTATAAGCAGTACATTAAAACTTCACTAAAAGCAAGCAAGAAAAACTTCTTATTCTACCTCTGTGTTTGTTTTTTGACTAATTTTGCAGCAGTACACCTAAGGCAAAGTGATAAACGGTGATTGCAGGACTGCCCATCCTTTCCCCCCCACCCCCCCAAAACAGATAAAAGACTAATTTAGCCCTTACTGAGAAACACTTCCTGTAGCTGGAATGGTAGCACAGATCTCAATAAGATAGGTTTGTCAGCATCAGACACTGGGAAATGTGCCCAAAGAAGGAGAAATGCTCCTTACTTCCCAGGATGAGGCTATTCACAAGAATGATTATTTGAATTGGTTCATTCTGTTGTCCAATCTGCAGCAAAGTATAAGGTGTGTTTTCTTCCTTTTCCCCAACCTTGGAGCAATTTGTAGCCCTAAGACTCATGAAAGGTGTCGCAATTTACACATTTCAAGGAGCAGGCTGAATGATATTATTTTTCATAAAAAGAAAGTATATGAAAAGTACTAACAAGTGCTAACAGTGAGAATTGTTGAACAATGTGAATTGTTGTGTTAGAACTCGTGTCTCATAAATCTAACAGTTGAGAGAGACTGTAGCTCCCAGGGATAATTCACAGGGATGATCTCTTTTGCAACTAAATTATCAAACTCCTGCTTTCTATTACCTTCCTATGTAGTCTAGATTTCATACTTTGAAGTTCTCCACATTTGTTCAACTGCTTACTTTCACATCCACCTCATGACACACAAAAAATCCCAAACTCTCAAAGCTATAGATTTTTTAAAATAAACATTCAAATGAAGCTATTTATGGCTCCCATGACAGCCACGACAAAAATCCAGACTTAGCCATAGATGAAGATTTCGGGTAGCTCACAGCAGGTATTCCACTCCAATTGAAAATATGCGTTTGGATACTCTCAGTCTTGTCTATCAACAGGCAGCAGCTTTAAGATGAATAGTTTAAAAATTCATGCAGTGCTTTAGCAACTTCTCACCCTCACTCAAGACCAGCAACAGGCACTGCAGGGAGCAGTGCATATAAGTTCCCTTGGTGTACAGTCACTTCAATGTGTGGTTAAACACAGAGCAATAAAGGACTCTGAGTCTATCTGGGGACAGGAACGGAGATTTCTGCTGTCAAATCAAGGAACCTCTTACACAATAAATGTAGTCAGCCTGATTTTCCTCCCAGATACATAGGGGTTTCACACTGGCATAATTATCTCTAGTAGATTTACTGCAGATTTATTCCTAAGTGAATGGCAAGTAAGGCCTAATATTTCCTTCACATTTAAAGATTAAGCAATGTTATGCCATTTTTCTTTTGACTTTCCAAGAACTGCATCACTCAATGCTTTTTGACTTTGATCTTAGCAACATGTTTTGTCTGGTGTTAGAAATTAAATTCAGGTGTACTAGAAGGAAGTGATTTAGATTCAGATTCCATTCTGAAGTTGGGCTTATTCCACTTTTATTCAAACATACCACTGCTGATTCTACCACCAAGAAATACATGCTACTTGGCAACAATACAATTACCAATACAACAACCAGCTCTGACTACATCTGTTAATAATATGAAGAGAGAAACATGAAGATGATAATTCTCATATATCTTAACCACTAAACTTATCTGCATTGTATATTCTTAAGACCTAGAACTTCATGCTTTCACAAAGCCAATAAGAGTTTCACTCAAAAGTGAAGGGTGATGCTTTTACAAAAGTGACAAGTCCAACATAGTAAGATAATACAGACTCTAGTCACAGATTGCTCAGTAAGGCTGACAGCAATGGAATACCAAGAGGAAAGCATGGCTGCCAACATCAAGGAGCTGTAATAATCCTGAAATTAAGGTGTTTTGTTCTATGGCAACAGAAGATTAGAAATTTAATAAAGTACAAAATTGATAATACCAATTGCTAATATATGACTGTATTTTTCATTTTCATTAGAAAATGTCTCTTCTCATTTCCAGAGACAGCAAACATAGGCATACATTAGATCAAGTTACAGATCAACTAGAACTGCCTGTTCTAGTACAGAGGTGAACAAGTATAGTAAGATCTACTTTTTCATTTATAGTGGTCAGGATGGCTGATTGCCTTAACAAATGAATATTCACCATATTGCTAAATATCTCACACATCACGCTATGACAGAAACATTCATCTCTGAATAAAAATAGGCTCAAAATCATACATAAAATGCACCACTTCTGAATCAGTCAGGATATAAAATTGACCTCTCATGGATTTCACTGTAAATAATTGAAACAAATTTCCTACGAATCATTTAATAATAAAAAATTAATTTTAGTTTTATAAATGAAAGGTAGGCTTTTATAGCTAAAATATGCTATAAAGGAATTAAGTATTATCATCAAAAACCTAGCTGCATAATAACTGGAATAGTATATAATAACCATGATACACAATCATGCTGACTGACTATTTAGATTCAAAACATATAATACTTTGCATATAGGCAATATTAGTAAAAATCAAGCTCTGTCTGAGATTTAGTTTTTATAAACCAAAGCCCAGGATGAACAATGCATTCATTCCGAATAAGTAACATCCAAATCTTTTGTTTGCTCAGTTGTGTAAACAAGATCCTTGATTTATCTGAGCCAAAGCAGTTACAGCTTTCAGATACTTCTAGCATTAACAAAAATTTGCCCAAATTAGTGGAATAAACAGTTGCTTCCTCTGTGCATGCAGTATCAAGAAGCATACATAACATGTACAAATACAACAGCCTGATGGGATGCACAGCTCCCAGACTTCACAAAGGGTTATATTGAAGGTGACAACTTATATATCCCAAAAGAAAAAGATGCTTATTCAACATCCCTACCAACATTGGTACAATCACAGCTATGTTGTGTAAAAAATTCTACGACATACAGAATAAACCAACTGTTGCTTTAGTTAAATTACCACTTGGCAAAATATTCCCAGTTTGTCATCTTGGATATTCTGAAGCTAGAACTATGCTTTTAACATACATGTATTTATTCTACTGTAGAATATGTAAAAAATGATAATCTGATCCAGTAAGTCTAAATTTTGGAGTCTGGCAGCAAGTCCATCCTATACGCAGCTACAACATACACACAAAAATGACTGATGATTTGGAGAGGCAGCCCGCAACACGTTCACATGACTCCACTTTACAACGTCCATCTCAGTCATAAAAGCTAAAGTCACCCACTATACCTGCCCAACCCACAAATCAGTTAATTGGGGTGCTGAGAGCTTGAAAGAGCCTATCAGAAAAAGATTAATCTGTAAGATACACAAGCCTTTTGGTTTTCTGCAAACCTTTGCTCCACAGGATATGTACTTTGAAGTGAAAGAATAAATAAGGCTACTTCTAGAAGAATTTGGTTTTGTGTCACCTAAATGAGTTGTCACAGATTCTGAGGTAAGTGGCTCACAGGTACAAGAACAGCTCAATCTGTCACACTGAGATGGTCAGGGCACAGTTGGGCTGCTACTCAAAGACGCTGCTCCAAAAGCAGTGAATCACATGAATGCATGCTCAGGATGGAAAGACGACTTGTCTCTATTATCACAACGGTATACTCGAGCACCGTACAGGCCTACTACGCAGTTCACCCTCTAACAGCAATGGTAGCATTGTAAATAGATGGTGGCAGTTCACGATTACAAGCAAGGTGTTTCACATTAAGTAACAAATAGCAGGGGAAAAGACTGACCCAAAATAGCTACCTTGTCTGAAGTAAAGCAACAATAGAACTACTTTGTTTTCTCTCTGAAGAAAATAAGCATGGTACGAGTGTTACAGAGAACAAGGTCCAACCAGAAGTTTGCCTTAACTGTGCCAGGACTGCTCTCTGGGTCAGTCGCTGAAAATTCTAACAAAGTTATTATTTGAGTGTGAACACATCTCAACACATCACATCTCTTTGTATTCTCAAATAACAATATTTTTTTCTTTATAAAAAAAAAAAAAGAGGAAAACATGAGTTTTTCCTTATCTAAAAAATATCTTTTATCACTTCCATACAAATCAAATTTATTTTAGAAATCTAGATACACCCAGAAACAGGTCATCTTTCTTAAAAAGAAGTGCAAATAAAAATGTTGTAAACCAATGAATGCTTAAGTTTTATACTTAAGTTTTTTTTTTTTTTTTACTTCTTGCCATTTAAGAAACGAATATATCCATTTAACTCCTACAAGCAATTCAGGAGACAGCACGTTTCCCTAGGTTCTCAGCGGGTTTTTTTGCTCGCATAAAGATACAGAATACAGCAAAACCAA
Organism: Struthio camelus; assembly: GCF_040807025.1. Classification (NCBI taxonomy): domain Eukaryota; kingdom Metazoa; phylum Chordata; class Aves; order Struthioniformes; family Struthionidae; genus Struthio; species Struthio camelus. The sequence goes on along the minus strand of NC_090955.1, from coordinate 16,029,944 downwards.
TGAAGAGCATTACCATTAAGCAAAACCATTAAGAGCAAATGTCAACTGCATTGCTAAGGGGAATTCAAACAGTAAATTAGGTAGCGTCTCAAAAGAAATGCACCTTGTTCAAAAATGGGTATTATTTATAGTACTTCCCATAATATTTGTTTTAAAGTGCCATAAAATGTTACATGTTAGAATTGCCCAGGATCTGCTTGCCTATGAGCTAGGCAGTCCCAAGAAAACTTATATACCTTAATATTAGTTAGACATGGGTCCTTGCCATACCAAATACATACCTTGCATGTTTAACACTAATTACACATGGGTCCCTACCATACCAATTCCATCACCAATTCCATCCCCATACCAATTTGCATGCATGAAAAAAACCACAGCATTTAAAATGCCATAATTTCACTTTTTTCATAACAAACATATTGTATTTATTGCTGATTTTTCAATTTTCCATTGGATACAACATTATTAGTCACCTAGACAAATACCTAAAGATATTTTAGGTGGAAATTGCCAGCTAACATTTCTGTAAAAGTAATCCAATCATTAATTTAGCTTGTGAAATTATCAGATAATTATTAGGAAAAAATCTGCATTTCTTTACAAATCACCGTTAACTATATAATTTTTTCCTCTTTAAGTATAATCATCCCATCAGTGTTCTAAGAGGAAAGTAAATAGCATTTACATAGCTAATTCATCTCAGTCTTTTCACTAGAGATCTTATGAGCTTAAAGGACCTCTGTGGGTTTTGTTATAAATTTCATTTAGCAGGCATTTCTAACAAGTTGTAATTATTTCAGGATCTGAGGAGAAGTTGGGGGTTGGCAGGATTTTTTTGGAGCACAGGGTGAAAACCTGAAGCCAAGAACAAAACTCTCTTTGACTTCAGTTGAAGTAGGATTCACCCGCAGCATACAGTACAGAATCTGAACACATGGGAAAACAGCAGGATCTCTCTCTGATGTAAAACTCTTCTCAGGTACATTTTGAACACTCTTTCTTGTCATTTGAAATTTCAATAAGTGGCTTTCTATTACATTTCTTGTCAGGCTATTTCACAGATGAATATATTTTTCTCTTAAGCAATTATAATTCTCCCTTGTTCTTTTTAGCGTGCATAAAAAGGCACCCATTTCCCTGAATAATTCCTTTATATTCTCCTGCACCTTCCAAGTATGACAAGCCCAAGTCTTTTGTTGCCCAATTGTTCTAAATGTAATTTAGTTCTTACAGATTTCAAAAGAAATTTCCTTCAACTATTGAAAAGAAAATACTACTCTCTTCACTCAGCATAATATTCCCAGCATGTGAGTGGACTGCTTTCTCAGCATGAACAAACTTAGGGTCTTATTTAAAGACAGCTTTGTTAATTACTATCGACATTTCAGAGCCCAATGGCAACGTCTTTCCTCTCCAACAGCACTAGTGTCATACATAAGCGTCTCATACTGCTAGTAAGTATCTCATTAATCTCAGTCCTGCTTTGCAAATGACATACTATTATTAAGAGCACTTCTGTATGCTATGTATAATTTAAGTCTTGAACTATTAAATATTTTTCATATGAGCTATGTTTGAAGAAAACTGTCAAAACTAGCTAGCATAACTCAATCTGGAAAAACTTCCATTATTTATGCTTAAAAATTTACCTTTAAAATTCTAAATATATGCGTTCTACATAAACACCTTGATCAGTTCCCCAAAAAGTGGCCTTTTTTTAAACTCTCATTTATATATAGTATTTAACCATTCTTTACATCTATCTTACAATTGATTGCCTCCTTTTGTGTATATAAACACAATTTAAAAATTAACAATGTATTTATTAATAACGTATGCAGTAATACTACTACACTACTGTGCTAAGAAGTGCACAGGCATAAATATATAGGACAATATCTCTCTAAAGCACTTACATCTTTATATTCAAATACACAGTTATTTGGATATCTACCAGATAATAAACATGCCCTTCTCACCTACTTATCTCGGGGTGTCTGTTCCTCATACAGGGCTTCAAGATTCAGCTCATGCAACAGTCAGGTTCCAAAACACATGGAATAATAGCTCTGCGGAATAAGGTCATGAGAGGGACTGATCTGATTCTGGCTAGTTTTTAGATTTCTGTTTCATTCTCCCCACCTCCTCTCCTTTTTTCAGAGCTGTCAAACTCTCAGTCCCAAAAATATAGCACATGGAAGCTACAGCAGCAGGACAGAACTTTCCCAGAGGTCCTAACAATGTTAAGGTATCAGATGCAGATGCCGAAATTGTACATTTACTGCATCTGTTTATGGAATAAGAAGAGAAGGCCTGTAACAGCTATACCAGCTCTCTCCCAACATCTACAAATGCTGCTGATACTATCTTTACCTGATTTTTTTTTTAAGTAAGTTTCTGGATTTGCCTTAAGGAAGCATCCACCTTGCTAAGATTGAGACCATTAGGGTAAACCAGGATGCTGCTGAACATGTGTCAGTCGAGTGTGATATTTTCATAACAAGAGTGGTTCTACGTTAATTTAAATCTGGTATTCCCATTTTTTATGTATTGGACTTGAATAAGAATCCCTTCTCCCTCCCTTTCTAATAACCAGTTAACTATTAGAGAATTTCATCAGCTCAGATATCTATCACTGAAAGGATATATACTATGCAGCAAATATTTTGGAATCTGTTGGTGAAAACTTGTTCAATGCAGAACACAGTGAAAGGGAGATTTAATGTTCACTCATAGAAGAAACTGGTTGAGGAATTAAAGATGAAAATGAGTTTGGATACCCATGAGCACTATATGAATTTAAGATAAAAAAAAAAAAACAAACAATTTTTTAAGGGGGCATTCTACAAAGGATTTCAACATTTCAAACTTCTCAGGGACCTCTGAGAATTACAGACTAGTTAATTTTCCAAAAATTGCAGTTAGGCTATTAGAACAAAGATCAAACAAATTATTTTTAAGTGGGAAGGAAAAAATATCCCCCTTCCCAAAAAAACAAAAACAAAACCTAAAGAGATGAGTAATGGTGAGCACAGATTTGTCAGGAAGATGTCAGACTAATCTAACTTCCCTCTGTGACATAGTATTAGGCCTTGTGGATAGACAGGAAGCTGTGCACGCAATGCCTTGATTTAATGAGATTTTGACGTGCTTTCATATGATGTTCTCATATCGCTCTATGAGTGAGAACATATAAGCAAGCTAGGGAACTATAGTTCCAATGAAACAATTGTAAAATAAAACTACTGAAATTAATGAGCACAAAACCTAATGAAAAACTATTGTCAGAGAGAAGGTGTCAGTGATTCACTGCCTGCCTTCCTTGTGAAAATGAAAAACTCATTGATCTCAGTTCCCCAGGGGGTCTGGCACACATTTGGTATTCATTTTATAGTATATTCACTAAACATGCAGGTGGCAAAGCTAGGAAAGTCTGCAGACTAGATTTTATGCACCTTCCAGGAATTGCATCAGTATACTGACCCTGTTGTCTGCTAAAGAGATGGAACATATCTCCTGATATTCCTTCCAATCTTATATTCTGCGAATCACATATGCCACATTCCTTATAAACAGGTAACACTGCACCATTACAGTACCTTAACATTCACTCACAATCCCTCAGCTTGAAAATCCACGTTAAAATCATTTCAAGAAAGGGCACTTTGTCAGTGACAAAATCAGAAAGATCAAGAGTTTTGCTCATCCATGAAAATTCCTATATTATTTCTGCAGTTCTGCTTCCCTATGGAAAAGGTTCCGTATTTCTTTGCTGCCTATTTCTTGTTATAACAAGTAGTACCTTTTTCAGTTCCACTAACAAACTCTTATCACATAATCTCCCAAATGAATTAAACTATAGGTTCAAAATGCTCAGTTTTCCATGGAGGAGGTACAAAGGCAGCCAAATTATTTTTAACTTTTAGGATTTAAAAACGCAATTAGGATTTTCAAGTACAAACAGGTTCCTTTGTTACTCCTTCAGAGATTTGTATTACCGGTGCATGAGCTACATCAGTTTGACCCTGCATAGACCTTGCTTCCTGCAGTATTTTCTAACAAATAAGTGAATGCTATCCCAAAGGGCAGATGCTTCCCTCTTATATTGGGCAAATAATTACTGTCCACTGTAGAACATGTTTGTAGCTTCAGTCTCTTATATAGAAACCTAGAGACTCTTCTAAATTCTTCCAAATATCTGATGTTACACATTTTCAGCCATTTCATGAATTTTTCAGCTGTCCAAGATAAAGAGGAGATCTGCTCAGACATTAGTATGAACAGATCTCTACATAAATTTAACATCAAGACCAGGTGCAGTTAACACTTCTTCGCTTATCGAAGGTTCATCAGGTCTATAATTTACAACATACACACTGGATCTGATATTCAAAATCATGCTTAGAGAACGGACATGAGATAAAATAGTTTTCAGATTTTATGATCTCATGAAATTTCACTTGAGGAATTCGATTATCTTCTCCTATAGAGATGAGTGTTTACTTTCCAAATGGCTCAGTAACCAGGAGACTGTAATCCAACCGTTCTCCTCTTAAAGTGAAGACTTGACTGAAAGAAGCAGTTGCAAGCAGGTCATCAGGAAAAAAACCCAAAATGTTGGGCTTCTAGCTGCATTCAACAGTAAATTAATTGGAAAAGATACTAGATTCAATCACATACTGGAAGGCTTCAATGACTGTGGATTTCAAGGTCCAACGACTTACCTAATACCCATTATAGATGTGGTTCTAGGCTGGTTGAACATTCGAGTTAGCCTCATTAAGTTAACCTATACTAAATCACATTTTAAGGGTGCTTTTTCATAATACTGTGAGAACTTAGAAATGTAATGTGTGAAAAAAGAATAGGAAATGAAAAAAGTTAAAAGCAAAGTGAAAACGATCACTGCTTCTAATTTTACTGACGTTCTCAGTGACTCACTGAGACAGTGACACTGATTAGGCTTGAGTTTTATCTGTATTTATTCAGCAGGTCTCAATTTGTACCACGGGTAAAGTTTAAGCATCCCAAGGTTGTACTTTATTACAGCCCTTGGGGATCCATTTTCATGATAAGGTATTGGAATCAATGATGGAAAAACTGTCTGTATTTATTTTTTGCTCTCTTTTAGATTGTCTTGTCTAATTAACATTATCTAATGAGGCAAAGCTGCAGCCTTAAGCAGTGAGTGACACTCAATACAATCAATACACTGGAGATTGTGTCCTGAAAGTGGGCTATACTGTTAGGAAAAACATTTCTTAATATTACATACCAGTCCATAGTCATCACAGCAGCTTTGAAAACATCATCAAAGCTTGCATGTAATGCCAGAGACACTCCTGAATGTTTTCACAACATTTGCAGTCTGCAGTCAGAACATTAGTTTGTTTTATGGAAGAGCTAAGAAATTCAGCATCTGTTGTCTCACTCCAGCAGTAGGGTAGCACACTGTGATTTGGTAATTTCAAAACTCTAGTTCTCATAACAGTCTATTTACAGTCTGAAAGAATTTGGCAAAGTTAATAATTATGTCCATTACCATGCCATCATGACCACATGCTTTACATAGATTTCTCTTGTTTTCCCAACTGATTAAACTGTGAAAAGTCAAATGCATCTTCTATCAGCAATGTGCTTACACCTTCCACATGTTGAGATCAAATGAAACAAAAAACAGTCTCTTAGGCCTTCCTAGATCACTCTGGATTCTTAAGTTTTAACTGTGGTGCTCTCAGCCAGAATACCTGTGTCAAGTGATAATACTGATACAAATTTCTAAATAAAAGATTAGGACTCATTTTTTGTAGTGTAGTTATCTGATAATATGTAAATTTGCTATTTTTAGAAGACAACTAATAGTAATGCATATAAGCAACTGTAAAGCATATTTTAATTTAATGTGAGCTGGACAATCATTTAGCATGCACAGTCCAGCCATTCCAAGTACACATTCCAATTATTACATTACAGCTAAGACTTTATGATATTTCCTACAAATGTTAATTAGCTGGTAGGTTAGGGCCCTCAGTCATGTAGCACTTCATCAATCACAAAGCTTAAACTATTAAAGATGGAAACTGTAACTTTTTACATGAAAAGCTGTGTTGCAAGCGAAAGTAGAATATTTTATTACTCCCTTTTACATAGTGTTCTTTTGTTATAATCCCCACAAAAGAATTTCCACAAGATGTTGTCCTAATATGATCCAGCAGTACATCCTCAACTCTGTTCTTGTCTAAACAGCTACTGTTTTCAACGTAGAAGACTCGTACTTCAGAGTATATAGTTGGTTTAAAAATATCTACAGATTTCTAACAGACAAAACTCATCAGGTTTAGTCAATGTATAAAAGAAGCTGGGAGCAAAAAAGGACATGAAAGAAGTGCCATCCAACTCAACACTTCTGCCTCACAATCTACAATTCAGCTGTATTCAAAGAGCTTGCATATTCTGGTAAGAAATACATAAAGATTTCTGAGGTCTGCCCCTCTGCATGCTAAAATGACAGATACGAGGTGCAAGACTAGCTTTGCCAGGTTAAACAAGGCTATTAAAACAGCATACCCAACTTTACTGGCACTAAAATGAAACAGTGGTGCCAAAGATTCTAAACGAAAGAAATATTAAGTAATATTCCACCACTGACACTGACATAAGTTTATTATTACTCCATCCCAATCTACCTTGATCCAAATCCTCTAAATACATGCAGTTTCAGTGCTGGGCCTCCCTTAGGCCAGCCAATTAGGTTGAACAGTGTGGTGCTTTTTCAAATTTTGTCAAAAACTACATCGAAACCACTGCATAAAAGGAACATGCATTATTAGCTCATTATCTAGCCCATTACCTTCTGCAACACACTGCCTTATGTGTGTTCCTTCCTATGCCATCCTGTAAGACCCACCACACCTCTTTTGTTGCCTCCACGTCTTTGTTAGGGAGCCCTCAACAGAACCACCTCTGTCCCCCAAGCAAAACAACTGCCCAGAAAGGAGAATAAACAATTCCAGCTTCAAAAGAAAGCTTTTCTTTTTTTTCAGAAATACTCTTTCGTATTTTTGAATATGCCAGATAATAGTAATGTATAAAAGAAAAAGAATATGAAATTACACATTGCATTTTCCTAAGTTACATATTCCTATTCTGTTTCAGGGTATTACTGACAGATAATTTGAAGCATTATGTACAAATTCTTCCTTCTTCAATTACCTGAATGCAACCACTACAACAAATATTATTTTGGGCTCAGTGAAGTACTTCAGGCTGAGGTAAGAAAGATGCAGCCATCCCTCCTGCATCAACAAGTGAAGGTACTAAAATAAGTGGCTATTCACATCTCCTCGTATCAAAAGTAAATAAAAATATACCGATATAAAATTTGGCCCTGCACACAAAAAAATGGATGCAAACATTATAATATTACAGTATGAAGAATCTAACGTTTAGGGAGAACTTAGGAAGAAAAACAAGCGCAATTCCTTTTAAATCAAACCCCTTTTAAAAGGATTTTCAAGAGAATAATATAGCAACTGTTTCAGTGACCCCAAAAAAGGTATGTAAAGAAAAGGACAGTCCACTAGAGGGACCAACAAACCATTTCACCTTTTCTGTGTCAACCAAAAATAGTCCATACTGCTTTCCACCCACTGAAATTGGCACATGTATGTGCATAAAGCGGACAAATGAATTTTTAAATGCTCAGCACACAAATGTCTCATGGCCATGATTTGAAGTGAAAACACTAGTGGAAGAAAAAGTGGCTAAAAGACTAGAAAGAAATGAAGACCAACAGCTGGAGAAATGCAAGAGCCACATGCAATCCAGGAAAGAGGAAAGAAGGATAAAAGTATAATTAGATTCACATAAAAGATAAAATTATTGCAGTTAGCATACATTAAATATTTTTTGCAGCAAAATGCATTCTCATATACAGTTGCTGTAGGAAAGTTATACCGCTAAAACTGGAAAGAAAATAGGTGCATCAGAGAATTTTATTCTTGAAATAGCATCTGCTACTATATTATTTGAGAATCCTTGAGCAGTAACTGTTCAAAAATATTGCAAAAAGAATAGTATAGCACTAAGAGCAACTACTATACATACTCCAACATATTTCTGAAATACACATGACTGAATGAACATTTGCCTACAGTCGGAAAGAAGCTGTGCTCCCTATACCTCAGGCAGAACATAAAGGTTCTGTGAGGTATGAATGTCCCAGGACACATTACTTCACGTAGTAAGGATAAAATCATTTATCACAGAGAATTCTTATCAGGGCACTAATGGCAGGAAAGCTCCTTGAAAGCAGTAGACAGACACTCAGTGAACAGCTGAACATCATCTCATATATATTGAAGTATCCTGGTCCAGAAATGGGATCATATCTGCTGCTAAGGGTGCTAAGAATGCTCAAGGAGTCTAACCATAAGAACTCATGATACAATAAGCACTGCCATGATATAATAGGCACTTGGGTTAACTAGAAAAAATGGAATTTACTTTTCAGGTTCATTAAAAAGCCTGGATTTTCATTGGTGACATACAAAATTTTCTTCTTCAGAGTTGCACACCAGACACATGAAAAATAAACAGTGAAAGCATCCTTTATAGTATCACATTCTAAATTTATCTAAAAAATAGGGGTGATTAAAGCAAGACAATGTTTCACTTAAATTATTCTCTAGATAAATCATCATTTATCCTTAAACATATTGGAAGTGAGGCAAAAGCAAACTAATGATCCAAAGCTTAAACTGTGACCTGAAGGTAATTTTAAAAATAAATTTTCAAAGATAGTATTCTTTTACTAGAAACAAAATAATGATATAATGATGACCTGATGTTATTATTTTAAGCATGCTATAACCTACATTTTATGGTAATGGGTTTATTAAAAATACTTCTGACAAACAAATCTATACATAACTGACATGATGTAAATGAATTATTACTCTTATTTTTAAAGCAAGTAATCAACAAGGCTTACCCTTCTCTAAGTAAACCCAGTATTTAGCTCATAGTAAAAAACATGAAATTCAGAATTCCCCTGGTGAAACATATTAACCAGGATTAAAACGTCCAAAAAATTCAGGTGCAATTACCAATTCTAAAGAATCAATTTAGTATTAACTCTCACTTCGCACTTAGTTCTTGGCAGGATTTACTTATCACCTTGCATACTAGAGCTCACTAGACTATAATTTGTGTTTATTCTAGGATTCAGATAAGAATGACAGTGCAGCTTGAAGTGATTGTCTCACCTCTTTTGTACCTGACTTCTTAATGAAGACAATCTGCAAGCCCTAGTACAATAGCCATGTTCTATTAAAACAAAACAAAAAAACACCACTGTGTTGCATATTGCCGAGTATGCAGCCATGACTGACAGTGATGACATCTCTGTGATAAATTACAGCATCATTCAATTTTGATCACTGAATCTACATTCTACCTACCGATCCACTTCCTCCAGATCTAAATAGAAGACAAATTGTAAGTTGCTGGTTTGCTTTTTGAAGGACAAAACACAAGAAAAGGTTCATTCTTTTCTTCAAAAACTCTCAAATGATGTCTAAAATTAGCTAACATTCAGCACAAGATAAATAAAAGGCTTAAAGTTTGTTGTTTTCTACATCATCAGCATTACTAAAAAGACAAATATTCAGAAAGAGACGGCAGAATAAGATTAAAGAGGATGGATGGGTAGCTAATTTCAGTTGTGCTAACTCTTATTCCCTGGGCCTCAAAAGCAGCCTTCTTAGTTTCTGGAAAATAAAGACTTGGCTTTCTTTTTTTTTTTTTTTTAAGTATTATTTTTGACCCCAGAAAGAAGCACAACTAGGCCATGTATCCCATATATAAATACTAGATAAAAACCACAATAACATTGTAGAATAACATGTGTATCTAAGTCCATCATCACTAATAAAGAACAGTTTGGGTTTTTGTTAGGCATGAACCTGCTGGAAAGTAGCTCTGCAGAGAAGGACCTGGGAGTGCTGGTGGACAACAAGTTAAACATGAGCCAGCAGTGTGCCCTTGTGGCCAAGAAGGCCAATGGTCTCCTGGGGTGCGTTAGGCAGAGTGTTGCCAGCAGGTCGAGGGAGGTGATCCTGCCCCTCTCCTCAGCCCTGGGGAGGCCTCCCCTGGAGTACTGTGTCCAGTTCTGGGCTCCCCAGTCCAAGAGAGACATGGCACTCCTGGAGAGAGTCCAGCGGAGGGCTACCAAGATGATTAGAGGGCTGGAGCACCTCTCCTCTGAAGAAAGACTGCAAGAGCTGGGCCTGTTCAGCCTGGAGAAGAGAAGACTGAGAGGCGATCTCATCAATGTGTATAAGTATGTGAAGGGGGAGTGTCAAGAGGATGAGGCCAGCCTCTTCTCCATGGTGCCCAGCAACAGGACAAGAGGCAATGGGCAGAAACTGAACCACAGGAAGTTCCATCTGAACCTGAGAAAAAACTTCTTCACTGTGAGGGTGACAGAGCATTGGAACAGGTTGCCCAGAGAGGTAGTGGAGTCTCCTTCGCTGGAGATATTCAAAAGCCGTCTGGATGTGATCCTGGGCAATATGCTCTAGGTGACCCTGCTTGAGCAGGGAGGTTGGACTAGATGATCTCCAGAGGTCCCTTCCAACCTAAACGATTCTGTGATTCTGTGATGAACAACCTACATACTAATAGGAATATTGAATAGTCAGTCTTTGATTGGCTATAAATGGAGGGGAGAAGTAGTAAAACATATATGATTTCATGAACTTTTTTTTCCCTTTTCTCTGCATGTTCACAAGTACATCTATATACAATAAAGAGTGATACACATAACACACAGAGTACAGACCTGCTAGCATAAATACTTTTCTGGGTGCAAGGAGAAAGACACGATAAGTAAACACTGTACTACTCTGTGCAGAACCCATGCAGAGCTACCTTTCCAGGAAAGGTTTCCTCCTCAGGCTCCCAAGTGGAAACTATAATGATTGATTAAATGTAACCTCCCCAACAGAGAAAATGGGGTTAGCTAAATTTGTGAACCTCTAGAAATAAGGCTAATAAGACTGTTTGGAGAGAGCCTACATTCTTAATGTCATTAGCTTATTTTGCACAGGGAAAGCAGATAATTGACTTAATTTAGGTCCCCCCACCCCTACAAGGTCCTTAAGAGGCTCTGGGTGGGGGGACCTGACTGCTATAGACTGGTTCCCTGTATGTTTTTAATATTTTAAAAGTAATACGTTCTAAGAAATAAATATATTCTCTTTATAAGTTTTACAAGATATCCTTTCATCAGTGATTTTACCTTTTTCTGAAGAACATTAATTTTTCTTTCTTTTACTTCCAACATATCTTTCATATCTCGAATCTCTCCAGCCAGGGTTCCTTTCTCTTCTGTGAGGTCTTGCAGTTGTTTTGTTTTTTTATTGAGAAAGGTTTCTTTTTCTTCCAATCGTAACCTCAAGGCATCAACCTAGAGTGAGTAAAACAAACATATTTTGGTTTTAGTAAAGATGAATAGCACATTTTAGTTATTTCCTCTAACTCCCTGATTTTAGTCACTTAAGAAATTTCTTTTGTATACAGACTTTCCAAACTTTTTCTCTGCTCAAAGAGATTCTTTTCCATTTTAAAATGTAACAAAATAATGAAAGCACTTTTAGCCCTAAAGCATTAATAGAAAGAGTAGAACAGTCAAATTTGAAATAAAACATTAAAACAGCCCTAACTTGACATATACATAAATGATTAAACCAAAATCATCTTGACTTACTAAATATATAATTCACTGAAAACAGTACTTTATATCCTGTATTTAGTTTAACTATTAAAGCCATGATGCACAACTAGGTACTATAGCCAACAGGCAAACATGGACACAGGTCAGTAAGCTGGAAACTAAATTAAAGACGCATAGCAAACAGGGAAATGACAAGGGTCTTTTCTCCAACACACATCTTCTAAGTGTTTTAATGAATGAGTGGGCCTTATTATACTTTCTATAGTAAGCGCAAATTCTTGTCAAGTAAAATAAGGGATATTTCCAAGGGTTTTCCTACACAGGAGCATCTTCTCCACCACTTTTAGTAAGGAAACACCTAACCATGTCATCATGCCTGACATAACTGCTTTTTCCCTTTACAAAATAAACCCTACAAAATCCCCCACACACAAAAAAAAAACCAGAAGCTGAGCAAGCATTCTAAGTACTCAGAAAATGTATGAACCATATTTTCTCATTTCTTGCTATACAAATGCTCCAGAATGCAATCTTATTGTTCTCTTAACACAATTTCAACAGTTCTCAAATTATCGTCAGGAGAATACTTGGTGGTAGGCTAGAGAAAATCTGTAGGTCACCTGATGCTGGCCACTATTTGTATGCAGCTGTTTCTATTAGGAGCTCTACTGCTAATTGCAATTAAAAGCTTGGGTACTTGTAAAAATTTGGAAGTAAGGATGAAAACAGCTGACTCTTTTCCATTACAAATAAGTGGGCTGGGGAGAAAAAAAGCACTGGCCATCTTCAGGGACAGTAGCAAAAAGAGCATCATCAGAAAAGAGAAAAACATTTGGTGAAACAAGGAACAAAGCAGTGAGAAGAGGTAAAATCTAACTGACAGGGTACCTGTTCAAGGAAATACAAAAGCAGGAACTGGCTCTTTGAAGAGTATGATCAAGAAACAGGAAAGTAAGAACAATATGAAAAGATGGAGAGGACCACAGCAGTAGACAAATATACATGGTTCCAGGAGGAAACACAATAAATGTCACAAAGGGGGAAGAAACAAAGAGCAAGACAAGGAAGTGTATATTTTTCAAGTTGACTTAACAATCCTACCTCACAGCTGAAAATCCTAAGTATCTCTTTTAGTATTACCTCTCTACATAGGATAATGAATTAATTTGAATGGAAAAGGTGTTATCCTGCTCAGAGGAGAGAAAAGGAAATAATCAATGTTAAGATGCACACTGAGACAACCTTCAATAACTTGTAGCATACTATTATTAGTCTTAGCTGGTTCAAAATGGTATTCACAGATTTTTTTCACAACTTCCTTAAGTTAAAATATAATCCTGGAATTCCATCCCAGTGAAGCAGATATTTAAGGGCTCTTATAATGATGTGATGCTGAAGTGGAAGTGAAACCTTAAGATGAAATTGCAAGAGAAAGTACAGCTGGAAAATGAAATCTTGTAAGCTTTAAAGCTGTTGCTGCCTCTTATATAGTATAGAATAACAGGGCAAATGGAAATCAACATTGCAATTGTTTAAAAATCAGAAGATCCAAACTTAGACTGACTGTAGAATATAGGGGGTCCAACATATGATGCATGTCCTATATGCTGACCTTCATGTCTTGCAAAATGAGGAGTTATACATTCCACTGAACTAGAAAGACTAAGAGTAACATATTAATTGTGGAAGAACTCATGAAAATATTTGTACGGAAGAGTGGGCTAAGTTGCACAGATAAAACAGAACTGTAAGGGAAAAAACTCAGAAATTAAGCTGATTTGGAATATATCTCTCTTCAGTTTAAAATATATATCAATTTCTATGTCTAACTCAAAACAGGCTGTTATGGTGGAAAAAAATTAATTCAAAACAGTAAATGCCAAATAAAGGATAAACTATCACCTAAATTCTACTATTAACACCTTTGTAATTAAAAAAAAACAAATAAACAAACAAACAAAGTAGAGATCCCAATTCAACAGCTTAATATGAAGAATATGTTTAGGTTTAACCATCAGTATTACAAGAGTTGCACTGGGCCCATGCATTGGTCCTTTCAATGAGCACTTCAACTAGATCATCCCTGCATGCACACACCATTCAGAAATGCAGTTAACAAATGAATCACTGAGCAGCACACCATCAACAGAGCTTTGAACATGGGTGGGGAAATTTGGGGCAAAACATAGATTTCATCATGTAAGAAGCTTCCAAATACTAAAAGAGATTTTTTTTAAGGTAACTCTTATATTACTGAAAACAAATTTCTAAATAAAATAATCAATAGAAAAATTTGTTATAACCATGAAAAAACATAGTATAATTTAGTGGCTTATGCAATTTGATCCCCCCATACAAGCCTTTTAAGAGCTCTTCTTAAGAAATTTGCCCTTTTAAGTACTATAAAAGAACAACAAACCCAAGCCATTGTTAGTGCTAAGCTTTACGGATCCAGTTCTGCATTCCTTGTGCACTCTCAAACTCCCAAAGTCCAGCCTCCCTTGTTCTTCACAAAACATTTCAGTTTTCCGGACTGCTAGATAACAAATCGTAACTTACAATCTAGGAGAAGAGACACTAAAATACTGTCGCACACCTACCGCCACAGTTGCACCTTGCCAGATTCAGTTCTGTTATGTTCGATTGAACCCGTCTGAGGGGCAGTTTGAGTCAATAGTCTTTTCTTCTCTATCCATCCATTCCCTACCCTAAGGGCTGAGCAGACAATTCTCACTCTTCCTCACAAATTTCTTTCCACACCTCTCTTCATCCCACTAAATTCAACTCAGGGATAGGGATTTGTAGCATTAAAACTTGCAAGAAAAACAAGCAGGGGTAAGAGGAAGAGGAGGTGGCTCTTAAATCCACATCTGTGAAAACCTCTGTGTGGGGAAGGGGAGTAGAGCCCAGTCCACATCAGTTTCTCAGCCCTGGTCCTGCCCTCATACAGCAGTTACAGAGCACTGAGTGGCTGGACCCAGAAGCATCTCCTTCCACTACTAACCATCTCTCCTACTCAGCAGGAAAAAACAAATAAACCAACCCTATTTCCCAAGCATGGGCTACAAATCCACAGCAGAAAAACAACCAGGAACACAAAGTAACTTATACACGGTCTCTACTCCTAAATCACAGAATCACAGAATCGTTTAGGTTGGAAGGGACCTCTGGAGATCATCTAGTCCAACCTCCCTGCTCAAGCAGAGTCACCTAGAGCATATTGCCCAGGATCACATCCAGACGGCTTTTGAATATCTCCAGCGAAGGAGACTCCACCACCTCTCTGGGCAACCTGTTCCAATGCTCAGTCACCCTCACAGTGAAGAAGTTTTTTCTCAGGTTCAGATGGAACTTCCTGTGAATGAATAGATGCAAATTCCACCAGGAGGGACAAGAGACTGTGCACGGTAGTTTTCTTTCATACAGAGAGGAAAAATGCTTACAATGTTGTAGAACTCTACTCCACAGTAGACCCACAACCTCTGACTTTCCTTTTACTGATTAGCTGTCAGACTAGGCACACAAAAACCTTTAGGTTAGCAAAAGGCTTAGCTTACTCCAGATACATTCCTGTGAATAGTTACACCTTAGATCAATTCTTTCAGGTCCATGATAATTTTTTACATTTAAAAATGATAACACGTCTTTAAGGGGGAATTTCATTCTTCTGAAGGAAGTTGCACACAGGCTTAAGATCGGAATATATTTAGATATAAGTGATATAATTTGTGCTTAGAACTCCAGCTTCCACAAGAGACTGATGTTAATATAACACTACTTCAGTTTTCATTTAAGAATTCTTTTCCAGCCTTAGTAGCTTCAAATAAAAGCTAAAAAGTATGACAGAAGCACAGCCTGAGTTGCACTGTGAAACTGTTCTAAAAGGTTTGAAATGGCCAAAGAATCTCTACCGCAGCAGCACCACCGCAGGCAGGGACAGTGCAAGTGTCGGGAAGGAAAGACTACAGCATGCTCAAACACACTCTTAGGCAACAGATCCCCTCTTCCAATCCCAGTGTTTCCTATCATCCCTCCTCTCTCTCTGCAAAGTGAGAGTGGGCTCTGGCTGCTCCAGAGCCAAACAGGTCTCCCTTGTGGCTAACCCAGAGAGGTCAAAGAGGGGCTTATGCCCTGCATTTGCTGTCTGGGACTCTGACACTTCCACAACAATTTGTAAGACCGCTTCCAAGCCACAGCAAATCCAGTGTTAGCCTTAGGAGGCTAAACTTTATTTCCCAGCTCTTTCTCAATGAATCATAGGTCAGTGAGTGCTTGATCTACTGCTTCAGCTGAAGTTTGAGTTAGGAGGGGTCGCTTCCTAAACTAATGAAGCAGAAATCTTTCACAAATATGGTGAGAGGCTAGTGAACTGGATTACTGACAAAGCCTAGCAGCACTACAAAAAAGGGGGTAAAACATCAGCTGATAGCAGCAGCCTATGCTTTGAATTTGTGAAGACACCTAGGCTGTAAAAATTCATATAATTTCCCATGCCTTAGTCTGAAGCACAGAGATTCAAAATAATCTTGTGAAAACCATACATTTTTCTGCTTTTTATTAAAACAGCATCCCATTTGGTGTCCCCTTTTTTCCCCCTTTGTGCAGAAACATTTTGTTTTTACTATCACATATCATCATCAAAGCCAAGCACATGCGAGAGCTCAAATTATCTTACAGCTCCTGTAAGATCAGAAAAAGAATAGATAGCATGACTTTCAACCTGTGTCATGCTTTTCTCCTTGCAAGTACAGGGACCATAACCATCTCCATTCTTCCTTCCTAGAAGCAATTTTATGTGGAGCTCAAATTAAAGATTATGTCCTGACATCAATGTCTGGAAGAAAGAAAAAAGCATCTGCCAGATAGATCTTCTTTTTCTTACATCTCCTCAACCAGTGGTCAGATTTCTGGAGACTGATACAGCAGAGCACTTAAACTCAAAAAGATCACCTATACAATGAAGCCTAGATATTTAGATAAAATAGACATATCATCCCCCAAAGTAACATACACAGCAAAGGGCCATTCCAAAATCAGTTCTCTATGTGAGCTCTCGCAGAGGCAGAACCCTGAGTGAATGCCAATTTGGGAGACTGAACAGGCAACTCATACTGTGTGTGGTCTTAGGTGAACAGATTTATTTTCTATTCACAGGAATGCAACGTGGAGGTTTACAAGAACGCTGGTTATGCCAGTCATTTTCCCCTTCTCTACATTCTTGTTTCTGCCTCCAGTAATCATGAACCCAGACTTTTACATTTCTCATAACGTTAAGCAAAACTACCTCAGCCTGAACTACATGCAACCTTTTACTATACACAATCTGCTTGGTGCTAAGCATGTATGACATCATTTCATAGGTCAAATCTGAACCTCCAGATGGCATAAAACTAAAGAGTTGTTAAATCAGCTCCTCATCTTGTGGAAGACAAGGAGCAAAATAAGCTACTTTGTCTAAAGCCAGGATGAATTTGCCAATATTATAAATTTATCTTCCCTGAAATTGGTACAATGAAATCACATATCCCCAAAATAATGAAACAATGAAGTATTCCAAATGTAGCATACCAATACACTATGAGAAATGTCTGCCATTTTGTCACTGCTTCTTTTATGTCTACTGTTTTATTTTAAATACAATCTGAAATAAAATATGGGTCATTTTACAGCATCAGATACATTTTTTAATATATGAGAGAATAAGGATATCTGGTGCACAAAACCTTCTCTTTGGCTTTTCACTCAACACTACGTAATTTTAAGAGTCCTTGACTTATTTTTCCCAAGCTTTGGCAGTACATATACTAGCAAAACTTGGCAATCTAAAGAACACCATCCTTTTCCACAAAAATAAAGCAAAACCAGATCTGATAGCTAACACATAAAGCATTTCAAAGACCACTGTCCAAGTAAATTGCTTTTTAATTTTGTCTAACTGATTTTTCCTCAGCAACTACTTATTTCAACTATTTAATACAATAAACTCTGTCACTTGCTCTAGAAATATACAATACTTTGTAAGACTTCAGAATTGGGCTATACTTTAGAAAGAAAGGAAAAGTTTGTGTAAGCAGTAAAAATTGCCAAATTCAAAGTCAAACTTTATTAATCTTCATGTCACCACCCACCACTCATGACCAGCTCTAGCTGTGACATCTATTTCTTGAAGTCCCTCACTATTAACTGTTTAACTTATATGCTGTGTTACGTATATCATTTACAAAAGCTTTTTCAATGCTATGGAGGTCTGTGAGGAAGTAAAACGTGAAGCAGCATTACTGTGTTTCACTGCTAAGAATTATTTATTTTACCATGAAAAATAAATATATTTGTTAAAGCAAAGGTTTGGTGGGGGGCAGTTTGGAGCAATTCGGAATTTACTAGTCAGGCATTATATATACTGTAACACTTGCAGTGGGGCAATATAGAAGGCTAACTATAAACCATTGTCAATCTTTCTCCTAATCCCACCTCTGTTCCAGCAGACACTGCACTCAATGTTTGCCACCATATGTCCACAAGCTAGTCTTCTGCCCATTCTTATTAGCATTCTCTCCTTTCCTGATGACCACTTACTGGCTCTAAAGGGTTTTTTACACTTTTCTGAGCTACTACTTGTTATCTTAGTGTATCATGTAGAAATCTTTCAAGGGAATCATTTCAGTTGGAGAAAAAACGAAGTAGTGTAGAGCATAAAGAATAGAGCAAGTTTTCTTCAAGATCTTAGTGCCCATCTTTATATATCCATATATATCTGGGAAATGTAATCTACTCGGTTTTCATTATGAAAACTGGTTTAAACTATGAAAAAAGAACTGTCATTTCAGTTTTGTATACACAAGAACCGAGTTATGAGTACAGAGGGGGTATCTTCATGGGTGCCTTTTCGCAAACATAAAAATTGATTTGCCAGTATAAAAATGATGTCACATATTTTTTAAAAAGTCTATATTGTACTCTCCATTTCAGAAGTAGCAAAAAAATACTATTCTAAGATATAACAATAAAATGAAAACTATACCCTCATCATATTGGTCTCACATTTTTCAGTTTGATATGATAAAAATTTTATTTTTTTCAAAGCAGTGGGTATATCTGATAATCTGAAGTATAATACATTTGTTTCTCTCTCTCTCAAAAAAAAAAATTAGATCCATGTACAAATTCAAGGCAGGACTTGGCCCTAACCTGAAACCGAACACACTTGAATTTGGTACAATTAATATTTCTACAGTAGAAATTATAAAAGAAAGCAAAATGGGCATACACTTACTACATTCTTGTCCCAAATTGAAACTTTAGTGAATTAGCTAGCTCTTTCCTTAATTACAGAAAAACTCCACTTTCAACCATTGCTTTTAATGACAATCTTCCCACTCCCATTACTTGGGGTATTATGATTTCTCTAGTTTGAATTTTAATTCAGAAAATTATGTTATTATAGAGCTGATAGTTTAAAGGATAACTTGCTTTATTGTCCTCTTTTTACTACTTCAATATCTAAGAACTGGCAAAAGGAGAGGCTTTTTAAGCAGATATGTAGATCCCAGCTCATCAGGACAGAGACCAGATCAGGATGTGGTTTATAAACGCCAGACAACGTTAGCTTTACGTATCAAGGGAAAAAAAAATCGTTAACATTTCCCTCACAGAATCACTATCATGAACTCTTTCAACTCTTCCGTGCAAGGAAGGCAGAACCCCTTAATAGCACAGTAGATCAAATGCACTTACTCTCCTTTACTTATTTCTTGAAAGGCAGAACTTAGACATTTTATCTACAGCTCCCAGACTTCCTCTCGACAGTCAACCTAGCCACCTCCTCCACTAATCAGTCTTGATTTCCCTTTCATTCTTTTTCTCACTAGTCTAGATTATGCTCTCCTTTAAAACAGAAAAGTGGTAATTCTAAGTGGTCAAACTACACTACAAAAGGTTTTAGTCAAAATGGAGATGGCAGCCAACATAAGAACGGTTCCCTCAGGCAGTTTGAAACCGATGCTTTATGGAACATTATATGCCACAAAGAATTGTGACCGTGTGTGGCCTACCAATGCAGCCAACTGCCTAACAGCTGTTTTGTTCAAACTTATATCTTTGCCTACTCCTACCATTAAAATTAGGTAGTTTAAAATGACTAGTCCAAAGTTCAGATTTTAATATTCAGAACAGTTCCAGCAAATTTTGGAAAACACATGGGAATTGTAACTCATGTGCTAATACTTAAAAGTATTTGTTAATAAAACTTCCAACACTAACCTTACCTCATTGAACTTACCTCACTGATTTTTATGCTCACTATAAAACTATACCTGTCATAATATTTTTGAATTACTGCAGAAGGATGTAAGTCATTCCAGAGTCACTGTTATTTAGCAACATAATGACAGTTATAAATTCAAAATACTTAAAACCAATTTTCAAAACTATCAATCTTGGTAGCTTTAAACTTTTGAAATTTGTCTCCAATAACATTCAAATTTTATTATTCTTAAACAGATTAATTAAAGTGTCACAATGTTCTTTTTAAAGTCATGCCAATACATTTAATTGCTTCATGAAGAAATTGTGTATAATTCCAAAATAATATAAAAACATTAGTAAATATCCATTAGCTTTATATATGCTATAAATAGAAAAAAAAAAAGTCAATTCTTACATGCACTGTTTTTCCAGTTCTATTTTTTCTTAATATTTAGAGTCAGTGATTACAACATTCAAACATAGGAGCTGCCTGAAGGTAAACTTCTCTCCAGCTTAGGTAGGGAGTCTACTATGACTGAAGGGATGAGTTGTGCCCTTGACCTCTCTCGATTCCACACACGTTTCGAGTGAAGAATCTTGTGATTCACCCTGTTCTGAGACTTAAAGGCTATTTTATGTCTCCTGCTTGTTTATCCTCCATTCCTACATCAGCAAGTCCAGCTGGATTCAGCTTGACTACACTTACCTATAGCTAGCTGGTAAACACAGTGACATAAGACAGCTTGGACAATGTTATTCATTTATTTATAAGAACACAACCAACAGAGGAGAAGGTTAAAACAATAACCTATAAGTAAACAAATCCTGTTTACTTTAAATATAACTCGAGGTTTTACTACAAGAAGTATGCCCTTTCAGCTTTTGCATCTCGCCTGCCCACATTTTTCCAGACACCAAGCTATGGCCTATTTCTCTGCACACCCTCTCTAGGGGAATTAAGCTTTTAACTGCTTGCAATCTGATTAAAAATTTCCCTAACAAAAGCCAAGAATGAAGTCCTCTCTCCCCCAGCAAGCCAGGCTCCATAGACTACTTTGGCAAGAATATACTCAACAGCACTGACATCTATATTGTTTGAGTACCAGCAAGTGAAGTGGTACAGCTCTGGTTAGCCCTGTCACTTGTCCTCAGCCCAAACATTTGGTGTCTGTGCTCTTCTAGACTGCAGAACTTTCTCACTAGCTCTGGGTTTTGAGACCCATAATCCAGGACAAATCCCTTGTTTTCACCCCAAAACAACTGCTCCTCTTTCCAAGCTTCTTTGGTGGCTGACTGAGCCTTCCAGAGCTCCTCTGAAACAGCAGCCCCTCTCTGTGACTCTGTTTATCGCTATTTAAAATAGAAAGAACATTTAGGATTCTTTGAGATCTCATTGATTTTTGTAATAGTGTCTCCAGTGTTTTAAGTGAATAAGCACCATCTCAGCATTATTCAGTTCATTTGTATTTAAGATTACTAGGCAATTCTACCGAATTATCTACCTTTGCCAAACCAGTCAGAAGTTCTATACTTCCTTTAGGACTGGGAACTGCATCAGTGCACAGCAACTGCTCCCTAGGAGCTTAAGAGATAAGGGTGAATATCTAATATCTAGAGCCCTTTGATATAGGTTAAACATTATCAGGAAGCAGATCCAATAAAAATGCACCATGCGATCGATCTGTGTACGCACAGAAAGTCAGATGATTCATGACATGTTGATCTTACTGCATAAGCTTAGATAAATTGCACCTCACACTAACTTACCGTACAAATGTTGCACAATAACTCACATACCAATTGCCTAGTCCACGTACAAGTAGATTTGATGCATCTCTAAAATGGAATTATAAATATTGGGATGCATGAGAATAACTAAGAGATAATAAGGGTTCCCTGAACTACTGGATGTTAGATGAGTCCAAGTAACTGATCACATACGTGCTATTAGCATGCCACATGAATAAGATAAAATATTATTTTTAGTATCAATTAAATTCTTACAACTTCAACTTCTGATCAGCAGGACAAGGTTTTGTTTTGATCAAGAGAAGAGTGATTGTAAGAAATATTTGCATATATGAGGCAAGATGTTACTGTATTAGATAGACAAAAAGGATATGGGATATAAGGTACGTGGCATTCCAATAGTAATATTCTGAAGAGATAATATGTCACATAAGTTGTCAGGTATCATTTTGACTAGTTTTGAGACTTGCCCATAACAAAAGCTCTTCTTGAGGAAAAAAACTTCACTCAAAGTCCAGTGATTCTCCAACACTTGACACTCCCTCAATATTTACAGATTTCAACCAAAGTTGGTAGACCCTGTTACTAAAAACTTGAAGTTTTAAAAAGCCAAGTTTCAGAACAAATCACTTCCTTCCTTCAAAAGCCTCACTTATAGGGCTTAAGAGACTCTGTATCATAACATATATTACAACTGCAATTTAGGGCACTATCCTCATTCATTCAACACTAATAGTTTCAGAATGTTAGTGCCAAGAATGGATTAAAATTTGAGAAAATCTGTCCTTTTACTGAAAGCAAGTAATATCAGTATTCTCTACTAAGTGTTGTAATTATCATTACTAATGAGAGACTCTCTACATCTGGATGCTTCTGTTGCTCCGATCAGCACAGATATTTGTAGGCAAGGTACTTCGCAGGACTGTTCTGCACTTTTACATGCACTTATGCACTGCAGTCCAAAATGATTCTATTTGTTGACTTTTATGTCACGCTCCCTAACTTCTTTTTTATATCCAATGCACTAGTTCATTTGGGAGTTGAGAAAGAAAGTAAAAGAAAGCCTTTTCCTCCTTCTCACAACATCTTGTACTCTGCCCACAAGAGAGAAGAGGATAGTCAGGCTTCACTCTATATTCTTCATTTCTTTTGCTGGCTTCAGAGTCATAATCTTTTTCACTCATGCAGATTTGGGGGCCTGTATTTTCTTGTGGTCCAGAGCTGTATCCGAATACCCTGTTCAACAGCTGTTTTTAAAACTGATTTTCCTTTTATAGAATGCAGCTGAGTTTGGGTAATAGACACAGTAATGATTCAGCTGGTAATAGTACACAAATTAACAATTATTATAAATGCTAAGCGTATTCTGGAGGAAAAAGTACATGCTGAATGTGCAACTAGAAACTGTAAAACTTGACTGCACTGACCACATTGGGTACAAAGCTCTCTATCTTTATCCTAATAGATTAGATTGAACCATGCAGGTATATCAGAACCTCGTAGATCTCAAGTCAGAGGCCCTTGGGGCAATAAGACTTAGGGTGAGAAACAAAAGTCAGCCTCCTGGTTGATATGTTTTTATGTAATAATGAAGTGGTACACATATGCTCAAAATGCCCTTTTTTTCAGGAAAAGACTTAGCTACGTACAGACTTAGTGCATAGATGTCGCTGGTGAACTGGGACTTGTGCACAATCCCCTTTCACATCGACAGGATGAAGGTCACAGGTTGTCTGTACTGCTTAAGGCTGGGCTTCCAGCTCTAGTGTAAAACTTGCTGGTTACCATGGTGTCCTATAAACTTACAAAATGAAAGTATCAAGAAAAGTTGTTTGTTCTTCAAAACTCCAGGATTTCCTTGCAGCCAGAAACAACATATTTCACTATTGGTTATAACGATTTTGATAAAATCCACCCAAACTAACAAATACTTTTACTATTTTGCTGAGGAACCTTAATTTCAATAAACGACAGGGTTGAGGTTTCTAGTGAAAAGCTTTTTATGAGATTAAAATAAGATATACATCAAACACACTCTCTCTTTTGTTGGCTGCACCAGTTAATTGTTATATCCATGTTTTTCCCCAGTCTTGTGCAATTTCAATGTCCAGTTTAAGTATGAGCTGCATTTAAGGACAGATTCAGGGATAATAAATCCAAATTAAGAATCAACGAGATGATACAACCCAATTGAATCATATTACATAAAGCATCTGCAAGGGGAAAACATTTAAGGCACTTTTCCCTACCTAAACACTGCAAAGCAAGCCCTAGTTGGCTCAAGTCTTTCATAAATATTAAACACGTAAGACTGTATGTGCTAGCAAACAGGTTACAAATTAACTTTAAAAACAAAATAAAAATGACATCCCATTTCACATTCTTTGCTCTACTATGCCAAGGACACAAATTTCATGGAATTTGTAATTCAGCTCTGCTGGAACAAGAAATGAGAGAAAATAAAGAGATTAATAATGTAATTAAATTATATATTTCTAGAAATAAAACTAGAAGTTATGTAAGAACAGATTTCCTCAGGAAAAATCTTTATTTCCTTATTCAGAGTTAACCATCCCTTCTAAAATGCTTGATTCAAGTAATACAGAGCGACTGATATTACATTATTACATGCATTTTTTTTTTTTTTTTTTTTTTTAAATACAGACTGAAAGTTCCCTAAGTGGACCCTAAAGGACTACTCAGGCATGTAGTAAGGTAGTACACTCCTGGTAAAAGTTTATCTTGGTATCCACTGGACATTAACAGGATGAGAACAATGACAGAGGTCTGCTAATAAGAACATTTCCAAAATATTCAGGAATATGAGAAATATATTCAGGACATTCAGGATGTGAGAAAGCATTGATTTTCTCATCATTTTTTAAATAGTAAAGTTTGCCCATCACCTTCTCTGAGGCAATATCTCACCTTAATGGGAAGCCTTTTTCAAGCAAAGGTGATATGCATTCCACCTAAAGCAAAGTCTTTTGCTTCCTGGGAGGGATAGGTTGACTTAGGGAATAACCTAGTAAGCACATGACTTTCTCAAGTCAATCAAAGGTGTAAAAAAAAAAAAAAAAAAAAAAATTGACCTCTGTTTGTAAGAATAATTTTTCTTTAATATAAAATTTATTTTCAATGGATTAGGAGAAAACAATCTTTTTTGCTAGAATCTAATGGCATAAACTGCTGATATCATCACTGATTCATTCTGACTGATCAAACACAGAGAGAATAGTGCATGATCTCAGTATTATAAATGATCGAAATAGAAATTTAAAACTCAGTCGATGATGCTGATTCTTTTAAGTAGCATGACATAACCATAACTCTCCAGTGATGGCATCTGGAAGATTAAAACATCTTTCTAAGGGAGTGAAGTGCTTAATAGATGCAACTTGCATAAAATCTACTTTTTTAACCGATAATAAGATTTGAGAGTAAGTAAAACTTACTTTGCTTTAGGAGTAAGTAAAACTGTTATAAGTACATTAGCAGAAAATTCAAGTCCAAGGTCATAAAGCACAAAATTTCAGATTCATGAAGACACTCTCTGGCTTATAGGTAGGGGAAAAAATAAACTATATGAGGCCTTTAAACTATGGTGTCAGAGAGGAGTTCTTAAGCATGAGATCTAGTGACAACTATATGAGAAAACCAAAACTGAAACTAGTTCTGAAGCTGTGGAACAAACATGGTATTTGCTGATTAGAAGAGGCCTATAAGCGCTTTCTTTTAGTTTCCTATTCCTAATGAAGCCTTTACAATATATAGTCTATCATCTCTTTATTATTATGCTGAACTCAATAAAAATTCCAGATTCTGCAAAGCATAACCCATCAGGTCACAAATAAAAAGGGCAATATGCCAAAAAGTCTACAGTTAATTAACCATCAGATTTAAAATAATTAAGAGTATTGAAAGATTTATTTGTGTTACTTTCTCACAGTTCAAGAACTATAAAGTCAGATCATTAAATAAGTAATTATTTTTCCTCTGTTTCAGTTGAGAAATAATAAAATTTTTTCCACAGATAGGCATTTGGGTGCCAATTAGGTTGATTTTGAAAGTATGTAAATAGATTGATCACAAATTAAAGCCCATCAAAATGTCAGCTAAAATCTAATAGGTTCTAAATCTGAATAAGTAAGACACAATAATCATTTAAAATATAAATGTTATTCACTACTACATACCATTTACGTTTAACTAAAAAATTTAAAACGATCTAAATAAAATGCAAGAATCAAAGGATTTTTTTAATTAAACGTATGTTTTTAAAGTCATACTATTTTATCTTTTCTTTACATTTTATTCCATCACTGAATTGTTCCTTGTTCCACAAGGGCACTTATGTCCCTCCTATAGCCTACAGGCATGGCATTTATTAGAAAGTCAAATACAGAAGCTTGTTGAATCCTTGTAAATGGCTCAAAGCCCAAATTTCTGAAGTCTAATATGTGCTAAAATATAATAAAAATAAAATATTTCAATTTTATTTAGGATGTTTAGGAAAGATTTCATGAACATTGTAATCAGGAAAAAATTCAATCTGATGCAACAGATTTAGATTCTGGTCTTGCCTTAAATCTGAGGCATCTGTCTTTTCAGTAGCTACATGTGAAATAAATCCTATAGCAGGACTAAACTTTCCGTTTTTTACAAGATCTGAGAAAAATATACACTGAGGAACAATTGCATGAGGACAAACAACAGATATGCTATAGCAATTTACTCACAGAGCTCATGTAGAATTTTGCCTTATTAGGTGAAAGAGATAAAAACGCTAACAATATAAGCACAAAAATTTAGCTAGATTTGGCAGATATTTAAGAATTCCTGAATTACAGAAATAAAAATTATTTGTCAGCATTGCTTTAATGTGATATCTGACAAAGTTACTGCTTCTCATGTGAATGGTAGTGTTCACTAATCCACACCAAAGACAAGGAAGAAAGATATCACTTAATAGCTCGCTTATGCAAAATAGCTGCTTGCTGAGAATAAGGAGAGAGAAAAGACGTGATTAGTATGACTTCACATTATAAGAGGAAAAAGCTACTGCTGTAATAGCAAACTGTTGTTCAAAATGAACAACTCTTGAGTGACTCAAAATTCAAGGCAATACATAGCTGACCTGTGTATCACAATTACTTGCTTTTAGCAAAGAAGTCAACACGAAAAATAAAAAAAAAAACCCTAATATGGCTATTCAAATGTACCAATGGCTTTGGATGGTTTAATCAATGGATTACTTACCCAGGAACTTGTCAGCTGCTCTAGTCTTGTACAACTGCAGGTCACAGTTCTCTCAACACTTTTCCCTCATCAGTGCCTTATCCAGAAACAAGTGAAACAAGCACCTCCAAATAGCATCAATGTAATATGTGTTATCTAATCTGTGGAACTTTCCAGAATGCCAAGAATAGCAAAATCCTCTTTGGATACTTGTATCTATATCTTTTAGATATTATCAGATAGCTGGATAACCGCATGTATGTTATGGCAGTTGGTTTTGGTACCATGGAATAGTCCCGGTAACATTAGATTTAGTACTATGGACATAGCCCCTACTAGAAGCTACAACGAACAGCTTTACTAGACAAGCTTGCAAGTGGCTTGAGAACAAGGTTGCAAACATACTGCTTTACTGAGTCATATGATAACTACTTATTTTCTTAAAATCTCAGTTCTGGAAAAAAAAAATCTGGTTGTTATGATAGTTGAGAAAAGCCAAGACCTGAAATCTCAAAAGAAGAAGAAAAATATTTTAAAATATCCAAATTACATTTTAAATCTGATTTTCAGACTCAATTGTAGACTTATGATTTAAAATGTGAGGGCTCAGTAGTTTTCAGATTTATGGACCCTAATAGTTTTATAGTGGTATTCTGAGTTCCTTTAGAAATTGGTCTGTAAAATGCTGTATCACGTATCAATTTAGTTTTCCAAGTCACTGTTCAAAGATGTCTTAGAGGCAGCAGATGGCCCATCAACTGAAAATCATGAGGCTTGGCAATATCACTAGGGTGAAATTATTCTGTTTATAACAATTATCTTCACCAAAAGGTAGACTGAACAACTACTGAAACAGAAGTGCAGCCATTTTTCCTGCTGCAAATGTATTTACTTTTGATGCTGGAAACGGACTTTCCAGCCTTTCCAAAGATTGTACTGGCTTGAAATAAGAATTCCAGACAAGCAGAGACTACTTAGACCATGGAAGGCTGCTTGATGCACAGAACCTCAAGAAAAGACTGAACAAGCAGTGTCAGATTCCAAACTGGTAACTCCTTCTTGATGTCGTCATTGCAGTAACATTCTTGAGGCATTTTAGGCAGAACAGGAGAAGGTATTTTTCTCTAAAGGACTTCAGTTATTGCAGAAACGGTACACCTTCACCTCATATATTCTATGTATTTGCAAGATCTAAGATAATTCATGAGACAACAATACTACAAGGAAACGCATGAGACTAGAACTAATGACATAAAAGCAATGATTTTATCCTTTGTCCAAAGCCAGTGCTTATAAGAAAGGTTTCATGCTAAATTAAAAATAAAAAATTATGCAGGGATGAAATCAGACACAAAGAAGTTTCAGTTGCATTTTTCCTAGCATACTTGCAGAGATTAGCTTGCCAAGTATTTATACTGAATACAGTCTGACAGATCACCTAGCAAGAAGTCAGAGACATGTCAAGATCTGCTCTTGCTTTTATTTATTTTTCAGCTGGAAGCTATAGGTTTACTAGTTTACCACAATCCTCCTCCACCTGGGAGACACTTGATTTTTCAGGACAGAATAGCATCTTCATGAGAAATATAAAGCGAAGCTGCTATGTGCTGCCTACACAACAGTCCTGACACTAAACAAACTATGCAACATTAGATACGAAAAGAAACTGTGTCACAAAACAGACAGCTCTTATGATGCCGAATACACAAGGGATAGTTTCAGAAAAAGAATCAGCAGTGAAATAATTCTGAAAAACTACCTTGAGAGAAAAATCCCTGCAACCTGTAAGATTCAAGAGTTACAATTAAGACATAGTGACTAAATAAAGCAACAAAGAAACAAACAACTCTCAGCTGAGACAACCAATTCAAAGAGAATAAAAGCCAACTCTCTGATTCTTCAGAGTACAAGAAACACAAGAATCTACACATCTTAACGTTAAATTCAAGGATGCCATCATATTTCTTCCTTCTCAAAAATGTCCAAGACAATGGTGATTATCATGTAAACTTTATTATAACACAAAAAGAAAAACATCATAATCTACACATCTGTGATTGATCCTGCCCTGTATTAGAACCTACATGCAAAAATCATTAAGCTACCACCACCTACCCTGGAATAGTTCGAAAGAAATCTTTCCTTCTCTCTATTCCCCTACCTCACTTCAAGGAACCCCATCAATTTTATAGAACGCATAATCTGAAACAAAATTGTGGGTAATATGTACCTAATATAGTCTGACTGTTACAGAGCAACATATTCCAGACTTATGGGCCCTCAAAATCCTGCAAGCATATCCCAGATTTTAATATACTTGAACCAATGTTCTATTTGCTCTAAGGGAATACATCTGGGTGAAACTTAACAACTATTATAGATCAGAATGAAACAGAAAAAAAAAAAAATCAACAGCAGGAAAAAAATAACTATTTAGACAAAAAAAAAAAAAAGAAAAAAGAAATCCCCAAGGCAAACTCATTCCTGACATCTCAGTCCTCAAGCGAGTCCTACCAAAACAGCTTCAAATGAATTGCCTGGGAATAGAATTTGTAACTCTACTGGATACTAAAATGGCCATAAAAAATGGTCCACAGAACAATGCTGAAAGGCAGCATCTATGAACTTTTCAGTTAGTCCTGTGCAATTGAAATGTGTTCCATAAGAAAGCCCAAACCTGGACAGTCAGTAATTTGTCTTAAAACTTTGGGAATCACCTCTGTAAAATATCCAAAATATAAAATAAGACTATATGACTGCACACAAAGGACAAAAGAGCATTCTCCAGGATAGCTAATTCTCTCACAGCAATTGGCAAAAGTATTCAGAACAGAGTTAATCAGCATAATCTTTGAGCTGGGAGAGCTTCATCTATAAACAGTCATAACCTTCCCTAAAATGAGACTTAGCAAATTAAGACTACTAGAATCTCAAAAGGATCTAAAATTGGGCATTGAAAGAATGATATGGCTGTTCATTTTACTGTACTCTGCTAAAATTTAAATGTATGTACAATAAAATGGCAATTCATTTCCTTCCAATCTACTTATTTGCATTTCCTTTGAATCTTGTTAGCATAAGTCTTAGCACTGAACAGAAAAACGTTTGTCAAACAACTATAGGCTAGCATCTCCCACCTTCAGGAAAGGAGCGGATATAAAAGTAATGTCACAGGAAGTGCTGTTAAAACTAAAAAAAAAAAAGTTTAATTATATATGACAATTGATTCAAATACATTAAATTGTGATCATCACACATTAGCTAGTAAACCACTAACTTCTTGAATTTGTACACATATTTAAATACATAGTTCTGTGTGTGTTTTATTTCTTTTCAAGCAGATTTTGCCGCAACACAGAAGAAAACGTCACAACAGAGATGAAAAAAAGTGGGGGGGAGAGATTTCTGACAAAGCATACAATCATGCCAGGGTCCAAATGACATTTTCTTCCACTATTTGTAGAAGTGATTAGTGTTCTAATTGTCTACAAATGTTCTACCTGGAAGTGAGAAAATATAACTATAGCAATATCTCAAACTAGGCAATCATTAGCAAGCTTCCTCTAGCTCAGTTTTCCTGTCCATAATATAACCATAATAATTAGTATACTCGTCTCACTAAGGTACTGTCAGGTTTCAACACTTTGTGGAAAAAAAGAGGGAGAGGGCGGGGGAAGGACAAAAAGACCACTGTGAGAAGTGTCTTACACAGAAAGCCAGGGGAACAGGAAGTGCACAAAAATGTGCGTAATGCCACAAAGGCAGGAAAGAAAAAGTAGATGGAGTAATGCAGGGTTACATCAGGGTAGCAGGCAGGCAGGCAGAGCAGTTTGTAAAAGGATCATGGTTACTTTAGGAGCAAGATCTCTTCCAAAAATTCCCAAGGAGAGATGAAGAGTCCTATAACGTACAAGGAAGGACTGTAATTAATTACAGTTCTCCTATTCAAATTGTGAAGTACTCTCAAGACTTCTGATAGAGACACTAAAGAACTGTTATTATACTTTACAACAATAGGTTGGAAGGAAAAATGTAACATGATGTGCAGCCTCTTAAGAGCAGGTATCCTCCAGCTCAATTTCTGCTAGCATTATTACTATGAGCACTATGTAGAAATCAGATCATTATCTCTAGAAAGTGAAATTCACCCTTACTAAAGTAGTCTGTATAAAAGTTTCCCATAGTTTAAAGCCTAAAACAAAAGCTCAATTGAGATAAAAAAAATAGACGAATGAACATTTCAAATTATTCTTTTATCAGGGCCTTTCAGAATGAAACCTTGTCCCAACTTGGTTTGCTCTAAAAGGTGAATTTGGGAAAAATTCAAACAAAAATTTTATTTTTGCCATGTGAAGACAGACAGACAGACAGACAAAGAGTGTTTCCATTTTTGAAAGGGGGAAAGGAGAAAGAAACATTCTACATACAACATTCCATACAACAAACTCCAAATTGTCTGAATGCTAACATACATGCCATAAGAGTCAGAGCACAAACTGATGGGTCTACTGTCTAAATAAATAAATAGATAATCTGAACTTGTTTAAAACCACATTCATCCCTCAGCTGTAAATTATTGTTCCTTAGTAAACACATCATAACTGAAGGAAAGGGGACTGTCACTAGTTTACGGCAGTGATGAGCAGCTGGTGCAAATGACCCCTGCAAATGAAACCACTATACGATGATACATTTGAGTCCTTTTAGTATCTTCTCTTATGACAGTTTTTCCATGTTCCTGATCATCCTACTAACTCTCCTCTCTACCACTCCTATCCTGAATTAATCTTTCTTGAATCCAGATGACCAAAATCATAAACTGCATTCCAGATGCGATCTCACAGGGTGCATTAAAGTCTTCCTCTCCTCTACCAGAGATCTCTCTCCTGATACATCCAAGATTAGATTTTCCAGAGCCACATTTTACTGGTGACTAATGGCAGCCTCCTGAGCAATACAGCTGTACCACTGCTACATCATTTACATTATAGAAGAAGTTCTAGTTTTTAGTCCTCAGAGTTATAACTCTGTATTTTGTACTTTCACATCTCATCCATTACTATCACTCCAGAATTCAAAATCATCCAATTCTCCTCACTTTTAGCTTCAATATGTGCATCTCCATGAGATTTTATAAGCATGCCTCCAAAGTCTAGCAAGCTATGCTATGAAAATATTAAATGAAAATCTTTGCAGTATCAGGTCTTGAGAGGCTTCAAATAATAACCTCTCCCAACCTGATCCTTCCCCTTTGACATTATCTACACTGTCTCCCTGTTAGCCAGTATTTCACCAATTCTACTCTTCTTGGATTAATCTCCATCTTCTCTCATTTTAATTATTTCCAATAGGATACTGTATCAAGAAGCCTTACTAAATTTCAGCTATATTAGACACAACGTGTTTTCTTTGCCTACAAAATTATCACTCTAACCAAAGATACTGCTTTAGTCTAATTTAATTGAGGTCATAATTCAAATGGATGCACAGTAGCTCTCTGAAAAATGCCTAAATAAAATGTTTCTTCACACAAGAAAGATCTTTCACAGAAAATTCAAAGGGATATATTCAGAATAATATATTCTCACCTTAGTTACAAATGCCTTTTTACTATCTGTTTTAAGCTTAATGTCCAATCTGGGGATGCAAATTATATAATTCTATTCTGGATACTATACTAGCAACAAAATTGCAAACCCCGAGTGAACACTACTTTGTTCAATGCAGAGCATCTCCAAAGTTCCTGCTTCTGAACAGAATATCATCAAAAGACTTTCCTTGAAAGTTTCTGTACTTGAAAGGATGTCTTTAAAATACTTCTAGAATTGAATCTTCTGGGATTTTAAGGTCCTTCCCTTTGAACTGATGTTATCATTAAATATCATTAAACATGAAGAAATAAAAGACTGTGGAAAGGATTTTGCTAATATGCCAAGACGAGTTACATCTTACTGCAAAAACACTTCATTTTTAAAGGTGTGCTTTATCAGTTTTTAAATATGCTTTTTATCTATATATTTATTTTTATTTATTTTGATATATATGCATATACCTGTACGCATGTGTATACAAATATTACTGCAAAAATATTCAGGGTATAAATAATTTACCACAGAACTACGTGCTACGTCAAAGCAGATTTACTAGTCATGGAAATGAAACCTGAGTATGAAAATTCATTCCCCAGCCCCTGACAGCTGCCATTAACATGGGAACCTTTATAAATTCTCCTTTTAGGAAAATCTAATAAATAAATAAATAAAGCAAGTATCATTCCTCATCTGTTTTTCTTTTCCTGGAAAGAATTCTGAAAGTAATCTTTTTTCCAGGCATAGATTATTCTGCACATGGGTGAAATTCTGCTCCTTTTTCCAATCTCCTCAAAAGACTGAGGAAATACAGATACATTTCAAGAAACAGGACAATGCCAGCACACAGAAGCAACCTTTATATAAAGTCTAGAAGAGATTAACTACACTACACTATGCAAATCTAATTAAGTTTATCAGCACCTACATAAAAGTATCACAATACCCTCTCAAGCAGAAGAAAATAAAACCTTTCCAACCCTAAATAAGCTAAAGAGGACATGCTGAAGAACTGCTAGCATTTCTCTCTGTAGCTGTCATAAACCATATCTAGTGGCTTTCACTAAATATTCCCATATAGTGACATGCGTTTTACATAGTTCAACTAAATAGCGAAATGCAAAAGCACTTTGGAACTTAAAAAAGGACGTTTCACAGAATTTAATTTCTAAATACTCCTTCTGAAAGGAAGTAAAAAACAAAAAGATCAAAAACAACCAGCTACAATTCTATTAAATATAGATTTACCTTAAGTATGCATTACAAAAGCACATGTGCCAGATACGTAGGTGTATCGGCCTCTCTGATTTCCACATCACTTTACAATAAATACGACTTTTTTTAGCCCATCATCCCTGAAAATTAAATCTAGGATGGGAAAGTCAGCCTTTACACTTTCCTCTTGAATATATTATACCCTCAGTGACACCTCTGCAGTTCCTTGCTGTCTGTAAGCTTGTACAGGTGCAACAAACTGCCCCGTAACTGAAACTTTGCAAACACTTCCATTATTGATGCAAGAAGAAATATAACCCACATTCATCACTGTACTGGACTGCAAGGCCTAACAGGAGTAAAGAAAAGTAAAACTTTAGCTGCTGGAAGATACATATAGATGCAATTTTCAATATTTACAGGGAACAAACCCGAGGAGTACAAGCTGTCTTTTCATAGTAATTAAAGAAAATAGTTACCACACTTTCCTGCAACTACCTGTATTCGTTATTTCCATTAGGCAGCATTCAGCCACTGGGACTGTATCATCAGGTGTGCCCTTAGCTGACTATTTTTCCATTTTGACCACCTTAACTGCAAGAGTCTGTCTAAAGACTTCAACTGGCATGATTATGCCAGGAACATGCAAGACTGAATTAATCTAAAAAATAATAAAAGCTTTTGACCTTGATGCAGGACCTCTGTATCAAAAACATTTTAAAGCATACAAATGGGCTGACTGACTCCTGATAATCTCATTCTTCGTTATAATCAATTATTTGGCATAACTACAAGGATACTCCTTCAACACAATTCCTAGTTGTAATTTATGACAATAAAGGATGTCAGTACATTTTAAAATATGCATGAATATCTTTCCTGTGAATTAGACAGTATTAAGCATCCAGGGAATACAAAGGAGCATCTAATTAGGCTCAAGATCACCTACTATGTAAATCATTAAGCCACTGAAAAATAAAAACCTTTGAACCAAAGGTAGCAGTAAAGTTCAACAAAAGCAGCATTAAGGAAATTTAGAGGGCAAATGCACATGAGGTATCAAAGCTCAATATACTGAACACAACCTTTAAAGAACAGTAGCAACCTTTCTCTGGTCGATTTTTCAAAACTGACCTGTAATCAGCCACATGGGTCTTTTCTTCTCTTACTTTGACAGCAATTTATTTCTACATGACTTCAGGACTCCTCTTTCAACCATGTCACTGTTCAGCAAGTGAGACAATTGTACATTTCATGAAAAGTTCTAGTCTTTCACTTTTAGTTTTTAACAGCAGATGCCTGATTATGCCACTATAACAAATATCTTTGAACTGTTTAACTTACTAACACAGTTAAAAGCAAAATTATCCAAATCCTAAATATGTAATTCATAAAGTGGTGTATTTTCTTTAATTAATTTTCTCCAAGTTTACAATATCTGTACTAATTCTCTGTAACTAGATATGTTCTGGATCCATTCTCAGAGAATCTGTGTAGAATAAACATTTGAAACATCTTAAAGACTAACTAAAACCATCTTTCCACTACACTGCAAGGCAAATGATTTTTAGATGTTTTGCATTTTTATGCTAAATAGTGCAGCTGCAATTGATAAAAAGCAATCAAGCTAATTTAAGTCAATCATGTCCAGGAGGTTCTCATCACTTGTATAAAAATGCTCTCACACTCATTTTAAGGCTTTACCACAGCAAGTAGCTTCCCCCTGCCCCCTCTAGATTTTGGTACCTTACAGTTCAAACTGCATCTCATGGAACAAAGAAAAGGAAATATAAATCTTATGAAGAGTTTTACACTAGAAATCAGACTTGTATGTCACATTCAAATAAAACTTAGGTAAATAGTAACAATTTAACACAAATACGATTTATCACAATAAAGCAACACGGTACCTTCAGCATACTTTGAGGCCTCAGGTCAAAGGCAAGGTAAACTTTTAGCACTCAAAAGGCACAACTGTTATCCTCTAATGCATAATCTGGATTACATTAGTGGGATCATATGTTCTGAATTTATTATTTTGATTTATCAATATGGCACATCACAGCTGCCATCCCGAGTTCCCTCTCTGCTGCTACATTTGATATTTTAAATGATGATTGTTTTTATTTTTAAATTTTGCTTTAACTGTTGCCACTACATTTCAGAACCAAATGAAACTATTATATCCATGCAATAATTCTTTCCTTAGATGGAAGAAATCAAAGATAAAGGATCTGAATTCTGTGGTGGTTCTGCCCACATGGCCAACTCCTACACGCACATGACTGCTGACACTTTTCAGCCAGCTCAAAAATGATGAAGTAAATGAAGAGTGGCTCTGAACTTCAAAGTATGCCATGCCTTTATTTCTCTTCCCTATGGGGTAGTT
Organism: Struthio camelus; assembly: GCF_040807025.1. NCBI lineage: Eukaryota > Metazoa > Chordata > Aves > Struthioniformes > Struthionidae > Struthio > Struthio camelus. The sequence continues at coordinate 15,993,781 of NC_090955.1, read as the reverse complement.
ATGGAGTACAGCACAGTAACTGGAGATGGAAGCAGAGAAGCACGTAACCACGCCCTGAATCTCCTCTTCATGAAGAGAGAAAGTCAGGTGACAACAGTGGCCATTAGTTACCAGTACAGCTTCTTCTCATGTTCTGTTTGAGCACCTGCTCATCAAAACCATTAGTTCTTTGTTCCCACAGAAGCAAATAGGGAAAAAACAAAAATGTTAGTAAAACTGTCTACCGATAAGCCTGCAACTGACCAACACAAGGTTTTGAAAAGCATATTTTGGTCTTCAAATCATAAAAACTACATCTGTCTTAATGGAGGATGATCAGATAAATCACTAAAACCATTTTCCTAATCATTCTCAGTCTAAGGTTGACAGAAAGCTATTTGTTGAATAGGTACAATTCTCTTTCATTGAGGGACTATTATGTGTTTTGAATATACTGGACTGTTAAACAATACATCAAATAATAATATAATTATAAGCTCTTGATCAAAATATTCATCTTGGAATTATGACTAGATAATAATTCCTGGAATTATAAGCAAATAATAATTATTATTGAAATTAATAACACATTGCAGCTCAGAAGTCATGTTCTATAAATGCTTGCTTTGTAGGACATGCACTTATAAGACAAAATTCTTTACGACAATAGCTAACCAGTACAAGACAAAGCCAATTATAGGAGGCTGAGGCAGCTCCTACTCTGGAGGTTGTGGAGCCTGCCTCTGGCACTTGTGAGACCACATCTGGAGTTCTGTGTCCAATTTGGATTCCCTAGTACAAGGAAAACACTGAAATACTGGCATGAGTCCAGTGGAGGGCCCAGGATGGTTCAGGGGACTGGAGTACATAATGTTCCAGGAGAGGCTAAGACCTGGGTTTGCATGCCCTTGAGAAAGTCAAGGGGAGATCTTATTGCTGTCTTCAACAACCCAATTGAAGGGCATAAGACAATAAAGACAGACTCTTCTCAGAGGTGCAGAAGGAAGAGATGAGAGGCAATGGACACAGTTTGGAATACAGACATTTTTACTTGATATTAATTTTTTTTTTTTAAAAACCACAAGGGTGGTCAAACACTGGAATAGGTGCCTAGAGAGTTTGTTGGAGACACCAAAACTCAACACAGCCCTGAGCAGCCTGCCCTAATTAACTCTGCTCTGAGCAGAAGCTTGGACTAGATGACCTCTGGAGGTCACTTCCAACCTACATGACTCCGATTCATCTGAACTTAATCCTCAGGAAAATCTTTCATCCCTTTAACCCTCCTGCACTAAGCATGGACAATACACATGCTAGCACCAAGTCTAGCACCACACCACAACAAGAAGGACACACACTTCCACAACACTGGAACAGCAGAATAATGCACTTTCACACTAGTCCTCCAGACTAATGTGCCCAAAGCTGCCCTAAGCCACAAGAGATGCGCAGGCAGCAACTTGGGCTGTGTTAAAAGCACTGCATGAGAGAAGGTTAGAGGTCCCAACACCGCAGCTATCCTGTGTTTTTGTTCATGAGATAAGTGGTGAGAATTTGTTGTATGGCTGTTTTTAAACCCTCCTTTTTACAATGAAGTTGAACAAAGAAGATTACTGAAATCTACCATCTCCTTAAATAGTATTTGAGCCACTACAGACATGAAGTATTTAAAAAAAAAAAGTTTTCCAGGGACCGCAAGAGAGAAATACTCTAACAAAAATGCTTAAGAATTATCTTACCCAACATAGGCAAAGGAGACTGTCACATTTCAAATCAAACTATTAGCAACGTATCAAAAAGAAAGTTTTACTAATATATGTCACAGCTTTTCTTCGGGACAACCCACCCAGAAAAACTGCAGAAGTCTAAACAAAACAGAAAGGAAACTGTAGTTATACAGACATCCAGAATACTACTTTTATTCTCACAGAAAGAACATGTGGTGTGTTCAGTGATAGCGAAACCAATAAATATTACTACAATACTAGCTGATGCCTCAGAAATTCTACGAGGAAAAAAAGGAGGGGAAAAAAAAAGTCTGCCAATAAGAACATACACTTAGTTTGTGTTTAAAATGTTTAAAGCATTAGACAGTTTGAGAAGGAGCCACACAATGTGAAAGCCAGTTAAGCTCAATCAATCATAGACTTGCATACATGGAAAAAGGGGGCAATCTGTCCTTGAATATAGCATGATGCTATGATAAAAGTCACATTTATCCATTACTATTTTTGTGCTTTACTAGCTATTTATATGTATTTTCCTTTTGTTAATTAATACATTTGTTGATTAATATATTTTTATTTTCTAAATTTAATTTCTAATATTTCAGAAAAGCAGTGATATCATAATAGAATGATAAAATAATTATAATGGGCTTTTTTCATAACTCAAAGCCATACTGAGCTACTGTTAACAGAAATAAAGATCTGTCTCTCACCTTCACATCTTTACTATAAGACAAAGTATATGTTAAAGTTATTTTGCAAATGGAATTACCCTAGCTAAAATCAAAAAGAGGCTAAAAGCAAGTAGTATTTTAGCACAAATTAGAACATATGCTGGTACAAGGTTTTAGGACGAGGTTCAGCAAGAACAGCCCAAGAAATGGTGGTACTTGATAGACAGGACATAGTCATAACATTGGGAAGTTACACAAATACTTAGCACCTCAGCAGCATCAACAGTAGGTGCTTTTGTGCAGCCTCTGGTAGAAGTTCTCAAATCACAATTGTGAAAAAGTCCTTAAAAGTCCTCTTCAGATCCCAGTATGATCCATCAGACCATGTTTTCATAATAGGTACAACATTGCTTCGGATTAATTTATATATAGCAGAAATGAATATGTCATATAAGGGTGAATTTGATCCTGCTTTGCCCAGTCACAGGCTTGAAAATCAAGTCAAATTATAGCACCAATTCTTCTGCTATTTCCAACCATCTTGAATGAACTGCACTATTTTGAGTGTCCTTGTTTGTAAAATTGAGGTATTTGGCAAATACATGACAAAGCTAATTTAGCATGTGTTTGCCAAGCACTCCAAAGCATGTCATCTGAACATTCCTAAACAAGCATGTATCATCATTATAGTAAACAAGACATTCAAAAGATTTCAAAACATACCAACCTCCTGAAGATCTTCCAAATGAAAATTTTTACTCAGTGTTTTTGCACAGACCTTCCTCTCAACATTAGAGTCTATCCAACTCACATTTAAAACATAATTTAATCTCATAATTAGAGGAGAGGAAATGAGAGGTGATTTCCATTTTACAGAAGTGATCATTTTAAAAATCTGTGGTACCAAAACATTCTCATATATTTTACCAATTCCAGAAAGCATTCTTCCTCTAGGAAGAAAACACATTGTTTAGCTCACGCTGTCATTAAGGATGCGATAGACTGCTTCAAAACTTATTACAGGACGTCAACCATTGGTACACAGAATCATGCTGGAAGAGAAAAAGATGATAGAGGCATTGGCACTTTGCTGCAAACAAGCCTGAACTTCTGCATGGATCATAAACTGACACAGCTGCAGGACTGGGCAACAACCAGGAGTCACTAATGTATATGAGTCTGGGTCAAGTCTGGCAAAGATTTCCTGCTCGATTTAAACAAGCTGTATTAAATATGTACTATTGTATTTACCACAACTTTATGAAATCATGCATAAAATCCTAAAATGGGATAAAATAAGGGCAATTTCTCAATTTTTTGCAATTTCTGGCAACATTTCAAAATAAACTAGGTCGTAAACCAATCCTCGCATTTAAAGGTCATCCAGGGCCTTATTTACAGGAAAATAAAGCTAATTAAAAAAAAAATCAAGTGTCCAGATGCAAAAAGTAAGAGTAAAGCAATTTTATCCTGTATCCACTATGATTCTAGAAAGACTAACTAGATCCTCGATAAAATATCTTACTAAATCTTTGTGTCTATTCAGGAGGAAAATTGAAGTTTTTCCAGTCAAAGTAATAAACTGAAATTTTACATTTACCTCAAAAATGGGCTAAATGAATCAAAGGAAAATATTACCATGTGTTGAAAAGAATTAAGGAACTTTACACTTTTTGTACAAAATCTTTTATTTTCATACACTTCAATCTCAGGAATTTTACTATGCCCGACATAAGGCAGGAAAGTTTAGCTATAAATATTCAAAGAGAAATATAATTGTGGAAATATACAAAGGCACAGATAATACACATTCTGTTTGAAATTCAGCATAGCACAGAGGTCCAGCAAAACTGTGCACTATGTTATGTTTTAGAGGTCTGAGGCATGTAGAGGATCACTGAATCACAATCTAGCGCTCACATAGATCTGCGCGTCTTTTCTCCCACGCTTTCCTTCCTTGCCCTGTAAGAATTCCTTTTATTTTTACATGGTTTTGCTATATATCTAAATTTTAAGATGAAAGTTCTCCATGCAAGTCTTTCCAGTACTAATCCATCTTCCATGCGAGCCACAGACCACACAGAGTAACTTTTGTTAGACCAGATATGGGAAGTAGGCATCATGAACGCTTTTGCAGAAACGCAAACGAAAAAATCTAAGCAATTGCTATCATTGGTAGTAGTAATTTCTACCAGAAATTATTTTCCTCACTTCCTTTATATTTGTCCTAAGAAGTTAAGGCAACATTACTGCTCTCAATAAGGAAAATTTCTACTGCCATCTTCCTCCAAATTTACTATTGAAAAACACTGTAAGTGTTTTACAACAAGAAGTAACCTCTTCCCATCTTGTTACAAAAATGCTTTAAATTGATCCACAGACAGCACCCATGTTTGGAAATCATCAAAATATCATTCATGCAAAAGCTTACAAATATGTAGAAATGAGGAGATAAAATAGATATTGATTTTCATTTCCATTAGGCATTATAGGAAGCTAGCTATAATATTTATGAATACTATAATCAGTTCAAGACCTAAAACCAATTCCGCAATGCAATTTAGACTTGCTCTGATGGTGTTCAGAACTGATACCAATTCAATAAGTAAATGACAAATTGTAAAAATAATTAAACTAATGGAAAATATTTTAAGTATTTTCTTGGAACTTCAACAGTTTAAACAGTTTAAAGGGGAAAACGAGCATGCAGTGAACATGATCCAGAACTGTTTTATTTACAAGCTACTCAGTCTTTCCCACCCTGCACTGATCCTGTGCCTGATCTCACACCCAATGGCAGCTGGAAAAAACTAATCTTTAGAGATAAAGAACAGCCATTATGCTTGCCTGACCTGAGGTAAGACTGAAACACAAAAGCAAAAGCAGAAGAGCATGAGAAAGAAAATAGCCTTCATAAATGCAATATCTGCAGAAGTGTTTCAGACTACTTCTAGCCAACTCTGGTAAGAGTATCTGACATGCACCTTGCTTGCAGCAAACTTATTTTCATTGAAAGAGAGAAGTAGAAGGAATGATCAGCAAAGGCAATGATGATTCACAGTGCATATATGTATAACTATGGTAACAACATATTTTAAAGGGGTATTGCTGAGCTTGCAAAAATCAAGAACACACAGAATAAAATGTCAAAATTAAGGTTTGCCTCCGCAAATCCAATTTGATCCTTTGTGCTAAAATAGGCATCCAGAGAATCTCTGCAGAAACAGTAATCATAACATTCTTGTCCATTATATTATTCCTATTTTCTGATCTGCTTCTCAGTCCAACTTTACACTAGTGCCAATATTTTCAAAACTCTCCAAAAACTTGCTTTTTAACTCCCTTATTTTATCATGTTAGAGCTTAAATCTACAAGCTATTTGAATACATTTCTAACATAATCATAGCAGAACTCTACTGACTTAGAAAATGCGTAAGTAGCTCTCTAAACCCCTGTCACAGAGCTCTTCTGTAGTAGCTTCTTCTGTAGGTCCTTCCCATAGTTCCATGCTCCTTTTACACTATTTTCCTCCGATTGTGCAGAACACCTGATTTTCTGCATGAAATTTTAGATTATTATTAATACTGGACAAAAATTCCCTTCCTGCTCTCTCATGTTATTCATTCATCAAATGCATCAGAAATATTTAGTTGCATTTTTATAAGCATTTTTTTCACTTTTCTAAACCATTACTTCTTCTAGCATCGTACTCTACTGCTTCCATAAAGCTCAGAACGCTATCATATTGAAAATATTCACAGTTACTATTAGCCAAGAGTCTTTGAAAAAGATAGAAAGACATAGTCTACGGCAAAGAGTATACAGTGTAAACTCATCAGTACACAAATTGAGTCGTTTGACAGTAACATCTGGTGGAACAGACAAGGGTAGCAAAAATTCCCTTACTTATAAGGGAAAATATATGATGACTGTAACAACATCAGCAGATCTTGACTGTCTCATCAACTTTCACATCCCACATTTCTTTCTCAAGAGTATGGCAATGAACACTGAGAAAAGATACAAATGATCTGATAATTCGATCATCTATTTGCAAAAGTGTGCCCATTCAACACAGAAGTACAGAGGGAGCAATTCAAAGACTTTCTTTGTTATATTTCACAAAGCAGATAATAACCAAAAGCAGTTATACAAATTCAAATTACTTATGTACTTATAATGGCATTTCTTTAACACATACGACTGCCTTACAAATTTTAATTCATAGAAATAGTTTAACTAATCCTAATAGTGAAAAGACATGTGATGCTGTACAGGAAACAAATGCAAAGCATTTGTTTGACGAGCTAAGATTTAAGTTATAATGACATACATCAAAATAATCACAGGAAAAGCATCAGAGAGAGGAAAAAAACTGGGAAGTGATATCCCACATGGAGAAAAGCTGCAACACTAAGTTGGCTGACTCAACAGTTTACTATCATTGTAACTGCATACAGTACCAAAAATGTAAAAAGAACATTTTTCAAAGCAGACAGATGATTTCAGAATCTTGTTACAGTCACTTTTTACCTATGCAAGTCCAGAAAACATTAATTAGAATCCTGCCTTTGAGAACATTTTATATTTTAATTAAATTACATTCAAAGCCTTCTCATTAACGACATATCTTCAAAAATCTTTGCTGTGAGGTCATTAATCTCCTTATTTAACTTGGTGCTATCATGCACAGTAGTTGTTTTACTCAGTTTCTTTTCCAGTGTAAGACCACTATTTTCATGGCTCACTGTGCACAACTGCAATTCCTCCCTACAACTGGAAACTAAGATTGTTCCCACATGTCAGTGCCAGCCAGTCCACAAGAACTTTTATTTACTAAAGCCTTAAGGCTATCCAACTTAGCTACCATAGCTTACTATGGTAAAGCTGTGAAATACCAAATCTGCTTCAGATAGACAGCTTTTGCCACACGTGCATTATCTTTTGTTTGTCTAAATAAAATAACACTTTTACGTCTGGGTTTTTACATTGCCCAGTTTTAAAACTGAAAAAGCCTCTTTCACCTTAACAGAAAACAAAAAATGTATTTCACAGGACTGGAATTTCATTAAATTCACAACACGAGCTAGCTGAAAATACACCAGATAATGACAGAATCAAATTATTCAGGAGAAAACACAAGCGCTGCTTTGCTTCTTCTTTTGCAGGAAAAAAATTGTAAATACCTTTTACATACAACAGTGACGAATATTCCAAAAGTTCTTACAGTTTGCACTACATGATCACTTTTAAGTGTGGAAAATACTAGAGAAAGGCAAAACATTACTTAATTACCTGGAACTTTGTAAACTTACAGCTTCTTTTGTTCGCCTCAGTTGATCTTTAATTTAGAGGTTTCCCTAAGCGTTAGCAGATCAACTGTGAAACCGTTGATCTTTGACAAACTTTACTTTCATTTTCCACTATGTGATCAGGATCTAGAGATGTCTTTCCTTTTAAAATATTTTTTTAAAAATTAAAACCAAAAGTATAAGGAAAATATTATTCAGAATCCTACCAAAAAAAAAGAATCAAAAAGCCATCTGAGGTCTATGGTAAATATGAGCCTCTCTCAAGATTTCTGCAACACCAAAACTGCAGAAGCTTTCCTACTTCACATAGAGATTAATAAAAGAGGAGATATGCCCTACTTTTTGCTGAGAGCATGATTTTTCCTCTGCAGAGATAGGGGGCAGGCTGAGAATATATCTTTGCACCTACAGTAGACTTGATTAAAGAGCAATATTGGGTGTTAGCTATGAAAAGAACCCTTTTATCTATGTTAGGAAGACCAAATCTCCTCACTAAAGCAGAATGTCCCCAGTTGGTGACAAAAAAAAAAAAAAAAAAAAAAAAGATACAACTTGCTGTCTTTAGCCTCAGTTCCAGCAGAGAGGCTGAACTGCTCTGCTTTATACCCTGAATTACATTCTTACCCACCAATATAAAAAATGTAGACTGGTGCAGTCCAGAAGTAAAAGTCTACATCACCCCTACCTTTGCATAGCAAACTGCTATCCAGATGCTCCCCACGTAAGAATCAACCTCACAAATGATTTGGTATCTTCTTTCATTTTTGCCCTGAGATAGCAGACAAAACATCAACCATCATCATGTCCGCCTTTCCCCTTTATAACCATCAGAATTGCTTGTCTTTGCCCTTAATGCCTTTCATGGCTTATTCATCAAGTCACTGACCCCATCTCCCTTCAGTCAGCAGACTTAATAACTCACCCTTCTTGAAGCGGCTCTAGTCCTTTCTCCCTGGCTGTCCCAGAAGCATAAAAAAGCTCCCTACAAAAACATGCAAAGCCACTTCAGTAGCTTCCTCAAACTTCACTATAGCAATATGTACAAAACATTTATTAACAGTTTTGAAGTGGGGGGTTATGTCTAATAGTTATTATGATAATTATAACATCTACAGTTGTTTTGTGTTCCTGTTGTTTATGTTGCGCCCATTTGGTGAAATTTCAGCACTCTTTGGAGGAGGATTTTTCTTTGCATGTTTTATGTACTGTGCCAGTACACTAGGATCCTAACCGGGGCCATAAGACCATGTTACAAAATAAGCAATAATTAGAGAATACAAAGTATCTTTTTTGAAGCAATGATATCAAAGTGCTGTAGATCCTCTCAAAATCTCTCCAATCAGAGCAAAAGTTTTAAATTAGTAACTAACTCTACTTACATTTTTCTAATAATTTCCATCCACTAGAATCAAGCTTAATTGAAGCTTAATTTATCTCATCACAGTAACTTTTGTTCCATTTAAAAAAACTCATTAAATCTAATTGAATATTGCTTTAAATGGCAACAAGGTAATCCTCTGTAAATCTAAGAATTAGGAAAAAAGTAAACAATTATTTATCATTTTAATTAAACAAAATGGATGAAAATGAGAAGTGTTTTGACAGTAAAATAAATCTAATGTTCATTAAACTATTTCTTCCAAACAACTTGCATAAAATCTTTACACTGAATATACAGCCCTTATCTTTGTTCTTTCATCTTTCCCATTTTCTTTTCATCTGTGTTTTCCTGACTCTGAGTAGTATTTTCTACAGGCCCCACAAATGGCACACTCCACTCTTCCAGTCATTTTTTCCTCAGGCAATAATTCCATTTCAAATTTTTATTAAAAAAAAAAAAAAGGTATTCCAAAAAAGGCATAAAGTTTAAAGGTATTATCAAGAACATATTCAATCTGGAATTAAAAAAAAAAAGATTCACAGTCTTCCTGTGAATGAATGAATGAATGCTCATATATAACTCAGACAAAGCAGAAAATACACATCTCTAGGAGAGCATTATCTGGCATGTATTCGTCCATTCATATGGAAAAACTTCATTTGTAAAATCAAAGAATGATTCAGGTTAGAAAGGGTCTCAGGACGTCTGCAGCACAAAACAGGGTCAACACTGAATTCAGCCTGCGTCTCTCAGGACTTGGAATAGTCAGGTCTTGAAAACCTCTAAGGATGGAGATTCCACAGCCTTCCTGGGACTCTGCTCCAGTGCTTAATTATCTTGGGTGATCTTTTTTCTCCTTATACTCAGTCAGAACCTCACATTTCAACTTCTGCCTGTTGTATCTCAATCTCCCACCATGCACCACTGAAGAGCTTAGGTGCATCTTGATAACCTCCTCATAGATACTTGCAAAAACAATGTTAGTATGTTCAGTTATTATGGAAATTATCTGTCCAAAGTATTAATTTATCTTTGTTGTATCCTAGAATACTTTGGCTTTAACAACACTAGAATATATTAAGATATGTTATTTTCACTACCAAAATTGAATTGCTACTTCCTGTAAGGCCTCACATCTAGATCAAGTCAAAAGACAAAGCTTTCTACACAAACTTTGACAAACCAATTTTCAGTAGAAACCAAATTAAGTATGCTGGCTTTTAAAACTATAATTGGATCACTAATTTAATATCATAAATAACGTCTTTATAATAAGAACTTGGGGTTCTCAAACCATTCTAATGCACTCCTGAACTAGGAGCAATAATTTATCCAATGCACAAAAGACTGCAGGGACAGGTTGCAGTTAAGCCCAACTACAAGATGAAGCAAATAAGTAGCAATTGGTGAAGATAACATTTTTGATTTCCGTCCCAATTTGAATCCAGAATGGAGCAGGGCAATTCCTGGTGAGCCACTGTCATTTCACACTTCTGAGCTGCTCTGACAGCAGCCTTTCTCTCTCAGCCATACAAACATTTTTGCATGCCAGTCAACTGTTTCATCCTCACTGAGGCAGATAATAGCAAGTTTAACAAACTATTGAGTACATGAAGCAGTTATGCACATGAAGTTGTTCAGAAAGCTTCCATATTATACTTATTTACTTCAAAGATGCAGGGGAAGCAGGAGCAGGTAGAGATGATATCCCTCTGATTTTCTTTCTAGTGACTTTGATGGACAAAAGCTTTACTTCACCATTTATTTCTGCATTAACATTAACATACTTTGCTAATCTAGATGTTCTTTCAGTTTAGCTCCTTGAATTTACTGCCTTGCCACTATGTTCCTCTCTCACGTCCTAAGCTGTCAGAGGGGCCAACAGGAAGTCAAAACAGTGTAAAAAGTGAAATGGGTGGCAAATTCCATATGAAACTTGACCTGAAACATGTAACGCGTTATCAAGAAAGCTGTGACTTATGTCACTCTGCATTGGTCAGTCTGGACTTAGACCAGACACTGCTGATGAGCAGCATAATGCAAAAGCATCCTTATTTAGCCCTTCCCTTTCCTATTTGAAGGAGAGTAAGTGGTATACAACCCTCTAGAATAGTGATGTTTTGTTTTGGGGGGGGGGGGGGGGGGGGGTTGTTCTTTTAAAAAAAAAAAAAAAAAAAAACAAACAGTGGGTGATCTTTCCTTTACATGCAAAGCAAATTTACAGAACAATACACTGACAGTACAGCAAAGAGACCACACTCGAATATCTGTCTCAGCCTGAATTGAAAGAAGAAAATCACAAAATAAAAGAAAAATACAATTTTGAAGTCAAACTCTAACCTAGAAAAACACAAACGTCAGAGTAAAATAACCTTAGTTATACCATTATTACTGTAAAATTAAAAATAGATTCACATTTCAAAAGATATTCAATATCAACACTGTAATAGAAAGTAAAATAAAGGGTTTGTGGTTTTGTTCCAATTATTCTGTGCTGTCTGCTTTTATCTGCTCTCTGTGCAGACAAAGAACTGCCACGAAGTCAATCATTTAAACCAATCTGTTATAGCAAAGGGCTGTGAAAAGTAAACCAGATTGCAATAAATATCTACCATAACCACCGTAACCACCTATCCTCTTCATTTTTACTACGTTAATATTAATACATGTATATCCAACACCTCAATATTCAGTTACAGTACAGACTTTACATATCTTTGTAATCAATTGCATTGACGAGACCATGCTCAATTTACAAAATTTATTTGCAGACATCTACCTATTTCACAGTTCATTAACATTCAAACAGCACACTGCCATTTTGTGTTTGTGTTATCTAAAGCAATGGTACAGTAACTAATAAAGTGCAAAACGCTGGAATTGCTTACGAAATGAATGTTTTGCTCCACTGAGCTACCTAGCCAAAATGAATGTTATTTGCATCAATTTCTGTAAGGTTTTTCTGCTGGCAGGAGCAGTAGTTTTAGCAATGCCAGTCACTGCTAAATGTGCTAATATAATCTAAAACTGTACCACCTATCACCGTTTGAAGTATACAAATTAAAGTCTCTTTTATTTCTTAAAAATCACCAGTAAGGATCACCTGTGGTGTTTAATTTCTTCCCCATTTAAGGGCAAGCATGAGGTTGCATTTTAAAAGTAAATATCTACAGCTTTTTCACAACAGAAAAAAAAAAAATCATCTCACTCTAATATCCTTCCTTTTAACAGTATCTCTAAAGAGTACAGTGACATTTTCAGTGTTCTGTAGCTAGAGTGGCCTGACCTCGTCTCATTTTTATCTGTCCTCAGGGTTTTCTTTAGTGGAGAGAGAATCCAAACAAAGGTTATACCCATTAAGGTGGGAAAAGTCTGCATAGTTTGGCTTTACTATCATACATACCCTTAAAACGGAACAAAATGAAATGTACGTAGCAGAGGTGGTGAACTTTCTAAGGACTGGCTCCAAACATTTTTCCTACTGGCAATAAACTGTTTTCAGACCTCCCAACTCCGGCCACCATGATAGTTACTGCTTTACAGGATTATATCTTTTTTCTTCAGCTGTCAGTAAAACCTTCAAATGATAGCTTTTTAAGTCAAATAATCCTATAAAAATAAGAAACCACTGACACCACTGAAAACAACAAAAACCCAGAGAAAAAACACATCATGCTAAAATCTATATTCAACTTGTGCACTGTTCTTTTTATCTCACAACATGTGACAAAGTGCCATTACATCTGAAATCTGACCCAATCACTATTGTTTGAAGGAAATTAACTATATGCAAAAATATCTAGATGTCTGCTTATTTCTGATGATCTATTAGAATAAATACATGTAAATCAACCAGCTGAATAAACAGATACACTAGGTAGTCATGCTTCTCAATAGTAACCAAAAGTCTACAAATATTAAGCAAAGAATCATTATATCTTTGTTTACATATACATTTCTGACCACTGAAACAAACTGTAAGAATGACCTCAACTGAGAAATTTGATTAAGAAGTAATGTTTTCTGAACTAATTTTGCTGAGACATCAGGAAAAGACAAGACTTGGAATGATACAAGAAATAATTTTTTCTACTGAGTAACAGAATTTGACAGAACTTATCAATAAACAAAGTGAAACTAGTGAATTTCCAGCGATACCTGCACTACAAGAAATTATAATTGATGCCAACAGATTACTTGTAAGCCTCATACCTTATTAGACCTGTCATGCAAGAAACACATGAGAAAGAGGAGTATCAAGCAGAATCACCTTCTGTTGCATAATATGCAGCTGCTGGCTCAGAAAGAAACCTGAAGATTCTCTCCGGAGTACTATTGTTAAGCTAAACGATAATAAAAGGCTTATGATGAAGAAACTGAGATGCTGTGAGGATTTATTATATTAGAGGATTTATTGAACTGATTTAATTACAACAAGGTGATTATAAAGTAATCCTATTGAGGCAGGAAGTTGACACTGCAACTACCAAATACCTTATTCAGCTCAGGATTAGAACTGGCCTTTGATGGTTACATGTTACATTTCACCTCCAGAGAGCAGCCTTTCAAGTCATGTTATGAGCACATTATAGGACAGCATAAAATTCTGCAGCAACAATTAACAAAATCAACCTATTCTGCAAAAATAAGACTTGCATGTGCAGAAAGAGAATGGCTTAATACAGGCCAAAATGTTATTAACTTTACTCATCCGGGAACTACCAACAATAGCTTGTACAGTACAAAATAATGATTTCCACCTGCTGGAGGTCTGCCGTTTGCCCTGCATCTCCCTGTAGCTGCTTCCCCATCAGCTGCTGCAAGCCATTGCCCTCCCTTTAGACAAGACCTGAGGCCTGGAAATAGAAGATTCGTGTGCACTAAGGAGACAAAATCTTTTGTCAATTCCAGATTGCAGAAAACCTAACCTGCTTTGTCTAGAATCAGCTGGATTCCTACTACAGAACACTAGGAATTAGCTTAGCTTCAAACCCAGGCCTCAGAGAGAGTTCAGCTGGCAAAGCAGTATTTTTATTCCTCATCCATCTGCACTGGCAGACCACATGCCTGATTATCATGTAAATGACACTTTCTCACTTTCAGGTCTTCAGGAGGATAGGTCTTGCTTTTAGTATATAGAAAGCTCCTCTTCTCTACCACATCTCTCTCGGTGCAAGGATTGTATTTACTGCAGGAAACACATGAGCTTCATTAGAGGAGCTTTTGGGGTTTTTTTCTTCAACACAGCTCAAATATACAACAGAAAAAAAGCATACAGGACCTCCTTTCGTACTTGGAATCACACCCAGACAAACTTAGTCTCTTCAAAATAAGGACTAAGAGGAAATGTAAAAGGTCCTTCTGAGATACAGAATATCTATGAGTACTGAAGAAAGACATTGTTGAATTATACAAAGTTGGTATTTGTGAAATGGTTACCAAAAAGATTCCACATAAAACTGACAGTGGTTATGAGGGGAGTTTGGGGAACTTTTACTCTAAGACACCAGTTTGATTTTTCCTAGCTGACTAACACTAGGAACAAAAGCGCTCTAAGAGCCATCAAAGTTATTGCATTCTGTGAGTGAGCTACAGCCTCACAAATTAGCCAAAAAATGAAACCATTGTTTATTACAGGCTTAATAAGTAATTTTTAATATGTTGTCTTCTTGAAGCTTCCATTAAGAATATGTTACTTTTGTTTTTGTCTAAACGTTGATAAGCAACAGAGAATTCTGCCTACAGGAGTAGATGAAGGGACTGACAAATTCCAGTTGCTGTCCAGCTATTGTGATGCTCACCTCCCCAGCACATTTCTCCAGAATGCCCAAAGTTTAACAGGGTATCTCTCAGTAAGCAGCATAACCAGTCAGCAAGTTGCAATATAATAGTCTGTGAAGAAGAGACTCTTCTGCCAACCACTTTTAACTAGGAAAGCTCCCTAGCATTCAGCAGAGCGGTAAGGAATGTGCCAAAACCCTGAGGGTCTTAAAATTACGTAATAATAATACGGCATCATTAGGTCACGCATGTCAGTCTTGAAAAATCTTTGTTTTCTAGTCTGTGAAATTGCCTGGGCACAGAGATCTGTCACTCATTTTTCATGATGTTAGAGAAAGCAAGTATTCTTGAATAGTTATACAACCATTTATGACAAATCCCATGTTTGGTTTTATTAGAGTATTTTTTACGGATAGCTGAAGGCAGCTGTAAGACTATCCCAGGAAATAAGACTGGATAGCTCAGTACTTTTTAAGGAGCTCCTGATTCCTTCATATGACTAGTTCCAACTTGGTTTAGGTAGATACTAACAGTTCTCCCTTTCCTCAGTTCATAGGTGTTAAGGATAAAAAAAGATAGCCCACACTTACCTCCTGCATAACCTATGCCAGAAATTTTCGTCTAGTTATTTCTGCATAAAGCTCAGTAACTTGCATTTATTTGAAGTAAATCTAACAGAAATGCAAGCAGTTTTGATTTGAAAACTTCCAGGGTTATTGAATCATCCATTTCCCCTACTACTGTTTCCATAATTAACCACCCTCCCTACCATAAAACTTTATAAAAATCTTTATTATTGCACACACACTGTTTCAAAACTTCTCAGAGTAATAAGTACTGTGTTACAATTACAAACAATAATCATGTTGGCTCCTTACCAACCATTAACACATTAATCCTTTAAGACTGTTCTCTGAAAAAGGAGAAAAAATTTTATATGCTCTACAGACAAGTAATTAGGACAGAAGTCTATGGAAAAAAAACAGGTGTTAAAGCTGAGAATTCTCAATCGAAAGATTTCACCATATTCCCTCTCTCCTTCAACTTCCCCTATGCCATCTAATATGCGAAGTTTTGTTGCACACATTTAGCTAGTCATGTATAGCTTCTGCCTCGCCATCTTTCCAAAATGTCTTTTGTAATATCCCTCCACATATACACACAAATCTATTTATATTCTTTTATTATATTCATCTCAGCCCCTTTTGCCATTCTGTTTGCAAATATTGTATTAGGGAGGGAGTCCATTCCACTTAATTTTACTTGCCTAAAGTGCAAGTCAAATTTAATCTAGCTATCTAGGCTCTTTCCACAATCAAAGGAGAGAGTGACACTTTCAGAGAGTGATTTATTCTAAGGTGTCTAAAATAGATGGGATTAATGAGAACACTGAGGTACTGAGAGTGCCTGCCCTTTGGCCTATGGAAGTAAATTGTTTAAACTGGATACCTGATTAGGTTAAACAACCAATTGAGATGAAATATTGTGAGGATATTTGTGAGGTGTTTTGTTTGTTGGTTTGTTTTCAGTTCTCTCATATCTGCAACACCTACCCAGCCTATAAGCTTATTTCATTCATAAACAAAACCAAGGCTTGTCATCAGAATGATTTGAATCATACAGAAATAAAGGGTTAATTAAAATAACTAATAAAAACCAGTAGGTGAAACCTTCCACCGAGTAGAAATTTTACTGTACATATCTTTCACTAATCCTGTATCTATAACATTTCTGGGTTTTTTAGTTACTTGGTTTGGGGGTTGTTGGTATTTTTGCACTGTAAGCTGGAAAACTCTCATACTATTGGCACAAAATGTCACAATCACTTTTATCACAAATAACATGCTATTAGGCAAAACAAAATGGGTTCATTGAGTGCCCTTACAGAGCATTCCTCAATATCAAGCCAACTATCTGATCATTCTCACACTAATCTTTCATTTGGTTTCCCCAAGAGACTAACAATAAGTGATTGTCACTTATTATGTGACTAACAATAAGTGATAGACAATTACAGCTAATTTTAACTTAAATTGCTCATGTAAACAGTTCAAACTTAATTCAATTTTTTGTAGGAATAGGGAACAAGAGGAATTGAATCCTGTCAGAGACCAACTAGTTCTTCATCAGGAATGCACAATCCCAGCAGCTCATCATTAAGAGCACTGCAGATTCAGTAGTGGTAGTCAGCTCTTTTTACCACTGTCCACCTGCCAGCAATAAATATTGTACTGCCTTGAATATGTACTAGGCACAAAAAAGACTAGGAAATCAAATTAGCGGGGAATCACTGGAATTCATCACTATCCTTCAGCAGCATGAGAGGTAATATAAACTTTGCAAAACAGATATGCACAGCCATAGATTTAGAATCTCAGAAAGCTAGACTAAGATCTGCCAAAGTTGTTGGGTTTTTTAGCCTTGTCTTTATCTTTATTATGATTTTGTACTGTATTTATATGCTGGCTGGTTGACCAGCCCACTAGACAGAAGTTGGAAATTCCAAGATTTCATCTGTATCTTCTCAATGTACAAGAGGATAAGACATGCAGCACAAATATTCAAACCTTTGTTTTTGTTTTTTTGCTTTCATGAGTATGATGAGCTTAAGCTAACTCTGGTTTTTCCCCTAGAATTCTGTTAGCTAGAGATCTGAAGTACACTGTAAGACTCCCACATACCTTAAGTAATTACTATTCAGAGAATTATATAACTGCATTTTATCAGCACTATACCTGAATTTCACAGGTATTTTGTTCCTTGAAAAAGGCATATACATTAAAAATACAAAATGAAAAAGTTACAATAGGAATCAATGTAATCAGTATTGTTTGCTCCATATCCATGAAGTTATCAAAACCACAGAAGATTAACTCCTGGAAAACATTTTTAATACTGGATTTATACCTTCCATCATATGTGACAACCATCTCAACCATGTATTCTGTCACCCATATTTTCAAGATCTGACTTCGTAGATACATACATAAAACTCTAATGTACTGGCCTACTTTAAAGGCTATGAAATTACTCATATTTTAGAATAAACATCAGTTGCTCTAGAAACAACAACCATGGGTTAATATCCTGTACTCTTCAACAGAGCCTTTAAAATACAGTAGTAGCTTCACATTTCCGAATAGAAATACGCAGTAAAAAAGAAGCATCACACCTGAGCAAACAAAAAGAAAATTCAGTCAACTGTTAGATGAAAAAATAAGGAATGAAATATATGAATAGGAAATAACGACAGCTAGTGCAATAAAAATCTCTACAATAGATGCACCTACGTATGAGGTAGATTACCCTTTTGACTCCAATTACATAATCCTTTGGCCCAGTTCTGGTCAATTATCACAACAATCAAGCAAGTCATTAGGGCCTAGCTTCCCCAATTCCCACTGGGACCAATGACAACAGGCACCTAAACATTTTCTTAAAATGCAGTAGTAGGTGCTTAAAAAAAAAAAAAAATCTATAGAATGAGATCTGGTGTACTACTATATATATTGGTATTTAAATAGTTTTAAACTATGTCATTATTCTTTAACAAATTTGCTTCTACATAGACTTGTAACAAACACATCATCACCTTGGCACACACTATTTAACTGAACTTTTACATTACATTTTATGATTACAAGATACTATACCTCTGTCTGAAGTATGGCAGCTCTCTGTTCTTTGGCAGTAAGTGACTCTTTAAGCACTTCAATGTGTTGCTTGCAATCTGAATTCTGATTGCTAAGGGTTTCAAGCTTAGTTTGTAAGGCAAGAAGTTCTGATTCTTTCTTCGAGAGTTCTTGTTTCAGTTGGTCAATCTGCAGTGGCAAAAAAAGTTAGGTCATTGATTTCATTTCCAATTCATAGTTACACTTGAGATTTGAAAGGTGAGAATGACCAATAATATGGTGCAACTCAGATACCTTCTGTAAAATCTAGAGATAAATTAAGATTCTGACTTTTAACACCTCCAACTTTCATTTTTGTTTAAAATTCAAGTTTCAATTCCACTATGACCAGGGACCAGAGAAGTGCTAGAACAGCTCTTCCCATTCTCTCACTTCAGTTGCATCCCAACAGTGATTTGGAATACAAGAAATCTAGGAGAGCTAGATGGACAGATATTTAAAAATCCCCTGGAAAAAAAAAAAAAAATCAACAGGTTGAGCCTACTGAACCACATCCTAAATAGCCACATACTAAAATATTTCACAAATACAATACTGCATGGCACAGTTACTGGAAATATTTACTGCTGATTAAACTGTTTCTATTCTGTTCTACATTGCAAGCATTTCTTACAAATTAAATCCATAAAATCCAAAAACTACTAGTCCATATGCACATCTCAAAATATTGTTTCTCTCTATAAATCTCATCATGTTTGTCTGGCTGGTGAAGGTACTCAGCTAGGCACCCTGAGCTACTGTATATAATCAGAACCTAAACAGGCTCTAGAAGCAGTCATCCTCATAGTCCAAATATTCAAAAATAAAGAAGGAACATACAAAAAAAACAGATGACAGGAAAATGAAAGAAGTTCAGTAAAGGAACTGCTAGAGAAAATTTTCTCTTAAAAGCAAACCATCTTCTTCTATCCCTTGCCAGAACATGTAAGCAAGTATGGAAACTGAGACTAAAATGTATACAAAATGAACAATGGGGAAATCTGTCTACAGGATATTAAGACAAAAAGTAGATCTGCAGCCAATCTGAATTACATCACGTTTTATATGAGACCCATGTGAACATCACAGATGCTTAATCTCTCTTTCAAATTCTTCCTGTTTTTTTCCATGACACAACCCACACCTTGAGAAATAATCAGCCAAAAAAATAGCTTCATTTTCATCACAGGTATGTTTTCTGTCTCTTAGAAACAGAATCTGTTCATCAGTATATAATGTTCTATCTAAGAGGATCCGTAAATTGCCATTTAAAAAAATGCGTTACAGCTCTCAGATTTAAAAAAAGGAAGTATCTGTGTTGAATAATTGATTTTGCCTGGCTTTTTATTAAAATAAATTATAATGGTGAAAGTGTACTGAAATTCCATTCAAAAAAAAAAAAAATCAAAAATACCCATGGCATAACAAGAGGCCACAAATTTTTTTTAAAGAAATTTTCATACCTTGGTATACTTGCTTGCTAAAAGCTCTGCATAAGCTAATACTGTGTGTGGAAAATTAAATACTGCCTGAAATAATTTTCTGTCTCCTAGCAGACGTGCATACATTTTCCATTTGGTGAGTCTTAAGTGGTGTGGAAGGCCAACAGTAATGATTCAGAAAGATCTCCTGATCTCAATACAAAAGAATATAAAGCCAAGGACACAACCATCTTGTACTTTCTAAAGACTACAATGAAGACAACCTACAAATCTGGATAAAAGTGCTGGAGTATCCAAGGAACTCTACGTTTGTCCTCTGATCCTGACCTTCTAATTATCTCACATATTTCATACGTGTAATTTGCCTGTCACCACTTTTTCAACATTGCCCAATATGATCTTGCTTTACCTCCTCTGCTGAAAACCCTAATTCCTTTGTATTCCTTCTCAATTTATCATTCCCTGTCACCTCTATAATTTTCAGTTCCTCGGATACTAGTATTTCCAGAAAGCCATTATCTTTTTTCTTAATTTTTTTTTGAATGTCAAAATCCTACATGGCATTACATAGGGTAACTGGGAAAGGAGGGAAAAAATAATAATTAAAAAATAATAATAATAATCTCATTCCCTGAAGACTATATAAATTAAGAGTAATAGGCTAAATCTTTAAGCTAATAACTCCATTAAATGAAGCTATAATTTACACATGCTAAGTATCTAGTTTCATGCGATAAGTGATAACTGCTTATTGAAGTGAAGGAATTAATTGAAGGGCAAGGCAAGTGAAAAGTTAAGTGGTTGCAATGCAGCAAAGCTCTAGACATCCCCTCTCTTAACCCGTACTTTAGAATCTACGGTTTATCTGTGGATTCTACTGTCTGTAGTGGTCAAGGTCTAAAACGCTTACCACATTTGCTTATCATCTATCCACAACAAAAAATTCTGTAGTTCTTATCCTGTATCTTTTTTGTAGAGGGTCACCTAGAACTTTCTCTCCTCCTACAGAGAGTGTGAAAAGTTCTTCCAGATAAATAACAACTACAGAGAGCCTTGTACAGAGAGCCAGTTCACTTAAGCCTAATCAATTCTTAAACCTCATCTGAACTGTTATTCGCTGAGGTTGTACTGAGCTATCACTGGATTTTCACACTCACTCCTGTAGATAGTGTGAGAGCTCTAATATGCAAAGAACTACTTGAATTCTAGAGTGCAAATGCACAACTGAAAAAAATGCATCGGTGTTTTTCTAAACATCTGGCTCCTAAACAAAGAATGAACCCTAGCAGTACAAAGAAGCCTTGCAAAGCAAAAATTATTTTTAAAATGCGTATGATCCTGTATGTTTTCCTCAGGCCCTTAATAAAGATATTTGAAGCTCTATATAGAGCTCCCTTAGTCTTGAAAACTTTAAGACTTGTTTAGACAATTTCTGCATCGTGGAAGTGATGACAACGTTTTTCCCTGCAAACATAAAGCAAAGATAGCCTTCCTTATGTGGGAAAGGAAAAAAAAAACTAAGCACTTTTTTTTTTCTTTCTTTCTTTCTCATTTCTGCAATTTTCCTTTCCACATTAATTCAGATTTAAAGCTTTTATACTTGGAAGGAGTGAATGTTATTAAAAACAATTAAGAAAAGGAACACTTCATAAAAATCTGTGTCATCCATGTACAATAAATAACATTGACTATTGGTCTGCATTTAACACCTTCCCTTTTATTTAAATTAAGAACATTTAAAATAAGTTATATTTCAAGAATAAATGCATAGTATTAAGAGCTTTATAGCACCTAAGACCGTTAACTGTGAGAAGAGCTTTGTTCTGCTGTTTGCCATCAAACAGGACTTCTGTTTATGAGAATTTATCAACGATCTCAGGTTCAACAGATCAGGTATAATAAGATCTCCTTGCTGACAGCTATATAAATATTTTTCCACCTTGAAAGGTTCTGAGATGAATGGTAAAAAAAAGTATCTTCTGCTGCAAAACTCAATTTTAAGGGGAAGGAAAGAACTGGTGAAAGAAAACAGACCAAGTTTCATCAGAATGTGACATTTATCAAAGATCAGAAGATTGTGACAAAACAATGGCATATTTAGTAGCCTTCTCCTTTATCTGCTTTCTACATCACAGAAACATACTGGAGCTCTTCCTCTCAAAGATATTAGAAGGTTATTAACAAAATACTAGGCTTTGTACATTATTTTTATATCAACAGCTTTGCAGAGATGTTTTAGGAGTTTTGCTGTAAATTACTAAAATTGAATAGCTTCAAAATCAGCAACATTTAAATGGGTACAATAACGAATATTCCTAATGACAATGCCACTCAAGAGCTTTAAATTACTTTTTGAACGTAAAAATATGTTTGTTGAAGGTTTTACGCATATGAATTGTTTCCACACGAGCACTAAAGCTTCATAAACAAAACACTCTCAAGATGGAAGGCTGAGAATAACCCATTATAGATTGTAACATTATATACATTGATTAAATTTTAAGGCAGCTATACAAATATCACAAAAAAATGCATTAGAACTGACAAAGAGAGCATCTTTTTGGAGTGATCATCTTTACCTAGTGGGCAACGAAGCCAACTGTAAAGGAGCTGAAAAGTCCAGCTAGTGCCACAACGTAGGACTAAGGTGTACTTGTGACATATTTTAAAATAATGAAGAAGCAATTCTGTTTATTGAGCTTGATATCAAGGAAATGTGTTGGGAATCTTTGTAAGTATTATCTTTTTATAATTATTTGAGATCCTCATGTGAAAGAAACTGTATAGGAACCAACTTTTCAACTTGTAAGACTTGAAAATACTAGAAAATTAAAATTTGGCATCATCTATGGCACAGCAGTCCTTAATGTAAAACTATTATTCAAACAGGGAAAATGCACAATTAAAATTGTGCAAAAACAGTGCAAGTCAAAATTATGAGCCAGGTCACAAGGCCAGCATAAGAATTAAAATTCATAATGAAACATCAGAAGAGAAACGTTGAAACACTATGCATGAGACAAGGAAAAGGAACACGATATAAAGCCTCAGGATTTTAATTGCCTCTACAGAAGTAGGGGTGGAACAGCCTCTTCCTCATCTCTCCTCTATCAATACATACATACATTTTTATTTATCCAAAATACACTGCTCCTCCATAGCTATTCCATATCACATACTACAAATTTACAATAGAAGGCATGCAGAGAGCTGCTTTTGTTTAAAAGGGGCTAGTTAAAACTTTCGCTCACATTATTCAAATACCATTAAGTTATTTTATTAGTAGACTGTACCTTATTTTTCATGAACTTCGAGTGACTCTTGTAAACCTCTATTTGTTTGATTTCTTCTTCTCGGTCCTCTGTATTCAGAACTCCATTTGTCTTTAACATCTGTATCTCATCTTCAAGATCTCTTATATTGCGCTCAAGTGAAGCTATTTTTGTATCCTAATTTATTTAAAAAAAGTATTGAAAATTATATGAAACTTGTATGTCAAAGCACAACAAAAGCATTTCTGTATTTGCAGAAACAACAATATCATGATAGCAAAAATAGGTAGTACAGCTACAGATTGCACATACACCATTATAAGCCTAAAGTAATTCCATGGACAATGTCTCACAGAAATGCAGAATTCATACCTGTTTCACCACCAAAAAAAAAAATACAGTGCTATTTTCTATTGTATCATCCATATAGAATACATTCTGGTCAAAACGCCTTCTTCATTCTTACACGGTTAGGAATTAAGAGAGAATGGAATATGCCCTGTTTCCCATATATAAGTGATAACATACCTTGTCTGCTTTCCTAACCACCTAGGCCTGGCTATTCTTCCAATCTCTTAAACACATAAGCTAAGTTTAGCCTAGAGAGAGTAGTCTGTCATCACTGCAGAAGGATAAGGCACTTCACTATGTCACTCAGAGCTGAGGCTGTTGCCAAATTGTCAATCACCCCCAACGTTATACTTTTGTGTGCTGTTAGAAAGAAGAAAGGTTGTCTCCTCACTTTTCTTCCACTAACTCAGACACATCACTAAGAGCAGATTTAGCACTTTTTATTATGAGTCCCATAATAAAGAATATATAACTGACAGACAACAGCTGCCATGTGTGCCGGCATAGCACTGACAACACCCAATGACTTTTTTGTTGCTGCCAGTCATTTGGAAACTGAATAAATCTCTTCACTAAGAGCCAGAAGGAGAAAATATGAGTGATTATGCAAACTTTGCACACACTTTTCTATTTAAAAGCGCATTACAAAATGACTTATTAGATATCTGCTTTAGACACTGTTTACAGACATTTACTAAGAAACTGAAAATACTGTGATTCAGTCAATGAGACAATCAGTTCAAGAACATGAAGAATATGAAGTAGCAGTCATCCATCAAAAATTACAGATCAGGGTGAACTTCTTGCTCCACTGAGGTCAATGAAAAAAATACACTGATTCAGTAAGATCAGGATATTACCCCAGAAAACTAACTCAGGAAAAATACAAATTGAACTGATCCTTTAAATAGGACGGGCTAAGCTTAGGTCTCTCTGGTTAATAATGACTTTGTTTTTGTTTCTTTTTTGGAAATTAGTTTTATTTTCCTAAGCTCTAAGAGTATGTCAATGCTATCTCTAGGCTGCCTAAAACCAAAACCTGAACTGCAATACAGAATCACAAAGTGGCCGAGATTGGAAGGGACCTCTGGAGATCATTTAGTCCAACCCCCCTGCTCAAGCAGGGTCACCTAGAGCACATTGCCCAGGACACTGTCCAGATAAATTTTGAATATCTTCAGGGAAGAAGACTCCATAACCTTTCTGGGAAACCTGATCCAGTGCTCAGTCACCCTCACAGGAAAGAAAGCTTTTCCTCATGTTCAGATAGAACTTTCTGTGTTTCAGTTTGTGCCAGCTGCCTCTGCTCCTATCGTTGGGCACCACTGAGAAGAGTTGCTCCATCCTCTTGACACCCTCCTTTCAGATACTTATACACATTGACCAGATCCTCCCCCAGTCTTGTCTTCTCCAGGCTGAACAGACCTAGCTCTCTCAGCCTTTCCTCATACGAGAGATGCTCCAGAACCTCCATCATCTTAGCAGCCCTTTGCTGGACTCACTCCAATACCTCCCTTTATAATACAGCTAAGCCAATTCAAGCAGCAAGAGATTTTGGAATAAGTTCCAAAAAGCATCTGAACTTTTAGTACTAATCCAAAAATGGAAGTCAGAACATTTTGAGATTTAGCAACCACTCTTACAAACCTACCAAACCAAAGCTACGTAAAGATGAAACTTAATCTCATTTAAACAAGGTATCGTATCATTCCTGTAATAGTTTAACTTTTATACTTATAGCCAATAAGTCTCAGACTGACAGAAATCTTCTTTTATTATTATTATTTTAACTCTAAAATAGTTTATTTGGTTTGCAGTATAATAGCTGTTCTTAAATTAAATTGTTCATAGTCTGTCATCCTGGCTTATAGTATCTGCAGATGGGTAGAAAGAGGTAGAAGAGTGAAATACACAACCAAAATCAATGCTGGAAAATTATTTTGTAAGTAACCATTTGCAGTACTGCATATACCAACATTTTTTCTTAACCAAAAAAAAAAAAAAAGGACTTGAAAAACATATTTATGCTTGCGCCAGTTTAAGTCCAAGAGCATGGAACAGAATAAGACAATGCATAATGCTCTCCAGTCTCTCTCTATCCAAAACTTCCAAACCAAATGATCTAATTCAGAAAGCAAATACTGAAGGAGATCAGCACTCCTAAGAACTGTGCAGAAGTATTACATTTAACGGATAGCCATTGCTGCTTATGGGTTTTAGAGATTTTTAGAACAGTGATGAAGGAAAGATGGCTGCTTCTTCTAAAACAAGCTTCTGGAAAAATCCTTTGTAGCTTGTGAAGTGATTTATAAGATTTTGATCTCTTCTGCTAAGCAACTATATTTATTAATATTGTGAAAACTCATTTAATAGATTTCAGTAGTATATGAAAATAGATGGAATTTTATACAGATAAAAACTCAGGAAATGCATTTGTCAGTAGACTTTATGTATACAGAAGTTAAAAAATAGAATAAAAGTAATTTTTGTTATGTAATTTTAAAAAAAACTTAAGAATATTAATAACAAAATAAGAAAAATAAGTCTTTAAGTATAACTGTCTTGCCTTAATAGCAAAACAGTATATGACCAACTTATTAGCCTTAATACCAAAAGCATCAGCAGGCTCTTCAGTGGAGACAGGAAATTTAAAGTCAACTGTGAGCCAATTGACTGTCTCCCCTTTGTGCAAATCAAAGGAACTAAATCAGAAAAATGGGAAGCACGTGTTGCACCTTCTTAGACTGTGGGAAGGGACATGGACATTCCCTGCAGTCACCACACTTGTGCCTTCAGCACAGCATTTTGTAAGCTGCAAGCGCACCCAAATGCATGTATTAACCATGAAGTACCTGAACTCCAACTCAGTTCTTCCCAACTGAATACCGAGATCCCACAAGATGTTTTTGAAATTTAGGAATTCACAGGATATAGCTTACAGACAGAACTCTCATATATACTTTTTATCCTGTAAGATAATGTAAGATAAGACAAGGTAAGAAAATAGTTTTTTTCAAAAAGATTTGCAATTTTTCGCCCCACTAGCAAGCATTTTCCATTATGCTGCACAGGGTTTACCTACTGATGTTATTAATTTTCATTATTAAAGTCTTTTTTCCTTACAACTGTCACTCCTGGAGAAATTCTACTGAGAAAAAAAAATGATAACATTGCTTAATTTACTCTAACTCTGGTCCTTCAAAAGTTTTTATCATACGTGGATGTTCTTTCACCCAACATACTGCAGTACATATTAACTCTTTCAGCCAGAATACCTGTATCCTGAATATTCCCATGCCTCCAACCAAGGAAATAAAGAACGCTTGTTCTCAGCCAATCCTATTCCTTTGCCATTATAGATTTCAGTGATAACCCTATTATCTAATAGCAAGGCAAGAGCTGGGCTGTGGGATACATACAGATGACACATCTCAAAGAATGGCATTTACTGTAAATAATACTATGATTCTTTTGTAAAGTAAATAACTTATTTGCCCACATCTAATCCATTGTTAGCGAGTCAAAACAATGACTCAAACTTTAGGAATTAGGTGAGAGGATTCTACCTGTGGAGGGTGATACAGTGCCACCAAAATTAGCCTTAGAACTTCAGAGCTGCTCTGCAAAACAGTATCACATGTATACACTCAGTGAACCACAAATCACTTTCCTATGTATTTCCAGCAGTGGAAGCATTTAGGTTATAGAGGCAGTTTGTTGTCTAGAAAATCAGCTGTCACATAATGGTTCACTTCATAAACCCTAACTTGACCCAGTAAGAAAGCCTGCATAGAAATAATACATGTACAGTATCTTCATAAATTCAGAACAATCAAGTTAAAGTCCAAAGACTTTACATAGGAAATTACAAATTACATAGGAAGCAACTATTTGCCTCAGTCTTCACTGAGGAGGTCTCCTGGGCCTCTGCACATAATGAAAGGGTTCAAGGAAACCTACCAGCAGTGGGTGAGGACTGAGTCAAGGATTACTTGTGAGAATTCGACCCATATAAATCCATGGGACCAGACAGGCCACATGCAAGGATGTTGAGAGAACTGGCTCATGTCCTTGCAAGGCCACTTTCTACCGTCTTTGAAAAATCATGGAGATTGGGGGAGACCCCCAACAACAAGAGGAAGGCAAATGTTGAACTCATCCTTTAAAAAAAAGCCAGAAGAAAAAACTCAGGGAGCTTACAGGCTGGTCAGCCTCAATTCAGTCCTTGAGAAAATGATGGAGGAAGTCTTTGTGGAAAACTTCTCCAGGCAAATGAAGGAAAAGGTGATTGGGAAGAGTCACCGTGGATTTACTGAGGTTTAAAAAAAAAAAAAAAAAAAAAATGCCTGACCAAACCAATTGCCTGAAAACGCCGATGTTAATCTTAATCAGCAGTCCTTATTTTCCTTTCTTGAAGGATAAGTACAAGGAGAAAGAGCATTCCTACCAAAATAATTTTAAAAAGGAGCTGGCCAGAGAAGGAAGCCGGGGAGAAGAAGGGGTCGGGGAGGCCACCAGATTTTGAAGTCTGTCTGCTATATTGAGTTTTACTGGAAACTCATTGGCCTTCTGCAAAAATTCCACTGAGATCTTCAGATTCAGAAAAAGAATATTTTCATTTTAACTAATTGGCCTTTCTCAATGGAAAACTACTGTGGAAGATTTATAGCAAGTTCACATTTTGTCAGGTAGGTAATATGCAATTTAAATTAGTCCAATGCCAGTCTAATGTTACCAACATAAGATTTCCAATAGTGGAATTCTAAAAAGTTTATTAGTATTTGTCCATGAAATCAGCGTTACTTATATCATAGAGGGAAGGCCTCAGAGGATTCATCATTAAAAAAGTAATCTCCTTTCCATTAAATGACCAACCCATTCTCATATTACAGAAAACAAATGTTTATTTTCAGATGTTAACTGTTCTGTCCTCAAAATATTTGTCTGTAACTTATTTACTTATTTGTTTTTAGAAGAAAGTAATAGAAAAGGTTTGACTGAAATGAAAAAATCAGGTGAAATAAGATGAAAGGGGAAGGAGCTCTAACTACATCTTATCATTTTGAGAAATTGCATGAATAGAAAATCATAGAAAGAAAAGTTGCAAGAAAAAAAGATTTTTAAAAATTATCAGGCTTACGCACAAACAAAAAAAAAAAACAATTATTGTAGCTCTTGCAGACACTGCAGTCAAACCAGCTTGTTCCATCAGGCTTCTTCTTAGAAATTTTCTATCCCTGTTACTGAAGATAAAAGCAAAGCTTAAACTTCACTGCAATTTAGGATTATCTGCCACTGAAATAGATTAGCATTTAAATGACCTGTTTTGTCACCTCATCTGGGAGCAGTCCTCATCAAATCTCTCCAACTAACTCTTAAAAGAGTCTGGCTTTTTATACTGTATTTGTATTTTACTCATTTTACAAATATAGCATAGCAGAAATTTATAGCACTTTAGCCTGCTACACTCTTTGGCAGGTTCACAAAATAACATTTATGCTGTATAAGAAATACCTAACATAACTTCCAGAGGCATTTTTGTACTTCTACTTTTTTGCAACTTCTCAGAAAAGAAGTTTATTTTTAATCAGATCTCTGCATATTGTGATTACAACTGTGTAAGAACTAGTTTTCATATCTCCAGGAAAAAATATCAGTCAGCTTTTATTAACCACCTATTGGAACAGAAGCTGAAAATTGTAAAAATTTTTAATACTACAATCTGTTTTGGAATAATTTATCAAAGGGATCACTGATGGCAGGACAGTAGAGAAGCCAGATATCACCTTCCCTTCATTGGCTGTTCAAGGAGAAAAAGGAACTGTTCCTTTACATAAGAACAATACCAGATGACTTGCAATTCTGCATATACACAAGATGGGCTGCTGGCTTGCCCAGGAAACCTAAAAATTCGCCTGTCCAGATAACTGCTGGAAAGTGAAGAAGCAGATAGCTTAAAAATAATATGGGTAGCCTGGAGCTCCCAATAGGTAGTGCCATGGAGGAAGTTGGGTTGGCTTACAGGATGGACAGAAAGCCAGATAACGGCTTTCTCTGAAAGTTTTGACAGAATAGGCACATTCCCATAAAAATCTTCTGATTCAGCTGAATCAGCATTTTCCCACATAAAACTTTATTTGGAAACCTTTCAACCAGCTCTTGTTGTGGCATGAGGTCTGGCAATCTCTCAGAAACTGAAACAGGAGCAGATGTAGTATCTCCTTCAAAATTCTAAGGCTTATCTACATTAGCAGCATTCTAATAAACTAAGTGAGTCTGTGTAGAATCACAAGGAAGATTCCTTCATAGTAATATCAAGGAAAAAGCTTAGTATTAACTGGTACTAACAAGCTTCTGAGTTCATCAACCATGTGACATTTGTGTATTTTTTTTCCAGTCAGTTAAAAGACAGTTCCAGTCTGCTAAAAGGACATAAGATTATAAGGCAAGATCTGCGCTACAGATCAGAGTACTAGCCTATCAAGCAATCCCCCTTCCAGCAGTAGCTGATACTGCTTTTCCTCATCACTTTCGTTAGAACGCTGTCTCAGACATTTTAGGAGAGGGCTTATGGCTCTCTCTCTCTTGGACCTAACAGAAAATCATCTATTTTGGAATGTGAAACTTAATGAGCATTTTTTCTTGATGCTCCTGAAGAAAATAGCATTCCACAATGCAAATTAGCATGACGCTACAAGGGAGTTTCCAGCAATAAGGATTCCACACACTACAATGGAAGCCCCACGGTACATTTCCTGAACCGTTGGGGACATGAGAGGGGGAATAGTAATTCAAAACATTTGTAAAAAATACAGCATTCTAAACACTTTACCTGTCTGTCTTTTTCTGAAACGATGAGTAATGAATTGCTATTCTTAGATAATTTCAAATACCAGATATATTCAACCAAAAGTCTGTGAAAAATGTTGCTTCTAGAACCTTCGACAAGCAATTAGCAGCATGTATTTGAAATTTCACGTTTAATATAACTTGTATACAATTGTACAAATATACACATACACAACAAGTCTTATTATGTACCTTTTTTAAGATTGTCAATTTAATACAGGTATTAGAAAAGAAGCACAAAGAATATTCAGGTTTATTTTTGAAGACAAGAGAATGTCATGCAATCTTAACAAAAAGGGTATATTGCACTGCAAGCACATGCTCTTCTGGAACCAAACCCCATACCTGAAATATCAAAGCTGGATCGATACATAAAGAAGGTTCTTTCTGCAAGGAAGGTAAACCACAAATGTTTTCATTCATTTTATAGCTTACTGTTTTAAAAACTTATTCTTGTTGCTACACTATACGTATTTCAGAATGGTCATCAGTACTCTACACTTAGGATGAGCTTTATGCCAAATCAGTAGGCAATTCCTTTCTAATGTTCTCTCTCAAGTAGCATCCAAGAAAAGCCAGGAACTGTCTGAACAAGATGAACAAGATTTTACCCTGATTCTGGTACTCAGGCAAACTTATTGAAAAGAATGGAACCATAAGAAATTTATTTCCTTTTACTCTTTCTGATTATATTAATCAGTAACAATCAACTTTGATAATTAAAGATATCAGTGATAGGGCATCTGCCTGCAAACAACACACAAAAAAGTATTAATGGGTGCAACTGTAATTGAAGGAATGGATTTCACTATACTAGTTTTATTTTATCCTTGATCAGCCATAGATTTAGGCATGAGAAAAAATGGTATTTGATCATGTATATATATATATATATATGTGTGTGTGTGTGTGTGTGTATATATATATGTATATCCATAGTCACAAATCAATAAGCAACAGCTCTGATAAAACTAGTCTGGCTTTCTAAATAACACAAGTCATAAAAATCACACTAATGCTGTTAAAAATACACTCCTTATTTTAGTTTGCAATTGCTACCTGTAGCTTCCACACGCTATATCCTGTGATATATTTATTTTTAGGACTAGAAAGCCTTCTCTTTTCCATAAAGATACCTCACATACGTATCTCTACACATGCCAAATATAATTAAACTCCACATTAGGCTCCTATTTAAGCTCATAGAGACTTAGGGTTGCATTTGGGACTTTATCATTTTGTTGTACAACAAATATCACAAAGTATTTACAATGACTTATCTAGCTTTGAAATTCTGTTAACCATTTAAACTAACCAATTATTATCCTCTGAACTTTATAAATAGCAAAATAGGGTCTTAATTGCACGTATAATTGTCAGTAAAGTTTCCTGTAATATAATTCCAATGTCATTCGATAAAAATGGAAGATTCAGGACAAAGTGATTGCTAGAGAATGAGTTGGGTGCAGTAAGGAGATATGTATACTGCTAGGAGCCTCCGTGTGGGTGGGGGCATGGCCTCAGTTTGCCATAATAGACAGTAATCCTCTCCCTCTTTCTACCCTCAACACTGTAATGAAATTATTGTTTCAATGCTTGATCATTTAAAACAAATGTTCCCCATCTTTTCAAAACAAATGCTGTCTGGATTAAGACAATTTAAATTTACTCATAAACATTCCCAAGCTGGAATTTGTAATAAAAACTGCTGTTTAATCATGTGGATTTCAGCATCTTACATTTGTCCTTTTTTCTTTTCAATGTCGGGCCTATTTTAGACAAGGCAACCCCAAAGGAGCGTGTGGTCATAGCAAAAGAAACATGTGCCTCGTGGCTGAAAAGCACCTCCACATCAGACTGCTCCAGTAATATGATTCCATCCTCACCAGTGACAAATGAAAGCCCTCTTTACCAGATTTTTAAAGAGTGAAAGATCTCACCACTCCAAGCTCTCCCAGGACACAAACAGAAAAGACTTTTCTGTCTTCAGAGACAGAGACACTGTCAGAGTAGCTGTAACTGCAGTCCTCCACCTTTCCTTTGCCCTTTTCAAAGAGGATTTGTTTTAGTGTAGGAAGAGGAACTGCAAACTATTTTGCAATATAACCCTTCCATTGTTAATAGCTCACATGGAAGACCGTAAACGACTCTGGGACACTATCTCTGAATCCCAAAATCTTTAAATTGATAGTACTGAATATTAAGATATATAGAAACAAGTTTCTCAGCCAAACAGAGTGCCCTACTTTCTCATATGCTTACGATAATAAGTTATTACAAAAAATAAGTGTTTTAAATTTCATAGACTCCTGAATTAGAATGAACAGAGAAATCTAAGGGAAATATACATCAGAATATGGAATACTGAAATTGATGTACCTTCTTTGTTATTCATACAACCCAAACTAATTTATTACCCATTAAAAGGCAGATCCTGTATTTATGGAGTAGTACTGTTGTTGTTGCTGTATATTTATCGTAATGTTCAGACATGCTGAACTCATTTGCTCATAACACAAGTCACTAGCAAAATGAGACCTTTAATTTGCATTTCCTTTTAAGACGGTGGAAATGAAAGACCATCATTAATGTATTTCAGGCAGTACTGCCAACCCTCACAAATTATCTTGAGTCCCATAGTATTCAATATTTTTCTTAAAGATATAGAATCCAGATTCAAAGATTTGTGCAAAAATAGGAGTTTTCATTTTTAAAGTGATAATTTTTATCTTTCATTATTGTGGGAAGAAAAGTTGGAAATTTTTCATAATATATATCAGAAAGAAGAATCTCTATTTAGAACTATTTTAAGACAGAGATTTCATCACATTTTGCCATATCACTCCCTAAAACACAAATTCTAGGGCTGCTGATAGCATGAACATTTTGCTTGGGTTGGATGTAAAATGATGGCCAAATAACCACCAACATAATTTGTATTTGGAAACAATTTTAAGAAAAACACTTTATGTGAGCCTTGGACATTTATTCCACTTTGGCTCACCTTTTTTTTTTTTTTTTTAGTCACCATCTTAAAAATAATGTTCAAGTGTCACTATTAAGCAAGGCTGCATTTGCTTTTTGTTTTTTTTTTAAATAAAGTCCTATTTAAAAAAAAAAAAAACACTCAATTGTCCTTATTTTAATCACTCCTTTTACACAGCATTGCATTTCCAGTAAGCTGCAGAGAGCCCAGTAATTTGCAGATTAAAGAAAATGTTGTCAGGATACAAACGTAAAATAAAAACTACAAGTGAATTTTACTCACAAATAGAAAATGAGTTGCACAAAACTGAGGTAATAGCTGATACAGACATCTCTCACCCAACAGTTAATGCTTCTATTCCGGAAAGAGAGTAGTAAGAATATCCAGTCTTGGCAAATCACAAATACAGTTTTTAAGAGAGAAATAATACCTTTTTAATACTAGGATATTGCATCAAAAAAAGAATAATAGTCAGCTCAGTACTGAACAATCAGTAATCTATCAGCATAGACAAGAAAAGCTGCCATTTATGGTGCTACTGCATAGAATTCGGTGACCACTCATGGCCTAGGTCTGACTTCATTTATACAGATTTATCTCACTATAACTCTACAGACTTTGACAATGTATTCTTGTTATATTAGTGGCACCAAGCACTAATACCTGTTTTTATCTACAAATAAGTTCTAGTGCTTTTCTGCACACTTTCTGCATTCTTTCTTTATTAAAACATTTGACAGTCATTCCTGTCAGAATGAGCAGCCCATAAGAGTTAGAAATAAAGTCTATGCATGTGTGAACAAAAACTGGCAGAACTAGCAATCTAAATGTTTTGTAGAGAGCAATGCTCAAAGTTTGCCTGAAATACACAACTGAGATGTTCCAAATACACCGAGAAGCACTGGGCATCTAGCTGTAAACTGACGTGCTAGAACTCTTAAGAAGCAGGACCTGTATCCTTTATAAACAAAATTATCCTCATGTCCTATAGCACGGGTATGAGGAAGGAGTTGCAGAAGGTCAAAAAGAAGAAAAAAAAAAAAAAAGGAAAGCTCGCAATGCTGAAAGCATAGTGAATGTATACTGAATAAATATTTTCTGCTATATATAGATTATTTCTCATAACTTCATTTCTAATATAGCAAATCTAGTGTTTCAGTTTGTTAATTAACAAATCAGTCAAATTTCTTTTATATGAAGTTGGCTGTTTAGGGAAACAATGGAAAAGAGGCAAACATTTGCCAAGTCTCTCAAAGGAGATGCCTGCCTTCCTTCTGAGGCAAAGAATGTTTTTACAACTTTATTGGGATTATGTTTTCAAATACATGAAGTTACAGGCCTTAGGATTTCATCTAATCATTAGTTTTGGACTATTTTAAACACTGACAATGATTTTGGAGTAAATATGGGAGAAAGAAATATTACTCCTAGCTTCACAACAAAAGAAGTTAAAAAGTAAAAGCAAGCACTTTATGCTTTAATATTAAAGTTATAAACTGAGTTCCAACTAAAAAAATAATGTACAGGAAAACATGCAAAGACCATACCTTCATTTCAATAACTGTTTGAAGAGCTTTTGTCTTCGCTGGCTCAGGCTGTAGTTGGGTTCTTCTATGTAATTCCTGTGGAGGGACACGATAGAAATAAGCTTGACGGCTCATCTTTCCATTATTTTATCACTCACATGAATGTATTGCAGCAAATTACAAGTCTGACGATTAGCAGCACATAACTCCAAATGCTACAGGTGCTTCCTTCTCTATAATCCTGCTAGCATCACTGCAGTCCCTATCTTATATTACAGTCAGCTCTGCCAGCACACGCGCTATTTCTGAAACCACTATCAATAATTAACGTCAACCATGACAAAGCCAGTAAGTAATCTTAGTCCAAATACAATGCTGCTGTTTCTGCCCAGACATCAAATCATAATTCATCCAATTGAGTTAATAATTCAAATACTGTTAAGAGTAATTTAAAATCTTTTCTGTAGTTTCTTCTTTGTTTTTCCACTGATGCCTGAAATAAGCAATTCAAAGACATTATATTTAAATTTGACATTTTAAGGATAATAATTATATAGTGGGTTGATACAGCACACTCTACAGTATCTATCACATTTCAGTTTTCACAACTGCACACTGTATTTTTCTGCAGCAATTATTAGCAAAGACATATATTTCACAGAAGGCATTAAAGTTTACTGGTCTTTATTTAAAAAAAAAAAAAAGAATAAAGATTAGTAGCACTTGTCTGTGATAAAACACAGGAGTTGTATCTTACACGGAGGTACCTCAGGAAAAAAAAGGGAGAGAGGAATATCTACATAGAACAATGTAGAGCTGTAATGAGTTCTCATGATAATTTAAAAATTTGATGAAGCTTCTACCTCTCCCACAACCTGTCTGGGCAGTTTATTAGAAAGCAAAACAAAAAAACAGGCAGATTTAAACAAGGTTCACCTCTAAAGGACAGGAGTCCCACGGTAGGTGTCCTTCTCACCCTCTTCTTTCTACACCCCAAAGGTCTACACACATTCAGACTAACTTTATAACTACAAAAAATATGCCTGATAGGCTGAGAAGCTGGGTTCATTCACTAGAATGAAACAGTTTGGCTGCCTCCAGAACCTGAACTATTTTCTCAGGAGTACTACAATGCATAGCGTACATGTGTCTTCTAAATTTTGCTTCTCTCACATTACCCTTATAAATTCAAAAAGACCATCATCAAAAATCATAATGCCATGGTCCTAAGAGGTCTTTATTCTCATCTCACAAATCCCCTTTTCCTAACAGAAACAAATAATACAATTTAGCAATTCCTTGACAGAGACATCTAATCACAAATATAATAAGCACAGTTGATGCATATTTCACATTTTTTATCCTGCCCCCCTCAGCCTACCCCAGTACATTCTGGATCTCATCTAACTTATAACATGTAGGCTTAAAATTCTCTTTTTTTTTTTTTTTTTTTTTTTTTTTTTTTAAATCAAGGACGATCCATTAGTTTCTTGCTCTTGTTCAGTAACAAGTACAGTGAAATCTATTCTATAAAGACTAAATAGTATAAGTAATTTTGGACATGGTGTTAAGCTAAATACTACTGCTAATCAATCAACATCTTTATAAAAATACACCCAGAGTATTTTGTGGTTTCATATTTCAAAATAAGAGACAAGTCATGTAAAGTTTTCCATTTAACTGAATGTAGATTCCTTAATTAACAGTAACTAAAAGACTACATGAGAAGGAAGATGTCAATTTGGGCAATAATTCATGTAATTTAAATTCTTCTCCCAGAAAAGGAAAAATTATTTGACAACCGGAATTTTTCCAAGTAAAGGTTTAAGAAAAACGTATTATATCTCTTTTTTTTGGTCAACTGTATTTCTTAGCCCCACTATTCTGACAGGAGATTCATCTCTGTAAGACAGTAACTCACAATGATCTACATTTACATGGCAAGAAAATATTCTTAGCGTATCCAAAATAAAATATTCTCCAAATCCCAGTTTTTATAGTCAAAAGAATAATTTCATGCAGAAAGCAAATAAGAAGTTTAGTGCATGACAGGATCTAACATCAAGAGACTATCCAGAAATTGTCGTGTTTGGCAAAAGGTCGTGCATTTTTGGATACAAGGAAAGACGCTTTCCACAGGTACCACAGAAAATTCTATATATGTAGAATTTGAGGTCAATGCTTATGATCCATGTGACTGCAGTTAAGTATTCAAGTTATGTTGGGTAAACGAAGACCATTTAGATCATACCAATCAATTTGGTCTTGTTTTTCAAACTCTGTTCATGATCTTAGTCTGCAAACATTTTGGGTCGTGACCATTTTTTCATTCCCTATTTTTACAGGCGCTAGCATTGATGCTGTTGTCAATGACTGAGGCTCTTAAGAAGCCTGGCAAAACAAAACACATCATTATTATTAGAAAAAAAGAGGAAGAAAGAGTCGGATACACCCTGTCCTGCCTTTTGTATTTTCTCCACTCTCTGCAGTTTCCATAGAGGGGATGCACAAAAACAAAACAGCTAAATACATTGTTAAATTACACTCTGGCCTGAAATAGCCTATTGACTAAAATTTTGATAAAACACAGTACTGTCTAGAAATGTCAGGTTAGGTGAAAGCATTAAAATACACATGTAAAATTAAGTAGGTTTGTATGCTTTAAAAGTTATTACATTATATATTAAACATATATGTACATATACACATGTTTAAACTACTTCTATTTAACACACGACAACTGCGTTTCTAATTTTATATTGGACATTTAAGAAAAAGCAATACCTAAATGGTCCTTTATCCTTGTTTTTGCATTTACAACTAATTCTCCACATTACAAAAATAAAGAAATCTTTGCAAATCACCTATACAGAGGAAATCTCTCACTCACCAGCTGGTTGTCTCAGCAGGCAACTGAAAATGAAACAAGTACATTCACTAAGCAAATATTTAAAAAAATAAAAGCATATCACCGATTTCTCATACAGTTCTCCTACAAAAGTCATGGAAAAATACTTGGCCAGTCATACCACTATCTGATCAGCAAAAATTACAGCTAATTCTAAGACCAGACTTTGCTCCCCAAGGCCACATAAAGTGAGCTGGAATATAAACAGGATTCCATACATTACCCAGGGAGACAAACCAGAGTTTCCACCTCCTTAGCCAAAGATGAATAGACTGCCAAAGATGAGTATTCCTAGATGTCTATCATAGCATGTAGCCTTGCTTCATAATACTTTTCCTGTTTGCTTTATGAATCAATCTGATACTGGCTGACTTAAAAGCTTTTCTTCTCTATCCCTGATGGTAAAAGGCAGCAGACTTTAGGATTCTGGAGAAGATCAGAAAATGACTCCCACTTTATTACTATGTGTGGGTTTTCTTCCAATCGGATTCAAACGTTTGGAGACTCCCACAAGGCTCAATTCTTGAATTATGTTGTTCTATGTATGCATTTTTTATATTGGGATACTGACTCAAGGATATACTTTTGGTACCACTTTATGTGCATGACACACTATACTGATTGTTTTACTACCTGAGGTCATCTGGAGGGTTTCTAATTTGCCTCAACAGCAAACCAAGAGATATTCTGATCATTTTGTGAAGTCATTATAGCCTAAGGAAACCAGATTTTTAATCCATTATATCATTTTTGGAATGATGCTTCTTTGCCTTTCTAATTTCTCTTAATAAAAAGATCAGGGAGCCTACTAATATACTTTTTGTTTGTTTGTTACAGTAAGAATAGTTTCCTTTAGACTGATCTGTATTGAATGGAATGCTTTCTACTTTTTTCCATGATGAAGTACTTGTGCTGTCATCCCTATAACCATCCAGATCTATACTAATAATCTCTCAGAGAAGTATTCACCTACAAAATTATACTTTCATTATATCCTCCGTCTCTATCACTGCAATCACTAGTACTTCTTACTAACCACTTTGCACATATAAATTAATTATAATTCTGCATAATCAGATGTAGCATACCACATTACTAGCACTAGGATTTTATGATGATGCTTAGTTGTCAAGGTGATTAATGCACTCACACAAAATCAACAGGTAATCAGCTTTCTTCATAACCACTGAGGTTTTTAATTTACTCCAATATTCTTTACTTTTAGAGCAAAATGAGACATAAACCAAAATCAGCTCTTGATTTCTCCTTCTACACGTGTTTGGGATGTTAGAGTAGTAGCTTGTATTGGCCTCAAGACCTTAACTTAAACACACAATTTTACCGCTAATTTAGACACCAAAAAATACCAGGAGGAGGCAGTTCATTCCATATACTTTCTAAAAAAATGGTGGAAGATGATTTCTGTTCTTTGGTTCAGAAACTGAAAAGACGACCTTGCAAGATCTTATCATCACTAACTGGTATCCAACACCTATATTACATAGAATAGTCTGAACCTAATAATAACTAAAAACAAAATCAAAACAAAATTGTCGTTTTATCCTAGCTTTATCTTAAGACATTTCATGACTTGGCTGCAAGAAAGCGAGGGTGTTTACTGATCTTTCTTTTATTCTGCTTCCAACGTATTTTATTGAGGTTCCTAAGACTTCAACGACTGTGTTTTGTTCTAATCAGATGAGATTAAACTGAAACTCTTAAATAAAGGACAACATCAATGCTGTTAATACCATTCAAGACTTTACCTTCTATTTATACAAAAGCTTCCTAAAAGAGCATTACATAAAGTGGCAGAAAGAAAAGGACAAGATGTATGAAAAATAAAGAGCTAATAGGAACAAAGACATCTGTAACAAAAGACACTGGAAGAAGAAAAATGGATGATTAAAGATGGCAGCAACTATACTTAAGACAATATAAGAACAGATCTGAGAAACTATTGTTGTCAGTAAATCTAGCTTCCTGTATTCCCAGGTAAAACGCATAAATCTGTAAGTCACAGCAGGTAGTGGTACAGGAGCTGCTAGTTCTCTCAAACACCTCCACGAAGTAGATGGCTTCCATTCCTCTGGCAAAGAAAATATGTGTAATGCTTCTACACAACCAGCTTTTCTGAACTCTAAAATTTAAATTAGCAGTATTTTAACATTTTAATCAATTATTTCATTTAACTAAAAGCACAGCCGCTTATTCAAAGTGTCTATTTAACTGCAGTATTTCTTGAGCCAAACAGACCATTAGAAAGACTGATCAAATTTGATTTAATCAGAATGCTACAAAAATGTAACATAAAGTAATTAATTTATTTGTAATGTGTAAGCATATCTTCTCCTTCCTGTTCCTTCCTACCACCCTCAACCAAAAATGGTATCATCATAATCCAGATAAAAGCATATTTAAACAATTATGATCGATTTTTTTTTTAATCTCTTTAGAAACTATAAATTGAAAAACAGAAAATTTCCATGCCAGATCCCAACATGTAGGGAAGAAAAAAAAAAAAAAAGTATTTTTGTTAGGAAGGATTCTAAAAATCACATTGCCATTGGTCTTCTTCTAAAGACACAATAATATAGGCATCTGAGCTCTGCGAGAACCTGTTTCTGTTAAGGAAATTTTGTTAGAGGAAAAAAAATTTTTTTTTAATTTAGAGAAATGAAAGTGTGGATGCAAGCATAGGAAATGAAAAATTTGGGGAAATGATGAAGAGTTGACAGCTCTGTGAGTTCTGTAGTACAAAAAAGTTGCTTAGTATAACTGCTTTATTAAAATTTACTAAGTTTTCAGTTCAGCAAAATCCTCAGATGCATTTCTCATTACCTCTCTGTTTACTGAAGTACTTATGCATTTTCTGATAAACAGGTAAATATGAGTTTTGCTGAATATGGAGGAACAAAGACAGCAGTTGCAGGAGTCAGGCCCCAACAACATAAAATATAAAACACACATCAGTATTGCAGCATGGCAGACAAGTCTAGTAATAATCTCATAGGCCTCTGTGTTACTCTTGAACTGTTCTGACACCACTTCTTGCCTAAATTAGAAAACATAAGTTTGTGAAGAAGGCAAGAAGGGAGGGAGGAAAAGTTTTTACACAAGGCCCAAGGCCAAAACTGCTGTATTGTATCACTTTTTTTTCTTTTCTTTTTTTTTTCTTTTTTTTTTTTTTAATAGCTCTCATACATATGTTTTACCTACATGCCCAAAGATACACATTGGAGGGCGGGGGGAAATGGACATTAAGAAGCTCAGCTTTTCTTTGACTTGTATATCAAAAACACCTTCAAACAACCATGTGTTCTCATACAGGAAGAGTGTCCTTTGGCAAGAGACCACATATAAAAAGTTTTAACTGAAAAGATTTGTGTATGGAGCTTGAAACGCATGTGGGACAATTTAGTTTCTAATTGAAAGCACACAAAATATTTCCTGAAAGGAGCTACTGAAATTCTACTTTCACCTGAATTTTTGATAATTTCTTTCTTTTCCTTGTATAAGAAATAGAATGTCTGGAGGATTATTTCTTTTTTATCCAAGATTTTT
Source organism: Struthio camelus (assembly GCF_040807025.1). Lineage (NCBI taxonomy): Eukaryota > Metazoa > Chordata > Aves > Struthioniformes > Struthionidae > Struthio > Struthio camelus. Next base: position 15,952,357 of record NC_090955.1, on the reverse strand, counting down.
TAAATCCTTTTTCCCCTTACCAAAATTATTTCTCAAAAGTATGGAGGGAAATGTTACTGCTTCGCAAACATCTTTAGATGAAGAAATTGGACTGTAAGTACTTTTATCTTTTTTCTTTGCTCCTTCCTCCCTGTTCAGAAGATACAGTCCAAAGAATCTTTTTAATAAAGTTGAAGAAGAAAAAAGTATCCTATCAGTTTTATGATGAAAAGTGTGATACAATACTAACCATGGAGTCATGCTGAAATCCCGCCCTAGTGGGTACTAAGGGTAGTCTTCCTTAGCTCCTGTGATCATAAGCATACAGTTCAACCTTAAAAGGGGAAAGTCAAACCAAAGGTTACCAAATATGATCCTAAGATCAAGAACACGGAACAAATGTTCCATGATGATGCAAATGATGCAAAATGTTGCTTGCCAGCTGTTCATAGATACAAAAACATTCTTAAGCACATACTGCACTAGGAGATAAGGTGCTACAAGCAGTGCTAATATCCACAGCTCGTGGTTCTATGGCTCAGTTCACACATAGTTACCCTGTTATTTCATAGCACATTATCTAAATGCCAAGTTTCTAGACTGCCCAAGTGTAGCGCTCATGTAGTTAAAATAAACAAAAATTCTACAACACTAAAAGACTTATTGGAAATAAGAGGAAAACAGACACTTTTCCAATAGTCCTTCTCCTAGTCAAATAACTACTATCCTGCCAGTTTCCCAAAACAAGCTGAAACATTAAGAGTTACAACTATCTGATCCTAGAAAAACTCCATGACAGAGGATAACATCCATTTGAGTGATTTCCCCACCTCCCACCCTATGCACACAACCCTGCTTTTGAATTTTTATTCTGCATCTGTGCTCCTCTTCAGCCCAAATCCAGGTGAAAAACCAATTTCACTGTTACTTCTTAAATGGAAGCAAAATAACACTGCCAAAAATAAAGTCAAACTCAGCTATTCAGAGCCAAAAGTACTACATATTTCATGCCTTTGCTGGACAGAACTCCTAAGTTTGCTGAAAAATACATAAGCAGTATGTTAACTTCCCTCTAGCTGGTATTAATATGCACTGAACTTTAAATATACTGTTGATCTTTTTATAGAAATCACTTAAAAAGCTAAGCATTGATATATCAGTTCTTTGCTGGGGAAGGCACTGAAAGCAGCCTGTACCAATCAAGGAAAAGTGCTGGCATTCCTTGTGAGATGCACATCCCTGTGTTGCAGTAATACTTTAAATTTAATTAGCAAGGGATTTTTTAAATTTTGAAAAGCAGCACTTCATAATAGTAACTATCCATACTTGCTATTAGGAGTTTACCGCTTTGCTGCTGTTGTTCTGGCTTACCTTTTAGTGTATCCTTTACTTTATCTTTTGCCTTAACATCAGCTCAGTAAATAATTACCTAAAATAATTTATGGCTTTAATTTTCAGTTCCTTAATTCTCCAGAAAGAGAAAGTACTTTCCTAAATATAGGTAGGTTTCATTTATATGCATTTAAAATTACTGCTCTTTAGGTGATTTATTATTTAAATATCAAGTCTTAATCAACAAATCCAACAAACATCAGATCTAATAAGACTTCAGATGTGTAAGTTCCTTGGCTCTTTGTTATAGGAAATTAATTTTTTTTTTTAATCCAAACAAAACTTTCTGAACCTTCTACAGTATTGGAATAGTTCAATTTGAATCACGGTTAGAGCTAAGATATTTTACTTTTATAGTCCTTGAAAGTGGAACTTGCTATTCTTCTAAAATTATCCTCCCCACTGATTATACTCCCTCACTTCTAAACATCTGACTTACTCTATTCTTCACGTATTTAGATCAGTTAATTTTTTAAAAAAAAAAGTATTTGCGTGAAAGCGACCCCAGACCCCTGAGTTTTCTATCTTAGAGGAAGCGGCCCAGACACACACCTTTGGCAGAGACCATTCCTAGAATTATTTGAAACTTAGTTGTTTACAAGCAAAAAGTATTTGATAGTTGGAAGTACACTACTTTTAGATTTTAAATTGACTTTTTTTTTCTTATTATTTATCATTTTATGTTCTGTTAATGATCTCAATTTGCTGGATAGTTAATCATAAAGGTGAACAGAAATATTCAAAATAATTTATCTACGTTATGTTAACTTTGTATAATCAAGTTTATCATTTCTATTAATTGTATAGTCATTACCATGACCAACTAATCACTGGATTTGCCAGCATACTACAGTCTCTGAGATATTGCAGAATTTCGTTGCTCTTCAGAATGAAAGAGTGCTACACTAGCAAAGCCCTATGTGAGCAGATCTAAAGTCCCATTAGTCCAAAAGCAGACAGTGGTGAAGAGCAAATGCATAGGAAAGAATATACAAAACAACATAAATATAAGAAAAACCTTCCCCTGGTAGTTTTGGGTCTCTTCGGTCAAGAGGCTGCATCCAAACCCTCGTGTTTAATAACTCTCAGTGGACATACTTCCCACATATTTGTCTAGGAAATAAATCACCTCTGATTCCGCAGTATGATGAAATGTGAGAGGATTACTAATGTCTTTATAATTTCTAATCACTTGTACTTATCAGCTCTCATGCTCTTTAGAAACACAACAGCAAACAGGAAATGGATCAACTTACGATGAATGTGAGTCAAGACAAATTAGCATTTCTGTATCTCAAAATAAAAACGTCTTCCAATGCAACTGCTTTAGCTTCTCCACAGAAGCTATTCTTCAGTAAATACGACACAATAAAACAGCAGTACCTGAGGTTCTGCTACAGTAATATAAAATGCCCACATCAAAACGCTGAAGGTGAGATCATAGCTTAAAAATTGCATCATATTCTCCCAGAGAATATGGGATCTCCTAGATGCAGGCTGCAAAGGTTTGTCCAAGTCGGTGGCCAACGTCAACAGAAAATTCCAGTCACCGTAGGCCAACTCTTGTAGACTGCCATGATATTTTTATATCACATTTGCCTTCACAGACCTGAGTTCAGGATGGCTATACTTCTGCTAAAACATTACATACAGTGACACCTGGAATTAAAAAGAAATAACGTGCACAGTGCCTGGTACAACGTGCCTATTTTACCTTTGTTAAATATACTCTGAAGCTCATATTGAGTTAGTGTCATCTTCCTTTGTCCTTTCCAAAGATGTAAATGCACATTCTCTCCTTCTTCCCACAAGTCTCTGGTTTTCAGTTTAATGATTTTACATTTTCCTGAGACATGGAAGAAAGAGAAGACTGCAAAAGAATCTGCTGCCACAGGCCCACAGACATTTTATAGTTAGTAATTTATACTTATTTAGAATATTTTATATTAAATGCATTGTGTTGTCTTATTGGCAAAAATAATCTTTTTCCTTTGTGTCACTCATTTCTTTTATTTGTTTAGATGAATTTCGCTCTTTTAAGTTATACATTTTACACCTACAGACCTACGGAGCCATGTAGATTCTATAACATACCAACTCCATTTTTAGATCTTAGATTAAATATTTCAAATTATGAAAAGTAGTGAAACAGACAAATTTTAAAGTAAATAAATTTGGATTATAAATAAGACGAGTTAAAAGTTCAAGGAAAGTTTGCAAGTATAACATTTTTTAAATTGCACTGATCCTTTTTTGCAATGTTAACAGTTAGGTGCCAACTCACTGCTGAACCACCTCAGATAAAGATTGCTTTCTGCTATATCGCACTTACAAAGAGAGCTATTCTAATGAAATTTGATGACTCATTTTGAATTTTAATTGATGAACAGAAGAAGTAATACTATGACATCAGGAGGGAAAGAGAATTAACAAAATAAAACACCACCACTTTTCTGCATTCCTTTTCTGCCTAATAGTATTTATATTTTCATCATCTCCGGAGTGCCACTTCAGGGAGTATATTTCAGCTTAGTAAAATAAAGACTAACATCAACATCAGGATTTTCTAGTACTATGAAAAACAAAACAGAATCAGCTGTAGAGCTAGTATGCAGAAGTGCCAAGTCACCTGAAATTTAATAGGCCAACACATTAGATTTATTATAACTAAAATTGAAGGCCTACACGATATTTAGAAAAGAAACATAGCTATTCATTCATGGCAGAGCTATTCTACTTTCTTTATACTTGACAAGTTCAGTGAAATTTTATTAAAAACATGACTAAATACAATACACATCTGCAACAAAATATCATTGCTAAAAAAGCTTTTTTGGTAATTAAATGTGAATAATTACAACTCCAAGTTTTTCAGGATGAACTTTGCAATGCTCAGATACAAGGCCTTTAATAAATTCCTATTAAGAGAGGCTGAGAACCTTACTGCACATAGTCCAAAACAGGAAAAAATACGAATGACTGGTTTACAAATTCTCTTCAGGAAACAATATACAGGATAGAAGAGTGTCAGTAACTATGAGTTTAAGATGACAGCAACAGACCTAAATAATTTGAAAGTACAGGAAGAGAGAAAAATATATGGCCTTCAAAATTTTTACTAGTAAAAACAAAGGTCTAATGATCAAACTAAAAACAACAACATAATAAATAATTTTTAGAAGGGGAAGTTGAATGATGGTAAGTAAATGTTACTGAGTTCCACTAAACTAATTATTATGTAGCAAAATATTAATTTCTAACAGCAGATACAAGCACAATAAACACAGAAGTTTAGTCCTGTGATCAAATCACAACTGTATTATATAGCTACGGATTCCAGATGCACCCAAGCACTTCCCAAGAAATGCATTTTATAATTGTCACATTTAAAAAAAAATGCTGTTCAGTCTATTTAAAAGGTTCTTTCCATGAGCTAAAACACTAGCTCTTCCATTTACCTGCAAAATTAATTTTAATTATTTTTCTCTTTAAACTGTAATAATTTGCAATTTGTGAAAAACAGACATTGGCAGAACGTGACAGTATTTCCTGATCCTAAAAGCCAAAAAATCAGAACGCTCGTTTGTCTCAGAACCACAAAACACATACCCTGGACCTCAGAAAGTCAATGCGAAGGAGGATTTGAGAAGGGCTCAGAAGATGATGAAAAGGGCATCCTGAGGATCTCCCAGCCACTCTAGAGGTTGTGGGCACGTCTGACACTGGCCAGGGCATCCAGCTAAATAACTCATCAGTGTCAGCTGCAGCAGCACCTAACTCACCTGCTTCATCTCCTACAATAGACTCAGATTAACCAGAAAACCCTGCACTATCAGAGCTTTGCTATCAAGTCATGACATCCACCTGTGACACTACAGAGTGGCTGGAGGGCAGGCTCATATCTGGTTCAGAACCTGTACTAATGCAATCATTTTTTCCCTGTACTCACCAATCTAAGGAATGCTGTTATCTAACATAAATCTCTTTTTTTTTTAATTTTAGAATACAATTCCCTGTAGCAACAGATTTTCCTGACGCTACAGACCTACTCTCCAGAGTTGAAAGTTTAATGCTCTGTGGCTTTGTTTTCGTAGACATCTGTATTTATACTGTATTTAGACTTTAGTATCTCCAAGACAGGAACTTGCTGTTGTTGTTGTAATATATATCATCTGAACAAAAAAGACCTATATTTTAAAACATAATTATAAAAATAAGAGTTATCATGTTGTCATATAACAGAGTGGCATAAGGTCTCAATAACTAACACAACAATTTTCTCTAAATACTTAGGTGAATTTCACTCCTATATTCCCAAGTAGTTAATAAATGTGCAGGTAAAAGTGTTGGATTGCTGTATCAAATTAACACATTAAAGCATTTCCCAAGCACTAATTTCTATATACATAGAAATCTTTTTCTAATATAACTTAGAAACATGAATATTCTTTGGCTGGCTTGTTTCCTTTTCCTTGTCTTAGGGTAATAGATCTGAGCAGAACACCACATCCTTACTGAAAGACTGAATCTTATGTGTAACTATATGTTGAACATGAATACCTATAGCCTAGGATCTGAGGCACAGATTACAAACTACTTTGCAAACAAAAGATTCTAAAAGATTACAAACTACTTTTTACTATATCAATATTCATAATAAGTGCTGAATGCCTATATATCAAATACCTAAAGGCTTAGATTTCTCTAAAGATGTGAATCAAAAGAATCTCCACTGAAATTACTGGTACTATCTGTTGTGATTAAAATCAGACCCTAAAGGAAAATGTTCAGAACTTCAGGAATTCACGTGATGATGTAATTAGAGCAAGACTGGAAAACAGACAGAGGAAAAATTACATGATGTAAAATACAAATTTCTGTGCAGAACACAGTAACATACGGAAGTAGATAGCGTATTCAAAATAATCCCATTGTGTTACAAACAGAAATGGTAGCAATGGACCAAATGTACATCCATTTTATGAGCAAAAACACAGGCATTCCCCATTACATGAGCAGGCATGTCCTGTCATGAAATCAGGGCAACAGCATTTTGATTATGTGTTAGATCTACTTCTTGTCTAGTGGTGGGAAGGTAGTTTAGAACATACATTCAGTGTTTCATATGGAGCTATGTGGTCTGCCCTTTCTAAACATTACATGGCCCAGTAAGTCCCATTCAAGAACTATCTCACTATCGAACGGTGAAAGAGCAGTCATACACAGACTTTCGTGCACACGTTATAAGCCAGCAAGAAGGAGGACACACAGTTAGAATCCACGGCGCTGCTTCCTTCTAAGATGAGCAAAGCACACTGTGCTTCTCTTCCTTCAGCCTAAGGCTTCCATCTCTCTGAGCAGTACAGTGGATGTGCTGTGCTGCTTCCCAGTGGAGTCAGGGAAGTCTGGCACTGTGGGAGGCTACACCGTGTTTGACCCACAATAATAACACTGCAGCATGCATCTGCTTTCTCACGTTTCTTCCTCTCACCCATACCTACAGTAAGTAGTAGGAATCTCTTCTAAATATCTCCAAGACATTGAAAAGCGTAATTTTGTGCCTGAGAGGGTCTCCCATCTTTCTATAGCAAAACTAAGATTCTTTCTGACCTGAGAAGGTAAGAAAGACATTTTAAATTAGGGCCAATATCAAACCTAATTCAATCACTGAATCATGGTATTAATAGCAGTATATAGCTATACATATACATAAACATATATAGCTTTACAAGATGGCTGATTCAGGTCGTTTACTACACAAGTTTGAAGAAAAACTCTAACTCATTTTTGAAAATATTTCTGAATTATTTTCATGCCATTTATATGCCGTCAGGACAGGTAATTTTTGCTAGTAATTCTCATGCTTGGTAAAAGCTAATTATCTTATTAGTGAACAGACATTTGCAGATTAGAAATAGAATTCTGTACATATGAAGAGTATAATCTATTCCAGTCATCTCAGTTAATAAACTCTTTCTCAAACATGTTTGTCTTAAACTCAACATATGCTATGTAGTACAACCTCTAAAATTCCTCTTCAGAACACTTCTTTCCACAAATAAGCCAAGCACATAAAATACTTGCAGTAAAATAAGAAAAGGATATACAATACATACTATTGTAAGTGAAAGGGTAAATAAAACTGCTGATCTTATTTCTACATTATAACTATATGACAAAGACCGTTTTTTATACAACAGTGAAACTAACTCCAGTCTGACAAGCCAATTTGCAAGACTACAGGCTGGCAGAAGAAGCCACAGTGTTACCATGGAGATTTGCATTTGTATAGTTTGATTTAATAAGAGCCATTATCTTCAGAAAATACAATCTGCTGCTAAGAATTCCTAGCTACAACAAGAAAAACAAATCCAAAAAACTCCTGATCTCTGCTTAATAATCACCTAAGAAATGAAGAACACTTCAAATTCTATTTTGTTGATTAAAAATTAGCGCAATAAAAATTTGTACCTAAGCATATATAGACATAAAGCGAATTACTTTTATAACATGACCTAGAACTCAAAATAGAAGACAGAGCAAATCATAGGTTGTATGCTGAGATGAGTATCCCTCTATATTATAAGGAAGGGGAACTAGCATTTTTTGCCTTTTATTTACAAACCAGTTTCAAAATATAATACATATCTCACTGAGGTATTAATAATATCTTTGTAAAGCTCTTTGAAATAACAGAGCAAAAGGTGCTAAAGAAGCAAAATACAACTTGGATGGAGTGGAATTTCACTCAACATTTGCATTTACACTATTTGCTGTCAAGTCTCCAGAAAGAAATTGATTCCACTATCTTTTAGAAGACGAGATAATTATATTTCACCATTAAATCTTAAGCCTAGTTATTAGAACATAAATGCTAACATTACTAACTCACTGATTATTATTTTAACAGAAAACTCCTGTCCTGAGGCTGTAATAAAATAGAGCATCACCCCCTGCTTAAGTATATATAAGATTTATCTATCCTTCAGTTGTCAATTCTTCTTACAATACTTCTGTATTATGAGTTAAACATCTGTTAATACTGATATTTCTCTTTAGGGATTCCATAATGCACAATGACTATTCTATTGTTTTTCATACAACCTTCACACTTTACAGTCCACACTTATTACAGAGTAGAACATAGCAATCTGATTTAGTCAGTTCTCAGGTTCATTTCGTTCGACTCTGCTTTGTCTTAAGCTGCTTGGGATGTTGCACGTTGCTCTTATTTCATAGTTTTTGCTTAAGTTTTTAAGGGCTTAGACAAGGTCAGTCCTAAAAATTCTTTTTAACATGGTAGCTTACTTTATATGCCTTCCCAGACCTGCTTTGGGGAAGTTGATCTATGTCTCCTCTAAATGACTACAGAGCATGAATCTTACTTCTTTCACTTGTTTAAGTGCGTACTGTTGAACAGGCCTCAATCGAGGTATAAATATCAATCACACATGTTCTGTATTTTTAATTCATTACTATTGTGTATTTATAAGGTCTCAGTGAGTATATAATGGATGATACTGTCACTAAATGACAAAAAAAAAATCCAGTAACTTACCGAGTAACTCACAAAATAGGTACATTTTCCTTAAATTAAATATAGCGATAGACTGTAAGTAACTATTACGAGAGCTCTACTGACATCAGCTAACAAAACTTGTGCATGAAGACATTTTGCCACAAGACAATCCAAAACAAAAAGTAATAAATAACTTTAGGGTTAAAATGATAAGATGTATGATAACAGTATGAAGAGAAACTGTGTAGAGTAAAAACCAAAACCTAGGCAGTATAAAAAGTTACCTGGTGGAAACTGTCCAACTGCATAACTCTGTTAATATATTACAGAAACAATTTATTTCATAGTTTACATATTCTATTGCTTTTTGGTTAAATATTATCTAGTTATTTACAGCTCTCTATGGTCTCTCCCAGTAGAATCTCACAGATTTTCTGGGCTCCTGCATCTTACCACATAACCTCTATTCCCAAAATCACTTCTTTACATACTCTGCCAATCAATGGACTTATCACACAGATCTCAAAAATTCTTAGCATCAACTCCTACCTAACAGAAGTCTTTTCAGAAACAGTCCATATCTCAGCATGCTGAAAGCTCCCTTCACATACTTTATTCATTTTCTATTAGGATATTGCTGTATGCCATTATTCAGAAGACTGAATTTCAAGGCTGAACTTAAGTGGTCAGTAGGTCTCTGAACCAATGGCTTGACTCTCTCCTTATTTACCTCAGCGCAAGTGTAATACTAATATGAATTGGCGCTATTCTAATGCAAAGTTATTACAGATGAAATCCTAGGCAAGTCTGCAGTCTGTTAAGCATAACAGAACGGAAAAAGGTACTATGAAGTATCTTATGTTAACTTCACTACATTTAGAGGCAATAAAAACTAAATGGCTATAATATTTCCATTCAGTAACAAACATACCAACAACAAAATATTTTTAAAAGTTAGGTCTTTTACATGCACTCATCTCTTCTAGTGTTGAAGTCCTCCATATTCTACAAGCACGGTTTTGAAAAACTGTATCATTTTATGAAAACCTGAACACTAAAGTTTCTTTACATTTGAAATAAAAGCATATTTAAAAATAATGTTTTATATACATTTATTGTAAGCTCTTCATCTTATTGCAATTTTTCATGTTAATACTTTCTTTAGAACAGTTTACAACATGAAGAAATATTTCTAAAGAAAGAAAAAGAAAAGTCCTTTTTAGCAGGCTTCTTCTAATCCTCCTCCTATCTTCCACATTTTCTAGGAGGAAATCAGTGGTACACTGGATGATCTCATCATATGGATGATCTAAGAGAAAGAATGGTAAAATGATGCTTTAATATTTTTACACAGCAATTAGATAAGAGGACTGTGATTCTATACTTTGCCTCATTAATATACACCATTCAGCACTCCAAGACATAGCTACAATACAGTCCTCATATCAAATGGGAAGTAGTATGAGCCAAGGAACTACGTTATTACCTGCCTCAATTTAGTCTTTCAAAGCTGGGGATCATCTATTTCTTTTTCTGACCCTTCTCTTACGCAATGCATTTCCTAACAGATGATAAGCATCTGCAAGACAGAAAAAGGAAAAAAAGAATCCTAAATTGATTTTTAGCTCACATCATCATCTAACCCCTTAAAACAAAAGATAAACAGAGAAATGGAAATATAATGATAAAGTAATTAATTTAAAAATCAGAAAAACAAAACAATTCCAAAATACATGCACAAATTGTTAGTTCTATGACAAACATAAACATAATATGAGGGTAACTGACAAACAAATTCATTCACTATAGCAAACTTACCATAGAAAGGCTTAGTAGGACTTCTGTGCTTGTAGTCGTGACCAGTACCCTGTGTTCACTGGATGGAGTGGGCCACTGTGAAGGCCCTCCTTTAATTCCTCTTCTACACCCTGATGTCCTCCCCAGCTGTAGATACTGTGTGCGTACAGAACAATCCCTATATGCAGAATAAGCACCAACTTGTGGATTTTTTTTTTAGTTAATTGATCAACAATTGTTTCACAAAATTAGAAATGGCTGAGTTAACTGGATTCTTTGCTAAGAAAGTAGAGTAGAACAAGTTTCAAACTTTCACTTAACGTGTTATTTCCCTTTGCTACTTAAAGGAATGAGTGTGAAATCTAACTATCTAAATTTCTTAATTTTTGAGCAATATTGATGTTAAAAATTTTCTTTCAGAAGTAGAATAGTTTCAAATCAGTTCCTGGAAACTCTTTCAGGTACCACAGCTTGTCTGATAGTTAAAATTCATGTAGATGAATTATTTACAATAAACAATATTTTAAAAGTTTCAAATGAAGAAAGTTTACCATGTTGGGGTTTTACTTACACATTATCTCTGAATTTCTTGACTTTTTAGTGCTTGTTTTGAAAATACTTTCAATATATCTGAATGAGTTTTACCTTAAATTATTCAGAAACATTTTCCAACCTTACTCTTGATACAAGGTTTTCTGATATCTAGTTATTGAAATATATATTCCCAATAGTTGCACACAAAAAATCTCCAAGCACACTGTTTAAGCAAACATCACCACAGCGATGCTCAATTACCAACATGTAAATACAAATGTCTATATCCATATTTGGTAGTTCATCATTACTTACTTTTACCTATTTACATTTGCAGAAATTTACTTTACCTACCGATATTAGTTGAAGGGAAAACAGGCTCTGTACCTCTAAAGTACATTATGTCTTTAGGTCTTTAAATATGGATCTAGGCGTTTGACAACAGACCAGAACTTTCAGGCTTGAGCAAGCAAAGACACTGCCCGAATGTAAGGGATAAATAACATAGGGAGAGCAACTCATACTTCAGAATACAAGGTAGCTATAAACTATCCAAACTTAGAAAGAGAAAGCAAATTATTTTCCAGCTCCGCAGTCTATACAAATGACTCCATAGGTTTCTCTTACTGCTCAGAAAGTTCTGTGACCCTTCAGAAGCAGAGAGTTTCAGGTCTGAAGCAAATGACGTGAATGTTTGCATGGCTGAGGGGTGGGAAGAGAGGGATGAGAAAATTAAAGAAACCCTAAGGAAGTTAAGCACAAAAATCCTATAAAAATTGAGGAGCACTACACAACATTCAATTTGCTGCACTACTTTGGAGATCTAAATCATAATGTTCAGTTTCAGAACACAACTGTGATAAAGCTTTTGCGTACGAATACAAAAACAAATTTACCATTCCATAAGGGCAATTTAGTCTTAATCTATTTCAACATAATCTGGAAGATCATTTCTATCGAAAGAAAAAGTTAAACAGAGCAGGATGTTGATATTTACAAAGTAAGACTCTCTGAGGTTTAGTAGGAATTTGCAAATTTAGGTACTTAGAAACAAAACGTTTACACGAAAACTTTCTTGCAATAGTACAAGGGCTTGAGCCTCACAGGTACTAAAGATGTCTATCATTTCCCCTCTGCATCTATTCAGAAGTGCCTCTGTCAGCACAGAGGTGTGCAATCTCTTGCTCAACTTTGAGACCATTCTTAACTAAAGAACATTCTTTGTCTTCCTCTTGGAACTCACTCTAATAAGGATTTTAAGAGCATACCCTACCCCCACCTTCCTTAAAGAAAGGAAAGATACATACACTGATTACCTCCTATAAGATTGAAAATCATATTTCCCTTCTCCCGAAAGCACCCTAAAGGGATAGCATATTCCACCCCTTCCACTCCAAGCTCTTCTTCTAGCAGAAGAGACTCCAGATGCACGAGACCACAGGGAGTACAAGTCTCTGGTCCAGTCAGGCTTTCCATGGGGATCTTGGGGGTCATCATCAATGCCCCTCTTCTCCTGTGTCAAAAGAAACGCGTGAATCCTGTTCATTTTCTGAAAGGATGTGTGCATCTGTCTTCCACAGAGGCACCAAAATTACAAAGCCAGCAATGACTCAGGCTTAGATAAGGGCAGGATTTACAATATATACTGTGTTTCCCATGAGACTAGATAGTTTCTCATCCCACTGCAGATCTCTTTTCCACTGCATTAGTCCTTTCAAGTGAACCACTCAGAAACCTTAAGCACCTAACCTAGGACTTGTATTACACTATTCTGAACACTAGGCATTTTTGCACCCAACCTTCTAGCGTTCAAGCTCCTCTTTGGACCTAGCACACCAAACAAGCTGTGCAGTTGCTTTAATTTTAAACTATGTGAATAAAAGGTGTCTTCCTACACAAAGACTATTCTTTTCTCATTTCCATAGGGACTAAACTTACTACATAATTAGGAAAATACCAGCACAAAAAAACCTATTAGACTATTACTAATCCAATCTTCAAATATTCCTCAGGTAAATATAACATTGCCATAAATGCAGAACTTCTACCAGGCTGTTGGAAAGCTAGTGAGTTTTCACGCTAGTAATTTCAGAAAATCCTGAACTACCATGCAATAAGCATTTGCCATTTTAGAAGAGCTTTGGGGATGAAAGATCTAGCAGTAAGCTGAGCTATCACAAAGTGTTTTGCGGGGGGAGCAAATGGTAGGAGATTTGCACATAACTATTTTCTTAGTTTTGAGAGTTCTGCTTTATAAAGTTTTGTGCCTCTGTCTAACTTTATGTTCTCATTGACAGAATTACACACAAAGACGTCTTCAATGTTGAAGGTACCAAAGAGCACGATTAAACCCGAATAGGAATGAGGCATCCTGTACTCCTGCCATCTATTGACAAATTAACTTCTAGTTGCAAGAATCATGCAAGATGTAAAGAAGATACCTGTAATTTTATTTAAATATATGCAACTGTTCATCTGCTTGATGTTAGCCAGCTCCACTTACAAAGTTAAGTGAGAGGCAGCTTTTTATCAGAAACAGCCAAGAAATGAACAGTGACGCTAAAAATGTGCTCAGAAGGACAGAAGGCAGTCGAGAGGTCATCCCACACAGGTATATCTCTCACAATTGCAATACATGCAGCACAAATACCATAAAATGGTGTGTCATTAAGACTGAAAGCTTTATTTTCGACTGGAGGAAAGTAAGATCCTCAAATGTATCAGGAAGCACAATATTTTTAAAATCTACTGTTCCTAATACAGATTGCAAGATCAATTACAAATAATACAATATTTATAGTGACTTAGAATTACATAAAATAAAATTACATAGGTTATATGGAAACAGCAATGAATGACATATGAGAACGTAACTGTAAAAACACATAAGCTTGACAGTGTATAAGATGGAACTGGTAAAGACATTCACACCTACTGAGTATACTTGGATTAGCCCTTTATTTTTGACAGGCTTGATTCTCTTACTGCTTATACAAGGACCCAGATACATATCCTTCTACACAAACTATAGACAACAGATTTTGAGAGGTTTGCAAAGTCTAAGAATGTATACAATGGAGGAAAAAAACTTACAAAAGAACATTTATTGGACATATTCAGAAAATCTTCATTGCTATTCTGGGTGGGAAGTTTATCTACATATTTCTAAGCATAAATGCTGCACTTTTATGCAAATACAAACAAAACTCATTGGACTTCAACAGTCCACGCCATAAACATATCTTGTGCTGTCTTTATTTTCTGAATTTCATTCTTCAAATTTTACTCAGAATCCTTCAAGATTAACCCTAAAGAAATTTAAAGAATGTATCCTATTAGGTACCAAACGTCCTGAAATACCAATAATCTGTTCAATGGAGCCAAGCAAAATCTGGAACAAGTATATACATCTTCTACTTTTCACAGCACTGCACTGGCAAAATTACGTAAAAACTAAACAGTCTTGAACATTCTACGTTATGAAATTAAATTTTTGCAAGACTTTGTTAAGTAAAATTGTATCAACAAGCATCATACATAGGGTTTTCCTTCATCAGAAAGCACGGCTGCATTTTTAATGCAAGTAATTTCCAACTGAAAACACTTAAGAGAAAGCAGTCTGGGCAGTGCTCAGATTACAAGTGAATGCATTTTATGCTTTAGCTTTTGCATTACCGTAACACTACATTATCTCATCTAATTAGATTTTTCCAAAACCTCTGGGAAATGAACATTGCACATGCTCTGGATGTTTGTTTATTGACTAAACATGGTATACATGAACTAAACAATCTATCGTAGCAACAGGAATTATGCAAGAGCAACACTACAGCCTAATGGGCTACAGAAATAGCTCTAGAAAACCATCATATTATAGTCTTTAACACAATGGATGTCTTAAACATATTAAAGACCATAACATTTATAGCTTTGATCTTTATATTTCTCTCTCAAAAACAAAATAAAAACAGCAGCTCCTATGTTAATGAACAGACCTTTAGATATTTTAGTACATTTGCAATTTAATCAAAATGTAAATAAAGATTATATTTTGAATTTCACTGTGAAATGAAATGTGCATATATATTCTCCATTATTTTTGTGGATATTTAAAAAAAAATACCCTTCTCAGATTCCTAACTAACGTTTTGATTCCAGGGACCTGACATAGCAGCATTCTCATTTATGAGCTGTTCAGGACGCATCTCAATATACAGAATGTGAGATGCCCCGATGACTGATTTTTTTTCCAACTGATTATCTGAGGCTTCCAATGACTTCATCTGCAATTCTGAGCACTTAGCCTTTATGAAGGTCTTAGGATCAGAAGGATGATAACCCAGAAAATCAAAAACACACAAGCACACACTTGCAAAAGCTTTGTCTGAAATGACTGGCCCAGCAATAAATAGGAAAGCTGTGGCAGAGCCAGTAAAAAACCTCAGATCTCCCAAGTCACATATAACTCCTTTAATCTATCATACCACTATTTCTTTTCTTTATTCAATTCACATTCTTCCAGTTTCTAGAGCAAATGACACAGAGGTTCTGCCAAAAATCTATGGATTGACCCCAGTACGGAACAACTGAGCTCTATTTTTTTCTTGAGAGATGTGTCTTGTGGAAACATAGCATCTATTCAGTAAAGATAAAGACTTTAAAGGTTCTGTAGAAAACCACAGTTTTTATGTTTCCTAATTTCTGAGTGCCTGAGTTCTACTCTTACCATATGACTTTAGTAATATAGAAAATCTTTCATTAAAATACTTCTGTAAAAGCTGATAGTGGAGAGAGTACAGAAAAGAAAATGAGTAACAAACTAACAAAAAAATAAAAATAAAGAGAAGTCTTCTAGAATGAAACAGGAAATTTATTAAGAACCTAACTGAACATTTTCTGAAAACTTCTTTTCAGGTTTATCCGCCTAGATTTCATACATTATAAGTACCTTCTCTTCCAAGTTCTTGTCAAATTACGTTTCAATCTTTTGATTGTCCCCATCTTGAGCGCTAATGGGCTGCAACCACTGCAGGGAATTCAGTATATGGAATCAGCCTAGAATTAATCCAGCATAAATCCTCCAAAGCATCCTCAGTACCAGCTATTTAGCTTTCCAGATCTATTTCTGTTCTGCATCACTATTTGCTAATGTCAGCATAATCTATGAGTCAAGAACTTGTATTTTTCACATGCCACACACTCTCTTCAAGTTGTAGCACAGGCCTGTTACCTTCAGATATTTTTCCCTTTCCTGTATGTCTATTATTTTTCTCATTATTTAGCAACAGTACAGTGACAGATAATCTACCAAGAAATAAGTCATAGTCTCTACTAGTACATTTGTTACAAAAATAGAGTTTTAAAGCATCCTTTACTTCAATACTATTTTATCATAGCACTTAAAGCATATACTGAATAGACTTTCCTACAATAAAAAGTTATAGAACTGCTTGGTCATTAAAAATAAATAAATCAATCAGTTACAGTTGATTTTTCAGCACATTAAGTGAGCCAAGATTAACAGATTCATATCAAGGCACTCTAATTACTTGCTTGCCTGTTGTGGTAGCATGACATCTAAAAGATCCTTTAAAGGGCATTTTCAAGACAAAACAATACATTGCTTCCACTTATCACCTATAGAGTGTTGGCAATTATGAAAAATTAATGGCATCTCATTATTTTCATTCTTTCCTCCAAGGTGAGTCACTAACCCAGTTTCTTTTCAAGAGATTCCAAGCCAGCCCCTGAAAATCCAACGGGCTTTGCTTTTTATAGGTCCATTTTCTCCTTCTTTATCTTGCTATTTTGCAGGTTAGATGAGACTCTGCCTCTGAGAGGACAAGATCTAAAATCCTATGTCCTAAAAGAACTTGCTAGCAAAGAGAGATACAAAATATCTCCTCTTTAATACTTTACAGTATTAATATTGCAATTTTATAATCACAATGACACAAACTCAATACAGATTGCATTTTTCAATCATGCAGATCATCTGATATAAATCCATTCTTTAAATAGCATGCATTTCATACAGCAGAGAATATAGAAAACTTCTAAAGCTTTTAAATATATTTTCCATTCCTAGGAAGATTTTGGTAGGTTGTTCATTCAAGAAAGCGCTGGAAGAAACATATACAAAAGTATAGCTCCATATCTGTAAAACTTGTTGTAAGAGAATATGCATAGTTTCATCTTGCTATGTATATGTACTGTCTCTCCTTCACAGCAAACATCAATTTTTAAATTTACTTTTAATTTATGGCAAGGACAAAGTAACGTAGTGCTTCAAATCTTAAAGGCTAGAAGGAATAATTCAGACATCTAAAGTTCCAAAGACACATAAAGGCAAAATTAGTTAAAATATATATATATATATATATAAATATATATATATATAGACAATCTGCCATTAGTTTATTTCTGAATACAAAATAAGTACTCTATAAAGGAAACATTCCAAAATATCTAAACAAAAATCTTTTCTTTCTGCAATTCATACAGCTTTTATTATATCATTAAAGAAAAATAACTTTTGGAAGTGTAAACAAATATAGAAAAACACATGACAATAGCATAGATGTTGCAATTTTCTCAGAATTATTAGCAAGAAAATATAAAGAAGGAATAATCAGACTTGGAATTTGTATTGCAAAAGAAAAAAAAAATTTCTAAAATATCTTAAAAATTACATTTGGCTGTCTTAATATCCCTTTTTTTATATACCATTTCACAAAGCATTCCTATCTTGCAAAAAAAAAAATTTTTTTTTGGTATATTATTTACATTAAATTCTTGAAAAATTTTGGCTAGGAGTTTCTAGTAACTACCATTTAGTTGCAGAACTGCTCTGAGGAACTGCATACTTAATATTAAGTGTAAAGAATATCTTATTATCCAAATAATCACTTAAAATACAGGAGAGAAATTTACAAATTTAAAAATAAAATCCTCTGGCACAAAACGAGTATTAATATTTTATCCGTAATTACATCTTCTTGAGTGGTAAATCTTCCATGAAAAACAAACTTGATTTTTTTTATTTTTCAGGGCTTTATTAGTTAACTAAAAGGAAAGTATGTTCATTCTGACCACTGCTGTGCAGAAATTTAATCAATATTTTTTCTACTATTCTAAACATTCCTAAATTTTGAACAGAGCAATCATCATAACAGTTATACCAACTTGCAAATCTTATTATTGTCGTAAAATTAGTTATATATACTAATATAACAGCACTTCACATGTCAAATTATTCATTTCCTACTGTTATTGATGCATAGAGGAGAAAAAGAAAGGAACCGTAATAGTGCCTTAAACTTAGATGACTATATTACTTTAAGACCTCACAAATACACTTCTGACAAAGACAAAAAGCTAAAATTGGTATGCACAAGTTCTTATTGGTAGTTCTGAACCCAGATGCAAATGAAAGTAAAATGAAAAAGTCCAAACATTTATGTCTCTCCTCCATATATCGTGAGTTAAAAATCTATAGTTAATGCATACACTGACTGCAGCAATTATATTACCAGATTTCCCATTGCACTTCAGAATGACATTTCAGAAGCCTCAACCATAGAAGAAGCTCTATACACGAAGTCTATGAAGTAAGCCAAAAACATCGACTGCACAAAAAGCTCTCTTCTAACATTAGAAAAGGTTTATTTAGCAGATCATTAACAGAGACTTGTAAAGTTACTTATCTATGTCAGAATTCAAAATTATTAGTGAAAATGTTTTTCATTTATAACCTAATATCTGTCACAATCTTTAACCTATTAGCTATTGCTGACTTTCAATTTAACGATTACAGAAACCTGTACAATTGTGAAGTGTACATAAAAAAAAACAAAAAAATTAGGCAGTTCATACACAACAAACACACAGAACTCATATGGACAAAGTTTGCATTTAATTTGATAGCGTTTAAAACAGCAGTGGAGACAGAAACATGAACATACAGAAATATTAAGTGACCGCAGGAAAGTAAGCTTTATATGAGTTGAACACTCATATAGGAACAAATTAATCTTCTTTGCTAGAGAATGGGAATTGTCACATCCCCAATTACCTGGAAGCATTTCTCAAATTTAAGGTGGTACTTTCCAGGAAAGTAAGAAAAGAACAAAGAGTTATTAATAGCCTTGTAGCCAGGAAGCTCACTTGAAAGAGACCAATTCAAGTCCCTGTTCTGTATGTTAAATTTATTTTGCTGATGCTGTTCATATTTGCATAAATAATGATGTAGTCATCATTCCAGAGTAACTGCTTTTGGCTTGAAGGGTGGGAAATAAAGTCTGAGCTGTCTAGCCAGACAGGTGTGACAGACAGACAGATAGGAAAGGTTAATCATGTGCTTTACACACCTGCAACAAAGTTTTTAACAACTGTGACTTGTTCTGCCTATACTTGCTAGCTACATTGGCTTACAGCATGAAAGGTGCAAGAACAAGGATGCCTTTCTTTCTGTGCTCTGAATACAGATGACAATGGAAGCAATAAAAGAGGGCATGGGGGGGACAGGTAGAATTCATGCAATGACAAATAGAATTCATATAAGGTCTAAATGTCTCAAAGAAATCCAGTGGCCAGAGAAGCTGGGAAACCTTTCTTTCTTCAGTTCCTTGTCCTTATACTTTTCTGCCTATAAATGAATCCCAAGCAACATATAGGAAATACTTTTGGAAAGGAAAGTTCTGAATCTGCTCAGGACCTAGCCAAACATATCTCAATATTGCCGGGAGCCAGGTAACACGTAGCAAAGCATTATACGTTCACATACACACTTGAAGCGCAATTTTTAAGTCTCTCAACAACACTGACAGTTTAGAGAAACAATTGAAGGGCTTCATCCTTTTCTTACCCTGAAATGACAAGGCTCTTCTGATATCTAAGAAGTGCCATATCATTTCTTCATGATTTGAATGTGGCTCAGAAGGAATATGGGCTAGCAAATAATTTGATTAAATGTGGAATTCTGAAGCTATCTTGTGCAAAAGTTCTGAGCATGATTTGATCAAGATCACATCACGATGGAAGACAACAAGATATCAGGGTGGGACAAAACAAAGAAGGTTTGACCAAAAATCTCAACTGTTTCAGCCTCTTGACTGATACTGTTATTGCTGAAGTAATTCCACTTTCAAGGTGAAATGGAAAAGGAATGGGAGACAAAGGATTCACACATTAGAGCCGGAATATTACACTGAGATCTGCTAAAGGTGTGGGGTGTTTTTTTCTGGTGGGAAAAAACACTCTCACAGCTCTTTCACAGACCTAACCGACTGGCTGCAGCCTTAAGGTGCAGTAGTTTATTGAAGGACTAGAAATACTAATGACTGCCAAGTTTACAATCAGTAATTTTTACCTGGATGAAAGAGTCAAATACATTTAGCTGTCACAATGGCAAATGCCATTGTCCAAACCACACAAAAAATCTTTCCACCCTGACATAAGCAGAGCTCTTTGTACTCCTCTTTCTAACTGACTCAATGTCACTTTTCTGTAGCAAATATCCAAAAAGCATGCTACTAAATATGAGGAAAGGTGACAAAGATATCAAATGTATCTCCCTTGCAGAGACAAGAAATCTGACTTGAGAGGGTGCTGAAGAAGGCCACTAAAATCAACTGAAACAGCTGTGGAAACCCAAAGAACTTGCCAATGCAGGAGATACTAACTGAACTGCTGCTTTAGTTAGTTTGCAATCCATAATGGTTGTAATGATAGGAATGCATATATTAGTTAAACTGACCACTGACTCAGAAAATTATCTCTTAGAAATCCCTGGCCAGCCATAGAGCCAAAAACTCTGAAAACTATCCCTTAGAAATCTCTGGCCAGCCATGGAGCCTGCCTGCAATGAACCAAAAAGATGGACAACCCCTACAACTGGAAAATTAAATATATCAAGTTAGTTCTTCTGCTTCTCATCCCTGGAAAATTTCCACAAAGGCTGTCAGTGCATTTTAAATAACTGGTAAGCGTACTGCTAATATAATAACATGACGACATAAATACCAATTCCAAACCCTGCTTACTTCCAGTCATAATTATGGAGCTTATGCTTTCCCTTACTTGTTTATTTATGCAGTGCAAATTGTTATACTGCCCGATAATTCTAGTGGGAGAAGATTGTATGAAATATTTAAATACATTTTACATTTGTTAAAGCTCAAGAACATTAAAGTGAAACAAAGATTCCTGTGGAGCTCAACCACCATACACTCATACATTGGGAATATCCAGTTTACTAATAATGTATTCATACTTTGTTTTCAACGAAATAAAAAAGTTTTTATATAATTTTTTAACTGTATTTATATTCTTCCATCAGACAAAAGATACCCAGATGTTTTGAGGGTTTTAAACCATTATTTTTAGACTTTGTTGGAATACAAACTGTTCTGAAAAAATGGTAAAGAAATCAAAGGCCAAGTTTCGCATGTGGTACCAGGCTTCCAACTACATGTGACCTCAAAATACAGAGACAAGAAATCCCTGATTCTCAGTGGAAAGAAATGATCAAAGCGGTCCTGATATGGAATTCTTCCAGAACTAAGCTCTCTCTTACCATCCTAAAGTCCACTATTGTTTTGATAAACTCTATCATCTGAGTTGGTGTTAAAATGTGCTTTAAAAAAAAAAAAAAAAAAGGCACAAGAGAAGGAGTATGCTTATCTGTTCCCAATCTCTTCGGGAAGATTTCCTTTTTTTCTAGCCAATCATCCTGTGCCTTGATAACGCAGATGGGATGCAAGTACTGCCAAGACCACTGTAAACACTCACAATACTGTTGAGAGGCTGAAGGGTAACATTACATTGATAATGGTTTTTGAGATTTGTTATCGCAGAAAATCTTTTGTCTGCCAGATGCACTCCTATGTGAAATTATGCTTTTTTCAAGTTGAGAGCTGAAAATGACTTTCTCCAAGACAGTCAAGAATAACTGAGAACAAACTGATTGTTCTAACTCTGCAATATGTGCAGGTGTTCAGTCAATCAATGGCCTAAAGCAGATCAACTTTTTTTTGCGAGAAATAAATGTGTCTGCAATAAAAATCCTTCTTGCTATCTTATGATGATACACTTTTCTCTAGCACACAAACAGAATATAGATTCCACTTCCTTTGTGAGAAAGGTCTCCTGAGAGTCCTCTATGAAACGAAGAAGTCAATTGTGGAATGTATGTGCTACTGCACAACAAAATCAGGCAAAAAAAAAAAAAAAATATATATATATATATATCTCCAATACAGATTTGTTCACTATTATGTTGTTAGTTCAAGCTACAAAAACTTCCACAGACATCCTCTATGTGAGAAAAAAAGTGAAGAATGAAAACCACAGCAACTCTCTGGTAATTCCCTAAGATACTGTAATTCTTACAGTATTTCCTCAAAATGGATGTTTAATAGATGACAACAAAGATAACAACAGAGCAGGCAGTACACTGAGTGGTCTCATCTATCTGACACTTTCACAACCACTTGTAAAAATGTAAAAACTTGAAATATTCAGATTTGGGGAAGACAAAATTCACCAAGAATGACATGCAGCCTGGGAGTCATGTAAGATGTAGAAGAATCATGTGTTTTTCCCTGAAGACACTGTTCTCCTGAATGGTAGATTCTCCACCATCACTTCCAAAGCAAGGCATGCTGGAGCCATGAGAGTGCCCTGTTCTCACACGAGCACCTGAAGCTGTAAGGTACACTCTGGCTCTATTCAGTGCTCTTTGAAGCACTAGAAGCAAGTGAAGCACTGAAGCTCTGAAGATTTTGTTAAAACGTTGCTAACATTTGGAATAACCATAAATGGTTCCCTAACATGCTATCATGGTTTGCCTGTACACTTGACCAACTCACAATAATTAGATTGTATTTTACTATAAATGCTTTTTAAATTAAAATATAACTATCAGATGTTTGAGAGCAAACTCTTTCTTTCCAAGTGATGCAATTGCACCACCTATTCATCTTTTCTGTGCCACCGTGAACTAGTGTCTTCTCTCCTTGATGGCCACTGTTAAAAAACCAACCAAACAAACAAAAAGTCTGAGGCAGGATGCAAATTTCTATTCATATTGCTGCACAACATAACATACTGTCCTGGTTTTCTTTGAAACAGCCTATATCCATACTATTGGGACTCATCCCAGCAAGAGCAGCTGTAGGAGCACCAAGGTAGGATTCGACAAAGTATATAAAGCTTTCTATTTAAACAAAAGCTTTCCCAGAGTACATTATTTTTCCACACAATTTTGACAAGTGCACAAGTTCAGTGTTCGCTCTCTTCTGCTGTAGACAACGAAGGCACTTAAATAGCCTCAGTATGCTATGTGGAAGGTACAAGTGAAAAAAAGTAAATCTTCATAACATGCTGCTCCATCTTCCATACAAGACGTGAAATATCTGGGTCTGAGGCATGCTCTTCACGTTTCTGTAATAGAAAAACTGGAAAAGCTTTTAATAAGAGCAACAGTAGTAGACAAAATGCACCTATGTACACTTATATATTATTTACCTTCACCATGTTTGGACAAGATTTTTTTTTAACCACATTACAGAATCCTGAGGGGCTTCCTGTACTAAAGACGAGGTCAAGTACTGAAAATGTTAAAGAGCAAAGCAATGTGCTAAGAAACACCAAATTTATTTCAATGTGTAGCAATCAGACCAAAAAATCTCAACGGTGCAAGGTTACAAGCAAAACTGGCAGTTTCTTATTCTGTGTGTGCAATACTCACTAATCACTCCACATGTTCTATTTCTCTTAGAAGATCTGATTCCCAAATTCTTTTTATGTCTTGCATATATTCTATGCTATCAGTGCCCTGTATTTTAAAAACTTAATTATTTTAAAGCTAAAAAAAATACAAAGGCTTGTTCTGTAGCCTGTAAAAGAAACTTGATCTGCATTTTTGTTTGCTTAAATAGAAAAAATGCAGATTTTTTGCTGTTTTGAATGAGTCTCAACTATTTCTTTCCAAGGAACACTATTTTAAGTATTGTCTACTGAACAAAGACAATAAAGGAACATCAGTGACTGCAGATGAGATATTAATAGGAGATTTAGATTTACAATTCCCATCAGAACTAATAAGAAAACTAGGATTTTTTAAAATCTGGTGAAAGAAATATTTCTGATAAATAAATATAATAATTGGATAAATTTGATGACATTTACACTATCTTCTTGTCTACTGCAAGGTACTTTACTTTATATTGAATTCATTACAGAAATCATTCCATAAATTCATGAAGGCTACATCTATATACAATATTTCATGTTAGAGAATCCTAAAGGCATCACAAACACTGTGCTACACATCTGCTACCTTTGGCTTCTTCAGTATAGCTGTACATTGACATCTCTTTCTCAAAGGCAGAGCAACTTTTTAGTAAGCTATCTAAGTATCACTAGCCTATCTTGAAATGCAGCATGGCATGTCAGTGTGACTTGAGATATTCTTCACTGTCCATCCTCCACATTCCAGTCACGTTGTTTCAACATAGAGGTGTTTCTGCAAAGTTGGGGTATGTGAGAGCACACACCCTAGTAAAACTACAATATATTAAGAAGCAGAATACAGCATCTTAGTTTGCTCCTTTACTTTGGTAAATTAAAGTAAACTACAAACTTTGACTAACACATTAAGACTGAATTCCAGATTTTACCTGTTGCATAAAGAGCTTCACTAGTCCTTTTACTATTTTTGCCTTGATTCTTAGCTACAACTATTTTAAACTGCATTCAGTTTAGAGGCTGCTATAAAATCTCTGTAAAAGTGTTGTGCTACTGCCACTAAATAAAGGTATCCTTCCTCTTAATTCATTTTATCATTGTAAAATGAGCGGTGAAAATAACTTATAGAGAGGGATCATCTGTGAAAGGGATGTGAGCCAGGTGAATAAAAACCAATCCTCATTCAAGAGTGCCATCTAGTGACCAAAAAACCCCTATATATATTTTACATGAATGATTTGAATAGATAGTTATATACTGACTAATTTTTTTTAAATTATTTTTCTATATTGTTTAAAGAAGATAATACGTTTGAAACTGTGGAATGACAAAGCTTCTCATCCCTAACAGGCTGATCTTACCGTAGATTATTGTAGCTCACTTGAAAGTTACAGTAACCCATAGGACATTTTGTAAATTACAAAAGCATAATTTGAGTGTCTATGACCTCCAGTGCTGAATATATTTTTATGTATCTGGAAGTTCTTATCTTTACAAAGATGCAAGATGTATGGTGGTGCATATATGTGAAAACATAGGTCTGCAGAAGTCCAGTTATTCTATAGGAAACAAAGCAAGTTGTATGCAAATTGAGAAACAGGATTTCGGAAGGGAGGGCATTAAGGAAGTAAGCAGCACCTATCTTGGCTGTAATAAAGTACATGGCTAACTTCTCTCAATTATCACTACCAGTCTCATTCTGTGGTAACTGGTTTGTGATGTAAGGAGAGGAGAGTTTAGATCTTTAATTAATATAATTCCCTGTGCTACGCAATTTTGTACAATATGCACTGGGACTATTCATATAAGCATGCGTATAGCTGTGCTCAAGTTTTAACGTGGTCCTGTCTATCACGTTCCCATTGTAATTCAAAAAGGAAATATTAGGGACGATTCAGGTGATACTTTTTCATGTCCTTGCTTTTAAACAAACTATACAGTTAGATCCTGATCAAAAGTTTACGCAATCATCTGGAAAGATGGATATGCTTGCAGAATCAGAAGCTCATGTTAAAACAAAACAAAACAAAAAAAAAACCCTGTACAGTATCCTCTAATTAGCAAGTTGCATAATGGTAGATTATAAATGAAATCTTAACTTAAAAAGGAAATAACTTGAAAATGCAAGCAAATCAGAAAATAACATTTATTCCTGGACTACCACATTGTAATTTTATCTCCATTCCTCCCTCAGAAAATATATGAAAACAGAATACATCATGTTTCCCCATGTCTTCATAATAATTTCTACTTTCTTTTCATACTTACATACTTTCATAACATACCATTGTCTATTTGCTCATTTAACATGAAGAAATGATGAAAAGCTCTTCTATATTAGTCAGATCTATGAGTTTACAGAATTGAATCATGCTTTGGAAGCATGGCAGAAACAATGTCTTTCCTTTTTTGTTTCAATATAGCACAAGTGGGATTGACTGACAAACACTAGTGAAGAAGCATCAAGTACCATAACTTGAGGAAAGCTACAGCTAAACTATTTGAACCATAACTTGATTTATTCTACATAATAAAATATGTAGAAAATATATGCCACAAAATAACGCATCACTTGATTAACAAACAATTTTTTCTGGTCAAAAGTCATCCTGCAGAATAGGTACTAATTCTTATGTTTTTCATGCATCTACAATTAGGGAATTTCACTTGGAAAAGAGAAACCTGAACTCAGGATAATTTACCTTCAACCTTAAAATATCATCAGTAGATTACTGATAATCACAAAAGGTTATGTGGCAAAATAAGAAGACAATAAGAACACAAAATAATATCATAATTTTTTTTAATATTTTCAGTTAGCTAGTAAACACTATACCTTTTCTTCATATTCAGGATCTGAATACCACTGCTTCAGTTATTAAACCTTTTAAAAATTCTGCCAAATAGAGAGCGAGTACATAGAAACATAATTAACTTATCACTTGCAGAAATTTGCTGAAAAGACTTCACTAAGTGAAAAATTACTCAACTTCTCCTTCTAAAGATCATGTATTAAGATAACATGCTTTTTCAGTACTTATTTTTGAGTCAAATAATGAGCCAGGGAAAGGAAGCTACATCATTTAACTTAAAATCACTGCTACGAAACTAAAATCTTTGATTCATTTATTTTTGTAAATAAGTTATATTCAAAGGAATAAAAGGTGTCAAGAATCTGATTAAGGCTTTGCAACCACAGAAATATACAGTAACATTAACAGATAAAAGAAATGTGTTCTGAAAATACAGATTTTTAAGGAAAAGGGTGTGAAGCACAGTCCCTTTAATAACACACACTTTTACTTTAGAAAGGGCTAATTTGGAACATTTTCACAATAAATGCTTATTTGAAGTGAATTAGAAATCAGGTTGCCAGCACAGCAGAGCAGTGGCAGCATAAGAATTTTGTTACTGGAGGAAGGCAGTAGCCAGAAATCAGCAGACACACCGCTAAGAAGAACCTGCTTGCAATAACCAAATATAGTAGCAGCAAATTGGGTAAGCATTTTTCTGTATGTCAATTATTAGATTACTTTTCTTCTCCTGAATTATGTCAGTAGAACTTGGACTATGTACAAAATCTTCCAATATCATCAATGTATAGGACAGAACATAAACTTTGGATTTAAAAAAATTTAAGCTCAAGTAAACTACCTTAAGAGTAGACCAATAAAGAACATACTAAGTATGACCTTTACACTTCCTGAGACTATAGACTGGGAAACATTACAGTTTTGACTTTCTACACACTAGAAAAACTGCTGATTCAGAACACTCCATATTAGAGTACCAAAGATAT
Organism: Struthio camelus; assembly: GCF_040807025.1. Classification (NCBI taxonomy): domain Eukaryota; kingdom Metazoa; phylum Chordata; class Aves; order Struthioniformes; family Struthionidae; genus Struthio; species Struthio camelus. Next base: position 15,924,587 of record NC_090955.1, on the reverse strand, counting down.
GGTCCTCTTAACAGCAATTACGGAAGTACGTCTAATTCACACTTTCCTTCCTAGATCACTTTTTTTTTTTTTAATTGCCTTATTTACTTCAACAAGAACAATGAAGTGTGATTAAAAGACAAGCAGGAATGTTGCTTGATTCTTCTGTATCAAAGTGGAAGGAACCATGGCAAGGTTGGCAAGGTCCCAAACAGAAATACTGTCCTTAATCACAAAAACACAAAGAACCAGCAACTATTTTAAATATATTCATTATACATATACAGCCTTAATAAAAAAAGGACTGATTATTCTTTTTAGACTTTGTTTCAAATAGAAGAAAAATAATCTGAAAAGCAACTGAAAGACTTTTTTATGCAAATATGATGATTTACCACCAAGTACATATGCGTTGTTAAGCACAGCACAACTAGGTGAAGCAGCCAATTCCATCTGCAGAAAAGCTACAGTGAACTACTTCCTTCCGCTCTGTGTAACCAAGCAATTGTACTTCTCACAGGTCTGGATTCATTCATTCATGTAAACCGAATCCTATTCACCTTAAATCATTCAGCCAACCCCACTGACCTCCTTTGGGTGACTCACGGAAAAACGCAAATAGGATTTGGTCTTCAGTATTTTCAGATATATCCATATTTTGGTGGCTCATCAGGATTTTAAACTATATCTTTATGCTGAAATACAATATGTTTATATTTATTGCCAAATTTTATCTTTGCAAATCAATATATTCTTTGAGAGCTCTGTAATCATGTCAGACTGTTAGGATCAAACCATCAACAGAAGATGTTGGCCTTTCTTTAAGATTGTCTTACAGGACAATAAATACTTCTGTAACGTTAGGATATGACTAGTTAATAATTAGTGACTGGCTAAATTCCTGTTCCACCAGATCCAAGGCTCTATATACTCTCTGAAGGAGTCAGACTGTTTCAACAGCAAGGTTCCATCTGCTTATTAAATCAGAAATCTTGTTTGATTAAATGGTTTAATCTAACATCCCACTTCACTAACATTCTATCCTAACATTCCACTTCCATCAAACTTAATTGCAGGTGAAACTTTAGAAGTTTAGGGTTTATCTTATTAGCCGCATTTACTACCTATAGTACTTCTCCACTGGTATTACTGAGATAGGCCAGGTAAACACAAAGGCAAAATTCAATTCGCTGCATAGAGTTTAAGGAAGGACATACTTCAGCAAACAAAAAGGAACATTTCCTTTTTAAGAGGTTGCATTTTAAAGAAGCCATAAAACACATTTTCTTCTCCCGGCTCTTTACATCCATGCAGAGGGGGTAAAATATAGATAGGTAGGTAAAAGTAGATAGATACAAATAGATCATCTTTGCTTAGTGGCAAATTAGCCTCTTGCAGTTTTCAGGAAGTCAGCCTTACATGACTTCAGATACCTGGCTTGTTGGTCTCAATAAAAAGCTGCGTGACTTGTAACACAAATCTTGCTAATAGATCTGACTCTCAATGCCATCTTTCTCAGCTTAGTTAAAACATGTCATGTGCTAGAAATAACAGTCTTGTTTTAGGGTTCAGAAAATACCAGCTCTAAGAATAAAAAAAATGGGGTTTGCTAATCCTCTGCTCTTGGTTGGAGGTAGGTAAATAGGTAAAAAAAAGGATTTAGAAAAATATTGAATATTCTTCAGTCTATTATTTTAGAAAGCCTTCATTTTCCTCTATAGTTTTAGGGTTTTCTCGCAAGATGACTGGGGACAATAATGTTCCCCTCTGCATATTTCTTATCTTTAAGCAAAGGAGTTACCGATTTACAACAACTCTACCAATAACGCTGAACTATTCAGATTCTCAGTATATTCTTCCAACATTCTTCCAGAAATCCTCCTACAGTGTGAAAGCGATAGCGATCATAAAAGATTCAACAGTAGCTTTCATATAAAAAAGATGATACAGATTAATTTTTCAGACAGATTTTCCTTCTGGGATGTGATAAGACAATATATCTGTAACAAAAAAAAAGTTTGTTCAGGTTTGAGGTCTACCTTTTAAGCACATTTCCAATTCCTTATGTCTGCTGGCTGAAGGTCAGCAATTTTAAAACGTAGTAAATGTACCCACGACAGTTATTATAATGCTTGCTTAGCAGTATTCTTTAATTCTTTGTAATTTTTTTAAATAGGAAGACAGCATATGCCATAATATAACAGATCATTAACCAATGCCGTCTCATATCCTGCTTCCAACACTGTCCAAAAACTCATGCCCCAAAGGAAGCTCGAAAAAAAGCCCAATAGACTCGGTCAGTTGTAACTCAACATAGGCAGGAGGAAGCATGAGTAGGACACATTTTTCATATGTGTCCAGTGTAAAGAGAAGATGAAAGGGATGTGACTTAAGTCCAACATTTATTGGTCAAAGAAGTATGAACAATCATTCAGCACATGAATGAGAATCTACTTTACTGAACAACCTTAATTCTTTGCTCTCATCTTGAAATTCCTTTTTCAGACAAAGAACATTTTAGTACTTACATTTATACTTCTTAATTAAGTCTATACTTCTACTAGAAAACTACCAGTATGATCTGAGAGACAGTAAATCAATAGAAGTAAAATGGAAAGCAATAGCCTAACTTTCAGAATATTAGATCGTCCCCTTAAGAGACTGCTTGTGATACAATAGGAAAACATCAGACATTAGGGAGGTACGCACTTGCCCACAAGTGGAATTGAATGAATTCCCTTGAATTTTCAAAAGACACAAAATGTGGACTTGCTTTGCACTGTGGTAGAAGTGGTCTGATAACTAGTTATAGCTCTGAAGGTCTGCCTGGCTTTAAACAGGGTCTGTGCTCGCAAGGGGCAGCGCTTGTGCTAGTAGAAATCACAGAACTAATGACAAGTCTTCAACACCAAGCACTTAGCTGGTCTCAAATTAATAGTCAAAACCCTTTGTACACAGGGTCTACTATCCACACAAATATCAGTAATGCCATTTTTCTAAACATTTTCTTTCACAGCTGTCTCCCTAAGATGATTTGATCAGAGCTGCTTGCAGCAGCTTCCAGAAGGCTAGATCATGTTTTAAACAAAATGTTTAATGTGTGAGCATGTTAAAATATATTTTCCATTTTAATTTCATATGCATCTTTAAACAAAACCATTCCATTTTCAGCTACTGCAATTCCGCTTGCATAGTGGACTAAAATGAACAACCACCTAGTGGAACACACAGTGGTCAGAGAACGGATGTGGAGCTTGTGAGGATCCTTCCCTCTGCTTCACAACTGATTTTCAGTGAAGTCCTGAGCAGTTTGCTGACTTACTTCATACTTCATTTCCCTCATCTATAAAAGAGGGATATTATGTTAGGAAAGATACTTAGGGATAATTCACTAAAAATAAACTGTGAGGCAAGCAAACGTTATGGGCAACGTAGATCAATGGACAGAACGGTATGTTTCTTATACAGAGTGTCTTGAAGCTTTGGAAGATACATGCTTCTCTGTGAAGTATTTCTTTAATTTTGTGTTGACTACTTCCAATGAAATCTAATGTAATCACTATTTATGATGAGCCATGTACACACTAAAAACATGTCTTAAATATTTTGGTGTTTTGTGTTTGTTTCTTAATCTTCAGTGATACTTTTTTCCTCCATTTATTTATTTCCGTTATAGATCATATGAATAACATTGCACCAGGGTCAAGTGATCAGTGAATATCGCTTTTATCAGATAACAATTTTTAGGTGTAACAAACATTTTGCAGAGCAACTAAGGAGATGCGTAATTTCTCTCAATCAGTTCCCTTTTCAGTAGTCAAGCTTTTTGGTTGTTAAATAACCATTCTAAGAAATCTTAGCCATGGATTAACTGATGGGAACAGGATTATTAAATGAAAAAACCTCAAATAAAAATAAATGTTGAATATAGCATGTAATATGACCAAATGATTTTCAAATGCATGTGTAAGCATAGCAAGCTGTGCTATAAGCATAAATTCTACAGGATGTATGTTCTGTATCTTGTATATCCTCAAATCAACACTCCCATTTCCCTTCTTTACTCCCAACGTTCCCCTAGATACCCTTTCCAACACCCTAAGGCTCTGCTTCATGAGTCCAAATTTCTGTCTGAAAAAGGGGCATCACATGCTTGTGTCTTTCTAAGCTACACGCAAGATTCTTTTCTCTACTGAAGTCTCTAACTTACGGCTCTCTATGCATAGACCAAACAATGCCCAGAATTAAAATGTTCCAGTTTGGTTGAAATTGGTCACTGATTTCAAAACAGAGATAGCAGAGAAGCCTTCTTTCCTTCCACAACAGAGCAGAAAAAGAAAAAAGCTAAATATTGAAACTCATTGCACTCAAAAGCCAAATGGTACCCAACCTCAAATCATTCAGGACCTGCCTGTAAAGATTATGTAGCTAGTTATATTCCCAATGAACTATAGTTTAAGAGATTTTTATCTAATACTAAGATAGTTCCAAAATATTCCCCGGGCACTGGCTGAGAGTTGACAGAAAGGGGCCACTGTTTCTTGGCAGCTGTATCTGCCTTCACTCCTTCACTGTGTTTCCTTCAACCACAGTCATCTCCACACATTCATTCATACTTTTCAAGGAATCTTTCCTCCGAAGTAAGGCAACTGACAGAGGACCCAACAAAAGAGGGTTCAATTTAAAGGGGAGATGGGGGGGGGGAACTGTCAGGAACACCCTAATATTTATTAATTTAGGCCAAAGGGCCCCTCAGGTGGGGCCCTAGAAATGGACATATAAGCATTTCCCTCTTTTTATAAATCCATTTCTATTCATCTATTCATTCAGCAAGAACTAAGTGAAAGTAGAATCAAATTTCTACTTCTATGGAACAGGACTGTGATGATTTAAAAAAAAATTAACATTTTTATAGGCACACTATATTCATATTAAGCCTACTATCCTTAAGATCAATACTTTAAATGACATAGCTGCTTGAAGGTATGGCTAAATGATCACAACACTGTCTTTGTACTGGAGAAACCCATGAAGTGCTAAATAGGTAGCTACAAAAGTACAATTTCAAACATACACTGAAATTGTGGAATAAAAAGGCAAAATAATATAGAAAAAAGCAGTGCTAGAAAAGTGTCTAGGAGAAAATTAAGATTAAAATTATGTTGACACCATTATGCAAATACCATATCTTCTTAGGGAAAAAAAAAGATCAATGAACTGTCAAAATACCTATAACATCTAGATTAAATATCTGGAAGCTCACCATCTCCCTGACTTTGTAACAATACAAGACTCCCAATGGACAAATATTAATGTTATCACAGCATCCCAATTACATACTAGATTGTGCTATTACATTTATGACCAGATGATACTGCTTTTACCTACATTGGGATCATACAGTCAAAGAAACATTCAGATTGAAAGAGCCTTCTGGAAACCATCTGCTTCAAGCTTCTGCTTAAAGCAAGGCTAACTTCACAGTTAGATGAGGTTGCTCAGGGCCTCTGCCAATCAAATTTTTAATCAAGACTGGAGGTTCCTCAACATCTCTAGGCAATCCCTTCCAGGGCTTACTACTCTCTGTGGGTGTATCTTCTTGTGTTGAGCACATAGGAATTCAAGTGTAACAGTCTTCTCTCCTCCCCTCAGATTCAGGTCTTACACTTTATGTGGAAATGCATGTTAGAACTGAGAGTCACCTAAGTAAGCTATTGTCACTCATATGAACAAAGTTAGGGGAAAAGTGAGAAATTAATTGCATTACAGAATGGAGGAATGAAGTTTTTGCCACAGAGACAAGTAGCAGCATGATCACAGAACAGAGACTTTAAAAGATAACAGAAGATGAAAGGAAACAAAAGAATCATGGAAAACAAAAGGAGGTTAGAGGAGATCATTTTTCACTGCTTTATTATTGGCTAGTCTCTAAGATGCTTATATGTAGCCTGCAACTCCCAAAACATGTGTGAACTGGGCAAACAGCCCTGCAAAGATATTATTTCCACATCTGGGGATGATATTAGTTTTACAGCAGATCAAGACAGTCCCCAGATTACCTTCTAAAGGATGCACCTTCCAGGAATGCTGGCAGGGTCAACATATTTATCACCTCCATATACTGATGGTATAAAAAACACAGCTTATCTGTGAATCACTGACTTCTCTATCTCCATCTACGATAATTTATTTACTTACTACTCGAAAACATTTAATATATTTTCAAAATGAAAATATATTCAAACTATTTTCTTATATTCTAGGTTCCAAAGTAGTGGTTATGTTGTCTTGGAGAGTGAGTCTGTCTTTAAAGAAATCAACGCCTAAATGAAGAAAGCTTTCTAATTCTCTGCATGGACTTGTAGAAACTATTGCAACCAAGCACCCTGACAAGAATATCACGGGGCATAACAAATTCTGAACGTGCTATGTTAGAAGCAATTACTGTTCTCTAGCGCATAATCAGGTTCTGTCTATTTTTTCATGTCTGGACTGACTGCCACCATTGCAAAGTCCTCCTGTATACTTAAGAGGTCACCTTAAAACACACATAATACTCTTGATATTTTGATAGAAAGTAATTGTCTTAATGAGGGTCTTTGGTAGGAGTTATTTAAAGCCAAGATATTAAAAATCATATACAAAAAAAGAAGGGGGGGGTAGTTAATATTCTTGCTTCATTTTTTTTTTAAAAATAGAAAGTAATCTTATAACAACTGATTAGATTAATATTTTGAGCCAAGCCAGGGGGAATAAAAGGAAAGAGGCACTAATGAGCCTAATAAAGAGGTTCAGCCTAGAATGGTTGTTAATCTATATAACTAACTTTAGGGAAGAAACGTTTGGTGTCAATAAAGCATTTCCTTAGTAAATTACTACTGGCTCCAGTGTAAGACATTTACAGTAAACACCAAAAGTCTGCAAGGCATCTGTTCTATTCACAATGGAAGAAGGAACTTTGCTCTGTTAATAACTTTAAAAACATTCAATAACTAATTCATGATGGCAGTTTAAGTCCTATCAGCAACTTTCATTATTTGACCAAGCTGAGTTCAAACATACAGCAAGTTTCTAAAAACCCTTGAAAGTTTAAAAGTATACTTTAAATTACAATAAAGAAGCTATGTTCTTCTTCATCCTACTAAACATAAAAAGCTGTAGTTTTAAACCATGTGCAACATTATTTTAAGAATGTATGCAAGATAAGAGTTAAAATGTGCATATAAAATCCTGTATGATCTCAGATTCCATTTTAGTGAAATTGTATGTTATGTAGAGAGGGCGGGTATAATATATGTGTATGTATACATAATAAAAATACTTGCTGGAATTTTAACATTTGACTTTACTAGAGATTTAGTGGGACTTTGCCTAAGGCAAGTTTTTAATAGCAATAATAAAAAAATACTTAATGGTACTTAGGGTAAATAATGTGTGGTCACTATGTTTGGAAAAAAAAAGTAATACCAAACATCTGTGCTAGATTTCCACATGATAAAAACATAATATTACCTACAGAACCTACTAGAGAAAAAACGTTTATTTAAAATTTCTAGAAAAGAGATGTGATAACCAGTTTAAGAACTGTAAGGCAGGCATGTTGCCTTTTATGATAGGAATGTATGTTTAGTGATCTTCATGATATTTAATTCTGAATGTAAGGTATGCCATTATTTGACATTATGGCTTCAAGATAGATTTTCATCCATAAATGTGCTTATAGGGAGACTGCCAGGCCTAAGAATGCCTTCCCCCCGCCCCCCGCCATGTATTTATTTGCAAAGATCACGCTGTTCTTCAAAGGATACATGATTTTCATATCAAAGAAATTACTGTACCATTTTCTCCAAGAAAATACCACTGAAATTCAGCTACCACTGAAAAACATTAACAAAAATAATTACGGGCATTGCAGGAAGGAAGTTACAGACACAGGATTCAATCTAACTCACTGATGCACGTTAGGAATATGGAGAGCAGACTCCATATATGGAGGGCAAAGTTCTCAGAAACTATGGAAAATAACTTAACGTTGTTCCCTCAAAAGGCTGCAAGTTCAAAACTGAAGCAGAAACACATGCTTACGCTTTTTGCTATTTTCCAGAATTTTATTTGTGCTTATTTGTTTTGTGAATCGGCAGCTAAGGAAATGTTTGTTAAACTATTGCAAACCTGGAAATCTAGCTGTCCTTGCAAAGATATATTGCCTATATATTTAAAATTCCTAAATACATTTTATCAGATGTATTATTATTAAAAAGTAGTTTTGCATAGCTTATATTTCAAAACATGTTTATTTTAATGAATCTTAACTACACTGACGTTCCTTGCCATTCCAGAAACAAAAGAGCAGGATTCCAACTTCAGCTGATGCCTCCTCCTCCTCCTCCTGTGTAATAGGCCTCAACTTGCCCTTCCTAAAACCTTTCTTCCCTGTTTCCACAAGCCATTTATTCACGGCAAAGTAACAACCCTCTCCACTTACCCTCAACTCCTAGTTAACTAAAAGGTGCATTTTTACATATTCTGTCAGATGCTTGTCCTCATCCTGTAGCATCAAACACAAAACTTGAGCAAACGTATCATCACAAGCTTGCTTCTGTGAAACAAAGTTTAAAGATGCAGTAGACTATTACACTGCAGAAGGATACAATCTTTGAGAGGCCATGCGCTTCATATTCCAAAGTGAGTCCAAATCAATTAAGAATATGAAAAAAAGTGAAAAAATGATTGTTTTATTTTCCAGACTTATTCCTATGCTTCTGGTGCACCAGCTATTTGTAAATCTCCTCCTGTGCCTTTCCAAAGAAATATAATACAAAGCCTGAAGAAATTACAGAACTTTGGAGGCAGCTATTGGAGTGAATAGCTACTAGGGCTACTCACAAGGAAAAGAAACAATCCATGGCTTACGAAGCAGAAAGGTTCACATGATTCTTGGATATTCAGCAAATTAATCTGAATCAGGATGATAGGATATTGGTTTCTGGAAATGTACATGTTCATAAGAAATAGGAAGAAAATAAACAAGAGAAACATCTCAGAATTAACAAAGAGGTAGAGACTGAAGAGCAGCAAGAAAGAAGTTATCTCTCAGCGTTTGTCTACCTAATAAAATGAACTTCAAGAAAATTACTAGCCAGAAATAACACCACTGCAATAACAAGGAATACATTCCTTACTATTCAATTCCCAGTATGATCAGTGTTTAGGGCTGAAAGTGTATTACTCAAACAAACAGGATTACAAAACAAAACAAAATTTAAAATCTTGCATCTTGATCATTAATTTCTCTTCTTAACCCAAGAATGGAGTATCATTTAACTACTGATACTCAACTACCCAGGAAGAACACTTCCAGGAAGGCATCACTGTTGCAAAAACAATCATCATCTCTCCTAAAGGTTAGTTTTAATATAAGAAATTAGTTACTCAGTGTAGATACCATCCAAGTCAGAGAAGGATCAGATAAACTGTAACCACCATCTCAGAAATATGGAGATTTTATAGATTATACTAATTACAAGGAAGAATAAGTAAATTTTTTTTTTTTAAATCTAAAAGCAGGCTATTTCTCCCACTGTGCCTGAAACATGAGGTAAGCGATACCCTAAAGCACTTTAAAGTCCTTACAAGAATTCAAGATACCAAACACCACTATAATTAGACTACAACAAAAATCGCAAAAAATTACAGATAGAGAGGTTTGAAATTAATATATCCTCTAAGAGCTTAAAAAACAAATAGTTCAGCCAAAACAGACACCAAGCTGGCAGAAGTCTCTGTGTTTTTTTTTTTTATTGTTTTCTAAGAAATAAGAACAATAACACTAGGAATATTATAACTTGTACAAATGCATCCCTACAATCTCTCAGAACTCTATGGTGTAACTGAATTTCACCCCTCTTTCAAAGTGATGAGACTTAAGTGTGGCCAGCTGCATTTAATTAGCTCCAGCTGCCTACACCCCCCGCCCCACCCTGCCTCTGAAATCTGTCTGATAATCTACATCCTTTCCCTATAGAGTTGTCTAGCAGGCTTAATGTGCCCTTCTTTTTATGGACTCTTCACGGGTTTGAGGTGAAGTGAGTTTTTAAGATTGCGTTCAGCACGTGGCCCCCCACCAGGTGAGGATGAGGAGCTCATTCCCCTCTGTAGCACAATGCTTCTCTCTCTGAAATAATTTTATTCAAAGCAGCGTTGTATTCAAAGCATGTAACTACACAGCAGAGATGAACACAATAGGAACTGAAGTCTGGGGAAACAGAAGGTAAAGGGGCATGGTTTGTTCAAGGGTAAAAAGTATATAACCAAAGGATGATACTATAAAGATGTTAATATGTACCTAGCATTTTAAAACAGAATACTGAAGTTCGTGTGATGAGACATCGAGAGTTCGACAGACATCTCTCAGGGCTAACGTTATTTTAAGGAATAATAGGGAAAGGCTAAGGTCATCAATTATTAATTGATAATCATATATTAGTAAGTTACACAAAGACCAACATGTTTCCAGCTTATGGACAAGTCTTTTTCTAAACGTGTCCATTTTGTGTAGGTTGGATGAATTTGGCCTTTTCCTGTTGGATGCCTCGAGTTGCACGTTTCCCTTATCTAAAAATTATGTTTTGAAGGTTCACTTAGAGATGCACCTTTCTCAGCAACTGCACTTTCTCAGCAGGACAAAAACACTCTCTAGATGTCAATCTAGTAAGGACTGAAGACAGTACAATCCAAAAACCTGGGTATTTGCTATGCATGTAGTTTATGTCAGAGAATTCAGTCTACAAACTGCTAAAGAACAAAGTCTTTGAGACTGTCAAGCCCTTCAAAGCAACCAATCGTAGACGAAAACACCTTGAGGTGAGTGCAGATATGCTAGATGCTCTGGAAATCCAGCAGCTGGGGGAATCCTAAAGAATGAGCTTTACACATGTCTACAACACTCCTCTCAATAGGATGTGCTTAAATCCTGTAGGATCAAAATAGAAGTTGGGTTGTGGGAAGGCCTACAGAAATGAAAAAAACCTGAAGATTTGTTTGATGTCAAGGAGATATCATTGATAGCCAATGGAAGTCTAAATGTGTGTAGAAGTGAATGCCAATGTTTCCCAGACAGGTGCTTCAGCTTCTGTCACAGCATGTTAACTTAGTTCTCTGGTTCAGTCAAAGTTCCACCCACTAGTGATTATTAATAACGAAATGAATTTCCTTTGCTTCTCATCCTTTAACTTTCTGTTCCACCATGCTGCAGAGATCTCTGCTTGCTTCTATCAATCTAAAGGACTAAGACTGAACCAGAAAGAAGGCAAATTCCAGCTGTGGCGTTATTTTAAAGGACTAAGCAATGAACTGCATAGGACAGAATAATATCGTTGAGTTAGGGGAAGATATTTTCAGAAGCTCGGGAAAGAAACTGTAAGAGATGTCCTTTCTCTCACTTCTGAAGAGTGAACTTCCAAAAAAAGTTAGACAGCTAGATACAGTTAAGGTTGAAAAGGTAATGGAATGGTACACAGTCAGATTTCAACAACTAAAAAGCCTCAGATCGAAAGTGTATTTTTATTAAATACCAATAGCATAGCATATGGGAAGAAAAAGGGAACTATATATGCTTTTTAGTGTAAAGCTGAGACTGAAGATCCGTAGTCTTCAATTATTTTTTCACATTCAACCTCATTTCCACCATGTTCAGATTTTTCTTCATGGATAGCACTGTTTTCTCTGGAGACTACAGAAGAATCTATGATCGTACGGGTCACATGACACACTACAAAACTCTGTTGGTTGCGTAACTTAAACTTTTTTGCAGCAGCAGCAAGTTATTTTCCTTAACCCGGCTCAAGGGCAATGTCAGAAAACCAGATAGCAAAACTAATTAAAAAACAGACCCAAGCTTTCAGTATTTGATTAAACAGTATATTACACAGGACAATACGCTAATTTTTCAGAAATATACTAAAATGCATAAGCCCTACAGACCAAATTATAATATTTTAGAAGAAGTTCCAAAACAGAAAATATTTTGTTAAAGATGCAAAAGAAATAACAAAATTTGAGTGAATACTGAATTATTCATAAACAGATTTAATTATAAATGTATCCTAGTTTCAGATTACTTTTAAAGCATTCTTGAGGAAAAAAAAAATCTAGTATCTCTGCAAGGTCATTTAGACAGGATGAAAATCCACAATCACTAGCTAAATACTGGTCCACTGAGAAGACTACTGCAAAGATTGAACACAGTAATTCCTATTTTATCATGATGGAAAACTGTACTATGTAGATAAAGTCTACCTGCAGTGATAGCAATTCAGATGAGCACTGTGGAATAACAAGGACTCACCAAGCTACATATGAAGATCAAAAGTTGGTCCATTCTGTCTTTTAATAAATATATGAAAATATACAGAATATCTGATGTCCCTTCAAAGCACGCAGATAATTTTCCATCACAAGACAGCAAAAGACCAAATTTGAGCATCAGAACATTTGCCAAGAAGAGCCCACTTGAATGACCAAGTCCAGATTCCTGGAAAAACTGGCAGGCATCCAGTAAACAGTTCCCAAGAGTTCACACGCCCTTACTTCCAACCTGCCAATAAAAAACTTTAAATCTGCATAGGGAAAAAAAAAAAAAAAAATATATATATATATATATATATCAAAAGCTATAAACATTGTATGCCGCAGGAAGGCAACTGGAGATACAGAGGACTTCACCAATAGCCTTGGCTTCCTATAATAGCAAGGGAACTGTTAGTCAAAATCCCGAAATTGATAAATAGTTTCTGCCAGCCTGACACAAGGGAGGAACACATTCCTGCTAGAAAACTTGGTAAATCACCAAGGTATGTTAAACAGGAACTCCAGCATCCCCCATTCTATACTTGTAGCGCTCCAGAGGAAAGACCACCTCTTTATCCGCAACATATACACAGAGGGGAAAAAAATTTTTTTTTCCTGGCCCCTGCAGGTAAACAGTGGGAGTTCTGAAACACACAATTAATTCAGTATAAGTATCAGACAAATATGTGCAGCCTACAAGTAGCAGTAGAATCTCCTTTCAGCCTTCCCTGGACTTACCAATAAATTGGATGCCCAAGGACTTTCGTCAGAAGCTTACACTTCATCTACTTTTCAAGTTCCATTTACTTTTATTTCTTTCACTGTTCTTGGAAAGCCATTACAGAACTTTACTAGTCTACTAATTTGGAACTTCTTCACGTCCAATATATTTCCAAATTAGGATTCAAAAGCTAAATGATCCTGGTGCTATAGGTCAGATACAAACAGTCACAAAACAAAAATAATAGATAACAGGTCATCCATTGTTAAAGTGAACAACGGGTACCACTCTTGAGAATAGCAGAAATAGAAACTTTACTACTAACTGAAAGAACTTCACCCAGAAGCCTCTTTATCCTGTACTCAGTATCATTAATTCTATATGCAACTCCTTTCAGGATCCATGGATTTTCAAACTTTATTAAAAAGTGATGTCACCAGTTAATGAGAGTTCTGCCTGAGAAAAGATTCAGGATACACACCTTCACAAGCAAAAAATGTGTATGCAACAAAACTTTACTCAAATATATGACGCAAATTTTCCAGTGGTTCCATGCTTCAGATGAGCCGAGTTCTCAATATGTATCTTCACTTAGAGAAAAAAAGAAAAAGGGAGCAAAAGAAAACTAAAAGAGGGCTTTCATCTGGGTATAAAAATTCTTTTCCACTAACAAAGTATCTGTAAATTAAATATACAACAATTACTTCATGGCAAAGAAATTTTGTCCACATTCTGTAGGTGTAAATATTCTGTAGGTTCTTAACCTCTGACATTCATACCTACAGTGATACACAGGAGTCTGATAAAAGTTTTTCATGTTCTTGTACTAATTTTGTTCATGTTTTGACCTGTCAGACAAACTGATGTTTTACCAGACTAGAAGTTAAATCAGATTACAGTGTTCCTGAACTTCTAAGGATCAGACTTGTTTGTCCTTATTCCTCTTATTGTGGACAGCTCGAACTCAACCTGCCTGCATTTTTCACTCTTTTTAGCAGGGAGCCATAAGGTCTTTCTGAGGAAGGCCCAGGCTGTCTTGTTTGCCTGGCACTGGTCACATAATAATGCTGATGGACTGCTGGGATGCAGAGATGGGCCTGGCACCAGGCCAGATTTTCTCTTCAGTTGTACTAATTCAGTCATCCCAAATCCAGTCCCAAAGATGCATCAGCAAGTAATATGGGCAGCTGGTGAGTACGCTTCAGGCCAAATTAAGTTATCCCACAAAGTACAGTGTAGCCATCACCCAAGTACTTTAATGTGGCAATATTACGTGGTATATTTAACAAAAAATGTCAGGGCAACACACAAAAATAAATTAGGAATACGCAAAGGCTTCTACGTATACACACATGAAAGGCAAAACATTCTGCAATGGTCATTTCAAATACAAGGGGTATAAAATCAAATACAAAAATTGCATGCAGTCATGGCTATTTAGTTTGCAGCAGCAGCAGCTGTTAATGCTCTCTTCGGTAGTTCTAATTATCTTGATTTATCAACTCAATTGATTTGACAAAATACAACGAATCAAGAAAACAAAAGACAAAGAATCCAGAAAGTACACAAAGCAACACTGTCAAAGACAGTAAGCCCCAAATGACACCTATTTACCTTTCTTCCATAATTTCTTATATCTGTTTTCAAAGGTAATATAATCCTGATGTGTATTTCTTTTGGACTTAAAACAAACACTTCAGGGATGTTTTTGTTTTTTTAAAGAAAAATTAGAGCAGAAAAAGACAACATCCAGATACACTGCAGCAAGTACTTGGACAGCATCTTTTAAATAAATAAATAAATAAGATTAGTAAATTTTCCTTACCTCTCTAAGATGTATATTTTCCTTCTCCTTCTGGTCTAAAATCACTTCTAAATGATTAACCTGAGATTCTGCCTCTGCCATCCTTCGAGTTCTCTCATTGTCATCTTCTATTCCTTTCGATGGTAAACCTTTACTTTGCAACATTTCCAAAAGCTTTTTTATTGATTCATCTCTAGCATTTAGTGTTTGCTTTTGTGTTTCAATCCTCAACTCCATTTCTTCCAGAGTTTTTCTCAAGAGGAAGAGTTCTTTAGCCTGTCTATCATGTTCTGCTTGAAGTCTTCGAAAATTCTCCTCTGTGAGCTCAATAGTAAAATGCTCAGCTCCTCGATTTCCACTTTCTTGCTGGAGAAGGTGGTTAAGGTCTCTCTGGGTTCTAAGCTCATCCTGAAGTGCCTGGATTGTCATTTGCAGATGCTGCAACGAAAAAGAAAAAACAAATTTAGGATCTGAATTCAGGATTTGTCTTTGATTAAACTTTCATTTTTTACTGTTACAAAAGTTGATTAGAATTAATGATGAAAGTAAACCAAATGACCTTATAAAATAGCAAATGCACGTGACAAAATATCTGTAATGATGTTTAAGTGCTTCTAGAAAATATAAACAAATGAAAGTGAACACACATAAAATAGTGTCAGCTACAGATAAAATTAAAAGTAAAGAAAAGTAAACTAACAAACCCAAACGCTAGGCAGTAACATATCCATTAATACACTCAATATGTACCTAAAAAGCTGAAAGACTCAGTATTCCATGTTTTCTAAATTACTTCACAGACTAAAAGGTAGTTCTGCCCTGCGTGGTGCTCAACAGTACTATTGGTCTATAAAGTTAATATAAAGTTAATCAAAGCACTCACTGTAATTGAAAGTGGGAGGGGGGAGTTTGAGGAGGGGAGGCAACTAAAGCTATGAATATGTTTAGTAAACAGGATTACTGTATCTCTAACAGGCAAACAAATATACACAATGAACAATACTGAATTTTGAAGAAGAAATTGACTGCAAATAGTGGACAAACCTTTGTTCTCCTGGCATCCAAAAACTGAACAGCATGGTAAATGAAAAAATGAAGCAAAAAATCAACATAAAGGTCAGATGCAAGCAAAGGAGATTTAACAGAAAGCTGAATTCAACAAAAAGTGCCCTCAACAGAAAAAAGTAATCTTACTGAATTATACAGTACAGCACCAACAATTTCAAATATACAAATCTAAACTTATGACAGACTTTACTCAATAGATATGACAAAGAAAAGAGTTTCAGAAGTAATAAACCTGACAGTGAATAATAGTAATAGTCCTGTTTCATCTTACTGTTGTTTTAGACTTGAAGGTTTTTCAACACACTGTAAATGGTGCTAAAATATCTGTACTACATCCAAGCACAGACATCCTTCTCTGGTCATGGGAGAAATCTTGCACTCCCTATTCAACACAATGAAAAAGCATTCTGCCCGTTTTATGGCTGGAACCTAAACAATAATCCTAAATTGCTATGGTTAATAGCATTCATTTAAGATTATATTTTTATATTTGAACATATTTGAAGATTTGTTTTACTTCTAGTTTTCTCTCTATTCACTAAAGTCTACACAGCATACTGAATTTAATAGAAATATGAACTCCTAAATAGTGACATGGTCCAAACCAGAAGGCCTTTAGTTGCAGGAATTCTGTCAGTAGACATTTAAATAACTTAAATGCATGGCACCATATATTTTTGTATCATGAATATTCCGCAACACCACAGTCTACAGAACTATTAGATTTCCTTAATTCATTTGACATTACCCTTCATGGTCAGCACAATTATATCTGAAGTTGTCAGTTTGTAACAATAAACTAAATTTCAATTGAATGAAAAATGTAAAATCCTAAAAAAAATAAACTTTTAAAATTATATCTTTTATCAATTTTTACAAAATGAAAATATATATATATTGCCAGTAGTGGAATGCTGTAATTAGATTCTTTGAATCTGCTGAGTCATTAAATGGCACTGTTTTAATAAATGGATGGAGCTTAACTGTCAATATTAGCATCTTCTTAGGTGCATACTCAGTTAATGGCAAACAAAAGTAAGCTACTCCTTTTCAATAACAATTATTAAGAAATGAGAATACTAAGAGATAAAACTGTGCATCTTAAAAGACAAGATATCTAGCTTATTTCATATTCTCATAGTCCTATTTTTATTTATCAGTAATTCCTATATTTTCTTAAAATCTCATAATCTTTTTAGTTACCTATATAAACTTGAATCCTCCCAATAAATTTAACTTCAAAAGTACTCTATATGTGGCAATTTTCTACTTTAAATCTACTAATATACTGAGTATTTATGACCACTAAAATGGACAGTTTTAGCGCAGGAACTAAATGCATAAATACAAATCAAATTTTCAAAGAATATAGAAATAATACTGAATGATTATCATGAATAAGCAAATCAACAAGACACAAAAAGGGAATGACAGAGAGAGACACACACTGCAAAGTAAACAGAACCAAAACCATGGTAGCTTTTTATCTTTAAATAATTTTTCACTATATTAAGTTATACTTCAGAAATTTTGTAGATAACAACAACCAGTCAACACAGTGGTTATGCAGTAACTCTAAACTAAATGACATTTTGCTGTAGAGCATAGAGCCTTTCTGATGTAATTCTTGGGTACTTTTTTAAACAATGGAAGTTTGGTGAGAACAGATGCTTAAAATTTCTGCATTAAAAACAGTTTCTATTAGAAAAATAATCAGTCCTTGTGAAAGAGATTGCAAGATTCCTTTCTATGACAAAAAAATATTGTTTTCCTTCATTATTTTACCTAGCTTTAGAATAGAGGTATCGTTGAAGTTTTGGTGTAAGAAAACTAAAAAGAAAAAAAAAGTGAGAAACCACTTCCCCATTACATTGTTCACTACACGAATATTGAGATGAAAAAACCAAGGAGGCAGGTAAAAGTAGTAATTCATTCGGAAAGTAAATTCCCAAGTAAAAAATATCACAGAAAGCTCATAGCATACATTGGAATACCTCCATTTGCACCTTTGAGCGCATTTTAGTGATGATGTTCTAAGCTATTTTAAACTTATCCTTATGCAGACTATTTTAAAAATACCTGAGGAGGAGTCCACAGAACGATCACTACTGACTCCCCGAGTTTTGGGCTAGGCTATTGGTAGATAGGAACCAATTTGTGCGCATCGAGGTTATATTAGCAACTGGGCTTATTTGAATATTTTAGGATACTCAAAAGGAATACCAACTTTTTCTATATAGCATACGTATTCCAGTATAGATGGACAAGATCTTATCGAGAACCTGTCTGAGAACTAAGTTTTTATTGATGTGAAAATCTGAAAGCAGTATTTATCTTTCTAAGAACAGTAAGAACTGCGTGCATGCGTGCGTGCGTGTGTGGCTAGTACTCTTCTATGAAGCCAGGGACTGTTAGCCCTTAAATGCATCATATTGGTATGATTCTCCATTATAACTCAGAGTTCTAGTATTTGAACTTTCTTTTATATGGAACCCTTCTAATATATCTGTCAGCCAGAGCTTCAGGAATTATACTTGAATAAACACTCAAAAATCCAAAGCTACCCTTATTTGTGCCATTAAATAACTTCAGCATCCAGAGCACCTTATATATTTTGCAAAATTTTGCAAGGAAGAAACATTGAAGTGGGAGCAGAGTTCACATCAAATAACAGTCATAGTAATAATATATCCATGGTTTATCCCTGAAGTTTGGCAAAGAAACGGCAAATCATACCAGATGGAATCAATCCATCCTGCCTGCGTACCTTCAAATATTTTGAATATCTTTTCCCTCATAACACGTACTTTCTTTCATCAGTAGAAATGACCCTTTCCCACCAAGCACTCATGTAAACTTTGATACCCTAAGATCATAAGAACACAATATGCAAGGTATACGTAATTATTCCAAATCAATAATTATTAGATACTTTTGATATATCTACCTTAAAAACATGATTTAGTTTATAGTTTGAAGAAATCCTTACCACATCAGAAAGGGAAAAAAAAACAAGAGTTAGTGAGTCAGTCAAGCAACAAAAATATTAACCTTAGACCTCATCTATAAGCATTTCTAAAAGCTGTCTTGGAGTCTAAGAAATGAACATAACTAGCACAGACTCAAACTGACTTTTGAATAAACTGAAATTTCATGAACAGAAATTTATTGGTGCTACGTAGCAGGAAAAAAAACTTCAGTCTTTCTGTCTGTTTCGGTAGCCTGAATGATAAGGGATTTTTTTCAAAAGCATTTTAAGAACTCACTGCTAAGTTTTTTTTAAAAGTTTCTATGGTGAACCCATGGAGCAGGATTTTTCTGCTCAGATTTTTTTTTTTGGTTGTTGATTCTTAGGTTTGTTTTGTTTTGTTTTTCACAGCTTCCAGCAGAAAATAATTATGCAGGGGACTAGCAGCTTCCATTACAAAAATACATTTTTAGTCCTGAAGGCTTCAAATATAACCATGACAATGCTGTAAATATGATGAAAATTCAAAAGCCAAAAGCAAATAAAAAATATCATATATATAAAATTTTTCATTCAACCTCATATTTTAGAGAAATAGCACTGTATTTTTATCATTTAGGACCGGGATTCATAATACTGACCTTTTTAATTATGGAAGGAAGTCCTGGTCAGAGCTTACCGAAAATTTTCAGATAAATAATTACGGAAAGAAACAATTTGTGTTAAAAACTATTCATAAATTTGCAAACTTGGCAAACAACTTTTTTCTTGAAATTGTTTAAGATGCTGACAACTTTTCGTTCACTTTTTCAAATTAAGTATTTTTAAACGCTTTCATGCCATTTTTAATTAAAATATCTTTTTTGTAATTGATTAGAATTTTTCTAAACAAAATGCTTCCTTTTAATCCAAAAAATTTCATTCAACATGAAACAAAATCTTTTCTGCTATTTAGGTTAATAAAAAAATTTTTTTTTCTCTCCACCATGGGTCATCGCAAGCAAATTTTTTTTTTTTTTTAATCAATTTCAGTCTCAATTTTGGTCTCCACATCAGCTTTCATCTAGCCTCAGTCTAATGGCATTTATTTGACGGATAAAGCTCAAGACTTCTGTGCATTTTTCAAAAGAAAGGTTGCCTGAACTAACATGTATACAAAACTTGAGGAAAGTTCTCATACTTTGCATAAGCATAGTAAATTAAGTATTCTGCATTTCAAAATTGTTTCACTGCTAAGTAACAGAAATACTCAACCAGTAGTCTAGAATTTTCTTCTCTAATCTGAATGGTTGAGGATAGATGCTCTTAATGTTAAATTAGATAGTACTTATTACTTGATGCTAAAAACAGTATTTATAAACAAACATCTTTTTCAGATGTCAAGCAGTCTCTTTACGTCAAATGCCAATGTTTAGAAGACTTTAGCTAGGCAAAGAAAAAAACATTTTTAAAACACTTAAAAAGTTTTAAGATAAAAGTAAAAGCAATCTTAACATTCTTACTGCTAACATAAAACACTTCTATAATATTTATAATTAGTGTTTAGATCAGAAATCACAGAACTCAAGCACCAAATCTGATATGTAAAGCCAGCCACAACTTTCCTTTCTATCCTGTAGCAATCAGCGTAACCCTCAGATATTACCTATAACAGCATAACGAGATGCAGTCACTTAGAGAATGATATAAAAAAGAGAGACTACTCTTTTTTTCTGTAGGAACAGTTTTGTGAAAATAGGACTGTTAAAACATAATAGTCTCAACTGCAGCAGACTTCTGCTACTTTGACATAGGATAATCCATTTTTGTATAGCTTCAAGACTTACAATTCTCTTTGAATATGATGGACCAGATTTAGACTTGTGCTGGCATAGATTTTTCGGTATGCAGCTAGCTAAGAAAAGGAAAGAACAAATGTTGTGAGGGTGGAAAAGAAACTGTATAATTAATTGCACTGGGCGAGGAACGTGGGAGTGCTGTGAATATCTGTCACTCTGCTGTCAATACATACATATAGAACGTTGGGGGATTAAAGAAAAGAAACTCTTAAGATTTATCATGTTTTTCATAATTTCTATTAAAGAGAGACTTGCTGACTAGAACTCACAAAATGATTTCCATGCTTATTTCTTGGTTATACATAAATAGTTCTCCCAGGACAGGCAAGGCCTTTACTTTCTTTCCCTGTAGGCTGACTCCAAGAGGCAGTCCATGAAACTGTACAGGGAGTTCCCATTAATTTTTCTCTGAATTAAGCACAGTGCAGGGTTTCAAAATTTGCCCCCGTGACTTGAAACAAAACTACAAAGCACAGCAAAGGAAAGAGGAATTACTGGTCATTCTCTGATTCCAACTTGTGGTTTATACCTGGAAGTTTCTAAAATCTATGCCAAGTAGCTACAGGCCCAAAGGAATTGCCTGCAGAGAAATATCCTGCTACAATCTGTTTTGGGCCAGACCACTCAAGCACTTTCAGAATACCCCAAAGCTTAGATATGTATGTGGTGAACAGTGGAGGAAAAGGAAACGATAAGGGGATCAACTGATTTACGATTGCTAGTTCATCTACAGAAGTACATAGCTTCTCCTGCTTTGCCTCATCACCCAGTCACTAACAGGATAAAACATGCTGAAGAATCCAGTCTACTGTCTTGTAAAAGAAATGTCTATTGCTAAGTCAGAAGGAAAAGACAAACCTTGTGTAAGCTCAAGAAAGAATGAAATCATAGCTGGGCCTGTCTTGATCGAGAAAGCCTCACGTTGAGAAAGTCTTACGTTACCACCAAGTGATGAACTTAGAATAAAATTCACCATATATGATTTGCTGCTAGACTCTAATGTAGTGATAATCTGTAACAAGCTTATTGCTTAGGCAGGAATCACTCAACTTTGGGGACCAATGCTGGTGAGGGGTTCGGAATATAGTCTTTGATAGTTTTTCCTCTAAATGATTCAGCTCGGTGCTATGGGTAAAGAAGGTAATGGAAAGATCATATGGTAGAGGTAAAACAGCTATTTCTGTAGCCATTCAAGACGATTTTGTTGTTCTGGTGCTTCATCCAAACAGTACCTTATCAGACTTCGGGACCCCTCCCCTTCTCTGCCCCACCTAAGGCCTCATCAATCCCTTCCGACATCCCCTGCTGTCTTCTTATTGACTTTCAGCTCCTATCTCTCAAACTGTTTCATTTTTAGCTCCTGACTCCTTTTTCTTTACCACTCCTAATAAATGGAACAACTGCATTAGCTTTTTCTTCTGGAATTGTCTAACCTGCCTTTACAACAACACAAAAATGTCGACTGCTGTGATGGATGACACTCTCCCTAGACTAAACGCCAGAACTACCATATGGTGTGATGGTCAAAGAATCTGACAAACTGAAAACCAGCTAACAGTAAAACCTGCAAACTCATCAGAAGGAACAGGCAGGAGTCCTAGAAACAGAGCAGGTCCAGGTACATCCACACACTGCAAAGCAGGATGTAGCTGAACTGCCTCACACCAGGCAGGAGGCAATGTGGGACCTCACAGGAGCACATTGTGATGGATTCATGGAAAAGACTTCCAGAACAGCTGGATTTCAAACCAAACTGAAGATTTCATCCAACTCTTTGCATTTTTTTTAATTATTGCACACATAAACAACATGAGCTTTTGTCAGATTTTTATGATCTGTTACAGCCTTTGAAAAGGCATAGGCTACCATACAGTATGTTACTGAGTTTCTACTTTGAATTATGGATGATTTTTAAGCTGTCTCTACAGCTAACTTTTTATGATATCTCATACCATCAAAAAAGAGTCCTGCATGATCACATTATTTCTTTGGTGCATGCAATGCAATGGAATAAAATGCACTAACCACACTGCCCTGTGTCTTAGGACAAAGGAATATAGAATCTGCAGGTCTGGATCAGTTCCAGCTTCTGGCAGCATCAAACACATGGTGGTACAGAAGAAGGTGAAAAAAAAATTATTATAGAGCTGTATACAGTACACTTGTACTACACTTGTAACTGACTATCTTATACCCCCAAAGGATAGGGTCTGATTCACTTCATCTTAGCAGATATAACAGCAAATCATACTATTGACTACCCTCTCATTTTTTAAATCAAGCTATATTATTTACTCTGTAACTTGCCATTGCCTCAGTCTCATTCTTCACCATATGAAGCTCCATTACTGAAAGAGGACAAATTACTTGAAGCTTTCTTATGAACAGCTTCCAAACCAACTTCTTTAATTTTAGTTACATTACTGACACAAGTATGAGTATTAAACTTACAAATATTTACAGCTAAACACCATTAAAGATAGAAATATGCATATCATTAGTTCCTCTGGTAAGAGAAAAACAAAAAGGGGAATCCGAAGTCTTTTCTTCATTAGTATAAATTAAAAAATGGATTCCACTATGCATTTGCTCATCTGCCTAATGTAATTTAAAAATCAGGCATCCAAATAACAACACTCTCAGGCTCTGTTGACAAGGATTTTACTCGAATGAACCACTGAAAAGAAGAGAGATGAGAGGAGAAGAAAATATAATTGGTGAGAAATCACAGAAGATTCAGGCCACACAAAATACATTTAAAGTGTCATTAAAAATTCTAGAGTGTGACAGATGTGGGACAACTACTGCACAACACAGCTTGCTGACAGAACTCTGTATTTGAAAAGGGAGAATCTTGTTTTCTAGCTTTTCTTACAGGATGCTTTCAAATTGTGTGCCTTGCCAAATTCTGTAAAGCTTGCCCTTAATACAGTGCTTTACAAGCTAAACAAGGAATCTTGTCATGTATATTATACCTCTGCATTTCTCAGTACAAATATTTAATCTGCCCTGAACTATCAGGCTTCACGATTATTCGTTCAACTTATCTGGGTCATCTCCCACAAATATTTTGGTAAAAAATCAAGTAAGAGTAGAAATGCAAAGTAACACCTAAAACTTGAGATCATCATACAAAAAAAAATATCCATTTATAACTGAGGGTAACTGTAGGCTAAACCATTTTAATATTATAAGTTTCACAGTGGTTTTGTAGCTGCACATGGATTCTTAAGATACAACCTTAAGATACAATCTTAAGAATCCATGATATCTTAAGATACAATCCATAAACATATTTCCTTCTCCTTTCACTGATTTTGCTATGGGCTGATAAATGTCTTTTTCTATTTATCTCCTTTGCTCTGTTGCTTGCCCTAAGTAGGCCTCCTATCACAGGCACAGTTTGTCATTCTGCCAAAAAACATTTCTTCATAATACATATTTACTGTACTGCAATCCCTCTCTAAAGCACAAACAATATTAGTTAATTTGGAGAATTCTGGGGTAGAAAAACTAAACATATAAGGCAGAAATTTCTCTCTGCAATCTTTTCCTTCTTTCTTCCACTACATTTCTTCAGCATAGCCAGTCCTTTCTGTGAGTGATCTCACTTCAGGTCTTTAAAATTCACCTTGCCTCTACAATCTAATGCTTCCATTTTTATTTTTTTCCTGAAGAAGGCTATCTGAATACTATTTGTTGACTAATTTATTCAATGGAGGATTGCTGATATTCATCAAATATTTCAATCAGGTTTAACCAAATGCAGAGCACAGTCTTATCTCTATAATAGTACTTTTCACCTCAATCTACACTTACCAGTGGGAATTCAGTTGTGTATGTACCTTGCACAAAGGAGTCAGTATTTCAAAGGTAAAAGTTTTGTATAACCTTCTGTGTCAATCCCCTTAGCCTAGAAAAGGGAATTAGCCTCTTGATTTAAAAAAAAAAAAAAAAAAAGGAAAAGAAAAAAAAAGTCACTCATGGGCCAAATCTGGCAACCTCTATTCACAAAAGCGAGAAGGCCTACAAGAACGGCCATCTGGAATACTGTTGAATTAAGTAAAATTCATATAAAATTCGGCATTTAAACAGAGTTTAAGCCCTCTGAAATACCAACAAGTAAATAACTGACACCAAGTGATCAAACATTCACAGAATTTTCAAGGAATATTAGTATTTCAAATGTTTCTGGCTACCTTTTCTATAAGCAAAAGAACGTCTCACATAAAATGATCTAACATTTTTCATGGTTGCTATCAAAAATTTAAATTCCTGAGAGCCTTAAACGCATGGTTCATGTCCTCCCTTTGCCTTGCACTCCTCTAGCTCTTCACTTGTCCACGATGCTAGGGCTCAAGTTCTACATAGTTTGATGTCATGGACATTCTGGGATTCTAAATACCTCTGCAATAGCTCAGGGCATGGGAATGTTGCACTGCTTTCGACCGTTCCACCTGTACTACCCAGTAAAGTGAGAGCAGAAAGATCACCAGCCTTCACTTCTGGAAGGCAGTGCTACTGCAAAAACAACACTTCTGACTAACATATATGAAAAGCCATAAAACTCAATATTCACAATGCTTATCACAAAGTTTCCGTGAGCGCTTCCTGTGCTAAATATTGTAGACTGAAATTATAGTAATTTGTTATACCAATATATGATGCTAACTACTATGAAATGCTACTAACAATTGCACTATATCAGTTTACTACTCTTTACTCAGAAATGGTTAGCAACGAAGGGAAACTTCTCCAGGCCCTGGAAATTATACTGGGTAGGAAGGGGATATGGAAAGATTCTTCTCATGTCAGTCTTATAAAAGCAAAGAGCAAAGAAACAGAGGTACAAACTGAACTGGTGATCAGAGAGATTTCTGACCATTCTTCAGTCTTCAAGCCTGTCAACATGTAACTAAATGTAGGATGCATCATAGAGAGCTAAATTCTGTTCCCATTTCTGTGATTGTGAACAACTGAAATGAACCAATTTGAAAGTCTGGGAAATTATACTTACCTTACTCCCAGTATAACCCATGAGATTACATTCAAGAATAAGGCTTCAAAATTAACAGTTGTACAAATATCAGTTAATGGAAAAGAAAAAGTCAAGATTTCACTGTCTTCTGATTCCCAGCTTTAAAAAACCCTTTCCAGCCAAAAACATTTGGCAAATAAGTAACTTCAATTCACTTTTTGGCCAGTAGAACATATTGCCCAGCTTGCTGATTCACTCAAAACAAGAACATAGCAAAAATCCTGGATGCTAAAATGGTCTACTACTTATTTCTCAAAAAATTGGGGTTTAGCCACATTAGAGGGATACTTGTTCAGACAGAGTCGAGAATCACTTAGAAAAAGAGACGATTGAGAGTAAACAAGGGCACTTTTCAAACACTGAAGAACCTGTGGTACTTGACCTTCAGTCCTTTTTATTTGCTTGATCTTTTGCTAGGAAGCTTAGGGGCTTAAGGCAGAATGCTCACTATGACCTTTGGAAAAAAAATATATAAAAGCAGAAGCTTTTCCCTAGATAAAACCATATGAACTAGACTCCCTTCATCTATCTTGTAGTCTCTCTCCAAAGAGATAAGCATTTCATTTCTTCCATTAAAAAAAAAAAAAAGGCACAATCTACAATCTGTGGAACAACAGAAGTTCTACTGCAGCCACTGAAGAAAAAAAAACGCTGCATAGAGAAAAATATTAAGTGTTTAAAATACTTTTTCCAACAATAAGATCATATCTAAACACAGACTGAAACATAGAGATTGTTGCCATTGTAGTTATAATAGATAAAACACTGTGAATGATACCTAAAATACATTAGAAATATTCATGGAATAATTTCCGTAACATGCAGTGTTTTTGTGATGTGTTTGTTTTCCAGGTCACCTTAATATGCCACACACTAGGTTAACATCTTACATATAATATTTAAAAAACAATACAGAAATGTAAAAGCCTGATAAAAGCCTGATGTCAATTCCTTAAAAAAAAGATTCCTGTGATTATTTTATGCTACATTGTGAGATAGAATTAGAAAGATACAGTAAGGCATGGGAAAGTTTAAAGACTAGACAGACTCAACACTGCATTGCAAAAATACATTTTTAATTTATATATGAAATGCATGTTTAAAGTTTCTGTATGGGAAATCTTTATTGACATAAAAGACAAATACACCACTGAAAGTCATAGGAGCAGGGAACCTTAACGTCCTGCCTGACCTTCTTACTTTCACTACCTTGTGACTATGAAACTTAACTGTATCTTTTTAATGCAACCATTAGAAAAATCATGTGAATATATGTTATTCACGTGACAATTTCAAGCACAGCTTCTGGTAAGCCAGAAAAAAAAAAAAGTGATAAATCAGGCTCCAATTTCAACCCCTCCCCACTATATTTTATCAGACAAAGTACATATGAGAGCAGTCTTCAGCCTCCAAATTTTATTTTTCTCTACTGAAACTAGGAATAGTGCTGCGAGTTGATTAACCATAATACATAATCATTTCCCTTTGAAACGATCTGAAAAGGAGCTTTAGAACTGTATGTTCTGCCACAGTTAGGAAATAAAAATCAATTTACAGCCATTTCAGTAGCTCTCATCAAAACAGTCTTCACTCAGATCCAACCAAGAAAAATGAGGCATCACAAAGCAACAAGACCATCTGGAAAGACATTTCATCCTGAGTTAATGACGTAGTACAGATCAGCAGGAAAAAGGCAACATTAAAGAGACAACATTTTAGACTCAACAAGTCCACATAGGCAACACTATGCTTTCACAAGCTGAAAGACTTTAACCGCACAATAAACTTTGTTAAATCTGTATTTATTCCAGTCAGCTTTACCTAGTGTCTTCTTGTTTATGGCTTAAACGAATCCAGTACATTCCGCAATAAAAAGAAAACTGTGGTTAGGAAGTTTTCCCACAAGATGGCACTAAATCCCTATCCTGCCTTGAAAAATTTGAAGAAACTGGTCATATACCTGAAATATACCATTCAGGAAATGTACAATAAATGTATTTGCATTGTTCTTATATAAGAGCAAGTATGGAAAATTAAACTTAACAGCCAACACCAGGTCTTCTTTTAAAGCAAATTTCCCCTTATAATTCAAAGATTGGGGAGGGTGTCTTCTAGTGGCATTTTATATATATGTATTTGTTTACATTTGCATATAAAAGTTTTGAGAGACAGAGAGAGCAAGAGAGATTTTATATACACACACACACTCAATGTATTTATAAATGAGCTGAAGTAGCTGCAGAAACTGGAAACCCATCCTGGAGTCTGAAACTGGATTGCCTTGCAAAGGATAACCATTAAAAAGCAAACAAATATGAGATGTGAGTGAACTTAAAATCAAATATCAAAATACCTTATATTTTGGAACACCCCAAATGCATAGCCAAGTGTTCTCTCTAGAATTACACAAATCAACACCAGTGGATTCCTAAACTACAGTATTGTTCAAATTCAAATCAAAATACTACTACTGTTGAACTTCGCTTTAATTTTTAAGATTAAAACCATAACTCACAGGCTAGCCTGTCATCACTAATTAAAAGAAACTGCTATTTTTTCCTGAAAAGCATGCACAAGGTTGCAGTGGAAAGAAGTTTTTTTCTCCGCATGGAAGTTTTTCAAAACCTGTTAAAAATAAATCAGTGGTTAGCACTTATCCAGTTAAACTTGGCTCTTTATTGCAAATCACAACTCAGAAGAACCACATTTGTAAGCTGGAAGTTATTTCACTCCTCTAGTTGCACTGATCCTAACCAGTCAATGCTGAGAAAGATCAGATAGTTTTCCCTGTGAACATTTGTCTGCTAAGATCTAGATCAAGATACTAGTTCTTTTCATGTACATCAACAAATGAATGGTAGTGAATTGAGGTCACTGCCACTCTCATTTGAATTTGAACCAATCACCTAGAGGCACTTTAAGCCCTCAAGCCATACAACAATTGTTTAAAGAGTATGTTCAAGGACTAGCACAACCACATTTCCTCTCCTGCCTCTCCAGTTCTGTAGAGGAAAAGAGAGGGGAGGGTGTTCTTATTCTCTTTTAGTATTTTACATATACTATACATAGAGATATGCAAGTCTTCCAAACTCCATAGAAAAAACTATTACCAGTTTTCAACTACATTTGTTAAGAAGCAGTGGCAAAAGATAGTAAAGCCACATACCTGAAAGAATGGTTAAAATTAGTCCGTAAGTGTTTTCCTCACCACTGTTCTACACAAAATATCTGCCTAATTAAATGTCAATTAAGTGTGTATTTGGGAATTTAAATTCTAAGTACAATTGACTTATGTTATTTAAACATGGCTATAAAAGGCTGTTGTGTATTTTTGTAATAAAAATATATCAAATTAATTATATGATTTTGAAACTAACCCACAAGACCAAGAAAATTCACAGCTAAGACTAAAGCTCCAATATTAAACCACTACAGGGAGCCATCTGAACACAGTAATATTAAATTTAAAACTACTAGAAGGTTCTTTCACAGCTGTGATTGTTTTCCCTTTCCTTCTTGCCATTTTGGTGGATTTTTTTTCCACAAACACACAGCATAATCTTAATTACTACAGGGCTGAAATAGTAGTGCATTCATATGTCAGTCTACTACTAACACAATCTCAGGAAGTGCCTGGAAGCCTCCAGGGACCCTCTCAGTGCTGGCTGCATGTAAATAAACAGGTGCCAAAGGCCATTTTGGGCCAAATGCATTCCAAAGTACTGAATTTTATCTTGTTAGCAATCTTGTCTTTGCCCCCTTCCCCACAGTCTACACTATCAGCTGTTTTCCTTTTTTCTCAAAGCGATCTTAAATCAGCAAGCAGGCAGTAAGGCTATTCCATTGAGAGAACTATTAAAGAAAAAAGGTGTTATTAAAGCTCTGCTACTACTTTTCAACTGGACACAAAACACAGTGACTGAGACAACAAAAGATAACGGTGATTTCAGGATCACCTGAATCTTGCCAAATTATCTCTGCTCAACAAAAGTCACGTAGGTGAGAAAATGAAGCTCTTCCACCTTACCCTACTCATATGAAAAAGTTTTTGTTCAGAGCCAGGGGAAGTCTTAGAAACAACCACCAGCCTAAGACCCACAGGTTCAGGCAAAAATATCTAAAGACCTTCTCTGTGAGATTCCTGCTGTGTCCTCCAAGCCCTATCTTCAAAAAAACAATGCAAGTTCCACAAGTACACCACTGCTACTGGTGTCCTTTCAAACAGCCTACACTACAGGCTGTGAGGTAGGTAAGGCACTGTGAGCGATCTAAGAGTGCAAAAGGCTTATTCAGTTATAACTGCTAGCTTTTTTCCAAATCACATGTTTACACATCTGTTGGCTATATGAGGCAAACCCCTTACAGTTTAAGTACAGATTCATGATCAGAATGAATATTCCCTTCAATATATTCTCCCGGAATCCCCAGTTTTTCATTATCTGACCAGACAGCATTTGTTGTACAGTGTATAAATAGCAGTGAGAATGCAGAACTGATACTCATATCACCCAAAACACTCGATGCATCCTGCTCAACTAACACAATTTTCTGTGAATAATGTATGAAACATGTATTCATTTTTTATGAAATCATGTAACCTTACATCTTTCTACTTTTTAAACGTACATTCAGATTCATCATTATACCATAATTTATCTTACTCTTGAGCAGCACAGAGGAGACAAAGCGTATTGACCAAATGCATTGGGTTCACAGCTATTCTATTTTGCCTGAGTCAACCTCCAAGATCTGCCTTCTCTTCTGTAGTCCACGTTTTCCCTAGATTTTCCTATACATCCACCACAAATTCTCATTCTTACATCTGCTTATTTCCCTCAATACATATTCTCCTGTTGCAGCTTTCCTTTAGCCCTAAAAGTTCCCAGACAATGTTGCAGTTCCAGTAGAACTCATGCAGTGGTGAAATCTTTAACAAGAATATCTGTATTACTGGGGGCGGGGAGGAGGGTGGCTTATTTCCCCCAAGTACACACACAAAGACATGATGACTAGTAAAATAAATGAAACAAAAATGAATGGAATAAACTATATGTTTTCCATTATTATGGAATGATTAAAAAACCCTTACAGCCATCTCTGAAACAATTTACATATGCAATAAATGTCAGCTACAAGAAGCAAAACATATTGCATACTGCAGCCCAGTACACCTGAAAGGTCTTCCACGCTTTGCTGTATTATCACATGTATTATCACATTATTAACCACAGGAGGTTCCACCTAAACCTGAGAAAAAACTTCTTCACGGTGAGGGTGACAGAGCATTGGAACAGGTTGCCCAGAGAGGTAGTGCAGTCTCCTTCCCTGGAGATATTCAAAACCCGTCTGGACGTGATCCTGGGCAATATGCTCTAGGTGACCCTGCTTGAGCAGGGAGGTTGGACTAGATGATCTCCAGAGGTCCCTTCCAACCTAAACCATTCTGTGATTCTGTGATTGCATTGCAATGTATTATTCAGTATTTAAATAGATACGACCAACACCGCTTCACAGAAGCACAAAATGACGGGATGCATTGCCATTGCTTTGAAGTTAACCACCATATACATGTAAAAATATACTCTTTTAGGGAATTCAAGTCACACCTTTTTCATGATATAACCTTTAAAAAGAGAAAAGCTCTACTGAGATCATTACATTGAAAGCAAAACATCAAGTAACTTAATTATAAATATCAGAGAAACAGTCGACTTTGCTGTACTACACATGCTTCTTACTTCATTTCTCAGGTAGACTTGAGGAACAGCATAAAAATGAACTAAACCTGTATGACTGAATGCAGCAAATCTACCCAGTTTCATTAGAAGAATATTAGATTTAATAATCCCCCATTAGGTCTGCTTTGTGGTTTTGTGAAGATTCGAGTTTCAATATGCGTTTCTGCTATCACCTGTTCAGAGGCTGCACATATGATCATTATTTAGAGACAGGTATGCCCACATAAAACGTTTCTCAAAGAAAACAGAAATGTCTTTGTTTAAAAGATCACAGTGAGTGTTTTCTGAATTCTACCTCTCAAAAATTATTATAATTTTTATCCTGACTTTCATAAAAGACTGAATATCAACTAGCAGACTCATAATTCACATGTTGCTGCTGTCACTCAGCATCTCTCAGAAGTCAGACCACATAGGTTCCAAATGAAAATATTTTCTGCACCATACTTCACTCATGTTCTTAGATCACTTAGCTATAGTAAATGACATTATTCTGATGTCAGATATCAATCAGATGCCACACTAGAATTGTATGGAATTATATGGAAAAACATATTTACTTCAGCACAAAAGGCTTGCATAATAATCTAGCAAAATAAAGACACTAATGAAAATATAAATGAAAATAATAATAAAACAATTTCTTTAAAAAGGCTAAGTGATATATTCTGTTCCTGCTCTGCCTGCTGTTTTTTGATCCTCGAGGGCAAAACAGTTAGATAGCAACTGAAATCACAATTTAAAAAAAAAAAAAAACTTACTCCATATCCTCTATAGCAATAAAAAGAACACTGCCAACGATGGAAGACTGTGGCAAGCAATCTGATGCGCAAGTCTGATTCTCATAATCCAAACTAGCCTTTATGATGCCTTATTTAAGCCCAGCTATGAGCAGTCCTAGTATTCCCACAACTCCAGAAAAGCTGATTCCAAACCCTCCACTTGAGGTTTTTTCTTTAATAAGCAAGAGAATCACTACTCTGCATGGTGATAGCAAGTTCCTTGCTGACAGGCAAGCGTGGGACTCCTGATGCTGCAGCCCACAGAAAAAGCGTTCGCTTGGGGGCGCCCCCCAGGAGTTAAAGAACGCCGGGTGTCGGCGCCACCACACTGTGGGGTTGCTGTAGCCTGTGGGCACACCCTCTAACAAGGCTATGACTGACAAGTCCAGACAAAGCCCAAGTGACACCGCAGACCCACACCATAAGCATCTCATGCTGTGTAGCCATTCTCCGCAGAACGACCCATTAATGGGCGTACTGTTACCAATGGAGCAGCGCTGCGGCCTGAGCACGAGGTTACCTGCGGATGCGCACGCTGCTATTGCCTAGAGCTTTGGTATAGCTGCGGGCTGGCATGGTTCTGACTGGCTATAAAAGAGAGTAAGCCACATAGGTTTGCGTGCGGACTTGGACCCACGGTCAGCTGGCCTGTTGACCCGAGGACTCACCCATTAGCGGGGATGCCCCTGATGTCAACGGCACGGTGAGCTGAAACTGGGAAAAATTAGACCGGAAGGGTGGCCAGTAAAGGGCAGGAGCGGGCACTCGTGATTGAACTGTAGAGCTCTGATATGTGTATATATTTTCAGTTCTGTTCTATTTCTAGCTACACTATACTTTTAGCTTTGTTATAACCCCCTATCTCTAATAAATTCTCATACTTGACAAATCATGGTCTCCCAAGTTCAGCGCAACTAACCCCAGAATCTGAAAGAGTCTCAGATGCCCGTGTGTTGGCACGTCACACTTGCAACAGAAGTAGTATATTCTTGAACAATATCAGATGTGCTGATTGTGCAGAGTAATTAATATATGTAGCATTTCAATCAACTTGGCTGCTGCCAGAAGTAATCAAAATCAACAGTTTAAGACACTGGACTCACTGACATCCCTATCAATGCCCCCGATTCCTGGAGGTAATTACTTTCAAGAAATAAATGATTTTAGTGCTCTAATTTAGAGCCACCCAACCATATTAAAAATTAGAAGAAGTCTCCCTGTGATACATTCTGATGCTGCAGTTATGACTAACAGCAGCAAAGGATTGATCATAGGGGAACTGGGCTCCACTATGGCACATGCTATGGCTCCTCTCATTTTCAGTATGCCTTCTCTTTCCATCTGTTGAAAAGTAAATGCATTTATACCACCTTGTAGCAGATGTATACTAATGCAGGCCCTCCTTGAGAGGTAAATTCTGCACTATTAATTTCTAGATTAAACCTTTATGCTACAGAGGAGACCAGAACTTCGTAAAGGAAGGTCTTTCAGAGGACATCGTCAAAAAAAACTGTAATTTTACTCACAAACATGAGGCCCTGGCCTTACAGCATGGCATCTCCAACGGAACACCTATTTCATACTATTTTTTATAATTTTACTCATAAGTCAAAAATTCAGTGGAATAATGAACCACTTGCTATCACTTCCAACCAACAACCATGGCACCTTCAATCTGCCTTCAATTCAAGCCATATCAAAAGTTCCCTAGGTGTTCCTTTGGCTTTTTCCCCCTCTCCAAACTATCTTCTCTTCTCACTGATATAATACCCTGAGCGGTTTTCATGATTATTTGTCAGTCAAACCTCAAGGTCAAACCTTTGTCTGTAATATGCTATTTTAAACTACCTCTCTAATATCCCCAGTCCTCGAGTTCAGACCTGGACATTGAATCTTGTCTACTATGGGAAAGCAAAGTCTAGGCCACTTTTACTCTAAAACTTCTACAGAAAAGTGTACATTAAAAATAATATTCTGCTATGTCTGGTGCCAACATCCTTAGTAATATATACTATACTTTTTAGAGAGGACTTTTTTTTAATAATCAGTATAGAAGAGCTGATAAGAATCCCCGAGCAAGTGCTATTGACATCCAGTGTGAATTAAACATCTAGGTATGTTGATGTAAATAATCATTCCATTCTCCTCTTGATTCCAAACTATCCTTTACAATGAATACTCACTGACAAAGCAAGTTCTAGGCTGTAAGTTTTGAGCACATTTTCTTTTATTGATTACATTAAAAGGTAATAGCTCTCCATTGCAAACAACACGCCTTCTCCTTGTATGCACATATGTATATGAAAATCTGGTTTGTGCTAGTAAAGGGTAAACATGCATCTGTTTTACTCTTGCTTATTTTCATCTCTCAACCCATTAAACTCTTAGAAGCTGTCTGCGCTATAATCTGTTCAGATTACTTGTACTTCCATGGAGGGAAATGGAAAGTTATTTCAAAGACAAAACAGTAGAAGGACACCCATATAATCCACTGGTCAAAAAAATCCCTTGGAAGGGGTAACAGGAGATGCTATAATCACCACAGAGCTCTGCTAGTTCTCTTCAGTAGAGGAGAGAAGGAAAAATCACCCTTTTAGAGCAAACAAACTTTTTTTAAGCTTTCATACCCACATCAAGTTCACGCAGCTTTATTATTTACAAGCTTACAACTCTTAAATTCATTAGGTATTTTCCCTCTTCATAACAACTAAAATTGCCAAATTCAATACTTAAATAATTAACTTATCCTTCCAAGCAACTATTATTCTCATTGATTGCTCTGTATTGTATTTATTCCAAGAAGTATGGAGGAGGGAGTTAAATTTGCATAGTCTTAAACTCTAATTAGTCAGTGACATTTTTTTGCCTTTTTGAGACCGTTGGTGGTTTTGTTTTTTGTTTTGTTTTTCCCTCTAGTGCCACAGGAGATTTTATCAAGTTGGACTATAGAAGATCAATTCCACAAATGATAAAATACAAAACATCCTGACCCCCTTGGAGAAAAATAGCGAGTGTTTACCTGCCAAATGAAAAGCCTTTAGCCAGTTGGCAGAATAAAGGAGAAAATTACTCCAGACATCTCAGAAAATGAAGAAAAATGAGACAGTTAGTTACTATTGGTTTCATTTTCTAAAGAACACATGCAGCTGGACTTTACTTAGCTGTATTTGGTTCTGTGGAATCATTACCACTTTTTTTGCTTACATCTACTTAAAAAAACAAAAGCAGTATTTACTATATTTTCAGGGGAATGAGCTGATAATTTGTCATTTGGATAGTCTGACACAAGAATCCCCAAGACATCACAAGAACCTGCTGTTAAAACTTAGAGCTCTGCTCAGCTAAATTTGTTAAGTCTTAACACTGAAGTTAAGAATAAACAATAATAATGAATAGTTCTACCCAGAATTATTGTGCAACTTCACTTTCATATTCTGTTACACTAATTCCATTTTAAAAAAAGCTTATTCACAATTAAACTGTGCGGAGAGTCACCCTGCTGATACAGTTTGCTAACTGCACACCTACCTACAGAAGAAAGCGTGCTTCTAGTTTTTATTGTGTTAAAATTCAATTGTATGAAGGAAAATAGAATGCTATATTATCGACGTGCATATACATTTTTTTCTAGTCCTGAAGCCTGATTTGTTGCCAACATCTGACAAAACTATTCAATATATAAATCCATGCATTGTGGATAGTAATAAATCACAGCGTGCTTTTACCAATGAGTGTTCAAAAATTTTTCAGCAGAAATAATATGAATATTCACAATAGTTTCGGCTAATTAGACCACTCAGCGCTGATGTGTTTGCTGGCACAATAGATTCTGGCTCTCACTCCTCATTGGGAAGTAGAAAAATTCTAAATTTACATGACAAGGAAGAAACATGAAAATGTGCTTATTTGTAAAGTTACAGAAAGGGAAAGCATTTTTTTTTGTGTTTTTAAATTTAATAGCCTTTTTGACAGTCTTCCTTCCTCTGAACAGAATATTATTTTCTTGATGCAAACTCAAGAGTAATCCGAGTCATTGCCAGTACTTCATATCTGTTGCCTTAGATTTTAAGTGCTTTCCAGGATAACTGGTACCTGCTTAAAGGAAGTTTTGTCTGTAAAGGTCAGAGTAGTCCTGAGCAGATGGTATACCTCATCATTTTTATTTTCCCTAATAAAATCTAACATTTATTAAATCCAAATATATTGTCTTTTAAAACATCCTGAAACTGATCTACGTGTCAGTTTTCATATTAATCAAATTTCCAAAAAAGACAACACTTGTTTAGGGATTGAATGTTTTTGGTGTTTGAATGGCTTTTATGAAGTGAGTTAACAAAATCTGCTTGTGAACAAGACTGCCTGCTGTAAGTTTGCTGACAGTTAGCTTAGTTTCATTGTGAGCGTGGCCCCAGATAGAGATGGCCTTTTGGCACTTTCTCCCTCTTGATTTGGAGATATAATCCCTGGTTGAGGGAACCAGAATTAAAGTCTGGAACAGACTGATAGATAAGCCCAGAAGATTTCACAATTCTTTGATGACCTTATGTTATTTATGGCTATGATCACTCTGTTCTTAACCTTAAGATCACTGACAGTTTTGGAATACAGCCCACAGAAGCAATTCATCTTTTTAACTTACAGAGAGGGAAGGGTAACTGCCATTTAAATATGGCTGAAATTCAGCTTAAATGCCTTCTTTTTTTTATGCTCTCAGAAATGGTCAAGATATGTGATCTGGCAGGATAGCTTCTTATACATCTAATAAAAGAGAAGAAATGGATCTGTGAACCATCTTTTGAATTGGAGCAAGAAGCAATGCTGCTCATAAGTCAAACTATAGGATGTTTGGGTACTGGATGAATGCAATGAAAGGTGTTTTTTTTTTTTTCTTTATGTCCTTACTCCCTCCTCCCCTCTTAAAATTTAGAAAAGTAACTTCCTGGTGAAGCATACACTTCAGTGCAACTCTTCAGTCACATTTGGCCCTGTGTCCCTAGTGAAAGGGCTGGCTATGGAAAATGTCTTACACTTTAATCTCAAATAAAACCTTAGGCTTTTTCTGAAAGGCAAAGATGATACTATCTGGTAACATAAGCAAGGAATTGTGAAATCATTTCAAATGAACTTTTACATATTAAAAGATCTGTATAGTTTCAAAAGCTTTAAAAAATGATTACATAGCTAATAATTTCTTAAGTACAATTATAAGAATGTCTAGACTGGGTCAAACCAAACCCTAGGAGACTATCCCCAACAATGGCCCATAATGGATGTCTAAGAAAGAGTATAAGAGGGATGGATAAGACACAGAGGAATACAGTTTCTAATAACCTTCAACTCAGGGACTTCTAGGCCCAGATTGGGGATCTTCGTGCTTAATTGTCCTTGACAGATTTTTATAAATCTAATGACTTTTTGACTTCGCCACAGCCGAAGTCATGGCAAAATGAGCTGTCAGCTTAACTCCAAGACTGTTGTTTAAATGTCTTTTTGCTTGTTCTTAACAGGTTACTTTCATTTGGCGTTTCCTAATTCCCATTTCATGAGAAATATCGAACAGTTGCTCCCTATTCATTGTATTCCATACCACTCTTACTGTCTTACAGATTTCTAGTACATCCAACTCCTGTCAACTCCTTTCCAGTTTTATTAGTTCTTACCTATTTAGATCCACTTACAATTTTGTTCACCTCTTCTTCTTTTCTCAGTACCTTCTCTCTACATTATCCTTTTCGAGATGAAGGTGATATGAACACATCAAAAATCCAACACAGATATAAGCTATGAAATCATGAAGTGCCACTGTAATGTTCTCTAATTTGCTTGCTATTCCTTTCCCTATTATTGCTAATAATCTGCTTTTTTGACTGTACTAAGCATGAAGGCTGACATTTTGGTAGTGTTCAATGATGATCCCAAAAGCTCTTTTCTGTGTGCTAAACTTAAGTTTATTTGTTTTTAAAAGAACTCTTATATTCTACCAGTGAAGAATGCCTTTTACTGTTTTCTTGTTACAAGAAAAACTCTACCATTTTATTTGAAAGGCTCTGCAAAGGTTCTGCAAAATAATCACAACAAGCATTTGCTGTCCTGTGCTCCACTGTTGCTTATTTTAAAACACATACTACAACAATTAATGTCCTATTCTAATGTTGGAAAAGATACACTTCCGCAGCACAAGTCCAGAAATTCCAATATAAAACACATCTAACTATCCAGTTGTCTCCAGAATCCTTATAAGTAAAAAAAGCAGTAGGATTTATTTTGGAAAGCACTCTCTTTAATGAGAGAGAAAAGAGCTGAGATTTTTCGCTGATTATTTATATAAGAAGAAAAATAAAGTCTTTGGAAGTTGTTAGGAAAATACATTTTCTTCTAATAAATGTTTCTTCTGAAATTTGAAAATACAATAAAAATCAGGGTCAAACTTGTGTCTGTGTGCATATACAAACACAAGGGTGATTCAATAATACAGTATAAATAAGTATGAACTAATTATCTGATAGTTTGAAGTTCTAATGAGTGGGGGAAGTATATTTACTACTACATTCAACTTGACAGAAAAATATCAGTTGTAGGCTTATAGAGATAATCACAAATTTCCATGCTTCTTTTTGGAATTTTTGCCATGGAACATTTTTCATATCTTAACATGAAAAAATAGATATTTCAAAATCTTTCTAAACCTTTGTTTTTAAAGCTTCGTACACGAATAACCCATGACAGTGATGGGAATTTGCAGTATGTTGACTGGCCATAAGGTATAATTCTTTTCCGTGTATAAAGTATAATTCATTTTCCAGCTAAAATGAGACAGTTTGTTCTATAAAGAACTTTAGGCTATACAAAATAATTTCCTATTATCAGTTTGCTACAGAACCAATGAATTATCTGTCAGTAGAGCATACCTATCAGAATAGGACCATACCCTCTTGCCAACTACAGTTTACTGAGTACAATAGCAGCTCAGGTTCCTGTGTCACCTAAGCGAGAATTAGACCTGTGAATCTGTAATCACTAAAGTCATGTTTACTTCTGCTTTCACTTAGCATCCTTCAAATTGCTCCCTGTTACCTAGCAGAGAACAGCTTGCAGAGCAGAATTTTCCAATAAAGGGGATGTGTAGAACTGCTATACATTTATCTTTTTGGCCTCCTCATGTACAGGAGATCTGAGGTTCTCGTGTTTTAGTTATGGCCTTAAATGACTAAAAGTCTGCAAGGATTATGTTTAGCCCACAGAGCTCTTCAGACTACAAAATAGCACCTATAAGAAACAATACATGAGAGAGTATCTTCTTGGGTCCACTCTGTACCACACATTTAATAGTTACCTGCTATAGCTACCATGGTTACCTGCAACCATAGAAGGCTAGACCAGTTCTTTCCTCTTCTACCTTCTCATGTTATCTTTTACCCATGGTTTGCTTTCATCCTTTATTTCAACTGAGATCATAAACTATATTGCCCAATTAATCTCACTAGCAAATCTCAGTTTTAATTGGGATCTCTCAGTGATACTGTAATGCAAATGAATAATTTTCTTACAGCCTACACTGTAAGTCTATTACTGAAAATGTGACATATTACAATTGTTTCAATGTCCCAATGTACCTATCTTCTCTATTGATCAAAATATACACTAGATCTATTATACTTTGGTTAAAACACACTGGTAGCGTGGAACAGTTTGCAAATTTGTAAATTAAGTTATTAGCGTGTCAATGTCCAAAAGCAGTTTTAAGCTAATACTGCATCCAAATTTTCTAACTCAATATTAGAACTTCACAGAAATTACATTTGAATTTATTTCCACTAATAATTGCACACATATTAAGCTAATTTTAAAATATGCCTATAATACACACGTTAGTAGCCTATATCTTCCACAAGTGGTAAACAATGTATAGCACTATAATAATGAAATACAAATGAAAGGGTTTTTTTTTCTTTTTTAAGATAAATTAGAAGGAAAAAAAAAGACTCTTCACAGTCACCTGGAAATCTAATCCTAGTTCTTTAAAATATCAGTTGAAGTTTTTAGCAGAGTTCCTGCTAAACAGGAAAACAATATGATAACAAAAATGAAAAATTCTTATGCAACCCTACTTGATACATTTGTATCATAAATATTTTCCCTGAATAAGAACTGCAGGATTGAATGCAATATGATTTTTTCCATATATTCACCTACCCTCTGTGTTAGATTATTACTGTCCCACATCAAAGACACTAGGAGAAAAGAGTGTAAGAAAACAGATATCACAGTGCTTTCATTCACACCATCCATAGAGGAGGCAGCTATTCATAATACACTAAACCTGGGGCAAAATTGTTGAACAGTAGAGAAATAGTCATTTTAACTGAAAAAGCAAGTACGTGCCACAGATTTATCATACATATTTTCTATATACAGAAACTGTATCTCTCCTAAAGTACACAGCTCCTGGCCACTTTTGATGCTTTGGATACCACAGGCATCATTCCTAGTAGGACAAGCATGGTATGCCGTGTTAATCCCTTCAAATCCTAATCATCACATCACAAAGTGCGAATCACTGAATCACAAATGAGCCATACGTGTTTGAATCACTGAAGAAATTTTGAGTTCCACAGCAGCTTAAAATCCCCTTTTGCAGGCCTTTATTTAGTAGTGATGGCATGACTTGCCCACACTTTGGGTGCTGCTTCACATCACAAAGAAGCTTCCTCAACAAGTGCAACTAAAGATCAGAGGGAAGCTCCAAGGTGCAAAGAGGAGTCCACAAGTTCAAATTCACTTCTACTGATTATGGGTCACACAGCCATGAACCACAAACCTAAAAGATAGCGAAATATAAGCTGTACCTTTTACTTAAAAAGTTAATAGGACGATTACAGGCAGGATTAAGAGCAAATCTGAACCATAACTGTTTAAATGGAATACCTTTCAGATATGTTTTCTCAATTCTATTTCTAACTACAGAAGTAGTGACAAATACACTTTGAACAGTCGCCCATCTCTACCCTGTTCCAATCAAATATGAACACAACGCACACACAAAACATGTTCCAGATTCTCCTTTAGTCGTGATGTATCCTATATCCACACAGCAGAGATTAAAAACTACCCAGTTGCTATAGTCTATGTTAGAACATGGCGGGGGGGGGGGGGGGGGGGGGAGGGAAAAAAAAATCACATGACGTTATCTACAGATGTAGTTATTTCTCACAGGAGTTCTTGGATGTACATAAATCAAAGTTGCATTTTGTCTTGACTATAGCTGTATATTTTTCCATAAGGAGCATAAACATTAGCTACAGTCCCAGAGTCTAATATGCTGTTTTCTCTGTGTCAGAGAAAAAAAACCAAACACACAAAAAGCAAAACAAAAAAACCTTTTAACAGCTTTACATACAACTGAAGGCTTAAAACAATTTCTTGTCATCTGAAAAATATCCTTTCTACAATTACAATTGATTGTTCTCCAAAAATATCTGACAAAAGGAGTTTAATAACCAATTCTAATGAAAGCTCTCAGAGTGTCATGACATCCGGTATATAACAAAGAGGCATGTAGCCCTGTAGTTGCAAGCTGTGTGTCATGTCCCTTCCTTGATGACTGCTATAGAGGTTTCATAACATTGTCTTCCCAGATAATGTTCAAAGCTGCTCTCCAGGAATAAACTTTTAAAATGAATAACTAATCAAATTATTTATTTCTGATACAGTAGTATCCAAATAAATACCTATACATGCAGAACAACTTACCTGCCACAGAGGCTAGGAAGAATTGTGCCATTTGCCTAAATTCTTTCACATCAATTGTAGGTTTTGTTTTGTTTTTAAGCTCAAATACTAAATTTTGAGCTAAACAATAGCTAGTCTATTTTTTAAGTTAATCAAAAATATGCTGACAAGCACTTAGCAAAGATCCTCATTTTAGCCTCGGTTTAAAAAAAAAAAATGAAAACAATTCCTCGGTAGTCAGTATTCTACCAAAAGTTTCTTGCTGTTGCCAAAATTATCTTTTCAGGAACATTATAAGATTAAGTACAGTCATCATCAGTGAAACAGAAATTTCAACTTGTCATTAATAAATATGAAACACTGATTCTTAAGTAACAATATCAAAAATCCTTCTGTTTCTATATTCTAGAGGTGCATCACCTAACTTTCACAAAAGTGAGCTGT
This sequence comes from Struthio camelus, assembly GCF_040807025.1. Classification (NCBI taxonomy): domain Eukaryota; kingdom Metazoa; phylum Chordata; class Aves; order Struthioniformes; family Struthionidae; genus Struthio; species Struthio camelus. The sequence goes on along the minus strand of NC_090955.1, from coordinate 15,882,130 downwards.
GGAGATTCATATAAGGCATGCAAAGTCTCAAGAACTCTTCAATCAAGATAAACCCAAAACAGGATTCTTAGACCATCTAGGAATCTCTTCCTTCTACCCTGTATTTTATTTCTAACTAGCCTCTCTTGAAATGTTATGCAGGAACAATGTCAGTGAACAGTTTTCCAGAACCACAGGCTCTCAACTCATTGTCAGGTAAGAATAGAAACATAGGTGGGAGAAGTCATTATAACCTTTATACTTGGCTACAGTAGTCATTAGGTCTCACAACGCGCACAAAATGTGCGCAACCCCAACCAAAAAAAAAAACTCCCCTAATCTCATATAAAAGTAGATCAGAAGCAGTATATGTAGGGCATCATGCAAAAGAAAAAAGAATTAATATTAAAATTGGTTGTCATTTTGCTCTTCTATTTATTTTATTGTCCTAATCAATATTGCAGTTAGATGCTATAAATATATGTATGTAAGCATATATGTTAAAAGTATGCATAATGAAAATCTTTTCAGCACTGCAAAACTCAGCTTCCCTTAGACAACAAATGAGCAACCTCCTGTAGCTCCCAGATGGGTTCCTATAGTGTCCTCATTTTTACCTATAAAGAGACACATATCAAAGTTTGACATTTTAGTCTATAGAAGTGTAGAGACTTTGACTACTTTTTTCAGTAAGTATTCTCAGTAGAACAAAATGGATTCCCATTTGCTCACTTTCTGTAAAAATAATCTCTGACGCTAAGGTATTGCAGGACACCTACAGTTAGAATTTCATTCAAACAGCCTATGTTCAAAAGTTTACCAAGTCAAATTTTACTGTATTCTCACTACTCTTGGCAGGAAATCAGAATTGTACAGAAAGAAACTGTAGTGACAATAACGAAGGTATAATGTATATCATACATAGGTATTAAGTTTTGCCAATTCAAAATTAAAATTTCATATAACTAGAACAACTTCCCAAAAAGTAGTCATTCTTTAACCAAATTCAACAGGAAAAAAGGCTATGAAGTAGTTTCTCTCCCTTCTACAGTACTAAATAAAATAGCTACAGAAGCTGCATCAAAATTAAACTAGTACTGGAACAGCATAGATCCATAATGGATCTGCCACTCTTACTTCCGATTAAATGGACAGTCCTGTGAACCTGAATTCATTCAAAAATAAAAATAAAAATAAAATAAAAAAGTACAAGTTTCAACAAAGCAAGGTTAGCTCACATTAATGAAAACTTATGTTTCCTTTTGACAACCTGCTTTGAATCATCTTGGCTGTATACTGCTATTTATTATTTTCTACTAGAGGCAGTGAAAACTTCATTATACTTGCTAGAATAAGCTCACATCATTAAATAATTTAGCCCCTGAATTTAATCTATCCATGTAGGAAATTCTTACAGTTATAATGGTATCGGTCCTTTCATCTCATATTAACAGGTGCTTTAAAAAAAAAAAAAGCTTCAGATCATTTTCTTTAATTTTATTTCAAAGTGAAGTTCTCTTGGCTGTCAAGCTAAACATGAAACAAACTTCAGAATCGCTTTGCTCATTGGGGTTTGCAGGTGAAATTACAACAGGAGCATTAAATAAATAAAGCTCATTTACTATTACCACAGTTAAAATTACAGAAATGTAATCTCAAAGATATATGAAATACAGAAGCACACACATTGGACAGAGCATTTGATATATTATTGTGTGGGTGTTTGTTTATGTTATTGTGGCAATATATTATTATATTATTGTGGTGATATATTATTAATGTAGGTGTTTGATATAAATGACATGTTGTATAAGATTAGGACAGAACAAAAAATATTATGGTGACACTGCCTAAACATGTTTCTAATCTGTTATTCAAATAATTATATACTTTCTAATACACAGACGGTTAAACTAGAAATTATTCAAGACAAAGGAGGCTGGAAAGAAAAGGCACTATTTGCCCCAGGAAGATGTGTGGAAGTCCATGGAAGATTGTTAATTTCATTTTCAGACATACTCAGATACCCTGGGTATTTGTTCAGAAATCAATGGAGCAGCTAAAAGTTAGCATTTTGTTGTACATCTATGGAATATTAAACAGGTCCATCTTAAATAGTGATATGGACAGTAATCAAATCTAGTTGCCTTTGACAGTCCAGTGCAGGTAACCCACTAGCATAACTGAGAATATAGCTTCAGTCTGAGTCTAGAATGAGATTCAAATACTCTGAATATACAGCGCACAATTTTATTGCTGATATTCCAACAGTCTCACATTTTGGAATCCAAAACCTATGGAGATGTAAATAATGATCTCCATTAAGTAAAGATCTAGAGGGTGACTAGCCCTCATCGTATCTGTTCAAAAAAAAAAAAAAAAAAAAAAAAGTCCACCCCCGTCTGCAAGAATCTAGATGCTGACTTTTTTCCCTTTTCATTTTCTCTGAGGAAAAAGATGCAAAGTTCTTACTCTCCTACTAAAGGGAAACTCCACATGACTTTTAAGTTTCAACTTAGAACTAACTACTTCCCAGCAATGTATATCAGCTTGTCTGAACATGATTTTTTAAAGTATCAGACTATGAACTTGTCTCAGTGCTTGAAAAAAAGCACTTAGTTATTCTACTAAGTTTTAATTTAACTCAGTTATAGAAATATAATTGTGTGGTGCTGATCAAAAGATTAATTCAAGATTTTAAAGAGTAATTGCTGTTAAAAAAAAAATCTAGGCAAAAGAATGAGTCTATTATCTTTCAATTTGCCCATGAACTCCTTTTAAAATAAAAATGAATGTTAAATAAAAGTTATTTATTTCTGCCTTTGTGTGAAAGTTTTGGGTGGTATGCCTTGTTAAACAATTCAGAATTTAAGTAGCTAACTGAATATCAAACAGGATTAATTTACATCTACAATCCCACCAACGCTAACAGAAATGGGGATTTTGCAGGAAAAATAAGGGCAATTTTCCAAACATAAAACTGTCAATCCTCAAGACTCAACACATAGTTAAACCAACTGAGGTTTAATTAAATACACGATACAGCTGAGCTGTACATATACACTCTGATACAGTAAAACTTATTATTTGAGTGGAGACAGCAGAGGAACTCTGGTACCACTCTTAGAACTCAAATGAAATTTCAGATGCCAACATTCAAAAAATTTCATCTTTTGCTTCAAAGAGAGGAATTGCTCTTCCTCACTACTACAGTCAGTGTGCATGAATTGCTTTTTAAGTGCCTTTTTTTTGTTTTTTTTGTTTTTTTAATTTCAGGGAGGTAAGAAAATATTTTAAAAATAAATATGCTAAGGGAAACTAATTGCAGATTGTGCTAGAAACAATAGGGAAGTCTTAGAAGAAGTTTATCCACTTTCTACTGCAAAATAGTCCTCCAGGCCCTCTAAAAACCATTATTTCACCAGCCACACCTGTATAGTCTGGGATTCATGTACATTTGACCACAGACTCTACTTAGAAACATGCCCATTCTTGCTCAGGTAGTATTTACTGCCTGTTTGTGGGTGTGGGAACATGGCATTCAGGCTCATTTTAGGCCCCTCCCAACTGCCAAAATGCATACAAGAAAAAAGTGCCAAAAAAAAAAAAAGAAGTCATAACATAGTAAAGACTATGCTTAGGCATAAAGATAGTTCCTATGAATTAATCTGAAATATAGTATTGAGGTTCTTCATAAACCTCACTGAAAGTAGTAAAATTTACATTTTTTTTAAGAATACATTTATTCCCGAGTGTTCCATGGTTTTACTTCAGAAAACGGAGTAACATATGGTACATCTGTCTCATATCCTCCCTTTCTGCTGTCAAACTATTTCTCTCAACATTCCATAACACAGTTCTGTTGGCGCACAATAACTATTCAGTTGTATATGAAACACAGCCTAGCTCTACTGTCATTTCAAGAATGTGACATTCCTCCCTTCCTCATATAAAATGTATAGATAAATATTAAGTTAGTAAAAGCAAAATTAAGACAGCAAGAGACCAGAAGTCATATTATCAAACGCATTCTACTCCTCCTCTCCTAGAAGCTTGTTTTCACAAATTATCCTATGCAATAATTCAGAGGGAAAGCAATGGCAATAGAAGGAAGATGACACCAACAGAAACAATAGTTAAAACTCATTTGAGTAAACACTACTACCATGCTAAGATCTGTACGAAGACCCAACCTCTACCTGTATAGGCAACCTCAGGCACAAAAACCATGCTAAAACTTCTGAGAGACAAAAGCGTTCTAAGCAAGCCGAAAGAAAGCACTGAGAAAAGAATGGCAAGGAACTAAAACTGAATTAAAGTCTTTAGCTGTTAAAAGGCACATGAGGTGGGAATAATAAGCAGAGGATAAGAGATGTTAACTGTAGGATGGATATACAGATATAAGCAACACTGGAAGGACATACAGAAATCGATATAAAATGCTCACTGAGCTATAACCAGCCTGGGTGGAAATAATATGGCCAGTGTGGAAAACCATTTGGCCGAGAAAGTGGCAGCAAAAGATACAACTGAAAAGCAAAACGGGAGCTGAGTGAGAACAATAACTACATGAATAAATAGTCAAGAAAGAAATTAAGTTTGAGTGCAAACACGATGGAGACACCCAATTTTTACACATACATTCACACAGAATAAAGAACAGCCTGAGCAAAAGAGTAGGTATGGGGGGAAAATCAACTATTAACACTACTTTTGTGAACCTGATACTGGAAATTAAAGCTGTTGCCACCACATCAGAAATGTGGCAATAAATGTAGCCAGAAAAACAGTTTGCCAAATTTTTTTTTTCCCCCCCATCTATCCAAGAAAATCTGAATACTTCTAAGGCAGCAGCTGCCTTTTCCGACGGGTTTTATATCACATTGCACAATGGGGCACTGATTGGGAAATCTGACTACCACTTTATTAAATAAATAAATACTAAATAATACAGTACTATTGTTGAAATGACAATTTTAATTGCAAGGCTTCAACGCTTAATCATTTCTTCATCAAGCAGATGGGAATTTTGCTGGAAAGAAGAGGACTGAAGGTAGTTAGATTTGTCATATTGAAAGTTTCACAATGGAAAGCAAACATACTCCATTTTCAGTTTTGACTCAGAAAGATCAATCTATGAGGTAGATCATATAATCTAGGAAGCAAAAGCTAAAAGAGCACTTAAATATCTGGCTATTATAGAAGGGCCATTATAGAGTCTGAATAGCTTCCTGTTGGGCCTATATAGTATTAAACATTTTATAGCATCCTGTAAATGCCATAAGTTATTAAACATCTCCATTTCTAACTTCTGAGAGTCTTACTGTTGCCTCTCTCTTCTCTCTGCATAACCACTGAAATAACTGCATTTTAATAAAAGGTTAGTACACATTCAAAAAAAGAAAAAGAGCATTCTTCTCAGGAAAGGCATTTTAAGTTCCTGTTGAGAGAATACAATAGTATTTACAGGGGCAAAAGGTTTCTCAGAATGATTCATTCTTGAATTGATATACCACTATTGTGCTGTCATATATTATACTTTATATTTTGACAGAACTAAAACATATGGTTTTCAGTAGACTACTTTATGAATTGGACTGCTGACAAAGAATCAGCTCTCCAGATGTGCCATCAGCATTGCACTAAACTGAAATATTAAAGCAGTTTCTCATATACTAAAACATAAAAATATAGTAAATTAGCCTGTTGTATGGAAAGTCCTTTACAGAGAAAATAACTGAGTGTGTTTGTATATCTTTATTCCTACAAAATTAATTCCATAGAATGATTCACAACACCAACAGGAAGGATACCAGTAAAAAAGAAAAAAAAAAAGCTTTTAAAGAGAGATCTATTTAAAAAAATCCAATAATAAGCATTCCTATCTTGTACACAGAATTTCACTGACTAGTTTAATGTACATTGATAACAGAAGAGTTAATACCAAAAACTTATGATCTAACAACAGCAAACATGGTATTATTGATCTATAACAGGCAATCAGTTAGCATGCTTCTTCCTCCTGCCTACTACACTGCTGCACTTTCATGACTATAAATGCTGAGTGCCTTGGAGTATATATTGCAGCTATGTATCACTTTTTCAGAATCTGTGTTTTACTTTTAAGGATGGGATTTTGCAACAGCTTAAGAGGGTTCAGCAGCACAAACTCACTAATCTTAGTGAGATGTACTCCCAAGTCCCTTAGGCGTTTTTCAAAGTCTCTCTTCAAAGTATGAAGCATCAGTTTGCACATCTTTCTGCATCTCAGAAAAAGATATACATAGTAAAACATGTTGCTTGTGCTAACAGTGCCATTGTACAATTAACATTCACCCCAGTTTAAGGAATAAAAGGCCAGGGCATTCATACACCCCTCCTTTCTCACTGTTTTAAGCATCACAATTGGCTTCCTCTGATTCATTAGTCTTTGTATAGTGGCATTCCAGCGGTACTCAGAAGTCACCCCACTGCACGCTATTATATTTTTTCCTTTAACAAAGTACAAGTAACAAGCACAAAGAATATTTGGAAATTCAAAAAAAAAATCCTGTGCAGTCATTTACAATTTTTCAACTCCTATTTTCCATTAGAATGTCTTTACAGTTTGATTAATATTTGTAAGACACTGCCTCATCTCTGAACACGCATTCAAGAATGCTAGATATTTCTCATCAGCCTTATATGCATTTCTGCCACTAAACTTCAGTAGATAGTCTCAATGTTTAGCAAACTCAGCTATGCTGATAAACATTCATTTTTAAAATGTAATTGAGCAATGAAATTGTTTTATGAATAATCAGATAATGAAATTTCAAAAAGAAGGTAGCTGTCGAAAACAATCAATACATTTTGTATTTCAGATGGATTCTAAACTGCCAATTTGTATGGTAAACTATTGCCTTCTTTTTGCCAAGCCTCCACAATATCCAGAGTATCTCAAAATGAGGCAGGTGAAACCCAGAGTCTTTTCCTTCTACTGAAGCTACCTTCACAAATGACATAAGACCTCAGCTGACATTCAGCTGCTGGCGAAATGCCAGCCTGGATACACTCCAGTAACGCAGCAATGTCAACAGCTGTAAGCTCTGGGCTCTTACCCACTATGCACAGTGCCTTCTGCCAACACAATGCCTCTCAGTGAGGAGAGACACAAGCAAAAGCTGCCAAGTGTGAATGTGCTCCAGCAGCACAGCAAAGTTGGCAGCTGTGAGGTGACGAAAGTTTGGGTGATAAAATTTCTCTGTGATAGACATGACCTCATCCAATAAAAACTAGCTTTGACCATGGGATTTGACCCATCATATACATACCTCTGTCTCCACCTAGCAAAACACCTGAATGAACATTCTAACATTATTTTAGCAAGTTACAAGATGTCCTATATTTAAAAAAAAAAAAAACAAAAAACAAAAAACAAACTGCATAATGCCTTGTTAACAATACAACAAGAAAGATAAAATTAGTACTTGAGATACACAGCTAAATCTGCAGAGGAATACACAGATACAGAGGAATTTACTCTAGAGATTATTTTATGTCACATTCACAATCATTTTTCTAATATAGCCATTAAATTCTGTTTTATGAATCATTATGTTCTCTTTTCAGCTAAAAAAAATAAAGTAATCAAGACCCAACAGTAGGTGTGCTAGTGCTAATTAATATTCCCCTCAGGTAAACACTGAGAGTTTGCTTGTGTCTCCAGTACATCTGAGGTGGGCACTAATCAAAATAAGTATGCTTTCTCGGCATCTCTCTGAAAATAGAAACTAGGCATTTAGGCTCAAATTTCTTTTCATCTGTGCGTCTCTGGCTTTCACCGCGTTAGTATGGAGGCTAGAATTTGGTTCTATGTTTACCTGTAACCAGCATTTTACCTAAATAAGCTGTAATGCTTCCCACCTAATCTGTAACATTAGTAACGCAGTATCAAGCAATTTGAGTTAATCTCTTCGGATATCTCACTAGTTAACTGATTTACCAAAAGATAGATTTGGTAAAATCTGCTAAAATGAGAAAGAAATGCCATATACATATGCTACTGAACAAAATAGCTAAGAAGTGAGGAATGCCTCTTGGACTTTGTACCAAATCCTGAGAAAGTAATTCTGGCCATTTCTTATGTCAGCTACATTTTTTTCTTTCTAAATGGCTTATTATTCCCTTGTCCCACTGACAAAATTATCAGTAGGTTTTAAAAAAATGTGGCTTGTTGCAATATTTTACTACTTCTGCCTCTGCCATGAGGTACACCAAGAAACTCCTCTATTTCAAAAGCTGGGGAATAAAATTTACCCTCCCCATTACATTTTTTTTCCTAAATAACATTTCAATACAGTTTTGTGTTTTCCAGTTATGCTATTGATGCATGCACATTAAGAGACTGAAATATTTACTGCTTTTCTTACGTTGTTTTAAATGTTACGTTAGTTTCTCTACTGTTAGCGTACAAAATTCTGGATAACGCAGAAGTATAAAGATGTACTGACAGGGAAATATTTAAATCCTTTATGTTTTTCTCTGTTTAATTAAAAATCAGGAAATATTGAAGTATTATAATTTTAAAGTATATAAGTTTTGCTCATTTAGTTCATCAATTCAAGGTTTTCTCGAAAACATGCAACATTCAAAACAGGGGAAAAAAATCTTTGAGTAACCTTTTAATTCCTGTTTGTTTAAAAGATAAATGTATAGTTACAATGATTTTTTATAATACCGATAAATAGATATATAGTTTTATATCGATAGCAATAGAGGTTGAATTTTCTTTATACAAAATGCTTATGGGTAACATACAACGTTTTACAGATGGAATTGATTTTAACATACTCCAGAAACAGAATCAGTTATTCTAAATGGAAACCCTGAAAGAACAAACAGGATGACCATGGGATGAAGTTACCGCCTAACCTCAGGATACATTTTTTAAGAATTATACACTGTTTAAATCCATGCAAGACTCCTACAGATACTGTTGTTACTGACCAGCAAGTTATTCTGACTCTTAGAAGAATAATTAAGTAATGTTAAAGAATACCAGATTATGAAAGTGGCATCAACTACTGGAAATGAAGTCTTTCTAAATTAAAAACAAGGCTGTCAGTTTACTTACAATTCAAACAAATTTTAATTTTGATGACCTTCTGTTCACTAATTTAGAATTTCCTGAATATGTAATTCTGGACTTTTTTTTTAAATAAAAATCATAAAATAAAGTGAGGTAAAGCAAAAAACAGAAGTTTAAAGACCTACACAGTACTTCCAGTATGAATTTGGGCAGTCACTTTCCTGTTTATCATATTCTTTATGTGAAAAACAGATTTTGCTCAGCATACTCATTTCAGAGTACAAAGTCTAATGCATTTGCAATTTCTTTAAGAATGCAGGTTGAAAGTAGTTATAGAATTGCAAAATATTTTTATTTAAAGCTCTGTGGATTCATCCTGTCCCTATTTTATCTTTTGCAAAGTGCTAAACACACTTCTGGTCTTGAACAAACAAGTAATAGACTAAACCTAACATTTATCAAGCACTTCATGAGGAAGTAGAACTATCTTCCTGCACCCAATATAATTATAGAGAAACTTGTTTCTTTTACAGACTCCTTTCAGAGAGGCCACTGGTGTTAGTATGTATTCAGTGTCATTGCTGGCCCACAGCACTTGTAGGTCCCTCCTAAGGAATATGATTTTAGATCTGCGCCTTCCATAACAGAGATGCTACTTTGCATAGTTTCTGAGTTCCAGAGAGATTACATCTGTATTTGCTCAAAAAATTTAAGACACTCTGCTCACTTTCTGTAGCTCTTTGATAGTGCAGCCACACAAGCACAAAACATAAAGCAAATCATTATTTAGTATTTTTATGCAAGATTTGCATATCTTTAAAGTTCAACAAAACAAGAATTTCAAACTCAAAACAGAAGTTTACAGAACTCGTAAGAGGTAGGATACACAAGACTAGGAAAAAATGTATATGGTTAAAGATTGCTAGTTTCCCTAAAAGAGAAGCAGCAGTCAGTCAAACTATTTTTGTATGACAAGGTATTTTCAGTCTCTAAGAAGGATCCTAGAATTGCCAAAGGCTGCCAGCCATCAAATGGAAGCAAAAAGCATACCTAAGAGTCAATACAGCCAATATGAAACCCATTTTCAACTAACAGACATCTGAAAAGGGCCTCCATACTTTTGCGATTGTCTAGGATATGTCAGTAGACATATGCTCCTACCTCTATTTGATCACTAATAATGATATGTCACTCATACTTTATTAACTTATTTGTGTTTCAGCTTACAAAACACAGGAGCTCACTGCAATGAGGAACAGATAATGCTGCAAGGGATGTGGAAAGGCATCCAGTCTGCTAACCTAGCAGTTACTGCAGAGTTTTTGCATCTTTATTTACTGATACAGATGAAATTCTATTATCAAGAGTAAAGCTAGCTATGCTCAGGCACAACTAAAAAGGTTGCTGAGTAAATGTTAAGAGCCTTTACCTGTTAAAAAAGAAAAAATCCAAGGAAAATATGCCTTTCCTATAAGCATATTGAGAATTTCAAAGATGGTATATTCTCGCCACCCTTTTTAAACTACTAGTTTTCAGCATTTAAAGATAAAGCCAGAAGGCACAACAGTATGTCATTTATTGGAAAAGTTTCTAATTTCCATTAGAAACAAGTAGCCATTTATCAGCTGATTTTTCTACTATATATTTTACATTATATCCATTCATGTGTTGACACTGCTAGCTAAATATACTGGTCAGAATTCTAGACCATAGTGACTGCTTACATCCATGCAATCTGGATGCACATAGGGGTTTGCAATATCTGGGTCCTGAGCATGGTTATGAAGAGAGAGATGGGTACAGCTAAACTGCAAAAGTACGTAAGAGAAAATGTATAAAAGGAAGTGCAATGCAGTTATCTGAAGGAAAACAAAACCAAAAAAAAAAAAAAGACAGAGGATCCTCTCTCCCTTCAAATTTTTGTTAGCTTTAAGAGCTATGGGCCTCAAGTACATCAGTACATCAGCAATTCCTAAGGGCACTATAGTGCATACATGGAAAGAGGAAGAGTCTACCTCAGTTCAAGATACAGAATGAAACAGCTCTTAAAAAGTCACTTCACTGTACTGGAAAATATAACATACTTTAATATAACAGAGGCTCTATTGCATGACTAACAGGCTTTAAGCCAGAAAAGGTGCAAGATATTCTTTGTCGCAGAATATAATCATAGCTATATGGTTAAAAATTCCCCCACTACCCAGGCAAGTGTAACCTGAGATTATACAGTACAACAGGATATTCCATACTAATTCTGGAGAGAATAGGTATGCCTTTGTATGTTGCTGGTAAAGACACAGTTTCACTAAGATATTAGGGGGAAAAAAATCTAGTTATTTTATCAGATTATTCACTAGTAAAGCTTTTAAAGGGATACTGGAGATATCCAAGAGTAACCAAATCATTAGGGGAAATCCTATAAAGCTCTGCCACTGTGCATCCAAGAATGCAAGTTTATTAGGACCAGAAAGAATATAATAAAAGGAATTATGACTCTAAACTATTGCAGAGGGTATTCCGTGACAGTAGGCAGGGAATTCCTTGCCTGTGAAGAGCCATTGCTTATGCATTCTGCATGCAAAAGTAAATAAAATACATAGAAAACAGTGTTGGGTCCCTAAAAATTAGGGCAGTCCTAAGAAGTTCTGCCTAGCTAAATTCCCTTGTAATTTTTGGCCTACGTCACATACTTTATACTTTCCCAACTAAATCCTGTACTTACACTTTGCAAATGCTATTTCATTTGAAAGAGAGAGAATCCTGTCCCATATCTTCTACCTTGTTTAAAAGCAAACATGAAGTGAATAGAGTTATTTTTCTAAAATATTACTTACAAAGTACATTTTATTCTTGACCCATGTAAAAATCAGGGACAAGATGAGAGTTAGCAGAAAGCCAAGATAACTTGCATGATGCTCAGATTATAAAGTGTATCAAGATGCAACTGCAGATTAAATGTTAATAGCTGCCAAGGAATTTAAAGTACGCTATATCTGTACCATTAAACATTTGGAAGCTTAAGCCACAAAAATGTCTTATCTTGTAATCCATTATTTTCTTTTAGCATCACATACTTAAAAGGCAGTCTCCTAAAAGCAAGGAATTAAAAAAATGAACGTATTTCCCCAAATCCTTGTCTTTTGATACGGCTAAAGAGCTAGGACAGCATGGAACTGCATGTTTGAACAGCAACCTAAACCGAATTATACTTCTTAAAAATGTTAAATACTTTTTTCACAGCTTCTGTTATTATTCTATCCAAAGGAAAGTCTGATAGTGATCCATGTCATTAAAAATCAAATTAAATAATGTGATGAATTAACATGTAGTTCAAAAGCCACCTCTACTTTTACCACAGTCCATCATAAAGGTATACAGGCATTTACCACTTGTTAATTAGTTTATCAACTAGATGTCATGCACTCTTAAATGCAAATATTCTTAATGCTTCTGTTTTTTTTTTTTTTTTTTTTTTTACACACATCCTTCTGTTGCACTAAACTGTGCAAGGGTTTTTACTTTACTTTAGCTTTTACTGAAAATTTCCCTTTCACATCCTGGGTTCTCACCCTCAATCCTGAGGGGCTTACCAGCTGCCCCTATTGAATTTTGCTGCCATATACCTAAGTTCCTTGGCCCAAAGGTCAGAGGGGAGACCAACCTAGTCATTCAACACCAATGTATTATTTTATTATAAGTCAAATAAAATGTAAATAAATTTTTGAGGGTGCTGCAAAATTAATCTAGGCTGCTATTGTTCTGTGCTTTTATAGCTCTTTGCACAGAAGGGATAGCCCAAAACTCAGGGAAAAATCCACAAGTGTTCTAACTCAATTCAGTTAATTAGATTTAACTAATAACCTGGAAAATGGCTAGCATGACTTATCAGATACAACCAGAAGACTAAGCTAAAGAAGGTCAAATGACATCCAAGCTGAAATTAACCTTTAAAACTATAACTCTGATGCCAAAGAGGGCGTATTGTCTCTGAATATTTAGGCACTATCCAGAGTTCCAAAACCGATTACTGTGTCTCTTCAATATGTTTTTCCCCCATGTAACTGTTGGGCTGTTCGAGCCATAGATCTCCTTTTTCACCCCTACCAGATGGTGTCAGTGGCAGAACAGTCACATCTTTCTCAATCATCTTAGTCAGTCAGAATTACCATTAAAGTACATTCCAAACCAAAAAAAAAAGGGGGGGGGGGAGAAGAAATTAGGCTCACTACCAAGTACACCGACAAAGTTAGGAACTCGAACTGACAGGCTCCAGGAAAGGGGCTCTGAATGTGTTTCTTTTCAGTGCCTTCAAAATAAAACACTTAAGTGCCTTTCAGGGTTTCTGTTATGTGATATAAAGCGATATAAAATGATATTCCTACAAAATTGTTTCCATAGGATGATTCACAACACCAACAGGAAGGATACCAGTAAAAAAAGCTTTTAAAGAGAGATCTATTTTAAAAAAAATCCAATAATAAGCATTCCTACCTTGTACACAGAATTTCACAGACTAGTTTAATCTTCATTGATAACAGAAGAGTTAAAATAATACTGAGAACGTATGATCTAACAAGAGTGAACATGGTATTATTGATCTATAATAGGCAATCAGTTAGCATCCAGTTTTTTGAAAGTCCCTGAGGAAAGAATATCCTCTGAGAACAAACAAACAATCAAAAAACACTCTATAGAATAAATCCAGAGAGCATCAAAGAGTAAGGAGTCAGTATACCAAGAAAAGCATTTCTTGTGTTCCTTTAGGCACAGTCATTGTTCTTGGGTTCTATTGATATGAAATTTCCTGGTTTATATTTCGGTAATCAATGACTACCAAGAGTTAAATTGCGACCTTTTAAATAAAGAATAATATTAGTAAAAGATTAATGTGAATATTCATTTAGTAGACATTACAGTACTCTTAAAGGTCAGATTTGGGCTCAATTTTGCTGTTATTTAATCATAAAATCTCCTAAGGCACGGCAAAAACCCATGTAGCTAAAATAGCAAGAATCATATCTCGGAGCTGATGTGAAAAGACACTAGGATTTAGCTGAATATTTTACGTTAGTGACTCCAGCTTTCATTTTCTGAAGTATATAAATACTTTGCAGTGATTGATGAAGCCCAGTAAAAGTGATCTGATGGCAGAAATCCATATTCAAAAGGAACATGAGAAAGAAATTCATACTCTTAGAAGCTATGTCACTTTTGACAACAAGTTTTCTGAACTTCAAGATTTAAACTAGATACAAGAGGCTAAAAACAACAACAACAACAACGCAGCACGTTTGTCCTATGGTCACTTCCAGCTGCCCACACATAGCAGAGCATGAGCTTCCCTAGTCCTTGTACAGAGTTTTATTTATGGAACTAAGCCACCACAGTTCTCAGAAATGCAGATGCTATCCAAATCATTTGTTTTGTGAACACTGTGCACAGCAACAGCTAGGTTATTTTAAAGATCTAGGTACACAGAACTGAAACACTCCATTTGCCATAGGAAACATTACTAAGGCCCTTTAAATTCAGGTTTTGTCCAACTTAAAGGAAAAAGTAAACTAAAATTGAATAGCAATACAGAAACCTGTAAGATTATGTTAAGAATTACTTAACTCGCTGCTTGGATACTATTCAATCTGAAGAGCAGATTGCTGAAGCAAAAGAAAACGTTAAGCAAAATGCCAGAAAATGTAAAGATGATAAAAGAGTAAGTCATATGAGTCAGGAGACTTGCTTCATCTACAAGAATTAGAAATCTGAAACACAAAGTTGAATACACAGTCATCCACAAGCAGAATTTTAAAACACAAGTACTCCCACTCAAGTCATATGTTTAAGTATCTTGTTAACTTGGACCCTAGTTCCTTGAGCGCTTCTAAATTTCACTCCAGAAACAGCTCATCAAGCTTTTGGTCTGAAACATGAACAACTCTTAACTGTAAATGTGAGGGTGTTTACTTTGTTCCTTAAAGCATTTATCCTAAACTGCTCTTTTTTTCCTTAAGAGTCCTGTCTGGCAATTTGGTAAATGGGATTATGGGAACTGCAAAAGTGTGTACAATAACCTACTCGTGTATGCTATGATGAAGGATACTATTACTGTTTAGGTGTTTACCCAGCCTTACTATGCAATCTGCCAAAGGCACTGCTGGTTCTCCTTAATTCCAATCTCTTTTTCTCATTTCATTTGTTTTACATGAGTTCACTGCAGTATAAGTAGATTTTTCAGTGTAACTTCTTGAACTGCAAAAGAACTAAACAGCCTCTTTAAAATATGTATTTTGTTTCTTACAAAGCAGCATATTAACTAAATTAAACATCTTTAATTATGATGCTGTTTCCTTAATTGCTACTCTGGAGTATAAAGTTTTCATTGGCTTGTAGGAATAAAACTAAAAGTTTGAGTTCAATATAACAGTAAACAGATGATCTAAAAATCCATGTATCTAACCAGAGAGTCAGTCCTCTCAGAATTCTGTCTTTAAGCCCAACAAAGTAACCTTATATAAGGTTGTATCAGCCTCAAGGAAGGCTGTGTGCATACAAGAGTGGCTCACCTACACCATCCCCAAACACTCCAATTTTAATCCCACTTGAGCATGAAAAACTCAGAACATTTTCCTTTTCCTCCTAAAATCCAAGTATTTTGGTCATTGGGGAAAGGCAGGAGGCAAGCAACTGCACAAAATCACTAGTCACTAACAAGATGACATCTAATTCAGATATCTCTGTGGTATGATAAAATCCTCGCTTGAGCCAAACAAAAACCACTCCATAAATTAAACCCCATCCTGAGAAGGCTAGTCAGACTCACCAGGCTACTGTGTTGGGTTTTAGGAGGAGTTTTTAGAGTTCTGAAATAAATCTTTGCAGCATGTTCAAAATCCCATTTTGCAGTTTACAGTTGTTCCTCTATACCATGGAATCAACTCGCTCCTGCAACTACAGTCCTCCTGATTATTTTTGCTCTCTCTCACTAGTCATTTTTATAAAGTCTTATCACTTTTGCCAGTTGATATTGGAAACCGTTTCATCAGATGAGCAAGTCACTAAACAGAAATGTAATGCCTCGTTAATAGCTCTCTGAATTTCAAGCTTGAAAAAATCAGCTTGCCTGAGTGCAAGCCATCTCTGTGTCTAAGGATGTTCAGTTTCAATGAAGCAAAGTTAACAATCCCAAATTTTTAACCTTGTGTGCAAGAAAGCACAAAAGGCATGCAGGCATAATATTAAATACTGAGATTTCAGTCTGACCAAAATTTGGAATTCCCATCACAGCCACAATTTTAAAAAGATGCACTCAAAAGTGATTCTCCAAATAGCCATGACAAGTGTGCAGGAGCAGACTAACTCTTACCAGCTGATGATAACACATAATATTGAGCTGTTTGTGAAAGATCATCTATGAACTATAACTTTCATTCTCTTGAAAACATGCAGAAAAGTAAGTCCTGAAGGAGACTGCAGGGGTCTGATATAATTTCAGTAAGCTCTCTATTTTATACAGAAAGACTATGCTAAATTTCAGCACTAAAAATATACTTACATTTTTTAACATTGAAAAAAAAATCAAATACAAAGTAGCAAAGCGATGAAGAAAGAGCAAGGTAGGAAAATGGACAGAATAGACAAGTTAAAAGAATATGCAAAACCATAAAAGGAACACCTTCCCATAATTTTACATTAACTCCTATATCTTCAGATATATCGTAAATTTCAGAATTTCCATTAAATATACAAAACTGAAACCAGTTAATCATTCCGAGGTCTAAAATCTCTTACGACAGTAACATCTGAGTACCATAAAATCTCTTAATTTGAGGGAAAGAAGGTACAAACAGACATAGAAAAGAGGACTACCATGACATCAGTGAGCCTATTAGACAACGTACAACTCTACAGGAGAAATGAAGTGCATCTTTTAACTTGGGCATGAGAAAACAATGATATTTAGGCTCCATTGGAGAACTCCATATCCTTCTCTAATAAAGCCATGGTGAGGAAATAGAGGAGATTCTTTGCCAAACAGTTCACAAAAACCATGATCTCAGAAATTATCAGTGGGATGCAGGTAACTGGCCACAAGGATCCGACATGCTTTTGAGAGGATGTAATCCAACAACCTAATAAACTAAGAGTTTTGCCCAAGTAAGAATTTTAGAGTATTACTGTATCACAATAAATTCACTTCAACTCCTTTAGATAACTTTCTTTATATCTACCAGTGATAGTAACCCCATACATCAGTGATCATAGTTTCAATTCTGAAAGTTTCTATTGGAAAAACTATATATTTCATTTAAAGCCTGAAATTTCTCACTGATGAATAGGCTGTCTACAGAGCAGGACACTTAAACTAGTTGCATATATACACTAACAAACTTAAAAGGCACAAATTTCACAAAGTCAAAAGAGGTAAGCATCACATGTCATACTGATGGCTGCAAACGTGCCTGTAAATATCATCCACTAGAAAACACACCAGCCATAGTAGTCACGATCAAATGAACTCTGTACAAGTTCCGCCCTTCTGCTGCATTCCCCTCCAGCCCACATTTTAGTCTCAATTCTATTCACAGAATGCCTATGGATAGAACTTGGATGGGTTTTGTTTTGTTTTTTATCCTCTTTAGCTTTGCTGCAGTTGGTTCACCAAGTATTAAGTAATCGATATTATAGCTTACCTTTTCTGACAGGAGGAAAACTCCTAGTGTTGCAGGTTCTTTAAACTAAAATGAATTGATAAAAATCAAGCGTTTCTTCATGAAGTCATGTTTAAGAATTCCTCTATTCCTGAACACAGCTGAAATCAAAAGCCAAAAGACTAGAAGAGACAGCACTTATTCATAGTTCTAAATCCTAGTTAGCTAGCATTCCACCCAAAGCTCTTTTCCTCGCCTTTCCTCAAAGTCATGCTCTCAGGTTTTCTTCCAGCCAATTTTGATCAAGTCATTGCTGACTTTTCACTGTGCTTGTTTGATCTTTTTGCTTATCTCTCAAGATACAAAAAGCACTTTCTGCCTAAATGCGCATCATACAGAGTGGCAACATGTACCATGTTTGGAATAATAGTAATATCTGTATTTGTTTACAGACATAGAAATCCTTAGCACTCTTCAGTGCAAGGGGAAGAAAAGGGAACAGCTGTCTTGTGACACAAAAGGTAAGCGACATGTTACCAGTGCTCAACTTGCTGTCACTGTTAACTTTCTCTGTTTCAGAACAACATTAACACTAAAATACAAAAACTTTGAGATGTAACAGAAAATGTTAGTTTATGACATAAACAGTGCATCAGCCATCACTGAGAAGGAAGCTGTGGAATTCAAAAAAGAATTAAGACATGTATGTCAGTAAGGATTTCCACAAAACTACACTGAAATTAAAATCAAGTTTTAGGGCATAAGCCAATTACTAACAAATAAAGCAAGGCACTAACTGTTTATGATTGGGTTTCCTGCATCTTCCCAAGAATCTAATAATAGCAGATCTAGCTGGATGGACAACTGCTTTAGTTCTACATGGCCATGATCTCAACATTTCTGGACATCTTAAAATTGCAGGAGCATTGGTCTGATGGAATTAGCTAGAGATACAAGGCATTTTTGTTCCTTATAGGGCTGACAAAAAAAAATTCATGATAAAGAGCTTAAGAGAAAAAAAGACAGGTTTTGGAATCATTGCAAAATTATGAAAGAAAAAGAAAATGGTATCTAATAGACAAGATCAGAAAATGTACAAAAAGGTGCGTTAAGCTTCTCTTTCCTGAGCCACATGCATCTTGTTGAAGTAAAATTCCTAAAAAAAAAAAAAAAAAAAAAAAAAAGATTTTAAAAAATAAAAACGATAAAACAATAAGCTATATTGATTGATTCGGGGTAGACAAAAATTCATTTTTATTACTTTTTTGTTTAAATCATTTCTCTGCCGAGAATCTGATGTGGATTTTTGGGATGCCTCCTAATGTGCTAAAACTTATACTGTACCAAGTTCTTCTGTTTGTTTGTTTAGCACTGGTCCTGGTACAGTAAAATATTCATTTAATTCATTCAGTAATTCTTTTAAAGTTTAAGCACATTAGTCACAATCCTGTGGACACATGTGAACACACTTCTCTTCAAGCATGTGTTCTTCATTCCAGCATTTATGAAAAGGTACCAACATGGTCTCAGCAATTATATTTTCATATTCAAGTGACTTGACTTTCTTCTGGTAAAAGCATTCACCTAACTCTAGACAAATCTCTCTGGTTTGTAACCATTTTCCAGGTTGCTAAGAAAATTTCCCACTGGAAGGAGTAATGTCTCTTGACATTCATGCTCAATGATCAAGTAAAGGATTCAAAAGATGACTTAACTCCTTCCTTCCAAGTTCTAATTCTTCCATATTGGGTTTTCCGTGCAGAATTTTTTTTCCTCCTAGCACAAAGGAAACATATTTGCTTGATTTCCTATATTACTTCAGTGATAGCATAAACTTTTTCACATACTCCTCACACCAACCTTACTGCACAGAATTTGGCAGCTATCCATTCAGCATAGGCATTTACAAGCCATGGCTAGACTCAAAAGCATATTTTTTGCACTGCATTTAGTCATTGTACAGTTGCAAATAATTTCAGGGCATTCTTTCAGGTATTTCCATGAAAGGGCAGACAAATAAGGTATTGTATTCAATAAAGATTCAAACAGTTCACGAAGGGTAGGATGTTCTTCAAGAATTAGTGGTAAAGGAGGCAAGATTGATTTACTTTCCTTGATTTTGGAAGGTTCTAGATTGAAGGGGGAAGAAATGTGGGACTTTCAATTTGTTCCATCATGCTAGCTTGGAGGGGAGGGGAAATAAAAAGTCATAAATCATAAAATAGGCCTAAGAATAGGTAAAGCTGTAAGACTATTTTTAAGGGTAGAGTTTATTTTTCCATTAATTTAAATACAATTAAAATCCATTTTAATCAATCTAAACGTTTTCATTTAATGTTATTAATTTAGATCCCAGTCTTTAATTTAAAGCCAAATCTTTTCTTTGGATTATTGTTGTTTTGATGAAAAATGAAACATCAGAAGCTGCTTTAGGAATCTACACATAATGCAATGTATTCTTCTAAAGGGTACAGAAATTCATTGCTCATCTCTGCAGATGACAGCTAAAAGGATGCTCCTATAACTACACTAACAAATGCAAAATTCACGGGCAAAGACAAAATCACTTCTTAAGCCTAAATGGAAAATATTTCTTTACTGATTTTGTTTGAGTTTTCTTGCTTTGCATGCAAAACCTAAGGCTTCATAATTTCAAAATAGCTTTCCAAAAGAAAACTTCATCTCCTCTATACTGTTTAATGCCTGAATTTAAGAATTATACTTCTTACTATTCAAAACAAAGGAAGGAACACCTCATGATATGGTTATTTTATATACTACTGTCTTTTGGGCTTTCTTTTTTCTGTATTGCTTTGATTTATACTATTTCAAGCTTTTCCGGAATTTGCACCAAAAAGCTTACCCCCCATCTACAGCTTACAGACTGCACATACTTGAATTTTTCCACGAAAAAGTGAAGCCTGCTTTCAGTATCTAAGTAGTCTGTATATATCTAATAATTCATGTTAGAAGCAGCAAGCTAAAGAGCTTGACCAGATATAACTAGGTTTTTCATATTTCATATTCTATTAGAGAAGGTAAAAATCACTCTGACTCAGCAGGAGGCCTTGCTCCAGATTACCAGGAAAGGGGATATTTCTCCTGTATGAATTGTAAAGGTGGTATGTGAGCCCCTTTCGATTAGACAGCAGTTCACAGAGGTATCTCTTTTCAGATAGGATAGATCAAATGACAGATTACCATAGTTTACTGATTGGTTTGCTCATTGTAATGGCTTTGAGGTATTTTCACAGAGCCCTCCATTAAGTCCGGCTCCATGTTCTCAAATGATTGCTTGTTTCGGTCAACCGATCCTGAGGTACAGTACACCACAGAAACACTCACTTACGATGTAGCACAGTCATGTGAGAGAGGGGAAGGATAAACGCCTGTGGCACTGAAAACCTCGCCTCTTTTCATGATTCCTCACACCCAAGGTTTTTATCCCCTCACACATGCTTGAGGCCTAGTACAGTTTGTGTGACTCCACCTTAAGGAATGAAACCTCTGGCAGTAAGACAGAAATGATTCAGGTTTGGGGGTTTACTTTTTCTACATTGGGAACTGATTACAAATTCCTCTTTCTTTTTTTTTTTTTTTTTAAATACATTAATATCTAATGCCACAGTAACAGGCATTTCCCTCTCTCCTCCTCTGAAGTAAACTACTCAGGTCTCCTGTGTAGTGAAACAGAAAGAAAAGTTGCTTGTAACCACCACACGATTCAAAGCACCAATAAAGAGGAAATTCACCTAATTTGTTGGCAATTAAATGTTCACGCTTGTATATCTGGAAAAAGCACGTGAGTAGCCATACTCTAGAGTGTAGAATTACTACCTCAAGATATCGAAGACCTTCATGACTTTAGGTTTAAAGGACAAAAAAAATGCACAGTTAAAACTATGTAAACAGAAAACAACAGAATAATACTGACTATGTAAGAAGTGTAAATGGCATAAATAAGGAGTTTAAACAGACTGACTCACTCTTTTTGATCACATACAGTCCTCCCATGCTCTTTTGCTAGCTGAATTAAAAACAACAGCAGCAGCAGCAAACCCTGTTAAGCGCTTTCCAGAATTTTCTACCATCTGGGAAAAATGAATCAAGCAATAGATGAGAGGAAGAAGATACATACTTCATAAAAATATTCACTGATTTTTTTCCCCATGGAAAACTTTTTTTGCACACTTCAGAATTCCTCAATTGTTACAACTATCCTTTATTGAAAGCAGATGATTACTTAGCTTTTGAAAAACATATGGAGAAAATAAACCTTCAAAGCTGAAAAAACTAATATTTGCTGTAGATACTATTAAATCAGGATAATAAAATATACATATTTGTTCTACATGGTAGCAGAGAAAGGAAGATCTCATTCAAGTCACTTAAAAACTTGAAGAATACGTCAGATGATGTCAAGTTAGAATAAAAAAATGCTTGCAGACATTTGAAAATAAAGTGTTCAGTGCCAACACCAAAGAAGATGCCAAAGCTATAAGCACTATTGACATACAAAAGAGAATTTAATTCAATGACAAACTGTTTTGCACATTGTAGTCTAGCAAGAATTTCAGTGCATACTTAAAACTGATTTCACCATTTTCTCATGAGGTAAGTAAGCAAATACAAAATACATTAAGTAGTCTTGACTATTATTCTCTGTACCCATTGGGGCATGCCTGAAACAAAGGCTGCATTGTAGTACAACAAGAAGTTTTCTTTTAAGAAATTGCTTAGGTGCCAAAGGCAGTCAAGCCTCAGCAACATGGAGATTCAGAAGCAGAGTCTGAGCCGCTGCCAGAAGTTGAGGTCTCACCTTCGTCTCCTAGTCTTGGCTACTCAACCCTGTGTCTGCTTTATGCCAGCACTACCATTCACAGGATGGTAGATGTGAGCAAGCAGGGAATTGAACCAGCTGAAGGCAAAAATTAAAATATTTTGTCCCTGAAATGTCATATTATGCAGCCACACAAACACTAGTGACAGCTATAAGAAAGCAGCAGGGACAAGCTCTCAGAGGGGAGTGGAAAAAAAAAAAATGAAGAAAGTGTGAGACTGCCCATCTGGCACAAAATTAAAGTTGCAAAAAAAGGCCTTGCAAATACACTATGACCCTTCCAATAAGAATCAAAGACCGACAGAAAAAAGATGACAGGAGGAGACAGAGACCAAGGAAAAAGCAAAAATAAATGAGATAGCAAAGGTCAGATGTCATTAACGCTCATGTATTCGTCAAAGCACATAACTTTCAGGTTTGACTATTAAAACAGCAAGTAAACATGGTCATAGTCCACTGGGAGTAGAATTCAAAATAAATGAGACATATGTGAAACATTCTCTAAATAAAACACTACAAGCTGAAACATCCATTTCTGACGGATGACCAACAGGGTAAAGGAATGTGTACAAGCCTTCCTCAGAATATGAAAATGAAAATCCTGCAAATTATGGAACTTCTTGAAAAAGGCATCATGTATAATACTCAGTGTTGCAGCTGTAAAATCACAAGTTTTCAATCATCTAGCACCTGTAAGAAGACTGAGAAGTGAGTCAAAATTCCTGAAATAACCACCACCAGACTGGGCAAAAATGCCATTCTCCGAAACTAGCAGATTTAAAACATACAGTAAATTCAGAGGAAGAACATTAAAAACAAAAAGTCTAAGGTGAAGATACTTTCTCATTATCAAACTGCTTCTTAACTGTTTTTGTAATTGAGCTGTGGTACAATATCTGAAATAATAGTAATACCATACTGTTTACTGTTCACAGTTTGCCATCAAATTCATGATAATAAAAATTGACTTTTTTTTTTTTTTTTAAATATACTTCACCTCAGGAATTTTTCCAAAAATAAGTTCAAGAATACCCACAATAAGAGTAGATTCTATCACACAAGTTTGAAAACTAAATGATTCCATTGAACACACCTGGCAAAGGAACACTGAGGAAAATTTTGGAACTGTATAGTTTCAAATACAGTTTTCAGTTGGATCAACAGTTATGTTCTTTTGAGACCATTGTGACATGAATATTTAAAAGAGACTTTCTAGTTGAAGTAAATATGGTACGATATCCTCCCCTAAGGAGAATTTTATTTTCTTATAAATTTACAAAATTTTCCTTCTGAAATACCATTTTTTGTTTAGTTCTCAATGGCACCACTTGTCTACATGTTGAAGCAGTGCTTCCTGTAAGATTTTTATAAGCTCCGAAAGGCATAATGACCTACCGACTTGACCCGAACTTTTTATTACTAGAGTGGCTTCCATTCCTGCTTTATGGTTATACCTACATATTCATTTAAGAAAATCACACGCTCTTCTCTGAAATATTATTTAGAAATATTCTTTCTTGGGCTTTGCCAGATTAGCACTGCTTGCTCATTTTGCAATCAAGTCAGTCATAAATGCAGAGTATTCATATGAAAAAACCTACCATGAGTATTCTTGTCCAATTGTTCAAATTCTTATTCTGACAGCTCTCCCTCTTCAGGGGATGAACTATCTGAACAGGATGAAGAATGCCTGCTTTTGCTTTCTTAAGCAACTTTTGTGCTTTCTGCTCTCTAGTTTACTAGTCTCCCATTCCTAACCCCGCTGGGAAATCTGCAGACAAATATGCATCATTCTAAGGTAAAGAAAGTACTACAGTATTAGTGCACTTATAATTGCAGATATGCAATTATGCAGCTCATTCACATCCACATTTCAAGCAAACTCGGAATATAGATAAATATGGTCCACAAGAGAGGGGATGACCTTCTAAGAAGCTGTTAATCAAAGATTAAAAATTATGTCAAATCTCTGTCAGTTCTGACTGGTATCAGAAGCTTGATAGTAAAACATATACTGGTACACAACAGAATGTCCTTCTGTACACAAGTTGTGTGAAGAGCTTCAGATTTCTGGAACATTGTAATATTATTTCAGTGGAACATCATAATTTTCATGGCATCATTAACAATCCGTAGAAAGATAAAATGGTTGCATCTTTCACAATATATTTGAAAACAAATAATACAATACAATACAATGTTCCTAAAAGTATTTATGTTAGCATTAAACTCAGGACAAACCTTTATTTAAAATATTTTTATGTAGGTAACACATTTTCAATACTCCAGAGAGCTGTGCTGACAAGCAGGTACTTTTTCACAGTGCCACAGGAAGAATTAGAATTTTTGAACATACAATAAACAACAGTCGGGAATTTTGGTTTCCATCAAAATGCAAGATGCAGCTTAGTTTCCATCACTCAAGGAAGGGTAGAAACTTTTGACAAAGGGAAGGAAGGTAGGATCATCAGCAAATAGAAAACTTTTATTTAAACTTAAATAAAGCAGTTGGCTTTTATCACAAACTTATTGATTTCAAATTGAGCTTTTCAAGTTTGAATTTTTGATTAATGCTTTGGTCAGCCAGGGTTTTATAGCAACCAGCTATTTCACATCTACTCTCAACTATATCCAGCAGGAATACAAAAACATGATATTTAGGCATTTCTTCATTGGAAGTTGTTAACAATTTTGCTCTTTAACTGTAAGCATTAGCTATCTGGAGTTAATATCACATAGAGGGAAAGAATTCACAACTAACAATTATTCTTTCAGACTGTCTATCTGCAAATTTAAAAAGACATTGCAAGATCAGTTTAGAAATGATGTAAACTAAAATACATACGTACTTAGAAATTTTTTTTTCCCCTCAAAATATTACTCCCTGCCTCTTTCCGTCTTTTTTTTTTATTCAAAGATTTTGCAGTAAGAATAGAATACTGAACTCAATTAAATGAGAAACTTGGGTCAATGCAAGAAGTAGACGTTATTTCAAGTCTTACTACTCCTCTGAAGGTACATCTCAACCTGTGTTATGCTTTCCCTTTTGTTTCTACTGACCTCTGCTTTTCCTCTATAGAAATGTGATGTTGTGAGGACCTTTACATTCTCATGCAGCTGTACACAGAACTAGAACAGAGATTACCTTACCTCCGTGTTCTCTAAGTCGCCAAGACTGAAGTGTTTACATTGATATGCCTCAGGATTTTCCTTTTGGCAAAAACATCATTTATTCCCTTCCCTTCACGGTTCAAAGAGTACTTCATATGAAGCCTACGGCCATCACCTCACATATGTTTTGTTAGCTTTGTCTATCATCTTCAGTGGTGAGAGTAAGAGAAATAACTATATTGTGGCAGATGCATAAGTAGATTTGAAAAGTAAATACGATTTCCTCACCCCACAGGCCAAACATTCTAAAATTACTAAATTTAAGAGTTACTTGCTCCTACTACAGACAATCTGATCCTACGCAATGTTAACAAAATGCAACTCCCACACAGGCAGATATTCAGCAAGTCTTTTTCATGGGGTCATTTAACTAGTGACCAACTGGTTAAGTGACCATCACAGTTTTTTTTTTTTTGGTCTCCAAGAGCCAATATCTAAGCTCAGAGACATAATGGAAAAAGAAAAGGGTTAAGAAGTATCAGGCAGGTTTCTCTTTAAATTATATACATATATATAAAAAAATATATAATGCTCTGCAGGACACCCAAAAGGATCACGTTTTTCAGAAATAGCCTAGAGAGTGGAGTTCTTTGTTGCAGACTAATTGAATGTGGCACTATCAACTGTCTGGCAGATAAAACAGGGACAACCCTCAGAAAAATCAAGATGAAAGGACCAAAATGAGAGAAAAGGTCTGAAACAGTAAAGATTAAAACTATATAATGAGAAAGGAGCAACTCATTTTTCAGTACTTCCTCCCCAGACTCTCCCCCACTTCAGAGGATAGAAAATTCTGAAGAGAATCATTTCCAGCGTTTTTTCAGATTAATTGTAAGGCCCCAAGGTTTAGAGGCAGGAAAGAAAACAGTTAACAGAATCTAACAGAGAAATCAAAAAAAAAAAAAAGGCAAGGAAAAGAAAGGATAACGTTTGATGATCTATGATACCTGTGAGAAGCAGTACTATTCATGAAATTAAATGTTTAGATAATTTTTTCAGAAGACTTCTTTTATGCTTTGTAAGCCTTGCTTTAAAAGTAACTTCCTGTATTATCAAATGATTCATAAGTTTTGCTATGAATCTAACACCTTTCATTTCTACCAAACTCACAATGGCTTATATACAAAATATACCTCTCCCACCTTTTGCATCTCCTTTTAGGTCATTCTAGCAGTGTGAAGTACCCTACTATGTGGCTTATCTATATCTACTGAAGGAGCAGCCTGCAGCAATGCTATTAGCCCAAAAGCCAAGACATGCAGGGATAACTTAAAGGTAGTTTTATCTCAACCTGCTTCCTGACAGATCTGAATTTCTTGAAGTGGTCATCCTCAGAGACCCTCTCAGAATTAGGCCTTCTATATTCTACCCACACAGCAACACAACAGACCACTGCTGAACACCACAGCCACAGAACACTTCAGAATGGGGGACAGAACAGTATCCAATTTGCAAGGGAAATTTACCAAATTTGACTAAAATATCAGCTAATAACCCAGTAGCCTTGCAGAAAACTCCTTTTCAATATTTCAGTGTTAAGTTTTATCTAGTACATAACAACCACCATTATAGGACAGGAAATCCATCACAGCAGCACTTTTTGTAGTACTTCAGGATGCTCCATCAAATGTTAACTAAGGATATGAATATGTTCAGTTAAAGCTGATGAGATCACAATCTTGAGCCATACAGCATTATAAAGCTCTAATCACCTCTCAGTGGAATGCTGTTTCAGCTATATGATCAGCTATATAATCTTTCTTAAAACATCACTTTTTTAAAATGCTTCTTTTAAGTAACTTAAGAGCATTTAAGTACCTTAAGAGGCACTCATTATGACACTTAAAGATGCATTTGAAATACCCATAATTTTTTTGTGCTCGCACTTTGTTACTGGCCTAGTTGAGAATGAGTAACATTCTATATTAAAAAAAAAAATACAAAAAAACCACAAAGATTCTGATCCCACTGACCAAAGCAGGCATTTTGTTCATATTCTTGGCAGTTTTTTTTAAATCTCTTTTCCAACTTTTAAAATCAAATTCTAATTAACATTCTGAATAAAGCACCTTTTGTTTAAAATCCAGTAATAGTGCTCCTTCAGCTGACAGAGTTGCACACACAGTCTAATAACCCCAAAGGATCCCAGAGTAAAGGAAAAACTAGAATTCATGCTCGTCATGCTTTTCAACACCAGAGGAAAAAAAATTTAAATAAAACTAACAATTATATTCTTCAGGCCTCTCTTCATATATCATAAAAATACAAAAAATGCAAAAAAAAAGGATGCACTTATTAATATTTATCCTTTCCTAATGATTGTTAACATGTGGTATAATTCTCATACAAAAGTATTAGTTTCTGCTATATAACATGTACATGTGCATTATCTAAATTATAATACCACCAAAAGGCTTCAGTTAAGACTAAGCAAGCACTTGCACACTTAAAGGGACACATTTCCTCCCTTGTTCTTTCTCTAGCTCAGTCTTTCCCAATCTTTTTTAGATTTAAAGATCCTGTTTAAAAAAATGCTAAAAATATTACATTTCACATTCACTCAACCCATATTACCTTCTGGGCTGATCTTTCCTCAACAGTTCCCTCGAGAGCTACAGCATTATCATGACCAGTCCCCTACCTCTTTATTCTCTCCACCAGAGTCGAACATCCTTCCCTCCATCATCACTAACTGCAGCACAAAAGCCAACATACACAGGTGTTTGGTATAGCTTATTCACTCTGGCTTCACACCACCTATACGTTCTCATTCCTCAGCAGAACTGTCCTATTTTAGCCCACTTATTTAATAGAAGGGTGTTTCTTTTTTTTTTCTTTTTTTTTTCCTAATTTTTAAATTAAATGAATGTAACTTTATCATTATGCTTTGATCTTCAGATTTTGGAGTTCTGCTCTATAATTAATAATTAATGTATTCCACATTTAAATGTTTAAGCACTCTCATATTTTTTAAAAAAGTGGAAATATCTTGCACTTTCCTAAATTGCCGATGTAAATAAGTTTAAATGAAGAAAATATTGAAAATATCATCCAAAATAAGACTAAACCAATAAGTAAGCATGTAGCATGCAGCTCTTAACAAAAAGGTATTAAAAATAAAAACAAGTTGAAGAAAGCAGGAAATAACAGTATACCGAAAAACAGAAAAGAAGAATGAACATTGTGAAACTATGTTAAAAAAATACATTAAAGCAGACTTTCTTTGGGCATAAAACCTATGTTACAAAGTTGAATTGAAAATATTTACACTGATTACTTTATCTTGAAGAAAGACATTTAGAAAAAAAAAAAACACTGCAGATAGTACATTTTCCTTGTTTGTTTTACATTTGCGTATAAATGTGCTAACATACCTCAGGAAGCATGTTAAAGCATTAAGAAATCTCCATTTCTCTGGTTACTAGCTTTATCTTCTGTAAGTAACCTTGTACTCCATGAGTACTCACAATAAGTTTCAACAAGGTATTGCTCACATTTACACAGAGACAATGAGGCAGCCTGCAAGGTATTTATATCCTACAAAAATCCTCTGATAGCCTGTTACTTAGGGACAACGGGAGCCACCTTTCCAACCACTAATCAAGGGTATACTTTGAAGTACATGAAGGAACAAAATACTATCTGAGAACTCAAACCGGAGACCTAATTATTAGCAACTCTCTGTGTATTCCACTGGAATCAAGCCCCTATAAACTTAATGACAATAAACAAAATGTCTCCAAAAAAGCTGAAGAACATAGGCTTGGAAGCTAGTAGTCAGACTGAATGAGGAGAACACATCTTCAACTTCCCTTGACTTGCATTTAGAGGATGCCAGCAGCGTCTCAGTTAGAGACTGTCCCGTTTGGAAGCAGGTAGGGCTGATGCCAGCCATGGAAATGACTGGAAAAAGTTAAGAAGGGTTGAGCTATACTGCATGAAGTTTGGTTTGGGGGTTTTGGGTGGGGGGGGTTCTTTCTTGTGGGTTTGGAGGGGGTTTTTTTGTTTGTTTTTTGGTTTCCTCCACTGACTAATTCCCAGATAACTTAACAAAGCTACAGCAAATTAAATTATATCCCTTGCTTCCTGCCTTTTCTTTTACATGGCATGACAATGATTAAAAGAGTGTATTTGGGATGATGTACAATGCATCAGAGCAACAAAATAAGTATATGGTCTGTAAGCAGTTTTATACAAGAATATATATATTAGTCTGATCAAGATTTTCCTAGGAATGCATTTTAGGTAATTCATACAAAGAAGGGAAACAGCATTCCAGAGTGTTTCTTGGTGTATTTTCTTTTACTGTTCTACTTAGATACTTATTATGAAACAAAGCAAAAGAGAAGAACATGTGATGTAACATAGAAATAGCTACTCACAATTCTGATTTTATGAATATGCATAAACTTATCTACCAGTTAAATTACTATATTTTATCAGCTTTATTTTGTTAATTGCAGCATCTAGGAGTTATTTATATTGCTACAGATGTACAGAGATTATTTCAAGGAACAATTTTGTATTCAAACCTATCACCCTTTCAGAGGGACTGTTCACTATCCTTTTTATCCTTTCTCTTCATCTCATTATCAGAAGCAAACTCCTGTGGTGTCAGGGCAGAAATGAAACTTCAAAAGAAGATCAAAAGTTACAGTATGTTTTCAAACAACACATTAAGCAAATTAGAATTACCTTGTTTCCTGTCAGAAAAAAAAAAAAAAAAGGATTAAATTCACCATATATATCTAATAACATCATATAACCATATCATGACTGAACAAGAGCCACTGTTTGTTGTCGGCAGTAATTCATATTTGTATTATTATGTAGTATTAAATAATGACATTTATAAGCAGGTAAACAGTTCATTACTTTCTGCGACTGACTTTAGAGATTATTTAAAAACACCATAGCAGATCTAATTCAATTATCGTAGTGTCACAAAAGCAGTGTGTTAACTGCTAAACTTTGATATATTGTGTTATCCACATGAATAAGCCAGTTCTCAATCTATTTCAACAGGCAGGCAGCAATCCTGGGAATTAATACTGTTGAAGGATTTTTGGTGTTCTCTCAGTTCTTTCTTCCTCCTACCCTTTTGATCACCAGGCAAATCTTCTATAATTCTTCTTTATAATATATTCAAATAAGATTAGTAAGAATAGCAATCTACCTGGAAAAAACATGCAAAATCTCTGTTTAAGACACGGCAAATTGATGACTCCAAGAAGAACCACTGTTAAGAGTTTAAAAAAGGCTTAGAGTATTCCTGCCCCTCTGTATATACTCAGTCCATTTTAAGAACAATACTAATTGTGTTATGAAAAAAAAAAAATGACAGAAAGAATCAGGAACAGAGAGACAACTAATGTGCCTTTGGGTTCCGATATCAAAAAAATAGAGCATATAGCTGCAAAAGTGAAATAATTTTTAAAAGAAAATCAGGAATATCCAAGTCACTGTCCATAAATAATATCTGTCTAGCTCTCTTGCTTCAAAGAGGCGGCTTTAAATTCTACCAACTTTCTGTTAAAACACATTCTGCTTTTCCAGACCATCTCTCCAATTTGTCAAAATCATTTTCAATTATAATCCTATTTTCCAGGATGTTTTTAGCCCTCCCCAGCTTGATATCCTCTGGGAATGTAACGCACATCCATCATTCAGGCCACTGATGAAAACCTCAAACATAGGACAGATCCTTGCTGAATCTCTCTAGGCATCATCTTTCCAATTGCACCATGAATCATTGATAATTATACTCTGAGCACAGTCTTCCAACCAGATATGCATCCACATAATAGCAATTTCATCTGGTATGCTTCCCACTAGCTTGCTCGTGCGAATGCTATTGAGACATAGCAAACAGTTTTCCTAACTTCAATATATGTGACGACTATAAAGCTTGTTTTTCTGTCATACAATAAAATTAGACTGGTGTTACATATTTTATTCTTAACAAATCCATATTGACTTTATTCATTTCCTTATATTTTAAGTATTTACAAATAAATCATTTCTTCGATTGTTTCTTTTAGTACGTTTCAAGGAACTGCAATGAAGCTGTCACTTCTTCCTCTTTGCTCTTTTCTGGTCCGCTGAGATTGCCCTGGTGCTCCACAAGTTCTGCAAGTTGACTATGAGACTGCCCAAATGTCCTATTCAGGGTCAATTTCATCATGCACAGTCAATTTGAAAACATTTTTCAGTGTTCTACTATGAAAACATCTTTCAATAAGAAGTTTCCCTTCTTATTGAATATCTATCTAGGATATACCTAGATCTATCACTGCATAACTTTTTAGATGTCCTCAACAACATTGTCTCCAAAAATATAGTTATTTGACCATTTTAATTGAAACCCGTTGTATGAAGGAATCAATAACCAGGTGAGTAAGGAATTCACTTCATATGTAAATATTTGATTACAAGAAAGAGAGTAGAAATAAATGGTCAGGTCACACAACAGAGAGAATTCCCCTGTGAAGTTTCGCTGGACTCTGTCACAGGGATTTGTGCTGCTTGACATATTCATAAGTAACCCAGAAAGCAGGGTGAACAGCAAGATGACCAATTTCACTGAGGATTTTAGGTTTTTCAGGGTAATAAAAAAAGCCAAATGTAAAGAGGATTTTAGAAGACTAAGTAACTAGGCAAAGACTGGCAGATGAAATTCAGGGAGATAAACATGAAGCTATGCACTAGGGAAAATAATCTTAAGTTTATGCATAACAAGATGAGATCTAAATTGATTATAACTACTTGTGAGATTTTGCAGCTATGATAAATATTTCCATTTAAACATTAGCTCAGTAATCAGTAGCAGTACAAAAATCATCAAAATCCAGAAAGAACAAACAGAGTGTTGGGAGAGACATACAGAATATGAGAGTAAACACTCACATCAATGCATAATGCATTTTTCACCTGTATTAAGAACATAAGCACTTCTGGTCTCTTCACTTCAAAAAAAAAAAAAAAAAAAGTCTGCAAGATTCAGAGAAGAATCAAGGAAATGGCACAGTTCCATACAAGGAAGTACTAGATACACTAATACTCTTCTGTCTAGAAAAAGAGTTGCAGGAGGATGTGACAGAGTTCTAAAAATCATAAGCGGCATGGAAGTGGGCATCAGAGATCAACTATTCAATGTTTCTTCCAGTAAATGAAAATGGGGCTCCTTTTGCTAGGAGCAAAAGGACTAGAACAAAGCCAAAGTCTAGAACAAAAAACAAACAAAAGGCAGTGACTACTCGCATCACCTACTAAACTGTGGGATTGCTTGTCATAAGATGTTGCGGATGCTAGAAGTTTAAAACAGGTTCAAAAGGGGGCCGGATTAACTCAAAGAAAAATCAACTTAGAGTTATTGAGTACACAGAAACCATTGCTGGATCAGGAAGAGTACTCAGTGGAGATCTCATGGTACACTAGCTCTGCTAATTAGCTTTTGGAATTTCTAGTGATGGAATACTGGGCTAGACAGAGTTTCAATCTGACCCAATCTTTTATGTTATTATTTTCTTATAGCATAAGAACTCAGGTTAAATATATAGATAGGGTAAAATATGTTCTGTCTGTCTTTTAAGTTCACTCTTAAAAAAATAAGAGCATTTGATTAAAATAAAGAGATACTATAATTTAAGAAATGAATGAATAATAAAGACTGATGATAGAGTTACTAATTCACTTACCTTTCAGGACGCGGAAATAGCTTTGAAAAAAATAACGCATAACCACTTTGGTAGCTGACTCAAAGTCTCTACATACTAGATTCAGACTCCATGTGCCATGTCATCTCTAAATAGAAGATGATAATGTGATATTTCACTAAGAAACATTATTTCACTAACAAAATACAGTGCAATTATACAAGTTGTCCTTGCAGAAAAAGTGAGAAGAAAGGCCTCTCTATTTCAGGAGAGTCAGACTTTCAAGCTATAAAACCACATTACAGGACTATAAAAGAATCCAAAATTGTTGATAAAGAGATATGTCTTCAAACTGGTCACATAAGTATAACTGCACTGGATCATATCAAAGTTTCATTTAGCCAATACCCTGTTTCAAATGGTGACAAAGACCAGCAAACATGAAAGAGTATACAAGCAGAGTAAATACATGAATGGTACTTCTTCAGACTACCCTTCTAGCCTCTGAAAATCAGTGGTTCATTCCAAAATAGAAATGACTGTTCTTCAAAGCAATTAGTTTCTAATATTGCATAGAACCTATTCTAAACTATAAAAGTTCAGAGACATTACAGTGAACAGATTCAGTTTCTCTACATTTTACATCTCAAAGGAAGTTCATCAATGGAAAAAGGGTTGGTCAGAATAACGAAGAATTCTTCTGACACAGAAGCAGAAAAGACATCATCACCTGCTTTTAGCTGCATCAACTCCTACTCACTGCTGTGTTGGCATCTCACAAGCAGAGTTCATTGCTGAACAGGCCCTCTTTTTGATTAAAGACTGATTGTTGTCTCATGCAGATTCCACTATTCTCTGAGGTGGTAAGAAATAGGCTTTCTACATGAAATTATCTCAGTTCCATTTTTCATTGGGCTCTTTGAATAGTAAGGGTCCTCCTTACAAACTTAATCTGTGTTTTTGTGAAGTTCATCTTGACTTCTGCTTTGTATCTTCAAGTCAAAGGACTCTCTTATTATAATATTTCCTCTTCTATTAAGGTGACACCAATATCTAAGATTATGAATTCACCAAAAGGGCTCTTGGAAAAAGCAGAACCTCCACGAAACCTGCTTTTGATATCTAGTACTGCCTGCATACCTGAGTTATGCACAAACAATATTAATTCACTGTACTGAATTCCTGCTTGAAACTCAGTCAGTTTCCCACCAGAATAACCGGTATCAGCCAAAACCAGGCATACATTACTTTCACAGGTATGTTTTGTAACTAAATATCTAAGAGCTGGGAAGTTTGGTGAGAAGCATGGTGATCAGACATTCAACAGAAAGAAAATAAAAATGTCAATTACTGCTGCCTGCCAGTCAATGAAGAAGTTTAGATTGGGGATTTGTAAGTGCAAGAAACATAGGATTGCGTTTTTGTCAGAGGAAAGTTGATAGTCTAAAAAGGAGTAGCTTTGCAATATGACCACCAATCAAAAAGAGCATGGAGCCTTACAATATGCAAATTTATCTACTGTATGCAACTGGTTTATATATAGCTTTGAAAACAGCGTAGAATCTCACAAAGTTGGACACTATAGCTTTATTCATTCAGATTAAAGGAGTTAAATCTTTTTACAGTTTTAGGAAAGAAAATATTAGTAATTACATCATGCATACAAGTACTTGAAAAGCATATTTACAAGATGCTCATTTTCTAACACACAGGTCTCTAAAAATGTAGATGAAAACACAACTTCATTCTGAAGCATGCAGAATTCTAAAGTTTTACATTTGAGAATATAATAGCATATCTTCTTTTAGCTTTAATGAAAACAGGGCAGGTAAATCCCTATGTAGCACATAAAAATATGCCTGTGCATCTTTATTTATGCATTTGCAGAAGTGGGTCATTTACCTCTTCAGAAAAGGTTGAAGGATGTATTTCAACTGTCATTGAAAAAGCACTACAGAAAGTCTCACAAATAAGAAAGTAGGTAGTAATAAACAATTATTCTTCTCAGCTATAACGTGAAAGAATGCTGCATCAAGGAAATTATAACCTGCATCTAGATTCTTATTAGCGTGCTTTCCTACTGTTAGCAGCCACAGGCAGATAAATCAAGATACACAACTCTCGTTGTTATTGTCAGACTTGCTCCAGAACAGGATATGGTATCATAAGCAAAATATCAAGTGCTCAGCTGTAAATCAATAGAAAAAAAACCTTTCAGCATTACTTACCTGATTTTCTTCATGGGAAACTCTCATTTGCTCTTTAAGAACTGACATTCTGGCTGCTTCTTCTTTCCTCAATACTCTCTCTTTCTTTAGCTCAGGACTCCAGAAAGTTTTGATGCTATTCATGGAGGATCCCAGCTTGCTGTCCTTAATATCTAGTTCTTTTCTGAGAAGATCATTCTCCCTCTGTAGTTCCTTAAGCTGAGCCTGCAGGTCTAACATAGTACTATCTCTAACTTGTCTCAGCATTGAAGGAACCTGATGGTGATGATGGTGTGAAGATGTGGTCAGACCTCCATGCTGATCAGTATAAGAAAGGACATCTGTGTGGGAAAGTCCAGCTGAAGCAATATTAGGACTGCTCCCCATAGCTGTGACTCGACCACCATATACAGCTCGATTTGTAGCCCTTCCAAGAGTCATTGTGCCCTTTGGGAAAGTAGTAGAAGCTACACCTTCGTGGTCACTCAGATACATTGGTCCAGATGTTGCATAGGCTGCATTAAGGGACTGGATGTTCTCCATTGACAGCGTCTTACCTGTTCCTCCTCCTCCTCCGCTATTTGTTCGCCTGTGGCCCAGGCGAGGAGATCTTGGCAAACGAGGAGACCTAGAGGGACTTCCTTCTAAGTTGCTGATTGTTCTTGCGCTTCCATACATTTTTCTTCTACTTTGAGGTACTATTCAATAAGAAAGGAGTAACACTAAAGTTGAATATCAAATCTATAATTCCAGCTAGAAATATTGGCAGTTTCACTGCATTCTTCTCGTAGGCAAAAATCTATTATTCCTTCAAACTCAAAAACCTAGGAGAGAGGAAAAAAAAAATAATTACAAAACTCTTCCCCTTCATCTTAGAAAATAAGTTTATAGTGAATAAAGTAATCAGTATATATCAGGGAGAAAAAAAGAAGTATCTTAGGTCTTACAGTAATTACTTTAAAAATAAAGTTTATAGTATGTTCTATATTTAGGATGACTGGTTTAAAAATGCATTGAGATTTATTTCATTCAGAGAAAAGACTGAATATTTCTCTCCTGCTAGAAAAAACCTTAACACTTTGACTTAGCCAAACAAGCTCAATAACCACCATGGGCCCCAAAAATGTATTTTAGCTGATATATGTGAATGGACTTAAATAACTGACCACATGGAATTATATAAAGGAAAGAAAAAAAATAGCTGTTGTCTACATTGAGATCTACCTAAAACAAGTGATTATATTTTCAAAACACAGTATGAAAGTAGTAATTCATCAGCTCTCTTTTTCTTTTTAATCCTTAAGACAGAATATTGAAATAGGATAGGGTTTTTGTTTGTGTTTGGATTAATAAAGGGGGTTTTGGATAGGAAAAAGGAGGGAGGAAACAAACCGTTTCTAATAGTTCAGCTTTAACCATTAGAAGTATATTTTAGTAAGATAAATTAACAATAAAACAAAGTTAATTTGAATGAATATTTCCTTCTAAATAATTGTAATGTAATATTGCAATACAGTGTTATTTGCTTAATGAAGTACAAGCTTGCTAATATTTGTTGTTAATCAACTTCTCAGGAGAAGGCTACATAATAAAAATCTAGGTTTTCATTTTGAAAAAAAGGCTTGTCACATACACTTTGTTTTCTTTTGGGTATCATATTAGCACTTTGGTAGATCTACCCTTGTAATTTATTTAACCAAACAAAACAGGTAAATGTGAATTTGATGTTCTTACATTATCAAATTCTTCAATATTGTTATTATATATTTACCAAGTTTTGAATGAGTTCATTACCTTTATATAGCATAAATAGCAATATATACATAGGACTCTAGGATTATGTATCTTGATTTTTTTAAACAAGTCTGTTTCAAGAGACTGGTGAAATTAATTAAATTGGTGGTGATTAACCAGGCTGAATACCATTTGTTTCAAAGGTAATTAGAGGAAGAGCAAAAGTTGGATTCAGTTAAATTCAGTAATCTTTAACCATTCCCTCAAGGCATCCTCATCATATCTAGGTATATTGTTTCCCAGTGCTATAAAACATCTATTCCACAATTGTTCTGAAAAAGTGTTGTCTCAGGGGCAGGGAGAAGGAAGTTTTAATACCAGATTTATTAATAATCTCTAGTAAATTAAATCTTTACAAAAATTTTTAGCATAAAACATTACTGACACTAGTGATGTCAGTAAATAGGAAACATGCTATGTCTACACAGATACTGATAAAATCACTCTTCTCCACTGATACCTCATTACCCCATGCAAACATACTCCAAGCAACTTACAAAAATTCTAAGATGCTTGATATATATTAGATTTTCAGTAAGTTTAACAGCCAGCATAGTCTAAAGCATTTGTTTCATTTTAATTACTAGCATACATCTGAACTAGCTGAGATGTTTTGAATTGTTCAACTTGTTTCAGCTACTTCTATGCATCAGTGGCCATTCTTGTGAATTTTCACCTTTTTCCCCCCCAAGAGATGCGTCAAGATCCACGAGTTTCAAAGGTGGAAGGCACACTACTACACTGAAATATTTTGAACAGTGGCACTGTGGACACTGGGCAGAAATATAAAGGTGTGGTATTTATTCAACATAGATAATTTGGAAACACTGAACCATTTGTACCACACCCAGGCTGCTCCATTAAGAGTAATTCACTTCAGTGCAAACACTGCCCTTGGCAAAATGGATCAAAAAAGCTAACATAACATTGTTCCATACAAACTAAGTTAACAAAACCAACAATTCTATCACAACACATTGGCACTTTCGCTTTGTACAAACAACTCAGCTGTATAAAGCAAAGCAGAAGTACACATTTTGATGAGAAAACGTAATTTTTAACTATTTAGGAAGAAATTATAGATATGAAATTACATTCTAGCAACTCTTTCCTACTTCTGGATGACATAACTTATTTAAAAAAAAAAAAAAGAGTACATTTTTAATTCTAGAGGCAAAAACCTGGGCCAAGTTATTGAGCCCTGAAAACCTCTGGAAGCTTCCAGCTATATGGAACACACTAAAAGGAAACAGATGTCACTTGCCAATCTACATGTTCACATTTGCACATTTTAATCACAGCATGAATATCCAAATCTTCCCCCATTTTCAGCTGTCATCCAATATTCAAGAGCTAGCCCACAATTAGTTTCACAGAAAAACTGGTGCAGCTTTTCTGCCATCTCAACTTTAGTGGACTGATCAAAGCAAAACAGTATCTCATGGTGAGTGGGGAAAATGCAATTGCTTCCCCTAACTCTCAAGGGCCAACCATCCTCTGGCCAAATAACATTATTTGTAATACACTCTGGGATGTTCATCCTTGTCTATTTCTAGTTTTGTGTGGAAGTTCTGTAGCTGTTCAAAGAGGATCTTATATGAGATCCGAGCTGAACTGTATTTTCCTTCCCTTGGCTCATGGCCGATCCTGAGCAAAAGCAACTGCCTTCCACACTGGTACAATTCTCCTGAAAAAAGCCTGGGCTAGTAAAAAACTTGGATTTCTGGGATGATAGGCTGTTAACACCAGTATAAACTGGATACAATTAAACATTTAGATGCAGCAGACCTGAGATATGAGGAGAGCAGGTTCCTTGATTCTCTAAAACAAAGAAATAAAATACCCTTACGGTATACCACAGCAACAGTTTCCCCTTCTATTACCAATGGCTGATAAATACATGATTTGTATTTCTTCTTTTGAGTCACTTTCTATCCCACTTAGCCTTCTGTTTACATTACTGATGTGTATTCTTAGGTTCTTGTTTTGCCTTATTAAGCTTTCTTAGTTGTGGTTAAATTATCTTCCTTCTCCTGCTGGCCTGAAGTTTTGAGAAGAACAGTTCTCAGAGAATGGTAACTTTAGTCTCTGTTAGCACTCTAATGCTAATCATCAATCCCTAATGAAAATGGGGATCACTGTCCCTCATCCAAAGAGAAGCTAATCTTATTCCAGAACTCTCTTTCTCTTTAATAATGTTCACACTCCACTTTAGTAGTGTAACTTTTACATACCTACGAAAAGTCTGAAAGCAATAAGAAGATAGAAGTATAGAATACCCAAGAAAATGCCCCATTGCCCTTTCAAAATTTTTTTTGTTATTTTCCCCCTGAAAATTTTTCTAATCAAGATGCAGACCTCTATAAAGAAAGTAGAAGCACACTGACAACATCCTTGCATTTCTTACTTTCTTGGGACTCTAAGGATAGCTCATGGACTGTAGATCAAAAGTTGAAAAACCTGATTTAGAGAAATCCTTACAGTTCACCTCTATTTTCATTAGCAATCCATTACCTGCTATAATCTGAGTTGTATAGATTTTCAAGCTTTGAGAGAAAGCCAAAGGTACATAAAAGTGTGCTTTTGCCTGGAAGCATATGCATCTTAAGGAGAAACTTTAAGCCTTCATCCATGGCTGTGAAAAGTCTTTGACAGAGTAGAAGCCATGTACCATTGTTTCATGGCAGATAGGAGAAAGGCACCTACCCAGTTCTCTGTTCTTCATTACTTATTCACTGAGCCTAGCCTTAGGAAGATTTACTATGCGTCTCAATGCATCAGGATTTGGAGACAATAGCGATAGCATCAGCCTCAGGGCCTCAGCAATTGCCACAGAGATAATCATCTACTTTTTGGAGAAAAACCATAGAGGAAGAGAGAAGATCCCTTCTCGTCCTCTTGCTACAGAACCTGCTGGCACAGAGCCATTCTAGTTGAGCTTAGGGCAGGAAGGAGACATCCAGATGATTCTGATCTCGGAAACTAAATTCCTTTTATACTGCCATTTTAATCTATGAGCAAAAAAATTAATTATTCTAAAGCAATCCTTTTTTACCTAATACTTCAAGGATGGTTTTGCTAAACTAAAACAAAACCAGTGTAATGCCATAGTGCGAGTGTTGGAGAGGAAGATGAGTGGAATTTGGGGGAAACTAAATCTCATGTATTTTAGGGAGGAGAGCGTGCTGTGTGGACAGAAATAGTATACCCACAACTACAGAGACTCACTTGCTACCCTTCCTATCAACAGAAGCAGAGAAGCTACAGATTTTGCAGTAGCAAGTATAAAGCAGTTCCAACAGAGCAATATAAACTAGCTTATGAGCATTATAGGTCCCTCAAACTTTCTCCAGAGAGAAAACATCCCCATATTCAGTCATTCCAGTCCAGGACAGAGTACAGACCCATTGGGTATAAATTACAGTAATATTTTCCAGTAATTGGAATAGTTATTTTAAAATCCAATTCAATTTGATGGTACGAGAAAAAAACAGGTGCTCATTCACATGTCTAAACATTTTCTTACTTTAAAAATACTGTTCAGCATACATATTGTATGACTTTTACAAACTAACCATTACATTTGTGATTTGAATATTTTGCATTGTGAGCAAAAGTATATAAAAAGATTTGGAGATTTAAGCATGCATTCTCAGTGGGGAAGAAAAAAGAAAAAAATCATCACTTTTTCTCCCCCTCACTCTCTCTTATCAGCCCTGAAAATCCCAGCAAATAGCCTATTTCAGGATAAACTACTTCCTAATGGCTGTTCTAAATTAGGCTTTGCTTTTTTTCCAAGATTTCTTCTTCATCTCCTCACCTGCACTCTGCTAACCATAACATCATGGGCTCACAGTACTTAAGAATCACACACACTTTTGTATTTACCTTTAACTATCTATTTTTATATAGACTTAAAACATATGACTCTAATATAAGGTCTCCTTCACTTTTCCTACTTTTTCAATGCATTACTTATACATTTTATATAGTTCCCTTGAAATAATATTGTCTTCACAGAACCTAAGAATTTGTATTTTTTTTTCCACTGATTACATACTCTTGACACAAAAAAAAAATTCATTTTGTTTGGAAACTATTTAAACAAATCGGTACCACAGAATTCAAAGCAAGTGAGGGATTTTCTGCATTGGGCCTCTTAATCTTTTGTTTCATAATAAGTCAAAAAAATTGCACATAAGCACTGTAATTTAGTCTCAGAATACACTGAGAGCTATTTTGCCTGTCCCCGAGCTCTGTGAAACATGATGGTTCAGAAAGAATGGAAACTAGATCATGCCAGACAAAAGCATGTGCTGTCTGAATACATTTTAACGAAAAAGAATGAAACTCCTGCTTTATTAAATTCAGAAAAATCACAATAGTGGGAATGTTGTTACATTCCCTGTCTCCCATAAAATGCTTTGGCATAAGTAGCCCAGCAATCTCAGATCAGATAGTACAGGTCATTAAAAAACAAACAAAAAACTGACACACAACAGTGAGCTTTGCTACTGGTTCCTCATGTAGCAACAGCAAATTCAGAGTTCTCATCAGTTTCTCATAAAAGGTTTCGCTAACAGGCAGCTGCTAGACAGAGTGCAGCGTTGCTAATTCAACAGCAAATTTAACAACTTTATTTAAAAAAAAAAACTATATTGTAAAACACCAAGAAACGTAGAAAGTTTTCAGTAACTAGATATATGGCCAGAGACATAAAAATGTAGCAAGCCTTACTTAATGAGATAGTCCCGTGACAAAAAAAAAAGAAAAAAAAAGAAAAACATGAGCAAATGTTCAAACGATCCTCAAAAACTATACTGATTATAGGCTATAGACACAACTGACAACAACAAAATTTAAATCAACTATACAGAAACCATTCTTTATATTATTAACAGTAGTTGATAATCTTTAGCAAAGTATAAAAAGACTTGTTTCCTTCCCTCTTTCTTTTCTCAGAGAGGGACGCACTATGAGGTTCATGAAGTTCAGCACAATGCTCAGAAAAGTTATTGTTTCCTTCCTATTAACTGATAATTAGTATTCTAACATGGAGCTACTTTCTGACACTGTGTCAGTATGCCTCACATGCTGTTTACCCTGTGCATAGTGGGGCAGAACCGTGACCAAAAGACAGAGAACAGAGGAAAAAACAAACAAACAAAAATCAAATAGAAACAAAAGCAAAAACAAAAACAACAGTCCTCACAGCTATGCTTAGAAAGCTCAGGTCCAATTTTAGTTTTTCTTTCTCCTCTGGTCAGCACAGTAAGCTTGGATATTAGCCAGACTTAATAGCTTTGTGGAACTTCTTGCCAATATTCACATGGCCAAGAGCTCAAACATTTGTAATGCTATTCAGAATTTTAAGAGAATCCCTTCCTCACTGCTGTGCTTCCCCAAATAATGTAGTGACAGGTAAGCACAGAAATTATCAGTCTAATCTTTAATAGATTCAATGGCTTCCATGCTGTCTAAAACTGTTTAGTACTCTACAGTTCTGCAAGTATAAACTGAAAACAATAAAATACTAGAACTAGGAGAGGATGTAGAATATATACTCCTCTATTCTCCACTAGGATTTATCTTCCCTGCATTTTTAGACATCACAAAAGGAAGAAAACTCACAGACAAGACAAAGTTCTATTCCATAAATACAAATGCCTGGGCAAACAGTATGTTTTTTTTTTAAATTATATAAAGGTATTATTTAAACACACTCTTATCACAGAAAGCAGCATTGTGTTCAAAAGTTTGTTTGTTTGTTTTTTTCCTTTTTTAAAGAGAGTGTGGTCAAGAGTCAGAGTTATTTTGGCACATTATTTTGTTTTCCCTTGGCTTTTTTTCTCTCCTGATTTAACAGTGGCTCAACACATTCCCATGAAAGAGAATGTTCTTTTCCTTGCGTTTTTTTAAAATTATGTTCTTAAAAAAAAAAACAAAAACGAACAAAAATCTACACAAAACTGATGCAAATTAGATATGGAGAACCAAAGTCTGTTGTACAGTATGCTTCATTTCTTCATTAATCTGAGCAGCATGACATGTCTTATTTTAATGTAATAACAAAAGGTAATGAACAAAGTGCTGGTTCATATAGGATTATTAAAAAACCTTTTTTTTTTTTAATTAACAGTAAAGGACAAAGCATTTTTTTCCTACTTATCATATTCATATTGATTAGATGACATTATTTTCCATTTCTTAATCATTGCGAGAGAGCCTCATCCATTTCTTCCTATTACTCAACTATTTATTAAAAACTTGGAAAAAAAAAAAAAAAGACATCACTAAGAGCCACAGTATCTTAATTTAGGTTTATAGTGTCCTGAATCTGCATTTCTAATGTAAATGCAAATTTTTACTGTACAATAAGTCTTTTAACGATCTAATATTAATTTCATAAATTGCATTCTACTTTGCTGTAGTCAGAAAAATAGTACATATGAGGTGTTGTATAAAGTTAGTTATAAAGTCTGTTTTGATCTCACAAGTTGGTGATGTCAATCAATGCCCACTGATGCTAAATGAAAGAATAGGCATTTATCACCTCACAAGAATAAGCTTACCACGCGTTCCTTGCTTTCATTTCTATTTAATATGAAATAAAAAGTATATGAAGGAGAAAGGAAGAATGGTTGCTGAATATGCATCTAATCACATACATAGATAATAAAGTCGTGAGGTATTCTTTTGTTGTCAGGTTCAGTGACAGCAGTTAACACTTATGTAATCAAAAAACTGCAACAAAACATATTTGCCTAAAATGCAAGTATTAAGAATTTTGAACAGCAAACATTCCGACTGAATTAGCAGCACTGTCAATTATAGTACTCAATATATTTCACTGAAAAGACAATAATGCTTGCTTTTTTTTTTTGAAAAGGAATTTCACATTTTTAATAAGGCTACTGTTCAGTAGAGATAGAACACGTGTGTGATTTTTTAAATCACTGACGTTTCTCTTTCTTTATTACAATGTTAGGGACAACTAAGCTTTAAAATATTTTAAAGCTAAATATTATTCAGAACTGGGCTTTCATTAAAAGTAGTATTTAAGTTACATCAACTGACACTTCCATTACTTTGTAACTTTTAAATTACACATCTTTTTTTGAAGCACTAATTTTTTACATTTTATCTCTAACAACTCCACTAAAAGAATTCTTTCCTGCACTCCTGCATTTGACAGAAAAGCCTCTTTGGGGTTTCTAAGATGTTTAAGGGAGTGAGCATTTTAATTTTTTTTAATTGTAGCAAATAAAAATGCCTGAAGATCTATCATGGTATTTTAATTTTTATATATATGCATATTTATATGTATATACACATATATACATATGGCTTCTTTTAGCTGAACAATGGTAGAATTACTAGGTCTGATTTTCATT
The DNA here is from genome assembly GCF_040807025.1 of Struthio camelus. Classification (NCBI taxonomy): domain Eukaryota; kingdom Metazoa; phylum Chordata; class Aves; order Struthioniformes; family Struthionidae; genus Struthio; species Struthio camelus. Next base: position 15,837,375 of record NC_090955.1, on the reverse strand, counting down.
CCTTTTGCCAGAGGATACACTGTGTCTTTATAAAAACTATGGTACAGTGTATCTGTACGTATCTGCCAATAGGTACCAATCAAAAATAAGTACATTATGCAGAGCAAATTGCCATCCAGTGAAGGGCATATACCTCTATCCAAGTTTATTCTGATTTATTGGTCAATCAAAAGAAGAAGGGAATCTTCGCATCATCCTTTGTTTAAAATTTTAAGCACTAAAGTTAGCTGAGTGTTATTAAAAGTCAGTTTCAAAGATGCTGGGTAAAATATCTCCTCAGTTTTACTTGATCAAAGTTCACAGTCACGAGCTTATCATGTTGTCATTTTGCTAGCTGTCCACTCTCTCAGAAACTTTTAACATTAAGATCTAACTTTTGCTGGAAGGAAAAAAAAAAAGGCACCAAAAACAAGGGACAGAAACACATACATTTAAAAATCCAGTCTGCTGGATTTTTTAAGTCTTCTCAACTTTCTTGTACCATGATGACCTTTTCAGAATATACATATATTTCTAAAGCCTTTGGAAGCTTTTGTCTTTCAAGAGAAAAAAAGATTTATTTTAGTCTTTGCAAGCATGCAGGTGTCTTCTGCATTTTTGAGTGTTAAATTCTGTATCCTAGTCTGTATTCATTATGCTTTCCAAGTGCTCCCGTGAACGTTAAGCATTTGCCTCTTACTGATATTTTTTCTTAATACAGAAATCTCACTCATCAATGCAAGACTATCTTTTAACTTCAATCTTCTGTGTAGGATTATTTGACCTCACACACCTGATTAGCCGGACAAACAGTATTTTTAGCTTTAAAATTTAGTTCAGTTTTCAAGTTTAAGGAAAAACCAGTTAAACCAGGCTCTGTAACATAGTTACTGTAAGATAGTTTTTACTAAAATATATCTATTCATGAAATCTCATTATTATCTCTTCATATCTCAATTGTAATTTTGAAAATTAAGATAATTGACAAAATGTGCATTCTTTCCTCCTTCTATTTTTCCAAGCCACAATGTAAAGTTATATATTAAATCCAAAGATTTAAGAGAGGATTACTTAAGTGAAGAATTTATTTGAAAAAGAAAAACAAAAACTATTTTTAAAAGATACTTTTTTTTCTACTCCTATTTCTAAATTCTCCTTTTACAATTAAATAAAAACCTTAAGGGAAATTATTAATTCCAAGTTTCATTTGCAAAAGCAACCATTAACATAAACGAAGAACTTGTCCTATGCTAGGACAGTTTTCTCCTCCTTTACTAGCCTGAAGTCTTAGAAGTTCCCTTAAGTCCCTAAATGACTGGAATAATATGTAGGACAAATTAGAATAGCTTCATGCCTGATTGATATATTTTTAAGGTGTGGGAACGAGACCAGAAAAAGAAAAGGAAAAGGAAAGAAAGAAAACAAGAGATTCTCTTAGTCACACTCAAGACATCACCAAACATACACATTTACCATCCACATCTACCTGTACATAAAATGAAGAAAAGAGAGACTATTTGGTGAATTATTACAGTCGTAAAACAAGCTGCTGGGTTTCTTTGAATTAGCATAGATCCACATAGCCATATTTTTCAGCAACACCATCAAAGAATCTGGATTCAGAAAAATGTGTTGAACCCACAGAGTTTGGACCTGAACATCATCTTTCCAGGATAAAGGAGCTTGTGATGCAGCACAGCAAATCCATTTTTTAAAGCTTGCCTAAAATTAAATGATTTGAGGGCAGCCATAGTAATTTCAAACTGAATGTTGTGTTTATCTTTCCTCTTACAGAACTCATCCTCTGTTTTATACAAAAAGTACCTTCTACCAAACAGATAAATATTAATTGGATTTTCAAGTAATTTATCAAAACTGGCCAATTTTAAATGCATCTGTACGGAAAAATGCAGAAGAATGTCAAGGAGATAGGCAATGGAAGTTAGCCAGACTGTTCCATGGGAAAAGGAGCATCTACATGGCATGCTGACCCACAGTCACGCAGCTGAGCCCATGCCAGTGTGGCGCTTTGAATTAAGACTGATGAGCTCAATATGCTTACTGTGCATGTGTGTAGTCCATAAAAACCTTATATAGGCCCCCCCCGCCCCGACATTCCTCACCATGGACTGATGCTCAGCAGTGCCAGGGACTCTTCTGCTCCATTATTGCCTTGATCAGGAAATTGCTGGGGAACCCCTGCTTAGATGCAGAGGTAATAAACACTCAATATCGACGACAGTATGCTTTGTGGTTGTATATCTGTCCCTGTCAGGAGTTCAGGCATTGCCCCTGCCTTACCCTTACAGCATCTTTAGCAAATCTGCATTTTAAGTCTCAAAATCTAAGGGTTTTTTTTAATTAAAAGGAACATACTATTACAAGTCTGATACTTGTACAAACCACGATTTATGGTCTCCTTATAGGAAAAATATTAAAACATAAAAGTATCCATCAACCTTCAGGATAACTTAAGTATTATGCATAATGAGTAGCACGATTTGCCTTTACTTTTGCCACAACCTACTTAATTTGAATGACTATTTGACAGTTTACAGAGACACTGTCTTTACTATAGATTCAATTAACTTTCCATTTCTATTGAGCTGCTAAAGCTTAAAAATTAGCATGATCTGAGACAAGCGGGAAGTTCTCTCTCAGAACTAGGGAAGACCAGGCTTGTTCTTCCTATAACTTCTAAACTCAAAACGGCAAAATAGCCACCTTTTTCCTCCCCTCTAATCAATATATTAGTACTTATTTATACTTAATAAAGTAGCAAAGAACAAAAGCCTAAATTTTAAAAGCATCTTCAGCAGAGCACTTATAATTTCAAAAGGGGCAGAAGAGAATTACAGACACATTTTAAAAAGTTTCTAGCAATACTACATATATATTTCATTACAAAAACAGGCATATCGAATCGAATGAACACTGATTTCAGCTGGAATTTCCATTTTTATAATTATGTAGAAAGGTAAAGAAAAGAGAAGGGTAAAGGAAAGGAAATGAAAACAAAAAAAAATTTAAATAAAAGATAATATGCTTAAATACCCAAGTTTCTTTTTCCCAGTTGAAATCTGATTTGGTTTTGATTACCCAGTTACACCATAAGTAGCGCAGCAAGGGTGTTTATTCACATTTGTAACCTCATACTTTATCATAGTTTATCATCTAGTCCACACTTCTGCTTTGCTTAAGAGCAAGGAAAACTGAACCTTTGACAAAGCAAATTATGGTCCAAATTCTTCAACCAGAAGTGGAGAAGGTGGGGATCAAATTCAAAAAAAAAAATAAAGAAAGAAAGAAAAAGAAATCTGAAATAGTATGCATACTAATTAGACTGCAGTGTGATTCTAGTAAAAACCTTAATTTTTTTCCTTACAGAATAATTGCATGCATTTATTTTCCATTCATATACTTTGGATTAATAGAGCCCACTGTGAGTGGAAACAACAATTAGTTACGAAGATGAATGTCACTGCAGAAGTTTCTGTTACATTAACTGTTACATTATCATGTAAGAAAGGAAGAGAGAATAAGGATCATTCCAAAAAAAGAAAATCAGGAATGAGAAACCAATAGGGATGGCTTCTGTGATGATCTAGACTATGTAGAAAAAGCTCTTAGAATTCAGCTAATGAAGAGACCATGTTTTATCTGTAAAAGTGTTACAAACAAGCGATTCATAACTAGAGTGGAAAGTTGTAATTCATAACATATATATATAAATATATTTATTTTCAAGACTTATATTGCTTCAAGAGAAAGCTTATTTTTTTAACGTTATCTTATAAAACAATACTTACTATCTTTCTTTCCCTTTGATATACATAATAGCAAAAAGGTTATAAGATGTTAGCTCTAAAAGCCACAGAATTAACTCAGTTAAGTGCTCAGTAACAACAGAAAAAAGTCAAAAAACAAGTATGTTTCCTTACAAATTAAGTATAAAATAGGAAAAGTTGCACTTCAGATGCATCAGAAGATTTTCAGTAATTCCAAAATACACACTTTTACACAAAATACACTTATTTTTAAATAAGGCAGGAGCTATGGTAAAATAATACCCCCAAAAAACTGTTAATCATGTTCATACAAGAAGAAGCATCTGTATTGTCAATACTCCTACTGATAGTCTTTGAAACATAAGATTGTTTACATGATAACCAATAAATATATTAGACATACATTAGAGACAGCTATTAATTCTTTACAGGAATATAACCCAAGAATCTAAAATAATTTGAAGGAAATTGACTGTATTTAACTGTAAATTTGCCTAATTTTACATTAGACATGTTTAGCAATATTCTATCATTTATACCAATTTATTTTTTGAATTGTAAAACGCATTTTACAATAAATGCATTAATACTTCTACACAACAGAGTATTTTCCACTGAATTCACAAAGGCTTCTCCCATCAATATTATTAAACACAGGCTTATACGTTTGCAAGATAAAGCCATATTTTCCTTTTTTTGCTATAAAACTTCCTTTTCCATATGAAAGCAATAAAACCATAGATACACCATAGACAAACTAAATAACCATAACACCAGCTATTAAGATTGCCTGTCTAATTTCCCACATTTTCTATTCAATTGGATGTGATAAAACTTTGAATACTTAAGCATTGTGATATTTAAAATTTAGCAAGTTTAAATGTACACACTCTGCATTTTACATTTCTTGGATTCAACAGCAGTATTATGTATGTTCATTTAAAATATAAAACAAAAAGCATACATTTGTGTATTCAGCATGCTTTGCAGTCATCAGAATTCATAAGTACGCTGAACATCGCATCTCTTTTCTCCTCAGTAGGAAATAAGGGTGCGCACATATTTTAGGATCGTGCCAAAAAAGTGAAACTGGCTGTACCTAAGCCATGTTAGACCAAAGTCCTCCAAGGAACACAGACTCTGTAAGTGGTCTGACTGATTTAGCTAATTACCTCTGAATCAGCATAGAGAGAGCTCCATGGAACTGTTAGAAAACATTGCACTTTTGGAATTCTTCCCCCCCCCCCCCCCCCAAAAAAAAAAAAGGCTGAAAATAGTTTCCCAACCACTTCTGGTTATCAACAATTTCATAGCACCACCCAATCCTCCACCTTCACACTGACACAGAACCCATCTTAGCTCAGCATAATCATGTCAATTCACAAGTGCAAGTTAGAAGTCATTACAGGCATCTGATGTTAACATCTGACACTGATGACAGATGCTATTGTACTGCTTTCATTAAGGCAAACAAGTTGCCTGAGCAGATTTCAAACGAGGTGAAAAAGATACCTAAATAAAAGCCAAGGTACACCATGACTGCCAATACATAGCCATCAAAAATAGACATGCTTTACACAGCAAACTGTCTTCCGAAGAAGCATCTGAGAATACCCATTTCTTAAATTATTATTTGACATTGGTCATCAAAAAGAACAATTATGCTTTACCATGTTATGTTTGTATGCTAACCCAAGATGTTCAAAGAACAGAAGTGACAAAAAATATGGTATTTTAACAACAGAATACATTTTGAGAGAAAGAATACATTAGAGAAAATTCTTTAAGTCAAAGTTCACAAGGTTATAAAAATATAGACCCTATGCTTTTTTATAAAAATATTATAGGATTCATTATGTATATGTTCTATGCAATGTTTGAAATATCACATATATCTTAGCAGATTACCTGTAAATTAGTTTTACTGACCATGAAAAGCGCTGAGTTAACACTACTGGAAACAAAAGCAGCATCAGTGCAACCTCCAACAAGATTTAACTTGTATTTGCAAGGAGGAACTAACTCCTGGAAACTACAGTACTGTGGTCTCCAAATCCATTCAATTTATTATGTTTTTGATGAGACAATCAAATCAGATGCCAAATAGTCGCAGTTGTGAGTCTGGACACAGTAAATCTCCATTAGGAATCAGAATGAAATCACCGAAGTACATTCTGTTAGCCTCTCAAAGCCAATAGAACAGTATGGCCAATAAGTCAACATTCAACCCAAGGAATCTGAACAATTTACTTGGAGACAAAATGCTCCACATACATGCTCTACGCAGTGTGATCTGTTGGACTAAATTCAGGAGTGGCAAAGATTTCTCTCGTATTTCTTTCACTTTCTTAGAAACAAAATGCATGCTATATCCAGCTAGCCAGTCATTAGTCTGTGTTTATAGTACATTCCTTTCTCTAGTGACTTCCTGCCTCAACTCCAGTTATCTCAGCAACTATAATGCATTCCATTTTCACATGCACCTTTACAATTTATCTTTCACTTATATTTTTGCTCCTTTCACCTTTTCATGGTATTTATTAAACGGGGGGGGGGGGGGGGGAGGGCTAATCAAAAGAGATTTGTTAATGATTTTTTAATTTTTAAAAATGTGATTTAACTCTAAAGCAAATCTTTCTAGTCATTTTTCTGCTAAAGTCATTCTTTTCTGATTTCTGTAGAAATTAGCTGCTAGATTCTACAGCTGCACTGTGACTTCTATCAGAGGGAAACCATATCAGTGAGTATGACAAGCAATGAAAAGTTTAAAATATATGCTAATAGCTATTGAAAGTGGGATTCTTAACAAAAATAAAGACACACGTTAGCTAGTTGGAAGCTTCATTTCCAGTAAACGGTGAATGTAAAAGTGAGTTTCTAAGCTAACCTTTTGATAGTCGAGAAATCTTATCTTCCTCTTTGAAAATCTGTTTTTAAAAGTTCTCAAAAAAAATTTAAGTATTGCTAGACATCCAAATGGCAGTTTCCCGCACATCCAGTCACAACATTTTTTGTTTAGCCTGGAGAAGAGAAGACTGAGAGGCGATCTCATCAATGCATACAAGTATCTGAAGGGAGGATGTCAAGAGGATGAGGCCAATCTCTTCTCCGTGGTGCCCAGCGACAGGACAATAGGCAACGGGCACAAACTGAACCACAGGAAGTTCCATCTGAACATGAGGAAAAACTTTACTGTGAGGGTGACGGAGCACTGGAACAGGTTGCCCAGAGAGGTTGCTGGAGTTATTCAAAACCAGCCTGAACATGCTCAATGTGCTCTACATAACTCTGCTTGAGCAGGGAGGTTGGACTAGATGATCTACAGAAGTCCCTTCCAACCTCAACCATTCTGTGATTCTGTGACAACTTGAAACTCTGAGGTAGATGTTGGATTCTAAGCCCCATTCTACCTGCCATCCTAAAACAACAGAAATTCTGACACTACAGTTCTCCCCCATTATTCTTTTTGAGAATTAAAGAGATTTATAGTGATATTCAACTTTCCAAACATGTAAATTGTCTATCTCCAAGCCTACACTTGTAATATCAAGAAGGAATTTCAGATTTCCATGGACAAAAATGGTATGACAGTACTTCTTCACTACTGCTTTCGTCTTGTTCAGAACATAGCGCCTGGCAGACTATCTCTGAAAGGACGTGAGGTTGGTGTTCCTACCTAGTTGTTATAATTACTCCAAAACTAAACCTAGCTGTTTAAGACTTTCCAAAACTGGGCATTTTAGAAGCCAATATCACAAGTCTTTCTTGAGAAGAACGACCAAGAAAGTAGCATTGAAACTGAAATACTATGCAGGTTTTAATCTTCTCTCTAGAATCATAATTTCCCAAAAGCCTGTAGTCTGTCATATTTAAAAAATAATAAAAAAAAAAGCACAGAGCTGAAAAAATGAGGTTGAAGCCACTGTTAACTCAAGACAGATGTGTACCTTTTCCTATACAAGCAAACACTCCAGTATCTATAGTTATAACCATTTCTGGACCCCACAAACAGCCCACAACCATTCCCTGACAAAACCACGTATTTTTGTTACACCTTATGTATGGGCAGTGACAAGCCAACATAAATCCATTTCATTTTATTTCAAAAGGATTGTTTCTTAAAAATAAATTTTAAAAAAGCATTAGCCTACACTTATACAATAAAACAAAAAAAGGAACAGTTAAAAATCAAGTGCTGTGAATTGACTTTTCTGCTGATCTGTATTCTCATTTTCTTCGAAGTACCACCCAGAAGAAGCACTACCAAGTTCATTTAGAAATTTTTCTATCCATTTCCTAGGTTTCTCTTGATTACCTATGCCCCTCAAAAAGCAATCATAATCTCCTTTTGAGTTAGTAATTCCTGCCCTGTTACCAAGACTTTATAGAAAATAAAAATCTAGTATTAATGTTATGAAAAAAGTAAGTTGAGACAAACTCATCAGTGCTAAGTACACATATAGTCATCCAAAAACGACTACTTTCTTTGCAAAAATACATTAAAGTAATGCCAAAAATGAAAAAATATAGAGCCATAAATGAATTAGTAGGTGCACTACAAAAATTATTTCAATGTCCCAGTAATATTTCTTAGGTGAATGTGAACTATAAAATTAAATTAAGGAAAAAAAAAATCACTCTTTACCCCAAGCATCTTACAGTCTAAATTAAACTGAAAACATAACAAATGCATCACGATGGATAAAAATATAATACTGTAAGAGACATAGATGGGAGAGCATATGCTGTCTTTGAAAGTAATACACTGGCTGGTTGCCTCACCCTCACTGAGGGTGAAAAACCTACTCTTATTTTGTTAGTCATCCCTTAGAGGTCTGCAAGACTCATCTTTCTAAAGCAAGAAAATCACCCTGAACAATCTCTTTCAAACACGCACAGGCTGAATAGCTAGTTCTCTGAATACCAAGTTGATTTGGCATTCTAACCTGGCTGGGTGTGCTCACTTGATGTACTAAGAATATTGGTCTCCCCCTTCCATTGCCACCTTTCTACAGCCTTCAGAGCAGCAGGAGACAGGAGGGGCAACTGGCAGGAATAGCTATACTACCATTCATCAGAACTTTGACCCAGCATTTGAGTATCAGCAGGTTAGGGGAGCTGAAGGAGCAGAACCCACAGACCATGAGAGAAGGTGAGATGCGACTCCTCCGAAGGGAGCTTAAACACAACAGAAAGTGTCATATCTTAATAATAACAGATTCAAATACTGCCTGAAAGAAGGTAAAAGGAGACCTATGCTCAGGAAGACCAAAGACACACACAATTTCTATGGCAGGGAACTCCATTTTGCCCAGTAGGCTGGGAAAGGACAGAAGATGTCTCAGCACACCAACTTTCTCTTTGATTTGTGTGAAGAAGAGTAACTAAGAAACCACTACAATGGTACAAGACATATCTTAGTTCAAAACAGAAGACACTTGGTATCCATAAACCCATCTTTATAGTGGGGAGGAGGGGAAGTAATCACCGCCAATTAGAAAACCAAAGCATTTGATCTCAATGCCAGAGTGAGGAAGACAGTATCATCTTCCACTTTCAGGAAGAAATCATACCAACGTAGGTATCCCACCACCTGAGCAAGACTAAAGTAGGAGCTACTTAAAGACAACAGCAGCTGATTCTCCTCCAAACCTGTAAATATACAGGTTTGCAAATATACAGGTATGTAAATATACATTCTCCAACATAGAAACATCCTTTCAATCATCAGTACTACCTTTCAAAATCCTTACTCTGACTATTTTCTGAAGTCAGTATTTCACCATCTGTTCTCTCAAAAAAAAAAAAAAAAAAAAGCCACACACACAAAAAAAGCAAAAAAGCATTTCTGAGAGAATGACAGCAGCACAGTCCACACCCTCACTTTCTTTTTCACCAGCAAAACATTATCTCCTTCCCCTCGTAGTGGCAATTTATGTGGTGATAAAAGAAACTATTTCAAGGCATAATACCTTGAAAGTGAAACTAATGCTACAAAAAACAACAAATAAGAAACATCTCAGTTGTCAACTCCACAGTTTGGATACCCCAATTCAACCTGAGCTTATGAAGGACTATCATTCCCTTCACTCATAGGGCAGAAAATCTCTCCTACGAACTGCAGCAGAAACAATGGACGAAATCCTGAGGCTGCTAGGACAAACATACTGTCTCTCCTCTTCAAAAAGCGCTTAGGAAGTGAGAGCACCTTAATTTTTTTTTCCCCATCAATTTCCACTTGGAAAAGTGAAATAGCTAACTCACCTTGATGCCTTTTAAGACTGTTTTATAAATGGTTTCCAAAACCATTACAAAAAACCCAGTAGTGGAAAAGTTTCTCTAAAGCACTGATGGAATGTAAAAAGAGTAAGTTTCACACACCTTGCTGGAGGGTGAAGCCTTAACACAGTCACCCAAGACTTGCATTCAAGGTAGCTAGAGAAATGGTCAATGTATCTTTTCCCACAAAAACATACTATTTAAGGTGACTGAAGAAACTTGCCACTATACATCCCGTACATGCAAAAACAGAACCTGAAAAAAAAAAGCACATTTTCCCCATCATGTATGAGGAAAAGAAGAAATCTGAAAAGGCACTGCTCACGTGGGTGAGACAGTGAGGGGACAGGGCGGGGGCTATAAAAACTTCCACTCTTCTACAGGTTAGGCGTCGAGACCACCAGCTAGCACTACCAGAAAAGCGAGTTAGGAAACTGCCTGACCCGGTGAAGCAATCAAGGGGCACTCGAAAAGACGTTTTCACACTGTTGGAGTGGTGTGGGCACCACCACCACCACCTCCGCCGCTGCCGAGGCACGCCAGCGCGGGCAGCTGTGAGGAGGGGACCAGCGACCGTTGACGCCTGCGAGCGACCGTTAACACGCGCGAGGCGCCGCCGGCGCGCGCTGCCTCCGTTCTCCGGCAGCGAGACGAGCTCGGGCGTTCCGGCCCGCCCGCGCGGGAGGGGAGGGGCGGGGCGGGGAGGGGCGGCACCGCCCCGCCCCACCCCGCCCTGCAGCGGGTGCCAGAGAAAGCCCCGTCGCGCAGCTCGTTCCCTGCCTCGGGCGGCTGGTAGGACCGCGGGGGTCGATCCGCAGCGAGGTAGGGGGAGCTTCTCCCCGCGACCAGCTGTGGCGGCGGGAAGGGGGAGAGAGGATCGGATCTCTTCCCCTTAGGCGAATTCAAGGCTGTCTTCCCCCCCCCCCCCCCCCCCGCAGGGAGGCTGCTGCGGGGGTCGTTGACGCGGCGCGGGTGGACGCGGCGCTCTGCCACAGGCGTCGCCCGGCGGGAGCGGGGCGAGCGCGCAGGAATCCGCGGAGACGGTCGGTCTCCCTGCGAAGGAAAGGGGAGGTGGTGGTGGTGGTGGTGGGGGCAGCAGGGCAGCCCGAAGCCCCCGTGCCGCAAGAGGAGCGGCTGAATAAGCGCTGAGGAGTTCCCGGCTGCCGGAGGCGGGAGGGGAGCGTCAGCAGCGCCACAGCACCTGCGCCCCGAGCGGGGCGGCAAGGAGGGAAGGCGTCTGAAGGAGGATCTTTCCCGTCCTCTGCTTCACCACAGGGAAATGGAAATGCCGGCAGCCAAGACACTTGATGGAGGGGGGCACCTTCCCCTCTTCCCCGCCCTTCGCGGGGGGGGAGGGGGGCTGGGGACGGGCCTGGTCTCGGCGGCGCTGCCGGGAAGGGCGGGGGGGGGGGGGCCGAGGCGGCCGCCCTGGACCCGCACCCGGCGGTGGGGGAACGGGAATAGGAAGGGGGGGAGGAAACAAACAAACGAAAAAAATCCCAAACAAGCAAACGGTAAAGTGAAGCCACTGATTTAAAAAGCCAACCAGAAAACTAACCCTGACAAGTAGGATTTGCCCTCCTCTTGGCTGCACGTATTGGCCGCGCTTATTTGCAACGAGCTTGTATCTGCCGACGCGAGTGGCCGGTTGGTTTGTCCGTCAAAAGGGAAATATCAGTTCGCCGCTAAGGGAATAGATTCCCGTCCATCCATCACAAGGCTTAGCAGGTAGCCGCCTAGAAATCAATCATACACTAATAATAATAAAAAATAAGCCTTCTCCGTCACATTACTATTCTAGTGTTTCTAGCAAAATATATGTGTACGTTTGATTAATAGATGCATGGATTTTTATCATGTGCATCACTCCTGTGCTACCTAAAATGATCTTGAAAAACCACACACGTAGGATAATAAATGAGCAACCCCAGTAAGTATTCATTAATTATATAACTGCAAAATAATATCCTGCTAGTTTCTGGCTTCCCTTCCCCAGATACTAAAAGAGAACAGAAATCTCTTCCTCCTCCCCTCCCTGACACAGTTTTTTAAAACACCAGACATTATCCAATATTGAGGTATAAAGCTAGGAATTTTCAAAGCTCATCAATTCTGTTCTAGAAAACTTTAACAACAGCAGCAATATTTTTAAACACCGGGCACAAAAAATGAGAATCCTATCGCTGCTTTTAGGAGAAATTGCAAGAAAGGTATCTGGCTGACGATTCAGTAGGGAGAGGCACTCTGTTACCAGAATAAGATATGCACTTGGTCCCATTTATTGCAATATATTTATAAAGCAAGGTAAAAAGCTTCTTCTGCAATCTCATTTCCAATTTCAGCTACCAGACAGTTATAGAAAGCAATATATAACAATTTCCTTAATCACAATTAATTTATAGTAATGTGTTATGGCCATATTCTCGCGTAAGCTTCTCACCTTTCAAATCATTGCATCTGTCTCTTCGTCCTCACATGGATTTTACAACATCACGTTTAGCTGACATCTCATCTGCGCAGAGGAAGGCAGCAGCGCGGAGAGCTGGAGCACCCCAACACCTACGGAGAGAGGAAGAGCGGGGACCTGCTGCAATCGGGGGAGGCTCATGTGCTCCTGTCCCTCGTCTTTCTGTCCCTCAGTGAGTGTCCCTCAGCCAGCTGCGAGCCTGCCTGTCTGGGCTGCCAGTCCCTGACTCAACATTCCCAGCATTCCCGAGGAGCTGGGTTTTCATCCGCGCTGAGCGGCCTGCCGCCGGGGGCAGCAGCAAGCTCCCTGGCAGCAGGCACAGCAAGAGAGCTGTGACAGCAGCAGCACACGTACCACAAGCCTGTGGCTTTCTCAGAGTATTTGTCTCTGTCCGTTCTTTGCACACCCAAGGGTTCCATCCCCACCCAGCAAATGTCTGAAAGGAAAGCACGTTAGTCATTGTGCAGCAGCCTAAAAATACACCTATGTCTGCGTAAAACTGCCGAGGCTAAATTGCTTTCTCGGCTCTATTCATCAAAGGCTAAAAGCGCTCAAAGACAGATGCTTAAAAGCATCGTGTCTAAAATCGGTTACTGTGTGTGCATACACACGCACACGGGAGAAAGAAATCTAAATCTGTATTTTGGCCTAAGTGTCAAAGTAATTAAGGAGATGTCCAGATTTGTTTCTGGGTTAAAAAAAATTAGCAGAAAAAAGGAAAAGTGGAAGATTAGCTGCTATATGAAGCCTGAAAGCCTTTTTCATCAGAAAACTGCAAACTGCATTGAAGAATTGCTCCTGAGGTTTTATTTATTTAGTTCGATATTAAGGGGAATGAGGGAAACATTCCTAAAAAATACCACTGACTTCTCATCTTAAGGAATGCATTTCTTTCGTCTTCCATTTTTCCCTTCTCTCACTATTGTATTTTCTATGGGTTTACTTGCTGTTGATAACAAGATATTGTAGCTGATCAACCTCAATCCATAGCTTGAAGGCAACTTCATACCTTACCCTCTCCAGAATTTCACAAATATATTGTATCTGCTCTTTCTTAATGTCATTGTTGTGACACTTCTTAAGACATAACTTCCTATCTGTAGTTGCCTTATTGTAACCTGCATCTTACCTCCTATCTTGCCCACATATGTACCTATATGTACCACTATTGAGAATCACTGATTAGGGCAGCTTTTATGGATTTTCTGTTAGAAATTAGGTCAAATGAAATTGGTTTCAACCAAACAGGTTTAAAAATAACATAACCCCTTCATTGCTATAGTTGCATTATCCAACATCAATTGAAAGTGTTTGCTGTTGCAAATATGTATTTGTAGATGCAACTATTCAAAACAATGCTAGAATCCAAATCATAGTAATGATAATGGGTTTTATTTTGCTAGGAAAAGGATATATATCTATGTACCTCAACTATATTACAATATAGGGCAAGTATTTTTCTGTGTTCAAAGTAATGGGACAAACTGTGATCAAAATGCAAATTTTAATCACTTTTCAAAGCTGTGTATTTACTTGAAGAGATTTCTGTTAAAATAGTTACAAAAATATGGAAGTGATGGACAGAGAAAAACAGTTCCTGGAGACACTTGACAAGAAAGGACGTGGTTTTGTATACAAATAATTGACTTGATCTAAAAAGCAAGCAGGAAGTAGGGTTTTTTTCTGTACTTCAAAAGGTAGCAAGTCTGCATCTGTAAGAAAATGGATAAATGCTGTAAAATGTGGGTCACCTAGCAATGCTTCAAAGCGCAAGAAATGTCGATTTTCAAAAGTTTAATGCTTAATTTGGATTCAGTGTGCAAAAAGAATATCTTGCAGAGCTGTCTCAGTATTGCTAATACCAATTCTGTCTCAGTACTGTTAATGATGACAGGACTTCTGTTAAAAGTGGTGTCAGCTGCTGTCAGTTTTTTTTAAACAGCTTATCACAGTGTATACCTCATATAGATGCAGAGACAGGAAGATCAGGTTCTGCTTCATCTTTTTGTGACTCATTCACTGGCAAAGGTTATGGGCCTTGTGACAGCCGCCAAAAAAGGGGATCGTTCTGACAAAAGACCAGTAGCCTAAGAATCCCCTTTCCAAGGAATAATAATTGTGGGAAGATGCCACAGAGCTACCATAAGGTTGCAACAACATTGCAATGAATTAGGCTTGCTATCATTCAATAAAGTTTGTAGGAGAATTAATCATAGACCATCTTGGAGCAGTAGACCATCTGCAGACGGACTGTCAGTACTGCTAATGCCAAAGAAGAAAATATACCCATTATGGACAAGACCATTTGGTATAGGTATTTTTTTGCAAAAAAATATATTTTGCCAAATTGTGTTGGAAATAATTATTGGAAGAAATGTGCAATTCAAATAAAGGGAATGATCAGAATTTTACAGATGATCTATTTAGTGTATTAGAGAAACAATACGTACCCAAACAACCTCACAGCCACATACTCCAAACCCTTGAATAATACTTATTCCTTACATTCAAGACAATACTGGAATCCCAATCCAAAGGGCAGGGTAATAATGGTAATATATACTTGAGAAGACCTACTTTGCAAGTGATGAAAGCTCTCCTTTCAGTCGAATGGTGGAGCATTTGTGTTGTCACTGGTGTTGTGATGCAGGTGGATGCCATTAAGCATGAAAAGAAGAAAGCCAGGTCATGTGAGTAAACTAGCATTTTTTTAAAAATGTAAAAAGTTCTGATATATGATTAACAGACTTCATTTTTAGCCAATTGTTAGAGGGAAGCAGTCAGTTACAAAATTTGAACAAGTGTTTATAATATACATGTCATGTGGTGGTTTATCTATGGATTACACTTTTCAACAATTTCTACCTTACAGGCATAAACACATATTTTTGACTAGTGTGTATGATTTTTTTCCGTGAAAATCTTTCTATCTTCAAAATACAGCATATTAGTAATTCTTCATGAGTATATTATATATCAATACCTGCAAAGAGCCCATTGGAATTAATAACAAAATTCCTTTAGATTTAAATGAGAGTAAGTTAGACCCTAAACAAATAAAGTACAGAAGAAACACAAATTTTAAAGTCTGCTATGATTTTACTCAACCTATGCTATACTGATTTCAGAAACAGGGAAGTATAAAACATGTATAGTCTTCTTGCAATTTTTTGGTTCAGTTTTTCTAAGTATAAATAATTTAAATTAACATTAGAAAACACATATAATGCTACTGATAGTACTCAGTTCCTGTGCCTCCCATTACGCTTCCCAACTCTTCTTCCGTGTAGTAAAGACATTTCAGCAGCATCCAGCTTCCTTTCATATTTTGGTGAAGATGTACGCTGTTCAGAACTTCCTTTTTTGAAAACAGAAATACAAATAGAAACGGAGCTCAGTCGCTACTAATGCATAACTGAGAGCAAACAACCACAGGTGTGTGCTTTAAAAATTGAGAAAAACGCATTTTAGCTTTATTCCCTTGAATCTGACCCTGATGTTTTCATCTGTGCCTCCCTAGCGGCTGAGTTGCTTTCAGCTTTAATTTTCTATTACGGAAGCCAAGTCAGTAGCATGATATAGCAGTCTCCTTTACTTTTTAAATAAAAATTAAAAGTTAGAAGTGACTTGGAAAAAACAATTCTGGCATTACATAAATATCATGTATGAGAAACTGAATTGCTTTCTCCCAAAAATAATAGAGCATGAATAGAAACAATGTAAAGGTATGAAGACAGAAGCATGGGACCTTCTTAAGGAGAAATATATACGATGATCAGGAGGGTCTGTCCCTGCGTTATGATGGTAAAAAACAAAAGTCTGTAAGGTAATACTAGATTAGAATATTACTAAAAAATTTAATCAGTAATCCTGTTTACCCTATGTTGCAGTAAAGAGTAAAATAAATGCGAAGATAGGCTGCTTGATAAAATTTAACTCTATATTGCATTCATGAGCACTTTTAAAGTTAGTTATAATTGTCCAGTAGAACTTTCTATCACACAATACTACTGAGATAAATTGCTTTGATAATAGTCAAAGAAAGGGATGTAAGGGATTTATTTTGTGGAAAAGAAAATAAGTTATGATGGATGTTGGTCCTCTTCATTCATTTTAACAGCTGGTTCCCAGCAAAGATCAAATCAGCAAGTAACCTTCATAGCGCGAGTACTTTTCAGTTGGTAAGATCTGAAGAGAAGAAAATTTATGGAAGTGTGCAAGAAAAGAAGATATTTTCACGCAGGGTATACTCATATCTCTGGAAGAAAAGAAGAATAATCTGCATGATTTAAGCTGAAGGTTACAGAATAGATGTGGTGATCGGACTTGGGGTGATCGGACATGGGGTAAGCATGTGAACTGAAACCATTTTCCAGGATGAGGTCCTATTAGTGTAATCTATGGAGGTGTTTTAGTCTCAGTCAGTAATTCATAGGACAGCTCTATTTCCTCTTTATCAGCTCAGATACCTGCCTACAGATACCTGTTAAATTCAGTCATAAAATGGTTTCCACTGGAAGTTATTTCATTCTTTACTGTCCTTATGACAGATCACCAAAGTCTGCTGTCTTAGTTTTCAAAATCCTTAGTATAATTTATTTAATTTTATCTCAAAATGACACATGCTTTACAGAGCATGGGGAAAATGTTACTTAAGGTATACATGAAAGTTTAATACATTATTGTGGAATTCATTGTGGAATACATTACTGTGCAATTCAAAAAAGGAAAGTGGATGCTTTTTTGGCAATTGCATAATTAAAGCAATTTATTGTGCACTGCATTGCTAATCTAGTCAGGATAGAAATAAAGTTACCCTAGCATGTTTTCTTAGTTTCACTGTTGCAAATAGAGCAAAAGTAGCAAATTATTTTATAGTGAAAATATCCAGTTCATAGAACTCCTGCAGCTGCCACATCCCAAAATGCAGATATTAATAGGCTTTTCTATCAACTGTACAGTATGTCAGAGTCCTAAAAATATTTCTTGCAAAAATTCAAACTCAAGTGGCCCCTAACAACATCTAGTGAATCTAGTTTAAAAAAATCTTGAATTAGATTTAACATTTTAAGATCTAAAATTTTATCAATGGTACTTTTATTTAAATCTCGCTGCATCTGTTTTATGGGAACACAGTATTAGCCGCAATACAATATTGTACCCATCACGCTCAGTGACTATGCTAGTGCTGCTGCTTAACAAGCAGTGACTAGTGAGCCATAGGCTCCAGGTAATATTTTTATGTCAGTTTGGACACTATGAAGTTTAAATCCAACGGACATTTCAGTAAGCTTTTAAGTGCATACCTTATTCCTAGAAAGTAGGCCTAGATACAAGCAATTCTACTTAGAAGCATCAGCGCGAGGCACTTCATCTGAAGCACTCCTCAATACCCCAGTTTTATGAAGCTGAGAAGATCTCCTTCCCTACATGTGTTCTCAGCCGCTGCAGCTGACAGGTACAAACAAAATCAGGATTGTAGGGCAGTTCCCTCAAGCATGCTGTCTTTTCTCAGCAAAGCTACAGAACGGTTGTCCAGTAAGTGAACATTTTGCTTGAGAAACCTTCTTCTCTGGTTTTAAAGAGCTGGGTACTGAAGCCTGAGTCACTGCCATTATCACATTTACATGGTAGAAGGATTTGAACAGGAACTGAACTGCTTAAACTTGTTAGATCTTGCTCCTCAAGAGTAGTCCCAAAATGGAAGTCAAATTCCCATACTCAGTAGCTCCCCATTAGGTCAAATAAAGTAAAATAAACTGAAAAGAGTAAAAACTAACACCCTTGAATAAGCACTTCAAACCGAAAGTGAATACATATATAAAAGGTAGCAGAGGATCAAGCTAACAGTGAATCTGCAGATGCTTCACTACTCTAGTACTAGTTGTGGATTCTGATGAGGAACAGCATGTCCGACAGAGTACCAAGTCCAATATGCCTGATTATGGAAGGCCAATCCAGCTAACATTAAAGCTACTTATCAGTCAATAACTGACATTACAAAGAAGGCATGAGGCTCACAAAACTGTTGTAGAGCTCCCACGTTTGTAAGAGGAGGACTTGACAGTCTTGTATCTGTTATTCTGTATAGACATTTATGCTGAAGGGGATTTATAAAATTACTATTTTGAGATAGTAACATTTTATATATATTTCACATTACTTTATGGGCTTACACAAAGTACAAAGTCATGGGGAATTAAGTTCCATTTATCTAATATATTACTTTAGCCAATTTACAAATGTTTTTACAGGTGCATTTACACCTGTACTAGTATTTCTCCTTCATATTTTTGCATGAAAACATCAAAAAATACTCCAAAACCCAAGTTCCTCAGTGAAAAACTATGATGCAAAGGCTCAGGTTCTCTCAGTCTTCAGTTTTATTACAAAGTGGCAGAAATTTTAAGAAAATTTTCAAAATACTCTGAGCTATGCTTGGGTCTATAGCTAAAACATCAAGGTTTTTTCCTCCTTTCATGTTTTATAATTCTAGTTTGGGAATATTTTAAGCTATCCAACATTCTTTAATTTTAAATTTGTTTGTTATACATGGAGTTATGCTGTATAAAATACCATCCAGAGAACAACACAACAATGTTAGATTTCTACCAGTAGCAATACATTTTTGCCTCACATAGAACCTAAGACCAGATTTTAAGGAACCGTTATTTCTGTAATTGGACAGTTGTCTTACGCTCCATAATTTCCACTGAAGTATGTCTTAATTTCATTGTCTAATTCTCATATTATTGTACTGATAACTTTTAGAAAGGGATCTCTTACACTTAACAGCACTGGATTTCACACTTGTGATTTAGATTCTTGTAAGTGCTGTAATGTAGAAGAGCAAATGGTACGTGCCATTCTGAATACTTCATTTATGTTCTGATCTTTCAAAACTTAAGGAAAGTTTAATATAAGTTTGAAGGAACCTTTTATGTTGCTATAATTAAATATCAGTATTTCTATGATGATTGTCTATTACTCTGACCTGATGAAATATCAGGGCTTCTCCCACATTTGTTTAAAATTTGGCCACTGTTTGAGGATATGACTTCAAATGATTGTGTCAACTTATCTTACCAGTTCTGGAATTAAAGAGATAAAGGTCTTTTTCTGATTAACTTCTCATTTAGAACAAGCCCTGTAAGCTGCAGGTATAGTAGCACATTTAATTACCCCTCTCTGGCATCCAGACCAAATGGCGTAGAATGGTCTGGATTGATACTACTAAGCTCTCTAAGCTCCCAAAATAGGGTAGTCCCATGTAAATTGTCTATTGGGAACATACTCTAACCTACACTGACTTCCAAAATATGCTGAGAACGGGGAGAGAGGGAGCTGGTCTAGGCCAAAACACGATAGCTACTGTTCTATCAATTGAATAGTACCAAAAAATCAAGTTTCAGTGCCAAGAAGTGCGTCCTGACCTTGTTTAATTTACCAGCATAAACGTAACTTTAGATGAAATTCTTTCTTACTGTCCCATTGATTATGAAGGCATTCTTTTCCTCTTTCTCCAGAAGCATCTAATAAGAACATCCTCCTCTGTACCTGATACATCGCAACAAAAAAAAAAAGCCTATTTCAATACTGAGGGTTGCAGATGAAGCACCTTCCCTGGGTAATTTAGATATAGGGATCAACTCAGTATCACCTTTTTTGCATTGTTCCATTCTCAGTATTACATCCTATTCCACTAGTATATTTGTTGATTATCTTTCCTAGAATGAGTAATTTGTGATTTCAGTAATTGAGACACAACAATGTACTGTAATAGAAGTGTTTTTTAATGTATGTAAAAATAGTGGAAGTCTACATTAAATTGGACTTCCTGTGAGTTCTTTATCTCTTTATTAAGTTACATACTGAACTGATATAATATGAGCATATTTTGTTTACAGAACTGCTAGGTTATTATAGAAATGTTGTTAAAGCAGGTTATTGTGACACACACCACAGTGAAGATCACACAACAATGTAACCTGGAGAGACAAATCACTGCGTTTCTCTGCTTAAGCATGGACTTGAGTTAATCAGTGCCCGGGAGTATCATGGTGTTGATTTAGTAAGTGTTTTGTGCAACTACTATTGTGCAATCATAGTGCATAGTGCTAACAATAGATTAACGTTACAATTTGTGTTGGAAAAGAGAAAAAAGAGGGCTTGTAAGTTAAAAGAGGGAGAAATGTTTTCCAGTTGTCAGCTTGGCATAACATAAAATTTCCCTACAAATAGGTACAAAATGGCTGCTAAAGTACAGGAATTTCTCATCGTCAGTCTGGCACATCTATTTCTAGTAGATTGCAAATCTAAGCATATGCATTTTGTGAGCATAAGTATGCCTGAGGTGTGACTGTGCAATGAAGGAGAAGGTGGATCTCATAACATAGTTCTTTCAAATTGAAGTAATCCTCTTTCTTTGTTATCACTTAATAAAACATTGTTTAGAGAAAAAAATCCATATATGTGATGCTGCCTAATCTCCTTTGTCCATTTGTGGGCTTTCTGATTGTTCAATTGACTCTGTTGGAGGAGTCAATTAAAATCAAGGAAAAAAAGGGGGAAAAAAACCTTAAAGCATAGTGGAAATCACTAATAATTTTAATTCTTTCAGACCAATTCTGGTTATGTACTAAATATACCATAATAATGTTAATGTCCACATAATTTTTCTTCTTTAGCATATGGACTTAATTTTAGGAAGAAAACTTATTCCAAGATGCTGGAAAGTGACAGAAAGCTCAATAAATAGAAGGCAAAAATGAAGCCCGTAAACAGCTGTTGTTCTATCCTTCCCCCACCTTTAAGGTGGAAGAAACACGTACACTCCTGTCAATCCATTAGCATTTAGTGGTACAGTATTCCTTTGGCAGATATGAAAAAATGCAGGAGAAAAGCATCATCTCTGCTGAAGGGGTTAATATCAGTTAGAAAACAAAGGAAGCCACATAGAAGTGTTAAGGAGCAGATTCAGAACTTCCAGAAAAATCAGGGGTTAGAAACAAACAGAAGTACTAATACAAATTCTTTAGTGAGATTACCGGATAGACGAAGAAATATCTTTGCAAAATTTCTACAGGTTTATCGGCCACAGAGAAGATAAGAGAAAAGCAATGGAAAACCTCACAAACAGCTTAATTTTTGACATATTAAAACTGCTTTTGCTCCTTCAGGATGTAAAACACCGTACATATAAGTGAAACTATATTAAATGTTTACTAGATTTCTCATGTTGGGATAAAGGAGTAGTTTGCCATGCAATATTAGATTTATTCTGAAAACTTTAGGGCAATTGGAAAACAACTATGTATAGCAAAAGGCAGACAGGCAAACCATGTGTTACAGCAGTGGCAGCTACCGTGAAGGGGAGGTTAAATGCATTAATCACTGAAGTATAGCTCAATTTAAAAGATTTTTATAAGCCATGAAAGATCAGGCTACAATATGGAACATCAGTCCTTGATCTCTGAGCAGATTGTGATACACCAATGTTGTATGAGCACAGTATATTACCATTTTTAATATGAACGGAGGAGCCACAGTGATACTAGGATAAAGCAGGAGGTGGTAATTACAGCCAAAGTATTTTTAATAACCTTTTTCTGCTCCTTATTTATATGTACTTTGGATTTTCCAAGATATATTTTGATTTCCTGCTTTCCTTTATTTAATACCTTAAACAAGCAGTTTTGAAAAGGAATACAACTGAAAATGAGTAGAAATATTCTCCATCTCTAACAATTGGTCTAAGAAAAGGTATTACCTCTCTCCACAAACCTTGTCTCACTGGAAATATTTTGCCTGTTTTCTTTCAGGCAGTTCATGAAATTTGCATTTTTGGTATTGAGTACATTTGCAGTTTTAGGATCCTAAACAGCAAATACTGCCTGTGCTTGACAAACAGAAGGATTAATTTAGAAATGAAAGGGAATCAGAACAAAACTATTTTGTCGTCTTTAATGAGGAAAAAACCCTATGAACACAGGAGTGTAACTAGAGAAAACAAAGTATTTTTGATGTGATAATTATTTCATTTATAATAGTTTACACTAATACTAGTCGGAGAAATACATGGTATCTAAACACGAAAATGTTATGTCACTGTGGTTTTGCAAGCAAAGAACTATAAAGCAAAATAACTACTTAATTCTAGAGATTTTTAGTGATTTTCTTCCTAACTTTTGCATAATTTACCATAAGACTACTTTTTCTAACAAGACCCAAAAATTACTGCTATAGCTAGATATGAGTAGATGCGAACTGCTATTGAAGTTACTATACTAAACTGAAAATGATATAAGTACTGTACTAAAGTAATGGGAATTTATTGATTTATATAAGATGAGCTTCTGGCCTGGTGAGGCCTGATTGAGGAAAAAATGTTGCTATGTAATATTAACACAGTATAATAGAATACATAATGTAGCTCTCCCCCTGTATAGATTATTTTTTAGCTAATATATTAAGGGAGTTGTTTTCTTTCTTTTGTTTTTTTGGAAAACAGTTAAAATGGATTTATATAAAATATCTTGGAAGACAAAGTTTTATTTGTCACTTTCTTTCTGTGTTAAAATGAGCATACAAAAGAAAATAGCACAGTCATACAAAAAATACGACAAAAGGTAGGGTATTTTTAGCTTCATAGCTAAGCAGCTTGCTTGAACGTATTAGCATTTTTGAAATGGTTTGTAGTTTTGTCATATTCAGACAAATGGTCAAAAATGATGTAATATTTGACTCTTTTCAATGATATTGAAGGAGAAGAATATATTTTATCAGTTCAGTCTGTGCATCTAAAGTTAATGGGAATTCTACAGATCACACTGAAAAGCTGTATTTTTCCAGGTCATACCAGAAAACTATTTATTACAGTGTTTCCTCTGTCAGGAGCAAATCTTAACTGCTTCTTCTCGTAGCGGTTGCGGATTCAGAAGTTGAGGTGGCTGCTTCATCACCCTTCTTAGTACTTGTAGCACAAGAGAGTCCATTTGTATGTGTAGTAAAGAGTCCTATTCACACTAGTGTTTGCTAGCATGGGCTGTTTTATTTTTTGATTATTTCTTCTCCTCTGGGGGCATGTTTCTTTTATCTGTACTCTGAATGACATTTCACCAGATACTCTTTCAAAGGACAGCAGTTCCGCTTTGGATAATAAGAACCACTTTTAAGAGAGTTCTCTTTCCATTTAGACACCCAAATAAGGACAAGGTTTTTGAAAACAGCAAGCATACTGAACTTTAAAAGATCTGATCCTTTCTATGGGTTTCTGTAAACTGTGTTCAGGTAACACCCTGTGCACTTAGTGAAATTTGATACTGGAATTTGGCTATCTGGACAGAGAGAGATTAACCAACTTAAATGCTATTTGGGGTTTCATAAAGATTTTCCATTCTTTATGTGCATTTTTTCACTACTACTGAGTGATCAAATACTGTAATTGAAGCCTATGATTTAATTAATCCATATGCTTCATGAAAGCAGTTGGCTAAAAGTGGATTATGATGTATATTACACATTAAGGACTTTCTCAACTCCAATTCCAAATTCCCTTTCAGAGGTCATGAGTATAGCTTTTAGCGTTCGCCGTTACCTAAAATATTCTAATTTGAATGTAATTTAAGTCCACAGTGTTCCACTGGACCTCAATACAGGCAAAACTAGTTTTTATACAAAAGAACTATAGCTTTTATAAGCTTGATCTTAATCCCAGATAAAAATCCAGCCCAAATATTCCAAATACTGGGAAGTTACAGGAAGATGCATCATACTGGAAAGAAAGAGTTATTTTCCTCTCCCCATCTTTGTTTCCCCCGACAAAACAAAGCAATTACTGAAAGTACTTCCCCTTATTCAGTGGAATGGCTCTTTACTTCTGTATTCTTGTTACAGAGCAGAGAATATAGTGATCCACACTGTATTATAAGGAATAGAAGTGAAGAAAGAAGATCAGGCTTAAAAAGGATTTAGTCTGGCATGACAGCAGGTACTCAGGAATGTAAGGTAAGTCCAGGTTGTTTGCACATAAAAAAACTAGATCTTCTAGACCTCTAATACTGGCACACTTTCTATGGAACTTTCCCATAATATGCCTACTACTAACATGGGTAAGGAAAAATGTCCACTAGCAGATGTTCTGTTTATGCTCTTTCTTTCAGGGCTCCTACCTGCAATTAATTTTTTTTTGAGTTCTCTGTAATATTAGGATGTCCAAAGGCTATTAATCTTTTGGGTCCTTCTCAGACAGCGCTCCCATCTCCTTACACAATATGCCACTTTGGTTGCACTGCAATACAGTTTTTCCTTTCGTTGCCAAGCTACATTCTTTGCTCTAGAGTAGACATTTTTTTTTTCTTCTTGAGAAGCTGCAGGTTGTTGATTTTTCATAGTCTTCCTCCTCCTCCTCACAGTTTGTTTGATAAATACACCGCACCAGCAACAGTAGCCATGGAGCTGAATGATGCTACTTGCCAGTTACCTCCTGTTGTGATAAAGCCAGCAGGAATATAAAAGCACAAAAGAATGCCTTTAAAAGAAGAGTAATTTTCTTAAATATTGAGAAGTGGCTCTCTTAAGATAATACTTGCAATCAGCACCCAGCATGTGCAACAGCCACATTCTAGAAGGGAAAATTGGCTGCCTCAGAGAGTTCAGCATAAAGCAGACGGTTGGGGTACTGTAGTTCTCCTACACTAAGTTATTAAAAGACAAACCCTCTATGCAACCGAAACTCAAACTGAGGTGCTCCAAAAATCACATAGTTCTTATACAGAACAGAAAATAGTTAAAATCTGCATGTTGCTATTTAAAATTTAAGCTCTGATCACCAAACCCATCCATATTAATTTGCATGTATTAGAGGATATCACCACACGTACCTTAGAGATGTATCTTAGAGATGCTTTCTTGTAGATCAGCCTGCAAAGTAGAACACTTTCAGATGCACAGAAATGAGTAAGATGTATATAAGTAGAATAAAATAAACTAAGAAAGAAGAAATGAAGTGGCGGGGAATGGGGTAAAGGCCAGGATAAAGTACTGCACTAATTAAAATTTGTATTTGTACAAGAAAAAAAAAACATATTGCAATGGAATTATGGTAGTGGTTATGAAATAGATATTTGAAAAGCAAATGAAAGCTACTGAGCTACTGATGAAGTATGCCACCTTAGTCCAATTCCAGCAATGGTCAGCACTTTAAATACAGAAGTGATCCCTATACCTATCACCTTTAGCAGTCAGTTTTAAATGGAACTTAGGGTAGAGTAGTGTCTCTGAGTTTGCTATTTACTTCTTATAGTAGAATCCAAGGTGGAGCAGTATTCCCAAGGCTGCACATTTCCTGGGCTCAAAAACTAGAGCTTCTCCCTTGCAACTGTTCCTAGTGCCTACATAAGTGTTGTGCAGTGCTATTTGTTATTGAAGAAACAAACTGATGATTCATTCATTTTAAATTCTGAATTTCTCTACATTTTTTCCCTTTTTTCCAGAAGATATTCATTTTGTACTCTGATTTTGAAGGGAAGCTGTGTACAATTTAAAATTGTCCGAAACATTTCAGTGTTTATATGCTGTTACGTATTTTTGTTATGCAAAAAAGTAGACAAATCTCAAACATTAACTTACTGGAAGTGTTATTTTTGGAGGAAGTCATTTAATGTGTTGAATACAGATTGTCGGGGGGGGAACCTTCCTCACAGCCCATCACAAATTAATTTCATATGCCATTCATATTCGATGAGTAGCAAGACTGAAGATAGTTTATTTTATCATGATAACATTAATACAGATTTAAAAATAAAGATTACTCTCTGGAATTAATATGACAGTTCTATCTCTGCTTTATGACTGCTCAAATGAAGTGAGGAGTACAGTGACACTTCATTTAGTAAGAATTGCCTCTTTTTAAGAGTTCTACTTTAAAAAATAATAATAATAAACCTTATCATGCCAGTGAACAGGAACATATTTATTTTTTCCTGAATAAATACATTACAAGTATTTAGTTTTCTTCCTAAAGGTATAGTCTTTTTTTCCCAGTTGACAAATATTTTTTGAAATATTCATTCTGTGTTATTCTGTCATCTGACAATAGGATCAGCAGAAAAGTAACTCCTTCTTTTGAGGAACTGCTTCTTCACGTAAAGTGCAGTGCTGTTGCAGATCAAGAGTTTTGATGTAGTCTCTTCTGGCTCTCACAGCACTAGTATTAGTCTGTCCTCGTTATGCCTAGTCTATATTTTAATTTCTGCTTTATGGGGCATTGGCAGAATTCATCTCATGAAAAAACGTTTTTAAAAAAAAAAAATCTCTATTACAATGACAGAAACGAGGGCATAATCTGACGTGCATTTCTTTAACAGCAGTGCCAGGTTTAGCACTCCTTCCTATCCATCTACTCACTGCCCTACCCATTCATGTATGCGGCTGCACCACAGTTCTGTCCGTTTTGCTGCCACAACTGTTTGTATGATGAAGATCAAGAAAATGATCCAGCTGAAAATTACCCACCAATTTCTCCTTCCCTTTTCTTTTCCACACAAAATTTTTCAGTCGGATAAGTTCTCAGTCCAGTTCAACATGTGACAGCATAAAAACACTTATACTGGCACACAGAAGAGAATAGCAGTGAATGACAAGGTAAAATTGCCATTGAATCTCTCATCATAGCCAAGGAATTTTTCTCTTTCAGCCTGGTGAGAAATGCCTGGCCTGGCTGTATGAGAAAGCTTCTCATGTCCAATAGCATCAACCTAGAAGTCTTTATAGTTGAAACTTCAGATACTAGAAACCAGAACTCAGAAAAAATAAGGTGCTGTTTCAGATGAAGAACAGCACTGTAGATTCATGTAATAATTATCTGTTAACCTCTGCTGCTCTAATGGTATAATTATACTTCTTTCACAAATACAGTAAGCATGCTTCTGAGCTATTTTAAAATTTCCTAGTTTATTTATTTACATTTCCAGTCTGTTCATGAGTCATAACTTGAGTCGGTATATATGTAAATAATGTTGATATTAAATGCATTATCTCTCTAGGAAAAAGGAAGAATTCTAATTAAGAAAGTGCTGTCATACAGTTCATTAGATAAATTAACAGTATAGTAGAGAATAATATATTTTTAAATATAAACATTTATGTAATTTCAGTAAAAATTCCTTATTTATGTGAGGAAAATAGCCTCTATCAGAGAGGTAAAACCATTGTTTTTATCTGACCTCTGTGATAATATTCAAGAGGATGCTGAATAAAAAAAAAATGGAAATGGGAGTTCTTAAACATCATTTCCCTTTTTTTCTTCCTTTTGTACATACCTAGTTTGTAACAAATGAAGACTCATCAAAGCGTATAGATCTTGTATGTACTGCAGCAACTAGACATTTGGTTTCGTCATCTGAGGGGAAAAAAAAAATCTATTTATTGATTAGCCCGAGTCTTATATTTTAGATAGTGTTATCATTCTGTTCACTTAGATGCCAGTGGTTTCCAGCCAATCCATTGCATGATCTGCTATTATACAGAAGTGGCATATCCTCAGGACAGTAGAGGGCAATAGTGATTCTTTCTTAGCTGCAAGATGGTAAGCATTACATAACAGAATTAGCATCTTCAGTAACAAAAAATGGCCTCCTGCCTATAGCAGAGCTCCTTTTACTAAGTGATTATATCAGAAGGTCTCAGAGTTTCAGTCACATTCAGTATATTGGTTGGCTGGGTTGTAAACATAAATAGTGCCACAAATCCAGAACATTTTCAATCTAAACTGGGATAAAGTATAACAGATGGATGTAGAACACAGATGGAAAGAGGGAGTAGAAAGACTTCATTGCCACAATCCACATCATACTTGTTACAAAGATAAAATAGCTCAGTTTCTGAAGCAACCAATGCAGTATTTCTTGAGCCAGAGGCAACTCAAGTAAATCAGTTGCTCAGCAGATTTAGTGCTCAGCAACTTGTTCTGTGCTTTTGGCAGTGAACTGTCCCATTGCCCATATTTTTCTGGGCACACCACTAAGGAAACAATAATCTAACATATTTGAACAAAAATCTTATCAAACAGTTTAATAATACTGCCCTACTTTGCAAATGGAAAACTGAAGTAGAGAGGGAAAAGGTTACTCTCCCACTATGCTGGAACAGCAATGAATGTGTTTCAGCTTCTGGCCATATGGCTGTTTCATAGACCATCTTTGGACTTTCTATTTGAGCGTTTTTGGCAGTACATTAGTAGCACAACATCCATCTAGCTCTGTATTTTAAATCCCTAAAACCTAGCCAAAAAGCAGACACATACACATATACTCAGCTAAGAATAATCATACAAAATTTCAGGAGAAATATTTTTAATCACTGTTAGAAACAGAAGCAGTCATTATCATGTAGGTGTTGCAGCCTTTTCTTTTGCGTCTTTACCAGTACTTCTTCGAAACTTATACTGCTCTGGCAAAGATCCCATTGAAACCAAGTTATTTGCTATTTAGTGTGGATAAGGGTGGCAGAACTTGTCTTGTTCTTACTACTTACTACTATGATCCAATAATATATGCTTCTGATATTAGCATGTATTGTAAAAATGAACTTAAAAACATTAGGTATGACATAATAGCATAGAAGACCCTTTCAGAAACTTAAAATTTTTGATAACTTGCAAAGATCTGCACAAGTATGAAGCAATTTCTTGTAGATATTAGAATAATTGCTGGGATATTTCATTTTTTCCAGAGTATAATACAGTAATGCTATCAGGTGTATGTTTGCATTGCAGAAGTATAGAAAAATCATTGCAGGAGAAAGACTAGACTGGCTTAAGCCACAGTAAGCAACATGATGATTTGTTGTTACACTTGTCATCACAAGTTCAGTTGTAGCCAGATAAGTGTATTTTTCTTTAAAGCCTACAACAACATTTCTGAAAGCTATGGCACAACATTTTTTCTCCTTTTCCTAATAAAACTCCTTTGCCTGTTCAAAAGGAATATCCTGAATTACTGTTGTTCCAATATGTTTCTATTCAAGCTTATCTAAATTAACAGCACCAAGCTTTCAGAACCAACAGAAAAGAAATGTGATACATACTTATATATGTTTATGTGAAGTATATAAGTGTATGCTTCATATATACTTATGAAGACATCCCCATATATATTTTTTCTATATGGCTATATGTGTATATATACATATGTACACACACACACACATATATATATATAAAGCTTTCATGGTAGAAACAAACAGTTGGCAAAGCTTATTCATGCAATGGGATTGAATCATAAACTGTTCAAGAGATAAGGCAAAGATTCAGGCTGTTTTCCTAATTTTCTGCAAAACAATTATTGTCAAATATAACAAACACTCTCTTCAAAGATTAATAAGGATTATTTCTAAATGAATTTACATCTTCAGAAACTCTAAAATACATATGAAAATAGCCATACGCAGCAAGTAGCATTTATTGAGATCTGTTAAAGTTACTTGGAAACATATTCAAGTCCAAACTGCTTTACAAAGCAAGTTGCAACTTAGGAGCTTTGCTCATAAAACTTGACAAAAGAGGAAACTTATAGGAAATAACAGAGAAAGTATTTCATCTGCATAGGCCATCATTTTCTTGTTTGTTAATTCTCCATCTGTTTTGTTGAACTTTCTGTTCTTCAGCTATACTCAGCAGCTTGAGAGGTTAAAAGAAGACAGATAAGGATGAAAACAAAACATTTCTAATTCTAAAGCCCTTGTTAAATTTCTAGGGGAAAAAAAAATCAGTGTAGTTGATGGCTTTTGAGCTAAACCAATTTCTGCAATTATTTTAGTCGGAGCTGAATTTGCTGTTACTGCTTTGGTTAACTTTTTAATGCCCCATAAGTCAGTCAAAGATTTACCAAATATTGCACACAATAGGAAAGAAGTCCGAAAAATTTCTTAGAAATAGACCGCTTAGGGCAGAGTTTAGAAATTCTTTGGAATCTATGATGTTTCAGCTAATGCTGACCTTAATTACAACTGTGAAAAGCTGAAGGAGGGAAGGCAAAACTACAATGAAACTTTTAATTTGGAGCATTTATGACATGGTACCAGGCAATTCATTCACCATCACTGTGTAATCTGTAATGTTAACAATATATTTTTAAAATGCATTAAAAAAAATCTACATCCCCAACAGAATTCTTTGTACAGGTACAGGGACTGCCAAATATGGCAAGGAAAAAGGACAATCACATCTAGTTTTTTTAGGCTTAGGATTTAATACTCTAACCAATGGCCATAAAGAAAAGAACTGTCAAACAAACAGAAACCCAAGAGATATATAGAAAGTTGTGCTGACTAGAGATACAAGTTTTTTCTTTATATTCTCCTTGCTCTAGATAATGCAGCAGGTGAAGTTTGCAACAATTTATCACCTTCTCCCAAACATCCACATGAATCCAATCACATGTACAGATCAAGAGTGAAGGATAAGAAAGAACATGGTGAAATTTTGGGAGGAAACCAGATATTGATAAAGGAAAGGACAAGAAAATACAGAAATGCTTACAGAAATACCATTGTTTACAGTGTAGAGAGAAAAGGGCAGAGAAGGGAAGTTGGTAGAAAGTTCTACTCTTCTATCCCTCAGTACAAATACCTTTATAGTCACCTGTTGATCTTGTAGTCAGATTTTTCATAATCAGATTAGCAAAAATACAAAACCAGCTCAAAAATTGTTGTAGATACGTTGCTTATTCTTGTTCATGTCCATATTTGCTTCTTATTCTTTATTAAGATGATAGAAAAAGAGGAAACCTACATCACCTTTTGCTGTTTGTAGCAAGCCAGAAGTGAATCTTGTCAAATACATATGCATTTTCTAAGGATCCTGGTCTTCTCTACTGAGGACTGCAGTAGCATTCCCATGTAATCATCTAAACTAGGCTACACCTGAAGCTTCACTGTGTGATTCACTTCACACAAGAGCCTTTTGGCTTCCAATCACAGATGCACCCATCTTCCTTTATAACGCAAAAGAAGAGTGCTGTGATCTGGTTAGTTCACCTTACAAAGCTTCTAAATACACAAAATAGACCACACGTTCCCTAAAGAAGACAGTCCTATTTTAACTTTTTTCTTTCTGAGTCATGTTACAATAAAGTGCAATATCTGTATTTTTGCTATGTGTTCCCACTGACTGTTTTAGCATATGTAAAATTTCTACAGCTCCCCCTTCCCAATCCAAAACAACTGGAAAAAATACACGAGACATTAACTGTTTTGAAGACCAAGAGATTTTTAGCATGTTATCATTGTACAGTAATACCATGTCATAAAAGAAAGCAAGGTCTCCTTTAGTAACATTTCCCATTTTACCATAAATGGATATGAAATTTAAAGCGAGATAAATGACAATCATCTCATCATCTATTTATATTTTGATTATTTTAGTTGAGAGTAAAAATTAACTCACAGCTGATTTCTCAAAGCCATGTAGATTCTAACTAATGTTGTTATTCAGAATTTGTGATGCTTATTTAAAGTCTACTGTTTTTCTGATATTACAGAGCTGCATTCATTTCCTATAAAGAAATAAGCTTCCTCATACTTTCCTTCCCTTCCCAAGCTGAAGAAGCTATGCAACTCACTATTAAGTTTACTCCAAAATCCCTGCAGATTTGCTTTTAAATCTTGAACCCAGGAAACTCCAGAAGCTGCAAAGTAGATCCATTACAACATGAACCTATGCTTTTTCTTTTCCTTGGGGATTTTTTGGAATACTCTCTCTGCCTAAGATCTAGAAATCAGAATGGTTCAGACTGTGAGTAAGTTAAATCTTATCCCAATAAGCCAAAACAATATACCAGAGAGTGATGAAAATATAGTTACTAGCATTCATTTTGCTAAAGCTATCATTTTCTTTTATATCTGTGCAGCTGGTTTGATTGCTGGTTTGATACCCCTTCTGGTATAGCAAAGGATTTTTTTCTCCTCTTATTCACCACTGCTTGTTTTGGCCACTCTGCTGTTCACTGTGAATTTAAGATGACATTCTGAATTTTTGAAATTCAATATGCTTTTACTATATTAGTGTTTGATTTACTAAAGCTGTTTCTTACTTTATGATAATCATTCATCTTTGATAGAGAGTAAAAACAAACATCATTACTGTTTCAATTATTTGGTTACTATTTTCTGATATGTCTTCTTTAGGGTTTGACTGTTTTAATTTGGCTTCCATATATCTAATTCCATATTGGTTTATTTCTTCTGAGAACATTTTTTGCTGTCCTCACAGCAGATATTAATTTTATATCTGCTCTGAGATATTTATCTTACTACATAAATGTTTCTGCAAGGTAGTGGAACCTATTCGGTTCACGTGGGGCAGTTACTCTGCATGAAGTTGAGGAATTCATCAGTGCCAATATTATGATATCTCTATCCCAGAGAAGGCTCCTTCAAGAAAAGTAATAAAGGACTTGACAGCCTATTGGATTTTTATAACAGGAGAAAAAAAAGAGAGAGAAAAAAGTAAGAATCAGGCTCATTAACTGCAAATTTGTTAGACCTGAAGCAAAAAACTCTTAGTTGTCAAAAGGATAATCCCAAGATGCTTGCCTTGTCTTAATTAAACACAACACAGGCTGATACAATGCAGAGAATTTACCTAAACTCCCTGCCATACAATGAATTTCTGCCTAGGCATGTAAAACTCTTTGAAATTCTCTGCAGCTTGCAAATTGTACTGAGCAGTTGTCAGATTTCTGCATAATCCATTTCAGTCAAGACTTGAGAAGAGGCTCATTTGTAAGTATTTTGCAGGAGAGACTTTCCTGACAAGAATAAAACATTAAGTGGAAGTCTTTGCTTTCATAGTGTGTTATTATAAACCATACCAAAACCCACTTTTAGGAAAAAAAAAGATGATACATCTTTCAGAAGAAACACTGGCCCGTCCTCAGCTACTATGCTGATCATTAATAATTTCATTCTAAAAATTCCAAACTTGATGCTACATATTAGCATTACATAATTAACATTCTAATCTTATTAACAGACAATACTGTTATTTTAATGCAAGCTTTATTCTTGCCCCATTTGATGGGAAATAAAGTGTGTGAGAAATGAGGCGCTCACATCTTTTTTGGTTTTTTGGACAATCACTCTGTATGACAGTATAGCACTGAGTTTTGGTTTCTTTGCAAGTAAGGATGTAGAAACAAAACACAGTAAACTCTGCAGCCACTCATGTACTTCACTTTGATCATAATCCATTCCTTGCTTGATAATCTTTTGTCTTACTATGCAATATTTTCTATTTCTACACTTTGTATCTATTCTCTGATAACAGTAACAGTACACATAAATCCCTTTTAAGTCACACAAACTTTCAAATAAGGAGGTTTCTGATGGGTTTGAGATTTTTTTCATTTAAGACTGCCATGTGAAGAAACAGGATGGGAAATAATGGTGACAAGAACCTTATATTGCTGTATGAAATTTCAGAGTACCATGTGTCCTGAACAAGCAAAAAATAGGTAAATATATTTTGCTTTCTGAAGCAAAATTTTCCTCAATTTCCCCCTCCCCCCCCAAATGAGGCTATTGGAATATTTGGATAAATACGTAATCTCTGAACAACTCCTAAAAACGACGATGCACAAATGCTTGAAAAGTATTTACAGCAGATGCTGTAAAGCCAAAGAAGCTAATTAAAGAGTTTATCTAAATAGGGAAGTAAAATTCACTGTCGGTCTGAGACAGTGCAACTCTACCAGAGCACTGGCCACTTTTGCCACCTGTGAATTTGGCTGCAACACAATCACATTCATAAAGTTGAAGGTTGCAGAGGAAAAGACTATTGTAGGCTTCAACTTATATCAATTTGGGTGGTTTACTCCTAAGTTTTTCTTGCCACTTTAATGTTGTTCAGTAATGCATTTGCAGTAACATATTTTCATTACATTTTTAATGTGCTTCTTGATGTTATATGTACTGTATGTATTTCAAAACTTGAAAGTACAAATCTTCCACATCATAATCATTTCAAGGCAACATGCTCTAAAAAGACAATGCCTATTAAGGCAACCTCAAAGCATAACTGTCATTTAAATCCATAAATACGAAGGGAGGAAATGTGTACCAGCATGTATTAAGAACAAAAGTATGGTATCTATGATGCGCACATTTCTTAGCAATAAAGGCACTTTGTAGGTTTCAGGAAACTGCATTCCTCTCCAACTAAGAAAATATTCTAGAAATATTATTATTTAAAAATAAATGTTTTAATGTGTAGTAATCTGTCATATCAGACATCAACTCTATAGTCATCACATCAGCTCCTGTTTGTAATACTGCTTGAAAATCAGAACATGCGGTCCTTTATCAATTAGAGTGCCAAACAGTTACAGATTTTCTTGAAAGATTTTGTTTGATTTCAACAGTTTATTTGGCATACAGTTCATACATTCGCTTCATTAATTGTCAAGTATGCTAGCTAAAGATTAATACAATCTCATGGTGGCGTTTGATTGCAGAAAGTTGATGGTTACTCTTATCTTTTTGCTTTTGTAGGAAGCAGTTAAGAAAATAAGTCTAAAATTTTGCATTGCAAGTAAGACCAAAAATGTTTATTTTTCACATTTAACTTATGAAGAACTGAAAACCAAATATGAATTTGAACCTGTCCAATAGCATAGACATAAGACATCTGAGGGTTGCAATTCTTCAACAGTGAGCTTTGTCTCACTGCTGATCTGTAGAGCACTTGACACAGATTTGCTGACTTTGCTCACATGTGCACATAGCTTTCCTGTAGGTCAAACTGCCGGATTTCATTAAGAATAATTAAATATACCTCAGGGACATTCCTGATTTACTCTTCTATATCCCAGGGAGACAGCCTACACTAAGAAGGACGATGAAATCTGTCAGTCACTGTAGGGTAAAAGGATGTATTTTCTTTGAATGTTACAGCCCACATTCTGAAAAAGTTTTTAAGACTCTCTTCCTCCAAATTAAGTTAAAAAAACAAACAAACCCACAAATGAATGGTTTTGCAACCATGTGCAACCAGCTCAAGCAACATTTGTAGTATATTCAGCTCAGCTGTTTTAAAAATATCCTCCCCATCCAGCAACAATGCCAAATACAAATCTTGCTACATTCCATATGCAAGCCCCAAGGAAACATATTCTTGGATGACACTCTCAGCTTTATTTGTATTGTAATTGCATTTACAAACCCAGGCCAAAACTCAGTTGTTCTAGCTTCCAGAAGCTATCAGTAATGATGTTGGATTTAGTAATTGTGCCAATCCATTTTCCCACCTAAACAGCAAGGGTTAACAAATCTGAGTAGGGTTTTTATGAGTATGTAGGTGATTGAAAATCAATGGGACTTGTTCTCTTAAGTCACTTCAGACCAGATATTAATGGTATTTGTGCGTCTGGTAATGGTATTTATGTGTCTGGAGATCAAGAAAGACACCTGATGGGACTTTCACAACACCTACCCCCCATTGAAATCTCATCCTCTTACCTTGCTTATATGGGCTATTAGATAGTTCAATTAACAAGCGATTTAAGTGCTTTGTATAGTGTTTCATGATACTTAGGAGAGATGCATGTACCCTGAAAGCATTTTTAATGAGGCCTCCTGAATGCTAAGTGGAGGACTTAGTCGCTGACATTCTTAATTTATCAGAAAGTGAAAATTTTGATTTCTCCCTGCAGGTAGCAATAATCTCTATGAACAAACTTCACAGAGATGCTCCCATGCAAGGAGGAAAGAGTTCTGAAAGTAAGCAAAGAAAAAGTCAGCCTAGGAGTAATGTGGCATAACATCACTGTAATTGGGTATGAGGGATGAAGGATGAATTCAGGGAGGGCAAAAAGGTGACTTTGTTCCAGCTTCCCTGATTCTTGCTTTTTTGTTAATGAACTCAAGAATAAATACATATAGTTTTACCAAAGCACAGTTTTGCCGAACTGTTAATGAACATGATAAACTCGATTCTCTATGTATACTGTGAAACTGACGTACTCTAAACAAAAAGCTGATCACAGTTACAACTTTCTACAGCTATCAAGACTGAGCAGTAGTGAGGTAGCAGTATTATATTACAGCTTTCTTGTATTCTCCTGTACTATATGAATTCTCTTGAGCATTTCACGTGTATTCATTTAGAAATAGCACTGAATATAGAACTTGGTAATAGGTGGATCTGTTCTAATATTTTGAAACAAACATTTGCCCCCACCCCTCAATATGCTACAGCCAAAAACCTCATCTGAGAGTTTGCATTGTTCTTTAAAAGCAATATTATTATTTTTTAAACAGACTTGTAATTAATTATCTATTAAGTCTGTATACTGTACCTCTCCAACTTACTTCATTCTGGAACCTTCATTCCATATATAGTATATATACTGCAAGTTTTTCTAAATGGCCTTAAGGTGCAAAGAATAGAACAGCACAGTTTTTTCCTAAGTCCTGAAAGCACTAAAATTTGTACTAAAAGACCTATTTAATCTTAATTTCAGTAAGACCTTGGACACTAAGGAAAAGGCTTGCTATGAACTGCAAAACAAGCTTACCATTTCTCTGGACATCTTGATGACAGAGCAGGTTAGAGAGTAGACTGGCAAGTACATAATTTAAATATTAATTTTAAGTACAGTAGCCTCAAATAGCAGCACTTGATCAGCTATGCTTAGAGTTTTAGATTGCAAGCTTTTTGAAAGAAATTGTTTCTTCGCACTTGTCTAGTAAAACATTGGTTTTATTTATAAAATATTAAAATTAATAAAAAGCCAAAAGGACTGTGAAGCTCGTTTCAGGAAAAAAGCTGATTTTCTTCATGACAAAGTTAAGCTGTTGCAGAGATGCTTGAAACTCTGTTGCCATCTGCTGTCTCAAATAGAAATCTGAAGCAATTCTGTTTGGCTATTTTATTAAAAATGCTGTAAGCATCAAACGAGATCCTTTTCTGTGAAAATAAGCATAGAAAGGAATGAAAAAGTACATTTTAAAATCAAGAGGGATAATTCAGGGCCAACTCCTTCTTTCGCTTGGCCATGAATGGTCCATAAAGAAAGATGAGTAAATGAGAAGGAAATTACCAGTGAAGATTGCCTAGCTACTGCCTTGCCCATCATCAAATACATTCTCTTGCAGCTCTTTCCACATAGCGATGAGATACATAGGGTTGCGATGAAATCACAGATACCAGATTCTTGACAGTGAGTAGCCACCATCTGAAGCCACTTATTACAGATACAATGTGTATACTGGAAAGATACTGTGAATACTGCAGGTTAACTTGGAAGAAGGAAGCACTTCAGTCTTCTGTATCTCCTTTAGCCAAGAGGTGATTGTCTATAGAAAACTAGGATGTAGCCTCTCTACAGTAATATTTCAATGAATTAAGCTCTGGGAGAAGTAGGATGATGAAAAAAGTGGAATAAGTTTCAGTTTTATTTAACAATTTATTTTTAGTGTTATGAGGGAAGAGAATATAAATTAATTGGTATATAAACATTGGTAAATTAATTAGAAGGATTGTAAATACCAACAGAGACCAAAAAAAGATTAAAAGATTTACACAGGTTAGAAACATGGATCCTAACTAACCCAAGTAGCTGGGAAAAAAAAAAAAAAAAAAAAAGCCCTGAGACACTAGTACTTCATTGAATAAAAGAAGGAAGTTAATTAAAAAGGTATAGCTTAGAGCAGTATTTCTGGGACATGGTTAGTAATAAAAGAAAACAAAAAACTGCTTTGTGGAGCACTACAAGCATTGCTGTTACTGGACTATACACAAGGAGACACGTGGTCCTTGTTCAAAATATTTTACAGCCCATACTAAGCAGACAGTGCACTTCTTGATGCATGAGAACCCAATCTGACTGTTGTTTTGGGAAAAGCGTCGTACAATGGACTTTAATAAGAAGCATGCGTTCTTTGGTTTTGTTGAATTTTTATTGAATGTTCATTCGTGTCTGGTGACTGAAATGTGTTAATTTTATGGGAGGACCTCTGAAGCAATTCAGATAGCATCATACAAAGCAGATTTTGTGTATGGATTAAATTCAGCCTGTTCTATTATCGCTTATTTGTTTTGTTTGTACTCTCACAAGGTCAAAACTCCTCCTATCGTCACCTGGAGTAAGCAGTACAGGATCTGCCCCTATATATGATATATTTAGCCAGAGAAAATTAAGTACTTGCCAATTCTAGACGCAACACCATTCAAGACAGTTCCTAAGGTCTTAACTTCCTTTGAAATCAAGGATTTCAGTAAGCATTTAGTTTTAAGCATAAGCTTAAATGCCATCTTGAATAGAAAAAGATCTATGCAGGCACTGAAGCATTTCCTTGAATTTGACTATATTAACACAAACAAATCCTTATTACTCAAGTTGAAGTCACTCTTCCTGAAAATGAGGCAAGAGCGTTACAGTGTGGATTAATTGAATTTGCATGTATACGCATCCTGTTATTCAAGGAGCTATAACTACAAGACAAGATTAGATGGTGCTTAACGTTCAGCACCAAAAACGTTTCTCAAGAACAGCCCAGATGGAAACACGAGCAGCCGCCGAGAGCACAGTTTGGGAGACGCCACCAAACGCGCCGATGATTCCCAAGCGCGGCATCACGACGTTCACTAGGGCTGCCGTGCAGAAACAGCGTTAAGCAGTCCAAAGCAAGCCCAGAAGAGCCTATCGAATTAAACTACTCCTTAAAGACAGTAAAAGTTAAAGAAGAACAACGCCCTACAAGAAAGCCGGCCCTCATCCGGCCGCCCCCGTGACAGGGCACCAACCGCCCGGGGGCCGAGGGCTCCTCACGGCTCCGGCGGGCCTCGCCGGCAGACAGGAGAGTTACTGCCCGCCGTGCGCCCTCCCCACCCTATCTGCTTCCCCTCGGCTTTTCTTTCTCGAAACCATACCAAAAAAAAAGAAAAAAAAGAGAGACAGAGAGAGAGAGAGAGACAGAGAGAGAGAGAGACAGAGAGAGAGAGAGACAGAGAGAGAGAGAGACAGAGAGAGAGAGAGACAGAGAGAGAGAGAGACAGAGAGAGAGAGAGACAGAGAGAACCAGCCACTTCGCCGGGAAAAGCGGCGGCTCCAGTCTCGATGCCGCAGAGCCCTCCCGGGCTGCCGCCCCGGCGACGCCCGCGCCGACGCTTCGCTCCCTGGGGGCGGCCGGCGGCGGCCCAGTTCGGCGCCAAGCGCCCCGCGCGGGCGGGACTCCATCCCCCACAACGCCTCGCTCGGCCGCACCCCGCAGTGTGCGAGGAGCCCATTGGCAAAGCGGCGCCTCCGCGGGAAACCTATCGTCTGCCGCCTCCTTGTGCGGGGGCAGCAACCGCCGCGCGCCGCGAGCCGAGCGGGCGACGGGGGCGGCGGTGGCCTGGCGCGCCCCCCGCTCGCAGACCGGGGGGGGGAAGAGCCATGAATCTGGGGTAAGGCGGGAGGGGAGGAGAAGAGAGGAGAGGGCGCGCTGGGCGAGCGGCGAGAGCCGCTTCCCCTGGCTGCGATGCGGCCGTGCCGAGGGAGGGGCTGCGCCAGCCCCTCGGGCCTGGGCCGCTCTGACAGGGCGCCCGCCGAGGCGCCAGCAGCCTCGCCCCGCCCGGGGGCGGTTAACGGTTGCGGAGCGCGCGAGCCACCTACGTGACCAAGGGGAGCGGATCACGCACCCCTCCTCCGGCAGGGCCCCCGGCGGGATTAGGAGGCGGTTTAGGCAGCGCGGAGACTCGGAGGCGCGGCTGAGCCCGTTTCAGGGCTGTGAGAGGACTGGCACCAGCCGCGAGCGCGAGCTCTCGGGCGCGTTTCCTCGGGTGGGAGTCGGCGCGCCGGTGTCCTGCCGCGGAGCTGCGGGGAGCGACGCCCCCGCGCTCAGCCGCCCTTCCCCCGGCGCGTCCCGCCCCGCTGCCCCTTCCTGCCTCGTGCTCCCGACACGACGGCGTTGAAAAACAAACCCAGATGCTCGGCCCTTCTTCGCTGCCTTAGGCTGTTTCAACCGCTGGAATTAGTCTCCGGCACTGCTGTGCTGCCGTGTTCATTAGCAAATATCGTGGGAATTGCATGCAAGTTTTAGATCATTTTTGGAAGGAAAGGCAACTTGAAGATAGGTGTTATTTTGATAACACCGAGAGCGTTTTTAAGATGAGTTTTCCTGAAGGTAATGCATAGAATACGGGAAATTATTTGGCTGTTTTACACACATACCTAACTGTAAAATTTAAAGAAATCACAACTAACACTTCCAACTTTTTCTTTTATCCCTGCAGTATAATTTGTTCTACTTAAAAAAAAATAGACTATTTTAGTTAAAGAGCTGAAAGAAAGCACAGTTACACAGTGTTTTCAGAATACTGTTCCTTGCTGTCATGAGCAATGCTAGAATTTAAGAAGATTTATTTAGCATTTTTTGTAGCACGCAGTTCATATTGTTAGATTATTAAGTTCATGAGGCAGGCGTATTGTTACAGATAACAACATAGAGTGGTGACTTCACTTTGAAGATTCATTTAGAAATATGCCAGTCTAAATTATAAACTCCAAAATTATAAGATGCTTTTTGAGAGCTTTTGATTTCTTGTATGAAATCATTTCTCATTTATGTAGAAAACTAGGATATGAAAGACCATCGGGACCAGCAGTGTATATGTGTGTGTGTGTATATATATATATAGTATTATGATAAAGTGGAATTTTATTTTTGCTATTAATATAAAAATCTTATCATTAGCAGGTACTTAACTGTTCAGATTTCTCTCTCTCTTGTTTTTACAGAGATGGTCTGAAGCTTGAAACTGAAATATTGGATGGAAAGCCTAGACTAATTTTGGCTTCTTACGGTATTTTTTTTTAATCATTTATCAAGTAATGTTTAAAGCTTCTTGAAGTTAAACTTAAGATCCAAACAGTATACATTTCAGCCTTATCAAAGTATCTTTAGGATTAGGAAGAACAGTTTGAAACTTTGAAGGATATTTGTGAATTGTGCAGCTTGTCACTGCTGTAGGTTGATATTAAACTGTGATTAGTCTGTCCATTAGTGAACAGAGCGCAAAAAGGCTCAACTCTTTGTACAGCCTAGCTTTCCAGTCACCAAAAAAAAAAAAAAGCTAAGTTGACCATTATAGATTGACAGACATAATTTGAGGATTTCAGTACCTTTGCTGTACTGTATTTACCAGGGAAAAAGAGGCTTAACAGCGCTCTGCTGAATGTACACAGAATTGCATCGTAGCAGTAGTTGCACAGCTGCAAACCAGTTCAGGTGATTAATAAACTCTAGTTCTTTTATTTATCATACATATGTTTATATACAAGCATGAATGCGCTTTCCCTAGCCATTCTATACAGCAGTCAGGATACAGAAATTCTGTTTAATGCCTTCTCACCTTTCTCTTTTTCTGCATCTGCTAGACAGCTGTCTAGTGAGGCATCATGGGATATTTTCTGAGTCGAGGAGGAATAGTAGTCTACCAGAAACAAAATGACACAACACCTCTGATGCAGCAGTGCTACAGCTTTCACTTTTTCTAACCATAGCTAGCCTCATTTGTAAGATGGGGCCAATGTACATTCTAGAGTGCTCTCTTATTGTAAAATAAAGCATTAGCTTTGGCTTTTAACTGGCCTTGGACAAGCAGTCTTCTCTAATAATTAACAAATTATGTTTATACAACTGATTTAAGGGGCAGTTTCTTTCATGGAATTTTTTCAAAAATTATATCATATTGCATTACTTCTGAATTTCCATGTTCTGCAATGTCAAATTCTGTGCATGGTTTTAGGGGCTAAAGTAGGATTATTTTGTAGTAGCTTAAGCTGCTATTTGAGATATTTTCTCTTTTACAGAGAAAAGAACAAAGATGATAACCCATAAACAGTACTTTGGAGTTCCCAGTGTTTAGATACCTCCTCGTTATGAAGGCAGTGGTCCTCTTTATATTTCTTTCTCATTTCCCCAGAGATGTGGTTTATATGCTGTGTAGAATTTCACCTTATTTGAATTCTTAATTGGCAGGAAGAAGTCAAAAAGTGACTTACTTGCTCAGATGGGGGCTCAGGGCCTGAGAGCCCAGTGAAACAGCCCCAAAACACACTTGCTGCTAAAAGAATATCAAAGTGCTGCAGGATTTAACGCCTGTCTTTATAGGACAGGAGTTTAGCATACTTCCAAGTTTAAAAATGTTTATCTAAATAGGGAACTATTAGTAATGGGGTTTTGCAGACTTTCAGAACAGTTAGCGTTCTCCAATGTCTGTAATCAGTCATAGGAAAAAAAAAAAAAAAAGTATAGGAGGTACCAAAGCCAAAACATGTGACAACCACTGCCAGAGCAATAAGCAGATAGTGCAGCTGAGGAAGCCTTGTTTTCTACAGATATGTCCCACTAAAACATCCCAGCTGTTCTCTCCCTTTTCCATTAGCCTTGTGTGCAGCGTTTTGTTTTTTGAATACTACCTTCCCTTTATTAATATTCTTTATCAATATATAAAGTATTATAATAAACAGTTTCAGAAATACGTAATATTTTTGAGATTGCCAGCTCTGTGTGTAATTTGGTTTACAAGACTGAGGAGTGTGTGTATTTCAGGGCCCGGGTAGGGGAAACAACAGATGGAGCAATTATGCAAGTGTTGTTTCTTTAGGACTTCAGTGATGAGGAGCAGGTTACCTTATATAGCAAGATGGCGTTGGATGCAGGGACTATCCTGGAAGGACATGACACAAAATAAATTGAAAAATCACAGTAAGAAAATGGTTAAAAATAAGCCCTTTGCACAGTGGTATCACTGACAAATGGAACAAATAGCAAGGCAAGATCAGACCGGCACAGTAGTTTTATTAGATCTGTATCCGACTGGACATAGTTACTGGACTATATCTGTCTAGTTGTTTTTCACCATGCTCTTGAAGCATGTATACTGAAATATATTTAAAACATAAGTAGTATAATTAATGATATAATAAATAATTAATATAAAATAATTGGGGTGGATGTTATGGGGGAAAAGTTCTTTGTCCTGCCTTCCAAAGACAAGCAAAGGTTAAGGATCTGTCAGGATCTGTTTTTCAGGAGGAAGTTGTGATTAAACACCTCTTTCACACGTTTGTGTTTGTTTCCCCAATAGGTAAATCAAAACCTGCAGTGAAGGTAAGTGGAAGATTAACTGTGTATGTTCTAACAACAAAGTTTACTAGTTAATTTATTCACATAGAAAATTGAGAACACATTTGAAGTGTCTCAATATTTGGAATCAGCGAAGTTTACGAAAAATGAATGTGTATTTCTCCAGTTTCATGACAGCTGTTAAAAAGAATGAATTTAAAGTTCTATGAATTAACCTTTGGAAAATGCTTCAGCTTAGTTTGCCAAGAAGTTACAGCAGTACAAGGAATCACTTAAATGATAAGTTTAACAGATCTCAGAGGAACTCTGGAAAAACACGCTATTGAAGTGTGTTCAAGTCTCTCCTCAGTGGTCCAGGCTGTTTCTTTCTGACTAAGTTGGAATGAAGGCAGAGGGAGGGAAGTGAGAAAGCAGGAAAAGGTTTCAATACATAGGAGAAAATTACAGTTGTGCATAAAGGACCTTGAGAAAGACAACATCATTTAGGACAGAATGGAAGAATAGAGATTTAATTAGTACTGGCTGTATGGTGAGAGTAGGCTTATTTGAAGCCATGCTTCAGAAATACCAAAGCAAAGGAGTGAATGTTTGAATTTTTAACGTTATGCTACATAAAGCTAGTTTTCATACTCGTGCTTTTAAGCATTCAAATTTAGGTGCCGTATCCCTCTTCTAAGGTATTTCGTTAGTTTTTACTGAATTAGTTTCTGTTGATGTAACAGAGAGGAAGAAGTAACACTTTAACTGTTGCTTCATTCTCAAGTTTTTTTTACCTGTGAGAAGTTATTAACTTGCTTAATAGTGTATTAATATTACTATATGGTGTAATCTTACTATTTTAACAGATGGGTAATAAAGCCAGAGTCCCTAAACATGCCTTGAGAATAAGGCACACTGGGCATGTGTCGAGGTCAACACAGAATCAGATCAAGCATGAAAACTTAACAAAACCGAGGAGCGAATCAAGTTTATCAATGACAAAAGGTGAAAAAGTGCAAATAACTGCAAATAACTCCTCTCATGAAGCCCCAAATGAAGATCACACTTTGATTTTCCAAAGAGATAACACAAGCAGAAAGCTTGATTCAGAGAATCTTAATATTGTTAAAAAAAGTAAACAGAAAGTGCAAACTCCACATACATCAACTGAAGACCTAAGAAGTAGTTTGGTGTGTTTAACACAAGAGCAGCTTGAACGGATTTTGATGACTGTAAAAGAAGGAACTAGAAGCGTTTCTGAAGTTCATAACGAAAAGCAAGA
This sequence comes from Struthio camelus, assembly GCF_040807025.1. Lineage (NCBI taxonomy): Eukaryota > Metazoa > Chordata > Aves > Struthioniformes > Struthionidae > Struthio > Struthio camelus. The sequence continues at coordinate 15,792,470 of NC_090955.1, read as the reverse complement.
GGAAATGGGTAAGATGCATCTTGCTGCAGAAGCGTTGTCTTAAGATGGTTGAATAAGTTAGTATCACAGGAAGAAAGCAAAACGTGAAAGCTGAACTTTTGAGTTCGTAATTTAAGGTTATTTGTAGGCTGCAGAGATGTTACTCTTAAATGATCTCAGACAAAATACTGTTCTTACGGTTGTAAAATTGCCTGCGGTTGTTAGAAACCAAGCATTCGATAATTTTTAACAGTAAAAAGTAAGGATTGCTTGATAGTATTCCAGTACTTTGAAGAACAGAATGGCTAGCAACCCTCAAGATTTGGTGCAGAAATGAACCATTTTACATTAGGGAAAACCCTTCAACATGTAGGACTCCGCTATACTCTTAGCGTTCAGAGTTCAAAAAAAAAAAAAAAACACCCCACACCTAAAAGAAAACTAGTATACAGAGTACTTCAAACAGATAGGCCTTTCTGGTTTTGTGAAGAGTTCCAGTATTGCTATGCCTCTCAAAAGCAGTTGTGCCATTTTCCTCTGAGCCTAAGATGTAACGTGCATCTTTTTGCCTAGTTAGCAATATTAATGACAAGTAGTTAGTTTTGCAATTCTTGCACTCACAAGCATGAGAACTGTTAATATATCTTGTATTGTATTGTTTCTCCTGTTTGTGGACCTGCGGAGGCCTCGTCTTTGTCACCAAGAACAAGACACACTGCAGTTGAGTAATTACCAGAGTCACCAAAATCTCAGCTCTCTTGTAGGCATACAAGCAAGGTTGAAAACGGTTTTGCTAAATAGCAAGGAAATTGCAAGTTTCTGCTGTTATTAAAGTATTTACTGAATGCTGAAGAAAGTTTAGCAGGCATATGTGTACCTATCACATACATTGTCTACGGCTTCAAAGACCTAAATACAAATTTAAATTCTACTGCAGCTGCTAATGAGGCATCAGAGGAAAACACTATGGCACTGCTCCAAAAAGCCGGTGAAGATGAAGCTAACTCCAATTCAAGCAGGAAACAAGAAGCACATCCACACCCAGGAGAGAAAGTTGTTATGTATGTAGAGCCGTACTATTGATTGTCTACAAAAATTGTGTCTGCAATAGAGATTCTTATTTATAATCATAGTAAGAATCTCTTTAATCAGTAACTATAAGATTACCTGTAAAATTAACAGATCAGCTTTTAAGGTAAAATAATTTTTTCCTCCCTCTTCTCTAGAAAGAATTCTTGGAAACCTGCTGACATGTTTAGTACCTTGGGTGAAAGAGAAGTGGATAAAGCCTTATTAGAAATCAAAAAGACCCAATGGAAGAAGGAATTAGGTATCTGTAATATCCAGAATATATTTTTGATCAGTTTATTATGCTTAAGTAACAAGACGTCAAGAAACCTTGCATTCCTTATGCTCTTACAAATTTACTTATATCAGCGTAGTGCTACAAATTAGAAAACTATGTACTTTTATCAGCCGCCAGGACAGACCAGGACTCCCAAATTTCAAAATTCTACTCAAAGAACCACCCTACCCTTATTTCTTTCATAAAACTTCTCTTAACCAAAGCACAGTAATAAGTATTTGCATTCATTTATGCTTCATATTTCAGGAACGTATACAAGCTATTGTCAGATTCTTCCAGTTCTTGATAGCCATCATTGACAAATGAGTTTGTTTATTTTAAGGGGAAGCATCACCTAATCTACAAGCATGACTGAATATAGCAAATTACAATTGAATCAATATGCACCCTTGCCCCATCATCAACTGGAGGGGGCAAGGAGGAACCTCTGTAGAAGACGAGAACGTTTAATGCAGTAGGAAAGCCACTTTGTTTATTTATATTTAGACTTGCATGCGCACCATCTGGTTTCAGGGTTTGATTCTGCATTGTCAATAGCTTTGCTTCCATGTAAAATTCCATTTGTTTTAGTAATATCCTAATAGCCCAAGACTGGTGTAAAACAGGGAGAATTTATTTACTTACTTGGTTATTTGTGACAGTTTACTCCATTCTCCTGGGTTGTTGGTAAACTTTCACTGTTTTGTAGTCTTCTCAGAGAGACTACCCAATTACCAGAGACTCATTAGCCATCCTATCTAGGAGCAAAGTCATCTTCAGACTGACACGTCAGGCAGTTGCAACTTTCCCTTGTAATCCATTTTACAGTCAGAATTATAAGGTAGATTATGCACTGTTTTTTCTGAAATGCCGTTACCTGTCTATATTAGGAACTCTTACTAGAGTTTGTTTTTGAAGATGAACAGGTAGCTCTGAAGAAGAAACTGAAAGAAACTTTGGAGGGAGAGGTGGGTTATTTCTGGGAGAAACCTGCCAGTGATAAACCCTATTCAGAAAAAATGGGAACAGCTGACCCAGATAAGGTAAGCTAGCAGTAAGCACAAAAGAGCACACAGTTTTCTCAGCACTGTTCCAGAGCTGTGGAACTTTTAATTTATACAGTATTTTATTTCTGCATGGATTGTGTTTACTGGAAACGTCAGTGCTCAGTTTTAAGCTCTGTCGTGGTGTGAAGTGCTGTGAAAGCAGCTCTTCATATCACACTTGCTCCAAATTGTAGCCTTGCATATTAAGACTTTGTAGTATGAAGAACCCATTTGTGCCCTTCCATGCCGATTCCTACCTAAAAGGAGCAAATCTTTTCCAGTTCCATTTTGGCGAATAGTAACGTAATTATTTCCATTGTTCATTATTTTTCTCCAATACATTTGATTGTTTACATTATAAGGCATATCAATTTGGCTTTCACTGTCACCAGCCTGCTATCACTCTGAAAGTGCTGTGTGAGAGATAAATATACTCAGATAAGAGTGCTTCTCCTGTGGAACTGATTGCTATTAAACAGAGGTTAGGGTTGTAGCTGCTGTCAGTTACTACAGTAAAAGCAAATTGCTTGTGTGACCTGTTCAGCATTCCTAGAAACTTAACTATTCTCAGCCCTATAAGAATTTGTCTCACTCCACATAAGAAATATTGACTTCATAACTACAAGTTTTGGCTTAAGTTTTAATGAATAGCAGCTTTTAGAAGTATAATTTATTATTTTAATATATGTTAAAGGCTATTTGGCAAAACAGGACAGCTAAATAAGTCTTAAACCATAACAGTCACTTTATTTGCAGACAATGTTTCCAGCTGATTCGGTTATCACTACTGACGAAAACTGTGTCTGTAGAACTATTTTAACCACAGAGGCTAATGAAGTTCCACTCAGTGTGTCAAGAGGTCCGACTGGACAGCGTTCCGATTTCAGTTCTTCTGACTTACCAGCTGTCAGTTACACAGCGCTTGTGTTAGGGGTAAGATTTAAATTGCATGCAGTTTGTTGTTGATTTAACAGGTGTATATCTTCAGTAGTTCTTTTAAATCAGAATAATTCAGTAGACTTTGTCCTTTTGACTCTCTAGAGTACTGTGCCTGAATGAATGTTTTTCCAAGTAATGACACTTTGAAGACTGAGCATTTTCAGGGCTGGCATGAAGAACAGTCTTAGAGGTGTAAACTGAAGTATTACATAGCTTTTAGGCATAGATTAAAGAAATAGAGAAATGGGAACCTATTGGAAATAGAAGACCACGTTAAAAGGTATTGATTGGATAAGGTTCACGAAGTAATTTTTCAGTTATGGCTGGTAGATAAATGATAAGAGGGATGATTTTTGCCCGATAGCATTGAAAACTGTCCGTGCAGCTGGAGTATAAAGTTGTTAAACACCACTGATACCCATACCTAAGCAGGAACAGAAGAAAGAAGATAGAGTCCAGAATTCACCTGAAACAGATCAGTACTAATTAGATCATACGGCTGAATCTGCTTGGAGCACAGACTGAGCAGTGAGCCATAGCAAGCAGGAAGACGAAGGGATTTTTATTCCCATTGTATACAATCAGGTTGTTCAGAGGGAGAGGCTGATAGTTCAAGACAGAATAATAGTTAAAGATTGCCTTATTTAGTATCTTTGTTACAACTGAAGCATTGTTATAGAACAGTCGAGACAGTTGCCATAGTTACAAATTCATATTCATTGCTTTTGCAAAAATAGCAGCCCGGTTATGCCTGGTAAGTGAAGACAAAATTTTCTGCCTAGTCTTTCTGTGGCTATACAAGGCGCTAACGTTTTGGTACGACTAAGAGACTATTTATCCTGTTTCAGGAAGCTACACCACAGGAGCAACCTTTAAGTGCTCTGAAGCACGAGCAACAGAAAAAGCGGCTTGAAGAGCTGGACAAACAGAAGGAAGAAGCTAAGCTACGAAAAATAGAAGGAAAACTAAATTTATCAAAGGTACCTGCAGTTTAGGGCTTTCTGGAATAAGGAAAAGCCTTCATTACATCAGCTTTTCTTTCTCCCCCCACCCCCCAATCAAGCTGTAGTTCATGAGGTCTTTAAAAGAAGGTCCACCAGAGATATTTTTTTTGGGGGGGGGGGGGTAAGGTAAAAAGAAGTGGGTGAACTCAGCCAGTTCTGAGTTTTCTTTTTCTAATGCCTCTTCTTTCAAGACATAACAGCAAGTTCATTGGTATTCATTGAAGAGAACTAAATAGACTCCATTAGAAACCCAGGCTGCAAGATCACTTACAGGTGATGAGAAAGTACTTGCACTTGGTACACCACAGCTGAGATTTCTTTTCTAGATTACAAAAACTAGTTCTCTTCTCTGAAGAGTTCCTTCCATAGGGCTTGTCTGGCTCTTTTAAGGAAACTTGTATGCAACTGTCCAATGATTCAGTTGTCTGATGTAACTTCAGGTTCATCCCTAACAATTAGCTGTGTTTTCAGGTCTCATTAACGCTCTGTTTGTTTTGTTGCTGTCATAGCATCTAATTCAAATCAATTTTGTTACACCTCTGAGACACAAGGATGAAATTTTAGACATAAAGAACTAGTGACAAAATTGCTTTTACCTATAACGTGTTCCGGTTTTCACCTTAAGTCCTTAGGACTTTCTTAACGAAACACTCGGCCAATAGCTTTTCCAGTATTTGGACGGCAAAGGACAGCCTGCCCTGCGTCTCATTTGATGTGTAGAGACCTTGCTGCAGAGATAAAAACATTGGTGGTGTTACTGGGTTTTTTTCCTCCCCTTACAGAGTGAAAGCATTAGGTTTCGGAAGGTGTTGTAGAGGCAGTGGCCAGACGCTACTTTGTAAAAAGAAATTTTCAGTAAATTTCAGAAAGAAATGAGAAAGGAGGAGGAAAGGGAAAGTTAGAGACAATTGCCATGTGTGACAGTGGTGGTCAAATTCCATTTATGGAAACTGTTTTTGGGGGGGGGGGGAGGAAGAGTACACACACTGTTATGAAACATGGGTTTTTTAAATACTTGTACTCCCAAAGATATTGAAGAAAATAGTCTTACCTTTCTTCCCTTTGGTTTTCCAGGCTGTTGAATGTAGGTCTCTTATGCTGGATCTAGAAGCAATCTGTTGCCAATACAATTGCTTTGCAGGTAGAGCTATTAATAGTGCCGCTACAGCCAAAAACGGCCAAGATAGCTTTTATCCTTGGAAGTTTTTCATACAGAAGCTCATTATTTGCCAGACTTCGCATGCGTAAATATGAAGACCTGCCAGAATGAAGCCTGGACAGAAGGACAGCATTCATTCTTTAGTCTGTCCTGATATGACTAGACATATGACTAGGGAAATTCCTGACCCAATTTTCTAATCTAGTATTTTTCTCTACTGTGGAACTAACATCCATAAAACAAAGCCAGTTTCTTTTCCTGTTTCTTTGGATTACTATTATGCTGATAAGGACTTACTGATGTCATTGCTTTTCATAACTAGACTGGCATTCTTGGAGTCTTCATTGAGGGAACCATAGGGTTCATTTTATGCTCCTCCTTGTCTGCCCCCCCATCCACCCTGTTCTGTAATATTACTAAGCAAGAATCTGCCCAAAATGATCTTTCACAGCCTGTGGCCTTCAGAATTAGAAAGCTAAGTTTTTTTTTTTTTTTTTAAACTCTCAGCTGAACCATTTACAGGTTTTGATACAGCAGTTAATTCCTTGGACAGAAATTCTTAATTTTAATTCCAGAATTTATCATGCCATAATAGCACTTCCCCTATCGAGCCCCTCTCCCCCCAAAAACCCTTGTTGCCAAGACTGGTTACCTGCTTACACATAACCTAAGCCTCCCCCTCCCCCAGCTTGCTGAAGGAATTGGATCACTTTTACAAAGGGGGCTTTGTACCTGTGAAAGGAACGCAGGTGTGAAACATTCCATCATTATCTGCCTTGTTTTCTAATTTGATGTCTTTGTGGTGGAGAGATGGTTGCAGTCACCAATGAGCAGTCTGACAGTAACTTCACTTCCAACCCTTTTGTGAAGGGAAGTTTCATGCATTTAATCTTGTTTTCTTAAGTGTCCTTTTTTTTTCTGGTTTTGTGTTATACTCTCACCCCTTTTGTATATTACACCACAGATTTGCATAACAATAAAATACATTTCCCTGCTACTCTGATCTGGTCTTTCACCATAGAATATACAAAGGGGAGGCAAAACTCAAGGATCAGGAAGAAGAATCTTTTGGATTCTTTTTGGATTCTTTTGGGTTTTGGACTGTGTTTTTCTTGCTCTTTAAAAATAGTTGTAAAACATTTCTGACAGAAGGGAAATTGTCTTTGAGGGAAGTACTCGCAGAAACCCTTAAATAGATGTGTTAGTAGAAGGCAAATTTTGATAGAGCTATTCTGTAGTCCCTCCAGAGAAGCCTTCTAGTGAAAACCTTCTCTGTACCTATAGTAGAAGAAGCTCCCTTAGGTAAAACCTTAATCCTTTTGATTATGGTGTATTAGAATGCCCAGTTGCCAACACTGAATCAAACAAAATAAGTTCAGGTGGAGCAGGAAGAAGAGAGATTTAAATCCGGGATGTCACCTCTATGAAAATTATAGGTATTTCCCTAAGATAGGATTTTTTTGTGTTTAATTTAAAATAATGGTTGGTGTAGGTGGAAAAGATTCTGAAAAAAAGGCTTATTTTATAACAGGCAGGCCTGTCCAGCTGAAAATGGGAAATTAGAGAAGTAAATAGTAGTATCTCTGATGTAAAGGTATGCCCACAGGTAGTGCATAATATATATAATATGACATAATAATATGTCCAAAGCAAAATAATCCTGCTGCGATCCAGAGTTAAAATGGAAGGGATACATGTGGGACAGGGTAAAAGATGCCATATGTTTGTGTTTGTTAATAGAGAGGGCATATGTACATAGCAAGAGCTGAGTGGTCAGGACACTGACAAGTCAGTCCAGCAGTCTGCAGTACTGTTAGAAAAAAAAAAAAAAATTATGAAATGGATTAGTAATACAAATTGAAAAAGCAGTACTGAAAAGCCTGAATTCCAGCTTTTTTTTTTGTTTTACTTTCGATATTAATTTATTTTTTGCACTTCCTAGTTATCGAGGGTTTTTTGCTGAAAATATAGTATTGATATGTTGTTGCTGATGAAGTATATTGATCAGCAGTACGCTTTCTGATTTGACTTATATTTTAACAACAAACTGAGTGACTTCTGTTTTCGCATTCAGGGAATTAACTAAACTACTGTATGTATTATAGCTAATAGAGCTTTTCAAATGCTCCTATGGTACAAAACGTGTATTGTCTAACTATGTTGTTTAACTTATGTAAAGTTTACATACTTTACATAAACAGTGTAATTGAGTTGATTTCCATTTTTTGTTGCTTCGTATTCATTTAGGCTGAAGAGCATGACAGATGGGCAATGCATTTTGATTCTTTAAACCACCTTAATGCTAATGCACAACACCCCTTAAATGGAATGTACAAAAAGCAGCCTGAAATTCTTTGCCTGTCATCTGGTCCTAAGGAGCTGACTGCTTTTGTTCACCCTTTTTCACCTTCAGCTTTAGGCAACCTCACGCCCTCAAAGGTGGGAAATGCAGAAAAAGCTGCTAAAAACAGTCCTTTGGAACACGGTCAGAAAGTCAGGTGAGTGAGCTTTGTAAGGATAATCATCTTCCCAGTGAGGTAATTTCTGATATCTCCTTAGAGATTAAAAAATATTTGAAAAACATTCTGTAAATCTGATCTATGAATCTTATTCATTTGGCTTTTGCTGGTTTCAGAAATAATTGTTTCAGTTTCGGAGATGACACAGGTGTTTATATTGTTCATTAAAGTTTACTGCAAATAATAATATTTTGTTCTTACTACAATGAATTTCATAATAGCAAATTTATACAATCTGATAGCCTGAATATGAAAATATAACTTGAAATCTGACTGAGACTTGTAATTAAGAAAGGTTTTAGGTTTTTTTTTTTTTTTAATTTCAAATGTTTCTTTGTTCACAGTTTCCTTCGTTCAATGACAGCTCTCCTGGATCCTGCACAGATTGAAGAGAGAGATAGGCGGCGACAGAAACAGTTAGAACATCAGGTAAGCTTCTGTTTTAAACTCTAATGCTATTTTAATGAGAAGAATGAATGAAAGGAAGTGTTGTGACATGAACAATACATGAGATTTAATATCAGAATCCAGTTAGACAGTTGACTTTTATGCTTCGGATTACATGCTTACAATTTTTTAACAGTATTTCACTTAGTTATATTTTTACAGTTTTCTTTTAATATTTGTACAGAGTTGATTGATAGGCTTTCTGTGATTAAATTCTTGCCTCAAAAAAAGTACAGCAGTCTTTAGAGCTGGTTTGTGTGTATCTTTTCTTCAGTCTACCCTGATCAGTAGGACCGATATTTGGAGACGCCCAAACTGTGAATTTTTAAATTTTATCATCTACTTTACTGTCACATATATTACTTTACAGGACTCTGTATGTATATCATGAAGATGTCCCTAGGGCAATGTAAAGAAGTCTTATTAGAAATGTAATGAGCCTGTTACTGGTCAAATTGTTATTCTTTCTAGATCAAATACAATACATAAGCCAAAAATCAGACCACTGGTTTTTTTCATGAAAAACAGCACTATTCACAGCACTATTGAAAACATAGACAGCTGCTTCCTTTGTATCTCAGCATGGTATCTTCAGACTGCTTTTTTGGGCTGGTGGTTCTTTCATAGAAATGATAAGGCGACTACCTATCTTTTGAGAAATTGAAAAAAAGTCTTTGAAATACTTTTTAGTTAGTGGAATAGCTATTTTATGTTTATTTAAATATGCATATATATGTGTATGTATGTGTATATGTGTGTGTGCGTAGTAACTAGCTAGACAGCTGTTTTCCCTAGTGCTGAATGTCACACAAACTAATAAATTCTCTTGATCTTTTGATTCTTAAAAAAAATCCGATTATTATACACACCCACCCACGCCCAACACCCTCTTTTGAAGGTATATGGGTTACTAGCTTGTAATAGATACCTTTTACATTATGTGTTTTAACTTTACTTTTTTAATGATAATACTAGAAAGCAATAATGGCTCAAGTAGAAGAAAAGAGGAAGAAGAAACAACTGGAGGAAGAGCAGAGAAGATGGGAAGAACAAGAGGAAGAACAGCGTCTAGCACGAGAAAGAGAACTAATGCAGAAACAGTTTGAAGAAGATATGCTGAAACAAAAACAAAAGGAAGTGGGTTTGTGTGTTTTGTTTAGTGCAAATAAATTGAGAACTTTTTACTGGCTTGTCTGTACCTAGTAAAATTAGATATTGTGAACAGCGGTAAGACCCATGAGGTAATCACTGCCGAAATACTGTTTTTATATACTTACTATTTTTAACTGCAGTGAAAGGTGACATATTTTGAAGCTACGCAGGGGATTTTGTCACATCTCCATTAGAATTAATATAATTATTATAACATATGGAAAAATCTCCTTCCAAGCTTCAAAATGGTAATTAGGCTTAGAGTTACAGAACTCATAGTCTGTGATAATGTTAGTTTTTGAGAAAAATAGTGTTTTTTCTTCACTTTAGAAATGGTGCTGCTTCATCTTTTTGAAAAATTAAAGCTACCTGAACTTTAGACATTTGAAACTGCAATATGTTTCCTTAGTCAATATACTTATAATTACATACTAATTTAAGGCAGGTTTCTTCTTTTGGACAAGGCCCTTTTCAGGAAGAGAAATGGGTAAGAACTGGCAAAAATGCAATTGTAGTTTAAAACAATGCAGACGTGATTAATAATTTTAAATACAACAAAGTGACATGCCCCGACATACGTGATCATGTTATTTGTCTTAGTAACTTGATTTTCAGCTGTGTGAGTACCATGAGCTGGTATCTGACTGAGTGAGCTTTTACTCTGGATTAAAGATTTTTTCAGAATATATTTTGGAAAAGTCATTTAAAATAAAAATCAAGGGCATGTTCTACAGGTTTTTCCTCTGTAACTTCACAAAGCTGTACACACTGATCTTATTTTAAAATTACAGTGTAAAAGTACATTTTTTGACCTTGTAAGTACGCGCTTTGCGTTTGTATACAGTCTTACCTCTTGCAGACGCATCTGTAGAAGGGGCAAAACAGAGGTTAAAGGCTCATCTGATGTTTTACTTTTCTCTTTTTGCACAGTAGTAGCTATTAGTGTTTCCTTCATTTCTGGAACATTAGGAGAATTCCATGTCGCAAGATGGTGACACACCCTCCTCTAGGGGCTGCAAAAATACTGGATCGCTGATTTCTCTGCATTTGCTGGCGGGAGAGAGATAGCATCTGCCTATAGATACTGGAAAAAACTGCTAAAATTTGGGAAGTTCTCTTTCTCTGTAATAGTTCAGCCCCTTCAACATACATCCTGCTCTCAGTTGTTTTCCTTTCTACCTGCAAATGCAATAGGAAGTGGGGATGAGATGGTAACATAGTCTTTTGGAGACTAAGATTTTGGAGCGGGGAAAAAACTACTGTGTAGAGAGAATAAAAGTTTGGAAAGGAGATACTCCTTGGCCTGGTCTCCTGCACCTTAAATCCATGGAGTCTAAGAACTATAACCCTCAGATTTAGGGATGTTTTGCCTTAATTAGGGAGGCTTCTACTGCCTCCTTTCTGCAGAACTAGGAGGAAGGAAAAAAAAAATATATATATATATATTTTTTTTAATCCTGGCTTCTTTTATTTCATTTAAACCACATGATACAGGAAGTCATAGATGGATCAAATCAGATGGCATTTAGGAAAACATATTTACTGGAAAAGAGAATTATATATGCAAATAATTATAAGGAGCTAAATGATGGTCATTTAATGCTAGGCTCGAACATCTTTTAATAGCATAGCAGCAACTCTGATTTTATATTCATAAAAAAGTTCAATATTAAGAATTGCATCTCATCAACTAGTTTAAAAAACAGCTTTATCCAAAATAAGAATATATGTCAACCTTAGCGATTACATGGAGATTAATTAATCCTATTTATCTTACTCTCAAAATAAATGATCACATGTGTTTACTTTTTTATTATAGGAACTCATGACTCTTAAAACAAAGGAGCTCTATCAGACAATGCAGAAAGCGCAGGAATTAGCCCAGAGATTAAAACAAGAACAGCGCATTCGAGACTTGGCACAGAAAGGACATGACATTTCAAAACTTCAGAAGAATCTTGGTGGTGGCAAGTACCAACCTTTTCATATTCCGTTTGCCTGTTCTTTCGGTATTTGCATGGGAGTTGAGGGGTTTTTTTTGCCAGTCAAAAATGTCTGCATTTGTAATAGGAACAGAAACTGCTCCTTTGCTTCAGGAACCACATTTCATTTCAGCTTATGTAAAGAGCCTTCTGAACAAGTATCAGTGATAACTAATATTGAGACTACGGTGTTTTATTAAGCTTCAAATAGTACATTATGTAAAGGAAGAAATACAAGGAAATTACCAGAAACGCATAGGAAATATTTAGACCTAAGTACTGTCAGCTTGATTTTCAACGAAACAAGGAGAGCAGTAGGCTCTGAATCAGATAGTTCTCAGTCTTTTGCTCTGAATTCTAAAACCACAATAGTGTGATAACTTGATAGCATGGTTTAAACAGAACATAAATAAAATTGTTTCATTTAGTAATGTATTTATTTTTAGGTGATACTGTATTTGAAAGTTATAATACTGGCGTTTCACATCAAAGTCAAAAGTTTTCTGATGACGTTAACAGTGAAGTTGATCAGCAGACTTCTCCTCGGAAAGACACTGCCGTACAGACAGGTATGCAGCCCTTAAATTTAATTATTCTGTGTACCTAATAAAAGTGGGACAGCATGTTTGTGTAACATAAGCTATAGAGCCAAATCACGGTCATTCAGAATGGAATAAAACTAGAAAGAAATACTTGGACAGACACAAGCATGTTAGATTATCACAAGTAAAATATTATCAGCAATTTCAGTTAATACTGAGATGTAAAAGTCAGCAGAGAGAGCTTTCTTTAGATTTGTGAAAAAGGCTTCCTCAGCTGCTTGCTAACACTAATTACATTCTAAATACATGATACGTTTATGTAGTTGTTCTCTACCTGTTACAAATTAAAATCAGCCAGTCTGAAGTAGAGTTCTGGCTTAGAGTCATGGCCACAAGCCATGTAGAACTAAATTTAGTAAGGCGTTTTAGCATATACTGCAGTATTCTTCAGGGCGAGTGTTCGCAGGCTTGAGTAACATGCTGGCTTGGGTTCCTAGCGAATCCACAAATATATTAGCAGAAACATTATCAATAAACCTGGAATTAAAAAACAGAAAAGCTGAGACTTTGCATTCAAACAAGTAGAAAAGCTTTCTAAAATTCCTGTTAAACACCCCCAAAAAATTGTAGGTGCATCTAAATCGTCTTCCTTCCAGCCTTTATCCTGATTATATAGCGCACCATTAAGAAACCCAGATCAACTTAATCTGTATCTGTTAAAGTCATAGATGAGGTCTGTAGGAGCAGATTTAGCGGAAACATACAGTCGCTATATGCCTTGTATTTAGAAGTGGCTTGGATTTGTTAACTTCCCGTCACTTGAGAAGTGAAAGCTTTGTTTCGTGGCTGTTTGGATAAGCAAAAGTAGTATTATTGGTTTTAACAGTGCTGACAGAAATACTACTGAAAAATTTGGAAAGGATAGAAATTAAATAGTATTTTTGTGTATCCCTCATAATATAGAAGGAAACTGGATTGTTAGTAGCTTAAAAACCTGAACAAAGTATGTCTACTGGAAGACAAGGATTGGGAAAGTACGTTATTCCCAGTACCACTGTGGATATGACCAAACCATAGCATGCTAAATAATTAAGTAGAAGCTATACTTTGTTCTTTATCACTGGCTACCGAGACAAAAACTGAACTCTCCATTTTAAGATAATGTAATTTCCTTTTACTTAAATTTTATTTTATAGTGACTTGATTTTGTTCTGCAATCTTTTTTCTCTGGTTATTGAGTTTTCTTCTACTTCCACCCCATGAATAATAAAAAACATTATAAGATTGTAACAACCACTTTTTGAAGACAATCAGTAATGATTGATATGCAGACAGAAGTCAAACAAGTTATTCAAACAGCTTAGCTAAGAGTTAAAATATAATTTTTTTTAGATGACTTTAATACATCAGCATATGCTGAAGAAAGAACTGTGTGTTGCGGATCACCTGATATTTCCATAGAATATAAAGAAACCTCTAACAGCAAAAAATACCAGAAAGAAATGCAGTATACAGATAAAAATACAATTGCAGAAAAAGGGAACGATGGCATTTACAATGATCCGTATGAACAATTTGCAAGAAAAGACAGACAAGTTAAACCTATGGAAAAGTGTGGCAAAAGACCTGACTGGAACATAAACAAACCTGGGAAAAGATACATTCCAGCATCAGAAAGATACCCTAAACAGCTACAGAAACAAAGGGAAGAAAACAAAGTAAGACGACAAATGGAGCTGCTGCATTTGGTAGAAAGAAATACCCCTGGGAATCTCTGCCAAAAGAAGGGTAGTTCTTCAGACAGGTCTCCCTCACCTCATCAAGAAATAAATAGGAAGAATAAGGGACATACAGTCAGAAAGGTAACTATTTGGTATTTGACAACAATGATGTGTATTTTTACGACTGTTGTCTCACTCAGTTCCGTCTGGACAGAAATTCAGTTATGTAAGCATTTTGCCATTACTGCGCTTTGGGTGAAGAACAGTGTTAGAGTAATGTTTTGAACATTATGATCAGAAGAATTTATACGTTTTTTTTTTCTGACTTGCGTTTTGATGTTACTTGAATCTCTGAGTTGCATTTTGATGTTACTTGAATCCTCCAAAGCTTTTATTCTCTTTGACTTATTTGTTATCATTGATTCATTATGTAAAGTGGGATCTTCATTGAAAGCAATGTACAGGATAGAATGATATCACTGACTTGCTGTTTTCTGTCCTGTCAGCTGTACACTGTGGTGATAGTTGATGGATAGGAATATCTTTAGAAAAAAACCAAACCAGACCAAAACAGAAACGACTACTGAGGATGCACTCTGTTGTCATAACAATGCATAATTAGTGGAATCTTTTCTTTCTCTTCTATTTGCAGTAAGCACGTACCAGCGTAGCCTATCGCTGGAAAAACAACAACTTTCATTTAAAGAAAACACTTATCAAGTATATTTCTCTCTCTCTCTCTCTCTCTCTGTGTACATAAATATATCACCTCACTGTAGGAAAAGGTGGCCAATTCAGTTCTGTTTAGCCATTTTTGTACTGGGCTACCTGCACATACTTTAAAAGCTGGGGGTATGAAAAACTGCTTGAAATGGCTGTTTGTGTAGGTGTTTTAAAAGATGTTAAGAATTCATTTGTTAAACTGAATTTGTTGGTTTACTTGAGGATAGTTTTAAATATAAGCTTTCCAATTATATTCTTGACAGATTCATGAACATATACCTATATCTTTCTATCTATATATCTATTATCTCCTGAATATATATATATATATATATATAAATAATTTAAAGTTCAGGAATTCTGTATGCCAGATATGGGGCAATAAGTTTTAGGCAGAACAGTAAGATAATTAAAGATTGTCTGATACTGTAAGAAGTGTGGGATACATTAATATCTTTCACTTATAAGAAAAAACTGCCACCTACCTTACCTAGAAAAAAGGACCTTTTCTTTAATAGTCATTATCTTAGGCTGAACCTTTCAGGCTTAAAAATGCAGCTTTCTAAGGGCCTTGGGAAATATAGCCAGTATTTTTGGTTGTTCTTAGAGCTGTTGTAGACATAGAAAATTAAAGCAAATTTTTAACCTTCTGTAATTTGTTCCATTTAGTTCATAGATACTGCATTCTTTGTAAATCTGTCTTTGTGCGTAGACAATGCAGTCTTTGATAAATATCTTTCTCCTGACCTCAGGTCAAACAGTCCTTTTGGAATTTCAAAACAAACTTGTCTGGAAAAATGAAAATGCTTAATATAAAAACACGAAGCTTTTTATTTTGCTTTTGACTAATTTTGTTTTCTTGTAGGAAGAACAGTTACATAAGAATCATTTGAATGAAGAAAGGTATGTCAATACTCTGCATCAATGAAATGTTTAAATGCATCAGTAGTGACAATAGGATGCCTGTTTTCTTTTTTGATTTTCTTTTATTTTTTTAAAAATTTGGATGCATCTGATTGATTGTCTATGATTCGGAATACACAAGAATGTTGTTCTAGACAAATTAAGTTAGTTCTGGAAGTATAAAAGCAGAGTAACTGATCAAAAGTGCAGTCCTCTGAGGATTCTCTCTCTCGCCTTTCAAGAAAATTAATTGCCTTACTTATGTGTTTTTTAATTTTTAACTGAAATTGTTTCATACAGATCTGAATCACCACCTGTTCCAGCAGTTAAGAACAAATTACACCAAGGACAACAAAAACAGATACATACTTCTAATTTCCTGGTGCTTAACAACAATAGTGGAAGAGAGAAAAGTATCAACACAGATACACATCAAAGGAGCTCCCCTGCTCCGGTTACGGAACCTGGGAGGCCTCCTTCTTCACACTTTATTCCGTATGTTCGAACAAATGAAGTGTATTATCTTGATCCAGACGCGCCAGTGACTAGACCTTCGACACATGACCCACAATATCGACAGTTTAATGGTACTGAAATGTATTGTGAGCTGATTCATGTAGGAGAGAAGAAATGTTATCAATGTTACTTATTTCAAAGTGCTACGATTTGTTCAATTTGGTATTTGTTTTTACTGAATTTTACAATAACCCAGGTGTGGTGCAGCACTGCACAGAAAGCTTATGCAACCAACCTATAGTCTGCATTTAAAAAAAAAAAAAAAAAAAGAAACCACAAAAATCAACCTCCCCTATTCAAAAAAAAAGCAACAAAACTTTCTTTTATCTGTGTCTTTTTTGTTTGTTTACCTTCAAGTAAGTATCACTGCACTTTTTAGGTACTATAGGTTTTGGTTTTCGGGACCTAAATGTTGTTTGATTTTATAAAAATACAGGGATCGTAATCTAATAAAAACAAAAAATGCTTTTTCGCAAGCTATCATCACTACTTCAGAATTAAAATAAAACTGATAAACAATAGTGTTAACTGATCTGATATGTATTTATTTTTAGATTCTTACCCAACATCACGACAGATTTTTAGCTCTGATCACATTAGAGATCCCCTTCTAAATCCTGATGTGGTTAAAATCAGAGAGAGACAACAAGCAATTCTCAAAGGATTGTCAGAATTACGCCAGGTAAGTTAGTTACTGGATGAGCATGAATGTTTATACATACTAAAGTCAGAATGAACGTTGCTAACTACTAGTCATGACCATTGATCTTTCTTTCATTTTCCCATCATATTGCTAAGTTTTGGCCCTTTCTTCTGCTGTTTTTCCTCTTACCTATAATTTTGCTTTTTATGTGTTACTTCCACCTTCAGACTCTCCGTAGTTAGCTGGGAGACAGTGGAGCACCTGAGAAAAGCGATACCAAGAGGAATGGCTTTATTAGTCTCCATGTATTGATAGAGCTGCTTATAGTAAGGCTGTTTGAATTTCAAGGGGAAAAGGAGAAGCTTTTTAACCCCACACTAGAACTCCTGTTAATGAAACTGCACTTCTTTTGAGCCTGTCACGACAGAGCTGTGCGGCTGCTGCAGAAAAGTTAAAGGGGTGGTAGTCATGCATCAGTCCTGAAAAAACACTCTACTTTGCACAGTCCAAGGTAGCCATGTATAAAACCTTTCCAAGGTAGCTACTCCTTTGTTCATGTCTAAAAATTCAGGCTACGTTAATCGTAGCCAGATCAAGTGATTAAAAATAAAATTTAACTTGGTAGAATAACACACACAGGAGGAGTCTGAGACAGAAGTGTTGAGTATATTTGTACGTGTTGTTCTGTATGAAGTAAGTTAGTGGTAATGATAGGTCTACAGGATTGCTAAAACAATTTTGAATGAGATAAGCCCGTCCTTAATGCTTTGTGTTACAGTACATTCAAACAGTGTAAAAGATTGTAGCTGGTGCTATGAAGGTACATATTTTTCTGTTTGAAGCCAGCATACTAGGAAAAAGATTTTACATCTAGTTATTAAAACACAAATTAATGTGATATTCCACCTGCTAGCAGCAAAGTGTGGCCCACAGCAGATTCAGACTGCAGATCTGGACAATCACAGAGACCGTCTCTTTTTAAGCTGCTATATGGCCTGAGAGGGAGGCTGCAAGACAGGACAGAAAGTTCTTCCTGAAGCTTGCCTTTCCTCCTTGAGGAACATTACAAATCTATATATGTAGTATTCTGCTAGCAATGCCATCTATTCTTCCATGCCTTTAGGCAATAAATTGCATAAATGATCTAAGTAAAAGGAAGAAGGTCTGATTGATAGACTTTAGTGCCACAGAACTACCAGTAGTTAGGTGTTCTAATTACCTGCTGTGCTTTAGGAAGACACAGTTCTGCTATGCACACCTAATACCTCAGTAGTAGGCGAATTCTTTGCCCAATGAAAGATCATGGTTCTCCTCAAGGTGAAGTCACTAGGAGACGTAGGGATGGCATCGTTAACCTGCAAGTGAAAAAAAATATATTTATGTAACACAAGAGCACAAAAAAGTTCATAGTTTCTAGTGGCTTTCAAGTAGCTTTGACTGGATCAGGGCACTCCCAATGTTTATTAACACTTTTGTTAAACAGCCACAACTTTTAAGTATTCTGTAGTCAGGCTTCATTTGCAGATGGTGTTCTGGTGAAGAGTGAAGCCAGCTTCAAAGCACAATTTGATCATTGTGCTTGCTGAAGTAAACAAAAGCCATGAGTACTTAAATGAGTTTTAAGGTGCTACTATCAGGGATGGAGAACTTAGGAGACACACGCTTGGGAGTATTTTTGCTATGTAACATGCATTCAGGGCTTTACAGTGGCTGAAAACTAATGTTAAAAAGTTAGTCGTCTTTCAAAGGACCTTGGTTCTGAAAGAGAATTAACCTACTTAAATCATGGGAAGTTCTTTTTTTAAATTATCCTAGCAGCAGCAGAATGCGTTTAGGCCATTAACTGTTGACTTGGATACTCTTTATTGTATACTTCTCTTGGTGACAGCTGTTTTGCACTGGTATTTCATTGAGAAAGGAACAGTAATGCAGTATGTTGCATGAAACATACTTTAGATAGAGAGAAGCGTTTCAGTTTTCTATTTCAGAAGGTAATTCTTTTTTTTTTTTTAATTAATGATACATACATGCATATATAGCGCGAGCTATAGAGGATTGATATTTTTCAGGCGCTCTTAAGTAATTTCTGAAATATAATCAGGGTGTTTCAGTAACAGTCTAGCTGCTCTTACTAGCTAGTCCATGAAAGACACGCGTAACAGTGGACGGCAGACAAGGATAAAATAATCCACAGCCTTGCACTCCTCCAGCAAAGGGAGCGCCATTCTGTCATTGCATCTGTTATGAGACAGCAAGCCGCCCTTTGTCTTGGCTGCTGCAGTGAAATCTTTTCCTGTTTTTAAGATGACAGCAGTAACAGGAACGACAACAGACTTATTTTCCTCACTTAAATCAAAACAGTCAGTGGAATAAGCCCAAGTTTCTTCACACAGGAAAAAAGAGAGCCAAAGCTCTTTTTTTGTTTTGTTTTGTTTTGTTTTTAAAAGCTAGAACAACATGTTTTACTAAGGGACTTAAAAACACTTGCCAGCAGGTTGTAGCCTACAATGGCTAAGCAGTCATGCCAGCCACCAGCAGGCCATCAACATGCAAAGAACACGCTCTCTCTCTCTCTCTCTCTCGCTCTCTCTCTCTCTTTCTCTCTCCCTACTTGTCCCTATCTATAGCCTTCACCTTACTTTTGTCTAGGCAGCTTTTAGCATCATCTTTGCAAACCACGTGAAGATAATTTGTTCTGTTTTTCATTTCATCTGTTTGTTTATTTGTTGCTCACCACTGCTCGGGGTCATTTTAATTTAAGGCAAAATTTATTACCTTACTTTGTTTTGTAACTTGCTACTAATTTCAAAAAACACTCTGTAGCAAGTGCAGTCATTGACAAAAGGACTGAACAAGTTCACTGATCTAGTAACATACTAAATAGCCGTTACTGTTGTTGCTTGATTATTTAAAAAAAGCAATTAATCAAGTCATCAAAAGTAGAGCTGCTGCATTTGGAATGACATGAAACCACGTATAACAGGCTTCTTTGCTAACTTAAACCACTTCTGCATAATCTCTCTCTCTCCTCGTCTCACTGAGACTACGATATGAAAAGTGTAGTAGCATCTGCTGGCTGGCAGAACGTGTATGCTGAGCTGTAACATCATGCTACTAACCCTTATCGCTAAGAAAGGCCTGGTAACTCTGAGGAGAAATACCACTGTAACTCTTACTTCCTTGGTACCAAGCTACTTCTGAGAGTTCTAAAATGGATCGAGGTCAAGGGCCAGATGTACCGGTAGGTCTGATCCTGTTAATTACAGTGAAAAGTATCACCGCTCATATAACCAAGGATACAATCCAAGATGTCTTATTTCAGGTTTACTCAATCGCACAGTACTTACAAGACCCACTACTGAAGCAGGAACCTTTTACCTATACCAGCATCATAAAACTTTTGCTACTGTTTTAGTTCAAATGGTAATGCTGTCCTTTATCTTTGGGTATAATTAAACTTAATAGTATGAACTGGTGCTGGTTTTTTTTGAGTTTGGCTTTTCTTATTTAAAAAAAAAAAAGAAAAACACTTTGCATAAGAACATGTTAGAATACGTCTTCAGAGACTATAGTTGGGAGCTGCTATAGCCCAAATGTACTGCGTGAGCAACTTAGCTTAATACACGAAAGAAGTCATTGTCTCACATCCCTGGAAATAATAGTACAGGCTTCCATTTTGCCACACTTAAGCAGGTCTTTTGCAGAAGACAGGAAATCTTGGCAGGGCCTTCTCTTCTGAATGTATTATGTTGTATTACTTTCTTAAGGTGCATATTTAAAAAGCAGTGAGTCTTAATAAGGGTTTTTAATGGATTAAACAGTAACGCTTTATTAGCTCAGGCTGCATGAGGAAGGCAGAGCATTCACATTTCCATTTCCTGTATTTCAGGGCCTCCTGCAGAAACAGAAGGAGCTGGAGACCGGTTTAATTCCAGCTATAGCTCAAGAAGAGAACTTTATTTCACCGTTTTAAAAGGTATATATGAGCATACAGAATTTTTTTTTTTAAATGTAAAGGCAGAGCACTTTGTCACTGTAACAAATTTTGAATGATCCCTGTATCTTTTTTTGTAAATGATTTATGTGAATTTTGACAGATTACAGGGTCATGGTGCTTTTCAGATTGACAATACATTAAACTAATGATGGATTCTCTGTTTAGAACGGTCTTCAGGCTGACTGAAGACATACGTCCATTTCATATAAACCACTACTACAGCGTATAGGATTGTTACATGGTTTTTTAATAGGGCTGAAAGTGTATGTATTTTGATAAATAAAAAGATGAAGATGCATTTTGAATGGCTTGACAACTTTTTTTTTTTTTTAAGTATTTTTAACTATATGACACTGCTTGTACTTTAATCATTCAGAAAGCTTTTATGCTTAGACAGCATGTCTGTTAACTCAAGTAATCCTGGATTCCACCAAAATGGTGAATCAACTGAATCTTTTTTTTTTCTCCCCCCCCCCCTCAACTAAAGCAGTATAGTACCACTTAACATTGTAATTGGCTGGGACCAAGGCAGTAGAACTCAGTTTAAGAAAGCTTACTCACAAACAAGGTCTGAATAGGTCAGTGTTCAAATCTTCCAACCAGAACTGAACGTTATTTTTAGATTCATTTACTTCCAGTTTTCAAAAGATGGGATAACTTTAGGTAAAAGTGTTTCTCTTCTAGAGAACTGCAGCAGACCCATAACCTGACTTCATGTTAGTTGATCTGTGATACAGCCTATTTTAAAAATGCTGCAGAACCTTCAGACTGGGATTCTTCCTAGCAGCAACTGCTTCTAGGCAAAGCATGAATATGATGGTATCTTGTAGCAGTAGCTGCACTTCCCTTTCCAGACGCACACCAAGTCACGTAACAGGTGAGAATCTACACCTAATGTAACAATTTAGTAGAACAGTTTTGCACAAAATTAAGGTTTAATTGATAGGAGGGAATTTTTCCTGAAACAACAGTCTTATCATTTATTTGCCATGTTTGGAGCGATAACTGCTATATTAGGCTACTACTGTTTTGTTTTTAATTTAAACCAATTAAATAGATGTTTAGTAGAGGGGGAACCTTCAACTTTAAGGAAATGGTTTTTTTGTTTTTTTAAAGCTACCCCCTTCCCAACAGTATTTGTCCCAACTAAACTGGGAGGCTGTACAGTGTTGTACTTTCAAACACTTTTACCTGGCACGGTACCACACATTACACATAGAAAAACTAAAATCAAATTATAAATAGAAAAACCATGAGACTTTGAACAACTTAAAGAGAGCAATAAGCGTAAGAGTCAGGGCATTAGCACAAGCAAAACCAACAATTTAAGAACCGGGATAGACAGAATTGCCAGCTATTCACTCCCTGCTACTCTTTTCCAGAAGCCTTTCTGATTGAGAAGATGGTACACTAAATGAGTCAATATTAGCCTTCAGTTTAGAGAGAATTGCTTGGGAAAAAGACGTTTAACTCAACAGCTGTAAAATTAATTAAAAAAGACAAGGTAAAGAAAAAGACAAAACTCCATACTTAGGACAGTACTAGTTTAAAAAATAAGAATCCTTGTGGTAGTGGTAAAGCGGAAGAGGAGTGAGGTTCTAATACAGGTTTAAACTACCACGTTCGTTAAAGCCAGATTTGTCCTCCTCCTAACTGTAATAGCAAGATACAAGTCTTAAGAGCATCTTGATGATTCTGCAACAAGCCTGGAATGTCACATATTAAACACAGCAGATTGCTAGTCCTGAAATAAAGTTTGGGTATGCTTTATGCATTTTGAAAACAACATAAAAACACAGACAATGCAACTTGTTAACAAGTCCCTTGTGCATTAAGAGTTTATTTTATTTTTGTAATGGAACTGCACCATTGGTTACTCTAATTGAGGTATTTAGCCAAAATCCAGTATATATTCATTAAAATAACTACACTGCCTTATAGTATGTAAAAACATTTGTACAAAATTTGTGTCAGATGTCAAATAAATACATACGTTTTGATATTTATGTAAAGAAAAGTGATTTGGATACTATTACAGTTAAAAAATTTGCTGTTTCACATACTTTAGGCAAACATTCAGTTTAACATTAGAACAGACTTCAAACTGAAGCCCAAGTACAGGTAAAATACAAATGTAGAAACTTAAAAGTGCCAACAAACAAGATAATTCAAGTACAATAAATGTTAAAAAATATATATATTTATTTCAATTTTCAGATGCTTTCAACAAGTACAGGCCATCATGATTTAAATAAGACAAGAAAACATTTGAGATAAAGAACAAGTAACATTTTGTTCCAGAATAAAATAGAAATTGTTAATCCACCATTTTAGAAACAGAAAAGTCCACAGCAACTTATAAAAAAAGACTTGTGAGTTTATTTCTGTTTTGAATATAGCCTGGAAGAATCACAATTTATATCCCAGCTACCAGGCGATGATGACTTTTCTGTATCCATGCTCTGACTGTAAGCAGAGAGAAAATAATTGCCTCCTCCTTCCTGGTTTTGACTTGTAGAAATTGGGTATGTTGTTCCCAAAAAAGTCTGATGAGTGAGTACATTAAAGTGACTGAATTGATGGGACATGCTTAATTGTCTACTATAAACTTGGAAGTTACTGAAAGGAACTTGTTCAACTGAATCGTGTTTTTCTCCTTCAGCAGAGCATGTTGTAGAAACCAGAGCAATTGGTTGTATCTCTTCTGAGTCAATTTTAGAAGTCCTTTCCATCAAACCAATTTGTGCTTCAGGAGATAACTCTGTAACTGATATGCAGCTCTCTTTGGAAACTACTCCATGTGAGCCCTTGGCCTCCCTCTGCAAAGCTTCCAAATGAGTACCATACTTAGAGGCATCACTGCAGATTTCTATTTGTGATGTTTCATCCCCTGAATCCAGAGACATGTCCTCCTCATCCTTTTCATCGTTTTCTACAAGAACTACATTAAAAAAAAAGAGAAGTCCTATTCTATTGAAATACAAACTTTTGTTAGAAAAGCTATACACTACTCACAGAGTGTTACGCTTCAGGTCTGTAAGTCCAATATCACTTAAGTCTTGGTCTTCTGCCACTCTTGTTGACTTACTCAACATACACACTTAACCCTCTGTGTGAGTGTCCAGTTATTCCGATGCTAAAAGCTTCTGCGCATTGTGTTCATGTTTAGTGTTGGGAAATCCCAACTCCCAGCTCCAAAGGGGTTAATGTCAAAACAGCATCTAAAGTTATACAGTAGGTCAGTATTTGATCAGACAATTAAAGGAGTACAATTACTGACATCTCAGTCCCTTCGTTACGGTTTCTAAAAAACTATCATTAAGCTTATCCTCTCCTGAAAACAGAACGGAACGCCACTTTGGCATTCATCTACTTTCTTGGATACCATGGTTAGCCTATAATAATTATGTATTTAAGAGCTCTTTTGGCACTCCATCCCAGCTGCTTTCCCCCATCACTTAAAATAGAAAAAGAGTAGCTTGAGAGTTGGGTTTTCCTTGCCTTCTGTAGTGTTAATTTACAAAAAGAGTAAGGGTATGCTATTTCAAAGGCCTCCACCCCATACCTCCAATTAGCTGAAGAAAAAAAAAAAAAGGAAAGAAAGAAAGAAAGAAAAAAGCTTAAGTGCGTTGAATATTACCTGATTGTCTTTCATGAACATCAGAGGGAGGAAGGTTGTTTTCTTCGGTAACTGAGTTGTGATAACCAACAAGACTTTTAAAATTCTGCATAAAGTCATCAACAGTCGCAACTACTATTCCATTCTCAGCATAACTGGAAAGTGTTTTGAGATTCTTTTCTAAACATACAGAAGGAGATTTTATATTAATATTTACCACTTAATAGCAAGAAAGGGAGAGAAGTTTCCAGATTTTGTTTTTACCTGTTAAGAAGACAACATGTCTCTGTTGTATATTTTGAGCCTGGAGCCTGATAAGACAGTCTAATTCCGGAGCATTTCGAGTTTGAGAATCACAGTTATGGTAAGACAGAATTTCAACCAAGTGCTTCTTTTGATAGGTATTCAAAAGCGTCAGCAGGCTCAGGGCGTTAGCATTCATTCTGGAATAAAATCAAACGCGCTATTAAAGAGGTACCTGATTTAAGGTCAGTCTAAATATTAAATACAGCTCAAGAGATGAGCATAATATTGAGGTCTATTTAACCGCATTTTTGAGAGCATGATTTAAAATGGAAGCATTTTAACAACTGGTATTTGAAGAACACCGCTTACCTCCCCAGCTCTTTAAGTTTTTTTTGTATTTTGCAGTGGACTTTCCACTGCCATTTCCCATCTGGGGTATTGAGCTCCTCAAGAAACTTTAAGAACTGTTTTAGTTTATCTGTTTTGGAGATATTTGAAACAGAAGTTAAATTCTGTGGTACACAAATGGAAAAAATTACTTCAGCGCATACATTAAAGCTTTTTTCAGTTATTAGCTTTTACTCTGAACATTACCCACAGTACTTTAGGTTTTCTTCCGCTTAGCAGATTAGCTGTTCGCTATCTTCCAAAACTGAGTTTGTTTTTTGTAGGTCAGATGCATAACAACGGTGTCTGCTTACATAAAAGCTGAATTCTACCATGCATGACCTGTGTGTCTAAAATATCTATAAAAAGCTGGTTAATCAGTTAATTATCCCATTTTAAATAGTGAAAGACTGTAGTTTTTCCAGTATTCTGGAGTTATTTGTGGATTGAGTAATAAGGAATAAAAGGTCTGTATACATAACTACACAGTCTAACACAGACTTAGAAAGACAAGATTAAGTTGTTTAAAGTAAAAATTGTCATAGTCTCCAAGTTCACATGTTCTCCAGAAAGGCCAGTGAGACAGGTAAGAGAGATGGAAATAATTCTGCAAAAAGCATGCAATGCCATCTCTGAAAATCAGATGGAAAGCTTTATTCTTCACTACTAGGAATATAGCACCTTTCTCAAATACTAAAACTGAAACGTTAAAACTCAGGCCAAAAAAAAAAAAAAAAAAAAGATAACTCTCTCCCCCCCGCCCCAGCCCCTACACTTACCTACTGTGATGGACTCTGGATTAAGGACAGATTCATCTGACACAATAAAACCACCAGACACAAACAATTCATTGTAAGTGTGATTTTTCACATCATCCAAGCTATCAACACCCGCAAAGCTGACACAGGAAAGCCTCTTCAAAGTTACCAAGCCAGGTATCTGTTTTAAAATGTTACAAATCACAGATATATAAGGGGGAGGGGGGAGGGAAGAAAAGTTACAGCAAAAAAAAGGGAATTGAAGAAATTTCCTCTGCTGCCTGTAATATCAAGTACTAAGTATCAAACTTCAAAACACATTTTCCCAAAGTTACTATTTTGTCTCTTGCCTTGGGAGTTATGCTCCCAAAAACATTACAGGAGTGAGACACAGTGGAAATTGAGCGCTTAGAGTAATTTTACTTTCTGCCCAATATGCATTCATAACCCACGGCTGTTAGGAATACCTAGAGTGATTTGATAGCTGCCTTCACTTGCCATTAGAGCATCGCAGAACTAGAAGCAGAACTATTCAGGCCTCTATACAACTTTATGACTAGTAAGAATAAATATTCATTAAAACATGTATTTGGAGGTAGATGACATTATGGGCACACGATGCAGCAAGACTAGGTATGATCACAGCCAGTTTTGTTTTTCAGAAGGCAACTAAACATAGGTCTTCCTTTAAATGCTTTGTTATGAGAAAATAACCTTATTCAAAAATGAGAAAATAACCTTATTCAAAAATGAGCTCTTCTTAACAATACTTTAACATTGATTTTCTACAGTAGTCATTTACTTCTGTGAAGTACCTTATGGATGAGGTTGGCAATGTCTTCATTTTGAATAATTATCAACAATTTATCTAGTGCAGCTCTTCTTTTCAGGAACTGTTCTGGATGGCACTCTGTATTACCTAATTTTGTAAGATATTCCTACACCACAGAGAGATAAGTTGGTGAAGAAAAAGGAAGAGGTAGTTAGCCCAAAACAATTCCCACAAGTTTCATGCAAAGCTATTCCAATGACCCTGTTATTCCATTCAAATGAACCTCAGAGCGACTGCTTTTCTTGTTTTTCTGATACATTAACAAGAAAGATACAGCAGTACAAAAACAGGCTATTTCAGCAAGTCCTTCTTAGAGGATAGCACATTACGTGGCCAACTGACAGCCTATCAACACTGCACTGAGTTCTCAAGTAAAACCAGAAGTTACTATCATTTCACTTTCAACTTTAATCTTCTACATTTAAATACGTAAGGACAGCGACCTCTAAAAATGAAAAAGGAAAGCCTACTCTGGCCATTCAATCAAAAACCTTCTTTTGGAACACATTTTCTGACTGTGTTCGCAAGGCCAGTTTTGTACATTCTGGTTTGAAAGACCTTGCATAGCCTTATATTTTAACACTAAGGGAAGAAGATGCATTGGAACACGTTTACCTTGATTTCTTTGCAGAGAGTGCTTTCCTCTTCTTCATGAATATAAAATTTCACAGTGTTTTTCTGTACATCTTTAATAATTTTGACCAAACTGTTAAATACTTCAGGTTTTAACTGGCTTATAAAGTCAGAAAGGGCTGGTTGGGTTGAAATGCTCAAGTTCTCTGGAGATTTCTCAGTCTTTTCTAGTGGCTCTATCAGATCACCACTGGAAGACGCTTGATCAGATGTCAATTCATCCTCTGTTTTGGCGTTCACGTGATCTAATTCCTCTTTCACTAAGGGCAAGCTTGATGAACGCTGCTCATCAGCCTCTAGATCCTCCACAATACTATTACACAACAGCTCTGATGATAATGCCGTGTCCAAGTCCCTGCAGGCAGGCAACACTTCTGGTGGAGGATTCGGTGCAGCGTTATTAACTACATCTGGTGCTTCAGAACCAGAATACATTGGTGGAGTATGCCTATTGCATGAGGAGGATAAAATAACACTATTCAACTTCTCACTCAGTCTCTCTATATATTCTTTGACAGAAATCTCTGGTGCCTGTAAATCTGTGTATTCAGAAAGTCTCATTATCCTCTCTCGAGCCGAGAGGATGGGTGTGGACATCCCACTGACATATGCAATGTTCTTTTGCTGCAAAATTTCCTGAATCTTTCTTGCAAAGAGATTATATTCTTCTAATAGCGTAGTCTCTATTATTGCACTTATTGAATGCTTAGTTGTAAAAGGGTGCTCTGTTAGCCCACACTGATCTTCAAGTTTTTCCACTTGTCTTGTATAAAGTCCATCTTCTGCTGTCCCCTTTTGTGTGTCTGCAAATGGAGAGTACGGAAACTGATAATCAGAACTTCTCTGTCTATTTATTACCCGGGGGTCATTAGGAAAGGCATCCTTTGGTGGTAAATACACCAGTGGTTCTTCTGGTGATTTCAGACCTATATAAGGAAGAGTTAATCATCATCATCATCTCATGTTTGAAAAAGACTCAGTGATATACCATTGCTGAACAAAAAACTCCAAAATACAGTTTTTAAATAGCGTAGTCTTGTCCCCTCCCACAATCAACTTATATCCAAAAAAAAAAAAAAAAAAAAAAATCAAGCGTTACAGTCAGCTGATGGTCAGAAGCTAGAAAATTTAATCTCTCAGACCATATAGCAATACATTTGAAGTGTACTCAGAAAAGCAGAATGCAAGTAATTTCCCCAGGGATAACAACTGATTAACCACAACAGCAGTTGCCTCATAATTACTGATCCACAGTATCAGGTATGCTGTAAGGAGTGCTGAAAGCCTCCCATACCTCAGCGATCATTTCCGCAATAGTCAGTTGTTTTACCGTCCGCTTTTGAACCTTTGTGACTTTTTTTTTAAAACAAATTTAACACCTAATGACCTCCATACTGTGAAGGTTTTAGAGTCTGTATCTGTATATACACAGATATTTCATATATATATAGCGGTACTTCTGCATATATCTGTTTCATAAATACTTTGCTACTTCAAAAGAGATATTCAAAAAATCTTGTGTTACTGTTACAGCTAAAACAGTTCTAGGCAGAAAAACGAAAGATTTCTGGAACAGAAACAATAACCATGCAGTATAATACAATTTCAAAAAGTTAGGGTTCCTTAGAAACGCAGTTATTTTTCTGTAATCAGTTTTAAAAGTTATACTTTTTCCTGATTTGAGCACATTCATCCATATCTAAAGGGAAGAAACCTGCCACTAACAGAACCCCCGTTTCGGGGTCACGGTGTCAGCTTGTAGCTATTTTATACCACTAGAGAGAAACCAGAAATGTGGTGCCAAGTTATTTTGGTTTTCCTTATCAAAGAGAGTAAGTGTTCTTTCTTCATCCCCCCAAAACATGTTCATCAAGCCAAACTAAACCGCTAGTGTTCTTTAAAAGCGGAGATAAATCAGGTCATTCCAATCAGTTCAATTTATTTTATTTTGAACCTGGTTTTCTGTTGCTCTGTCCCTTCACTGTTGACCTATACCTTTCGCATACTCAAGTACATTAGTTTTAAAAGACTTAGAGGAACTCAGCACCAAATCATAACGTTAACAGAGTAAACTCAGTTTAAGCTAGTTTGAGATACAGGGGACTTGAGAATGAGCTGCTTAACAATTATAAGCTACATCACTATTGTTTTCAAGAAATACTGTATTATTGTACTACAAGCAACTCTTAGGAGAGCAGACTGAAAGCTATACTGTTGCTTTACATTTGGGGATATTTTTTATATAACTTCTTACGTTTTCAATACAGCTACTCAGTTACATACCAACTTTTAAGCAATGAAATTTTGTTCTAGGGCTCTCCTGTCTGCACACCCAATACAGGTGAATTTTTCAAATCCCAAAGTTAATCCCAAAGAGGTAACGCACAATCCACTCATGCTGTTTTGAGAGGAAATTGGTGCAACTACTATATTAGGAAAAAGTCTTAATGATTTATATGAGTAAGAACACATACCAGACTGATGACATTATGCTTGTGGATACAAAACTGTCCAGCAAGAAAGAAACATCACTTAAAAAAAAAAAAAAAACCTATAGTAAAAACGTAACACAGAACTGAAATAGAAGGTTATACTGCTGAATGAGAATAAAAATCCGAAATATTATCTAACACTTAAAAAGCAGGACTGCGGGGAAAAAAAAGAAAGATTAGACTAGAATCACCATTATTTAAATAAAATTATTTAAGGTGGTATCCTTCATAGATCTATACCTTTGGGTCACAAGTCTTCACAGAAAACCAAATGCATCAGCAAGGAGAGGGGAAACAAAAAAAACGTTCAAGTATTAAAGCACAATGTATGATTTCGAATATATTCTTCCTCAGTAATACCTGACTAACCAAGTGTGTCAGAGAAGTTAGGAAAAGGACTACCTGAAAACAATCTTGGAAAGAAAAGCTATTTAACAGTTGTTTAAAAAAAAAAAAAAAGTTATTAGCATTGCAGATTTAGGGTCAAATTCTTCAATGCTTTTAAGAGAGGTCTTTCTACAGTGACTCCAGCCAGAAAGAGAATTCTTAGGTATGTTTATTTTGAAATCAGAAATTAAAGTAATACCTGACAAGAAAGCCTAGAACATCCTGTTTCTTAGTATGCAAGATGAATGTCATCAAAAGCCATCACTTTTAAGAATGTTTATTAATGCATTAATCTCCTCTTACATGAGGAAGAAGAACATGCAAGAACAAACACCATTTTTGGACTGGATGTCTAAAGCCAAAGATCACACTCAAATTCAAAACAAACTTGAGTTAGGATGTGTTTGCTAAGATGCACGTGCACAAGTTAGCTTGTAAAAGTACAACTCAGGTTTGCTTACTATTGTCAGAAGTTTAGAATACGTAACCATGAAAAAACGAGCAATGACATGACACAGAACTAGTCCAGATGAGTTGGGGACCTACGAACAACTCCTCTGACCCCTTCTGAGGCGTATCAGAGGAGAAACGAGATGAGCCCCCCAACCCTCAAGCCACAAGCTACAAAGAGTTTAAGTTCTTAGAGTAAGTTCAGCTGAACACGACCTCTGAATCAAAAGTAGAACGTATTTCTGTTTAAAAAAAAGAAAAGAAAAGAAAACGAGATCACTAATTTGCCTTCCTGCAGTTGTGTAAAGATGGAAAAGTAAGGCTGATGTTCCCTGAGTGTCTTTCTACAGCTACCTTGCTACAACAAAGACACATGGGCAAGTCAGCAGATGTACAAAGCCATCAGTTTCAGAAAGGAACAACAACTTCCTTTAAATTATACTACTGAATTGATCTTAATTTCTTAGAATGAAAATTCAAAGGCCTCTTGAAGATACGGGAAGATAACGCCCAATAAAAATCAAGTGCCAGTAGCCCAAAACTTTAAAGGCTCTTTTGACTCTCCTGTTGCCTTCTTGATGCACTTCCGTAAAATGAATTCATTCACTGCATAGCATATTATTGATCTCATCCTAAGTTTTCTGATGAAAATTCAATACTGGATGAGAACACAAGCTGCTCAGTAGTTTAGGCCATAATGACACATGCAAAAAAATATCCGCTCTTCTCACCTGTTCGCTTATCTTCATGTTTTTCCAGCTGATCCTCTTGACCTCTTCCTGCCCCTCCTGAAGGAGAGCAGCAGTTAGCATTTGTAGACTTTCTCCGTATTTATAGCACCTTTTACATGACCACATTACAGAACTAGTCACTACTCACTGCAGTAAGAGCTAAATTTGAAGAACGGACCTCCTAGAAACTTAAGAAATCCAGTGATGCCCAAGACAGCCTCTTACATCTCTGGAGAACAGCAGACTTCAGAAGACTTCAGAGACAATTTTATTTTTCTAGTAAGATTCGTGAAGTGCTAAAGCGTCACAGATGACTGTAAAAAGTGTCAACAGTCAACGGACAAACCCTTGCGTTAACTCCTATATCCTATGTCTAGGATGTGAATGTTTGAGCTTCCTAATCATCCACTTTGCCTGTTACCTCTGCAACCATATCCTCGGTCTGTCTATATGCACAGTGGCCATTTCCTCCAAGAGCAAAAGAAGTGTGTTCTATCCAAACAACTTTACAGTCTGTTACTTAGCCACATGACAACAGATTTTTGATGTTTAACACTAAGAAGCTGCAGAAGACGTGATCCAAAATTTCCCTATCATTTCTTTGAAAGTTCTATGAATATTATGGAGGGAAATGCATTTCCCCTGCCCTCCTCCCCTGTCAGTCGAGAAAAAAAAAATAAAATAAAATCTGCAGAACTACACAACAGGATGGATATCAGAAGAGTCTAAAAGACAGATTCCAGTATTCCTCAAAGATTATCAGAAATTAATAACTTTTTACTCAGAATGTGCACTCAACCCATTCTGTCTTGGATTAGTCATAAGAGGACTTGATTTCCAGCCTTGAATTCAGAGGTCCCGATGACTACTCCTACCACCCGGTTTCCACACCCTTCAAATCCATGCTGTTGAGTTTTCCCAAGAATTGATACTGTTGACTCATCAAGAAGTAGAAGGAGAAGCTTTTTTAAATAATATTATTTAAGATTTCAATGTTTACATAAAGACAAAGACCATGTAGCACTTCTATTGGAAGAGCGTGATGCAGTAAGAAGTGGACTACTTGGTATAAGGATAACACTTTTTTCCCATGACTTTTCCAAATTAGTAGTTGCAATTATCCTGAGAGATTGTCAAGTTCAAACACTGAATTCAAAACAGTTGCATACCTTACCAGATAAATACTCAAGTACCCATATTTCTAAATAATGCCAATATGTACCAAAAGCAAAACTTATCCACCAGTACCTGGAATGTTTTCATCCAGCAGATTTCTATATTAGTCAAATATTAGAAACAACTGCACAGGACATCATATACTTGTGTACCACCAACACATGTGACCCAAGAATGGGATCTACGGAAGATACAAACCTTCAGAACATGGTTTGTTTCACTGTTTGCAGCAACATAAGAGTTATTAATCCATCTTACCTGTAATTGGAATAAGTTTCCAGTGCATTCCAACTTCTCCTATGTTATTTGAGTTGGAATGTTGCCTGCGATAAGCATGTTCTATAGGCGTACTAGGACAGGGACTGCAGTCTTCAAAACTGCTAACACTTCCAGTGCTTGCTTCCTAAAAACAATAAAAATTCTCAGTTCAAAGCTGGCTGTGCTTATTTAGTTATCAAACTTTCAAATACTACACAGCTGAACAATAAGCATGTGCCAGAGTTCACCAGTATAATGGAATCTTTGCCTTCAGCCAAATCAAGTCAAAGTTAGAAGTATTTAAATCAGGTACTTCCGTATTTTATTTACCTATTTGATAATTTCTGACACAGACATCTTTGTTGATGGTCTATAACTAAGTCCTAAGGCAGTCCTAAGGCACATGCCGTAGAGAACGGCCATCTGGCAGGGCAGGTCAGGAGGGGCAGAGAAGAGGGAAAGATAATTTAGGGAGATGGTCTGTTGCTTAGCCTTTTTTCAGGCTGTTTCTTCACAGCTGTCTAAAGCTAGGAAACGGTGGCGTTATTGAGAAACTGCCTGTAACTAGTATTAAATCCTTGAACAATCCAATTTCATCGGGAATTCCAGATGCTTAAAAGTTCTCTTAGCAGAAAGCATAACTTACGGGTAGTACAGACTCTTTCCTGCTCAGTTAACTTAGAAACGGGACTTAATGTAGAAGTACCAATTTCAGAGACCATAAAAGAACCTGTTCTGTAGAGTAATGTGAACATTGCCAGACAGCTGAACATTGCCAGACAGCTGGGGCATGGGGCACTCTGAGCCCTAAGCACAACAGCTTTCTTGAAACGATATTCTGACAATTACATGCTATCATGAAAAGTATGCATGGGACATGCCTACTCCACACCACTGCACAAAGCAGGCGCAGAGAGGTAGGCAAGATTTTAATTGTTAAGGATTGTTCAACTGTGCTCCCAACTAAAATAAATAAATAAAACCCAAAATGACACCAACTCAAACAATGGCAAAACAAGGCCAATTCCACCTCCCCATCAACTTTAATATTCATACAGCATGAAAGACCTTCTGCTATGCGTATTTCATTAATTCTTTCTCATTCAGATGCTGAAACAAGCGCATCATTTTTTCCTCTTCGCGAGACTGACAGGTAAGGATTGCGAGATCCTCACTTCTGCATACAAGTGAATGGCACTTTCCAGCCCTGTAAAATGCCTGCTCCTTTTTGCTTTGTACGGGAGAGAGTACACTACGGAGAGGGTGGGCCAAGAGGAATTTCCAAAACTGAAGCAGGGACTGCAATCAGAGCAAAAGCATGCTTAGTGCTTTAAGGTTATAAAGCAGGAAGAATCACTTTATTAACCCTGAAGTACCAGAAAAGGTCACTAAGTCGCACAAAGAAATTCAGTCAGCCAGGGTGAGCTGTTGCTAACCACACCTCCCCCCCCCCCCCACTTTTGTATTAATATAAACCCTATTTAGTTCCCAAGGATAATTGGCTTAGTTTGGCCGATCTGCTCTGTCAAGACAAAACAGACAGCTATCATTAAAAGGAAGCCCCAGCTCTCATTCTGCTTTAGAACGACCGTTGCTCAACTGTGCATGAAAGATGCTTGTTTAAGTCACTGCCAGCTAACTCTAAACATCAAGTATAGAATGCAATTTCACTTCCTCCACTTTCTTGCTTATGACCAAGAAAGCAGCAGGCTGAAAAAGGTCTTGAAATTATACTGCCTGTTACTGATATATTTATTTTTGGTTTGCATTTTGTGGGAAGGAGAGGGAAGAATTCTAGGCTTATAGACTTTGAATAAGATTATCTTAACTGGCAGGAGCCTGATCCATAGAATAGTTCCAAACAAAAGAAAGAAGAACATATGCTTTTTTTGTGACTGAGATGGGACATCATCACAATGACGAGTCTGTCATAGCCAAACCACCTCTGTATCAGCTCTATAAAATTAAGAGAAAGAGGGGAAATTCTAGAGAAACAGTACACAATCAATCATGAATGGCCTGTCCTAGTGCCATTACCATGAGAGGGTCCATATGGAACAGCAGCTCCTTCTGCCTTACATTCCATTTTCCAGAAAAGTAACAGCTAGGCAATTTAACTATGATGAGCCTGAGGCTCTCAAACGTCTCCTTACTTGGTTCCAGGTTCAGGAATCCCCAATACCCTAGCCAGATCAAGAAACCCCAAAAGATGGAAGACGACAGGAAGGCAATATGCAAACTCCTTTATAGGTACACTTAACTGTTCCATTCAACAACCTGGTAAGCAAGGTGAGAGCCAGAATATCTGGTTTTTACAAGAGGCAGGAAAAAAAAAACTTCAAGGCTTTGGTCTCAGCAAACATGTAAAGCATATGATATACCACATTCAGTAACAGAATCAGGTAAAGTTTTGCTGCCTATTGCTACAGCACCGGATATGACAGGTAGTGAAAAGCTGAGTGCAGAAGACTGGCCATGTTCGCTTTACATCTTTCTGATATTAATTAAAATTTCTTACTGAAAGATGAAGAACCAGGAACACGCATCTTTCAGAGTTAAAAAAACCACTAAGTATTTTCTGTATACAACCCCATCAAGCAAGAGATTCTTCACAGAAAAATTAGTACTTGTCTATATTTTTTGGATCCAACAATTAGAAGCATTTTTTCATTGATTCTGATAATATTTATGAAAATAGCATATTCATTACCAGCATCTACCTACATGGCAGTTTCACTTACTTTTAAACGTAGCGTGTGTTCAAGGCCTACTTCATTAGCTGAAAGCCGTAGATCAACATCAGCAGGGTAGGGTAAGCATGCTCCATCAGTGTCCAGTATCAGTGGGCTCTGTGGGTCCTTAAAGTTAACATTTTCAGCCTGAGCAGTATTAGGAAGCTCATGATCATCTTTGTCCTGTGCTGGAATGGATTCATATTCATATTTTTGTCTCATATCCTCTTCAATTTCATCAGTGCTTAATCCTAAAGCTTGATTTACAGACCGTGCCAGCGATGAATCCAAGTGTCCTGCACTAGCTAGTGTTTCTAAAAGCAGTTTAATGAGGCCATGTGTGTCAGTAACAGCAGGGTCGGATACATCTTGCTGCCTCAAGTCAGTATCATGTCCACCAAGACCAGTAATAATTGAGAAAACAGAGTGTGGCGATTCCGAGGTTCTGCCCCCTTAGGGTGGGGGGAGGAGGGGAAAAGTAATCCATTACTAAGTTTTAAAATAAAAGCAAAACCAGACCCCCATCACCTACCACCGTCTCACTCTTTAGCATCAGTTCATACAATACACATACCATCTTCCCTGCTGACAATTTATATAAAGAATATAAAGGTAAGAGGGCAGTTTCTAGAGGTGAGAGTCTCTCTCCCAGATTAAATAATTACGTTCTGTCAAGTCACTCAATACCACACTACTCTATATTTAAACAGAAGTCACATCCTATCAACTACATTGCTACAGAAACTTTGTAAAAATACTCCCTCACTTATTGGGAGAAAAGATTTGTTTGAGCAAAACATTTA
Organism: Struthio camelus; assembly: GCF_040807025.1. Classification (NCBI taxonomy): domain Eukaryota; kingdom Metazoa; phylum Chordata; class Aves; order Struthioniformes; family Struthionidae; genus Struthio; species Struthio camelus. The sequence goes on along the minus strand of NC_090955.1, from coordinate 15,756,349 downwards.
CTTCTCTCTTTTCCATCATTATTGCTCCAAAAGCTAACAAACAACTTAATGCTCAGTATTTCAAGTTATTTTAGACTAAGCATAATTGTAAAACTTCACCATTCCTACGTACATCAAACAACTTAAAAACAGGGTTATTATTCTTCTGCTAATTCCCTTTTCTCATCTTGCCTTATAAAGTCATGGGTATTTTTCTCTGAAAGAGACAGGCCAAAGAATCTTTAAGTATCTGATTAACCCCTAACTCATTTGTGAAATACAAAATAGTTTAAGTGCTGTTTGACTTACAAAAAAAAAAAAAAAAAATCAAATCATGTTTAGTTACTTAGGCTCACGATATTTTAGGTTTTTTTTTTTTTTTTTTTTTTAAAAAGACGTTACTTTTAGGATTATACAAAAACATGGAAATGCAAACTACAGGTGGTGATATTTTGGTTAACTGAAGGAGTTAGGTCAAAATTTAGCTTTTTTAGCTTTAAAAAGACTGTTTTGATTTCAGCCCGGTAAAAACAGTCATGTATTTTACATTAATAATCCATGTAAAAAGAACCTGAAGTATCATGGATTGCAACCCCTATCATGCAAGTTACCCTCCGTTTCTCCCTGCATGCCCACATGGCAGCACCTTTCTGCTCCTCTCAAAAGGAGAACTGATATTAACTCCTAATATCAGTTAACTTCTGAAGTAAACACATGTATACACCAGAAAAAACTGACAGCTGACATAAAACCCTCTCCCCTTCCAACTACCCTTCTCCCTCTTTGTCCCCCTTTCTGAAGGGGACCTGTATCATTGCCCAAAAAAGGGGTCACAGAAACAGAAATCAAAAGGTTTTCTGGGAGACCTTAAGGATCAGATAATATCTGAGAAAATCATCTTAATTTTGGATGCAGAAATTTCATACACAAAATCAATTCCATCTTAAAACTATTTGTTTCCTTTGTCCCGCTACAAACCTTATCAGTTATTTCAAAGTTTAACCGTGTTCATGCTTAGAAATTTAATTCTCATTTTCAGTCTAAATGTATTAATTATTAATAGAGGGTATTGGAGCCATAAAGAATTAGAGCAATGACAGAAGTTAGAGTTTGCAGAAGACATTAAGTATCAGAAGTCTGCTTAACCGTGGAACTGTTCAAAGACTTTCAAATGTTGAGTACTAAACAAACTCTTTGGAAGTCAGTCTTTTTCCCAAAGAGATGGGGCAAAAGCAGCTTCCATGACAACGGCTGTTAATTTGTCTTCCAGAACAAAACAACCTACGCAAAGATATAAACCAGATCTCTACTGATAAATCTCGGGCCAATGTTTAAATGAAGCAATCACGCATTAAAATACCCATAGTGAACAAAAAATTAAATAATTTATAAAAGGTTAAATTTTAATGCGCTTTTAATTATAATATTAAAGAGGACCCAAACAAAGGGTTTCTTACCTTCATAGTGACAACTGTTCTCTGAAGAGTCGCTCATTTTGAAGTGTTTGCGCAAATTTTCAGACTGTTTTTCTAGCTTCCGTTTCACACCACTTTTATTTCTAAGGTCTTCAGGATCAGACTCTCCACCTACATTTTTTTTCCTACACTGGATTAAGTTAATAAGCTCTTTGAGTCTGTCAGGATCATAATCTCCTGGATGAGGAGCTTTTCGCTTGGCAGCAGGAGCTTCACATTTTGAACCAATTCTTTTCCCAGTTTTTGTATTTGCAAAATCAGAGTCGTCATCTGCGGCTTCATAATCTGAGATGGGACTGAACTGCTGAAGTTTCTGATTTCCCTCCATCAGTTCCTTAGCTCTTGAAACAGGTAGTTGATATGCCTCACAACCAAAAATATAGTTTTGCAGGGAGCTGTCAATATGAGATTTATTTTTGGGAGCAGAATAAAGAAATTTTTTGTCATCCAACCGTGATTCGTAGGGATATAATACAAATTCTCTATATTTTCCAGAGCCACTATAGCATCTTTTCAAGTATTCATTTATATACTTTTCCACAATAGTATTGAAATCTGCAGTAGTGTCCTTACGAGACTGGATTAAAGCAAAGTGTAGAGACTGAATAAACTTTGTGAATTCCGGAACGATCTCCTGATTTTCCTGTAACGCCATGGTAGCTGAATTTTTCTGTGCTCCAAATGGAACATTTTTCTGCACTGCCACAGGAGAAAAGTTAACTTGTGATTAAAATCAAATCATAAAGCTATAAATAATGTCTAGTTAACAAATATTACAAATATTTGATGAAACACAGTTTGGAAGGACCGTGAAAAGATAACCCAAGCCAGGAAAAGAATTTTTTGTGAAGTAATCAGCTAAAAGCCTACATAAGAGCCAACTTATGCATATATATGAAGAAGTGTCTAATTTCAACTTTTTCATAGTAAGCTGTATCCTAGATACACACATAATTTCCAATTTAAATCACTTCACTGGGCATTCTAAAAGGAGGTCACTTTGAAGGCTTACTAAGGTTTACTAAAGGATAGGCTGTTTAACAGCTCACTGCAAGAAATGGGGAAGCACAGCCCCTTCCCATGCAGTCCTGCCCCATCCGTTGTGCCACTTCTAAACTCACTGGACCTTTCTATAAGGAGATTCAGCTTAGTAACCCAGCAGAAAACTATATTGCTTTTTCACTTCTTTGCAAACCAATACAACTCAACAAATCCAAGAGCTGCCACAAGCACCAGAGACCCAGCACAAAGTAAGTAACAGGAGCACGTGGCCAAGGAGTTCCACTGTTGGCAACTGTTAGATCCTCTCACCGCATCCTTGAAACAGCAGCTCAAGAAAGCTCCAGTTATCTCATTTTCGTTCATAGTACTTTTCCCCACCCCCACCACAGACCGACACCCTTCCCCATTCAAATTTAAAAAGTAAGGAGAAATACAGAATGAGGTAAGAATCCAGGAAGCAGCCAAGACTTCGGGGAAGAAGTAAGACCACAGCAGCCCAAATTCTTTGTAAGAGTGAAACGTCTAATAAAAAGTGCTAGTTTTTGACTATAATGCTTCTAACTATTTCACAGCAAACTAAAAAAGGAGTGTATTCTGCCTCTAGCACTGCTCATTACAAATTTCAACTGTAAGAAGATTAAAGTCTCATCCAGAAACGCCTAAATTCTGCTAAAGCCAAGTCATTTCAGTCATCTGTCGTTACGTGTTGTATCAAGATTTTTTTGGCGCTCGTTACTCAGTGGCTGGTGCGTATCTCAATGCAAACCAAACAAACTAACCCAAAGTCAAATTAGTCCTTAGAGCTCTGATTGTTTAAAAACACACAAAAAAAACCCCTCATACTTATGAAGTGCAATGATATTCCTAACACATAGAGCTGTTGGAACACTAATGCTCAGTTCTACTAGGATAACAAAAATTAAAAAAAATAAAGAAATAAAAGACACACACACACACACACACAGGCAAACCACCCTCAAGAAATTAACAAGAGTTTTAGTTTTTTAAATATGAATGAATTAACAGCAAGTACCTCATGTGGTAAAGATGTCTGTGAAGAAACACTTTTTGGACACTACTCCCATGACCATAACCAACTCAAACTCCGTTTTTCCTAGTTCATACCAACAGGTTATACCATTACAGACAGAGACCTCAGTAGAACATAAGCTAGATTAAAACGAGCCTGTACACAACACTCTCAGCAGTAAGTGAACTTACTTGAGCTCATTACACCTCTAGGTTCTGGAAATAAAAACAGTGCATGTAGCATGCGGGCACGTCCAGTTTGGTGCTCTAGCACATTAAAAAAAAAAAAAAAAAAAAAAAACACAGTTAGGAATGAGAAGCCCCCTGCATTTCAAAAGGCAATCTAGTACTCAAAAACCTAAAACCCTGAAAAAAGAAAAAAACCCAAAACAAAAAAGATGAGTGTGCATACCATAAGGTGATGTCATTTGCCAAGGAGAAAGAAGAAAAAGAAATCCTCTGTCCAGAAGTGGTTTAACAAGAACCTGTGTTTATAAGTAAAATAAATAAATAAAAAAAATAAAATACAGTCTCAAACAATCAAAGATCAAGACAGTTGCTCACTAGCAGTATTCTTATTCTCCCTAGGCTGAATTCCATCACTGGCAAAGTAGTGCAATGATACAACACTCTAGAATATGCCAGCTAAGGAATCCTGGCAAGATCCTGGATATTCTTTCAGTATGACTTAATTACTAATTAGCAAAATTATTCTGAAAAAGGAATAGTCAAATCTGTTCCACTCACAAGTTTCTCTTTCTCTAGCTTTTGAAGTAAACCCTCCAAGTGACTACCAGAATGAGACTTTTCCACAACTTCATAAAGGCTACAATGCATTCCGTTCTTCAACACTGATACAATGAGAGGGAGAAAAAGAAAAAACAAACACACACAACTGAAATTCAGAAATTCTTAAAACTTTTCTAAATTAAAAAATATAAAGCTAGAACTCTTTACCTTCTTTTGCTCCTAGGTAAGTTTCTTTATAGAACAATGCTGGTGAAATTTTTTTCTTCAGCTGATCAATGCTCACAACTTTCTCAATATCAAGCTTCTCAGGACTGGAGACAAAGGTTGAGGGGGAGGAAGGAGGGGGGGGGGGAAAAACAAAACAAAACAAAACACTCTTTTTTCCATAGTCCTACCCTCATTGATCAAGTAAGAATCATCAAATGTACACTCTTAAAAATCAATTCCTTGGGCTATCCTGTGAGCCAGGGGTGTTTATACCTGCAAGGATGCATGTAATTTAAAAGAGAGAAAGAAAAATTGAAAAATTGAGCAAACAAACAAAAAACAGAGACCGGGGTTGACAAAGGGTTGCGCGCACAAACTAAAGCAATTTTTGGACACTCCTAAATGACTTGAGTCTAGCCTGAAACTTAAAAAAAGCAAACACACACCCTAGTCAATGTACATGCCAGCCTTTCAACTAAATACGTTATCTCCAAAATTCACCAGTCTCGAATAAAGAGAGTTTTAAAATGTTATCCTTTAAACAGTAATACTCACAGCTTGCACGGAAGGAGAGGACGTGCTGCTGACTTCAAAGAAACATGGCACAAAAGTTTCCCTTTATTCCAAAGCTGTCCCCTCCATAATGTATAGTTAGTTTTATCTAAATTAAGATGGAGACAGAAAGAAAGACTAAGTGAACTACTTGTTAGGAGAGACTGGAAGGAAACGGTAAAAAATAGGCTGCCCAATCTTCAAAAGCAGTTTTGAGGAAATAACACAGTTTTGTAGATAACAGCATGTTAAATATTAAGTTAAAAGGTAACAGAAAGAATTTTTGCTATTCTATCTTCCTTTACACTGCTCTGAACAAAGTAAAGGAGGCTGGTAAGTGACCTGTACCTGTCTATATAAACATGTCCCTATGGCCAACGCTTGTGGAATGACATCCTCTTTCCTCCCCTCTACTGTCAACTACTTTCATACATGTGAGTATTTTGTTTGAATGAGGGTCAAAAGAAAAGGTGAACAAAAGATCATATCATTTGAAGTGCCTCTGAACAACAGAATCAGGAACAGAAGGTAACTTCTTACTATGCTATAAGTAGAAGAGGAAGAAAAAAAAAAAAAACCACACAACTTCTGATATCGTTCAGTTGTTCCCTGCTAACAGAAGATAAACCTCAAGGGGTCCGTTAGGTGCTTTGACATCAAGAAGACATCCCTGTAATGAGTACGGTACAGTATAAAATTTAGATAGACTTAACTAAGCAATGATCCCGGTTAAATGCAAATGAAACTACATGGGAAAGGGTGTCTAATATATTCCTTGCCTATATTATAAAAATCATACAATTCAATTTATTCTTACCTGTACTTCTATCTGTGTTGAAGCTGTTTGATCTAACAAAAAGAAAAAACAAACAGAATGACTAACTTGAGACAGAACCTTCTGTCTATGAACTATTACATTAAGGGTGCTTTATCAGTCTACCAAAACAGACACACCAATAACATGCTAACCTCAAGCTACCACTGGTGCAGCAACTTGCCTGATTTCAGGTATCTTGTACAGTTGTTTTCAGCACTACATAGAGTAGTGGAGTCCTCTTATTTCGATGTCCTCATATCAGTATAGATACCATTACATCCCTAATTAGCTGCTTATTTAGATACTCTCTTACTCAGCCAGTATGAAAATACCAGCAAAGAGTCCAGTGACAAAGTACTTGAAACATTTTTTAGACCACGAACCAAGATACTCCTGTGAACATTTTTATGTCTGAAAATTTCCTCTATTGAGCAAAAAAACAGCTAGATGAGAAGAGCAGCAGAAATACTTCCTGCAAGAGGGGCCAGCTGCACCTCTTGCTTTGAGCTACAAATACTTATTACACCAGGCCCTCGTGACATATCTGTGCATTTCAGAGCTGTTCATCCAAATCAATTCTAAGTCATTATCTAGAGTTATTAATTCTTCTTCATCATTCTGATGAATGCCCTCTTTCCAAAATTCACTTCCCAGCTTACCTTGATGGGGGCAAGAATTTCGGTACTTGCACTATTTCGTCTTTGTAAGTAAATGAAACAACAGCATAAGGACAAACATGTCTCGGTCTTCGTCTTATCTCGTCAAAACCATATTCATAAAAATAGTACTAAAAAAAGATGTGAATATAATGTTAAATTAGAAATCTGGTAACACTGCAAATATTCTAAAAGTCCATGACCCCCCTTCCCTGAAAGGCGTGCTCTTTGTTCCACAGGACTAGCTTACAAAATCTACCTCATAAATTAACTATTTGAGTAAACAAAGTGAAACAGATTAATATTTTGAAACACATTATGCCAAATATTAACTGAAAGATATAAAAAGGACATACAATCAAAAAAAGGTTTTGGTCATGGAGGCAACTGAATAACGTTGTGAGTTTTGGATTCCATCCCTTCTTCAGTCGCTAAGCTCTTGTGTGAAAGAAAAACGTTAACTAAGGCAAGCGCTGCGACAAGAAATTAAAAACCCACGCATTAATTTCCTAGACATCTGCTTTGGCACCAGCTCTGATTTATAGAAGTCAATGGAAACTGTTTTATTAAACAGAATGCTCTATAATAAGTAGTCTGAAATCTATGGAGCTAATGGACTAATCTGACTGCAACAGCAGAAGGTACAGACAAGCACTGAACAGTGACGGAACAAGTAAAGGAATGGACAGATTCAGAATTCTATTTTCTTCTCCCTCACCATTTCCAAAGCTGAGAATTCAGGGAGGAAAAAACAAACAAACAAACAAACAAACAAGAATACTATTCTTTCCTAGCCGATGTTTTCCCTTTCAGAAGTCTCATTTAATGCCCACTAGCTAGTTCTACTTCTGCACTTCAAACTTCATATACTAGCCTTCTCCCCAGCCAAATCTATATTCCAGTCCCATGTACATTGTCTACCCGTTTCCTATTCCCACCTGCTCCCTAATCTGAAGGGGATCTCCGTCAGGTCCAAAAGGGAGTAGGTATATACAAGGGAAATAGGAGAGGCTGTCATCTTGTTCTGTAATTTCTAATACAGGCTATTGTGGGCAATAGCCGTGGGCTATTGCTCAACATACACCAGCCCAGAGCTTTACAGGACACATTCAGCGTTGGTTAAATCTTTAGGGAATTAAGCAGTTCAGAACATCTGTTTTTAAAGTTCTTATATAAGTTAATGCATGCTCAGCTTTCCTCTACCTGAGTAAGTTCATACGCTCGATAAGCCAACAAGGAGGTTACTTTATTTGCATTTTTTGAAACATGACATTCATGCTTTGGGGTTGGATCTAATGCACTCTTTACTGTTGATTCCATTGCTTTCACACCCATGTGGTCATATATGCTTTTCATTTTTCCCTGTAATAAAACACAAGAAGTGTAAATGTCAGCTTCTGCCTGAAGACTGGCAAACTGCTTCAAGTGCAAGAGAAAGTAAGAGCAAGCAAAAGAAAACGAGTCATAAAAAGTCATTTATGAAAGTACATTCTCTTCATACTTGCAAAGAAAAGGTGTAGTTTTTGCTCTTTTTAAAAATCTACTGTTCTTCACTTAAACTCAAGGTCAACATAGGATTTTAAACCTGCTCGGTTTTTGGATTCTCTATAAGCAGATACGTGGATGAATGGAGGTAATAAGTAAGGTTAAAAACACCTTTATTATATCAATAAGCTATACAGTCTTTCAAGAATAAGTGAGATAAATTTACCTTTATTATTTTAAAAATAATCACATCTCCAGTTGCTCCAGCTTCTAGTGGATTAGCTTGCAATAAATCAGCATACCTGGAGATATATACGCCTGAGAGGAGTATAGAAACAAGACGTTATGCTGAAAGTTCAAATGTTGTTTCAAAAGTGCAAGAAGCACTACAAGGGACTAACGCTCTGTTTCTTCCAGTCAATGAAGATAAAAAGTTTTTTTAGTAATACGATCAAGGAAAGGTATAAGGGCACGTTCACAACTCACCATTTAAAGACATCAGAAAAAATGTTTACTTGCACCAACCCTAATTTTTATGTCCATGTGAAATATCACAGCATAATATGGACACTCTAACTCTGTTTGCAAGGAACACAGCCGCACTGCTAAAAGTTTTGTGACCAAGTGAACAGGCCCTACCCAACAGTTACACATACACTGTTCTCAATTCTTTTAACAGCTGATGCTCCTCTGTACAACATAAGTGCTACAAAATGGACAGAAATTTTATACAACTGCACCACGTTATCTGCCAAGCTACAATGAACAATGTCAATGCATACAACCAGAAGATAGTTACCCATGGAAGGGCTGCCAAGAATTGTTATTTTGGAGTGGCCCACCTGCAGCCCCTTTTCACATATGCTTTGGACCTGCAGAGAAGACATATTACTTTTCAAGCACATCTATCTGGAAAGCCAGAATATGAACACAACAGTAAGAAATATTATTACAGAATTCTAATTGAACTTAAAAAAAAATAAAATCACCTAGAGCTAAGTCTAGTCTAAACTGCCATATAAACTGTTAAACTGTGCGAGTCACAAACACCCAACATAAAGCAGTTACGCAGTCTTAACCGTATCTAGCACCAAACTTTCCTAGACCTCCAGCATACTTTATGAGCGTTATTTGTTTTTAAATAAACAAAATGGAAGTGAACCTGCTGAAATCCTGTCTCTGCAATGACAGAGAAAGCACAGAACCCCCCTTTCCATCACTTTCCATTTTTTCAATTAAAGAACACACCCAAAAGATATGATACCTTTCCTAATATTAAGGAAGGTTTTGTAAGACAAACGCATACCGGGGCATGCAAATCCACTAAAAATGGCCCTCCATACCATCTTGTCTATACACTAAGTTGCATTTCTTGCCTAATATATAGCTCTCCCGGGCATACACAAGAAAGCAGGAAGTGAACTACGGTTATTTTCATGCTAAAAGTAGCTTTAAGTAGTTCTCTTTAAGGTATCCTCTTCTTGACTCCTCTCAAAAAAAAAAAAAAACAACCAACCAAACAAAAAAACACTTTCATCTATAAATCGGACCCTAAAGCAGAGAGGACAATTTTGCAGAGATGTGTAAAGGGGATACCTTAAAATTATAAAGAATAAAGGTTTTAAACTGTGACATGGTAGCATTCTTCCTTCTCATCTTTCTACATGTATCGGTGCTGAATTTTGAAGATATAACTTTAAGATTAATAATAAACGTATCAATAAAAACATGTGGCTTGAGAAAACACCTCTGTAATTAAAATTTCAAAAAGCATTTTATATGGAATTTTGTTTTCTTACCTGAGGTCGATCAACCATCAGAAATGCATAGGTTTCAGAAAGCTCTTTTTCTAGGCGACCATCAAATTTCAGCTCTCTGCGTTTTTCTGTGAACTATTATCAGAGTAAGTTCTTAGGCAAACAGATTACTGCTATCTCATTTAAGTCTCAGTATCACTGTTTGAAGGCCCCATCTAATGGGCAGAACCAGGTACAGAAAGATATACAACAGGTAACTTGAATGACATAATTGTATATTAAAATTCAATTTTCAAGATTTTATACACAGGAGAAATATCACTGGTCTAATCTGCCAAGGTATTTTCTTCAGAAAGATATACTTTCCATGCCAAGTTGTGCAGTGATGTTTAAATGTTATCTTTGTAGCATGCCTATCAAGAAGAAGCATCAGCTCAATGCCTTCCATGTCACCTTTCAACCTCATTCTGGAAACAAGCCTTATTCTCTTTTTAAGAGAGATCATCATCTCTTACACAGTGCACGTAGTTGTGCAGTTGCATCTCACTGCTACAGAGGTGGTCTTCATCAGCTACAATATAACCATGAGCTATAACCATGCATCGTTAAAGGTATAGCCCCGGGGGGACGGGGACGCCTCAGTTCTTATATCAAAAATTTCAGCAAACCAATCATACATTCTGTAACCCCATCCTTGAAATTTTGTGGTATTGGGGCTGAAAACTGATGAAATAAGCTGTTCTACAGGTATGAAAGTCAAGGCTGGATTTGTTTAAAAGATACCAGATATGTACAGCAGAAGTGCTTCTGCTTTAAAGCTAACCATACTGCTCGACTTACTGGTTTTCAAGGAACTAGCTTATTTAGGTAGTGCTTCTTGGAAAACGACAAAATTAAAGCGGCAGTAGCTCAGTGTCACACAAAACACTTCACAGGATGCATTAGGCCTTTCGAACATGACACCATAACCTCTTCTACATGTCGTTAAATATAGAACGTAAACATTAAGAAGAGACAAAAAGCTCAATTTTTGAAAACAAAAAAAAGCACAGTCAACAGGTCCCTAATAAACGTTTTCTTTTAATCTTTCTTGTTCTGAATATCTGTCTATTAAGACAGATATAAGACAGTAATAAGGCAGTAATAAGACTTGCCTGAAAAAAAAAAAAGAACTTACATGTTCTTGGATGTGGTTTTACAACTAAATATCAAGCATATAACTAGAAAAATACTCTGGGTAGAGTCAGAAAAAGAAATAAAAATGATCTGACTTATACCTTATTCATAAAGGGTCATAAATATACTCACTTCTTTTTCCAACAGCTCACTATGAACTAGGCTGGCTCTCTTGTAATTAAAATTGGCCACTGAACTTGGTTCCAGGTAGGATGAATGCAGAATTTTCACAATCTCTTCAAATTCTCGAGAGCCCATAGCTACCGGCTGAAAGAGTGCTATAAAAGGAGAAGACGACAGACAATAAGCACCAATGCACAACTGAAAAATTTCCAGACAAGTTTTCTAGTTCATCCACAGTTCATGCATAAAGACAAATGGTTCCTGAGTCATTCTAGGAGCCTTGTGCTGTATTAACCATTTTGTGGAATTCAGGCTAGGAAGCTGAAGTTAAAGCAGCATTAAAAAACAAAAAAAAACGTTTTATTTCTTTTCAATGTTACTTCTGAACAGCTAGCCCTTTCAAGTTTACAGGAGAAGTACTCAATAACTGTGAATTTACCCTTTGAAGGCAACTCATATGTGTTATAAATCACTTTAATTAAATTTTAATAACTTTAATTAAAATAATTAGCTCTTTAAATTAAAAACGAGGAACAAATTGTTCCATTAAAAACCTCAACAACAGTTTTGTAGCTTAGCCTCTCTTTAGAGCCATTAAGAGCTTTTGTTTGTTTGCTTATGGTAATTAGGCTAAACATGGACAAGTTCAATACCATCTTAAAACAAGAAGTCCAATAAGCTCTTTTTATTATAAAACACACTGCCTACATTTCAGCTTTATGATCTTACCCGTTACGATAACTGTTTTAAAAGGAAGGCCCTTTATCTGTTATTACATAGATCTACCTTTGGGGCAAATTTCTGCCTAAGTTGGCACAGCGCTGTTCTCTCTTCCCCATATTTCATTTGTATTTGGGTACTAAGAGGGACAAAACGACTAGAAAGACAAATCAGAGAGTGGGCCAGCAAACAATCGGAGCACATTTTGAGGGTAATGCCTAGAGAAATAACACTCCTGAGGGAACCAAAAGTTAGCATGAAACTTGTTTTTTTCCCCAGAGCAACTTCTAAAATGCTCAGGAAAAGATCAGTACCTTTCTGGCGTTTAGAATCTTCAGACAGTAAATATTCCCACCAGATACTTCGGGGTCTGCTTCTGCTCTTTTTGAAGGAAGGCCTATGGCCCTCTACAAAAATAAACCCAAACTACCCCCACCCAAAACCTCAAGAAGTTGTAACAGTTAAGACTGAACTACAACAGTACTAGCCTCACATAGAAGACAATTTACTGTCATTCCAATAGTCAATTAAATTGAATTACATCTTCACAATGCATCTCCAATTTCATTAAACAAGATTTAACCAATTTAGATTGCAATCTATTCCTCATTTTAGCAGGAAATATTAACTGAATTAGCCTCAATATAAAACAAAATGTTCTAAATAAAAACTGAACGTATTTATGCATATCTAGTAAGAGATGCATTTATGCACGTACTTTATGATATAATACCAGTTCTGTTAATCAAAATAAAACAGCAATTCCAACACCAGCAACACTGAACAAGCAATTTTAAAAGAGTGGAAGGTTACAAAAGCGATTAAGATCTATATAGCTTCCCTTTCAGTAGCAATACCTTCATTCTTGGAAAGGCTGACAACAACTTGGGAGTAAAAGATAATTGGAAGTGAAAAAAATTCTAAATCTAGCACTATTAAAATTGAATGCACTTGTATCAAAGAGAGAAACATTTCCAGTAAAACACAAAAGAGGCCCAATATTGAAATATGCACACTGGAAAAGCATCTCCTGTTCCATCCAGTCCCATCCCTTTCTCCAAACATCTAGTCAGATCTTTCTGACAAGGAGTTATTAAACCCTAGCGCTGTAATGGCAGTTTCCCTTACTGCCACGTCCTCTTCTGACTGAAAGGATTAGTTAAGCCAGAAGTTTACCAATGCCAGCTGTTTGTCCAAATTCCTTGTTTCCTTAAAGGAGATGACTGTGCCCCCTCCTTTCCTTCCTTCCTCCTAAAAATACATAATCCATCTATTCTAGCCTATTCCCTATGGTGGAGTCCAGGTAGGTCGAAAACTCTACAGGACTAACTAGAAAGACTGACCGCAAAACCATAGATAATGTCTTGCCTACTTCCTAGACTCTCTTCTAGGAAGAGGCATGTTATTACATGGCCTGAGATCATGTCATCCATTCAAATATTGTCAACTACATTCCCATCGCTGTTCAAGTATTTCTTGCTTTGTGTAAAGTTCTGAAGAGCGAGCAGAGATAGACATACCAGAACACAGCGAGGCTCCCTGTTCTTCCACTGCGAAGAACCTATATAAACTACTATACAATAATTAGCTCCACCTAATGGAAGGGCTCCACCTAATCCTTTCAATTACGGAACGCAGTAAACGAGAGCTCTGAAAGCCAACAGGGGTAATAAAATAACTAAATTTCTGACAATGACAGATGGGATTTTTCTTGCGTTCATTCCTCAGTTTCTTAGCAGAGGCCTGCAAATGAGTTTTACTGCTTTTGTTACTTATTATTCAAGAATATACTTTCTTCTGCTTCACTGCATTTATACATTATCTAATGTAAGTTTACTAGAGACACTAGTGAAGCTAAAAGAAGAGCTGCTGCTATCTTTGCATAAGACAGATCAAAGCCAAAGCATTCTAAAGGACCTGGGCACAGGGGACATGTATAATATTAAAAAAACAAAACAAAACTGATTCCATCTGATTTATCAAAGCAGTCCAAGAACAAGACCTCACATACACCTTTTGTTAAGAAAATACCTGACAACCCAAAAACGTTACAGTAAGTTTCCCCTCTGATTTGTGCTGTCCATTGAATACAAAGTGAAGAATGGGAATTGCACAGATAAACTAATCCATGCAGGTAGCCAGATTAAGCGATTGGCCTGATGGTCAGATGTTGTCCACTGGCATACACACACACGCAAAAGGGAGGAACATGAATGAAATCTGTTGAAAGTATAATCCCTACGGTCTGAGCAGCAATTATGAACACCAAATTGTATTTCCAAAACCTACTGACTGACACCTTTTCATATATAGTAGAGGCAGACAAGCTACCCTTGGTTTGAGAACGAGACAGCACCCACCAACCCAGATGAAACACCTCAACGAAGAAAAACAGTAACAACACTGTTGATGGACTTAAATAAAAGACATCCTCATTAGTAGAAAAAACTTCAAATGCATTTCCTGTTCAAGGGCAGGCTGCTAATTTTAAGTCTATTGCATTGTATTTCTTAGTTGCTAGAGGACGGATGGAGAGAGGAAAATCTGTTGACAACTGGACAGAGTTATAATGGAATAACAAAAATTAAGCCACTTGAAGAGGTCTGAATTTCAAATAATCCACCATATACAGCAGTCAAAGATAATTAGCTGAAGTTTTTCCTCCTCCAAGCAAGACTCCTCTAACGCACTAATCACATACTTCACGATAGGATCAAATCCACTTTCCCAGTTCTCCCAGAATTTTAGGCACTGCAGACTTCCCGGCTTTTAAGGGCCTATCAGTATTAAATATATTTAACATTACTTTAACACCCTCTTTAACGTTACTGAAACATTACCTACAGCCGTAAATATCAAGGCAGTACTTCCCAACTTGTCTAAGCACTGACAGAAAAGCTAAAGGACAGCTATTTTCAAAAAGGTCCCAGTCACTATGTAAGGGTTTGTACTTCACTTACAGAAGGATATAGAAAAAAATGAAAATCTGTAAACCAGGTGATCTATAGCAGTCATAAAATCCTATGTTCATATCCAGTGATGATGTCATCAGGGTTATTCTAGTCTCAAATCACTTCAAAGACTGGGAGCGTGTGCATATACATTTTTTTAGGCTCACTACCTACACACTTGGCATCGGCCTCCTGCTCCTTTACCAGCCTGTGTAAACATATATTTATGCAATAATCAATTTGTAGGATCCTTACAACACATAGAAGTAAATGATTATGGTTTTCGACAGCTTGTTCAGCAGAAGAAAAAAAAAATTTGTTTCATTTCGACCCACTTTTTTTTTTTTTCCTCTTTTTTTAAGTGAAACCAGGTTTAGCTAACCTAGTCTAGGGACCACCATTAGACTGCATGTTTGGACACAGGTAACTCCCTAGAGGTTGTAACGTTTCTAATTCAGGGTTGCTTGATGCTTCAACTTGAGAATACCAAACCTGGAGTTAGCAAGGTATTTTGTTTCTTCTCAGCTGGCTAGTTCTTCTGTTTCTAAGCCAGAATGTGAAGAAGAGGGAAGACAGTGACATTCTCTTTCAGGAATCCTGGACTGACCTTTAAGTGAATATAAGCAAATTGTTTCTTCCGTTTTATTGTAAGTCAGCAGAATGTCAGTGTTCTTCAAAAACAAGCACTTCTGCTACACAAAGTCTGAGAAATACAACTTCCTTGAAGTCTTCATTTTTTAAGACCAAGATCAAGAATCTGCAGTGTTTAGGAAGCATAGTGCTGTAGTTATTTATATGACTTATTCAGCCTAGGATGTTTTTACGCTCACAAGTTTTAAATAGTTACCCAGTTCAAAGACTGCTTCACCAAATCCTCGGGCAGAAAGAGTAACTAGTGGATAGGCAACCTTATCAAAAATACAGAAGACAAATGAGAAGCAAAGAGATAAAGCACAATAAATTACCAAATTAGTAGTAGAAAAGAGACGCTCTAGACCTCCAAGCAAGTACTGCTGAGACTTTCGTGGACAAAAGCAAGACCTTTTTTCACTTAGCCTAAGAAACAGCACTTGCTAATTCAGGAAACTACAGAAACAAGTGTCCAACCTTAACAAGCAATCCCGTAAGTCAATAGGGGCTATTTGAGCACGTTTTTCAAATTGCTTTTTGGTATGAAGATCACGTTCCTGAAGAGTTATTTTCCCCTCATCCTGTTAAAAAAAAAAAAAAAAGCCATATTTGAAGTGCCAAGCCGATCTGGCACCTGAGAAGATGTGATGATCAAACTAGAAGAGGCTATGACCACTAGCTATAGCACCACCATAAAAGCAACCCAAGAGACTATGGTCTGCCCTGCTCCTAAACTGCATGTATCAAGAAAATAAGAACTTTCAAGAGTTTGCTTTTCAGTAGGAAAACAAATGCCTATACACACAAAAAGAAAAACCTCGGGGCAACCTTCTTTACAAAGAGGTTTCCAGAAATGTTCCACTAGCAAAAAAACAGGAAGTGAAAATAAAGATTCTTCCTGACAACCAACCAGAGTTAGTTTTTTAAAAGTATGTTTCTTCAAAAGGTGCATTTCTCCACTTTCTATGGACTTTCAGTCCCTCATTTATCTCCAACTCTAGCTGGAGACTAACTCCAGAAAGGCTGAATAAACAGCTAAATCCCCGTGTTTTCTGGGATTTTTCCTCCTCATTTCTGTTTTGCAGATTTCATTCTTAATTTCTTCACAGTCAAAACTTGTTCCCGAGACACATTCTGGTACTTTAAAAAAAAAAAAAGGGGGGGGGGAGAAAAAAAAAGAAAGAAAGAAAGAAAGAAAGAAAAAACCATTGATAACCAAGTAATTTCCTCTTGAGCATTTTTTATAGTTTGTAAATGACAGAACAGTCTTCCACAATCAAGACAGCAAGTACCTCTTGAGATGGTATGTCAAGGAGTAAAATGGAGGTTTGAAAAACAAAACATTAATTCCAGAAGAACAGAGGATGCTTCCATGTGCATTGCTTCATGCCGAAATTTAGAACCTGGCCAAGCAACCTCTTTTGACAGGGGCAGATATGGTAAAACTTCTTATTTAACAAGATGTATTTGAAAATTGGTGCTAAATCTGACTGTATGCCACTAAAGTGTAAGACTAGCAACGTACTGCTAATAGACTGGTTTTTAGATTAGTTCCAGAATTAATTATATCATTTCTCAAACACCAATTCCAATAGCACTTTAGTTCTCCTCAAAGATCATGATGGCAGTTTTTACCCTAGCCCGCTTTTGCTAGTCTAGCCTATAACGAGCTCTCTCTCAGTGCTTTGTACTACGGTATCGCACGGTAACACCAATAGAGAAAGTGTTAGCTGTTACAAGCCTACAAACACTGATGACAAAAATGGAGAAAGATTCGTTCTGAGAATTTTGGAAAGTTTAAGCGACAAGTACGATTCAAGAGAAGTGTCTAAGAAGCTTTCTGTAAATCGAAAAGAGAAAGAATGGGTCAAATAACCTTGACATCTGCAAGAGGCTTTAGAAGTAGGGTAAGAACAGTTCCCCCTTCTACCCTAGAAGAAATAGATGTCTAATGCCTCAACTATACACATTCTGAAACTTTTTACACGCTGTACAAGATGGTTCTGCATAAGCAAATGATGAACTAGATAGATGATCTAAAATGGTACTTCACAGATTTTCATTCGCATTGGAACCAAGTGCTAGACAGGAACTTCTAATGTCTGCAGTTAAGCACTAAGCATTTCTGAGTTATACTTAAAGGAATTCAGAAGTAATCACATTTGGCTTAGAGATACGGAAGCGCAAGAGACACCATGTTTTATCCAGATATTTTTCATCAGATGAATTGCAAGAGGCTATAATTTTTTTTTCCTCCAAATCAACCTAGCGCTTTTCACAATGAACTTCTGCCAAATTGCTATCCTCCCTTGGGGCATGGGGGAGGGGAAGAGGGGAAGAAAAGGAGAAAAGGAAAAATTACTGCCAAAGGTGGAAGGAGGGAAGGAGAAAGGCTGGATAATGAAATAAACCTACCTTCATCTCTTCCTTACAGAGGAAAACACTTCAAGAAGTTACATTTTATACTCTTCTCTGAAGAACTAGAAGCCTATGCAAGCAGATTTTTTTGGTGATGATTAGACACCAAGTTACTGACCCCAAGTTGCAAAACGTCAAGAACTGAGGTAAGTTTCAGGGAGGGGGCAAGACATGACTTCAAGGCCACTTAACAAAATAAAAGATAAGCAGAAGCCAATGGTGTCTCACAGAAAGCAAGAGATACCACAAGCTTTTAGAGGAAGAGTGACTTGAAAAGCAACATATACACCCCAAGATGCTTGTAAGAGGAACGCTTCCAACACGAGGCACGTGGGATGCTCGTTTCTTCCCTGCAAGTGATGAACTTTCACTAGGTAAGAAATAACTGTCTTCTGCATATCCCTGAAGCGAAACTCTACTTAATGTTTGCCAGTCTACCCTAAACAGGAATACACCCCCCCCCCCCTACAGAGGGGGACGGCGGAAGAGAAAAGCGAATCATCTTCTCAGCGTGTCCGCATGTGCGTCCCAGAGAACCATCTTCTCCATATCCGACTGCGTCTCCAGAAGCGGAGCAAGGATCAACACTCTCAAGCCCACCCTGGTCGCATCCAGCTTTTCCGTCTTTTTAAAGCAACGGTCTGAAATTCAAGCCAAGTTCTCGGGGTTTTTTTTTTTTTCCTCCTTGTGTAAAAATAGTAATAATAAAAAAACACAAAAAGGAAAGGGTGGGGAGAGGAAAGAATGTAAAAGCCTCTCTGACGCTAAAAATCTCATCCCCAGCAGCCTCACTAGTCCGAGCCATGCCACAGCCTCCTCCACACCCGCAGGATTTTGCATGCAGTTGTGTGAGGTGCATAAAGAGCCTGCCTAATGAATAAGATGAAGAGGGGAGTGAGGGAGAGAGAGGAGGGAAAGGGAAGGAACAACCTTTCTTTTCTCTGCTCTTCCTGGGGATCTGAAAGTTCCTCCTAACAGGCAGGTCTTCTGGGGGCTTAGGGAGAGGGGGAGGCCCCCCCAACACATCGCTGGGCGGCTGCTGCTGTTGTTGTTGTTGTTCATGTGCCGTTGAGATGCTGCTCCTGCGCTGGCTGCTGCTAGTGATGCTGAGGTTTGGGGGGACCTTGTCCTCTGCAGCAACAGCAGCCACCAGCAGCGCCTCCCCAGCGCTACTGCTCTCAGAGCGTCCGCCATTTTGTGTGGTGTCCTCAGCGGCTCTATCGCTCTCCACACCCAGGAGGCCTGCGCTGCTGCTCTTCTCCGTCCGCTGATGCTGCTCCGGCTCCATCTCGCCGCCACTGGGGATCACGACATCCGCCATTGACTCCTATCGCCGAGAAGTAAGCGCGACAGCCTGCGCCTGCTCTTCCTCCCCCACTAAGCTGCCCCTTCCCCACCTCCATGCACCGCCCGCTGCCGCTATTGCTCCCCCTCCGTCCGCTCGCTTTATGGCAGCCCCCTCCCTCTCCCCGTTCTCTAACATGGCGGCAGCGCAACCACAAAGAGGGCGGGGCTCGAGCGCAGCCCCGCTCAGCCAATCGCTCCGTGGCGCAAGTTATAAATAAAGGAGAGGGCGGAGGGCACCGGGGCGGCTCGTCTCCGCGGGCGCTGCGCGGGGTGCGTCGGCTCGTCGTGAGCTGTGCAGCCGGGGCTGCCACCGCCGCGCTGCTGCTGTGGGGCCGGCCGGCGGGTGAGAGGGGTTCCCCCGCACCGCGGGCGGGAACGCCGGTCCCGGAGAGCCGTTAACGGTCGAGGAGGGCGGCGCGGGGGTCGCCGCTGCCTCCGCCGGGAGCGCTTCGCCAGCCGCATCGCGGGGAGAGCGACCCAGCTCCTGGCGCGGCCTGACGGCGGCCTCGCTACTTACCAAGCCGTCAAAAAACCTCCGAGGACAAAAAAAAGGCAGTGCACTGCGTTATGAAGGCCCGCTCCGACTTCTTCCTCGCGCGTTTAAAGCTGTTCTTATTTTCGAGACGTTTGACAAAACGTCTTCCAGCGCCCCGGTGCCAGCAGTTGAGCGAGGAGGGGGGCTGTCGAGGTTCTTCGGTCTGCCCTTCAGCCGTTGGAGTTAATTGCTAGAGGCTGTAGCAGCCAACAAACCCAGCACCCGCTTTGTCCAGGTCGAGGTGCGCCTCAGTCTTGCCACACGGCCGTCACTTCAGAACTGAAGCCCTTCACAATTTTCCATTTGAAAAATTAAAAAAAAGGAAAAGTATTAATCATGTAGGACAAGCAACAGTCCTACTAGTACACTTTACGTAAAGTTCTTTGATAGACTAATGCTAATTAGAGCAGCACCAAATGCTATATTTTTCGTGGTAATATTTTGGCATCTTAATTTTGTTCTTTATCAAACATGGGACCATCATTTATACCTTACTGATTGGAGAGAGGTGATACAAACACTGTCACACTTCTGCCCTTGGACTATGTGTTTTATCTTTGGAATAACTCCTATTAAAGCAGCAATGATTTGTTCCTTGCAACAAAAACAGTGTAAGATACAATCTTCAATCAGTGAAAAATGCAAATAGTATACTTGCTGCACTTCTTTGGCAGTACCTGAAACTGCGTAGGAAATGTGTTACTGCAAAGACTTGCATGTGTTTAGCAGTTTCTGAAACTTCACAGAAACTTAATCCTCTTTTATATGTTTCATCCAGTATATGTACAAGCCCCTGCAAGAGAGATTCTTTTATAATAAGAACACTTTAGTGACAACAGCTGCTTCTGTCCCATGCTTGTAAAGCTACAAATTGCCAGCAAGCTTCAACAATAAAAAACTGCGCATGCAAGTCACCAACTATTTGAGCTTTTTTAAAAAAAAAAAATCAAACTGAACTACAACGTCTCATCAGCAGGATAAAGGAGTACAGATTAATTCAAGGCAACATAATCCAATATTAATGTACCACTTTTTCAAATGCGGTGAAATCAAATACTGTAAATGGTTTTGGTGCTATTAAAGCTAACTCAGAAACTAGTCTTCCAGTTGAGCTGCTAAGCAGAAAACCAAGAGGAAGTGCTGGGGTAGTCACATGCAACACATTTTTTTCACTCAGTGACAGAGCTACAATGTGAAGCTGTTGTAAGAAAAGCTTTGTTTACCTACAAAGCCGCCCGCCTCCCCCAGTAATTCTGTATTTCTGGACTTTGCAAGATATTGCACTACTAGAGCTCTGACAGATGAGGTCTGTTGGATTCATCTGCACTAGTTTAAGACATTGCCACCTGCAGCTGTCCATCCTACACCTGTATTAGAGGCCAGTACTGAATCATAAGGTTAACATATATTCACTTCTGCTACCCCTCCTGTGCAAGGCTTGTAACTTCTGGTAGAAGGAGGGTGTAGACAGGTGTGAATACTAATACCTGAAACCCAACACAGGTGAGTGAGTTGCTGTAATTATTGACGGGGAGCAGAAAAAAACACGGTAAGAGACAGCATCACATTCTAAAATAGACATCCAAATAGAGCATTTACCCTATTTTAAATATACAATTTACAATATACAGTCTTTACCCTATTTTAAATATACAATTTATTCAGTGGTCTTACTCATTAACAGAATATTTATTAGGCAAATCTGCTTCCACAGTCAGAACAGCTGAATCCTGTTATTTCACAAAAGAATATCTTGCTAGCATATGATGCGATACCTACTTTCAAGGTTTGTTTTGGAACTTTAGTAAATATGGGAACAAACTGTTCAGTGAGTAAATCAGGTAGACTGGGTGCAACGCTGTTGCCTAGGCCATCCTTGATAAAGGAAAAACTTGAAGTACTGATCCTCTAAGGCAGATAGAGTATAATTGCCTTTTTTACAGTAGCAGTGGTGTTAAACGGGGGTTTTGCCCAGGTTCCGATCTTGTTTAACTAATTTTGCATAATTGCCTTTATAATACCAACAAGATAAGGTTTCCTACGTTTTGGGGGGTGGGGGGGAAGCGGGGGGTGTTTTTGTTTTTGCTGGATATTATTGATATGCACCTTTCAGCAGTAATGCATTTTAACCGTATCAGAAAAGGGAGACCTGCACTTTGAAAGACATGACCTGAAACCATGGATTTACGTTCTGTAAACATATTTGTCACGAAGATCATGACAGAGCAGTAAAATGATTAATTGTTTAATTTAAAAAACCCATAGTGCCTAGCACTTCATAGCTAAGCAGGTCAATTAGCTTCTTGCTATGGCAGGAGGGAGCTAAGTGTTACAGCCTCTCTACTCATCATCATAGAATCTACTGTGCACGCTCAGTCCAGTATTTCCCTAAATTGGCAAAGTAATTCATGGATGTGAAATCACATATCTATAATTTTAGTTAGAGAAATTGCAAACAATCTAGTCTAAGAAAAATTCTTTCAAACCTCCTGTGCGCTTGGTATTTACCAAAGACAGGAAAGACCTTTTTTTGGCAGCTCCGAGGACTGCACTAAATTGAAAACTGTCTGCTGACAATAACCTATTCTTTCACTGCCTAGGAGATATGAATTCCTAATGTACAGTTTTACAAATGGCTAGCTAAACATTAAAAGTTCACAGATTTTCTTTGTTAAAAGCCTACTAGTTCTGTAGTGGTTGAATAAATGCATATATTCCTTAGTCATTTATACCAATCAAGTTAAATCCTGAAAACTGAGGCTATTCATACTGCCATCTCAAAAGCTACAAAGCCTAAATGCAAAGAGTTCTTCTCTAGTAAAGGAATAAATACTCTTACCTAGCCTTTTTATTTCTCTCTCTTTAGATTACTTACAAGTCAGAAAATGTAAGTAACTTCCCAACATACAAATGGTCTGGTGTTATGGTATCCTCCAGGGTGTTACAAGAAGTTAAACTAATAGTTACTAGTTCCTTCTTAGGAGTCTTTCAGGAGCCAGCCAAGTTTAAATAGGATGATTAGTTTCTATAATTTACATAAATTACAGAAATATAACACCATTTACCTAATTACAGAAATGTAGTCAATTATCTGGAGGTAAAGCACACTGCATTGGTGGGTCTTCCTCTATGGATAATTAGACTATCTCCCTGAGAATTTGATGTCCTAGCTCTGGAATATTCAGTGGTGGCAAAGAGCGCATTACGGATGAGTCAATACATTATCAGATAGTTCTGCTGCATTTTACCCATTTCAAATAGATTTTCCATCTACAAGGGGAAAAAAAACAAGAAAAAGAAATACCAATCTAGCATTAACTAGGATCAAATCTGTGATGATCCATTTTTACATCTCCAAACGTGTCGATCTGTTTTATTAAGTCTAAACCGGCAAAGCTGTTAAAATCACTTCCTCCCCAGGGTATGCATATCTTCACTGTGAAAACTGTGAAGTTCAATTGATCAGAGTTAGGATATGATTATATCTGGGTTGCCTGCACTCAGAAGCGAGCAATAATACTACAGAGCTTAGTGTCCTCATTCTCATTTTCTATGTACTTCCCTTTTCTTTGCTTTAACTTCCATGAACATATCTAATGATTCTTTTGTGCTGCACAAAAATAAATCATTCTATGAAAGACTGGGAAAATTGAGTGTTTTTGCGTAGAAGGGAGAGGATAAATGACAGTAGTCATTTAATATGGAAAATGCTGCTGCAGAGGAGGAAATATTCTCTTCTCCATAACCTCAGTGACTGGGATGAGATTTAAGTTATAACAAAGGAGATTTAGGTTAAATGTTACGTTAAACTGCCTAGCAATACAAGTTGTTAAGTACTGGAAGAAATTATCTGGGGACACTGTGGAATTAATCTTTAATTGGTGTTTTAAAGTTAGGTAAGACAAATTTCTTTCAGGAGCAGATTCACTTTTAGTTAATCTATGTCCTTCCAGCCATATTATCTACTATTCTTTCTAAAAGAGTTACTCAGAAACCTATTTATGCTTTGGGCAGGCTGAAAGAATTTTCAGAAGAAAAGGAGGTCTTGCAGTAGCCATAAGTCAGCCCACATGCTCTTGGAGGGTGGGTGCACTACCAACCTGAAGCAAACTTCAAAACCATGTGTCCAAGCTCTGCCAGGTTTTCTGGCTGAAAGTGCCAAATTACTTGGGTAGAAAACTGTTATATATGGATAGGAGGTAGTGAGGATGATTCCCAATTAAAGGCTAAGATTACCCCTAGAACATATGTATCACCCTAAGTAGAGGGATATTTTGCTGAAACAATTTCAGTTTCTAAACATCATCAAGTCTCCATTGTATTCCAAGTAGAAGCAGCTTTTAAGGCTACATTTCTTTGCATCTTCTATTTTAAGATAGTTTGGATTTTTAAGAAGTTTATCAGTCTTGTCACAGCTTCCTGGAATGATAAGGCAGAGATACAAAAAGAAAAAGAAAAGTTTCTGCAAAATGCCCAGGACAAACATGACTACAAATAGCAATAGTCTGAATGAAGACGACAGACTGAAAGTTTTCAGGACTAGAAAGAGCGCTGGGAGTTACGATTAGATTCACTGACAGACTGTGCCTTGTAATTCATAACATTCTTGCATCTTTTTGAGAAGTGTGAATTGTCTACTCGTGCTTTTTTGATACTGTCAGTATTTTTTTTTTTTTCCCAAACACAGTTCTTAGGTTTGTCAAATTGAAAGGTTTGTCCCTGTGAAATTCAGAAGCAGCAGAGAGGACTGTCTTGGAAATGCATTCTAATCATGTGCAAGCACTGAGCCCAAACACCTGAGCAACTAATGTGATCCTAAAGAACAACAGCATACATTTCAGTGAGTGTGTGTGTGTGTATACACATATAGGTATGTATGTATTTATATGTTTATATATATGTGAGTTTATATACTCTTATTAGGAAAACATAATTTCAGCATGTATATACATACATGACATCTATACCTCCTTGCTTATTTGAATTATCATAGCTCTATTGACATACTGTTCACACCAGATGAAGACCTATCGACGACACACAGTGAATAACCAAATGACTGTAAGAGTCGAAAGACTTCAGAATAAATATACTGAGTATAAATCCTATATTTCACTGTATTCCAGTAATTCTCTTTGTATGGATCAACTATATACACACATTCCAATAAAATAAATTTGACAAGCACTGAAGAAACAAGAGCAAAAAAGGGCAGCCACTGTGCGTGAAATTACCAGCTACTAAAATTATCTTCTGTAAGAAGTATGCTTACTACCACCTTTTCTCACAAGGAGTACTGGACCATACGCTGAAGTATATGGCTGCAACGTGTTTAGACATGTTCAATAACTAGAAATATAAATACTATAAACGTGTATCATACAAATTCAAACAACATATGAAGAAGTGTTCATTTACTAAACAATAACATAGGAAGTTTTCCTCATTTGTCTGTTGCTTTAAAAAAATACTTTGTAGTTGTACAAAATTATTTTATATATTAACATAAACCTGAGAATTTATCTGAGAGATAATCACAAAAATTACTAAATGATTACTAAAATTACTACTTGACAAAATGATGCAACAGTTCTGCATCACTATATCACTCTGAATCTTAAATCCTGAGAGATATAAAATATAGCAAGAATCCCAGTTCACAAAACAAAGCTTTACTGAAAGATTACCATAGGAAAAGATCAGCTGAGCACTCTGAAGTAAAAAGTATAGTAAAATCTGTCACCTTAGAGTCTTTCTAGTTCTGGTTTCTGTGGTTTGTGATATTTGCCAAACGTTCAACCACGACTCCCTGGCTTGTACCAAGTGGTTTCCCACCCAAGCACAAAGCAGCTGCAGATCCCTTTGATTCTGAAATCAGATTATATATAGTACATTAGTCCTGTAGATTTAAATCAGAGTAACAGCCACAAAATATGAGACATTTGTAAGGGAGGATTGCATACAGCTCCATGCTCAAGGAGTAAACTTGGGTGCTTGCTCCAGGAGTTCCCTCAGTATTTTCTTATGGACGCAAATGAAGAAATGCAAAACATTATTTAGTCTGAGCATACGTGCACATACATTTCATTTAAATAACTAGAAATTTACTGTTTTTCAGCAATGATGACAGACTGATTTTTTCTTCAGATTAAGTGATAATTTTGAGCAAGGGTACTCATGCTGACTAATTTTAGGTGCCAGGAGGTCAAACGTAGGAGAGTATCATTAAACCTCCTCCATAGTCCATGCAGAGAGAGGCTCCTTCAGACAGAAAATTCAGAGACAAAACCTAATTTACACACTCGGGAAGAGCTTTGGTATCATTTATCTGCAATGAGGAAAACATCCCTATGATCATAAAAGGTGAAACAAACTATGGCAGTAGTCTAGATTTGTCTCTATAAAGCCAAGGATTAGTAGCAGAAATTCACCTATTACCTTTTCTAACAAATTTGCAATCCTAAGGTGATATTCTGAAAAGATCTACTTTTCCTTTTACAGTTAATAATATATTTTAAGTATTTTAACATTTTAAGTATTTTAACATTTTAAGTAATCAAATCAGCTCTAAAAATACTTCTATTACTTCCAGTAGATGGCAGCAACAGCATGTAAAACAGATTATGATATCACAGTATTTTAAACATCAGTATTCACAAACACACATTAAATAAGAAAGTACTGTCCATTCCGAAACAAAACAAAATGTATTACAAGTTATTCACACAAAATGTGCATTTTATGCAGAAAGGCGTATGTGTTAGGAATTGTGTTAGGAATGTTAAAATCCAACTGAAACACTTAGTTTAGTTTAGTTTAGATGCACTAGCTTATAAAAATCTTACTGATTTAATTCCCTACAGTTTGGATGTTCCTGTTTATTCAATATTTATAACATATATAGCATTAGTAGATTGAAAGGCTGTATTTATTTTACAAAGATCAGAGCTGTGATGCTAAAAGAAGATACAGTAAAGCCAAGCTTCCTGTCGGTTGTTCTTTTTCCTTAGCAGACAAAAAAGGTTGGCCTTAAGCAGCCTTCTTCCCATCCCCCCCATCTTTACTGGCCTAATTTCACTTTTATCTTTTGCTTTTCTTATTTCTTTTCTCCATCATCGTCATTCCTGTCTTAAATATGGCTTCAAGCTTTGCTCAGCACGCAACAACCTCACAACAGGACACTGCTGAAAAGAGGTTCAAACCCCAAACATCACTTCGCCAAGAACCATGCAGAAGCCTATGCATGCTGCATGGCTGCCGCATGCGTCTGGTTTATCAACACAACTTCTCGGACTCCATTCTGCTGACACCATGATGATTACTAATCTCTTTTTCACATATTTATTCATACAGCTACTTTTCTTTGAACTCTCTACTTTGCACCCAGCATTTTACATTTAACCCATCCTTCTTGGTACATTTTATTGTACCATCCGCCCCCCAGAAATGAAAAATCATTCAAGTACAGCTACATCTTAAAAGTACTAGCACCAAAACAAGCCAACAAAATCCAAAATGGTATTGCTATTCTTAAATTGGAAGGCCAACTCCTCAAAATGATTTGAAAAAAAAAATCATTAAGCTCTATTAGCTAAAATCAGTAGCTGAATAGATGTCAATGATAAAGCAAAACTGCCACAGTCACACTACCGTGTGCTGAATCTGATAAGCAGGTTGTGAAACGAAAGTCAGTACATAAATTAGTCTTGTGAGGTTCATTGGCTGGTTGTTTGCTTTTTGCAGTATCCCAAAATGCATCATCTTGATGTTTTAGAAGAATGCATAGAATACATCTCTAACAGAGATTAGACCCACAAGGAATCAGGAGAGAGAAACTACTGGTGGGATGTTAATCTTTTGTTCCGCTTATTTTTTAAATTTAGTTTATAACAATATAAAAAGGTTGGGAAATGCGCTGCATTATTGAGTGCGGTGACTTATTTCTGCATTACTATTTTATGTCTACTAAACTAGAGCCAAATATGTAATACTTCCACCAGAATCAAAGCATGGTTTGGTCACATATGTTAAGACTCGCTGTGCTCAACAGTTGAATTCTTTCTGTAGTCTTGCACAAACAACCAAACCAAATAAAAAAAAAAACAGAAGTTTTATGTGATTTATTTAAAATGCTTCCAGAAAAGTTTAAGGCTATTATAAAAAGAAAAAAAAAGTTAATACATACATTCTTTCTTTATTTCCCTAGCTGAACACTTTACATGCTTTTCTCTTTTTTAAAACATTTTGCTGAACAGGTTTTATGAAAATAGCTCATCATCTAATAAACTTTCCTACTCCTTTTCTTCTGTAAAATTTTCCTTTCTCCTGTCTTCACTGGCATACTCATTCAGCTCTAAAAATGAAGCAGTTGAAATAAATTACAAAGCCTGAAACAGAAAAAAAAAATTACCTTTTCTGAAAAACTATAAATATAGAAATATTTTCTATAGGGCAAAACTGACAATATTTTGTTTTGAAAATAAAGAAATATAACTTGTTTTATATTGTTTACCATGTTGTCACACCAATTTCTGAAATGTAATTTCAGAATATATATAAGAAAGATACTTGACATTTACTATTTTCTGTAAACTTGGAGAACACAAGAAATAAATGTTTTTGGCAATAACTTAGTAGTTTTACTACTTGTGTTGTTACAAGTACTTTGCACCTTGTGTAATATTAAGGATCATTTATATTTATTAATATATCAGTTTAGTAGCTCGCATACTACCATTCAGCAGACTGGTATTATTTCTTATACAAAGAAATAAAATATTACCCAAGGATTCCTGAAAAGTGTCAGGATGTTGAACTGAGCGTTTTAGACTGCATTTTTAAGCGACTCATTTGCCTCTCATCATAGTGAGTAGATTAAATCAGCCACTGAAAAACACAGTGACATTTCCAATTACAGCATGAGACTAAATGCAACAAAAACTTTTAAGACAAAAATATAAGGGATGTAATATACCCTAAAGGACAATCAATTCCCTTTTTGTTTAAACTTTCTCTACATAATCCCGTAGGGTATTTGTAGAGCACCATTTATATAAAATTGTCTCTTAGTTTAAAAACCGACTACATGTAACTGTAAACAGACATTTACAGAAACTTGGATGTTTTAACATTAGGTTAGCGGTATTTAAAACCAACAGTGGAGGTCAGTGGAGTGCAAAACGCTGAGGAGGGCCTATTCACAACCAAAAGCCTTTTCAGTTCTTGTCCTGTTTGGGATAATAGAGATATATATGGCACTGAAAGAAAACTAGCAACTTATTTACAAATACCCAGTATTCCCAGCATTTAATTTAATTCAGTGCTGGTTGTAGAGGTTTTTTTTTTTTTTCAGTTGATTATTTTTAGCATTACATGCTTTGATGAGTAAACCATTGCACTATGCTGACTACTTTAACTGACCAAAATTTAACGTCTGCTTGCTGAATTTTGGTGCGAGTGCTTCATTTTGAAAAATGAACCCCTAAAGAGTCACTGGTTACATGGCCCACCATCTATTTTTCTTGTTCATTTAATACCACAAGAGGTATATAGGTTATTGCAAGTTTTTCTTCCCCCTCTCCGCCAAGAAACTATCCTTTCCTTTTAGGCCTTTGTGAAAACTTATGATTTTGATATCCATCCTGAAACCCCATATTAAGTCCATGTCATCAGCTGCCACATTAAAGGGCAAATAAAGCACTTTACAAACTATGAAAAGATTCTTTATGTAATGCACATATAAACAGTAGTTTAGAGATTCTGTTTACAGCAGGACTTTGAGAATAACTGGTCAAGTACCTCTTTCATCCACCTTAGATGTTTACGGAATATAATCACAGGATATGAGTTGCAAGAGATTCCAGCTTACACAGATTGGCGGTTACAGTACTACACTCATAGGTACGAATACAAGGAGGACTGCGTCGACACTCACAAAAAATATGTTAAAAGTGCTTCTCCAAAGGGTTCCAAGTATAGAATGCAAATACTGTACAGGTAAGACACAGGTTTTCTTCCATCAACTGTAAGTTTTTGTCAAACATCGGTTTCTATTTGTTTTTCACTTTCACAAGAATTGGTCTGTTCCATGCGTTCACAGTCAATGTTGATCTCGCTCGTGTCCATACTACAGTCCGACTCACTGCCCGATTGGTCCATTTGCTCAAGGGTGGTTTCTCCCTGTGATACTCTGCTTCCATTTGGTGACAAAAGAAAATGTGCTTCCGAGTTCAGCACTCTGGCTTTCGCTGCACACGTAGCCTTTTCTTTGGCCTGTCGGATACAGTTAAGCCACTGCTGTTTGTTGAAGGAGTCATTGGCTTGCAGTGAGTGAGACTGGCTTTGAGATCCATTTTTGAAGCTGACTCTAAAGAAGTTTTTGACTGAAAGAAACAATATAGATCAAAATGCTGAATGCTTTGGCTGAATGAATTTTATAATAAACGAATGTATTAAAACCTGCCAAATCTCTAATTTATTGTATTGTCTTGCCAATATCATGTCAGACTACCGAGAAGAGCTTGGGTATCTCCATGTTCTGTGGGGCACAGAGCAACACTAGCACTTCTAATAATTTACTTTTGCTGGATTAAATGATTTGATTCAGCCACGTATGAGCTACTGCATAGAGCCTTAAGCGAATCAGAATTGTGAAAGTTCTTCCCAAACTTCAAGGCACCTCCTCCTACTTCACTGCAAAGCAAATTTCCAGAATCTCCAGTGAATACTATTCCCTGTGCCAGCGGGAGATTGCCTCATCTCTTCCATTCAGTTCACTAATAAAGCTTATGACACAAAAAACTCGCAAAGCTTTCCCAAGACAGGTAAGATTCAAAGGAGACTTGTAATGGAAACAGCATCTTTATAATATGCTTAACTAGAAGGAGAGGAATTCTTATCTCTTGACACAAACAAGAATAGCTGCAGCCTTAACACCGAGCACTACATTAACTATCTGTGAACTAAAAGCCTTAGTTATGGAGTAGGAATCAATGCCACCATAATCAAGGAAGAGCCATAGCTAAAGCTTATCTTAAAATTCCAAAATGTATTTGCTTGTAATTTTGTGGATTTGCTACTACATACTATATACTTTTCCCCTTCCCAATGCAATAGAGAAGGTGGTGTGTGGATGGATGACTCCCATTACCAATATGAAGGACTTTGAGAAACAATCTAGAAGAAGCAAGTTACTTCACAGTATAGCAGTTTGAAATAAGAATCAAGATTCTGTACGTGGGTAACGCTTTAGGAGCATTTAGAGAGTTTTAGAGAAAACATCGAGACATCTCATTGGCAAGTGTTTCAAGGTTATAATGATTTCAAAAGAGCATACGAGAAATAAATCAAAGGTGCAGCCATACTTCTCTCATTGTTGCTAAATGCACCACGTATGGATCCACCCACTCGCACCTCTCCATCTTGCAAGTCTTCTAGCACAAGATCCCTCACTGGAATTGGCTGCCGATACAGCTGGTAGCAGAGCTGTTCATTATGGGTGATAGCTCGAGTAATCACCAACACTTCTTCAAAGAGGAAGACATGCAGTTTCTGTTAAAAATTAGTAAATAATAAAGCATTATTCACATTTTAGAACATCACTACACCAAATTTATGTAAACTAATGTGTTTTCTAAAGTTGACATAAGCATTGCTCTCCTCCCACTGTTTACATTTTTTATGACTGAACAGCATATAAATATCACAGAATCACAGACTGGCCAAGGTTGGAAGGGACCTCTGGAGATCATCTAGTCATATTCATGTAGATAAACCCATTAAAAAACTTCTAAATTTTTTTCTGTCCTCTTCTCAGTATCTCATGTCACGATCCTAATTCATCTTTTGATGCTGAGGCCTTGAAACAGTATGCATGAAATTTTAAAGCTTTCTCTATTACAATGCTTTCTGTTTCATGAAAACTATAGCAGCCTGCTTACGTGCACTCTTATTCTGACACCCGCTTTACCTTTTCTCTACATACCACTATTCCCTGTGTTACTAACAGAAAGGCAATTTTATCCATCCAGCTATTTTCAATAAGCAATTACAAGTGGTCCTTTTACATCTCATACGCTGCCCACAAAGACCAGCTTTGCCACAGCTCTTTGAAGCTCAGAATATTACTTTTGCTTCGCAAAAGCCACCTATTATCATCTTTAAATTTATGTTTCTCATCGTATTTTGCAATCTCCAGTGGTTTCCAATAATGAACAAACTGAATTTTTTAATTCATTCCACTTGATATCATGCGCTGAAATTATTAATCTTTTCCTTTTTTCGCTGCCAAAGTTTTATTTTGAATCATGAGTAACTGTTCTTTGTTTCTAAAGTTGATCAGACTCTCCATCTAAACAGACACGTTATTCAGTGTTAAGAACCAAAGATACATCTTCAGATCCACGTAGCTCAGTGCCCCACCTTCCAGTAGTCCCTGCTTTGAGAAGACTACAATAAAACTGGTAATTATAGCATAAATCTTTCCCAATATACCTTTGCACTCTTCTGACACTCATGAAGCCCATCTTAATTATCTCTTTCCACAACATTCACACACGTGCCTTATTTTATCTCCATGAAGAGTCCAGTTTTGTTCCACTCGTGCCTCTCTACGTCTTGCAGGACTTGCACCTAAACTTTTTGTTGGTTCCCTATTCCGCAATGCTGTCAGCTTTTGTATTCCCAGCCACTCTATGCAGTCTGGTGAAGAACCTATCCATTTACAGCTTCAGCTTAGCAGTTATAATAGTTATGATGCGAAAATGTTTGGCAAATAACCATTTTTTCATATAAATTAAATAGAAAAGCAAAATGTCTGAGATAAAACATTTCAGGAATATATTGGTATGGATTTTTGTACCCCCTCCCTTTTTTTCCAAATAGTCTACATTTACACCAAATTACCTACTATATTTTGGAATTTAGTCATTTTAAAATTCACTAGTTTCATACCATCAACCATGAAATTTTGCAGAGTCTTCAAAATGTACAGCTTGCTTTGCTACAGCTGATTTTAGCGGGAATCATACGAAACTCCTTTCAGTGGGCAGAACTCTTACTCAGTATAAAAGCTAACACTTCTTAATAGCAGGTGTAAAAAGGAGACTGACAACATTAAGATATAAACAGTTGGATCCGTTTTTCCCACCCCAATCAAGGAAACCCACAAAAATAAAAATAAGCCACATTGTCAAATGCATTCCAGGAATATGTCAGTGCAGAAATTCCCCAAAAGATGGGGAATTACAGAACACTTAATAAATTGAATATGCTTGTTGTTATGTTACCAAAGGCGAGTGGCGTGGATGGAGTAAATAAAGTTAGCTGTAAGGAAAAAATGGCCAGTTTCTTCCTGCTAGTTTGCTTTATATTAAATGCCTGCCTGATCTTCATACGGTGAAGCAGAAAGCAGCCTCTATTTCATCTTTTGGTCTCAGTCATATGGCAAAACAAGATCCATCTACACTGTACGTATAAACACACTGCTTTGAAGCGCTCTCAATGCTGAGAAATCCATTTAGATCCTGCTGATTTCTTGGAGGTTTCTTTAACTTTCATGAGCTCAGTTAATGAGAAAAAGGATTTTTTTTAAATTATGAGGGTTTTTTACTTGAACTAGAAAAAAATTCCTTAGCTTATGACACTTATCAATACTGAAGACTACTGGAGACTGGAATTCACAGTACCAAATATCACATTTCTCTGGTCAACAAATTCACTTTGAACCTGCGTCAAATAAGCAAGTAAAACAAGCTTATTAACCACAGCCTCTGACAAATCATTTGTTAGTGCATTTTTGCATACTATTTATAGACATTACAATCACGTCTCTGAGACCGGAAATATGTTTCCTCTTTTTTTCCCCCCCCCTCCCTCTGCAAGTTTTACTGAAATTTATCAGATTTACAAGTTACCCAGGATATCGTTAGGTCCCCTTCCGGTGAATTCCATAAGCTAGTTCTGGCTTCAAATCAACTTAATCATATATAATATAGCAATTAAGAAAGAGATAGACATGTAAGTTTTCATGTCTCCATATTCAGACATTTGACTGCTGAACAAAAAAACCAAGTGCTGTAACTGTATTTATCAACTTTATAGAGAGAGAGATGGGGATGTTTTTGTGTATTGCAACAACTCAGAATTACTCACAACTCACTTTAACTATGTCATGCAAAATGAAAATATCTTTAAAAGCTATTTATGACAAAATATTTATTCCTTACCACTCCCCTGTTGTTCTTCAGTTCACCATGGCAGCATACAACACGTGAATCATCAATCAGTGAGTCCCTTTGGCCTTCTTCAAGATAAATAAGTCTTTCTTTGTAATACTGGCATTCAGATTCACCTGTCTTTATGTTGATTTCAGCCACTATACCCTGAACTATATTTATCTGTGGAAAAAAAACAGCGAAAACGCACTAACTTCAATTTCACAGTCCAACGTTCAGAGCTATCGTCTCCTAACGTAAACTGTAGCTGCAATAAAATTCATTTGAATTTAGTCTATTTTTAATAAATTCTGTAAGTCTGTCTGCAACAATATTAATATTAGCAGCAGAACAAAGCAGACTACCATGTATACAGGCATTTTGGTTTTACCATTGTTTGCAACTGTTGCTTGAAAATCAGCTGTTTATCTCTTTTTATCAAACCTAAATGGGCAGAATTAAGATAAACAAACATAAATATAATCACAGATGCATTTGTGTTGGCTGAAATGTGCCAATAAATGTCACAGGACTTGCCTTAATGTATTTATTCATATAGATCATAATTATCCCAAAATTGCTACACTGTATCAAGGAATGAGATACAGAAACTATCAAGATCCTTATTCTACAAAACATGCAACCAGCCCAAAACATTAAATGAGTTTTCTCAACTTTTGTTAGTTAGGAAAGTTAGCCTTTGGAAATAAAGTAAATTAGTTTTATTTTACAGTTCCACTACTTGCATATACCTACAATTGTACAGTTAAAAGGAACAATTTTTTTGACTTTCTTAAAAATAAAATAAGAAACAAAAAGAAAATTTCACCTCTTCTATAAAAACATGCTCCCCAATTTCCCTACGCTTTGCGTGTTCTGGGACCCTGGGATGAGTATATCCCAAACTTAAATTAAATACACCTCCTTACGTAAGGCACATGGAGGTGAAGTTCTGATTTCAGTCAACTGTAATAGTGATCCTAGACTGTTCAGACTGATTAAATTCCTCTATTAAATAAGGTGGTAGTGGGAAGACAGGCTGAGACCTACTGTTAAGCCTGTCAGGCCAAACAGATAATGCTTCAAGAATCTACTGATCCAGGGAGATTTGTACCACAGATCAGCTTGGCCTGACAGGCTTATAGCACATGGCCAGACAGGAAGACAAGTGTACTTTGTAAGCCTAAAACACCGTTCAGAGCTAACCACATATAGTAATTTCTGCTTCCTAATTTAACTTGGCATAGGTACAATTTATGAAATACATCACTTCAAAGATAAACAGTGTTCGGCTGAAAGAGAATACCACAAAGCTATATAAGGCTATTGAAATATCAAAAAATATATATATATCCTGATTGTATTTTATTAAATAATTACCAAATATAAGTAAGTACTGGAAGAAAGCATTTAAAATATTTTTTAAAAATATCTTACCAGACATTAAGTAAAAAAATCTTAGAAATAAGCAGAAGAATTCTTTGAGGTAGTTAGGATTTTTTTGTGTTCGTTTCAAAAGAATATTTACAGGGGAAATGTACTTGGTATAAGTATAGATTATATATAAATTTGAGCATCCAAGCTCTGAATTTTCACTGTAGTTGTCCAGTCTTACAACAGCAAAGCGGAGCTGGGCAAGGGGTTTGAAGAAGGACTAGCAGAACAGTAGCAGTCACGTATGTGCTTTGAAATACAAGATTTCTTAAGAGAGCAGGGCCATCGCTTTTCAGTGAAGAAAGGCTAGAATCTGTGAACTACTTAAATCTAGGCAAATCATAAATTTTGGCCTCAAAATATTAATGAAATTCAGTTCTATTTAAAGTTTAACACTATTCAAAAGTACTAGGCTACTGATGATACTTACTTAGTCATTCATTTAGGAGTGTGCTTGAAAGAAACCTGCTATAGATTTTTAATGAGGCTTTCTTCAAAGAAAAAAGGTAGTTTAAGGCAAAGGCATTTACTCCCAGATACACATTTCTCTCTCTCTCTCTCTCTCTCTCTCTCTGTGTGTGTGTGTGTGTGTGTGTGTGTGTGTGTGTGTGTGTGTGTGTGTGCACGTGAGCATGTGCACACTGGATTACTCGATTATACATATGGGAAAGGGAACAGAAATCTTGGAAAGCTGTCAGAATATCTGAATTGAGTCCCTTTCCAGTAATAAAAAAAAAATTTAAAACCTTGGATTTTTTTCCCATTTTTACTTCAGATAGCAGAAAGCTATTCAGAATAAGAAACAGAACGAAGGCCAACTTCAGCAACACTTCTGCAGATGATATTTAATCTAGATTCAGAGGTCATTTAAGGACTCAAGCCAGAGAGTAAAACTTACCTAAACCATCTAAAACCTAGAAAGAAATCTCTGTATTACCCAATTTAGATTACAATGGAAGATGACACTGACAGATAAACATGAGACGGACAAGGGCTGGACAAGAGCTGTGGAAAACACCCCCACCTCCCCCACATTTTTGGTATGACTTTGCTACTGAAATAGGATTTAATTGGCGGAGGGGAGCTAGACGTTTCATGCATTAGTTTCAACTGTTCATAAATGTATTAGCCTTTCCATATTCTATGCAGTGTCCCTGAATTCATTAATCAGCTTAATTAATGTGCTGTAAATCTCATAAAAAGCAGAAACTCACAGCTTCTTCAAGGTGCTGTTGATCTGGATGATCATTTGGTGTATGCCTCAAAATCTCTCTGAGCAGTAAGGGGTATTTAACCAAACGGCTTCTCGGGATGTCAAGGAAATTCCAAAGGTCCAGCTTGCGACTAAAAGGAGACTCCAAGCAGCGCTGTAGGAAATCCTGCACTCTGTGATCTTGTTTCTTGTGATCCAATAAAGCTTTAGCTGCTACTTGATTGCTGCAGTAGCTGTCGTAGGAGTTTAGGCAAGGAAGCTGAGGAAAGGAACAAAGTATTCTGCAACTGAAGCAAAAGTTTGCTATATAGAAGGTTCCAAGTGACTCAGGCTGTTAGAACTTCTGCTAAGAGTCTCCATTCTGGAGAATTATCTACAGTTAATTGACGATAACATTTCCAGCATATGCTGGTTTACAAAGGTAAGACTTGTCCAGTTTTAGATAGCAATAAGCTGATCAAATAGATCCTCCTGTTTGATTAGAAATATAGAAGCATCTCCATACAATTAGATTTATTGTATAAAATAGCATATGTCTCATCCAGCTTGCAGAAATAAGGACAACATTTTGCCATCAAAACATAAATTTAACCTAGGATTTTAAACATAGTAGTTATTTGTGCGACTCCAAAGAAAACAGCAGTTACATGCTGCAATGAGCAACACTGAGTTATTCTGACTAACTTATACTTGCCTCATTGGTTAAAGGAACTGCAACAGCTGACTGAATAGTTGCTAGGTTATTGAAGCTGACCTTGAAAGTCTCTACTTGGTCAAATCTCTATGTTGCCCTCAAGAAACTTTACCAAACGAAGACAGAAGAACCATGCTTGTAGTGCGGAAAAATACGCTAGCTTATATGTTCACTGGAACAATGTATCCTTTTACCAGAACTGCTATACTTACAAGTATGTGTAAAATCTTCTATAGAGGAAATTAGACTCAGATATATTTGGTCCAAGAGAAGTTCAGTTGTGTTCAAACACGCCAGAAAGTAAAATTACTTTATGCAAAGAAAATCAGAGATCTTTTCTGACATTTACCAGCTAGTATTAACTATATGCATTACGTACTAGCAGTCATGCATGCTTCTTGCCTTTACAATAGGCCAGTGTTTCACAATGAGCTGTTAAATATGTTATTATCTAATCTCTCAAAAATTGCAGGACCCATTTTTCCTGCTAAATTTAATTACTTACGTAGTCCACAGAATAAATTTTTCATATTTCTAAATCCTTCAAAAATTATTTTTTCATATAATGAGTAGTTTTATTAACAAACCAATTAAATCTGTTTTTCAGTGTTTATGGTGTTGGTTGCTATTAAGCGGAGAACTTAGCAACTTTTTCTTCAGTGGGGCAGCAATAGCATCTCTCTCCTGTCACTGCCTATTTTCACAAACTTGTAGGAAATTAATATCTTTGAGAGCATTAACTCTCTATAAACTTGCCTGGAACAGAATGACATTCAAAAATGCAGGAGGCACTTACACGCTGTGTAAGCTTCATTTCCCTAGGAAACCAGGATACAAATAGGGGAAGATCCTTAAATGATAAACTTCAGAGTAGCTCTGAAGTCTGGCCCTTGATTTTTATTTAGGCCAATTAAAAACCGCTTATCTCCTGAATAGCTGGAGCTTTAAAAATCACATCCTAGTCTAAAACTTTTCATGGAAAATCCTCCAAAAGAGAAGACATTTCATTACGTCTGAACAGTTGCTCTTACCTTTTAAAAATGCATTGGAAATATGTTTTTGAAATGTTATGTTAGATATAGAAAGAAAATTGCTTGATAAATGTAAGAACTACGTTACAGATCAAAACTGAAATTGATGAGAAAATCTGCCTTACCCAACCCACAAGGATATGGCCAACGTGTTCTGTTGATCCATCAGGCTTCCTGACTTCTTGAAGCCGCCTTAGAAGATCTAATGACAATTAAAAAAAGAGAAACCTCACTTCCTGTACCAGATGACTATAAACCCATATGGAATAACAAAGCAGACAAAGAATAGAGTTTTACCTTCATGTAGAGGAATTAAAGAGTCCAATGTTCCAAAAATTTGGTTCAACTCTTGCTCCGTCATGATGGAAAGTTTAAGCATAGGGTCATGATATGCCTGCCAAGAAAAAAGCACAAGTTCCACAATTAATATATGATGGGTAGCGGAAAAAAAATCAGAAATAACATTTAAAGCTCTCCATAATTAAAAACATACAAATAGCTGAAGATAATTTAAAGTTTCATAAGCTTATCTTAAGCTTTCTGGTTAATATTTTTAAAAGTTAAAGCACCACAATTAAGTGTTTCAGAAAGAGCAGGAAAAAAAATGCTTTTTTGTTTCTCTTCCTGTCTTAGGAATTAGAAAAAGAAATGCCTATTTTAAAAGTGATATGAACAACTGAATAGTGAAGAGGAAGAGAGTGTTTATTTTTAAGCACAGACCTTTTTTGCTAGCTTGAGATCTTCTATCAAGTCTTCTTCTCCCTGGGAAAGTTCAAAGATAGCCTGTAAAAAGACATAAATATTATAAAATATCTTTATTCAAACAGTACTCAACTTTAAAAGTTGATAGTATATTTTGAACAGCTGTCAATACTGTTTAGCAGAATTTCTCTCCTAAATCTACTTGCAGGAATAAAATGTGGCTTGATTTGATAGAGACAGAATCATGTGCAGTACCTTTAAGAACATTGCCCTGCCAGATTGCTCATAAAATACTTATCTGAATTAGCCAAAGTAGTGAATTTTTCAGAGTGATTTGTTTCCAGAGCAGGGAGCTATCTTTAGCATTATATTTTGGCTCAACTATATCTTAACTACTTTAGTTTAAAAAAATATATACGGTTTATACATTTGCATAGAAGCTTGTTGTGTTTCGTTTTGATAAACAAAGTGGCAACGTTTCCAGGTTGTCTAACAGGCCAAAAGACAAACCTTCATTAGAACATTTCTTTGGTAGTAAGCACTCTTGTTTTGGTACCATTTCATTCTGTTATAAAAGCAAGCCTCTACTGAACTTTCTGTGAGTGTCACCTACTTCTCTTGAAGATTTGAGACATTAAATCTGATGGATTAAAAATAAACACCACCCTAATACACTATCTTACCAAAACAGCATTCCATTTACTTACTACCTAATTTCGTTCTGAACTGGGAGCAGGTACTTGGAACGTTTTGGTCAGTCAGAATTATTAATACTACCATCAAAGATTTAAACCTTCACACCTCACGAGAGGACGTCTACAGTGCAAAATCTCTTCGTTCAATAACACGCATACATGCAAGGCTTGCCATAGTGTGAGTTAACGGACAGCAACCACAGAACCACCATGGCAACCACGAGATTGAAATATCATCAGCTGTGCAATTTCACTGCTGTTCCCCGAGCGTGCAGGATACTCCTTTCCCATATAACAGGCTTTCACTACTTCTGGTTTGATCCGGCTATCTATCCCCTGTGTGTGAAAGATGACCTGGCTTCACTCATCTCACAGCTGCGCTATAACAACGCGATATATTTGGCCATATCGCCACTAATGCTTAGGAGTTTCCAGCTAGTGTTCAATACTTGAACAGAGCTCCTCGGTAAAACTTGCTATTGCCAACACGTTAAAGTTATGCTGTGCTGACTACAATGACCTCCTAAAAACATGCAAGTTCTACTTAAATTCTTCAGCTGGCCTCTTCGAAAGTCTCAGGCTTATCTTCAAGGCACGCAGTGGCCTGGACACCTGGTAATTTAAAGGTCAACTAAGGTTTCAGAGTGCAGATTGGGATCAACAATTCCTCTGGTGAAACAATAACTTCCACAATAAAAATACTGCTCCTCTGTGCTGAAGGAGGACTGTTCAAGATCATGAATGAACTCAAACAACCACCATGTATGCTCAAGAACAAACAGAGCGCCACAGTTGTTCTTTTAGCATAAAAATTCCAGGAAAAAACCCTCCTCTACACATTTCTTATTCTTTTCAAGAAAAGATAAGAGGACATGCAAGTCACAGCTGCTAGTGTATTTAGCACACGATGGGAAATGATTTAGCTGTTCTCTCGAGGCAGGCAGCGCAAGAACCAACATGAAGCAGAACCCTCACGTAAAACTCCCCTGAATATAGCTCATCTAGTTAGGCTGTATGAAGAAGGGTCCGGCGTCTGCCCTCAGACAATAATGAATGTTATGCTATGCAACGTTTCCATGGTTTATTTTTCAATAAGCTGCTTTTAAATTTCTCAATGTTAAAAGCTATTTCCTATGAATTCTTGCGCAGTGTTAAAATCTGCAAGAGAAATGCCTGATGTTACTGTTTGATTTCTGACTAATGGTCCCTGAAGTGTTCTGGGGGAGATTGTTATAAATTTTGCTGATACTCCAGAAAATTTCTGTAGACCTTAAAAGTCCTTGATACATAGATTTCCAGTCATTTAAAGGCAATAGGACTGCCTCAATGATAATGTATATAACTTAGTAATAAGGTCCTGAAGTACTTCTGTGTAAATGGATCTACAACGCATCAATAAGCTTATGATGTAGAATTTCTACCTCTTTTGTCTACCTCACTTGGACAGAGGGTTTCTGTGATGAAAAGATAATTTAACCCAGTCATTAGAACACACTTCTCTTACTGATTTCAGTGGGAGCTTTGCCATTGACTGTTAGATGAACTATTTAGAATTTGTCTTGTAAAACACATTAATAAGATGACTGACTTTTTGTTTGTTTGTTTTGCTTTGGAAGATACATCTTACGATCATCATTTCATCTTTCTAGCACTAAAAACTTCCTCCAAAAACACTCTTTCCTACTGAGGTAATGACTGCGCTTCTCTGTGAGTACATATCAGCTCATGAATAGCTGGTCCTGAAACAGCATGCTAAAATATCGTTACTAGAACAACAAAATGGAACATCAAACATATCAGCCTCCACCAATCACAACAGAAACTGTCATACAGAACACGTACATACATGCAGTCAATCATGGTACGATGCATCTTAGTAACTTTACATTTACTATGGAAATACGATGTGCTTATTTAAAAAAAAAAAAATATATATATATATACATATATATATATCTCAATCTAACCTAGTAACTTGAATTATAATGCTTAGGGATGGAATCCCGGTTCTACTGGAGGTGGTGATGTTCTCTTTGCTTTCAGGAAAGTTTCAAGTGCTGTCCTAACACCTACTAGCACTGCCCAACTCCACACTTTAAAGATGACTTTCAAATATGAAATTTGTGGCAAACAAAATCATACCTCTTGGCGCTTGATTTCTTTAGATGTAAGCATGGGATTGACACAAACATCAAAGGTTTCACTCCACAGCTTGCTGTCTCTTCGCTTTGTGTTAGCGGGAGGCATATTTCGAGACCATGGTCGTGGACTGAACAAATCTGGGCGGGTGTCGCTTCGGAAACTGATAGAGCGCTAGTAATACATAGAAGATAAAATTGTTATCGTTAGAAAAGTTTCACATTACACATTTCAAAATAAGGTATACATATACATAATTCAGTACAATGAACTAATTAGTTCTTTGTGTGATATTATAGCTATGTTTAGTACTGGGAATGTAAGAAAAGTTATTTTAACACATCTTTCTGGAAGGCCAGTAATTTCATTCCTGCAGTGACCCATGTCTATGTCCTGTTCTCAACATATGTAAAACTAAACAATGCATTCATATACCACGCAACACAAATGAGCTACTGAGATAATGGCAGAATGGTAAGATACACCAACTTAACTGAGCAAAGAAATCAAGTTTCTATTTGGTAAACAGTCAGACAGGAATAATTCAGGCATAACACATATCCACTTCATTATATTCCTAATACTTAACACTTTACAATTTAATACAAGTTCCAGAGATAAAATTAGTAGGAGCAATTTGGGTTCTTTTTGGAAGAAAGATTCAGCTGTTATACAGAAAATTCCAAAAGCCAGTGTAGCAAAATTTGGTGGATAAACTCATCTTGTGTATTAACTGTAGAGTCCAACTTGCTTATCACAGTTACCATTGGGGTTTTTGTTTCTTTTGGATTGGGGTGGGGGGTGGGGAGGGGGGGAGGAGAGGTGGTCAGAGATGTCTGTACAATAGGTCCTGTCTTGAGGATATCAGATGAAAAGCTGCATTACATGAAATATTAATAGTCTTAGAACAAAATGCTTCCTCAGCTGGGCAGAAAGAGGGTTCATAAAGGGAGACTGTCCTTCAAAACCATCTCTCCTCTTACCTTTTAAGTATCACGCTACCTGACAGCAGCAAAATTTTTTCTTAGGCCTTTAGAGTCATGAAAGATTGAAATGGTAACACTATTCCAGATAAAACCATAAGCAGGATTAAATTTTTAGTGCTCTAATGTTATGCCTGACCAAACTAATTTTCATACGTGAAGAAAATGTTTAAACTGAAAACTTCGTGCCTCTTCAGATGTATCTTCAGAGCAAAAAAACTAATTCA
Organism: Struthio camelus; assembly: GCF_040807025.1. NCBI lineage: Eukaryota > Metazoa > Chordata > Aves > Struthioniformes > Struthionidae > Struthio > Struthio camelus. The sequence goes on along the minus strand of NC_090955.1, from coordinate 15,713,409 downwards.
CATAGAAATGTGTGAAATGGATATGACTGAAAAGAGAAGAATGATCATGCTCTCTTTAAAGAAAAAGTATCCCACTATTCAGTTTTTAATGTTTATGACAACCCATACTCATTTCACACCACTTGCTCTTCCTTTTTCTTAGCACTTAAAGAAAACGTGCTAGACATAATCAGTGCTAGCAGATAACAAATGACAAAACACTAATATTGAAATTATTGCAGCACATTTACTAACTCTTCTGTAGCCTCTGAACTCAGATGATGGGTTCCATTACTTCTGTATCTGTTATGTGGCTTAGTCTTCAACTTCAATAGAAGAGAGTCCTATTTTAAGTAAGACTTGGGAATTGTCACTTCCATTTGCCTGCGGACTCTCAGTAAGAGTTCAGGCTAAAGATGGATACTTCATGCTCTCACTGTGCTATTTTCAAAAGATTCCTTTTTTGCTTCTTTAAAATCAGAGGCTGCTTCTTCAGGTCCTACCTCTGAAATGCCTCAGACTGTTGGAATACTCTACATTTCTGTTCTTATTTAAAACCTGTCTTACATAGCACAGTCCTCTTTCATTCGCCTTAGGTAAGAGCATTTAAAACACACAAATTCTCTGCATTTCCAGGTTGCAATCAGCATGTACAAAGCAAAATAGTTGAAATTCTTCTCCAAAGATAAGAATTCATGGAGTGCAAACAACACCTGTAAATGCAATGTTTTTAAAATATCAGAAGACATATTACATAAATAAAATCTGTCTTTTTTAAACAGAAGACATTTTGAGTCCTACTTGGTAACTGACAAACCCCTAAAATGTATATCCATACATATATATACATACATACACACACACACACACACACACCCCAGCCTTCCAAAACTTTGCAAATCAGGTGCTTGTCTTCCTTCAAAGATTTAAGAAGATAAAGAAACGCACATGAAATTACATGCTTAATTTGCTCTTGTTGTAACAGATGAATCATGGAACCAATTATTTTCACATGCAAATAGACAGATCTGGAGGAAAGAAGAGGCAGGTGTTTTGCATCCACAAATCACCAACTAGGAGAATGCAGCTAAGCAGCATAGTTGTCACTCCATGACCCAAGGTGGGGAACCCCTTCCGTGCATGCCCACGTATATCCTCCAGTACACAGCTCCTTTGTTGGTGGTGGTGATTTTTTAAAGGAATGTTTCATGTTGAATGAAGACAGTACTTATAACGAAAAGCATCAGATAGACCTGTCTTTAACGTAAATATCTTGATCTTGAAACCTTTTAACAAAAAGTCATGTACCATGTTATAAAACAACATGCACCCATATGTAAGGTTTAATAATAAACTAAAATTACCTTCAGTGTGCTCGGAGAAGTAAGCTTTCATGTCCACTGATAGCAATAACCTAAGCTCCTTTGCATTGCATCAGAATGATTCGTACTCTTCTCTACAGCCCTGTACTGTCTACTGCTGCAAAGAAGGGGCACAAAAAGGCCAAGAGACTCAAAAGGAAACCAAATTCCCCAAAATCCTGCTTGCTTACTTAGCACCTCTGCTATCTAGACACAGTAAGCACCTCATATTTAACTGATTTCGCTTGTAGAGTGGCCTTTGAATTATCAAACAAAATAAACCTTGCCTAAAATTAGTAAGGAATGGTGAATTGAGAATATTTGCAAATAACACTATTAGTAAAAATAGCTAGAGAAAAAGGACAGAAAAGCTGTGAGGTGTTATTTAATGATGAGAACAAAGCTCACTTCAAGAGTGAGCGGTTTGTCTTACATGTTTCCTTGTTTCATACACTACAGCAAAGGCAAAGCAGTTACTGACCTGACCTGGTATACTGAAATCTTAATTAGAAAAAGAATCACACACTTCTGTGTGGAATTCAAGCTTATTTTAATATACTGTCTTCTCCTCTTTTGCCTATATGTTCTGCAAATTGGCTTGTAAGAAGAGACAAACTAATGCCTTACCAGGGAAACATTATTTATTGCTAATATTAATACTGTGTCACTTGAGAGTCAAGTGGACTTGAATCTTTAATGCTGTAATAGAGCAGAATGTCAGAGGCATAAACTTAATATATAAGCCTAAATAAATAAATAAATGCATTCAATAACATTCTCTGATAGCCTAAGATAAATTTACAACATCACTGTAACCATCTCAATTCTTTTGTTTAACCCATTTTCCCCCAAGTAAAAAGAACCATTGGAATTTAGTGGATGAGAGATCTAAATTTACGTTCTGAGAGCAATTTTTAAAAAACAAGTTTAAACATAGTCTGATGGTACCCTTGATTGGCACTTGCCACGTAGGAGAAATCAGGGGTGTGATGGAAGCCTATTCAGGAACTGCAGAAAAGGCAAAACAGCATTTCTATGTTTTCAGTCTCTTAAAAATGTTTTATTAGTTATGGTCTCCTTAAAATACATGCTCAGGGTACTGATTAAAAAACTATGTCCCTTAACAAAGTCTAGGGTTATTAACATTTTCATATAGTTTCAAAATTAGAGGACTGGCGGAGAATGAGGCTAAAACCCCTGATTTTTGTTTACTATATTTATCTGGCTGCAATAACTTCCACAGGTTAATACAGGACTGTTACTATGAAGGGTCCGTGTGTTACTGATATTAGATCATGCAATAAACAAACTGTAATTTCAGCTGCAGTAAAGCAAACAGCTTTATGTCCTGCAAAAAGGGACCTACAGATCAAAGTCCCAGCATTCAGAACTGATGTTAAAAGGAGCCTTCTTCTCAAGGATTCTTAGAATTTTGTGGTGTCCTAAAAGAGATAAAAATAATTTGGACTCCATATTTAAACTCAAGATATACTGATGAAAACTCAGGTTGCACTGGAAGCTAGCCAGACTTTAATTTCTGTCTTCAGTGTTAGCTGGAGTTCATTTTCTCAACCTATTTTCAGCTTTTACGCTGAATAGCATGGCTGTGAATAAGACTAAGTAGAAATTAGATCTTCAGTCATTAGTCTAGGTTGATGTAGACTGAAAATGCAGCTATGAAATAGAATGTTTTTCCAGGGAGATAAATAAGTAACTATACCTGCTTAGTTTTTGGTATCCTGCAGATGTACAGACAGACTCACTCTGTCAAAGATGAAGCTTACAACATTATTTTAGTCAGTTAATGTACAGTGCTCTAAATGAGAGAAACACAGTGACTATAAATAGTCGAAAACAAAAAAAAAAAAACCCAGAAGGCTAGAAAGACTTCATGTATTTTGTTACTTGATATCTGTGGAAAGTACTGACAGTAATGTGCAAAATAGTAATAACAGTAAGAGACAAGATACACAAAAAAAATCAAATATTTCTATAACCAATAAAACATGCAAAACATCAGCAGTTACAGAATATATGTTAAAAGAAACACCACATAGATCTCGGGTACAGAGGTATATCCTCCTCGACCTGCATGCAGAAAGTCCATTAATATAAAATGGAAATGACATTTGCAGAGCTAAGGAAAATTATGCGCAATGAACTTTTTCTTGTCTTACACAAATTTTTCATTGAGAAAGAACTGTATAAGAAGGTTTTGTATAAAATCCCATAAAAGAAACCCAGGTTTTTTTCACTGATGCTGTTGGAGTGGTCTTTTGGGTTGGATGTTCTCTTGGTTTGGTTTTGTTTTCTTCCAGGCAAAGAAAGTTTTATTTTGGATTTTGTTTTGATGATAGCAGTTTTCTTCATTTAACAGATACAGAAAATCCAGCAGCAATCCAAGAAGAAACATGGCTTTTGACTGCAATATCTTAGCAACAGAGATATAACGTACTAGAAATTCATCCAGTGAGAAAAATCATCACTTCGTTTGCTTTTAATTTGCGCGTATTATGAAATGAAAAAAAAAATCCCAGTCTACATTGTTCCACAGGGCACCATGATAGTCCTGTCAGTACATAATAAAGTAAAAAATAACAGCAAAGCGTTTACACAGAGGGGCAGTATGCAGCTTGACAGAATGTTTTAAGTAATTCCAAATAGGGCACCTGAGCAGAAAAAGTAAGGTCATTCTTCTTCCCTGTTCTATTGCTGTGGATAAAATAAAAAAAAAAATCAATTTGCAGACTGTCATGAAGGCAGACTTGAGAGACACGGCCAGCATTCATCACTCGGCAGTGGATCCAGACCTAGCACCTGGAGAACATACAGGTCCATTTCTCATCACAGCGCCTTCAAGAACATCAGTTACTTAGAGGAGATGGTTTGAATAACATCACAGTTTAATCTGCTTAGAAGCAGATGGTCGATTAAAACACATTCTTAAAATCAACAGGAAAAATCAGAGCGAGATAGAAATGCTCCTAACAACAGGACTTGCAACAAAGCCACCCTTTCCAGCCACTCCTGTTTTTGTCAAAACTTGCCCGACACACACTTACGTAGCTCTCACCAGCATCTAGGGAAGCTGCTTATGCATGAAAGCACAGTTTGTTTCTGATAGTCTCAGTCAAACTTTATTGAACACAGCATTGTGTCGGACAAGCCAGTGTCAAAGGCACTCACTACAGGACGGCGTAGGTACTGAAACGAGCACAACAGCTGTTTAAGGCTGTGAAAAGGGAAGTGCCGTGCTCAGAAGCGGTTTAGCCAAAAATTAATTCCCTTTCCACACTCCTCGCAACTGGAACTAAAGCAGTCCTCTCCTTTCAGAGTCAGGCCAATTTTTCCTTACAGGCAGACTGTGGAGGAGATTTATACACCCCAGGGAACACAGGCATCTCTGCTCCAGTCACGCTACCATATACCTTCTGGATCAAGCACAGTCTGAGGGCAGTTCAGGCTTCCCTAAGGAGATGGCCGCGCTTGCACGACCGCCGCGACAGAACGCAGGAAACGCCACCTTAAGCAAACCCTGCAATATCGGTTTGCTAGATAAGCTACGGCTACAGAGCACGTTTTCATGCCTTTATATGTTTTGTCTTAAGATTCCTAGCTGTAAAGAAGTTCTATTTTTTTTCCTCCTTGATTAATGATAACATTAGTAATGCACCGACTGAGCTAATTTTGGTTAAGTAACCTTCTTAATAAATTCAAGATATTTTTGTATTTCCTCTCTTCAGAGAAAATAATCTTGTTACATAATTCTCTTTAGATTTTACACAAGCCTTCTTACTTGCATTGTTTTAAAGAGGAAACAGTGCAATGTTTCAAAGCTTTCTAGGCCAGACCCACAGCAGTACTTGAGCCCCTGTTCTGCACCCGTCATAATCAACAGGAGTGGAGCCCACAAATGTCTTGAAGTCTCCAGGTCTGAACACACGAAATACTACACAAACTCTAGTTCCGTTAGTCTCTAAGTATATTAAATATTATGCACTTAATAAGGAAATTGAAACTACAAAACGATTTAATTTCTAAATTGCATTTCAAATTTGCTTCCTCTATTATTTTCATAATCAGCTTTGGAAAATGACTTTTTACAACTGGTGACTAAACCTTCTGTTCAAGTAAGGTCAAAGTTCACAATACAGAAAGAAATTCAGCAGTCCGATATTACTAGTTATACCATAAATAACATAAAGAAAACAAACAAAATTAACAGAACATACCATGGAAAAGTTATGTTTTTCATCAAAATTTACATAGCCATTGTCATACTCCTTTAATACAATAACTTCAATACGCTATTGGTGTAACAGCTTTCTTCCTGGTAGTTACAAAACATGAATTATGCAGACAGAGAAGTGGTTTTTGAAGTGAAAGTCTTGAGTTAGAAGTTGATTGACTCTGCAGTCGAAGTTATCTAACCTGTTCATTGCATTACAGTAGCGCCAGAGGCTTTGTTTATTTGAAATATAACTATAAATTGCATTTCAGCTAGGAAAAAAAGAAGAAATACTAATTTTTAAAAGCCTGCTGATGCCTGACTGGCCTGTCTGACAATCACAATACCGGGAATGCAGCTGTAGTAGAGAGTAAGAAATAAAAACCATCTCATGGCAGTTACGGCAATTACCAGTTTTAACAACAGCACTTCTCTTTGCCCGTACAACCCTCTCTCCGTTATCACTGCACCTTTTCCTGAAAGCGGGCATGAGGAATACTTTCGTTGTTGTTGCTTAATTAAACATATGTAAAACATCAACAATATACACTGTGTGTATGTGTATGCGCGTGCACACGTGCGCACATTCCCATACCTGCGAGCATGAGCAGAATGATTGGAAAAGGACAACCCTGGAAGAAATTGCAAGTATTCACGTATTCCCCTTGCTGAAATGCAGTTTAAAACAGCAATACATTTACTGTTATCACCTGAAGTGTCTGGCCGAACCGCTTCAATGGAGTGGCCCGCACAGGAGGAATGAGGCTTGCTAGTGATGTGACTCTAGAAAGAGGCTTGACTCGTTTGGTGCTCGGTTCCTGCATTAGGGGGAGGAATAGAGGTGGGGGGGGGGGGGGGGGGAGAGGAAAAGAAATAGAGAAAGATAGAGCATGAGCGTAATCAGATAAACACTGCTGCCAGTTTTGCTGATTTTTCCAAGAAAGCATTAAAAAAATTAGGGTAGTAAATAAACAACGGCAGTTTCTCATGCTGACAATGACAGATGACTTCTGGTTGCTACATACAGATCCTGGAAACGGTTGAAATACCATGTATTCGGGGAGAAATCGACATGGCTGGGAGCAGGGGAAGAGAGAAGGGTAAAGAAAGACAAAAACATGTTATTACACTAACTCAGTTTTAAAATAGAGTTTTTCAGCAGTGCTCTGCAGCTAATGCATGTTACGATAATTTGGTCATTGAAAGGAATACTTTAAAAAAGAAAAAATCAATATATTTCTTTGCTTTCTGGCACCATCAGCACATGATTCTATATTCAGTTAGCTGTATTTCTTTCCAGAAAATACAATTTAGACAGAAACCTCTATTTGTAATTGTCCTTTGAGTGTTCCTATGGAACATAACTATATATAAAGGCAGATGAATATATTAGTGACATTTTTACACACATTTTATTTTTGCATAAAATAGAAAGCAAAATTGGAATAAACAAAAATATACCATAAAACATTCAACTAAAAGTATTTATGAAAAAAACCATTTAACTGCTATTATGCTCCCTTTTAGTAATACATAAGCACCTCAATATAATACAATAATATGCCAATTGTTCTGCAGATAAAAATATAAACAAATATCATAACACAAGAAAAAAGCTATTATAAATACATAAAAATAGAACAGTTACCCTTGGCTTCCTAACCTCCATCTGACATTTAACGGATCTTGAACAGCACATGCAAAAGGCAACTTTTGACAGAAAAAGAGCCAAACCTTCCAAGTGAAGTTAAAAAACCCATCCAACATCATATTTCAAGGAGATCCTAAAGCAGTTCATCTTTCTTTTTCAGCCATGCTTATAAAGTTTGTGTAGGCTTCCTATGCCTCCAATTTCCTAGACATATCTTTAAGAAAATGCATCGTGTCTACTATCCTTTTGTTCAGAGATCCAAATCCTTCCGGAAATAATGCAGATTTGTCATCTTCTCTGGTACCAACAGAAAAAACAGAAAAAAAAAAAAAAACCACCTCAGCAGCAACGACCGTGATCTGCATTACTGGCAAGAACAATTCTCTTCCACTAGTACAGCAACAGAGGAAAGGTGAGAAGCAGCTACATATTTAATTTACTTCTCAGCAGGCAGACTTGGAAGTCCATAAATGTCTCCTGAAATGAGGGACAAAGTGTTAAACCCTGTAGAAAAAATAATGTATTCTTCCACACACGAAAGCTAGCATTAAGGCATTTTAGCAGCCTAAATCAAGCTGCACCCTTATCTTCATCACTGCAAGTGCACTGCAATTCATATTCCTTCCTTTTCAGCAACCATCTCTTTGACACAGGTTTTTGATGGAGTATTTTTTTTTACGTCATTGCAGCACCACCAGCATACTTATCTCATTCCCCCCCCCCCGCCCCCCACCAAAACCTTTGAGCTTCCACCGTAAGTCCTCTCTAACTGCTCAGTCATCAGCTGCTGCTTTTTTATGATTACTCAGGACGCCAGCCCTGCCGCACAACCACCATGCCAGCGCTCAGCCTGCTTGCTACCGATCACGCTGCACTGCAGCGAGCAGACACGAAGCGCCAGGCAGCGAGGCAGTCAGTCGCTCTTCTGCCAGCAGCACGGCTTTTGCTAGCAGCTTGTGCTCTGTATTAGCAGCAGAGCTTATTTGGGCGTGAGTATTATCTCCAACACGACTAAAGCAAAATCTGGTGTTGAAGGCTGTATGAACCTTCCAGAGACCAGGGAGAAGGGGACTGTCAGAAAGAATTCCCCTCTCTACTGCTGTATCCCTTCCATTATCTCGTAACTTTGCTAGGTGTATGGTCTTTGGTCAAAAGACAAAACCGACGTAAAGTACGATCTGAGCTATGCTTCATAGTCATACTTTGTTTGAAAGTTAAAAACTCCCCAGTCTGAAGGACCTTTTACACAGATATTGTGATCTGTTCCTAGCTCTGCACAAACACAGTCTTTCAGCCTAACTCTTAACAAAACTATGAGCCCAGAAGCATTTAGGTAATTTTCTGTGAAGCCTACTGAAAACAAATTAAGTTACAAAATTTAATATTCACTGCATATTTCACTGCATCTCTGCAGCATTTCATTCAAGTGCACTGCAAAAAACCTGAATGAATCTTCCCGAGTAGTGTTTGAACCTAAGCATGAATGGCACAAGGTGTGAAATGAGCCTATCCTCATTTGAATACTTCCATATACTCGCTGTGTGCCTGCAGCTGAAGTTCATTAAAGTCTGCACAAAGCCTGCAGTCTAAGCACTCAGACCGGGAGCTAATTTGCTCTGCTGTGTGGGGCACATAAGCCTCCGGCAGCTGTGAAAATTGATGCACAGCATCAAATAACCCTGGAAAAAATTAGCCAAAGTAAAAAGAAGGAAAGTCACCTTTTTTCCCCTGGAGAGCAAGGAAGAAGGGAAGAAAAGAAGTATGATCCTCCCCCCCCCCCTTTTTTTTTTTTTTTAGCTTAGAGAGCCCAAAGAATCTCTGAAACCTCTGCTTTCTCCTAGCCAGGCTCTTCCAGCAGCTGAAGAAAGTTAGCTAACATGTTGTGCGAAGGCATGCTTTCAAAGGTCCTTTCCCTTCTACCACGACTTCCTATTCTGTCTTCCTCATCTAGTGCATCATCCATTCAGATGTCACCCTGAACAATCTGATCAGAATTCAAACTAGTACATGTAGTTCAAACGAGGAATTCAATCTTATTAAGAGAGATCAGCATTATTACTGAAATCTTTCCAATACAATTATTTAAGATAATGAATCAGTAATTTCAGAAGACTTATTTAGGTCTGAAAATAAAAAGCTTGTTGGTCTGAAGCTCTTAATTATGGGAAAAGCTTTCTGAATACTCCTAATGTGATTTTCACCCTGCATTAGAAAAAATATGTTCCATTAAGATACCTCGCTGTAAGTGGAAATACATCTAACCTTAACATTTCAGGTTTCATCTCCTTCAGAGAAGTCTAACACTGAGAGCGCTCAACACTGAACGGCCCTTCGTAGCAGAATGATAAAGTTTGTGCAGGTCAGGCTTTGACTCTACACTGAAAATATAAGCTACCACAGCAATTCTAGAACTGTAAGTTAGACATACTGGAACTTAGCCACTCTTGTAGGAGTGTCACAGTATTCCTGTTGCATCATCCACATCGATTCTGCTTCTCCAGCTATCCGCATGGCTTCTCCAATCCAGTGACACACAGAAGTTGAACAGACTACTAAGGCCAATGGTCTGGACAGGGAAAAATTCCACTAGCAAACGTACAGACGGAGAGTGAGTTTCAAACAGATGGTTGTTTTCCAACCAAGGGCTCTGTTCTTGGAAAGACAAATGTCTGTGAACAGATTCTGCTCAGTGTCTCGGGGTAAAGCAGAACTGGACTTGCACATTAGTCCAGTAAGATCATGGAATTGTATTCCAGATGCTGCTTCCAAAATCTCTCTCTCTCTCTCTCTCTCTCTCTTTTTTTTAAGAATAAACTGCTTGTGGTTAGGAATTCATAATACATGTGTTCCTTATTTTACTGCTATACTGTCTCTGACAATATCTGGTCTTCTAGTTAACTGGAGGTCCCACAACCATGAAATCTTTTTGGGTATGAATCTAAGCACATAGGAGCTCAGAAGAACTGTGTGATTCTAGTGTCTGTCCAGCACAAAGAGGCTCCAGAAGGGACATATTCTCCAGGAAGAACGAACATTAGACTCAAGATCTGCACCTCTGAGCGTATGCCAAAGAATCAGAGATAGCCAAAGTCATCAATCCTTCCTCCCTCTTTCCCACCCCTCTCCGCCAGTTCAGGGAACTTAGACACAGACGGCATTTAGGGATTTAGTGGCTGGACCCACTTGCAACAAACTATTACCTATCCAGACTGGGAACTGTGCCAGGTTATGACAGAGAAAATTCAGGAGTTAGAATGGTTTGCCTGACCTTTTAAATTTATTATTGGTATTTAAAAAAGCATTTCAGAGTTTTGAAATCAAACTAAATGTTGCAACTGTATTTTCAGAGTCATGAAGGCTTCCTAAAACAGTAAGGGAAGTAAGTCAGAAAACAAAAGATCCAGACTACAGTTTGGCAAAGTTTCCAAAATGTAGAGCTGGTATATGTGAACAAGTGATGTTAATCTAACAGTGCTTTAAATTTGATATAAGGCTAAATAAAGCTGAGGGAAACATGAGTGCAGAAACTTCAAAGGCTAAACAGTCAAGCGAAGTCAAATTAATACCTGACTAGGCTACAACAAAGAGCAGATGGCTTTTGGAGGGAGTTGCATATTTGAACTCGAGATGACTTCAGAAAGATTTGCATATTTGAATCCAGTGAGCAGAGAATAAAAGCTGGAAAAGATTGTGTATATATACATCTTCAAAAAGAACTCTTGAAACTCAACAAATGGAAAAATAAGCAAGTCTGTGTGTCCAAAATCTGGATGGTTCTGGAAAATATACAGTGGACATTTCAAACAGCTGCTACATCCTTCTGCAAGAGTATATTTATATCACATACTTTTCTGGGGAATTCATAGGAAGGAAGATTAGAATAACCACAATGGCATAATCAGTCAAAATCATAGAATTAAAAAAGGAAACTATTAGCTAAGAAGCTAGTTTAAAGATGTCATGTCACACCAGTCTAACTTGGCACAGAGGACCCAATGCTCTAGAACTGCTTCTTCACTGTAATTTATTTTGTAGATCCTACGTACGTTTGCATTTGTATTTCTAGTATCTTCTATGTATTAAACTCTAACCTTAATTGCTTCAACTGCTGAATAAGAAGGGAAAATTCTAGCTTTTAACGTATAACCTTAAAATCTCCAGAAACTAGTATTCTGCTGTTGGACAGCTGGGAAATATATACAGCAAGTGGTTTCAGCTATAGTTCTACCGGGATGCAATAGAATAACTTCTGCCAACTCCTTCTTCAGTAAAACGCAAGTCATTTCTTTTCCCTGTGCAACTGAATGCAAGTGCTGCTTTTAAAAACTGTGATAAGGTCATTTCAAAACAATGGCATCTTGACAAAAAGATAATATTGGTGTCATTTTTTCAGCTCCATCTAATACATACAGATCACTGTTTAAAAGCCTGAATGGGTGTCAGCCATTCCTGGGGGCACACTAAGCATTCAACACAAACTAAAGCATGTTAAAGCAAAGATCCTTTGAAGGATTAGGCACTTACATTAGCTGCAATTTATTGACAGCTAAGTTGATGTTATTGTTTTTCCTCCATTAGTGAAACCAGCACCTAATAATTGGATATATTATATCCAATAACATAATACATAGATATGAATAGCTAGGGGGAATCTAGGGAAAGAGGCTAAGACTTCTTACGCTCTTCATCCACAAAGCAAAATGACTCTATTACTAGTAAATGTAAAGAATGGAATCTCCCCAAAGTTCAAGGTGCCTTCCTGTCAGAGCATGTTAAATTCATTTAATAATATTGATTAATTTTCTATACAGTGTCATTGCACAAGACCACCCACTGCTTAATTATCACACTTTCATGGATAAATTACTCTAGCAAAAGACTGATTTTAATTTTCTATCAAACAAAAGGAAAGGAGACAAAAAGAGCTAGGCCAGATTCCCTTCTTATTGTCTGCAAAGAAACAATGGCCTGGATAACACATACTGAAGAACACAGTAGCAGGCTAGGTGCCATGTAATAGGTCTTCATTTGCTTTAGTACCTCATTTCAAAGTTCTTTCGTTCTACGCTTTTTGACCAGTGTAGCCACTGATTTCCTCCCAGAGAACAGTAAAAGCAAGTATATGTGCACTGCTAGTATAATTGTTTTTCCACCTGACTACGCCATCTCTTATCAGCAGTTTCAACAACAGACTACATGTCAGCGAACTGGTGCCGATTTTGACAAACAAGGGAAAATATTTCCCTGAGGGGACATTACGCTTTTGTCTTCAGCCTGTGTGCAGCACCCCTGTGACTATACTGTGTTAATTTTTCTGACTATTTTTAAAATCAAACCCAACAAAATCGACTTGCAGGAATTTTAAGCCAACCCAGAAAATAAGCAGTAACTGAAAACTTCTACAGGAACTTAGCATGTTAGAATATTAAAATTCATCCCAATTACCTTCAAAAGCAACCTAAAATTCCCTCAATTCACATACAAAATAGCTGAAATTAGCAATGCTTGCTAAAACTTCCTTAACTTTTTAGCGTCCATCTTACTAGAATTAAAAAAAAAAAAATCACAGAACCAACAAGTTCTGAAATGACTGTTCAGAGTAATAATTCTGGATTTCCAGTGGCTAACTTCACATTTTATCAAAAAATATGCTGGTTATTCTTTTCCTTTTAATACGTTCTCGATTTGTAAACCTAAAAAAACAGGTATCCAGAGTATTAATACTGTTCTATGGGAACATTCATTAGTGCAAAATGTTTTAATTGAAATTAGACTTAAAAGAGTTAACAGTGTAATAAATGGAAGACCCTATAAATTGAAACTGTACAGTAACTTTTTTTCCAAACATAATCCACAAGCAGTGCCAGAAAACTAAAACAGAACCGCTCTGTTTCAGGCTTCACACTACTGGCTAAATTTCCATTCTCCTACACTTTAAAAGTTAATAGTTTTTAGTCAACTTTATATGGGTAAGTCAACATTTGTGATGGCAGGAAGCCCAACATTATTAGACTGCTACTAGTTAAATTGGCCTAGGATTAAACAGTTCTAATAAATGCCCCCAAAACATCGAGTTTAATAAAAAATCTTATTCAAGCTCTGTTCCACAGGATGTTATCAATATTTAATCTTCAGTAGGATAAAAAACAAACAAACAAAAAAAAAGACAATCAAGAAAAAGGTTAAAATAAAAAAGAATGCATGTTACACCAGAGTCTCTTAATACAACAGACAACCTAAAAATAAATTAGGCAACGCATCTCGGACTTTTTGCATCTTCAGAAAGAGGCAAATCTAGAACTAGTTTTTCCTTGTGGAAAGGATTATGCTCCATAATAAGCAGAAGCAGGTTAGCTAACTACAAGATAATAAGTAAGATCCAGCCAGGATAACAAGTGATGTGGGAAAATAATGCTGTAACAAAACCGCTGATTGGCTGCTCTTACCGAGCTGGAGCAATCTCTGGGCCAGCACAACATTCCCAGGGGCTACTGCTGCTAACCGAGACCTTGTTTTTAATACTTGAAAAGGCAGAAAGTTTGCCTTTGCTTCATGATATCTTAGAAATATTCTGACTAGGAAATTCATGAATATTCACTCATCTAGAATTGCGGGTCATGGTCAAGAAAAATAAAGTAGATGAGTCTGAGCTCAAAGTATAGTTATCTAGTGCAATATAGAACTATAATCATTCACAAAAAACCATCCTAAATCCTGGGAGAGACATCACAGTACCAGCAAAGCAAGAAGTTACTAAAGAACTGAAGCAAATTGAGACATAAAGGCAACTTGAGCAATCAATGAAGGCTGGTAATCAGTGACACAACTTCTGAACTTTCTGTCAAAACGACAAGTTCTACCACTCGAGCTCTCAGGTGGGGGCAAGGAAGAGCTCTGTTACTCCTCCTCTGCCAGTCTCCACAAATACAGTCAGCAAATACAGCAAAAAATGGACACACTTAATTGTACTATTATAAGGAGGTGGATCCAAAATGATAGCTGAGTGCAATTAAAAGTCTCATAGAAAAGTGGTGAAGAATCCCCAGGTGAAGAAAATAAACTGAAGTGTGCATCATATCATTGCATTATGTGTTTCATCAAAGACTAGCTTCTTCCCACAAAGAGGCCACCGTTATTAGTCCCCACCCTGAAGGGCTCGGATCTCGACTGCCACATGCTAGATGGAACCACTAAAGTGTCAGCAGCAAAAGGACAAGTTGCCTCCAGCCACCTCAGCTGAAAACTCATTTCTCTCCAACATCCAGATACCAATAACTCTACCAGCAGTAAGGAAATGAAGGCAAATTAACGGAAAAACCTACAAAGTAAGGTGAATTAACATGAGTAACAGAAAATCTGAGAAACCCAGACAACTAATGTGGAGTTGATTAAATTCTGAATTTCCTCTCATTAAAAACTGCTTGTGCAGACTACTTGCAAAAGACCTCTTCCATTCAGGAAGAAACTGGACATGAAGCTGGAGTGCCCGTAAACAAACAGACATCGTACAGTGAGTTACTAAATCACAATATAAAAGCAAGCTGTTTGTTTCAAATTGCTGTTAGGCAGAACAGCTCAGCAGTTCCAAGCGCGGTGGTTTCACACGTTTCTGTGCTTAGCTCACTGCAACGATCGCACGCGAGACTACAGTTACCTGAAGCATACCAAGACTGCAACTCGCTGACTTTTCATTAAAAATGGAGAGATAACAACATAAACTTTCATGAAGATTAAAAAACATTCATGACTTGCAATTTATCACAAAATCTTTTGGCTCCTCTCCTTCTGGCGCCATGACCGTTCCTCCTGTTAGTGTCTTGACCTAGAGGCCTTTGGGTCAGCCTTCACGTACTCCCCCGCTGTTGCCACTTGCTTGCTGAATTAAACACGGTCCCGAGCACGAGGCATCCTAGACATTCCTCTGCACATTAATAAGTCAGGATATTAGGAGACAACAAGGCCAGACTGTGACCAGCTCTCATTCCTAGATCTAAGATGTAAGGAGATGCTGAATAAACTATAACATACTGGAAGTAGGAGGGAATTCTGTGCTACTGTTCCACTTTAAAACATACAATTGTCCCAATAACTGTCCCATAATTTCAGTTAGATTGTGATACAATCAATGCAAAACAGCAAAGTTTCAAGCTAAGCCTGAGGCTTACAACAAGGAAGTCTCTGCTCCAGTTCTCGCTCTGCCCCTTGCTGCCCCAGCGATCTTGAACTAGATCTATTTCACCTCCATTTCCACCTCCTGCCCTTCCCGGCAGAGACAGTAAAACTCTCCTACCCCACAGGATAGCTGTGCAGATGAAGCAGTTTATGCCTGTGCAATGACACAAGAACTAAGCTTGCTAATACGAGTTCAGAATAGATTTATTTTGCTTATTCAAAAAGTACAGTCACAAAATGATTTTTTTTAAACAATGTGGAGCTGCTATGAACACAGCTACAAGAAAAACGGTAACAGAAATTCCACAGGTGACAAAGTATGTTCATGATGCAGTGAAAAAATCGCCTTCTCCCAAGGTAAACAAAAAATCTGGCAAGTCGCACTTCTTTTCTGATACTGATATTCCTGCTTTTTCACAGGCTTCTCTGAGCAACTTAAGGGTACTGCTTCACTGTTGAAAGCTTCCAACACTTAACAACAAAAAGTTTTTATAAACTCTTTATATCACTAGGTTTAGTTGACTTAGGTGCTAACACATAATGTATAAAAGGCTGTGCCAGCAGTACATGAAAATTCTTTGCTACAATTGCTGTTTAATATGTCCCTCAAAGCTAACTTCAGTGAGGTACACAGTAGACCTCAAACACTAAAGCAAGGTGGGGAAGCATTACGTTGGATCCTGCACACTGGAATAGGAGAACATTTTTACTCTGAAGAACGCATGACCTCGTTCCTGTGACATTGAAGTTGTTCTATTAGTTTAGGTCTTTTGGGAGGTGGGAGCGTAAAACTTAGAGAGCGTGGAGAAGAAAACATGTTTGGAATGGTTAAAGATTGCACAAATAGTTGTTAATAGTTATCTGAGAAATAGATACCTCATTTTACCACAGAATCCAGTCCTCATCTCCTTTTTATTTACACAAAATCGTACAAGTGGAAGAACTGGAGGTTTAAGAAGGAAAATCTTTTTCTAGTATGGATTTTCTAGCAGCATTTGGATAGCTAAGCAAAGCTGTCTCCTCTCCTTGTTTGTGGTTATGACAAACATTTGTGTCTAAATGAGAAAGCTAATCCCAATCTTAAATGTCTTCTCTCTGTAAACATACAAGCCTTAAGGGATATCAGATTTATTACAAGTTAAGGAAGACGTTTTTGAGGGAGCTCCTTGTCAAAATAGTGAGAGTACATCTTGAACTTCTTGAACAGCTCTTGAACTTCGGCTTCTTCTAACTGTACTTTTTCTGTCCTTAACTAAAAGGACCGTTTACTTTGATGTTGCTCAAGATACTCAAAAGTTTTCATAGTCCTATCGTGGGCATTAAGTTTCAACTTAACCATGCTGATATTCCCATACATGAATGACGCAATTTCAAATAAACTCACTGTTTCACAACTACTTTTTTTTCAAATGTACTGTATTAATTGCATAATTTTTTTTTTCCATGTAGCATTTGTTAAATAGAGTAACTGCAAATTAGATTAAGAATTTACAAGGAGGAGGAGTTCAATATTTCAGAGACTTCCACTATATTATATTACTGGATTTCTTGTGATCAATAAAAGGTTAAACGGAAATGGTAAAAACAAAAACATTAAAGTTAAACAATATTACAGACATACTCTTTTTTTAAAATCTATATTAAGACAGAGGACTAGTTCAGTATTTACATACACTAAGTCCTACAGTAATCCAGTGATCCTGGGACCAAGCATCTTGCTTTTCCATTTTGTTTACCTTTGATAAGTAAAAAGTTTTGTGGTTTTCACAGAGGCAAATATCATATAACTGTTAAGATGTAAAAAGGAAATGCAACAAACCAAACACTGATGGTCAGTGAAGAACACCACTGACTTCTCTTGAAATTAACTTTTCGGTTTTCTGTTCCTTTTTAGCCACATTCAGATTTTCATTCCCATTCGATGGTACATACCCATCAAAACAAAACAAAACAAAAAAAATGCATCAGTTAATTACTGGAAGTCAGCCTTAGTAAAACTATGTCTGATCTCATGGTGTTCTTAATCATAATTACTCTGAACAAGTCATTATTCTGGTCAGCATATGAAGTCCGTACCAATGCGACTGAATCCTTGGGCTGGAGAATAGGCAAGTAAAAGCTACTGCTAAAGTTTTTTATATGGATTTTGAAACTATTGACAAAGTAGGAATCAGTGTGGTTTGACAGTTTACAGCAGATGAATGTAATTCTACTGATCAACAGTTTTGTTAAGTACCAAGAGCCAGATTTACAGAAGATCTTATTATTTTCCTGATCAGGGAATAAATGGGATTCAAGTACTTAGTAATAAATTTTTCTTTAGACTTATAGGGCTCTCTCTGCTCCTATTTCTTTAGACAGAACTAAGCACAGATTGAATCACTAGCCACAGTCATTTAATAAAATTCTTTCACAAAACAGGATGGACTGAGCTTCCCAGGGCATAAATGCGAGATTGCAGTGCAGGCTCAACTCTGGCTTCCTACATTAATGCCTTGCCCATGCCACAGACCTCTTTGGGTTGGGCCTGTATACAGAGCCTTTCTCAAAT
This sequence comes from Struthio camelus, assembly GCF_040807025.1. NCBI lineage: Eukaryota > Metazoa > Chordata > Aves > Struthioniformes > Struthionidae > Struthio > Struthio camelus. The sequence continues at coordinate 15,695,467 of NC_090955.1, read as the reverse complement.
GGACACATGCAAGAAAAGAAGCTAGTAGTATCCTTTGTTGTTGTAACCATGTATTTTTACCACGTGCTTAGTACTAATTATACTTGTTGGATTATAATTAGTATATATAATAAACCAAACCTTTAGTACTCAATTATCCAGTCCCAGGAGAAAATAGTTGCAGAATTCAACACTGGAAAGAGTCTCTTCTTGCAGACATGTAAAACAAAAGGCTTCCTTTTGTCTTGAGGTGTCTAGCTCAAGCAACAAGTCTTCCAAAGGAAGACAACAAAAGCTTATCTTCAACCCTCCTGTAAGGAAGAACATTCTTCTTCCCACTAACTCAGAAGGAATAATTTTTTTGTGCACCACTGCATTCACAAGTTTGGCCTTTTAACATTTTTTAGTTTCAGGGAGACACGGGCCTAAGTCTGTCATTCAATCCTGAACGTACTGCTAAGTAGCTCATGCTTCCAAATATATTTCAGTGCAGATTAAACGTTCTTTCAGAACACACACATGAAAAAATAGTTCAGTCTGATTCTAGTCACACCATTTGTTCAGATTTTATTCATTTTTTCTTGTTAAGATATGTAAAGAAGTTGTGAAAATTCTTCCCTTTATCTCAGTTGTCATGTCTCTATTTGGTGGGCAGAGATTTTTCACTTGTTTTTGCAGACAGTCCAAAAATACTAAGATAGCATTCGCCTAAAACATAGTTATACCAAATTAGACTTACCAGAGGTCTACTTTCATTTCTGAAGGCTTTAGAATTTTACCCAGTAGAGGAATGATACTAGCATCTATAACAGCATGTCAGTGAAGACTGTGGAACGATACAAGATTTACAAAAGTATTTGGACTTATTACTTCACTCTGGAAATCATGGACTGCACTGTAGAATTTGTACAAGTTTCTAAATCTCCATCTCAAATCACTTCCTGACTGTTATACAACTTGTTATTATATAAATCAGCAGACACAAACCTTGTCATAATGATTTTTTTTCTTTAAAAATAAAAGGAAATCAGATAAGATTGTTCATAATGAACAACTAAGCTTTCCAGGCAACAAAGGCTCTATGATTAGAAAACTGCATGCATGTCTCATCTACAGAACATCAGCTGTATCACCACTGTGCCACTCTTCATCCTAGCAGATTGTGTTCCTCTGGGAAAGTGTCAGACTTAACGAATTATCAGTACTACTGTATCGGAGGGCTCCCTTATGAGCCTACTGTTGGATCAACATCTGTTTTTAGGCTCAGTCTTTCTCAAGCATGATATCTTATGAAGAACATATAGATTGATTTTTTTCTGTAAGTTCATAGATACTAATTGGGTTATTTTCATATGGACAACATGACAGGCAGAATCTCTCTTTAACTGCATCTAAGTATGTTTATAGTTAAAACAGACACAGCTCTGCGGTACCTTTCCTTTGGCTCTGTGCCTCAGCTGCCTGTGAACATACATTCAGTTTACAAATTTTGTACAGGAAACGAGTTCAATGCTGCCTTTGAGCATCATGCTCACCATATAATCATTTTATATGACCATTTAAAAAACACTGTATAATGGGCACCCAGTGGTATTGGGTATCCCAACTAACCCTACCCAGATCCATGAAACTTGTGAAATTTTATCTCATTAACAATAAACCATTGCTAAGTTCACTGTTTTGTTGAGCAGAACAGCTAAGACTCAGTTTTTGCCAAACTCTCGTAGTTGTTTGTTAGCATAAGGTTTTTTCTTTCTAGAACTGTGCTGCAGTACTTTATGTGGGGTATGCAAAGATGTATGTAAAGGCCTTATATATATATATATATTTATTTATTTATTTCTGTATTAACTCACTTCTCAGGTGTTGGAGTATTTTGTTGCCCTTACACTGAATTTAGAACGAACTGTGATGATTGTACTTTGACCACCGGCACACTAGTCTTCTCTCAGATTCCAGATGTTTACTATTTACATACAGTCTGGATGTTTTATTAGTCATTATTTTGTGACTGTGCTACTTCCACAGAATTTGCACCAAGGAAACTCAAGTGCAGCTTACACAACAGACTAAGTTAGGAAGCCTCTGTTCTGTCTTCTTTCATGCCACTGACTTGAGCCTCCAAAACATCAGTGGTTTTCAACTTGTGGTCTGCAGACTAAGTACAAGAATACCTGAGAACAAGTCTATTGTCCGTAAGCTTCAGCTTGCTGCCCAGAGATCTTCACCTGGCAGTTTGGGAAAATTTTAACAGTGTACACATACAAAATTGAAAACTAACAGCCCAGCTATTCAGCCTTTCTTAATTTCAGTTTCCATACCTCTGAAGTGTTGATAAAGTATTAATAAAGATAATTGTTTTGCAATTAGAGATTTCAAATGTAAGCATACCCATTTCAGCAGAAAACTTAATAGCATGTGAAGTGCTATCCTAAGCATGTTAAGTATACACTTTTCTTACTAGTCTCAGTTAAAATTAGTAGGCTTAAGTAAGGCACATGCTCAAGATTTTTGCTGAATTTCATCTCATATAAGAACCACTGATCCTCCAGAGTACATTTCGTATTTGTTCACAACAAATACTAGAAAATTATTATTTAATATGGTCAGAGGAAATAGTTAATAATTACAAGTTCTGACTTAAAAATAAAACCACACTGGTGTAACAGAAAATCTATTCTATTTCACACTTGACAGAAATTATGCAAAAATTAGCTTATTAATTAAATCAACCAACTTCACACATTAATAATTGAAACTAAACTCAGGCTTTCAAAGCCAAAAATTCATAACACACACATAAGCAAGCTAGCTTTCTGGTGTAGTAACACAAAATTGTGGTAGAAGGCGCCCAATAGCTTTATTTAGATCTGTAAATACTATAGAGTGCAAAGAAGCTAGAGAAGAAAAGGTTTTTTCCCCCCATATTGACAGACTTCAAAGGAGCAGGCTGCATACATCTATCCTTACAATGCCTTTCCCGAAGAGGTGTGTTTTTTGTTTTGTTTTTGTTTTTTAACTTCTGCTTCTTTAGCCAAAGTTTTGGAGTGGCAGATGATCCCTCCATACCCAACTAAGAGAAACAGAAGATTGCTTAAAAGTTTATTTTTCAGAATGCTAGAAGTCTATCATGCTCTCAGTAAACAGCATTTTTCAGCCTGAAAGTATAGGGTGCGTTTTCTTATTTGTATAAAATACAAAATGAAAGGTTATAAATCCCAAACAACTGCCCTAAGTAAAGCATTTGCACTTTATAATCTCAATTGATCATATCTGTTATTAGATACTCCCTCATGCTCTAGTCTTTCACTGAGTTTTGATTTTCTTCAAAATTTGACTATAATTAAGCTGTTCTTTCTAACTGGAAGAGAACAACACTCCAGCTTTGCTTATTTGACAATTCTATTCATTCACCAAAAGGAAAAAAAAGAACCTTCATGCACTAATCAAGCTAAACCCATATTGCTTCAAATATTATATTTAGTAAAACAAACACCCGTAAGTGAACCATTTGGTGCTTACCAACTTGCATTTTGCATATATGCACAAGAGCTGTTAGTTTTAAAAATAAGCAGTTGAAAAAATTTCAGTCTGGTAACTACAATAATTAAATCATTGTATGTAAATACACTGAAAAGCAAAAGTACAGTATGCTCTTATGTTCTTAATCTAAATACCATGATTAAACAAGGACACTTGGCTTGGGTTTCTTTTACTTTGGATCCATTCAGCTGCTGGAGGTAAGTAATCTTTGAATGCAGTTCCCACTGAACGCACACAATTCAGTAAGTTATCTTCAAGTTACTCAGCAAACAAGACTAATGAAGAAGCTATATATGTAAAGTGATAAAAAAATTCCAGAGAGAAATTTTATCCCTCCTCCAGGGCAGCTGGACTGAATACTTGAGGTCACCGTTTTCTTTCCAAAAAAGCACACAAAGCAGACTAAACATTAACCTAAAGTATCAAATATTTAAGTTTGCATGAACACAGCTCCTGAAAGGTTCAGCCATTTAGGAGAATTCTGCAAATGAGTAAGTTGGCTTTTGAGGAGTAAGTTTTTTAATGTCATATTAAAGGATTTTATGCATATTAAGAAACAAGGCAGTTAACCTGCTGATATGGCAGAGTGTTCAGTTAACTGTGTTATCAGAGTAATTCCTTGGTTTATTCCTGGTGGAGAAAAGGCACAGACACAATGCTTTAAAACACCCTTTTCCATACTCCCTCCCACTGTCACCAAAGCACATAACCAGTTCCTGCACTGAATGTAACAATTTGGAAGTAAAGGTTAGCACTAGAAAAAATCATCTATAAACTTAAAATTACATACTTAAAAAGGACCTTTGTCAATTAGCCACTGAAAAAAGTAGTACTAATTCCTTAAAACGATAACTGACAAAATCTACACTCTTTATGCCTTGCCTTATTCCAAACGAAAATCCAGCATCTAAAGATCGCAGCAGAAGATGCGTAAAACAAACCAGGTATCTATAATTAGAAACCTATTTTTAAAGCACATTAATCTTCCCTAATACAATGCAGACCACACTACAAAGAAAAATCAAGTTGCAACCATATCATTAGTAGATGAAGTACCTCTGTCTCTTTAGCTGGGCTGGTCACTGTCTGTACGTCCAAGGCACAATTTGCCCTCTTGACCGTGAGGTAAAAAGGGTAATCCTTGGCCACCATGGTGGCTGCAGGAGGAGTAGTTTCGGATGTCACAGCTGATTCTGTTCGAGTACAAAATATGAAGACAAAGCTGAGCCTCCCCCCCAGCACTCAGCGGTTCTGGAAGTGAAATGTCCCACGTCAGGTTTCTGATAGCATGACCTGAAAGAGCTCCTGCGCTTGAATAAGGGAGGAAAGAAACAAGCTCCTAGTGTCAGGCAAGTGTAACATGACGCTGCCGTTACGGACATCAAAATCCTCCCACAGGCAGGGGACGGGGCGGGGAAGTGGCTGAAAGCTCAGCTGAATCTGTGGAAAGGAGCAAGTTACGGTAAACTCACCCAGCAACCAGCAGAAAACATGCTATTTCTAGCGGAAAAGACATCTTTTTCTCTTTCCTGTAGCTTTACTCCCTTATTGATCACAAAGCACTATTATCATATATTGCAAAACTTTATAGCCGAATCTAGCACTCCTGTTTGCTCCTCACAGGCTAACTGCAATTCAATTACTATTTTTTGTTGGGCTTTCCAGGCAGCTATCTACCTGACAGAAGTACAGAGCTTCATGGCAAGGAACAGGAGTACAGTCCCCAACGGCACAGTAATCATGTCCCAAATACAGTCTACATTCCTGTGGATGCCCATAGCGTCTACGCTGTCTGCCACGCTCCCATCAGCAGAGGCATGCTGCATCGTGTTATGCTGCCACAACATGCAGCCGTTTTCTTCCTCCTCCTCCTCCTCCCCCCCCCCACCGCCCCCCCCCTTTTTTTTTTGTTCACCCACATTGTTGCTTTTTCCTGTCTGGCAAGCAGTAGCTTGTTTCTTGTGTTTTTAAAGCTACGCTCTGTTTCAATTGTTCAGTCAAAGAACTCCCTTGCCCTGCACCTTTCCCTGTAACAAGGTGAGAAAGTGAAAAAATGCCTTTGCCGAACATATTGCGTAGTGCACTTCAGTGTCTGTGCAGCCAGGCACGATCTGCTTGATGGGTGCCTTAGGACGAAGGTAGTGAACGTTTCCTCAAAAGAGGGAGGAAGCGTGAGGGGCCTTGTCTGCAATATGAGATCTATCTGACCAAAAGGGTACATGGGAGACAAGGAAACGGAAACTGTGACTAGGAAGCTGGACGGGGGGAGGAGGACAGGAGAACATTTCTAAACATTTTCAGCCAAAGAGAAGCAGCATAACTAAGAATAACTTTTACATAGTTTGATAAAGTTAACTTTGTTTTTAAAGGGAGATTGTATAACGGATGTTGCTTTACAAGCACTTACTTTCCTCAAGATTTTTAATCAGATAATAATGCCTTTAGAAGGAGTTTATTCAACTTGCAGACTCAGCTCTCATTTGAAGGCTTTCCTGTGATTTCACCAATATCCTAAACATATATAACGTCTCATACGCTCATTCTTCTAGTCCTTTTAAGAGCAACTAGAGTAGAGCCAGAGATGGCATCCTGCTGCTGGTTAAGCTGGTATCTCCAAGTTTTGAAGTAGTCTACTCATTAAAAAACTAAAAAAAAAAAAAAAACAAAAAAACCTAAAAACCCCCCACCAAATCCTGGGAAAGATCTAGAAGAAAGTTATCAGTACTTCCGGATGTTCAATTCTTCTAAAAGCAGAAGTGAAATGAACACACTTGCATGCTACGTGCAGGAGTCTCCCCCCCATCGCCAGAAGGATCCTGTAGGATTGGACCAGGTTTACAGAAGAGCAGAAGTATTGACGAGACATGGAACAGCTTCCTTGGGACAAATAATTAATCAGACAGGATGTTTCAGACAGGAAAAGAGACAAATCAGAGCACATATGATAGAGATCTACAAGCCATGAATGACACAGAGAAAGCAAACAGGGAATGATTGTTCATTGTCTTCAACTACAAGAAAAATGAAGTATTAGATTAAACCAGTTGGTGGCAGATTCAGAGCCAAAAAGGTGCTAATTCTTCATATTACATACAATATTCACATTACCTATTTTGTGTGTGTGTGTGGGGGGAGAGAGAGAGAGAGAGAGAGAGAGAGAGAGAGAGTGTACTTGTCACAAGATGCTGTATATATTGAGATTTACAGGGGCTCAAAAAGCAACTAGATAAATTCATGGATAAAATACATACCAAAAGCTAGCAGAGACAAAAATATCACCTCTGTCTCAAAGTTTCTCAGCTACAAGTTCTTGGATGCTGGGACAGTATTTTGGGGAAACATGACAGGCTATTTCTGTTTTGTGCTCTTCCGTAAGCATTTACTGTTGGTCACCATTGGAGATGTGATAGTAAGTGAGACAGATGTTTGATGTGGCCCCCTTACTTTCCATATCTCATAAAATATAAAAAAAAAAAATGTGGTGCTTCATTCAAAGACTCCCTTTCATCAGCATTTTGGGAACCACAAATTATGATTTCATTCACACAAGTCTGTAATCATTTTTTCAAATCCTTCCCCCCTCCCCCAGCCTTCAGTATCTCATTCAGAGGGTATCTTCCTCCTCTGAGCACAGTCTGATGGCATTAGACGCTTTCTGCTTACAATTCAAGCACATCAAAACACTAATACACACAGGACATTTAAAATGGTCAAGAAACCCCTGAAAACACTGCAGTTGCTTTGTTACCAGGTGAGCCCAAGAAGCCTTGATTTCAAATACCATCCGTGTACGTTTGCTCACGAGCATGTGCGCTAACACCATTTTTGAAATCAGCTTCACTTAAATCAATGAGACAAAATGCCTTCAAGGCTTGTCCTCAAAGCACGTCATTCTAATCCTGTAACATGCTTCAAAGCATAAGCAGCACTTCACACAGCACAGGAGCGTACTGGTTCAGAGATCGAAATGATGAACTTTGGTTTATACTTGCAAAAAAATGTGCTAAGAGAGGGATTCTGTCTTGTCTCCATTAATGTGACCAGCGGACTTCAGCTTAATGAAGCATTCTTGAAAACCAAGGAAAAAAATCTATTTTAAGAGGAATATAATTCTTTAACTGCTAAAAATAGGAAGGCCCTTCACATCATACAAGATTTTATTCTTCATGGAAGATAAGCTATAATTCCTTCCAACACCTATAACAGGATTTATTAGACTCTCTGGATGTTTGTTTATTCTAGCAGAAGTGTTGGAATACTGTTTTAGAACTGAAATCTGTACCCAAAATGCATTGATGAACAACACCTCATTTTATAAAAATAAGTATCACATTATCTGATGAAATAACACAGTGGTACAATTCCAAACAATTCTCTGGAAGAGAGAAACAAATTTGTCTGCTGCGTGCTGTGCACATTTCATAATCAAAAGTATACCAATTTATTCATGGTATCGAGTCCCATCTGCATTGTGCATCAACATACAACACTGCAGTCCATTCTGAAAGAGCTTACAAAACTTATTCTGAAGTGATTTACATATACATTTCATTTTTTCATTACCTTTAGAGTAGAAAGTGATTGCCCAGCAGTAGTAGTCATGTCTATGCTTGCATGCCTAAACAGAGCCAAAGATCAGTTCATAAACTTGTGAGTCTGAAAGACTCCCCAGTCAACTGCTATTAACTGGTTAGAAAAATGAAGGGTTCAGTGATGCTAGCATGGTTTCTAGTCAGATTGAAGCCAGTGAGTCCACGCATTCCAAAAGTTGTAATTAGACTATAAAGCCACTCTAACACTTTAAAACTTAAGTCTGAATTGAAAATCACTTTCAAAAAAATGAATGTTTTTAAAAAGCCAATGCTAGTGACTAGATTGCACAGCACGCTAGTGTATCTGCTTTGCTTTTTCTTTTTTTTTTTTTTTTTTTTTGGCACTTAGGCCAAAGGTATAGTTTAATCTGACAGTTTTAAGCCAGTTTTAAGCCAGTTTTAATCCTACTTAACTACCAGGGAGAAGTATCTAAACTATTTGGTAATTCCAAAAGTCCCTGCTCAAGAAAAGTGCCTGCTATCGCTGAGATGCTTCAGAGCTGAAGTTCACTGGCAGAGGAGTTCTGTGGTCGTCCAGCTCAGGCCAAAGCATTTAGTCACTCAGTTTCTGCACATATTCAAAACTGAATACTAAATTAAGTGTTGCAAAAGCATCTGTCTGGATGACAAAGTCCATTGAAATACTTAAGTTTTAGAAGCTTAAAACAAATGTGGTCAGAATTCCTTTTCATCTTATGCTAATCTTGAAGATTCCTACAGCTTTGGTCAAAATCATTATAAAATAAATTTGATGAAAGATTTCATAAAGGATTCAAAATATGATGGCAAAGAGCAAAACAAAACTGTTGGCTTCTAAAAAATATTTAAGAAGCTGTGATGATAAGCAGTGGAACACGAGACTGAAACATTTAAACTTAACACTTAAAGAAGGAAAAAAACCAAATAGAACGAAGAATCTTCAACCATCCAAAGGAGTTTAGTGGAACAAAAAAGCATCAGTTGCAGCTGAACTCAGCCCAAGGAAGAAAACTAACAAATAGATTGTTTAAAGGTTTGGGTTGGTGTTTTTGTTGTTTTAACATGATCTTTGCCAATACATTCCATCTGCCTTTGGGCAGAAACACAGAATCTGTGATTAAAAAGAAATATTTTGAGAAGTCTACACCCCGAACTTGATTACCCTCCTCCTCCTGATACACTGATATGACTACTTTCTCCATTAAAAGTCAAAATCTGGTTTGCAAAGCTATTTAAAAATACAAATCACAAATACAATTACATTTCTATAAATAATTGACATCCAGCTCTTCTGTAGTAATCTACACAAACTGTATTTTCATAATAATAAAGGACTCTGAATGCCTGTTTGCCTGCCCCTTGCATCTCTTCCCTCATCCAACTTAAACAGTCCTCTACTTGGTTTTGGTCTGTTTTCTAGCTGTGTTGCCTACAATTAGCCTAGCCTTAGTTGCAAAGATTCAGCATAATCTTCTTTTTATTTTAATTACAACTACCAAAGCAAAAAGAAAAACATTGTTAACAATATATTTCTCCTGTGATTCATATTTGTGTGAGCTCTTCCTTTTGATCTGTCTATTCTGATGATGTAGAAATACAAACTTATGTGCATGTCCCTGTATTTCCCTGGGAAAATATTTATGTTACACATTCCCAGTAACAAGACAAGAAGTTACTAAAAGGTATAATGCTTTGGAAAAATAAAAATGTATTATCACTATCACCTTCAATAAGCAATATGCACAGCTACTTAAAAAAATCAGAATTAAGAACATTAAACAAGCATTTTCAAAATGGATGAATTTCTGTAAGACTACCAAGTTATTCAGAACTCCCTGAATCATCCAAAGTACAGTAGCTCCTCTGTCCAGTGAAGTTACTCCAGATTTATGGTGGTAGTAAAAGCTGTAATGTAAAGTATATTGCAGAGGACCAGCATCTCCATTCAATTTTGACTAAGTGTGCAAACATTACTTGGCATATAATGTTTCTGAAAATTCTGCCCACTGTAAAAAGCTGATTTAAGTAAACCACACTGCATACGCATTTCACGAAAAAAAAAAAAAAACAAAACAGTAATTTGCACTCCATGGCGTATCCTGAGAGTATGGGTATCTCATATATGCACCTATCATATGTATATGGTTTCACAAAAACCAGAAACCATTGCTTAAAAGAGATACCATTTCACTAACAGTATTCATGGAAAACTACCATTCCAAAATGTCCAGTAAAAATTAATCAAAGCTAGTATTGCACGTGCATGCAGAATTTTGCACTTACTGAATACCTCTGGAGTCTCTTTTCAAATGCGCTCCAGTATCTCTTCTGGGTAATAATTAGGAAAGTTTTCTTTGTAGAAATTTTTTTCTGAAACAGTTGATTTCACCCAAACATTACTGATTTGAATCTGGCTCTAGAGCTGGAATGCAGAAATCCTGACAGTGATGATTTAGTAGGTAGAAAGCATAAAAACTGCAAGATAAAGGGAATTTAGAAGGCAGTTACACAGCTGTTCATAAAATTGCAATTCCCTAAAACCAAAAAAGATAGCTTCTCCACAAGTGGAGAAATATTTAATAGTTATATGCACCTAAGAATCAAATAGGGATTGTATACATCAAGTTGACAATTTGCTAGGCAATAACTGTTAGAAACAGATCGATAAAAATATTGGTCCTTAGGAATTCCAATAAAACATGATTACAGGAGAAATGATTACCATTAAAATGTTCTCTCAAAAACCACAGCGGTCACTTTTCCAAGTAGAATCATAATTTTGCAAAGACCAGTGCAGAACAACGAAACACTTCTTAAGGGAACAGTTGGGTTTCAGTTTTCTAACGTCAGTTTTCTATTCATTTTAGATTCTCCTTTTGAGGACAGCCTTTCATATGACCCTTATTTGTGCAGCTTATGGAGTAACAAAAAAAGCAGGAAGTTAAACACTTAAGTTTCCTCACTGTTACCATGTGCTATGCTTTGGGGTTTGCAGCCAAGATGCCCTGAACTACTACTTCTCAATTTGGCCAAATAAAATTAGTAAGTAACAGGAGTCTCCACCATCTCCCATGGTTGATGGTGGCTATTACAAAATGCCACATTTATTTCAAAGTACCTTTAGCTTAAACCAGGGGACAGAGACACATGATTCTCCTGTACAGATCACTGCACTATTGTATAAACCCACATCCAGTTAGTAAAGCAGTTTGCAGACTTTCAAAATGAAACACGCACATATTGTTGAATTTTTTCATATGAACATAGCCTGTGAACAATTTTGCACTGGGAGACAAACAGATGAAACAATTTGCCAGATTTTTCTTTTCTTTTTTTTTTTTTTTTAATTTTCACTAACTTTATGTAACGTCTGATTGCTACAGAAAGCACCATACAGTTAAGCCTAATCAGTTTAACCTAATTAGTCCCCTAATAATTGCATTTGCATTGAGACAAAACTGTTCTCTTCATGAGCACAGAAATGATCCTTAGGAAGAATATAAGCAAATTCATATATAGAAAACCTGTTATGATGATTGGCCACCAGCAGCTCAAGACTAATGATGGTCCACTGAGAAAACTGCAATGGGATTCATGCTTCTCCACCCCCCAAACACACCCAACACTGCAAACTAATTCCTAGCCCTGGTGGTCCCTGTGGAGTGAACGCGGAGGGTGTGGTGAGGCAGGATAAAATGAGTCTTCATGCGTTAGGCTTGGCACAAAGCCGCTGGTTGAGCTCCTCTCCCTGCGCGTTCCTGGGGAGGAGGCAGTGGGAGGGTTTGTCCTGATTTATCAGCACGGATTTTAAACAGCCTGTCAAGTTCAGTAGAGGGTAACATGGTGAGCATAAATATAACTGTTCTTTCCCAAAATTTTACACTGAAAGTAATTTCCTCTCCACTATATGGAGAGGAAGTTACTGGGAACAGCTTGTTTGATGTTTAAATGAGATTAAATGTAATTAAAATAGGTTTGTTTAAGTTACAGGCATTGTGGGAGCAGGAATCTCTCTCTAGAGCACTCCCGCTCTTGCTGTACATGTGTGTGGGCATACTTGGGTATGGGCAAGAAAGAAAAATGATTAGAAAACAAATCACCTTCTACTTGTCCTGCTCTTAAGTATTAGCAGGAATTTCCCCCGCTCTGTAACTGATCTCACATGTAGTATTGGCCAAACACTTTGTCCCTCCAATCCTCACCTCCAACTGCATTATATAACACAAGGCTTGGGGTTAATGTGGCTTATTAGATCAAGTTAGATAACTGGAAAAAACAAAACACAGAAGAGCTTTCAAGGTTTATAGGTCCTTCTTCAGGTCAGAAATGAAAGCAGGCCCCCCCCCCCCCAACTTATACATCTCATTATGTTCAATTTGAAACATGCTTTACTACATTTACATGTTAGTATGATTCACTCTGGTCCTCAGAAGTCCTCTCAATTAGTCAGTTGTATTCTTTTCTTCATTAAGATTTTATTGTTTTTCATTAATTTTGAGATAAGTTCTTAGGAAAGCGCTGTAAGTTGTTACATGAAGTCATACCCCAGAAATACTATCAGCATTTCAGTTTTTGGATCAAAGCTTTGGATCAGAATTTCTTCAAACAGATCCATCTACTAATTTTTCAAGACAACTGTGCAGTATTGCTCCTTATCATAATCAGTTATTTTCGCCAGTTTTAAGATCTTGAAATTAAGAGACCATCTGTGTTTCTTGAATAAATATTTAGAACACAAACCATGAAGGCAGTCTTAAGTGTTCCTGAGCAGGATGTACCTATTTCCAGATCATAGCCAAGGAGATGCCAGGAGCACCTCTGGACCCCAAATTAAGCAATTTGGGATGCTCCGGCACAGATTACAAGACTATCATCATTCTTTCTCTTGGATATCATCTTTTTCTGAGATGATAAGTATTTTCTAAGTATTTATTTCTCCAACATGTGTGCAAAGGAATGCTTATTTAATTATTTTACTTTTTAATGGAGGGGCTGATAAATACAAAGTGCCTCCCTAATGAGAAGCATAAACATTCACATGCATTGTAAGCCTTCTGAATAAATCTCATTGACCTCAGTAAGCTCTGAATCAAGCCTCCACTAACTACATTCACGTTTCTTATTTCCACTGTAAAAATATTTCAGTTGGTCTGGAAGATGAGCAAAACAGCGAGACTAAGCGCTCTGCAAAAAGACCCATGTAAGTCTGACATCTAAACTACGAGGGAGCAATCTTGAACCTAAGATGTCTTCTTTTACACTGTAATAACCCCTAATAATCCAGAGCAGAAAACCTTCCTATTTGGTCCTGAATAGAGTGCCACAGATCTCACAATGCCTTACAATCCACATTATCACAGTGATTATCTACTATCACTATTAGTCTCCTTTTTAGAAATGTTGTTCTATTCTCATGCGTATGACCCAATATTAAAAAAAGGGAAAAAATGAGCAAAAAAAAAAAAGAAATAATCTCTCTCGCCCCCTCATCCTTTCCGTATGAGGGGGGAGCAGAAATAACAGTGTAAAATTGGTATAACTTCAATAGAAGCGTCCTTGCAAAACACTGATAAGGCATCAACAATGATGTTTTGTAGTTATGACCTTAAAGATGACATGGCATTAGCAACAAGGCGACTAAGCTTTAAAAGATGCTTAAAAGAGGGCATAACATTTTCAAACAGTCAGCAACAGCTCACACTAGGACAGAACTTCTGTTCACAACCCTTAATCAAGGATCAGCAAATGCAGAAGCCACTTCCACGACTGTTTTACTCATCTGCTTTTAGGGATACAAAATACTATCTTTCCAAGGCTAAATATCATGAAGTAATCCATATGATATAAAAGTTACTATAGTAAGTTTTAATCAAAACAGAAAAATAGAAATAAATAAGACAAATAGTTGTCCTGAATACTTCATTCTTAGTTCAAGATCACTGTCTTGAACTTCTGAAGACAATCTCCTCTCTGGTCAAATTATCATTCACAAATTACTATCTGGGAAAAGACCAAGTGCATCTTTCTTTTATGTGACCTCCATTATCAACTCTGCAATCATAATCTACCAGAAGTTGTACCATTTCCCAAGTTACCTTTCTCAAATCATATCTATTTTTATATATACTTATAAGTAAATATATGTATTTAAATGGAGATGTATATTTACTTACAAATATATAATGCACCATATATATCATAATTGGCTTTGGCAGCCAATTTCAGCATCCACTTTCCAGAAGATCTCAATCAAAATTTCTCAGTCCCTATTAGTAGTACTTACATGTGAAGATTTGAAAGCCTACCTTATGTATTTAGCTTTTAATAGAGTGTGGCTACCTGCAGGAAGACATTTCCAGTCCCTTCTAGCAAGTATTCATTCAGTCAGCAAGCATAGTTAACTTTGTTCCCATAAGAGCATAGGTGGTCAGCAATTGAAAATGGAAAAAGAAGCATTGAAAAGTAATTGCAAACACCATGGAAAATATTGGTTTAAGTATTATTTAACAAGTGAAATACACATTCATATCACAATAGAATTTTTGCATCTATTCATCTTGAAACATAGTAGTTGACTGAACACAAAGACAAGATGGTGTAGTCAAATGTTTTAGATATAATTATGTAATAATATCAGAATGTTTGCTAATTGTTTTTGGTCTTGAAAAAAATGACATGTACGTCAAATATTGTATCTTTAAATCCCCGTACAAGCATGAATATAGTGTCCTTATAAGACCCCAGTAAACAGGGAAAAGTGTTAGCATAAGAGACTTCAGCCAACATGAGGAGACTTAAATATGAACTCAAAGCCATAAATTCTTTTGTTCTGATGATGAAGGTTAAACAGAAAATACAGCAAAAATATAAAGGCCATATACTTTTAATACCAGGCATAGGTTTCAGAGCCCAAGACGATTAACAGCTGCCAAGTTTATTCTGACCACCATAAAACTTTGCAGATATTTGGGGGTGAGGACAGCTCTTCTAAAAACATGGAGTTGTATGGGAAAAAAAAAGCACAAACATGCTTGTTAAAATAAATAATAGCAAATCGATGATGAAGGCTGGCATTCTAGACCAGACAGAAACAAGAGTGAACCACTTTGATGGCAGGATGATTTGTGGAACTGGGATAAATAATTTATCTGTCTTTTCAAAAGTCTTTGTAATTTCTTTTTGATGCAAAATACAAGTACCTAGAGTACTGCAAAGAAAAGCATAGCATGGTCAAAGTGATTACCAAGGGAAACGACTTTTGTAGTAACATTTGGCTAGATAGAGAAAAGGCTAAACTGTTTTTCTTAAAGCCAGAAAAAAGGCTGTAAACAAAACATAACATAATTAGATCTTGAAAAAGAATTTTAGCTTTGTAAATAGAAAAGGCCAGAAACTAATGACAATACAGAGAACTAATCTGCAAGATGAGACATGGGCTAGACAAAAGGATCTAATTCTCAGTTGAGTATGATGCCGTTTCCATTCAAGAGCACAGCAACAGAATTTTAGAAGTGAGACTACTGTAGCATTAAATGAATTCGTACACCTGAATTTTATGTGTGGTAATAAGAGTTTAGTAACTGATGGCCAGAACAATTTCCATTTTGAAGGATACGTACTACAAACATTCTACTAGCAAACTACCCACAGTAACACTCACAGCGTAATTCCCTGGCACGTTCTTTCTACCACAGCTGAATCTTAGAACCGGTGCAAAAGAAAGCATCTAAGTAGAGATGTATACAATCTTGAAATAAGATTTTGAGGAGGAATTTTTTATTCACTCTTTGAGGTCCCAGTATATGAGTACATGTACTTCCCAGCTACGAGAGAACAGAAGAGAACAGGATGACATAACACCACTCAGCAACTAAATGTTACAGCTGAAAAGGCTTGCCAGCAGTTTAGTAAGGAAATGTTTTCTGATTTTTGTTACCTTGAAGAAAAATATGAAGACAGTATTTCTATGTCCAGTTTAGAAAAAAACAAAATAATAATATATCTTGGTTTTGTTAGATCGATACCTATAATAAAAGCATGATTCTTCTCCAGTTCCCATATACTTTCCTTATTCTGCATATGATAATATAAATAACCAGTAGAAAAGTACAAGCAAAGTACCAAACAATTAAGAGAAAACACAAGAGTAAACACAGTGCAGGCATGCCAACATATTGCAATGAAGTATAAGAAAAAACGCTAATTCTTATGTTCTACTTTAAGCACATTGTCTGGTACAGGTGTTCTCAGTGTGCTCTGTGAACTCTCTATGCAACCAATTCACTACTCCATTCCTCTTTAAATTAAAATGAGAGAGGAGAGAATAGACTAGATATTCAAGATGACCTAAGGGAGTTGCAATGAAACTCCACAATGAAAGTAAACTAAGAGTTTAAATCCTGTGAGATGTCCAGCCATCGTACTGGTGAATCAAAAATCAAAGTCTGAAAGGACAGCTTCATAAAATCGAGGCTGTATAATAAAGATTGGAATGTTCTTCATATCTGGAAGAGAAAAGCAGGTATGTTATTACATACTATTCTCTGGAATTTGGTGAGTTTGTTTTTGTACAAACATTTAAAGACTGCTTGCTTCTGTTGCTTCTGTTCATAACTGCTTCCTCCAAATCTGGTATTTGTAGCAAACTAAGAATATCTATCCTCCCAAAATGATCGCAGTTTTACCACAGTAAGACTCTATCTACTTTGTGAGCTTAAGATTTAAATTTGTTTTAGTGCATGCTACTTAACAGCAGGTGTACATTAAAATGTGTCGTTGCAGGATATATCAGCCACATCACAGGAATAAGCCAAACAGCTGAAAGAGGAATTTCAAGACTTTTCAGAAAACGAGCAGTCTCCCTGATCTCTGTGTACCTAAATCACCTGCCTGATATTACAAACACGTATGGGAAAGAGACAATCAGCAGGCAATAGATCTACTTATAATCTTAGCCTTATAGCAGTGCACTTGTTTCACAACTGTTACCCACTCTTATTAGCATTACTTTGCTGGGGGAGGTTTTTCAGTTGTACATTTAAGTATCTATAGTATATCTATAATACCTTTATGATTCAGATATTATTTCCAAGATATAACAGTTTTTGCAGTAGTTTTTTTTTTTTTTAAATCAATGCCTGCTTTCATGTTCTTTCAAAAGAACTGCAATATTCTAGCTGCAAAATCCTCTCAGTTAAGCAGCTTCTCATTTAATATTTCAGTCCAAACTGCAATACTCTAGGACCCTTTATAAGCTGGAACGCAACCACGTTTTAGCTGAAGGTGTTGCTTCTGTATTTGTGCGCAGACTATTAAAAAGTATTTTTGAGGATGTTATTGCCATTTTTTTTTAACTGATAACAGAGAGAAACACATTTAGTAATTTACTAGAAAGACATATTTCTACCCATAACAGAAAGCAGAAAGGAGATCTTTAGCCCCGATGAAGCCTTCCTGATTCCACTCCTGGTGTTCAGAGAGGAGCTTTCATTGTGACTTTATATCTGACATAGTAGGAAAACTGTTGTCGCTAAACAAAATGCTGAAAAACGGTATCAAAAATACTGTTCAATGTTTCTAATCTTCTAACCAACCTTACAGACGTATACAGAACAAATCCAGTTTTGCCTTCTGACTATGACATATCTTCATTAGTATAGATAACCCTATTAGCACGTTTTGCCATCAAGTGGTTTCAAAGGTCAGATGTTCTTGGAAATTAAAGCCACAGAGATTTTACATTGGTGATCCCCAAACTCTGTGGATCATCGAGAACAATACCAAGCAAGCACTGCTCTTATTAGCAGCTTCATGCTTGTCAGCTTCAGTCTTAACTTTTTAAAATTTTCTGTGGCCACAAGCAACATTAAGTTGTTCTCACAGACAGAATGCAGTCTGCAAGCTATAATCTCAGGACCGCTATTTTAGACCCGTTTCCTCTAGTAATTAATAATAGCTACCAATACTAACAAAAGTCATTGAACAGTTCATTTGACATTGAAAAAAAACAATAAAACTCAGAAAACCCTACAGTATTTACCAGTGACTCAAGTTTAAAAAAAAAAAATCAGAGTACTAAAAAAATACTCCTATGAGATACTTGCTTATAATTTTCAAGATTCTGATATGAGTTTTTTATGATTTTTTTTATGTGACTAAATTCTGCATATTTAAGACCTGAATTCTGAATATTTCAATTCTTAATATTTAAGATTCTTTCTTACTGTATTCATTTTCTTGTAGGATGCAGATTATGTCTTGTTTGTGAAACCGGGTGGAAGTTTTTAATGGTGCTTTTCAGGAAGCATGCATCTGTTTTTTAAACCTGTTCCTTCCTAAACTTGCTAAAGTTGGCCCCAAAAATATATCAGGAAATAACTGGAGAATGAGGGTGGGGGTGGGGGGAAAGGGAAGAAACTTTAAAGACACCTTGTCTTAATTAAATCTAAAAGCGTTACTTCTTCCTGTTCAGCTTAGTCACGTATAGCTTTAGCACATCACACCTGATGGGGTTGGGGGGGGGGGGGAAGGGCTCGTATTTCAGCAGCCTCCTGTAATGGGGAGCCTGCAATCACTGGGGTGGAGCCAGCGCCTGCTTGAACACAGCCATAAAATTAAACGTGGCAAACGATATGGAAAAAAGAAAAAGCTGTTTTCTTCAGTACTCCTTTACTGATAATACAAAATGTAGAAAGATAAGACAGGAACATCAAATGCAATTCTAACAAAGGGAAGAACAATGCCTGTAGCAGTAATTTTTTTTATTTGGGTCTCTCCATCAGCTGCCAAGCTACCACCTGAGCAAACAGGCACAACAAGAATAACTATCCAACTCAACAGTGTTTGACGTTTTTAGTCTTTTTCGGTCTTACAATCATTTTCAATAATCTGTCTGAAGCCATATGTTTCATGTATCTGTTACAAATATTCTCCGCTGGAAATCTCTCAGCGCACAGAATCAACGTTTCAACTACTAGCTCCGCCGGAAAGCCAGGGTCGTGAACCCAGGCAGCCCTAGGTACTCACTGACTCATCACAGCAATGGCCTCTCTTCTTGATCAGCTCCAGTCATCTTTCCGTAGATGAGGCCACATATTTAACCGTTGTAATTTGCGACTCTCTTTTTTAACTCTATAGACCTCTGAGACCTGTGCTGTACACTTTGGAGTGTTTCTCTTGAATGAGGCTTCCCTTCTAAAGCACTGAGTGAACATTTCTACCTAAATTATTCTCCTCTTCAAAATACTCTATAAATTTCTTATACCATTCCTGTAAAGCAGTAAAGCATGTCTCCTAGTTCAGCACAGAGAATTTCAAACCAGGTTAAAAATCATTTGACAGAGTTCAGGATAGAAGTCTGGAAAAAATATCAGAATTTGGGATCTCTTGATTTCGAGTCTTCTGTTCTAGGTGCTGGAGTGGTTTTTGTTCCTAAAAAACTCAGTGGAAAGATCTACCTTTTCAGAAGCTTAATGAGGTGTCCATCATGAACACTATAGTATCTTCATGGCTCATGTTCTCCTACTCCGGTCTGGGTCCACATACCTCTCTATGTGGGAGCACTTAAGTATACTTCTACAAAGACTGCATAACTTAAATAAAAGAGCTTATAGGCAAAGTACACCTAACATTGCTTGTTTTTTAACCATCCTTTCTTCTCCCCAGTCAATTTCTGGTATAAACAGCACTCCACTACACTCCTCACTTTGTCAAGGTTCAGAGGGATACTTTGTGGGAAATATCTACAAAAATGCTGCTTCAGTAAAAACAAAGATAGATTTTGTTTTATTGCTCCTATCTGCAAAGCAGTGGAGAATTCCTTCACAAACATATACTTAAAAAAATCAGCACAAATTATTTTTGTAAATTTATTGCCACGCCACAGGAACTTAGAATGCCAGTGACTGCTGCTGACAGGGCAGCTGGAGCCGCTGTGCAGCTTCACTCTATATACTTCACTGCAAGTAGTTATTATTAATAATTCTCTTAGAGAAAAAAGTATTTCTTAGTCATTGCTGGTCCAAAGCCAGAAGTGCAAGCTTACCAGGCTCAAAGCCATTTCTGTATTAGGAAACAGCAGTAAACTCAGAACCAGAAACAATTTCTTCATTAGCTTTTATAATGCCCAAGGATACTTAGTTTTTTTACACAGAAGCAAGAGCTGTAACGTTTTAGCTTTTCTGTCAGTCCTTTAACATGAAAAAGATGGATGTTGCTGGTAATGATTTCTTCCTACTCACATTTCCTATTTCTTTACTTATTCAGGAATCTTAACTCACATTTTTCAAGTTACTTTTAAGATCTGGGAAGTTATGCAAACTATAATAAAACATGGCATTGTTTCATTACACGTATAACAATACCTAGATACCAGAGCAGCTTTCCAAAGCCTCTGGCAAGCCCCCCTTTCTCAGTCACACATAGCATTGCTTCTCAGAACGACCTCACGCACCAGATTAAAAGAACAAAAATAAACAATGCTGAATGTGCCAATTCTTTGATTCTTAAACTAAGGTCACTAAAAGGAAACTGGAGGATGAGACGTTTACCAGTAAATCCATCTAGCACTCATGTATTTAAAACTTTGTGGTCTGTTTAACGCTTAGAGCTGCTTTTTAAGATCCACATCTCTCATATTCACGGAGGGTTTTTTTAGCCTACTTAAGACAGAGAACAACATGAAGAGGAAGTTATTTTTAAAGAGCACTAAAATTGAAAAATATGAACAAAAATATCTAACAAAAGAGCTCATTGCTTAACTAATGTCTGAAAAATTACTAATAAAAATATTGACACTATTTATGTTTTCAGCTAACATAAAGACAGACCATTGAAGGACAGATGATATTAAGCATCAGAGTATAGCTAGCTATACTCTGGAAGAAATTATTCTGGCAACAAGGCATCTCATTTAATGGAAAGGGACAGTTCTGGTTTACTATTCCTAGACACAGAAAAAAGTAAAATAAATGTCTCCCTCCCAGGAAGCCTTGGGGAAAATTACTTTGCCTGAGAGACATCATCTTAAATTCCCGAGAAGTTAGGCAAAAACTGCCAGTTATGTATCTAATCCCATTCATGAGCCAAGAATCAGGTGGTCTCCTATTTCTATTGGTCGTCACTTTTTTAATTTAAAAAAAAAATCAATTTAAATACCTTAGCTGAAAGAACGGACATTAACGAGCAGTTAAAACCTTGAGTAACATACAAAAAGTCTTTTTAATATCTGAGATTAGAAAGAAATACAGATTTATTGTGCAATTATTTAATACTTGACCACTATAATGCACATACAATTTCCATACATACACTAGGTTATCTATGGATTAAAAACAGAAAAAAGCAGATCAAGACCCACTGCACTGCTGACTATGTTTTTTGCCCCTGCACTTAATAGCATGAAAGACAGAAGAAAGGCTTTTTCCACAGCCTAATTGTTTCATGACAATAAACAATAATAGGAAAGCTAGACCTATCCTTGCAAACTAATTAGGGCTGAACAATACCAGAGTAATCACATAAGACTCAACAAGGTTCACAAGCTGAGATCAGGTTACAGAGATCCTCTGCAGAAGTAATTAATAGCTTTAAAAAAAAAAAAAAATCTAGGTCCTTTATAGGACAGATTTAAACAGACAGGAAAAACCAACGGCTCCTCATTTTGTGAACGTTGGTAATGTGAATTCCATAGCTTGCCACCTTTTTTTGTTTTAAATATTTAGAGCATAGAATTAATTATTCATGTATGATGAAATACTCCTCTTTATGAGACATTTAAGAGCTCTAACCAGAGTCAATCATTTTACGACTGCTAGACAACAAAGGTTATATGAACCTTTAAGACTAGGTGGTTAAAGGAGCTTTTGTTTAAATCAAGTGGAAAATTAAATCACTTACAGTCTCATGTAGATGTCCAAACTTGTCCCGCTCCAAAAGGCTTATGTACTGCCTCAGAATTATCCTACTGTGTGTTGTGATCTGCTAAACTTATTTTTCTGCTCTTCCCATTCCCTTCCCAGTTTTGTTTATTTTACTTTTTTTCATGGGCTACGTTGTGAGAGGAACGGATTGGAGCTCAGGGAGAAATGAGGAGACCGAGGATGTACATTGCCAACTGCGGCAGCTGAGGAGCCAGCGCAAGTTCAAGTCTGTCACCTGTGCCATGCTGGCAGCAAGCCTGCAGGATCGCTCCCGCTGCGCCAATGGTAGCGGCTTCACCAGCTGCAGCTAACGGTGCCAGAGCTCACAAGCCAGAACGCCCAGAACTGCAACGCTAACTGCTGCCAGGATGCCGGGCAGTGAAATCCCGGAGAAATTAATGAGTGCCAGAGAGACCACTGGAAGCTGGGGACATAAGCGCTTTTGAAAAATGTAAATTCTTTTTGAAAGTGACTTGGGAACTCAGGAGCCTGTGTTTCGTCAAGCAAAAAGCAAGGGCTTTGTTCATAGAGGATCCAGTTTTTAAGAAAAATCAAACATTACTGAAAACGTTAGCCTAAATATACAGGTCTCCAATTCCTGTTACCATTAAAGCAGCACAAAAAGAAAAGCATCATGTATATTAAATCTAAATGTATGATTCTATATATTGACAGAAACCGCTTATAAATGACAGTGGAAATACAACAGCCAGTTGCCTCTGCTGCAACGACACTGCTGAGCTAAGGGAAAAAAGCAGTGGCAGCAAAAAAATCCATTAGTTTTAAAACAGATTTTGATGAACCTAAAAGGAATTAGCATTTTATACCATTACAGACTTAGCATCTAAACAAAACCTTATTACATTTTAGTCTGTTATGCATGTATATTTCAACTTCCTGTTTCGAAATAGAAGCTAGAGGAATGACCAATGCCGACATGAGGTCTAGTTATATTACCCTCAGCTACCTCTTTGCATAACTAGCATACTTCAGAACTTCTATAAACGTAAAATAAAGTGCACCTATTTAACATGACACTCCAGTCTGTATGCAGCAAAAATTAATTTAGAATCTGATTCCAGTACTGGCTAGCAAGAAAACGTCCTGATAGAGATCAGCATTCACTGTTCATTCAGCCATGTTGCACGGCCCTCATTTCCTCTGCTGTGTAACCGAGCACTGTGTGGCGTTGACTTCATGCAGTAAACTGACTTTAACAAATTTATACTGCAGTACCTCCTGGTACTGATCTTAATTTGCTGCTTTCACAGCTACATATGCTGTCCTAAAAGACTATCACAGCCGTAGCAGGTCTTGAAATTGTGCAAGCAAAGCAAGCTCAAACCCAATCACATAATAAATGAAAAAAAGGACGATAGTTTCCGTTTCAGTAATGACTTAAGTAGTCTCTTAAATTCTGGTGAACGAATTTTCTTAGCCTCACTGAGGAACAAGATCATCACCATTTTGTAGCCAGTGACAACAAGCCACAGAACTGGTAGGGGATATGTCAGGTTCATTTGAGAAACGCGTGCCAAAACCACAAGTCCCATAACCTCACATAGTCACTAACACATCCTCCAGAGCAGCTCTTTGGCCAAACCCTCACAGATACAGTCAGCAAATTCATTATTTACAAACTGTTAACAAATTCAAGTGAAGAGAAAAATAGCATAAAAAGCTGCTATTCCTGGCAAGAGGATTTTACTGTAATAACAAAAATACCTTTAGATATCAAAATACTCTAGGTGCCTGAGTTCAAAGCAAATTTTACACTGTGCACAGGAAGTCATTGTGTTTTTCTAAGAAGTCAGGGTACAAAAAAAAAAGAAAAAGAAAAAAAATCACACAAGGAACATACTTAACATATTTCAGATGTAACCAAGAAACTAGCAACAGAATTCATGAGAACAACTCTCACATAAGTAACACGGTGGATACAATAAATAACGTAACACAAGCACCATATACAAAATAGAGAAGCGCTCAGAAAACTCACCTTTGCGTTCCAGAACTGACTAGTTCAGCTTAGTCCAGAAGCAACTACAGAACTTTCGTAAAAGAGCTAACAGAAACTTAACCCTGCCACTCTGTACAACATAAAAATACATTCAGAACCTACCTTTTCTGAATGGTTAAACTGTAATTAGTTAATAGGTATACAAATACTAGTGGATACTTTTAAAGAATGTTTCTGCTCTCATGAAAAACCTAGTCACACAGTTATCCCCTTCCCGAGTCCCGTCCTGTTTAGCATCACGTACATACCACGGCCCGCTTTTCAGACCCAGCAACCGAACACTTCAGGCAAAAACAATTCTGATGTAAATACTGACAGATCGGACTGTGAGAAATATATATATGAGTAGAAATATATATATGAGTGTATGCCTATTAAAACTTGCAACTTGTCTTTGTTCGTATCTTCACACAGTGAAGGCCCCTATTCTTGGATGAAATCAAAGGTTTCTGGAAGAAATGCCATTAATTTCACAGGAGGATGAGTTTTACTGTCAGCTTCTGCAGCTCTAGCTAAGAGTTTGTATTTGTTTTGTTAATCATTGCATTTCTGATAAGTGCTATTTACCTTCAAAGCTGTTCACAGAAAAACTAACTACTACACAAAGAACACCAAAACTCTTTCTTTAGCAAGGTCACATATTTAAGCCTCAATTATCATACATTTCCATTTTCATGTCCCATAATTCAATGCTAACAAAGATAAGTGAATGTGATCGGCTGAAAAAGGATGTATTCAGAAAAGGCCCCATAAAACATAGCTCCTGTATTTACATTTCATTGAAGAACTAGCTTATCATACAGAAGAGTAAAATCACACAGTTAGAACTTTGTGCTTAAATAGGTAAATTGTAATTCTAATATTGCTAAGAATACTTTCTGTGTTTACTAGAATATCTACCTAGTTCACTGCTAAATCCGTGAGAATACATTCTTATTCTATTTATACAAATTCTGAAAGCTTTAATCAATTGCTTCCTCAGGGCATAATTAAATTAAATCATTATAAATTGTTTCAACATCTCAGTAATATGCAGCTAGTACAGACCTAATATTCAAAACAACAATGCTTTATCCTACTTAATCGCGTATCCTACTTAATAGATAAATTCAGTCACTTATGCTATAATACACAACAAGGCAAGGTTCTTGCCCTACAAATATTAAAATCAAGTTTGGTTTTAAACACATACAAATGACAAATTTACACTTCTTACAAATACAGTAAGTTATATGAAGGTAATTGGGAAGGGCAAAAACTCAAATCATAACAATTTTATTAGGAAATAGACATAAAAATTTATAAAATGTTTTAATCAAGAAGCTTAAGAAAAAACAGACTAATGGAATATGCCTTCTGGATTACATTTTTAGAAAATCGAATCAAAATTCAATTACATTCTCACAATGAGTTACAACTGAGTAGAACCATTAAACACACAAAATCCAATATTTAAATGTATTAAGTTACCTACATTTGGAAATGAAATGCTTCTGCGCTTTTGACAATTCCGTGTAGAAATATGTATCCATCAGTATCTTAGCATTCTTAAAAAAGGCGTACAGTTCCAAAAAATGCAAAGAAATATCTTAGACAGCCATCCCGGTTCCACTCCGGGAAGGACGGACAGCATTATAAAGTTTGCAGTTCGCTTCCCCATTTTGTCACTGTTCACTAAAGAAGGCAGGCCACTGAAATAAATGAAGTTTATCCCTCCTTGTCTATGAAAGGATTAAGCTCTTCGGGGCAAAGAAAATTCAAAGGGCAATCTTTATCGCCAGTGCAAAGCAAACACGTTCAGATTAAATAATATGTGCCACATACAAAAATAGCAGCTGAGATCCTTAGCATTTCCTAAGACACGTTCAAATCCTTTCAGTATTGGTTTCCTTGTGAACAGTGGCCAAAAACGTCAGCTAGATTGTTACACAACCACCATTGCCTTCAGTATCTATTAAGAGATTAATTAAAAGAATAGACCTTTTAA
Organism: Struthio camelus; assembly: GCF_040807025.1. Taxonomy (NCBI): domain Eukaryota; kingdom Metazoa; phylum Chordata; class Aves; order Struthioniformes; family Struthionidae; genus Struthio; species Struthio camelus. The sequence goes on along the minus strand of NC_090955.1, from coordinate 15,669,448 downwards.
GCCAACTAACGGCTGATTTAGCAGGTAAGACAGGAGGGAGCAGAGAGGAAGTTAATGAGTAATTGCAATGATCTTTTAACATAGTGGTAGATTGGGATGTGAACCTGCAAAATTTTAAATTAGAATGTGACTGAAGAGTGAGATCATCTGTACAAGTCTTGCAGATTCACAGCAAAATTATTAGACTTTCTGCTGACTTTCATAGTTATCTACAATTTCTTATTATTTACAATTTTTAATTACAATCTCATAGTTATCTACAATATCTAGAAATTACTGTAAAGATGTGAGGAGCTATGGCTGGAGCTTTTCTGTTCCCATATAGGCAGGATGATTTTATTACAGTCCCCTGTGTGTGTGAGAATATATAAACTGTAACTCTCTATACACACACACACACACACACAAAAATATATATAGTATATACACTGTAGAATATATATGACATATAATGTATATACTATAATATATATATTATAAATAATACACAAGTCATCCTTTTTTCTGCATTTTTGTTAGTCAGTGGAGTTGACACACTAACATTCCACTGAGAAACACATTTGCACACCTGCAAGCAATAACGCATTATTTTTTGTAAAATACTCTTGGAGCATTTCCAAACACTTGCTTGGCTTTCATTTGTTTTTAAAATTTCTAGCCTTAAAATATGGAAAAGTCTTTTCTCCATATCCACACTGGATGGAAAGAGCAAATGGGCTTAAGCTGGAAAAAGAATGAAGTTAGTAAGTCGGAAAAGCTTTGTAAACCATAAAGACAGTGAAGCTCTAGAACAGATTGCCTGGAGAAGTGGTAGAGGCTTCTAGGAAAACCTTGCAGAAACATCTGTCAGGTGTAACTTCATTATTGTTTATTGAAATGCTGGGACAGAAGGATGGGACAAATGACCTCATGAGGTCTATCCTAACCCTGTGATTCTGTGATTTTATAGAGACATAGTAGTTCATTTATGTACTTCCTAACTTAATTTCCTCTTAAGGTTGGTCACTTCTAAAGGCCTAGATAAAATGCATTTGGCATTATGGACTTAAAAATATATGCTCATGCTAATTCACTGCAATCCTGACCTGACTGCCATTCAAGACTTCAATAAGCACAGAAATACTCTGTACATTTCAAATATTTGCAGTAACTATTTGAAGAACGGCCCATCCTTTCCCTCTTTAATCAAATAATTGTAAGTAGATTGCTTCAATTAAAAGTCTAACACATGACTTGGAAACACTTATCTATCTGACTAAAGGACATAAATGTCGCATATTTTACACAGAACCTTCATTTTTCATTACAAATTCTCTCTACATAGTCCATCATATTATATATATCCAATATAAAGTACAATTAATAATGATGATGTGTAAAACTTAATTTTAAAAACATATTGCATTATATGATTTTCATCACTATAGATCTAACACCAGTTTTTATTTTGACCTCCAAGCAGACCAGTCACTAAAGAACAGCAACTCTGATTTCTTGATTCAATTTCATTATGAAAATGTAACTACATCTCCTCTGCAAATCTGCATCAAGCCAATAAACACACACACAATTCATTTCTTAACAGATACATAACTTTATAGCTGTCAGTAACATCTGGCTAATTTCTTTTTGCCAATGCTCCCGATTTTGCCATGCTGAAAATAAGCATACATCAAGTCTGTTTCTCTAACCTGAAAGTAATTTAAATCGAATTCAAACTTCAATTGCCGGTTTCCATTACAGACAATATCATAAAGAAAAACAGCATCATTTAAGAAAATAATAATCAATTTATCAAATTACTATATTACAATGAGATATGAGCATACACTTAACAACTGGAAAATACTGCACTGCTAATCGTCATCTGCTTGTATATTTACTATTCGGAAGACAACACAGGACATAAAAGATATTAAAAGGAAATTAATCAAAAACTCACTTCCAGTATACCATGCACAGAATAACTGCTGTAGCTTAGAAAGTGCCAGACTGGAGTTTATGCAGACATATCCAAAATGGCTTATAAAGTACCTAACACAAAGCAGTATAACAGACTAGCTTAGAGCTTAGTACAAGTTGCAATGCTGATTTGGGACCCTCGGTTAATAATCAGGCAGCCAGTCTGAACTACACCTAATGTATGCTACTATTACTATCCAAACTAATTACTTTTAGGCTAGTTCAGACTAACGTATCCTACAGTTTTGACTGAATCAGAGCTATAAGTAGGGCGTTATTTGTAGATGCTCTAAAAATAACCATTCCTTTTTACTTCTTGAAAATCTGATATTCTCCACAGGCTCAAATTTTTTGTCAGTTTGCAGCAAAGCACATAGACTGAATAGACCTTCTGTATAAAACCTTGCTGATTTGGGGATGAACCCTTAGTTCATTATCCTCTGCTGTGTCATTAGAATCAACAGAAGAAAACATTTGCATGGCCATGGTTGAACTCAACAAAAGGTACTAAATCCAGTAATTGGTATAATCTGTTTTCAATTCGATTAAATCATTCTTCAGGGTTTAAGATTTTATCAACAATTAAAATAGATGGCAAACGTACAAGCAATAGCTCTGCAATATCTGAAAAGCATCCCTGGATTCTTGTAGGAGATTTCACCAATGCCTGCCTTCTGCACCACAGTTATGCTTATTTGCAGTTTATGAACAGTGATATGGAGCATACCTCACCAGAAGAATTTAACATTAAAAGAAAAATTGCTTTCTGTGAAAGAACTATGTTCTTCCCCATAAAATCTTGTTTTATTTCCCCCAATGAGATTGCAGTGAACGTCCAATTTGAATGCCAAAAACTGCACACACAAAGACATTCAAAGGAGAAGAAAAGACATGCACACTAAATCATATTTATCTTCTTTTTTTCTTCCACTCAGGCATTTCTATTTCATTTTTATTGTGTTTATTTTATCTTTGTGCACACATCTGAACCATGTTTAGCTCTTGAATTTGAGTTACCATTTTTCCTCTATTGTCACATGTCTTAACGGTACAATAACTTGTTTAGTCTAACTCTGCTTTTTTTTTAGTTAAGATCATAAATACCAAGTGGACACGCTTCCTTTTGTTCTCCTTTAAAGATATACCTCCTAATAATGCATCTTATAATCTTTCAAAGATTTTACAAGACGCACGGAATTTGGGGGTTGAAAATATTTTCCAGCATCAATTTCTTAAGCAAAAAAGGCAATAAGATTTGTGATGAGTTTTCCAAGCGACAGTCAATGCTGAGCTGCCTTGGGTTTAAATCCTGCAGAATAATAATATTCCAATTGAGCAAAGCACTCGTAAACATGCATATCTATCTATAAGCACATAAGTAGTTCCTCTGACTTCCAACAGTTGTTTCAATGAGACTATTCAAATACTTAAAGCCAAAGTATAGGTTTAACTGCTTTGATGAACAAGAACCAAAGGTGCTCTGCTTTGAAGAATCAGGTCTTCCCTTAGATTGCACCTTGTTTCAGGTGCAACTCTATTACTTACCAATTTCCTGTGGAGCAGACCACCCAAGTGTTAGACTAGATCTTTCACAATTAGCAGCTGTGTTCAGTACTGCAGCATTGAATCCATAGATACAGTGGTATGTACTTACACCAGAAGGGCATATATGCCAATAAGCTGAAGGAGAAGAGTAAAAGGAATGAAAAGGGAACACCAGAAAAGGATACAAAAAGAAGTTCTGCAACTGTACCATGAGGAAGCCCCACAACATTTTATGCATTCCTGTGCAACAGCTAGAAAGACGAGGAACACCGCAAACGCATCCCAACAATCTCCAGAGAGCCTACATCTACATTTTCCTTTCAGTCTCTTCACCAGTACCTTCCTTCTGCCACAAAACTCATTTTCTGTTATTTCCTCCCTGCTCTTAGAAGAGCACTATTAGCCTTTGTGCTGCTGCCGGACAGCCACCTCTACAGTACAGCTGGGCTGCTCCAAAACCTGGGAGCTGCTTCGTTTCACCTGTCTTACTCTTTTACAAGACAGTCACTTACATCTGACCTTTTACCGTTAGTGAATAGGGAGAAACGGACAACATCAAGGCATGAGTCAGCTGACCCTTCTTACAGGTTCGCTTCAAAACAAGATCCAAACCTCCAAAGTATAAAGGACATCTAGGTAACTAACTTGCAGCTATAGCTGCCAAAACGTAGGCAGGATAAATGCTACCACTAGAGCCCCAACCATTAAAAGATCAACCGCAGATATCGATGGGTCTCACTGAATGCTAACAAAACCAGACATAAGCAGTTTCTTTCCCTGAGAAATTACAATCTGTAGAGAAGATAAACTCCATTTAAATACCATTTAAAGACAATTTAAATAATTAATGTCTGAAAGTCGGTCTCTGTCTCTCTCCTTTCTCTTGCTCTCTCTTATATAGCCCCCATTTTGTCCGTAAATAGCTTGCGTATGTTAAACTTGTTGCTGATACAGCGACAGTTTCAGTAATTCTTCAGCCAGAATACATGCTCATTCTGGTCAAACCTCTATCATTAAGGGCATACACTTTTTTTTAAACATAGTACTCAGGAGGAGTGATGCTTTTCTTTTTTCAGTTAGTTGACCATTTGTGAACGTGCTAGAAGAAATGAACACAATACAATAACTATGGCTTATTCATGCACATTATTTCTCCATAATTGCACCTACTTTATAAAATACAAAATTAGAGACCTACTGGCAATACCATTTGTTTTCCTAAAGCTTTAGTTTTCCAAAGATAAGATGACTGTAGTCTACCTGCCTAAACTGCTTTTTGCTTCAGTGTTCCCAATTTTTCAGTCTTTTTTCAAATATAGATCCACTTAAATAAGAGGTATTCTTTACCCAGATGTGCCTTCTTTAGCTGTAAACAGACCTCATCTTATATGAAATTCTTTGCACATTAAAACTGTTAAGACAATCTGAACACAGAACATCACTAAAAAAAACCCTGCATTTGGGTTTTTGTAAAACATATGGGGATCACTTAAGTCTTGCATGCAGGTAGAGTTGCGTTGCATTTGCTAAACATGTTAACTAGTCAAAATATTTTTTCCTCCATGTCTAGTTCCTGAAAATAAAAAAAGAGAATAAATTTCCCTGAGGTCAGTGAGGTCTCTGTACTGCAATTAAGGCTGTTGTGTTCGAATTGTCTTGTACTTGAATCTAAATAACAACAGACAGATACTGTGGCTTACTAACCAACAGCTAAGACATTTTAACAGCGTGACTCAACCTTAACAAAAGGTAGTTTTAACCAGTATTCTTCATTTAAGGTATCTATAGATAAGTCTTACTTCCTAGAATCCAGGCGAATTCAACAACAAGAGACTGTTTTCTTACTCAGTTCCCAGATGCACAAGTATGCTTTGAGAGAGTTTGGTACATATTTCACAGGATTTGGCTCATTTGCACAAACAAATAGATTTGCACTGAAGACGTCCAGCTTCAGCATACATTTGCTCTCTTCATCAGAATAACGTGCAAGACTTACTGGAACAACTGGCCAAATTCTGACAAGTTATTTAGGTAAATAAAGAGTAACCACACTGCAGCGCTACACGGGAAGTCTGAGACTATTCCAGAATTAGAAAAAAAGAACGCAGCATAGCCACCCTGTTAAACGTTTTCCAGTGGAGCACTTGTAGGCCTTGTTTATTGAGAAACAGCAAGAGAACAACAAAACAGAGAGAAATGACATTACACTACTCCAAATGCCAACAGCAGACACCACCTATCCTAAAACAATCATACGATGGATTAATAATGGATTAAGAACAGTCACCTTATAATAAAGTCTGAATCCAGACAGAGCACTGACCGCCTATGCAATCGAGCCATATTAAAAAGTCATGCATAATTCAAGGATATTGTATATATCTTACTGGGCAAGCTGAATGCCTTTTATACTGTGAACGTGCATCAGAACCGAGTTTAATAGAACTAAAAAGGCCCAATACAATATATATTTTAATTATCTCAACTCTGATAAGCTGATAGAAAAGTAATCCCCTCTAAGCTTTTCAAAGCCAACTTGCCATACCTTAGCAATCAAATATTATTGAGTTTATAATTAAGTTTAATTAGGTCAAAGGATATTTCGGTTATATTACCTCTCAAATACATAACAAATGCTTATTCAGCACTAGAAGCAATCAAAATTAATGAACCCTGATCTAGTGTATGCAAATCCTGCTTAAATCTGGGCTACTTTTTGTTCATATTTTATATTGGGACATATTTATTAACTTGGAAGTTGGCAAATCAGTAGTAAGGCTTCTCCAGTTCAAAATGCACTAATAACTTACCCTTTGGAAGCAAAGGTACCTTTTACTTTCAATCGTGATAACTGATATATAGAACCAAAATAAATAACTTTTGTAATGCTTTGTATAAGGAATTTTACCTTCCTTACAGAATGGTTTCACTTACCTAGTTCATAATGTATCTGTTGTATGCTCCTTCACCTCAACATAATATATTAAGAAGGCAGAAGCAAATTCCATGAGTGTGCAGCAAATTTTGAGTACAGTTAATAGTAGAGAAGAGCAGTAAACCATCACCCTTTTTCTCCTTCTGAGTAGAGTTTTGCTTAAATAGGCATAATTTAATTAGGGGGTGGAGGGAATGACAGGAGCAAGTTTTATATTAGGTTTTACCAGCTTTTTGCTCTGGATACCTCCTGAGTTCCTAGCAACTGCATTGAGCTGAGACTCATCAGGCACATGGTATCATCTATCACCATTACGCGATTCCAACTACTTTGCACGTTACCTGTTTTGCCATGGCAATTAAAAATACACTCTCTACCTTTAACTATCTTGCTGAGTACTCTGAGTAAAAACTTCCAGATAATAACGTCCATCACTCCTTGGTTTAGCATGATATACTAACTATATGTAACACAGTCCAAAATTTGAATATCGAGAAAGCATTTGGTCTACAGAAACTAAGCAGACACCCTGCAGAAAGATGGAGAGCAAAGCAAAAGAATTAGCTACCTGGCCCTAAACTGAGAAGCACAAATCCTGCGGTGACTAGAAGGGCAAGCGCACTCCTCCAGCGATAGAACAGGCATACGGCAAAGCGTCTGAGACGGCAAGCCTGCGTTTCAAAGCCTGCATCTCACAAAAGAACGAAAAGGGCAGCAGCAACAGGGAATGAAAGCACTGACAGAAAAATCAGTAAACTGCTCAGAATTTAAGTAAGGAGAGACGTACTACCTGCACAGGTAGAAGAAACACAGAGAACTGCCGAGGCAGTTTTAAACAAAAAACTTAGTCCCTTCTACCATCTTGAAAACTGAGTTATTTCTCTGTCTCAATTCTCCAAGCTATAAAAGCAAACTTATCAAGTCTAAAGTTTGTGTAACCCACGTTAACATACAATGCCTGTAAATCAATATGCATATGCAAATCCCTCTGGAATATATCACCATTTTAAAAGCACAGGCATAGAACACACTACAGGCAGAGTGCGCTGTACTGACCGAATGCAAGGTAAGCCTTCCTGTGCAGGCCAGGCCAGCATGATCAGAAGCATACTGGGTAATTTGCACATTTTCCCTTAAATATAGACTTCTGATTGCAACGGTCTCATATATTCAGGGGCTCAACCACCCTCATAATCTGCTGGCCACATCTGTCACAAATTATCACTAACTATTTGACACAGAGTATTTACAAGTACACTACTTAGCGTACTTACAAGTACGCTACTTACGCGTATTTACAAGTACGCTACTTAAGCTGGCAATAAAATGAGCCAAGACCAACCAGTCAGTTTACTGTGCCAGTTTATCAACTCCTGAAGCACCAATACCAGTCCAGATCACTAAACAAATACAAAGAACAGTTAACATGCTTAGGTTACCCGTCCTCATGCTGAGTCAGCAAAGCTCCAAGCAGCATTTCCTGTGCAACGAAGTTCTGTCTTTACGGCTGATTCCCCTCGAAAAGACAGGTGGGCTGGCAATGGTCAGTCATGAAAAAAATTTAAATCTATTTTTATAAAAAGGCTATAGTTAGATAATGACATCAATTGGCAGGACACCCGGCCATCTGCATACATATGCTGCTATCCACTGCAAGAAGCAACTCCAGTCCTTAAATAGTTAATACCCCCTTTCTTTCCCATCTCCCACCCTCTCCTGGACAAAGGTGGTGAACAGATGCATTTACACAACTTGGAAACTTCAGATGGAGTAAAAGATAGCCTCATCTTTCCATTATCAAGTATCAAACCCAAGCAAAAGCAAGAGCAAAATAAATAAATAAATAGCTTTGCAAATAGAGACACAGTCATGAGCTGCTGCATCAGAAGGCAGCACCATAAGCGCGTAAGTAACTGCACAGTTAATTGACAGCGCTTTGTTACCTCTGTGGCTAAGTGAGCTGGAAGAGCTGCATGGAAATCATTCACCTAATTATGTAAATCAGGAAGTATGCTGTACAGGAAAGTCTAATACGTTTATTTGTTAAAAATCATATGCTATTTAATTTAACAGAAATCAATTTTATTACAGAGCCTGAGATTTATTTTCTGTAAAACAAATATATAATTACACTAGTGAGAATCTAAATTCATAACAGGAAACACACACATTCAATTTTGATATCCCTAGCCACTGCCCTGGAAAATGAATGCTCTCATTGAGGCGATATACATATCTACTTATATATATGTGTGTACACACACACACACATATATTTATCTATAAATCTATACAGAAAAGCAATTTTCCAAACCTTTTCAAAGGTGTAACAGAGTTGCCAGACAAAGGACCCTAAATATTTACTTATTTACATTAAGCTACCATCCAAAGGCTCCAACTAAGTGTAGGGCCCCCACTGTCTCATATCGAAACCAGCACTGCTCAGAAGAACAGAATAATAAAAGGCAAAGTATTAGACTAATCAAAGTCATACCAGAATGGTCACACTTGCTCAGGCTAAAGTCGGATTTCATAGTCCAATAACATGTCTCCACCAGAAGTCAAAAATCAGACGCCTAGGAAAGCGTGTGAAAGCAGAGTAAATACCTAGTGATACCCACAGTTCACTCCTCCAGTCTCCAGAAGTATGCAGTTCAAGGATCTCCTCATTTGGGTGTCTAATAGCTCTTGCTGGACTTTTCCTCCATGAATTTACCCAATTTGCTTTCTTGACTCATGCAAACTGTGAGCATCCAGAACCCCCCGGGCCACAATTCCCCCACTACGCGCCCTGTGACGAAGCATCTCGTTTGGTTTCTTGTGAATATACAAACAACGAGTTTCATTTGGTGCCCCAATGAGAAGAGAATGCATAATCCTACACTGATATTTTATAGACCTCTGCTATATCCACCCACCTTCTCTCTCTCCTTTCCCCTCCTCAAAAAACCTTCCAGTAAATTTGATTGTTTCTTACATGAAAACTATGCAAAGTTGTTAATTCTAGTTGCTTCTCTTTTTTCTTGTCGCATTGGGCATAAGTATCTTGTATGACGAGTACAGAGCAATGCAACACAGAGAGGTGATCTTGCATAATATCACCACAGTTAATTTGTGTGAGGTACAAATTGATTCTTTTTGAAATTTGCCTTCATAAACGTAATGACAAAAAAAAAAAAGACAGTAAAAACTCTGTTCTAACAAAATACTTAGCTGCCTGGGACATCAATTATGGCTCACAAAGAGCAAAATCCAGAAAGAGAAAAGAAAGATCTCTCTCCCACCTAAATCGCATCTTCTACAATGTCATGCCTCATTCTTCCATGTTGTGTCACTCACACACGAAAAAATACCTCTATAGACAAGTCCGTAACCCCGACTGCCGGGTTCCAACTGACCCTTTTAAACTGCAACTCTCTGCAATGCAGCCAGAAGATCCTGTAGTAATTTCCAAGGCTGTGCGTGACACCTAAAACTTAAGGAACAGGTAGTCAATCTACTCAACTCAGAGTGCCTAAAAGAGCTCGAGTCTCTCTGCAGACATCCATGAAGATAAACCCTTAAATGTAGTATCTCCTTCAAAGAATAGTTATACTTCGAAAAGAAAAATCTAACTTGACCGAGCATTGTAAAGATGGTCATATTTACAAATCTAAAATCAGCACCAAAAGAGAGCACCTAAGCACTGTTTATCCCATATGCTTTACTCCTAAAATGCAGTTTATGGAAGGACTATTTACATATGTCCAAATAATAAATTGATCCTTCTCTCTCTTAATATATTACTTACATTTCTACTGCTATGTTTCTATTTCATGCTACTATATTTCATATACCGATGACCATTTTTAGTATGATATTGTATCAATTTTTGCTGTCCGAAATAGCACGTAACTGCTGTCTATTTCAGCAGCAAAAGCTTTTTTTTTCTGATTACAAATACAGTGATTTATTCACACAAATCTTGCTTCATAAGAGGCCATCATGGGGTAAGTGGCAGTGGATATATTCTGAATGCATATTTTGTGTTCTAGAAGTCCAATGAAAAACTGAGTCAAAAAATCATGTTTTACAATTAGAGATAATACCTTAAGAATTCCGTTCCCAATAAAAATGAAAATGCAGGATCTTCTAATTTAGTAACACTTATCTCCTCTTCACACATTTTATTACACATGAATATTTTAAAATATTCACTTTACCACAACATGATAAAATGATGCCTTCAGATGATTAAAAAAAAAAAAAAATTCTCTCATAGAAAAATTGAGCAGAATCCCAGTGTCCTTCCATAAGCATCAGCTCCTAGAGCAAGCGGTGCTCCTGTTCTGGGACTTTTTAAGCACATACAAGTTGCAGAATTCTACTACACAATGCAAAAGATGAATACAGAATGCGATGTCCTTATTACCACATATAACTTTGCACATCAGGAACAACAATATGTTTCTGCCCCATGGATCTGTACAATCGTGTGTTTGTCAGATATTCCTAAGAAAAAAATATACATACTTATAAATTTTTTGTATAAAATTATGAAGGCCGTGTTATGCACAGTAATTTGGCCATGTGGAGAGGCACAATCACTTGAAAGCTAATCTACAGTTAGAAAAAGGAGAAAGAAACAGCAGCATTAGGTTTTCACATCTGCTCATACAAAAAACCCTACCAAAACCAGCAGGTTAATTTTTTTTTTTTAATTACTTTTTTTCCTGCATGTACTACATGAACGATCTACAGAACGCGAAAACTGATTCATTAACTGACTGTAGACAAAAACATTGAAAACGATACAAATACCTGAGGGAACGATAAATTCCTCTACATCTCTTTTAGTTCCATGGATATGAATTACCGAATGCTAAGAATACCCTTATGTCACAACTGCAACCTTTCTATGGAAAACAACAGGCATTGCAGTTTACTGTGTAATTATAGTCACTAATATCTTGACCCAACATCCACCAAAATCAACAGAAACCTTTTAGTCCCTGATTTTTAAAGTAAGCAGATATCAGTCCCTGTATCAAATCAGACAACTCAGTAATTCACCCTTACTTACAGAAACAATTAAAAAAACCTCAAAAAAACATAAGCATGCTATTTGTACAAAAAAGCATACACATTAAAAAAAACACAGCATTTATATAAGCCATATGTCTTCTGATGGCTTCTTGACATCTGACAGGTGCTTTAGAATAGCATAGCTGTAGTCTCAGTGCTCCTCTTCAGTAACGGTGTACATAGATCTTATGATTGTATTAATACCATATCACACAGTATCACAACAGCATCATTATCCACCACTGACATAACCAAAATGAAATCTCTTATTCAGCCATGCCATGGGATAAAAAGTCTGTTTGAAGTCCTGCATTCCCAATGAGCTTTTATCCTGACGTTTTACAACAATCTGTCATTCTGACTTTTCATTTCTTCAACTATTATACTGCAAAAACAGGAAAAGCCACAATATAGCAACTTTAAATTTCTAGTAATAAGCAGAACAAGTTACTCAAGTTATGTATGAAAACACTACTGCTGAAAGGATGAATGAGCTTGCTTCAGCGCATACATAATATCCATATTGTTATATCCATATTGCATCCATTTCCTCCATAAGGAAGAAAAAATAATAATTAAAAAAACACAAAATGAAGATATTACTCACACTTGTATCGAGGCTGCAGATACTGATTGTATCTTCATCCTGAGTACTCTGCTTCCGTTTTTTCTATAAAACAAAATGAAAAAAGCGCTCAGTTTTGATTAATATGACCAACTGACCACCCGCACGATCTTGAAACAGGTATACATAATGAAGTCATATGTATACATATCATATGTATACATATCATATAGATTAACACTTTTCCCTCTTACATCATTATTAATCATTACAGTCATACTGCATGTGAATAAGCTGTATTTTCACAAGTTCAAACCCTGCTTATTAGCACATTAATCAATTAAATGCTGCCACAGTGAGTTAGGTTCAGTTAAACTAGCAAATTTTTATTTCTAATGAAAAACATGAGATATTCTTGCATATTGCAAATTTTATTTTGGCACTCGGTATGAATTTTTGTAACCAATGAAACTGTCAGGAGGAGAAACTAGTACTTTGTGTTGAGAACCAACACTTGGATTTTTCCAAATATATATTCAGCAATCAGGTGCTATTCCTACACAGCAAATATTACATAGTGAGGACAACAGGTGAAATATACTGCAGGAATTAAATTAATACATATTTGTAATTCAACATCCATGTCAGTGATCACATTCTGCCCTGTTTTGTTTTGGTTTTTTTTGAAAATGGCAAGTCCTCCCTTATGTGATTTTACAGGTTCATTACAAGATTAATCTTCATGCTCCTCAAATAAAAAGTATGAAAAATTAATTTAATAGAGCTCTAAATTTTCTACCAGGCCAGAAAGATTTAGGAAATGAGAGAAGTCACAGAACATATGATCCTTATTTATCCAGCTGTGTTGCTTCCACCGTCCAGTAGAGATAAGAATTCACAGACAATAACAGCTAGGCTTTAGCTTCTACTCTACAGAAGTCAAAGATGAGCAATTAAAAACAAACAAAAAACACAAAACAAAAAAAGAGACAAACAAAAAAAATTCACAGATGCTGTACTGAGTCCAATCTAGCATGATGACGACTGTTCAGCTAAAAGTCAGGACCTGCATATTGTGCAGGTAAAAGTGTGCAACTATGTTCTGTATCTCACAGAAATACTAAACATATGTTGAAACAAAGTAAAAAAAAAAAAAAAGCTGAGAACAAGGCCACAGAGAAACATTGTGTAAATACAGTACATTTGTAGCCTACTGTAACTTTGACTTCAGAAATAGCACACAAATAACTGAGGGAAAAATGTCAATAAAGATAAATAACATGCATCCCCCTCCTCAGTACCCGTAGCCGCTAGCTCTTCTGATGTCCAGTGGTTTTATTCCACCCAGCCAGTAAGAACAGCACTGTATCTATTAGGTCAAGAATACGGTTTCTGAGAACAGGATTAATAAAAAGGGGGAGCTGCTTCTCTGATGAACCAAGATAAAGACTATTTCTTATGAAATCCAAAAGTTTTTACCTAATGCTGTTCTTAAAAATAAAACTGTAAGTGTTAATTTTTCACGTTTACTCACTATTTTTAAGCAGATCTTTGACTAGCCTAATCATATTTAAATATAATATTGCCATGTTCGAATACGTTCTCAGGAACTTTAAAAAAAAAAAACCAAACGTGAATTTAGCTCACTTTTTTTTTTTGTTTGGACAATGATGATTTTAAAGTCATGATAGTTGGGTTTTAGCACTTTTACTATTTCTTGATTTAGAAACAGAGACTGGATCATGAGTTCTCCAACACATTATATGATGATAAATGTTTTATAAAAACTGACTCTTCCTCCTCAGACTATGCGCAATCAAATCCTTCTTACTGTTAGATTACAGATTTTAGCAACAAGTTAAAAGGATAGAATAAAATACAGATTTCTTGACCAGTTCCCACTGAACAACAGATAGGAACATCTGAAATAATACTCAGGATATTAGTTTATCCTTTAGCAGTTTTTTATACATTTATATTTTATATATTTCCATGAGATAAATTAATCTGAATTATTATTCAAGGGATAGCCAATGCAAATTCATGATGCAAAACACAAAGTAGAGATAGAGCTCTAGAGCCTGCGTTTTGTCCATAGGGTAGCATTTCCTAAGATGCTAGTTAACGTGCTGTAGAATATTCTTCAAACCAAATTAGAATTCTCTGTTTACAGATATCCCCATAATCTGTCATTTTTCCTCAAAAAAAAAAAAAAAGCACATATTGATATATTTAGGTCTGCATTGAGTCTTTATGTTGCAAACAAGAATTTGCAAGGGTAAAAGGTATGTTGTGCAAAATTTGTGAAATTGTCTCTTGAAATATATATAAAGTGTTTTGAAACTGTAACAAATGCGCCTTCTATAATGGAAGAAACGTGATTTCGTTGTTAATGGAGAGTGGCAAATGATGACACATCAAGCAAATGAGTAGCGACTCAGTTAAATAACCAATTAAAAGACTTACTCACAGTCCCATGGCTACAGATTAACAAAGAATGAGGCATTTCCAACACAGGCCGAGTTCTAATGAAAGCTGATTGAGGCTATAAAGTACTTAAATATGAAGTATAAGCATATTAGTACAAGGCTAAAATATAAAGGCTAAAGGATTAAAGTGAACTTGGAGGAGACAGGGCAAACTGTTACTGTGGCAGGAAAGTTATCCGACAGCAACCATATGTAGGCTTCCAACTATTACATTTAAAGGGTACGAGAAGGTTCAAAACACAGAGGCGTTGTGGGCAAGGCGGGTAAGCTACTCAGGGAAACCAGCCCAAAACATCGTATTAATATATAAACATTAACAAACTTGTATCTTATTTAAAGACAACTTTATTATGATTTAATCATAATAAGCTCACCAGAAACAAATCAGTATCAACTGTGACATACAAATTAAAAGGGATGAAAAGACATGTAGCAGTAAGGAAAGCAATTACCTATTGAACAAGTCAGTGACAGCCTTCACAAAGTGAAGTTTGCCCCACCTTGAAGGTTACTGTGGTAATCAAACGATCCTCTCTTCCTCACTTCAATATAGGTCTCCTACCTTTCTGAAAAGTAACAACAACAAAAAAAATCTATCTATCATGTATACTACGCTACGTTATCTGGAAGTTTGCAAATATTACACTGTACGTGTTATCTGCAAGTTTGTCCCAGCAGCTTTGCTAGACAGCCATTTCACACAAATATTGTTAAATATAATCAGCTACAGGCAAGATTAATGTTCTAATTCTCTAAGAGTTTCAAAGGCCATTATCATCAAATAAGAGGGGAGAAATCCACGACAGCAAAATTTATTCCAGTAATCAAGATAGTGGATAAATTTCATTGCCTATAATAAGTGGATTAGAAGCAAAGATTGCAGTAGATACTGTGCAGGGAGCATAAGGTGCTCATTAAATTAATCCCTGCTCTTTGTGAATACCTTTTACCCAAAGGAGTTACAATTCCAATCTCAGTTGCCATGGCACAATGCAGCCTGACGTCCGAATCTCCCACGTTCCAGAAAGTCACCCCTTAAATGTTGCTCTCCATTTTGTGTTTTAAATCACATGGCACACCTAGTAGTAAACACTTCACTCCATTTTTCATCTCAACAATTTGCTGTATCTGCCTTTCACACAAGATCTTAGAAAAAGAGCCTATTAGCTTTGAGATGAACCAAGAAGAAAAGATATGTGATTAAGCGTTGTATATTTTGCACACATTCAGAGCAGAATAAGCTTCTGCAGAGCCAAGGATCTCTGACAACAGAATTAATGTACAGGCCAAATACTGAAATCCGATAAGTGGTGTAAGAATGAAAAAGTTAAACTTCCTATGGGAATTTAAGTAACAAGTGCTCCTGATAGGTTCAAATATCCATTGCATGCACTGTCTGAATGACAAATAAACCTGGCAAAAAAAAGTTCTAATTGCATCATGTCATACTACGGTAGCTCTTTCATATCACTTCATATTGTCAAACAACACTATGTAAAGCACATACAAAAAACCACAGTGCGAGCATCTTTATTCAACATATAAGTGTACTAGCCCAGGCATAGTATTACAGAGAAAGGACCGATATTTTCAATTCCATTTTATCACCTCGCATGTGAAGGATCCTTAGTTCTTGCTAGTATTACTTACAGGTATCCATGGCTGCAACAATCTCCAGGTTTAATACAAAGTAACAGCTTTTTCAGGACTACAGGGAAGGGAGAAGCACCTGAAGTAGGGAGAAGGAAAGCCCAAGCTGGGCATGCCATATTAAGCTGACATGCACTCATGTCCATAACTCTACCTATCCAGAGACCTTACAGCAAACTGCAGAAGACTGAAACACAAACAAGTCACAGGATAGAAGATGTAAGGCCTTTACGGATACCTGAGCATGCACAAATTGCATATACAAATTATGTTGCTTACATGTGTAAACAAAATCACATTCTAATACACTGTACATATGTGCTGTTTTAACAGAACAAAGTCCAGTTAGAGATTGCATCAGTTTTGGTTTCAATTAAAAGCCAGTAAGAAGCCCAACATATTATGACTACTGCAAAATGGGATAAACTTGTAAGACATGACCATTAGTGTGCCCTGTCTTTGAACAGGGGAAGAGAACTAAAGCTATTCATCTCAATACTCCTGAAATCTTAAACTGAACTTTCCAGTCAGAGCCCATCTCTATTTGAAATTCAGATTAATAACAACAATAATCCAATTACAAGGTATTATACTATCCTTATACGAGAGAGTGATCACTCATCGTCCGCAGGGTGCATGAATTGCTTGAGTAATACCATATTGTAGCAGGATATTAAATATAAAATACTGTGATTATTCTGCAAAATACCAACTATACTAGTAATGGACAAATACCGTACACCATCTCATGACAGAGTAGGTCTTTATTAGTACTTGTACTCATTTGAAATAAATTAAGTTGAAAATGATATGAAAGTGTTTCTCTTGCAGAGAAAAAAGGACAGCTTGCAACTCTTTGATAACTCCTGTATTTTGCAACATATTTGAACACCTTGGTAAAAGGAATAGGTGTGTGCGCATGAAAGCAATAATACCCTAAACACAGTATCTGCTCTGAACACAGAATTGCCTGGGTGTTCTGACTGACCACACAGCTGCATTACACACATTTGAAACGTGTACCTTCGGACAAGGACATTTTCTACCACCCAATTAGTTGAGAGTTTGTTGTTTTTTAAATACATAAAAATCTAAATAATCAGACCACAATGACTGGCTGTATAACAAGCCTGAATCTTCAGCTCTCTTTGTGATACTGCTAGCTAAAAGGCTGCGGTCACATCCTTAGCTACAGTGGCAGAACACTTGAGGTCTTAACATAGCAGGAAAGAATTGTTCTCAATTATCTCACGTGATTTAATTAAAGGAATTAGAGCAATAAGACATTGTTATAGGAAGGCTGGATTAACATCTTCTCTCCATCACAGGGATTTAGTTATCAATACTGGAGATTTATATTTTACCACCTGGGAAAAGAAATGCAAAGATGCACAAAAATAGCTTGATTTTAAAAAGTCCTGTCACAGGGAAAGAAACGCTCCTCAGGAAGAAATGCTGCCTTTTGCCAAATCGTCTGTCCATTCTAATTCCTGAGAAGTGTGTCTGCACACAGAACTGCATCAAAATAAATAATAGTTCAAGACACTGCCTTTCCGTAGGCAAGTAACACCCCTAAAGTTTCTAAGCAACACATACTGGCGGGTATCCTTCAACACTAATAGTAGGAAAAAAGCAACATTGCAAAAAACACAGTTCTAACACATGCTTTAAGTATATGCACGTATGTACATGTGTTAGTTTATTTATTGCAAAATAAGACAAACATGCCACAACAGGTTCTATTAAGGTGGCTTTGAATGTCCTATTAAGATTTGCTACGGAGCTGGGGAAGTATGTGACAAACTCAAAAACAATAATAGACGTTTGAGTAAATACTGTTAAATCTAAGTTAAAGAAATAACTTTCCAAACCAACAATAATTCAAAGTTCCTTTAAAAGGATTTCTCGGTGGCAAAATCCAGATCAATAGATATTTTTGGCAAAGTTCAGTAAGAAGAGCAATTGGGGATTCTCAAACCTAATTGTCATAATAGAACATCACCACACACTGCATTTTCAAAGGAAAAACATCTAAAAAGAGATGAATGTGAACATATTTCACGTCTTTGACTTTCATGAATTTTTAAAACGTGAATGATTTCCTAATTGATTGTCTAGTTGAAGAAAAATGAGTGCCTCCTACACTCATGAATGTATTAATACTGTACTTTTGCTAAGTCTGTCCTATGTAATACAAATTTAGTTAAAAAATAACTCCCTCTGGATTAAACAAAAGCAAAGTTTTCACGAATAGGAAAAATCATTTTGCCAACAAAATTTGGTTTTTAATCATTCTTACTGATAAGGAAAAGACAGGAGAGAGCTCCCTGAACCATCTAAAAAACAGGACCCAAGAGGATTCTGTACCAAACCAGTAAAATCGCCTCGAATCAAAACAGTTCTGACTTTACTCCAGAAAGGCAGCTAAAACCTAGTTTTAACGATCAACTCCACTCTTTAATAAAAACTGCCTTGAAATGTCCATGCTCAGTTGTTTAGAGCACTGAGGAAAAGGCTCTGGACTTAAGGGAAGAAGAAAGGCGAAGGAGCTGGAAGTCAGGACAAGCAATTAGTTTGTTAAAAGCTGTTTGCTAACCCACAACCCCTCGGATCCTCATGTTCCGTTTCCAGTAGAGTGCCATGTGATACATACTTCTGATAAGTCACCATTTGCTGGAGCTTTTTTTTACTTCACGGTGTTCTGGGTTTTATGATCCTCTCCAGTTTGTGCTATTTTATTAAGGACAACTCAAAGGACAGTACCTCTATGACACAGTTAAAAACTAAAATCAAAAAAAATGCCAATCTGAAGGGATCAGCTGTAATCAAAATAAACTCTAGAAGTGATCAATGTGAAAGGAGGGCCAAAAACAAACCAAATACTTTTACAAAAATCAAACACCAAAGGCAGAAGAGGTTCAAGCCAGACTTCCAATGAAGGGCTACGCCTGGAGGAAAACCAGTTCTGTTGCACACCATTTTTTATTTTTAAACAAGCAATCAGTATCTCCTTAACCAGTCGACAGCTCAGAGAGGCCACATCGAACCTTCACATGGAAAGCCTGATGATGGCCTTCTGCACCACAAATCCCTGCAATTGTTTAAGAAGCTGGGAATAAGGCTGGATCTTATCGTAATATTTTCATTGTGCAGTAGACAGCAAACCAGAGCAATACTCCAGACTTTCATGTGCATTTCCACCCATACTGTTTTTATACAACATTCCTTCAGAAAATCCAGTTGGCCTATAAATTCTTTTGCTACATCAATCATTTTTATCAGCAAAATACACACGTGCACATGCACAGTCAAATATACTAGAGATCTAAGCAACAGAAAGTTCCAGTTCCTAAATATCTTTCTAACATGTCCACAAGCTGATAAGTTCAAGAAAATATTCAGATAATAACATTTTCTGATCTTTTGTCTTTGTGCTTTGTCAGTGCTTCCCCACCCATTCCTAATGTGCTGATCCCTCCATCAAAAAATCCTGAAAAATGCCACTTGCCAAGACTAAAAGTATTCCTTTAATCACGCCAAAAACTCCATAAGCTGCTGCTTCTGTGCTCCTTCTGTGTTATATGATCTGTTTTAAGTTTTCACTGTGTTTCCATTTCAAATCACATTCAAGTTATCTGAGGGGTATCAATCTCTCAGTTACATCACAGAGTATGAGGCTTCAGAGTCCGGACGCAGCCCAGTCATGAGACAAATACCACAAAACAGATGTTAAAAGGTATGCAAGAAGAACTGGGGTGGGATGAAAGAATTAATGACAAAGTGAACTGGGAAGAAAGTAGATAATATTTGCATTCCCCAGAGTAATGTCAAGTATTTCTGGAAGTTTCACAGACAGCACATCTAGAAAATAAAAAAGTTACTATTCCAGATTAGAAGTTAAACAGCTTGGTCTTGCTAATGTTACAGGGGGAGATTCTGACCAAAGGCTTCAATATATTTCTCACCTGTGGTTATCATTCATTTAACAAAATATGCCTTAGATCAAGCTTAAATTGAGTATAAAGTTACTTGACAAAGATTAACAACCTTCTATCATAAGGTTAGCTGAGTAATCACTAATTCAACATTTCCTGCCCCAGGTGGCGGGATATAACATCATCCAGCAGACTTCAGAAGTAAACTAGAAGAGGCAGCAGTGGTGTCACGTTACCCAGCTTATAAAGCCAGAACGCTCGTGATACTGAAACAAGAATAAGCATCACATAGGATTACCCATTTTCCATCTTACCACTTTACCGCTGCACTGATGTTCAAGTTTCTAAGATGAACTAACGCAGATGCCAAAAAAGAACTTTAGCTTGGCTGATATCATGCCAAGTTCTTAAAAGAAGTCTGTACTGAGGAAGACCATGTCAAATTGATCACATTAGCATCCCTGTCTGAAATAACCAACTAGACACCTCTGACTTTCCTGTTGAAGACAGTCTTCCTCCTTTAGGTTAGGTTCAGATCTAACCAATTAAAATTTGACAAACCAGTGATAAGCCGTTCCCTAGTTTAAGCTCATTCAGAGGGAGATGAATCTCCTAATTTTCATCTTTTGAGGCCACCTTTCTGTTTACTTTATCATAATCCAATTTCACTCACCTTCATGCCAGCATTGCTCCCTAGTTATTTTCCATTCTCACTTTTTTGGCTGTTACCACTGACAAGAGCCTGAAAGCACAGGAGGACCACAGGATCCTAAAGCAAATTTTCCCAAAGCACAGTACCGCTTTCAGCATTGTACATGCTTCTAGGACATAACTTCAGAATATTGGATTCCAATACAAAATTTTAAAAAGGGAAATAACTATTTATCCATGTACTGTATGTTCCAGTACCACAGTTCTTTATATTACATTGTCAAAAAGAACTTGCATAACTCTAAAGAAAACCGAAATCCCTGAACGTTTTATAATAAAATTGGTTTCTGTGTATATTCCCGCTGCCCTCTACTGTTTGGAGTATCAAAGGCATCAGTTTTCCTGTTCTCAAGAGTAACATAAAAATCTAAACAAAAGCTTTATTCCTCTTCACGGAGGAGCTTTCGGAGATCACCTGATTGCCCAGAGAGATGCACTGCATTTGTTACAGAGGCTTTCCGGTTTTATTTCCCACTCTGCACACATTTCAGCTAACAGAGTGATTACATACTGATATCAGTAACAAAATCTGTTTGTGCTTGATGTTCCCAATAAACAAAAAAAAAAAAAAACCCTCACATAGGCTCTGCTCTAAGTCTGTTAAAACACAGCAGAAAACTCCTAAATGGAGGTTATCTATGGCACTTAGGACTTGCATATCTAAACACTTCTGAGGAGTCATTCACATCTCTGCCAGATAAAACGGCAGTTCCCTTTCAGCTTTCTCTGAGCATAGAGGGTCTAAGTGTTATTTCTACATCACTTATTGTGATGGATTTGAGATTTTCCGGTCAATGGAACATAAAGCGAACGCTAAAGTGAACAATGAAATGAAAATTATATTCAATGTGTGTAACTAACAACAGGAAATGGGTGTGCATGTACGGGATGCTGTAAGGACAAGGATCAGCAAAGCTTTGTTTGAGGACTGGTATTTATTCTATCTTTATTTAACCTTCTTCCTTCCCCCTTTTGGGAGACAAGGCAGAGTATCAGGCAATGGAATCTAGCAGAGAGTTAAACATGCTGGAACTTTCTCACAGGTTGCTGTGAGATTAAGATAAATAAATCAGAAACCCTTATTTCTCCGTAAGGGTTCTTTATTACTTTAGTGAACAGTAACCATTATTACAGGACCCTTTCTCAGTCAGGACTTCAAGACACTTCTGTCACATAAATTATACTTTCAATTAATGCTTATAATTGCTATCTAGGGATTCTGAATTCACCTGGCTTATAAATAAAAGATATAATTTAAAAACAGTCCATTAACTATTTAGATTCATCTTCTGTTGTCTCACAAACACTTTTCAGCTGCTGTTCAGCCATGTTCAGTTCTCTGCACTCCCAAGTAATGTAGTCAGTCAGCATGCAAATAATCCCTGCATTCTTTTGTCTTTGGAAAGCTGACCTGGTAAGGCTGTACCTCCTGGCCTTGTATGTTTGCGTTTATTATAGCCATAGCTCTAAAAGCTAAAATAATCAAAATTAATACTATTTTAAAGTTCTGCTCTTAAAGGTTTTGTGCCCTTACAGGCATGGAGACTTCCTCTATATGGATAGCAAGGAATTGTATTTGCTGCTGTTGACCATTCAATCACAGATGTCAACCACCACTGGTGGTTCGAAAACAAACTGCTCCATCTGTGTGTGAAAGGGCTATGAATTTTTAGTTTTTCTGGGAACAAAATCACAATGTAACTTTCGCATTTGAAAAGCAGACTCACTGAAACAAAGGTTTTTTTAATTTTTTTTTGTTTTTTCTTTTGAAGAATTTAAGAATCCACTGGTCCTTCTCATTGTAAAAGAGAGCTCGCCATGCTGATTGCCGAGCACAGCAGAACGAAACAGTTTCCATGTGGTTTTCCATTGGCTTACCTTTTAATAAACTGTAGTCCTCCCTTATTGTTCTAATATTCTATTGTTAGTTTGCTTTCCCTCAGTCTCTTGCATTCAGCATCATTATGCTGACGTACCTTTAAAAGCACAGACAGGTTCCTGTATATGGCTTTTGATCTAATTGCCTCATGTACAGTTCTCCAGCATCACATCAAATGGATAAAATGGCTGCACCCAAAATGGATTTTTCTGCACAAGATAAAAACAACATCACTTCCACTAAAATTCCATGTTGCTATGTCTGTTTTGGGGGGTTCAATACATACATACATACATACACACACACACACACACACACACTCTTTAGCTTCATTTCTCAGGAACATGCGATATTGGTGGATATCCCTGTGACTCCTGTTCCTGGATTTTATTTTATTTTTTTTTAAGCTTGTGTGTGGGCCAGTTTCAACCAAAATCACAGAGGTAAACACTCCAACCATTCTGGAAAAAGTATGTACAAAGAAGAGACAGAATTTGGGCCCAACTGAAAAGATTTCAATATGAGCTCAGTGATGTTATTAAACACCAGAGAATTTGTGTGATGTTATGTCACAGGCAGACACACATCCCCCCACTATTCCACAAAAACTGTGGAATTCATTAAATTTCTTCTGCTACAAATTTTCAAGTAACTGGTGTGTAAAATACCCATTCATGGCAAATACGTGTATTAAGTACATCCAAAAAGACCACCAATCTTACAGTATAGTGGTTAGTAATCAGCTGCCTCATTTTAAGCTATTTAAGAAAAACCAAGAATTCTAACTTATTATATCTATCTATTAAAATAAGTTTGTGATTTCTCCAACCATCTTAGTAAGCTTCCTCTGAGACTGCTCCAATTTTGATTTATCTTTCTTAAATACAGTTTAATTCAGAACGGCATAAAGCACTCCAGACGACATTTTAAAAAGATTCTGTGCAATGATGTTAGAACAGACCATATCTGTCTGTCAGAGAAAGTTATATGCAAGTAACAATCCAGGCTTAAGCTTCAATACACTTAAGCCACACTTCTTTACCGCAAATCCAAGAACGTACAGGCCCTTGAACAGGGCCCTGACTTGCTTTCTTTACACCACAGTCTCTCGCCTTTTTGTCACATTTCTAGGAACTTCAAAGTAAGGTTTATATTCAAAATATATGCAAATATTTTGAAATAAAGATGCTTCATAAATACAAGGAAGTTATCTAGTTTTCCAAATAGTGGGAAGATGCTACAATCTGGGACAAGAGTTGCAAAGTTAGAGATCAGATTTGTTCAGTTGTGACCCAAATATACCACTCTTAACCACAATCAATTGTCCAAAAACAAAGTCATATGCAAGTCATTGAGAACAAAGACTAAATGCTAACCAGTGCACCATGTAACACGTCAGTGTGTATGATGCAGCTCTTTCTAAATTATGCTGACAAGTTTAAAATGATTAATAGATTTTAAAACATGCTTATGTAGTCTGTTCCACTGCTTAATTAACACCACAATTCGGAAGGCCTGTTTTCCCCAAATCCTTAACCTAAATCTCCCTTGCTACTAACCAAGCTCACTCATTCCTGTGCTACCCTTGGCAAACACAGAGAGCGAGTGCCACACACTTTCCCACGCACTCAGAGACCAAGTGCCCTTGCATCTCAATCAATTCTTTTTCTACATAAAACAATCCCCAGATTTTTTAAACCATTTCCATAGGCTGCATTTTCTATGTTTGTTACCAATCATGCTACTTTTCTGTCCACATCTTTCCAAAGTGCAATGTATAAAACTGCACCCAGCTCCCCAGGTGATGCCTCAGATTTACGCTGCACAGCAGAGTAATTATGCACTGTAAATAGGGTCGGCTACAGCTTTCACTTTGACAACGTACAGACTTACGCTTACAGGTATGAATGTTCCCACTTAAACCCTTGCATCAGTCAAAACCAGGGTTTTCACATTAAGGGACATAAGCAGAGATGTTTATACAGGTATGTTAAAAATAAATAATAAGTAAAGGCATCTGATCCTGCAGTAAACTACTAATATATCGAGAAAAATAAACTGACATCCATGTTATTGGCAGTATGAGAATATATTACTTATTTAGACTTGTAAGAATTGTTTCTTCCTTACAGGAGGAAACACTCCTGGCTAATCAGCATTTTGGTTTCATTAGAATCTGATTCTAAATCCTGTCATGCTTGGAAGAAATACCTATGTAATTTCAATTTACTGCAATGCCACACATGCAGACAATAAAAAGTAATACACTCCCTGATTTGCACTTACCTGATGATGCACAAAAAAGCAACACCACACCATGAGGTACTTTGTATTGCACTCAGATTTGAGGAGGTTTCTTAACCTTCAGCGTGACAGTGAAAAGTCTTTGCTACGAAGAAGTCCCTGTGTCTCTCCTTCAGTTTTCGGCAGGAACTCCTCCCCACGCGGCCGCACAATTTGCTCTCGCTTCCTGTCATACAGCGTGCTAGAAGTGTCAGAAGCTGAGGGATGTGTATCATCGTGTCTATCTATCTTGCGTGGTTTGTCTCACAGGCTGCTTTGTATAATATTTTAAACAGACAAAAGTATTTTAAAAATTGCTAACAAGCATAAAGACACTGGTACTGCTACAGTACTAGGACAAAGTCATCACTAACATGTATTTTAAAGTAACAGGCAGGTCTTTGGGGCTTTGAGACTCCATAGCTCTGGGGGAGAGGAAAGGGAGGAAAAATACACAGTCCACCTCCTACACGGGTAGTTCTCTGTTTTAGGCAACGGGCTTTAAACTTGAGAACAGACAACTATCTCCAAGGGTACATGCCTTGGTCAGAAAATAAAACAGCTGGTAGATACTGGGTGGAGCTTTGAAACATTAGGTCACAGGAAACTTTCAGTATTTCAGAAATCAAGGGAGCTACTCAGCAGGCATTCTTAAACCAACAGAGGCATAAAGGCAAAAGCTCACTACATTTTTAGAAACAACCCAAAATCAAGGCCCAAAGACGAGCTTTGGCAAAGGGCCCATATTCTGCATGTGAAGCACTGAGAGTGAAGTCAAAGCTCCGTTTAATCCCCTGGGAGTTCCATATAACTGAGGAAAGAGACTCCATTTCTGCCAATTCCTCACCAGTCTAGGAAAGCAAATGTTCAGCAATTGCATCCAATGGGATCCACTGAATCGTCACGTCAATGGATTTAGAAAGTTATATACCCTAAGCATCAAGAAAACGTTCTACTTAAATCTATTGCTACCTTAAAAATTTCAAATTCTACTGCTGCTACCTCAGTGACAAAGACATACAAATTCCCGGGCCAGCTTCAAATTTCAAAACTGAGGAATCCATTCTGCAAGAACTCCACGTACACATACACACTGGCCGTTAATTTGATTGAGAACTTAGTACGTTTACAAGATTAGATTCCAGTCTCAATCCAAACAGCAGAATATATTAACTTCCTTGAGAGTTTTTATATTCACATGCCAAAAAAACCTTAATTGTTGGGAAGAGAGGGAGAGAGAAAAGACTGCTCAATAACAGTGGTATCTCCCAAACTCCACCAGCTAAGGAACTAGCACTAATATGTATTTGCCCTTACTGTACTCAAAAAAAATTGCCTTACTTGGCCACCACATTAAGTTATATTACTTCAAGGTAATAAAAGCTAAAATTACATGAGGTGCTTATTTGCAATTTATCAAAATATGCAACTTTCCATCTATTACCTGAAAATTTATATTTGCATATGATTCACACATACAAGTTTCAATGTGCATTTGAACAGCCCTCTTCAAAGTCTAGACATACATAGCTGTAAAATTTCCTTACCTAAGTTAAAGACAGAAAATAATGCATAATACTGATAAAAAAAAAAATAAATAGAATCCACAATCATCATACATGATTGAAATGCAGTGCTTCATAAAGCAAGTAAATGAGTGATTTGATACGGCTTTCCACTATCTTTCCTGCCTCAAACTGCATCAGCTCTTTTGGATAGGAGAAACCTGTCCTCAGAAACTAGTGAAATGGAACTATTGAGAGACATGAGGTCTGGGTTTCTTTAATGTGTGTATACCCAATGGTCAGTTCCTTGAGTGCCTACCTTAGAAAACATTTTCTATGAATTTGTAAGAAAGAAGAGTGCAGCCTTAGATTTAGGAGGCTTGCTGAGCAGTCAAATCATTAGAAAACTGAATATGTGTCTAACTCATATTCAAAAGAGACAACTCACTTGTTTATTTTAAGACTTGCATAATAATTGTATGAAAAGAGAACCCCATGGATACCTAGGCAAATATCCAAAATGGACAGAGAAACAGAGTTTAATGCATTAGTTGAATTAAACTAGTTCATTTTAACATACATCAAGTTTTCAGCATAACAAACATGAAGACATTCTTGTCACGTTTCCTACATTCAAAGATTTAAAGGTCAAATTACGTATTTAGCTATGCTTACAAACTGCCAAACCGTCCTTCACTACATTCCCTATTCTAAGCTAGATTTAGACCTTTCGGTTTCAGGATGGGGCTAGTAAGTGTAGAGCTTTGGTGGGGGTGGCGAGCGCTCTTTGGTAAAAACATGCTACTTTAACCATTAAAAACGTGTTTTGTTAATAACATCAGTAATACTAAAATACAAATTATCTAATAAGACTAGAAATTATTTAAAACACTGCATGCCGTGCATACTTTGACAAGTCATTTTTTAACCTAGTTTCAAATAATAATTGCTTGATACACAGTTACCTTTTTCTACTTTACTGCATGATTCATCAACAGAGACAAAGCATGTGTTCTAGCTCAATTTCAGTATCACATACTTTCTTGTTCTAGGTTTAAAAGCAGATTCAGTGTGGAGATATAGCTACAGAAGTGGAAAAAAAATCACAAATAATTATCTATTGTCTAATAAAATATGGCATTTACTTCCAGTGAAGGTATTCTACAATACTTCAAGCACTGAAAAACATATGAGACAAATCACTTCCATCTAATCCAGATCTTTAGCTGCTACAACTGGATATAATTCCACTTCTAAGCCAGTAGAACTTCATCTGCTCATATCACTGTAGGATTAATTCCATTCTAAGAGCAGTGCTTCAAAGTTCATTTTAATAAGTCATTTCGAGGAAAATTCACATTCTTTAAAGCATAAGGTTAAATTCTCAACCTGTCTAAAAAGAAGAAAAATAATGTGAGAAACTGGCATCAGTTAAGACATTAAACATGAATAATGTATGAAGGTTTAAGATACTGCACCTAACTGTATTAAAAAATACTTTTTATTATTTACTTATCTTTTTTTTCCTTTTGATGAAAAGTATTCGGTAAATAATATTTCACTATTTTTAGTAAATGCCTTGTCCTGTGACTTACTTCTAACAATACATAAACACACACACACACAGAAAATTATTCTACACACCCTACATCCTCATACATCACTCTCAAATCCTCCATACCCTGTTCAATCTTTTGCAACTTGCTCAGACCAACAGATGCTAGCTTGTTTTGCAAAACCCTTCCAAGAGGGAAGAACGTCAAGGCAAATCTGAATTTGTGTAGCAAGCTAGCACCAATTCTAACTTCATTTTTTTAAGAGCACAGCAGCTCCTCAGTGAACTGGCAGAGTTTTTCCGGTTCAAACTAAACTAACATAAAATGTTTCTGCTGAGTTTGGAGAAGGAGGAAGAAGGGTGAAAACAGTATCAATCAGCAAACAATCCCTTTGAAAACAAGACCCATCACATACCTCTGCAGATAGAAAATACAAAAATTGAAAGAAATTGTAGGAAACGGACATTTTAGGCCAAAATTTACAAAAATTACTCAAGCATCTCCCTTTTGGGTACTGTAAAGGCTGTTGGCCTGTTTTCCCCTGCCTAAAGGAGAGCTAAAACCAAGCCTAGTCTTTTTCTTCTCAGACCCTTCCAGCAGAACACTGTTCATTTTTCTAAGCAAATCCACATAAATTCTACATATAGGCCGGGAATTTTCTTCTGTCCAAGGTTTCCTGAAGGATTCTTTCATTTCTCTTCTTTCACTTGTTGCCCAGAGTGTCATTAGATAAAAGTTATTTCTTAAACAATCTTTCACCCCGTCATAGGAAACCCTAATCCTTTGCCATTGGAATTTGATACTTGTTCACCTAGGCTCAAATATCTGTTCTTAAAATAAATAAATAGATTCAGAAAGCTCTGGACAAGATCCAAAAAGTACATAAGTGACATTAAGATGTTGATGTTGAAGTTCTGAACTGCATTCCTGGAAATTTTACCTCATCTGTTGCATAAGTCTAGACGTCTGGTCTGATGCCCAAATTGCATAACCAGCTCATCTTACCTTCCACTTGCCCAGAACTCTGATCTTGCTCAGAGCCACAACCACCTCAGTTCTGACCAGACTGAGCTGGTCAATGATTACTTCGTTCCTATTCCCAATTTAGATTCAGAAACTAAGGCAATTCTGACAAGCCTTTTAAGAAAATGCGTAACGCATACCTACAGGATTAAACTTCAGCTAGATACACGATGTTGGTGTCTCCTCTTATACAATACAGCATTCACCAAGACACTGCAGAAGCCTGATAGGCTTGAGACCTAAATCTTTCCATGGAGGCTGTGCTAAATCAAAAAGAGGTTATTATTATTTCTTCACTGCTACTTCCATCACTAGACTATTTACATAAAAGAGTGGGATGTTCATTAGCATCTCCTCTCCTGTTTTACAGAGAAAGATTTGTGCCCTGTATCATTAATCAAAAAAGACTGCAGGACATGCACGTTTTCTGGAGAAGTTCTGGACTCTGGCTCTCAAGGAGGGGGGCACACTAGATCTGCTGGTTCCACTGGCCCATTACTTCCACTGGGTCTATCGTTTTAACGACTGGCTTGTCAGAACGGAAAGGGAAAAAACACCACCTGGAACCACGTTTTAACAAGAAATATTTTCTTGGTTTTATATAAAAGGAAATGTGAAACTTAGATGCCAGAGGAGTTAAGAAACAGTGGATTCCTCCTGTACAGGTTCATGCAAACAACAGCTTTTGGATCCTGCCTGGCATCTGTAGCAGTAAACTGAGAGGGGAAGAATTCTGTTCTGTGAGGCAGTAAAACAGGAAATGGTACTACATTCTTGAAGGCCACTGTACAGAATAAAAAGGCAAGAAACTTAGATCTGAAACATCCATCCGTGCAAAATGAAAGAAAATATTAAAATATCCAGATGTTATGTAAGCAGCTAGTTTCATTCTCATAAATGTGATCATGATTGACACACCTCAGGAAGTAGTAAGATTTTCCTGATTACAGTGATGAGGAGTATTCAATTAACATATTCTCCGTGTTGTTGCAACCGTTTATGACCATTAAAGCTTGTCCTTGAGACAGGAAGCATTTAAAAAAAAAAAGAAGGAAAACTAATTAAAATGTTGGTGCAAGTTTTGGAGTGTTATAAATTTTGTGGGTCTTAAGTTGCAACAAAGACGAAGTAGGTAGGCAGGCATTTTTAAACCAAATTTCCTGGTAACATTCAGATTTCCTTATTCCATTTCCTGGAGACTACAACATGTAAACACTTAAACTTAGTATGCTTCCTTATATACTGATTTCATACTTTTCATAAAAAGTATTCTCTAATTACCAAGCATGTTTTATAATTTATAAAGAACCAGCAGTGTGAGTTAAAAGGAGAACTAATGATACATGTCAACAGTTGAACAACCTAGATAGATTATGTAACATTAGATTTTGTATTATTAGTTCTGAATTGTATGCTGATTCCTAAACATGTCATTCAGAGTTCAAGAGGTATGGACTAAGCGTATATTTTTCCAACATTGAAATATATACCTTTCAGTGTTGGGGGGGGGGGGGAAGGGAAGGGGCCCAAAGCAAAAATTACTACATATACAGCAACACAAATCCTTTTGAGAGTTTGGCTTTTTTTTTTTTTTAATAAGCATATTTTCAGCTTCCTTAGAAGTTTGAGTAAAAGTTGAAACATGCCCTCCAGTGTTTGTATCTTGAAATTTCATAAAATAAGCTACTGTAAAAAAGAATGCAATCCAACAGTTGATTCTTGATTTAATCCTAGCCGCACTATATGGATACATTCACGAGCTGTACACATGAACACAAGACATATGTACGTGTACAGAAGGCATAGAGAGGCCTTAGTCCATGGAAAATGGCCTCCAAGGTATCTGGCTCAATGTAGCGTCACAAGCCATCTAGGGTATACAGCGATAAAGAATGTCCCAAGAAAAGCAGCAGCTCCTTTCCTGCAGCCATAGGAGTATAGACAAAGTATTTCACTACCACTTCTTTCTGAAGAACAAGTCCATCCCACTGAGCAATGCAGACATGTGGTTTTGGAAAGAAATATTAAATTATGTTATGCTTGACACAACAAGAAAATACAAGATTGACAGCCCAATGCCACACTTGCACTATTCCTCAGGTCACCTATCATTTTTTGCCCTAGCATTCACCAGAATTTAGGAAGTTAGGTGGCAGATACCACATATTTCAGTCTACTGTCAGGCATGCAATTGGTCAAACAGACTTTTTCTCATCCATATAATAAATATTTAAACCTGTCTCAATCAACACAGATTAACAGTATGGCAACTATTGCTGTCTAACATCTGAGCAAATTAAAGTCATATCTGTTCTTTTTCTTGCAGCTTTACATCAGTCAGCTCCAAAGCTCCATGCACCTTGCTGACAGCAACATCAATAGCATCCACTTCAAAGAAAGTGCAGCTAGAGCTCAGGTACATTGTAAATACCCATGCCTGTAACAAGGAAGGAGATCTAAGGAATGGTGTCTAAATTCCGGACAGCAGCTGCCTCAAAAGATTGAGATCAAGAAGTTACACTCAAGAGACATGTACATAAATGAAAGCAGCTCATCCACCATCTGTGTGGCTACAGCACTGCTGATGAGTGTTAACAGCAACAAGATATAAAATAAAACAAAACAGATAGCACCACTAATTCAAAATCAAATAGCCAGAAACATTCACAAAACTGTCAGTAAAAGGAGTTAAGTAATACTATAACTTTGGTCTACAGAAAGAGAGAATGAACCCTCAGTATTAATGATTCAAATTTAAAACCTCTGGCACACATGGTCAGAGGTTCCTGTCTTGGTCCTCTCAGTTGTAAAAATATCCAAAGCACAGGGATGGCATAAGTTTAAAGGCTGTCAAATGTTTGCAAGAAATAACAAGCACACGATACAACTTTATTCAGGTACTATACAGACCATTTTCCAACTACGTTCTGATCTTGTCAAAATGCCAGCAAGTACAACCAAAAATACTTAAGTGCTTTCACAGTTACTTTCTTCTCTATAGCTCTCAATAGTAAGGAAAGTTATATTTTGTTATTATTATTCTTCTTGCAGGGCACTATCCTGCTGCTGCAGCTGGGACTTTGGACTGTGTGACTAAAGGGAACACAAACAACCGAGGTACTGTGGGAGCAAGACACAAAACGTTCCCTTTCTCCCTCCCACAAGCCTAAGCAAGTTAGTGTAAGTGGGTTCACATGGAACCTCCAGGCAATTCATAAAACCGCACCTCTCTCCCTCTGCAGGAACTGAGTTGTAAGAGAATTGACTTCAAACCCTCCTCCTTCATTTACCTATTGGCAATAGATGAAAGCCTCCAGAAGTCTGGAATTTGATATTACTACTGGATGTTAAATTAAAATCTGAAATGTTACTAAAATATCCTGTCACTCAGACAAAAGAAAGGTATCAGCCTACTTTTAAATATTCTTTTCCTTAAAACTCTGAAGCTTTAATCTATTTCAATAGGTGACAATGATATGAACAAAGCAACTTACTTTTAAGAGATAAGCTACAAGGGAGCTCAATCCTGAGCAAGGTTTCTGTGCAAATAACAGAGGTTCTGCACTTATGATCAACAAAACGGTATGGTAAGATGATAAATAGTCATAAGGATGTAATTACCAGGGGAATATCTGAAATCTTGCATGGTAGTGATCCTTAAGAGATGACATACTGATTTGAGTCCCCTTTTTGTTCATGCTACAAGAAACTTCAGTGTACATAGCAGCACCACTTCTTGGATTGTGCTTGACTATATTTTATCATTTGAACTGATATTCTTTGACACGTCCCATGCGTTTGAACATGGGCCTCTACCAAACTAGCGTGTGCTAGAAGTGGCCTGGTTGCATCATCTTACTCCTTAATTCTCTAGCTACAATCAAGCAGAGATCCAGAGGCTCAGTTCGGCTCATGTAAGAGATGGGAGAGATGCTCTTTGGTAACATGTTCTCTGCAAGACTTAGGAATTTGTCTGTCCCATCTCCCTTGGTATAAACTATTCCAGGTTTGTCATTTGTCACACGTACTCCAAAAGATAATGATTTGGAGAATTCTTGAGAAGATGCTTCCTCTAGGGTGAAAGACAGCCAAGAATGTCTGGAGATCCTTGAGTTACTGTGAGAATTATTTTTATTACTATAAGACCAGAATGCCCAAGAGCTATAGTCACACAGAGCTGCACCAATAGACACTGCCTAACAGGCCACCCTCTGCAAAAAGCTCTGTGAAAGCTCTTAAGCAGCAATAGCCTTCATGGGCGGTTACATGGTTGCCCTCACTTTGTGACCTTTCCACAAGGCTATGGATCTGCTTTGGATTGGAAGTGTCCAAGAGGACAGACTGATTGTTGAAACCTGTGCTATTCCATCTGAGGGTATTTAAGGTGGTGAACCAATGGCAACCTGAAACAATGCTTGGAAAACAAACAAGCTTTCCACATTCAGTGGGGAGTCTTGCTGGCACACAGAGAGATTGAAATAGTTCTCATTGTGCATTAGGAGTGTTTTAAGAATGGTGAATTTAACTCTATCTGAAAAGCATTACAATTAATCATGATCTAGTCAGACAGCACTATTAACGTACAGTTTTTGAATAAGAAACAATGTAATCAATGTTTTTAAAAGTACATTTCACAAAGTTTTAGAATGTTATCTCAAATCACGTTAGGATCATATTATATGCAATGCTTACTATATCTTGAATTAGATTTAATATTCTATTCCAAAATATGTAGCAGATCCCAGGAATCGTGAAGCCTCTCAAAGATTGGAATGTACTAGCTTCAACAGATCTGAATTTTCTTGAACAATTTAATTTATGAATATTTACAAGAATATATCATGGTATTTGTTAAGAGTGTAGAATGGAAATTCTTTGGAGAAATAATAGTTCATTATGTCTGCACAGTGTCTAGCAAAATTGAGTCCTTGTTTTCCGGTTGCTACTCCAGTAATGAAATTGGTTTCCAGGCTGCTAGAAATAAAACATCACCACCACATTGCTCTTACTCTACATTTGTGTCAGGTTTTAAGAGAGGATCATATTTTTTAATCTCTGTGTGCTTTCTAGCCACAAAAAAATAGCATTAGCTTTCAAGAACCACCTTGTTCTTATGTTTAGTTTTAAAAATAATTGGGACTCATTCTAAGACTTTTCCTTTTCTATCAACTCCTGAAGACTGTTTCTAAGCTCTTTCAGAAGTCGTCCTTTAAGGAGCAGGACAGAAGAAAAACCTAAAAGATTTTGTTTAGCTTTCTGTCACTGCTACAACTTGACAGCCTATAACAGAACCTGTGGAACTACAGATGGAGAGGCAGATATTTGAATGTCAGTTCAATTACAGCACTGAAAGATTTCCCCAACTGTTTTTGTAAATGATGCATTTGCAACTTTCAAAACACGTAACCTATGCTGAATAAAGATGTTTTGTTTGCTTTTGATTTAAAGCTTATTGTATAGTTTTAAATAGTACTATGTAAGCACCACCAAATTGGAAACTTTTGTAATAAATTTTAACTGACCAATGACAGTATTTACAATATGAGTGCTGGGAAACTGGATACCAATGATTCACAATGATTTGATAAAAAGGGAAAGGAAGATGTTAGCAACACCTCTTTGTAACAGGTTCCAATAACACCAAGTTCTGCAGGAAAAACAAACAAACACAAAAAACATTTTAAAGTCCATGAGTGCCATCATTCTTGTCCACTAGTTGTTTTAAATGATAATTACTAGCCTGAAATGGTGTAGTGTCAATAAAATGCCAATATATAATTCAAAATTGTTTCTGAAAAGGTTATTTCTCAGATCAAGAAGCATCAAGTTCACTTGTGCAATCGGGTCACACTACTAACCACTACAAAGCAAGTTTCTGAAACAGACGTTAAGTTCACATCATGTGATCTTAAAGAGCAGTGGTGGTGGGTGGGGGGAATAAAATACCAAGAAATGGGCAGAGCTGTGTTTGAATTAAACTGAAGAAGGGTCAAGTTCATGTGCTGTTAAACAAAGAAAATAGCAGTAATGACAGCAGGAGGACAAGGTAACACCCAATCTATGATTAAAGACAGGAAATCTGCTATATAATAGTACATCAAACTTAGCCTTAGAGAATGACAATTGGATCTATCTGCTTTATCACATGTTGCTTCTAGAGCTCAGTATTGTTTGTATGTGCAAAATAGCTGGCATGACAGGTTTATAGCATACACAGAATATTTCTACTATAAATAACAAACCACACCCAGAACAAAAATAAACTTGTTACAAAGCACTTATAAAGATCCAGAAAATAAAGCCCTACCATGTTCACAAAATAACTCCATACGCTATGTTTTAAGTGAATATCCATTCTGTGAAAAGATAACATGAAATTACAAAATTCTTCCTAAAGGAAGGATTTTCATTAACAACCATTTTCATTATTAAAAAAAAAAATCAAAATGTTAATTGAATAATGGAGATTTAATAAACAGGATGCCTACCCCTTATACCTACAAGATTTTTACATCATAATTGTATTGTAAAAATCCATGAGACTCTTCATTTCAAAAATGCATTAGCCAAAGTACTCCATAAGCACTCCCTCAGATTCTTGCCCCAAGGAATATATGCTCTAAAATGTCTTTTATACAACTAGCACGTAATGAACTTCAAAGTGGCCCTGTAAGTTAGGTTATTGGAAAGGTTTAATGGTTCTATACTTAACTCATAGATGCTTTTAGATGTAAAAACTGTAAAAGTTTAATAAAGCAACTGATAAATTGAATTGATGGAAACATTACCAAATCCTAAGCTTTACAGAATTCTCTAGATAGCATCAGTAATAACAGCTCATAAAATCTGCACAGATTTTCTACTGGACTGCCAAACTACTAGAAAACCAGCAAAGTTTAAAGGCTGGGTTGCACTGTTCACCTCATCTAAGCGCATACTGCAAGTTTTTTATAAAACCACCTGCAGAAAGCATAGTCACGATAAAGAGCCTCTTCTTAAGAGGCTCTTCAGGCAATGTAGGCAAAGGGTCCACATCCAAGTACAGTACGTGCCAATGGTGCGAAGTAAGGGTTAATTACTCCTGCAAAATCAGCTCATAGAAGATGTCTCCCCAGCACATGCCCAAGATTCCTCCAGTACTGTTGCATGAGTAAAGCCTTGTAATTTGCACTACACATTGATCCTATAGAAGGATAAAGGATTTATCACAGACCTAAGCATTAACACATTTGCAAATGATGTTTTGGTCGTATTTCAAATAAGATGTTCTGACATGACATAACTATGCTCATCACACTTTGTAGATAGAACTGTATTATCATGGTAATTAAACCAGCTGAATCAGTGCAGGAACACTGTGAATCAGTTTGGATCAGCACATGCTTAAATTCTTCAACACTGTCTAACTAGTCACACTGAACTGCTTTTTAAAATTCAGTGTATACATTAAGAATATAACAATTCTAATGTGTGTTTTGGAACCACAGATGGAATTGACTGCTATCCAATTACGCAAATGCCACACAATGAATTCCTGATAGCATCTTCATTTGTTTGCCAACATAAACCTTGCTGTTCCAAGAGAAATTAGTCTTGTGACTAATCAACAACAGTTCCAATGGTTTGTTCAAAAACAAAACCAATAATAACCTAAAATATTTAAAATTCTTCCCATAGATGAAGCAGGGAGACATCAAAACCAGCTCTTTTACAAAGATCAGTGTCCAGGCTGTCTACTTGCTGAAATTAATAAGCTTCAGTCTCCCAAACTATAAACTGTATGTTATGCAAGACAATTTTTATCACTCCTACAGCCCCTTGCATGGCTTCCATCAAAAGTTCAGAGTAAAGTTTCCCCCACGGCTACAGAGGAACTCAGCTCCTACTAAACCTGAGATATGGGTTCTGTTTAGAGCCTTCTCCCAATACATTAATACAGAATGACTTAGAGAATTGCTAATACCATATTTCAGAGACTTTCTGGCCCAAGAAAGCTCAACACTGGACAGAGGCATTACAGCACTTCCACCAAGACAGGATAAAAGAAAGCTTGAACAAGGGGGATTACAGAGGAGGAAAAGATGGGGCAACTCAGCTATGAAACTGAGAGTTTACAATCCACTGGAAATAGGAGGAGATCTAAAAGGTGCAAGCAGAGTACAGGAATACATCATCTATTACAAAGGAGAAAAAAAAAAAAAAGAGTATGGAATTTGCACTTCCTTTCAAAGAGAAAGGGGAATGAGAGGGATCAGGGCTCAAGCAGCCACCTACCATCTCTCTTTAACCAGCTGTAAGAGGGCAGGAAGAAATCACAGGGGACTGTCCACAAAGGGGAATGAAGGAGCAAACAACAGTAACAGAACAGGCCTACTATCGCAGGGATGCCAACAGGACTCCCCCACACGGAGGGACCTGCTATTACACATGAAAAAATTCACTCCAGAACGCCTATAGCAATAGAGGTAATTGTTCCACTTAGAACTACGCCGTCAACTGTGGAAAATAACCCACCTCGCCACCCCCACACCCGCCCACACACAGAGGAGGCTACTGAAACTCTGTGCACAAAGTACAGGTACACCGAAATTATAGAAAACTATGTATGCATTTTAATCACAGAATCACAGAATGGTTTAGGTTGGAAGGGACCTCTGGAGATCATCTAGTCCAACCCCCCTGCTCAAGCAGGGTCCTCTAGAGCATATTTCCCAGGATCACGTCCAGACGGGTTTGGAATATCTCCAGCGAAGGAGACTCCACTACCTCTCCGGGCAGCCTGTGCCAGGGCTCTGTCACCCTCACAGTGAAGAAGTTTTTCCTCAGGTTCAGATGGAACTTCCTGTGGTTCAGTTTGTGCCCGTTGCCTCTTGTCCTGTCGCTGGGCACCACGGAGAAGAGTCTGGCCTCATCCTCTTGACACACCCCCTTCAGATACTTGTACACGTTGATGAGATCGCCTCTCAGTCTTCTCTTCTCCAGGCTGAACAGGCCCAGCTCTCGCAGCCTTTCTTCCTAGGAGAGATGCTCCAGTCCCCTCATCCTCTTGGTAGCCCTCCGCTGGGCTCTCTCCAGTAGTGCCATGTCTCTCTTGGACTGGGGAGCCCAGAATTGGACCCAGTAGGCCAATACTGGGCCAGTACCTGGCCAGTACTCCAGGGGAGGCCTCCCCAGGGCTGAGGAGAGGGGCAGCATCACCTCCCTCGACCTGCTGGCAACACTCTGCCTAACGCACCCCAGGATCCCATTGGCCTTCTTGGCCGCAAGGGCACACTGCTGCCTCATGCTTCGCTTGTTGTCCACCAGCACTCCCAGGTCCTTCCCTGCAGAGCTGCTTTCCAGCAGGACAGCCCCCAGCCTGTACTGGTGCATGGGGTTATTCCTCCCTAGGTGCAGGACCCTGCACTTGCCTTCGTTGAACTTCAGGAGGTTCCTCTCCGCCCAGCTCTCCAGCCTGCCCAGGTCCCTCTGAATGGCAGCACAGTCTTCTGGGGTGTCAGCCACTCCCCCCACTTTAGTATCATCAGCAAACTTGCTGAGGGTGCACTCTGTCCCTTCCTCCAGGTCACTGATGAATACGTTGAACAAGACTGGACCCAGGACTGACCCCTGGGGGACACCACTAGCCACAGGCCTCCAACTTGACTCCGCACCACTGACCACAACCCTCTGAGCTCGGCCATCCAGCCAGTTCTCAATCCACCTCACCGTCCACTCATCTAGCCCACGCTTCCCGAGTTTACCTACGAGGATGTGACGGGAGACAGCGTCAAAAGCCTTGCTGAAGTCCGGGTAGACAACATCCACTGCTCTCCCCTCATCTACCCAGCCAGTCATTCCGTCATAGAAGGCTCTCAGATTGGTCAAGCATGATTAATGTATATAATAACTTGTGTTTTAAAATCATATTGGGCTTACTTTGGTCATACTCCCCAATGAGCTAATGGTATTTAAGCACATTTGACCTAAAACCATTAGAATATAATTTTGCTTCAACAAGCATGAATAAAGAGCTGTTTGATACCACTTCTAATGAGTCTCTGGAATTGGCAGCACCACTGCTCAAAGAAATGAACATCAGTGGATTCAGACATTAAGCAAAACCAAACCACCTTCAGAACCCACAAGAGGTAAACAGGTGCTTTTTTCTGGTAATGTCCTTCTATATGGTTAACCAGCAAGCTAAGAGCTAAGTAAAACTTCTCTCTCTCAGCAACTTTTAATCTTGTTTAGATTCACGTACCCTGCAGAGAATAACTGACGTATGCCAACCTGCATAAAACAAACATATACTTTTGTAAATACTGTCTGAATAAGTGTGGCATTCTTCCCACCTAGCATGAAAGATACCTTCCCTGTCCATCCTTCCTTCCTCCACGCACTTGAAGCAAAGCTAGCACAGAAACCACTTATCAATCTAAAATTTACCTCTGGCATGTTTAGCACGTTTTTATGTCAGGCTTCTGAGAAATTAGACCAGCCTTCCTCACAGGTGACCGCATCTGCTGCTTGGTTATTTAAATGCTTTTGCAAAACTAAAAAGGAAATGAAAAAAAGGAGGAAATAGAAAGAAGCCCAGTTGCAATAAATTGTCTTCAATCTTCAAGCAACTTCACACCAAGCACATGCCACTAAAATATTTCAAGTAGAAAAATATTAGTTTAGATTTCACTGTTCAATTATTTATTTTTAGCACTGAAGTTCTTCAACCAGGTTGAGTGTGTAGGGGAAGGAAAAGAAGAGAAACTATCACAGTTTTTTTAATGTCCCCAACTGCTTGTTTAAAAAAAATGCAGGAAATGATGTCAGCTCTTTGTGGAAAAGAACAGAGAAATATCTCAGTGATAAGTAGAGATGAAACCTATGTCCTCTTCTGTCATGGCTACAACTTCTTCATTAACCAGGTAATAATTCTGATTTTCTAACAGTTTGTTCGTAGCCATCTTAACTGTCATCATGTCAACAGTGGGACACTGTTGAGTTCTTGCAAACATATTGAAATAAATCGTAGGGGGAAAAAAAGTCATTTAAAGGCTTTTAGTAACATGGGACCACCAATCACCTAAGATAGGCTAGAAAATTATCTAGCTAGTGAGAACAGAAAGTGGGTTATTTTGACAGACAGAGAAAGAACCTGAAATCTGAAACCACTCAAGAGAGATTTTTTGGCTGCTTGGATTCAGAACTTCCTTACAAATAAGCTTTTCTGATCACTGTTACTATGGAAAAATTATCACAGAAGCACGTAACTAAAGATTGCATCATAACTAGCAAACAACCAAGGAAACTTTAATCCTGGCATCTTATAACTACGGGTGCATGACTGCACAAGCTTCTTTTTATGAGAGGCTTTTTATTAAATGAAAATGTATTTCACACACTATATGGTGACTTAACACACTATTTACACAAACTGACCTGTATATACACTAAGAACAGCATATGGAACTGCTGCCTCTGATGTGTGAGAGACAGAGGGTGTTACCAGGGAAAGTCTCCTACTTATATCAATGTTTTGAGGGAAGGGTGGCATGGAAGTGGGAAGAAGAAAAAGAGTGAGAATTAATGGCAACCAGGAATGAGAGCAGAAATAGGATTAATATGGACCTCTGTCCTAAGATCTATGATGTTCTTTTCTTTACCAACATTACTGACCTACCACTGAGTTGCCCTATCCCATCAGATGTTCACGCCGCATCAGAGTTCTCTTTTACGTTTCCACACCTCTGCTTTCACATCCACTGGCTTTTCTCCATATCCCTACTTCATCCCTCTCTAGT
The DNA here is from genome assembly GCF_040807025.1 of Struthio camelus. Classification (NCBI taxonomy): domain Eukaryota; kingdom Metazoa; phylum Chordata; class Aves; order Struthioniformes; family Struthionidae; genus Struthio; species Struthio camelus. Next base: position 15,628,566 of record NC_090955.1, on the reverse strand, counting down.
TTTTTTTTTCCTCCTACTAACACTTCTGCTTCCACTACTCTTTGCTTTCCCCCATCCTGACCACCCCTCTTCCCAAGCTGCCGCTTCTTCCTCTTCTCTTCTCTCCAACTTTATACCTATCTTCCTCTGCCTCCTTCTTTCAGTCTAAATACCACACCTGCCCCTAATCTCCTGTGTTCCTGTTTTCTCATTACACCATCCCTCCAGCTCCTTGTATTTTTGTCTCCTCCTACAGCTTCTATTTTTCCTACTCTCCAAAATTACAATTCACACAACAGATATCATCCCTTTAAAGCTATCTTCTACTTGCTAGACACCTGATCATACAATCTCTTCAAAAACCAAATTAAGCTGACGTCTGATATGTTAAACGCAGGAGCCGCATAAACTGGAGAGTTGGCATTACCTGGTAACGTTAAGCCTAAATCTCACCTAAAACAGGATTTGTTTTTCTGTTAGCTCTCACCTAAAACAGGATTTTTTTTTTCTGTTAGCTCTCACCTAAAACAGGATATTTTTTCTGTAAAATCAAAAATCAACACCCTTCTTTCCATTGATTCCCAGATTTTTGCCCAAAATTCTGGAAGTAATTGCTACCGTTAATCTAAAAATGACAGTACTGGTAGAAACAAGTAAGTGATATTATCTTGACCATCAGGCTTTTTTGTTTTTCCCATGGTACCTACACACACACATGCACACCCACAAACATGCACAGTACACCTTTAGTAATACTGTATGACTGTTAAATACATGGAAATCCCCATGGAGAAAATGAAATATGGTTTCTAACCCTGAGGCTCAGAAAAAACTGCTCAGCATGGAAAAAAGCTTCTTCTGATCAAATAAACTTCTGTAAGTAGTAAGAGACAGGCAGAAGTGCAGAGGAGTTTCCTTGGTAAATGTTTAGCATCCAGGCCTTCCTTATCTTACTTTGAGGTTTACGTTGGTGTATGTTGACTGATGCTTTAACAAGCCCACTTTATCAGCATGAGACACAGACATTTAAAAACAGTGAACTGACTGCAAAGTGAGAACTGGTAAATGAACACAACATCGTAATTTTGTGCTTTGCCCTTTCTTGTTTTATGGTTTGTGCCTGTTGAAATGATCCTGTAGTACAGCTTGTAATCTTGAAATAGCACAGCTGTTTACAAGTTATTAGTTATGAACAAACCAGCTCAAGAAGTCAGCTCAAGAGTTTTGTCTGTTATATTGAAGGGTGGCAGTACTCAGCTCACTCACAGTTCCACCATTAACTTAGCTCTTTTATCCAATATGATTTTACTCCCATTTGAAAGAAGATCTGATGATTCATCATCTGTATCGAAATCTTTATTACCTGAATTCTGCTCGCTGGGATTTTCGTAACACACTTTTTCCATCCATCAAAATAAGGTTGATGCTGACACATTGCAAATGCCAACAGGAAGTTGGCTCTCCTGTTCAGTTATGTCTGTCAACTATCTCTGTATTTTAGCATCTAAACACGTCCAGTGAGCAACTGATACAGGTGGTTCTTTAATGTCGCAGTAGTTTACTCCAAACAATTAATATCTGGTAATGCAACCGCAGATCGCTATGCATATTATGAAATACTGCAACTACAAAACTGGACTAGCTGTGTTAGTGTCTTACAAGCTTCCTTAAAAACAAAGTGGTACGCAATTCCCACATATCTTCATTTCTACACGTGAAGGATGCAGTTCAAACATTCTTTTCTCACTGCCAGTTTGCTGTAATCACACTATAAACAAAGCCTACTGCCATCGCCTTTTAGGTTCCTGACTTCTCCTCTTTGCTCCCCACTTCTGTTTTAAATGTATTGACCTACCCCACCTCTCCTATATAACTTGGATCCCTGACTCTGTGCCACCACATTTCCCCTTCACTATTGCTCACTGAACTTGGCATTGCTGTTTCTCCAGCTGCAACTCATTTCTACAATATTCTTCCACTGATTACTTTCTCAGCATACTGCAGAATTCAGAGAAATACTAAAGTCAATTTTATTTTTAAATTGGGTCTGAAATTTAGAACTAATCTACAGATTAGTCTTCCCCATCATCCCCTGCCTTTTTCCTGCATTCTTGATAATGCTTTTGTGAGAAAACTGTTCCGTCTGTAACACTTCCAACTTCATCCCTGTAGCTTTGTGGTACAACACAAGAAATAGATGGTGAAAATAAAAAGCTCACAATAAATAGGGATGGGTGCTTTATTTAAAATATCAAATAGAGTGCAAAAGTCAGTATCAGATACTGTGGGATTTTTTTTTTTTTTAAATTTTAATGACGTTTACCATATTACGACCAGCACAGATCAGTAAACCTCTCAATGCCACCTATCCTTTCAGCAAAGCATTTAGGCAATGTCTTCTTAAATGCTCTGCTGAACACAGACTAAATTCTTCAGATTCGGTGTAAGTCAGTCCACGTTTATTGGTAAAAGTAATTTATTGTTTACCATAACAAGCAAAGTTGACAAGGCAAACAAGCCCTTCCTTTGACCAAAAGTTACAATAACACTATTATTTAGATATAGCATGCAGTGACAACTCCTTCTTGTAGACTGTATGTCAAGCTACAGTGCTTACACACATACAAACACATTCATGCCATTTTAACATCACCACCATGATGTTAAGATGAAAATAAACAATTAAATGACAACTTCTCTCTGAAGAAAGCAAACTGCACAAGAAGTACACCTCTTCCGAGGAGTACACCTGAAGCAGACACGAATTAATGCCTTCTGGTAGCGTTAGCAAGTATTAAGGTTGTGTTTCACTTGCTTTGTGTTTTTCATGTTTCTTTTCACTTGATTATTGTGGGAATACACATGCTTCCAGACTGACTTGCTCAGTCAGCCATCAAAACAGAAATTGAACCTAGTCCCTCCTGCCTTGTAAGAAATCCACAAAATATGTAATAAATCTCCAGCTATGCTTCCGCAAAATTTACGTATGTAAGTTTCCAATATAAATGACTTGTTACAGATATCCATATTATAGCAAAAAAAGCACTGTGTATATCACTTCAGCTTTGCTAACTTATTTTCAGATGTGCAAGCACACCAATTTAATTTTTTTTAAATCACACTGTATCTTAACCCACTTATGCTAAATTGGCTCCCCTATTCTTCATAATAAGCCAGCTGATCACATAAACAAAAGCTGCGTTTCAGAAAGCCTTTCAGGAGGCCACAAACTTTAAACTTTCATTCTCTAACTGTCTTGCCATGATTTTAGTACTTACTCATCACGTTTTAACTACAAAGTCATACTGCAACAAGTAGAAGCAGGAGGAAATGTTACAGAGAATATAAACCAAACACCACCAAACTTACCCCTCTGAAATTCCAGCCTTTAGTAGAAGAAAACAAGGAAAAATTGTTCTGCTGCTGTTGTTTTGGCCTGCAAGATGAGACAAGGAAGAGCGCTTACTGTTTATATTTTTAGCTGTTATATTTTCTATATCAATAATGAAGAAAGATAGAGGGAGAAAAGACAAACAGATTTCCAGTACTAAAACACCTTAGATTTCCTTGGCTGTACTCCTGATGGGCTTCTCTCTTCAGGTTAGTAAAAAGTTTTAATTTAGATTGAGAACCAAGGAACTTGGCAGCCTTGCAAATCTTCAGAGGTGCAATGGATTGACATCTGGCAATAACCTCTCACTACTTCTACTGCTTTTCAAGAAGCAAAGACAACCCTGACCTGAACAGGGCAGCCCTATGAAGCTGCAATTATGTCATGCGATGCAAGATGGTGCACTTCGCTGGCTGGACTAGATGAGGAAACTAAAGAGCCTTTAATTCTAACAGTGAAGCTATGCTAAGCATCAATGTAAAGCCAGTCAGTCATACCTTTGTGCCATGCTAAAAACTACAGAGAAGCTGCCTTCCCAGTTTTTACTCATTCCTTTCTCCTACCTCGTAATTATCCCTGCACAATTACTTCTGAAAAGTAACCATAACACTGCTCTCCACTTCACTCTTGGTAAGTGCTTTTCATCAGTAAAATCTTAAACCAGTTTGCTAAGGTAGGCAAACATTGCTGCAATTTTACACATGAAGGAGTCAGACCAAAGCTTGAAGGAACCAGCAAAGAGTTTGGCGGCAGGATCTAAGTGCCCAGCACACTGCAAATGTGTCCAAATGAATGTATAGCTCACAGAACTGATCACAAATAATAACAAGGATACAAAAAAAAAGAAAAATAGTAGTACAGGACAGATTTTTCTTCAGTTAAAGCAAGGCTCTAGTTTTGGTTCCCGCCCCTCACGGCTCCTGAGAAACCTCAACACATTGCACCCTAATTTCTTTTCTGTAAAGGTAAGATAGCAATAATTATTCCTGTCTCTTTTGTCTGCCTTCTCTTTTTTTTTTTTTTTTTTTTAAGTGTAATATATTTGGTATATGAACATTTTCTTCGTATGTGCATTAAAACACAAAGTCTTGATCTCAGCAGGTATTTTTAGATACTACCATAACACAAATCATAACCTATAATAATGATAATTGAGTTATTTTTTGTTACAACTCAAACCTCAGTGTTAATCTTCCCAGTTTTGCACTCTACCAGCCAGCCAATCGGACAGAACATCAGAATTTCAAGCACATTGATAAAGAGTCATTAAAACGCACAAGGCTACGCAGCTCACAGATTTTAGCATTAAAAACTGTCCACTGTGCACTCCTGCTGCTACAGCTTTCCAATTTAAAATATTAAGAAGTTAAGTGGCTAAACAAAAGATCCTCAGTGAAACTATAACTACAACATGTAAAAAGAAGAATATGTGATTAACAATAACTTACACAAATTATGATTTGTCAACAACGTTTCAAATAGTTTTTATTCAGTGGCCTGCACAAAAGATCTCACATTAGAATCACAGTCAGACTTTGAAAAAAACATTTTATGCTGAGAGTTATGCTCCTTAGTCACTTAGGCACTTTTCAAAAATTGCACATTTAAACTTGTATTTCTGCATCTTTTTCTTCTATATTTCATTACCGTTTTCATAAATTTTCTTTTCCTCATTGTTAAGAGGCAAACTGCACTAGTTCTATTTTAATTAAGCTGAATATAGGCAAAACAAAAGATACTTCAACTTAAGCACATATGTCATGATGTTAGTTTGTTAAAAACAAACAAACAAACAAACAAAAACAACTTCCCACAATCATCCTGTAACAAGAACCGGGAACTCCACAAAAGTAATATACCAGCTGTGTCATTCATTTACTCTGAACCTAAGGCCATCCATTAAAGGAAGTCTGATGACTAACGATTGTTATCATCAACCTGTAACTTTCAAGTTCCCCAAAAGCATCCCATACTACACGGTCACAGTCAATAACTTCGACAGCAGACTTGATAGTAAATGCACATTTCACCAGGTTTCACAATGGCCAACCGTTTTCCTCACCTTATCAGTCAAGAAACTTACTGCATCTTGGTGAGAATGAACTCCGTTATTTACAATGGTATTGCAGCTCCTTTCTTTTTTTCTACTATTCTAGCGTTATTAGACAGCCGTCAATACAATAGCCCAATGAAAGAAACCCGTTTTACCAAAAGGAGTTCTTAACTAGCAAGCTAATGAAACATGTCAAAGTCACAGTATGTCCTTCCAAGACCAGGTTTTTTCCCACCCAATTTGCGCAGCTTTCTTCTAGTCAGCAGAAATCAGGCTGAAGTAATTATTCTCAAGTATAATATACTCATTTACCAACCTATAAGCTACCTCAAATAATTTCTTCAAAAAACTTTCACTTTTATGCATCCGATCTAGCTATTAGTTCCACATTTTCTATTCTATTTAAAATTAATTTAAGAATCATTTAAAAATGAGTCACCCATATATCATACAATAGAAATCATTTTCGGTAAGTGGGAAGTAACAAAGTTAGTTTTCTCTATGGGAGAGGCTTTAACTTCTAACTAAGGCAGACAGAAAAAAATCTCAAAATGCGGGATGAATTTCAGAAATGGTTGCTGTCTTTAAAATGGGCCAGAAAAAAAAAAACATTATGGGTATTCAAAGTCTAAATCCGGGAACACAGTGAATACATCAAGTCTAACATCGTATTCCAAACGACCATTTATCTAATCCATCTTATAAACTTATCAAGATCATAGAACTACGAAAGCTTCATCTCTTTTCTTACTAAAAACACTAATTTAGAAACCTCTCTGTTCCCATAACTAGAAGCCATCTAAAATATAGGCAAAATATATTCACAGCAAGTTTATAAGCACAGTTCTGAACTAACATTTTTCAGCCAAACACACCCCTAAACCAAAATAAAGTAAAAAACAACTGCTGGTTCTCAGCTACATCTCAAGTCACAAAATATAAATGAGGTCTTACTCTTGTTCGAATTATAGCTTTCAGTCTAGTCCTTCATTTTCTTACAGTTATTTGGATCTCTGTCTTCCCAACTACCTATCAACATCAGTGAGAACCATACTGACTAAGAATTTGACTTCTGCACCTTTTTTTTTTTTTTTTGAATACATTTAAAATATCTTGTTCTATTTTCTACAAGGCACTAATTCAATCAAAGAAGAACATTCTGCTTACTGGACAAATCTTCCTTGAATGGAGCTCCTTGCAGCAGCGTATAAGCTAATTTAGAAACAGTATGTATTATAAAAACTCTATATTAAATATACTGTATACTACGTAGCTTGGATAGTTTAATTACAAAAGCAAAAACTGCAAAAATAATCAAGCAAGTTGTTTTTGAAATAATAAGTGTTATACTTTGATATGAGGGACACTACCATTTAGAGACTTTTAGACCCACTTCGTTCAGAAATAAAAATAATTTACTGAATAAATAATGAAAATCATCACTGACATAAGTATGTAGCATAGAGAACATTAAAACATTCACTGAGAAAAGGCGGCAAGAAGAGATAAATTAATAGGCATAAACAGTGATCGTACATCTGATCTTGAGGGAGACTTAGAAGTAGTGTGACATAAGTTACTGTTAACGAGATACTACAAGTCAGGAAGGCTTTTCCAGATGTCAAGAACAAGTCAAGTATGGTTATTATAAGTGTATGCAGCGTAACTGATGCTCTTGAAATGCATGGAACAGATGACGATGGAACAGATCATGGCTGGGACAAAATGAAATATATAGCAGGAGGGAAAGAGGGGAGCTCCTCCCTCCAATTCCTTATAATAGCATTCTCAAGTCTATAATTTAGAATACTTGGTCTTTCTTACAAATGGCTTTCTTTTCTAATTTAGTGAATAGTCACTCAAATCTTTTCTCCCCAATGATGGGTTTTAAGAATGAAAGATCAAAAGATTGGGATTGTGTGGGAACTCTTCTGACAGAGAGGGAGCAGGTGATCAAACCTGTCAGTGCAGCTTGGTTTGGAGATTGCTATGAAAAGTTTACTTTGGAATTATAGGCCTAACACCAAGGCCTTTCAGTCTGAGAAAGTGCAAGCAGAGGCCTGCCACTTTGAAAGGCAGCCTGCGAAGACCGTCAGCCTCCTCCTCTTTACAAGATGTTTCAACTATTCATCTTCCATTTGATCTTTAAACTTCCAGGCTTGGAAAAAAACAAGTCTTGCAATTACCCTGATACTTAGAAATGACATCTTCACACTTTAGAATTCTTGAAGCATTTACCAGGGAATGACTGAAGCACACTGACTTGGTTGCCTGCTGGTTTCCTAGCAATCCTGCTCTTCTATAAGGATAATTTGGGAGTTTATTAACAAAACAGTTAGTATTGCAAGAACTTTTGACAATGGTAATGTCCTTCTAAGCTGTGGCTCTTGATCTTTTACCAAGGTGCTTCTAAAACTATTTTACAGCCTTGGATGTGCAAAAGGCTGCAGAGTAAATGGTGAGTGAATTAAACATACAGCAAACCACCAGTTTAAGACTGTAAGGTCCTGGATTCAGTGTTCCACAAGAGTCCCTTAAAGTCTTAAGTTAGCATGAATAAAAGTTATAATACTTCTAGTTGCCATGTATTAATTTATGAATACTTTACTAGGATAGTCATTGTAGGTCAGCCCCATATGCTTTTTCCAACACCAGGCTGTATTAGAAACTGGCCAACAGAAGTAGAGCTTTACAGAAGAATGCTCTTTGGGGAGGTGGGGAGGGAAAGAAAGGAGAGAGAATGAGATAAACAACCATGAATCTACAAATTATTACAGATAGAAAATTGTTTTCTTTCCCGCAGCTAAATATACGCTACAGAAGTTTATATAAAATAAAGAGAGGATGTTGCCACAAACACTGATAAAGTATTAAAGTGGATTAAGCATAAATGTCAGTTGGTTTTCTCTGTTAAACTTTAAGTTAAAAGATGCACCTCCGTCCAGGCTGGAGTAGATATTACTTGGCTTACAGTATGGTTACACTGTCCCATCTGCTGCTTGCATTCAGAAGCAGCAGTAATTCATAATCAAACAGCACCGTCATAAATACTTTCCTTGAAACAAAACATTGATCCTTCTTAATATGGTTTTGGAAGAAAAAAAAACAAAAAAACTACACACAACACTTGTTGAGTTTAATAAGTAGATATATAGCATGTTCCAATTCTGCCATTGAACCGAAAGTAAAACTGGAATTCTTTTCTTCTCACTTTTCACCGCTAGCAACAACATTTACAGGGCAGACCAGCAGGACCACAGAGTTTTAGAAAAGACTGAGTAAGACCCGTAACTGTTCTTGCTGCATAGAACTCAGGGCAGAACCCAGCTGCCTCCCCCAAAATTATGCTGACTATTGTAAAAGAGAATTAAAATTCATAAAACAATATTTCTGTCCTTAAAATGTGCAGGTGTTTCTTTTCAAGTTTTTCACACACACACTATGAATAAGCATAGGAACGCATCTGTTGGATAAAGATTTCTTTTTTTAAAATCATTATTTAGACACAAGTTTTAGACTAGACATCAAATATGCCTCCCAGAACAACTCAGTGAATTTTTGTGCAACTTTTACTGTACTGTAGGTTACTGACATAATTACCGTTGATAAGTAAAACAACAAAAAAGAATCTAGAGACTACAACATCCACTGGATGGTTAATGTTTCTATTGCACTTCGGAAAAAAGTGCATTACCTGTCTTAAAGTATGATGGTGAGACAAATGATGGATTTATAGTAGTTTATGTTAAGCGCATGCACTTTTTACAACTTCATCTGATCCTGCAGTCTTTCTGCACATAGAATCAGACAACAGTTTTTTTTCTAGGTATGAACATTCACGCTGTGTGTGCTTTTTGTTACCTGTTTAAAACACTCGGCTGTTGCACCTGTTTGAAGATGAAAGTGCAGTTCAGAAAGTGATCTATATGAATACTCATTCAGCTGACAGAAGGGAAGCTCCAACCACTTAGAAAACAGCTGGTCTAAGAGGTAAAAATACTTTTCAAACAGCAAAAAATCAGATTGTTTCTACAGCTGTGCATATTTTAATAAGATACTGTTAAATAATAAATAGCACTGACTGTTCAGTATTTCCTGGAACATCAGCTGCTGGCAACTTATCTGAAGTGTACAGTATGTTCATAAAAGGACTTTTAAAAGGTTACTGGGATATATTTGGGATATTAATTTAAGAAGCTTTTCAAGGGGGTTTACCTGGTGAAGCCCAAGATATGTAAGAGCATTTTTAGCCATACAGATTTGGAATGCTGACGCTATCAGATGTTTTAAATTACATTTAATAATAACAGTACCTTTAGTATTGATTTTAAAATTAGAGGAAAACATGTGGTTGACCTAATTAACAGAAATATTGACTTCTGCACTTGAAATCATACTTTAAATGTGAAATATCATTTCTCTTCTATAGCAGAAACCTGAAAGCTTTTGTGCCAAAAAGAGACTGAATAACGTTTCAAACATTTATGTTCGATTTATCCAGGTCCAATCCTGCAGACATGAGTTCAAGATCCCAAAGAGTCAACTCATAGACACCTGAGAAAAGATCAGCAAGATGGGACACTTGCTACCTTGAAAGAAAGAAACACAAAACAAAACCAAAAAACCCACACACAGATGAAGGAGTTTCTAGTAGTTGCTCTGACTTCCTAAACACGCACTTTTATAGTTCTATTGTCTAAAACATAGTGTCACAAACATATTAAGGAGGAAAAACAGCTCTTGTGAATCTGGATATATGCAGATGAAAGTCTGCATCACTGAAGCAGGTATATTCACCAGTGAGTAGTCCCACACCTACTCTTTTCCCATGCTTTCTTCAGAACATATTTGTTTATACAATGAATCAACTGAAACACACTGAAAAATATTCCATCACTAATAAAAACCAAGGAAGCTACATTAACATCTTCCATTTCTGCATTTGGTTAATTTCCTATAAAATTAACTCTGTTTTATGCAGGGGAAAATTCTGAAGATTAAGCAAAGTTCTGCCTTTGACCTAAAAATCAGAGATTGCTCCTGATGTTACATTTCAGTGTCTGAAGAAACACAGGCTTCATTTGAAACGTTGAACATAATTTAGTTCTTCATTTTTAACTACAGCAGGACAATGCACTCAATTGCACTTGATATAAACTACTGTAAAAGCATCTCCTTGACCTGTATGGACCCTATTCACAACTGAAATAGAAAGCCCTGGCTACTAGCCAATAGAAAGTCACAGGCATTTCTGCAGTTTGACAGGCATAGCTGCATTTATTCTGTAACAAGATACCATTATTTCACAAATATTGCAAAACATGACATTAGTAAGATTATTAGTTGGCTGGCTTGGAACGAGCAGCTTAAAATTATTCCTACAGCATTTCAAAAATACTAAGAAGAAGAGATGGCAATATCATGTTCGTTAATTTGGTTAGTTGTTACATCATCCCATTGCCATATCACAGATATATGCTGAATTCTTTACAGAGAGCAATAACTCAAAAAGAAATGTTTGCTCATCTCCACCCTACAGCCAGCTGTGCAGATAAGATCCTCTGGTCCATGGGAAAAGAGATCTGATGGCAATGCTTAAATGGCTCCCATCGTGAGAGAGCCCGAGAAACCAAACCTCCAGACAAAAAGTCACAACAATATTCATGTTCAAGGAAACACAAGAAGTTTATTCCATTTTGTTTTCAAAACAGAAGCAACTCCTCGTCCAGAACTGAATGCTGGGAAACTCACTCAATTTAGCAAGATTGGACACTACTGCTTAGATAGAAATCCCTTGTCTACTTTATCTCGGTGAATATTTTTGTTTCTACCAGCCTGTGAAATCCAACCAAGCAGCATTTTCACTGTTGACCTACAGAGACGCTACTAACACCCTTGAAATGATCATTCAAATGCCATCCACACCACATTCCCCATAATGAAAACAAGTATTTTCTGAAAACCCTTTTTGTTTGGATTCATTATCATCTGGCCCTCATTTCAGAGGTAAACATGAATTCCCACAAAGCTGTTGGTCTTTAACAGATGCTGTTAAAAAGGTCAGAAGGACTGAATAAAGAGGGCAACGTTATTTAAAACAAACATTTGTGGCAAGTCAAGCCAATAAAAGATTCTAAAATAACTAATCCATTTTCTTATTCCTCCATTGGACCTTTATTGTTTTCTGCACTGTGGCTTGTATTTCAACAGGAAGAGGCCAAAATTTACGTTCACAGCAAAAAACACCAATTAAGCTTGTGCCATTAAGTCAATGGTCAACTCAGGATTCTGCAGATGGAAAAGTGAAAAGAATTCCTGCACTCCTTTTAAAAGAATGCTCTATGATATTTTTCACACGTAGCTCTCAAATATACAGCATTAAGCCAGTCAGTCAAGCAAGAAAACTGCTTTTATAAAATGCAATCAATTAAAGTGGATTGTAACTTTCAAAATACTTTTTCCATCAAGAAAGATTATTCTTGTGAAGGAGCGTGTTTTAAATGAAGGAGTGTGTTTTAAAATGAGTGACAAGAACCACTCCTGTTTTAATTTCTCTGCAAACAAAGACAGACTGTCTTATCTTGAGATCATAACAGGTCTGTCACCATGGGAGCTAATAAACTAACTTTCCCAAGGATAAGCAACCATGCCAGTCACTTAACTTCTGTGCGCAGTAACCATCCTCTGGAAAGTCAAATGTACCGCATAATTTCACATCTCCACTAATTCTGTCTTCTGTCATGACTAAAGGATTGCAGGTTGCCATGTCAAATCCATTTAGCTGCTTTGTCATATATAGGACAATAACTGGGATGTAAAATTGACTAAAGGTTCGATTCCCCAGCATTCTGGGACTCCGCTTAGGATACAAGCATTTCACTATGACATAACCGACGCACGGGCAACAGAACTACTCCCACACTGAAAGCACTGTGAATTAAATAAAGGCCAGAGTATCAAGCAGTGAAAAAAGACATGTATTCATCAACTTGCTGATAATACTCTTTCAAGGGAAAGGATTGATTTTTTTTTTTTTTTTTAAAGTCAAGTCTTATGGAATAGCCTCACATTTTTCAAACAGCCTTTTCCCAGTTTTACAGAGCTTTTTATTTAGAAATTTAAACTCCTGTGCGTTGGGATTTTTTTTTGTGCTCTTTAAAGATCAACACCCAATAAACACCCTTTCTTTCTTTTAGGGAACAAGAAGCCTGGGACGGGAGTTCATTAGATTATCAATATCAATAGGTAAAAATAAACATAGCTATGCTTAAAGTATTTTGGATACTCACAGTTGAAACATCTTTAGAAAAGCAAATATTTTTTGGAAATTTGTACCCAATACAACCAATCTTCTTTACCGAGCAGCCAGTATATTCAATTTTTTTGAACTCTGTTACATTATATGTTCCAAGAAGAACTATCAGAGGCCCTGAATCAACGTTTAAAGAAATATGCAATATATGTATAAAATTCATCAAGATCAAATTATGCAGCTTTTACATTTACCAAGACTTTTTAACTTGCAAGACTTTCACTTGCATCATTTAACAGAATGTACATCGCAGGAACTCAAATGAAATTAAGTGATTTCATTTTCATTTCATCTTCATTTCCATCCGCACGGTAATGCCTATTAAGCTGCATATGTATCTAAAAGAGCAACTATCAGCCCTCTGGGCTTAGAATTTTAAAAAACAATCTTTGCAATTTCCTTATTTAGCTTGAATAGATTTTTTTAGGTCTTGGAAACAATTAGCAGTGTTCCTTTAATATTCATTACTTCAGTTTCCATTGTTTGTTATAACTCATTAGGAATTTGTCTTGTGGTGATAACTGCCTTAAGCTCTGTAAGACTTTTTCCCATGTAAGAACTACCAAGTTAAGCCCTAATAGGCTTTCAATTTAAAAAGTTTACTCATATCATAAACACCGGATTGGTTTCCCCTTTGTTCTGAATGGAAGTGAAATAAATACAAACAAGGCAACCATATGCACAAAGGCCAGTTTTATATGTACAAGTATCCTCTGACATCAGAATATTCTGTTTAGTATAAACACTGACAAACTGTTAATTTATTTCTGCAAAAAATCAGCAATATTTTTCAGGGCAATTTATAAATAGCTGCTAAAGTCAACAAATATTGACCGCTATCATGGGACTTTTGTGATCTCAATCTTCACTGCACAGTGAGATCAGAAAACTGTCAATATAGTTTGATCAAGATGGATTACATAAACCCACTTCCATACCTTGCTTGACAGTGTTATTTGTTAAGTTATAATTTCTGACATGAAGAATTTGTGCTACATATTTGGTATTGGTAGTCTCTTTCCAATTTGAAACATTAAAAGCCAGTGCCAAATTTTATGTCCAATATATCTGACACTATTCATTGGTTTATTGATCAGTGATGTATTTAAATATAACATGCACTCTAAAATCAAATATCTCTTCAATAAGAACATCTGGATTTTTAGCTAGTAGAATGACCTCCTATGAAGTAAAAAACACACTTTCACTATTTCCATTATTTTTGAAAGGATATTTAACTTGAGATGCAAAAGCAAAGTGTTTTCCAGTTGTTCATTACTATTCACAGCTGGGTTCCTGTGGGAACATTTTTTGCATCAGTGTTGCCATAGTAATTACTACAGAAATCTCCAAATGCATTGAAGTAAGACCTGTTGAAACTATCATTCCATGAAAGCTCCATTCAAAGTACCAATTCAGGATAGAAAATGTTCGGTTACCTCTGCTTCTATCAGCAGCAGCAAGTTACGTTTTCTAGTTTTTTCAGTATAAATCCACTGACTGTATAAGAGCACTTTCATCCCAACAGCACTTTATGAAGAAAGAAAATTTGGCTAAAAAAAATTTTCTTAAGACTACAGAATCCTGTAATTACTAAATAACATTAATACCAGTGATGGCTCTGAAAGTATGTATTTTTGACCTGGGACCAAAAAAAAAAAAAAAAAAAGGTTAAGGAGATTTAGATCCACAGTTTTCAGAAATAAATATACATACACCCATATTCATCCTTTTTCCCCCCTCCAATTTAATTAAATTCCTGAAAAAATAGAAGTTAACATGTTAAATGAGACCAGTGGATCATACAGGAAACGGTATTTTGCCGCAAAGTAAAGCAGTTATGGATTGATTTGCCAATGGAGAAAATTATCATCTCTTCCAAGCAGAGGTTGTCTATGACCTGAAGCAATAATTTATAATCTTATTTTATCTTATTTAAGTTAATTGATAACAAATATCGTAATTGATACAAGTATTTGTTTTGCTTCTGCAGTCTTGGCCTGAAATAGCATGTCCGGGCAGCAAGTTCAAGAACTAACTATGCATCCTGCAGGGCAAACAACATTCTTCTATCTGTTCCAAATGCATTAGTATATGTTGTGATAGACAGAAGGCAAAGTCGAATGAAAAGTTTAGGCCTATGGCTCCAGATTACCTGTTCTGAGATGTTTCCTAAAACAGACACGGTGGAAGTGCTAAAGGGTCAAAAAGTAAGCATGCATGAAGACTGCAAGCAGAAAAGTATCGTAAGTACCACTTGTACTCACTTTCAAAGAAAAATTACTGCCAACAAGCATTAAATGGTGCTTTTAGATTCCTACTCCTATGATTTTTGCTGTAGGAAAAAAACAAGACCCCAAACAGTAAGTTCTTTTAACATATAATTACCAATACTGATAAGCTGTACACACTGCTGTATCTTGCTCTTCCAAAAAAAAACAAACAAGAACTTTTCTACCCAAGCACATCGGAGGGGCAAAGGGGTGGGGGCTAACCCAGGACAGACATTAGCTACTGAAAAGAATCTCACAAGGCCCAGTGAAATAAAAATAGTTGTTATGAAACTTTAAAAAGTTTTCTGTAGTTATTTATGAAACTGCGAAATAATATAGTTTGGTCCAGTAACTGGAGCAATAGTTTATAATATCTATAATATGGTTTGCTCCAGTAACTCATATCAGAAGAATTTTTAACGTAGGTTTGCCAGTGATTATTACTTCCTTTCAAATAAATATTTGTAGGCTCTTTATCCTTGCACATTAACATTTTCAGCACATAAGCAAGTTCAGTATTAACTTTTCCCCCCATTAAAATACTCCATTATTTGTACAACTTTATAACACACGTAGAAGATTCTCTGACATGTAGAAACAATTTGCTTCATAACTTGCCAGTTATCTTCTGTTATGCTGCTGAGTGTTAGCAATTATCAGTGTTTCATTCTGTATTGTTGTCAGGTTTTTGTTATTGCTATGCATTTACAGTGATCATCTTTCCTCTGAAACTCTCCTCATGCCATGCCTTTAAATTAAGGCACGTCTATCTTTTCTCTCTTACTCCTGCTGGTAGCTGATCTATTTGGCTTTCAAAGAGATGCATTAATTACATTTAGGAAGTAGGTATATGCTGTAGTATGCCATTATAAAAAACTAGAAAATTTGCTAATTACAAGAAACAAGACAACAATCTTTTCCAGGCTGAATACAGAAAGCACCAGAACGGCAAGACAATATTCTGACTGACTTTGGCAGTTGAAGTTTATGACTCAAGTCATGAAGCCCAAGGGAAGAAATCAAAGAGACGTTAATTTGATCAGTGATGATGGAAAACTATAGTTTACAGCTTCCTTTATGGTTATTGATATCAGAGCTACTGTTGGTAGCCACCAGAGTGACAGGAACATAATGTAAACATTCCTACTTATTTTCAATATTCTGAGGAATGAGATTTATTTTGTTGCAAAGTATGCTATTGTAGCCAAGCTGTTGGATTTTTTTCCTATCATTTTTGCTATCTCTCTTGATTAATAAAATCCTCCTTTGCTTTCTGCATAGCACTTTTCATTTTGAAGGTTTCCAAATGCATCATAAATTGATATGGAAGGAATTTACTTCATCCAGTGCTCTCCCTACTTCCAAACAGAGCAGTTGTTTGTATTAAACGTATTAAATATTTCATAGTGTACCAATATCAAACCATATTTTAGGACAGGGTGTTAAGCATAGCCCTCACTGAAGCTCAAGAAAAAGGAACAGAACAAAAAAAAAAAACCCAAAGGTGAATTATATGATAGATTTAATTAGTTACACTGATATTTGGCTCCCATGTTAAGGGCTGAAACACTAATTAAAATACTGTAGCTTAATGGTAGCTACTTGTTTTATTTATCAGCACCTTTCTAATCATTATTTACCAGAGTAACTTAGACCTCTGCAACATAAACAGATACACCACAATCATCTCCACATTTCCTATCAGGAAAATGACGTACAGATGGAGTATTTGACCTTTGCTCAAAACCATACACACACACACCCCCAAATCCGCAGAACACACATTAATAGCCATACCTCCTGATTTTTCAGGTTTCTTTGCATTAACCACAAAGCCAGACTCCTCATCTTAGTAAGATCCTTTCTAACCTTGCTATTTGTGCTCCCACCTCATCCATATTGCATAAGGTAGCCTTCAAGACTGTACCTGCTGCAACACTCAGCGACAGCATTGCTTGCCTAAGAGCAACAAATCTTCCAAACGTAACTACCCCAAACTGAAAAAGAACAGGTATGTATCAACTTGATGAATCGGTCTCTCAGGAGAAGTGGTGTAACGTTAGGTGTGGAGTTCATCCTTGCAAGTCAGTATGGGCTACAGTACTACAGTATGGGCTCTTTGTTAAGGGTAAACATTCATCCTAAAAAGCTGTTTCTCATTCGTAAGAGAGTAAGGTACTGGAATTAAGTGAACCAGTAGCCTCATGACCTCAGTCAGAATGTAAAAAACAGAGAAACCTAGACACTTCCAAGCAGACACTGCCTTTTTTAGCCACACACACCCAAAAAGATTCTGCAAGGGGTAGAGCTGGCAAAGACTGGTTTCCTGTGGAAGCAGGCCCTGCGTTTCCTCCCACACCTCAGCACGCCCTCTCTCCCTCACTACCTCTGTGACGCTCCCACCATGAAAAGACTGTGGTTAGGTTCAGAGCAACGCGTGTGCTCACTGGCTGGTTGGCCCCTGCCAAAAAGAACCTGAAACGGCTATGCTCTGGCAGCCTTCCTCACAATGGCTGTACTAATCTGAGTCTCTCAACCTCAACCCACAAACACAACTTTTAAGATAATTGCCCATCTTTATCGTCGCTGCATCTCTTTTTTAAAAATGAAACTGGAAAATGGGTTGAAAAATTACTAGCAAGAGACAGACAGCAGTCATATAACATTTCCTGAGGAAACTAGGCTTTCTTTCAACCACTCACATGCACACCTCTTCCTGCAAATCTAACTTTTCTAGATACTTTGAAAAGCAAAGTAAATAGTTCCATACCATCGAGCTCCCCCTCCCCCATTATGTCCTACTGTGAAAGATGACAAAGGTTTTTTTATTCCCCATCTGTCATAATTTTCTTTTTCAAGTAAGTCTATGAGAAGGAAAAAAAAGTCTATTCTTTCTCCTTTAAATTGTCATAATGTATCGGCCACCTTGCTGTTGGAAAAATCATGGCACATTCTTTTTTCAAAGTGCATAAAACCTTAGAGAAGAATTTGAAATTAGCACCAGGTAAAAAATATGTAATATTAATCCTAAAACACAGAGAAATATAATATTAACACTGTACCTGATATGCACGGAAGATGCATGATATGCATGATGCAAGACTGCCTGAAAATAACAAAATACATAAAAAGGTTTAAGATGTCCATTCTATATTCAACTACAGCATGAGAACAAAACGCAGGAAAGAAAAACTACAATATTTTCAAATTGTCTTAAGAAGGAAACCTTCCAATTAAAACGACTTCATCTTTGTTCCAGTAGAAGGTACAAAAAGAATTGTAGTAAACATGCAACTAATGACTTCTTCCATTAGCAAAAGCCTTAGCAAACAAAGATTTGCTACTGAAGGGATAGTGTATTTCAGGTTTGATTGCTAAAATAATACTAAAGCATTAAATTACCATAGAAGACGTGTTGTAAGCATGCTCTGATACCATGACAGTTAATCTTTGCATACAAGATTAGAAGGTCTAGCAGACAATAACACAGAATAAAAAGCAGGTGCTATGATACCTTTACAACAGCTTGACACAAAGAACTTTCCATTGTTAGAGCAATCTCAAACTGTGAGTCACCATGTAAAGAACCTGAATTTCTAGATATTTGACTTTCAAATAAATAAAGGTATGTTAAATAACTGAGCTTGTCTTCCTACACAGGTTAGCAAAGGCAACCATGTGCTTTGTTAAAATTTACATTTCAGAAAGTTTGTAATGAAGCAAGTCTACAGGCATTCATATTGATCCCGTATTTTTCTCTGTATCACAAAAGTTTGTTTGCCTGGTCAACTGCTAAACTGATAGGTTAGGCTGAGAAGAAGGGTCAGCAGTTTCACCAGGGAAAATGCAGTTGTAAGACCAGCATGGTGTTTCACTGGACTACTATCCTCATCCATTCACCTTGCTGATGCAGAATCCTGAATCAGCTGTGATCTGATGAGGGATGAAACACTTCCTGGTACTAACAGTACCTTGGCAGAAGAGAGAGCCACAGATTGCTTGCTGGGCAAAAACATTATTTGGATCACTGATTAAAACAGCCTGAGTTAAAATGGGCAAAGAGAATTTTGGTGAGAGATCAAGATCCACCAAGATCTTTGGTGGAGCTTGGTAACATTAAGTCCACTTCCTTTGAACATGAGCACTAGAAAGACTAGAGTCTAGAACTGGCAAAAACTTGTCCCTTTGTCAATGGGTTTGGGTAGAGTTGGGTATGATCAGGACTGAGGAAATACTATAGATTTTATCATCTTTCTCACATTATTTCCAGAAGAATCTGATAGCTTTCTGTAGGGTGCAGGCTGCCAACAGTCTGAGCGTATCTTAGATGACCTGCATATCTTGAAATGGGAAATACTATTGCCTCATGTGGACGAAACTGTTGCCAGAATCAGCTGGCTGTTTTCCGTGTGCCCTTTTCATTATCCTCTTCCTGTGTGACCTATAGGATGTAACTAGTTCTCTCACATAGGTTTACAATGCTTTGTAGGGAAATATCATGATCTCTAGCAGGAGACATTGTGATACAGAAAAATTTATTAAGCAACCCAAGTAAGACCAGAAATCATTGTTATCAGGGAAAGAGATAAAGGCTATGGGTATCACAGGGAATACTCTCCATGAGATCCCAGAAGCCTCTGTGAGGTTGAATCCCAGGACACTCACCAATCTTGCAGAGTAAAAGCAGCACACAATGGACATCCCATACTCAAAACATCACTAGAAGAGCACCAAGGAGCGCCTTGTGCGCTGCCATAAAGCAATTTCAGATCTTCCTCTCACATAAGCAGGAAAGCTTCACAATACAGTAGCAGCCCTACTGTAGAAATGGCATTCTAATAGCCAGAGAGGACAAGGGAGATATTGGCTACCCAATCACCACAACAGCATCTGTCAAAAATAATCTCTGATGCCAGAAACATCTAGATGTTCCTAAAGTTGAACTCAGTCTTTGAGACAGGGGTTTAACTGACCCAAATCATAAATACCGATGTCAAGAGCTGAGTATCTGGCAAAGTCCCAACCATCACCTCTGCTGGTGCTGTGGAAGGATATGTAATAAGAACATGCCAAGGCATCAGAGAAGGCATTTTTGCTATGTGGACTGTACAAACTGTTGTCTCTTTTCACCAGGGCCCAGTGAGGCCCCACTTGCACTGTAGAAACAATCCCCCTTCCTGCCCTACTGTGACAATTAGATGTTTCTTTAGTAGGACCAGTTGCTGAAAGGCTTGAGGGAGGAGCACGGCAGGAAGAAAACCCGACTAGGTCCAATCTGTATTGTTTTTCCTTAGAAACAAAGGACAGAATGAACATTTATGGACATAGTGTCCCTCAGGGAGCAGGAACAGCTGCTTCAGTTGCATGAAGTAGCCACATAACAGAAAAACATGAGAAACAGCTACTCTGTATATGACAACAAACTTACTGTATACATCGTTTGTAAACCTCAGCGTAGAGAATAAGGATATTAACAGTTTTATCTTGATGTAAATGGACTATTAAAATGCTGTAAAGAAATAAATGAGCTATGGTAGAGGTGCTCTGCCCTATGTCCTCAGGCTGAGGGCAGAAAACTGCAAAATGCACATACAGACCAGAAGGAAACTGCTGATCAAAATACCTGGTCTTACACGCAGACCATACATACAAACCAAGAGCAAAACACATGGAGGAATAATGTTCGGGGGGGGGGGGGGGCAATAAGACAAAGTTAAAAAGATTTACTGCTTGACTATCTTGATAGAGATACTAAAAGAGTATTATGAAATCAAGTATTGCAATACTAGTAAGTCCTCCAAGACAAGGAACAACCACCACTAAATGGGATAGTTTGGCTAAGCCTGGAACAAAAACATTATGCATTTTCTAAACTAAATATCCTAAGCAGTCATTGATGATCCTCACAGAAAAAGCAAAACAATTAACATCTATTCATACATCCTTGGTAAATACAGCCCTCTGCTGCCCAAAATATAAAAGCTGTAACAGTCACCTTCCTGTCATTGTGCTTTATGATCTTCCTGTGAATCTTTCTGTGCAAACACTTTTTTATTTACATATGAAAACTACATAGCAAGGGTTATCAAAAGAAATTCTATTTCCAGGCCACTCTTCTACTCCAGTAAACTGAAAATTAAAAGATTCTGAACGGATAGGCATTAAGCAGCCATTGTAATACATATTACAATATTCCCTCTAAACTCCCCTCTCCCTGTGTTTACTCACCTTTTTTTTTTTTAATCAACCTATAGTTGTTGAAAATACACACATACTCATGTATGTATATAATATATAAATATTTAAATAAAAAGATCCTCTAAATATAATGAAATATAAATCAGAATGAGAAAAAGTTCTTGATTCATTTTAAACCTCCCTTGGAACAAAATGCAGAACAGAAGGATCAATGAAGTATTCTGTTACTTCATTGAATATGTGACCAGACAAACATTAGCTTGTGCCAAGTGAGTTGCACATCAAATAAAAAACATTATGGAGGAAAAATGACTTTTAATCACAGAAGATAAAGACCATGAAAATGAAATAATATTTAACCTCTGTATTTACCATGTGGTGCCCCGAAAGTTTTAGATGGCTTTAGCTCACACAAACACCTATCAGGAAGATGTTACACAACAAGCATCACAGTTGATTAACTGCACCATTGCAAAAGTTTGACCAGATCATCTTCCGAGTCTGACAGTGAAAAGCATCATTCCTATTTCAGGAATAAGAATTTAGCAGATTAACAAATAAAAGTGAAATTTCAATGGTAAATTCAGTTTGCATCCTATATTCCTGCTAGTCTTTCTTGCTGCTTCTTTCTTCATTTGTATGGGAGATTTCCCACCATTTTCTGTTTCATTATGGAATGCTCCCATGGCAGGTAGCACAGAGGAGAAAGAGAGTTCCCTAGGTCATTTTGGGAAAAGAAGGATATTTGAAAAAAGAGAGTAGGGTGGCACTGTACCTCACAAACTGTGGTGGAAGGGACAGAGAGAGTGCTGCATTTCAGACAACAGTAATAAAGGCATATCATCATTTTTTCCCATCTGCACATTGATACAAATCACTTATTGATTTGTAGCTGGTTTATCGTGATTTGACTTATTGTTTTAAATTAGAGAAGTAACAGGGGTGAGAGTGAGGGAAACAAGATCCCTAAACAGGCCTAATTCTGACTGGCCAGCTCTTTTGGTTTATGCTGTAGTAATACATTCAGAATATAAATTGTCTCTGGTTCCAAAT
Organism: Struthio camelus; assembly: GCF_040807025.1. Taxonomy (NCBI): domain Eukaryota; kingdom Metazoa; phylum Chordata; class Aves; order Struthioniformes; family Struthionidae; genus Struthio; species Struthio camelus. Next base: position 15,606,307 of record NC_090955.1, on the reverse strand, counting down.
ACTACATAACTCAATGACAATATATTCAGGAAAAAGAAGGAGCACACTATACAGCACTTACATGTTGTCTGGGAAGACAGAGGTATGATATTTCAGCATAGGCTGAATAAAACCAAAATACTTTAATAATGAGGCAGTACAAGATGTCAAAGAATTGAAACGTCTCTTATAAGACCATCATAGGACAAGAAGGTGATCAGGAGCAGTCAGCATGGATTCACCAAAGGGAAATCATGCTTGACCAATCTGAGAGCCTTCTATGACGGAATGACTGGCTGGGTAGATGAGGGGAGAGCAGTGGATGTTGTCTACCCGGACTTCAGCAAGGCTTTTGACGCTGTCTCCCGTCACATCCTCGTAGGTAAACTCGGGAAGCGTGGGCTAGATGAGTGGACGGTGAGGTGGATTGAGAACTGGCTGGATGGCCGAGCTCAGAGGGTTGTGGTCAGTGGTGCGGAGTCAAGTTGGAGGCCTGTAGCCAGTAGTGGTGTCCCCCAGGGATCAGTCCTGGGTCCAGTCTTGTTCAACGTATTCATCAGTGACCTGGAGGAAGGGACAGAGTGCACCCTCAGCAAGTTGGCTGATGATACTAAAGTGGGGGGAGTGGCTGACACCCCAGAAGACTGTGCTGCCATTCAGAGGGACCTGGGCAGGCTGGAGAGCTGGGCGGAGAGGAACCTCCTGAAGTTCAACGAAGGCAAGTGCAGGGTCCTGCACCTAGGGAGGAATAATCCCATGCACCAGTACAGGCTGGGGGCTGTCCTGCTGGAAAGCAGCTCTGCAGGGAAGGACCTGGGAGTGCTGGTGGACAACAAGCGAAGCATGAGGTAGCAGTGTGCCCTTGCGGCCAAGAAGGCCAATGGGATCCTGGGGTGCGTTAGGCAGAGTGTTGCCAGCAGGTCGAGGGAGGTGATGCTGCCCCTCTCCTCAGCCCTGGGGAGGCCTCCCCTGGAGTACTGGCCAGGTACTGGCCCAGTATTGGCCTACTGGGTCCAATTCTGGGCTCCCCAGTCCAAGAGAGACATGGCACTACTGGAGAGAGCCCAGCAGAGGGCTACCAAGAGGATGAGGGGACTGGAGCATCTCTCCTAGGAAGAAAGGCTGCGAGAGCTGGGCCTGTTCAGCCTGGAGAAGAGAAGACTGAGAGGCGATCTCATCAACGTGTACAAGTATCTGAAGGGGGTGTGTCAAGAGGATGAGGCCAGACTCTTCTCCGTGGTGCCCAGCGACAGGACAAGAGGCAACGGGCACAAACTGAACCACAGGAAGTTCCATCTAAACCTGAGGAAAAACTTCTTCACTGTGAGGGTGACAGAGCCCTGGCACAGGCTGCCCGGAGAGGTAGTGGAGTCTCCTTCGCTGGAGATATTCCAAACCCGTCTGGACGTGATCCTGGGAAATATGCTCTAGAGGACCCTGCTTGAGCAGGGGGGTTGGACTAGATGATCTCCAGAGGTCCCTTCCAACCTAAACCATTCTGTATCATTAGTTCTAATACTCTCATGATTTTAACTGGATCAAATTATTATTGCTCTCTTATGTTTACTTCTTGTGTCTGAGTTAAACCGGACACCTGAATGAGCAATAGTATATTTAAATACACCAAGAACAATGCAAATAGAGAAACTGTCCATGACAAATATCAGAATTTTATATTGTATTATCTAATGAAATTGACATTGCAGCAATAAAAATTGTTTTAACCGTAAAGAGATTTCCATTTAAGAAATTAGGAATGTGATTTTTCTCCTTTTGAAAGATATGGCCACATACAACTTGCATTGTGAGTAGAATATAAACACATCATATAGCTTTCAAAATAGAGTCATCTTTATCTTACTGTTCCATATCAGGTAGAGAGCCTAGCTTATGATGTCATTTCCAGGGCAAATAAGAGTCTTATTGAAATAAAATTTCCCCCACACTCAGATTTATAGTAATAATCTAATTCATTTAAGTACAGCTCTAGAATTTGTTCTTTTAATGAAGACATAACTAACTAGACAGCAAGTAAAACACAGTAAGCTTCTGATCTTTACCACAGAGTACAAAACAAGACAGAAAACAATGATATAGCAGGAAACATAATGCCCATATTCTTGCCTATAGGTCAGGTCAATTTTTCTTAATTTCATGTTTTGCTTCTTACAATGATATTTAAGTGCAAAATCAGGAAAAAAGTGCCCTCTCTTAATGCTCACTAAAGGAAAAATTAGTCACATGTTATTTTCTGATGAATTTATCAGACACAAGACTAGACTATTGTTTTTAAGAAGTCCCTGTATTAAAAGGTAAACATACAGCCAATTGTCCAAGTATCTAGTGTCATAAAAATAAAATAAAAATCTACAAAGAAAGAATGGCCAGATCGCATTGTTCCCTAAGCATTTCTAAATTGTTACATGTCATCAGCTCTCTTGAACGTGATAGCCTACATCCATATTTTTTAATTTATATGTGTGTATATACACACACACACACACACGTATCTGGATACATATATGCATATGCCTAATGAGTATTAGTAAATATTCTGAAACATTTGTAGGTATTTTTCAATACTTTGCAATTTTCTTTTATTTTATTCATTTATTCTTATTAAGTTTCTGTTCACAATTACCTTAATATGGCCTATTTAATTGTAATTGTATTAGCTCAGGTTTCTTTTCCCCCTCGTCAGAAAAAATAGTGCTACAGACTTTATTGTGGATTCACCCTCTGTGAATTTTTGTTTTAAGGCAACATAAAGACACTTTATCACAGAAAAGGTATCTTTCAAACTCCAAACATTCGCAGGAGACCAAAGGCATCCAGCTTGAAAGCAATGCATTCAAATTATCCTCTCTTACAATCATTATCTATAGGTACTTTCAGGATGCACAGGAAAATGTACTCGATTAATTGAATCCATTCTTGTATTCTCCAGCTTCTTCCCCCACCCCACACACACACCAGAAAGATATTAAGATCAGCCTTTTTCTTTCTGCTCTCTTGTTTTCAAATATTCCAGTGTTTAAATGTTCCTATAGAAACATCATGTTTGTTTTCTTTTCAGACTTAATCACCAACTCCCTCTACAGTCAAGCAATTAACTAAAATAAACAACCACTTCTTCTGTCTGAAAAAAGACTTATTATAGGTCTTAGTATGAGAGTGTAGTAGAGCTTCTGGTTAATACTATCTGTTGAATAAGTGTATCAAGGAATAATAGACAATAACAATAGACATTACAGACTTAAGTGAAAAGGAATCACAAGCAAGGACAAGATTCTCTAAAAGAGAAGCAGGATAAGGTTATAGGAAACAGATGGCTGGCAATGGTAGATCAGTGATTTTAAGTTTTTAAAAAAATCTCACACACTCTCACACATCATACATGCATGTGCACACCCACCCATTCAGAGAATCAAGCTGTTTTGAAATAGACAAAAATTCACACTATCCTATAGTCTGTATGTATTTTAATTGCAATTTTTCTTAGTTTTTTTTTTTAATTCAAGAAATGCTAATTAGTGTTCTTGCCTCCTCTGAATCTACCTAAAAATAAAACATACTCCACATACTGAACCACAGTATATAAACCAACAGTACTTAACTGAATGATGAATCTGTGCTATTATAGAGTGAGGGCACACTTTTTGGCTGTATGCTGAATTCTTCCCTCAGTCTGAATTCTATAGGGAACAAGATAAATCTCACTTATATAGAGCTCTTAACAGCAGGCTTCCAAATAAGCAAACACTGAAGAATCTGAGCAAGGCAGACAATGTTTTTCTATTTATTTTAAAAGGGATTAACAGAAATTCTAGCAATAAATTATTGTTACTTTTTCCCCTCAATCCAAGCAGAAAAAGACAGTCCCTATTATTAATTCTGGCTGTGATCTTGTATATTTATAGAAAGAGCTAAACTAAGACTGTGGTTTGCACTTATGTCACATTTTTTAAAAAATTCCCCTTTCCTTACAAGGAATCTATAGAGCTTTTATCCTAAAACGATGCTACTTGAATCTCTAGTAGATGACATTTATCTCTGTTAATACACCAAAATCAAATTAAAAATAGGGGAAGAAGTAAAATGAGTCCATCTAATACTTAGCCGGACAGGAACAGAAGCTGAAGACTACTCCTGCAGAGGATCCTTAAAACTGATAGCTGATAATTAGTAAATTAAAAAACATATTCAAGATTTCATTGACATGCTTGTACGTTTTGCCAGACTTGTTTTACAATTTGCAGAATATGTGAGCCTGCAGCACAGTTCAAAGCAGAAAGGTTATGATCTCTGGTGAAATGAAGATGACTTCCTTGTCCACTAGGACGCGTTCCAAAGAAGGCTTTAAAGATCACCGCGGTTGATTAATCAAGACTTCTGACATATATAAACTATGCAAAATCCTTTATAATCATGGTTGCAAGACTGCACTGAAGAAGCAGAAGTTCTCGCCCACTATAATCATCACTTTTAATAGCAAATGACCAAAATGGAAGTTAGGGGTATTGAGGCCCCCTTCCACAGGGAGGTTTATTAATTACTTACACTGGTGATCCAAGCCTAATCACCGTGCCCACGTCATTTACCAGTTTGTCAGTGTATATGACTTCTCTCATCCACAGAGGGGAAGAAAAAAATCTTAACATGCCAAAATGAGAAAGCACTACAGATTCAGCCTGTGATTTCTGTTGATTACCTGTAACAACCAAGATAGTGACTACCACTAAAGTCTAAAGTGTCACTCATTTTTATTAAATACCTTCTTTAGATTTCAGAAATAAGCACCAACAGTAAGAAAGGAATAAGATATTTTTAATGACTGGTGGCAGCTGGATTTTTATACTCCTTTCCTACATCAAAGCAACCAAAAATTTTAGTTTTTCAACTTTCTTCAACACTTCAAGAACTAAAATACATTTCACTCGATGTATTCTTTGCAAACATTCCATTTACTTACATGGCAAGAGTATAAAAGCCATGTCACTAGCCTATTCACTAATACTCTCACATTTATAAACAAAATACCACTGAGGGCAGCCTAAAGATCGCTACCTTTTACTTGGATGGAACTTCTTTACATTGAATTGCAACCAATTAGAAATTTCAGCTGTTAGCATAGGAAGGTAAAACAAATATTTCTATAATAAACTATAGAGACATACATCAGTGAAAAAGCAAATAGTATAAAATACAATCATAACCAAGCATGTAGCAAACATCTCAAGAGGTGTAATGCAAATAGACACCATTTGAAGTGTGGCTGAGGGACATAATACAATTCCCTGTACAAAATGCATATGAGTGCTTTTTCATGTAGTCTAGGGAATGATCTTCTTGCATTAAAAAAGAAACAAGAAATAAAGCCCCTGCCAAAAAACAAACAAACAAACAAACAACACTAGATACACACAGCAGCCTGGGCCATATCTCAACAAACCTACACCTGGAACAACCTATAAGCTCTCACCTCTGCTCATCTCCTTGTCCATTCCCTGAACAGAGTACCTGGAGGAGTGGGACAGCACTGGTGAGTTCCCAACACAGATAGCGACTTTCTCCAACAAAGCAGCCTTTCTTCCAAATTGCAGATCAAGCCTGCCATCTTGTGGGATTCAGATTCAGGGCAGCATGCAAACTGAACTATTTTCTTTCTTTCTCCAGGAACCAATCAAGATAATTTAATCCTGTCCAGGATGAGGAAATGCAATCCATACCAAATTTTTAAGGCATGATAATTAAACACGTGTTTAAACTTGTGCTTGCCTCTAGGAGTTACTTCATTCTGTCACGAAGCACATTTTGTGTGCACTTGATACTTAAATCAGCGGTTGGTGACTGCTCTAACTATTTCAACACACTCTCATCTCTCACCATTTCTGGGTGTGTGCTACAGAAGCTGATGTGAGTCACCTTCTCCATGTTCTACGTCTCCTCTCCTGGATCTTTGCTTATTTCCCTTAACGGATTGGCTCTCAGGGTGCAAGTCTCAGTGCAGATGATTCCTTCATAACAATTTTCAATTCTACTACTCCTTTTATGGGCAGAGAAGTGCACTAAATAAACTAGAAAAGTTAGGTAAGATAAAAGTGATTTTTAAATCTGTTTTGTAAATGTTTATCTGCTTTATCAAAATACTGCCCAATTGTTAGGTTACACTAACTATCCCAAATATTCTTCAGCTCTTCCAGGCTTCTAGTAATGTTTCATTGCAAAGACAGGAAAACAGCAATCATGGCAAACATCTGCAGTAAAATTGCACTTGACTAGGGCCATTTTAATTCAGTTCTTCAGGATGACTCATTTTTACCGATGAAAGACTGATACAAGAGAAACAGTAAGAGTTGTTAAACTTGTTTGTTCCTCACTCTAATTGCAGACATAATTCTTTCCTCATCAGTTAGCAGCTGGCAAAATCTCCAACAGTATTATGATGATTTATGTCACGAAACCTTACTTTCCACACAAGCTAGAAGTCAGCTTGAGTACCTTTGCTTCTTCAAGCTATAACATGCAGTAATTTAGCAATATTATTCTGATCCTCATTAACAAATAGTAACGTGATTATAAGCCATATGTATGAAGGTATCTATCATGTGGTATCTATGTACTACCTCATTATTAAAATACAGATTTTCCACTGCTCACCACTGCTTACCTACCTTTTACTCATGTTGCCAGTTACAGCCATTTCAATTCAAACATCTTTTTGTTTCAATCAAATGTTATTTCTATTTTAAATAGCAGATGAATAAAAAAAGCTTCAAATATAGTTTCCACAGTACCTCAGCAAACAAAAAAACTACTCTTGCTACACCAAAGAGTTTCCACATTTTAAAGCTCAGATGAAATAATAATCCCAGCAGACATTAACATAACCCATATGTTCTGAGAGTGATCTGATATCTAGCCACCGGGCAGAACTTCACTATAGAGTCATTTTTCCTTATTAAATAAAATCACATTAAAAGCTGTGTAATTGTAAACCTGACAGGTCCTAAATAAACGAATGCCTAAAACAGGTTCAGCTGAGCATCAGCTGTTAGAAACAATCTAGAGCTACAAAAGTGAGAAAGCACTTCACAACTGAGATCAGAGCTCAGCCACGGCAAGTCTGACCACTATGGGTGAAATTGATTGTATTACAATAAAAATGCAGCATAAAAGCATAGAGGTGCATTAGATGCTTTCCTGAAGTTATAAGCAGTTTGTTAGAAGTTGCAAGTCCTATCCCATATTCACTCTAATTTTTCACCCTCCGAGTTACTCCACACAAGTATTGCTAGGGCTGTGCTGTGCTGTACCTCAGATTACTGAAATGATACTAGGGTGGGAAGGGAGAGGGAACCACACTCCATTTGGGAAAGTTATTTTTAACAGAGATTATTTTTATTAATTCATAGAACTAATCAATACACCACAATAGTGGCACAACTGAGGTCAGGGCAAGTAATGGCAAAGAGATGGGAAGAGGCAGATGAGAGGCTCAAGTGTTTTAAATCAACTTCACTGCAAAAGTCAAATTATTGTGAAACATCATTCCTTAATGTTTTCCTAATTTTCGAAGAAAACAAGAAATAATTTTTGATATATTTCAATGAAGTATTTCCTATATACTTGAAATTTCAATTTTGCATTTCTGACATCCTAATTTAAAAGAAAACTGACAACAGTAAAAGCAACAACTTTGCTTCTATTTATATTCCACAGTATACCACATATCTTGCCTTGGGAAAGGGACAGCCAAGCAGCAAAAAATGTGTGAGGATTCAGTGAAGACTTTAAACTGCACCAATAAATAAATATATATATACAAATAAAAAACTATAAATAAGCAAAAATCAAGAAGAGTTCGAATGTGTTGCTCAGTCATTTATATTAGGAAGAAATTTTTTTTGCTAATAAAAATTTGCATTTATTTTGGTTTATTTTAAATTGCACAAGCTTCTTTGCATGACTAAGTAGACTCAGCATTCAAAAAATACACAAAGAAATGTATCCATGAAAGTAATTAAAAAAAAAAGGTTGCAGTGTCAAGGAAGAGTCAGAATTTTAGTAAAAGTGATTAATTTGTTTCATATCAATGGGATGCTTTTCTCCCATCTTTGGCAAGCCTAAGGGACTGAGAAACTTTCAAAAGAACTCACTCTGACGTTCAAACATTGCAAGGGCCATACTTTCATATATACAACCCACATTGTGGATAACCACATCACTTTAAGACAGCAGTACTACGGGGGGTGGAAGGGAGTAAATCCTTGGACAACTTTCACATTTCAAGTATCTGTAGTCTTGGATGAATCAGAGACAGGAGGATATTGCTGCTGGTCTTTGTTTTGAAGCAGAAAACTCAAGAGGACTGCATACGGACTTGGACCAATGAAAAAAGGAAGTGGAAAATACCCAAAGTACCTCTCTTCCTGGAAAGCAGAATGGTACACAATTTTTTCCTCAACATTTGGTTCTGGCAAATATTTCTGGTTTTCTTCTCAAAGGCAACAGTACATACTTGTCTAAATGAATGAATATTTTATTACATAGATGAGATACACTTGGGAATAGACCATAAGCCTGCTCCTGTGTTCAGCATTCATTCCTTTGCCAGTGGTCTAGCTTTAAGGATTGCAGAAGCCAGACAAGTAAAAGAAAGTAGGTCCATATATCCCTGTATCTCTGGCTTTCCATGTTGCACTTCTTTCTTTCCTGCCTTGGAAACTCCAAATAATGAATACACAGGTGAAGAGAGCCTAGCAGCCTGAGGATAACTCCAGGAACAATGGTCGCCTTCCCCCTCTGTCCCTTTTCTAGAATCTCCCTTTAAACAGGAGCAGTGCAATGTGTTGTGATGGTATCTGGCCCTCAGACAGACAGCACTGGGCTGGAACGACTGCTACGGCCATAACGAATAAGAAAGGTGATCTCTTTCAACTCTGTGAGAAAACGCAGAGGTACCTTCACTCAGAGATTGTGTATTAGGCATGAGGACACAGCCATATGTAGTGTAGAGGCTGACCCAATCCAATCAGGAGAGCTGTACAGCCATAATTATATGATATGAAGCAGTAACATGCACCACATCAGCCAGTATAGGTGAGAGGAGAAAGGTCCTCACAATCCCTCTCTTTGGTAAATACATACTTGATAAACCTATAAGCTCTTTCTTTTAATATGTGCAATTATGGAGTTGGTTTGCACTTAATTTTCCTAATATCTAAATTCAGTATTCAGGTTTGTCTTTCTTCTCAGAGTACAGATTAGAGTTTGGATAACCTCCCCTCCCTCGTCACCAAAAATAAGTTACAAAATGATGAAAAAAAGGACAAGAGTTTCTCTGCAGCAAAATTATCGGAAAGCAAGTTGTTCTCCTATAAAAGTCTACATGCAGAAACATGACTAATTCAACTCTTCCATGAAACACATACTTAACCCTTCAGAAAGGGCAGAGATTCCAAATCAAAGCTTTCACATAAAGTAATTAACGTTGTTAAATACACGCCGTTACTCTCTCACCCAAGACAGCACCATCAGTACCAACAGTACCCAACAGCACCAACAGTATCCAACATGCCTTTATAGATTACAAAAATACTTGCATTTCAGATTCAAAAGGAAAGCTGGAACAAAAACAACATAACCGTTACAGCAGAAGATCAACAAAAACAAAAAAAAAAGATTTAAAACACACTCTGCCCCCAAAACTCATTATTAAGTCAAGTCAAAAAGAGAGATAGTCAGAATGCACTAGAATTCACAGGTAACAATGCTTGTCTGGCTAGTTTTCAAATTTAGGTATATATTTCTTGAGAGCCTCATGACAAAAGCAGCTTTCAGAAAGATTTGCTCTTCAATACTCTTGAAGAGTATTTGGAGACAGAAAAAAAAACAGGCTTCACAAACTCAAGCACAGTAACAATCCAGAACTCAAACTTTCAAATATCAGTTTTAAAAAGTTGGAATACTTCCTAACACAATCCTACGTAAAAAGATATAGAAATGAACAGGAAGACTTCTTCCAGCCTATAGGAAGCATGTTGCAAATCCACACACAATACCAAACACTGGAAAATTTCCAATTCCCTTGCACATTTGTTTTGAAAACAATATGCCAGCCAGTTTCATACTAAGTATAGACCCACTTGCTCCCTTATCGTTAGTTCTTTTCTTGCAGTTTTCAAAATTAAGAAACTAAGTATCTGCCAAACCTGTAGCTTCTAAGATTCCAAGGCTCTCAAGTCTGTATTTGTTGAAGCTGTTTCATATTGGCTCAAATAATGGTAATCATAATGTTAATATTATCAGGTAAATTTCTCAGTATTTCTGCTTATCAAGAACACCTTAATTTGGTTTATGCATGAATGCGGCTGTGGTGAACTCTAGCTACTGGACATTTACAGTAGTAACATCTAAAACATTACCACTACTATAAGCATTTCTTTTTTAGCTGCAATACCAATAATCTTGATTATTAGAAATTAGTTAGGAAAAAAAATTTAAAAAAATAGAAGCAAAGCATCGCAAGCTTGAGTACTTACTGATCTTTATCTTGCAGAGGTAGCAAACCAAGCAGATATGAAACACTGATGAATCAGAGCAGCAGAATTTGTAAATAGCTGGATGACAAAATGGGGAACAGAGATCCTCACAAAAATAACCGTGATAGAGTAAGGTGTTATCATTACCTTAATCTTATGCAGTTTTCATTTGCTCCAGTGGAGTATCAACCTTGCTAGTTCAAATTGCTACTAAAACCTGTTCTAGTTAACCTGGATGACTTTGAAATGAGGCAGATGAACATTTCCACCCTTTGCTCCGCCAGCTCTGTTGTACTGAGCAGTGATAACTACAGGAAATACACTTACGCTCCTGAAATGTCCTTTTGCAACCAAACTGTGCTATGTTTATCCAGTGATAGCCTAATTCAAAAATATGAAGAAACAGGGGGGAAAAAAAAAGCACATCCTCCTTCAAGAAAAAACAAGTAATTGAATTATTGAGGCCTTCAAGTACTTAAATCAGCAGTCAAAATAACCTCCAAGCTCTTCCATGCGTGCCCCACCCCATTTCAATCCTCTCTAGAACAGCAACAGCAATGAGGTATAGGCTGCATTTTCTAACAATAATTTTGTGATTCACCTTCATCCTGACAAACTGCTTCTAGTCAGCTCTAAATCCAAAAGATTCTTTAACCTGGAACACATCTACTGTATATAGCCGTAAAACACGAACCTGCCAAGTTAAGCAATGCAAGCACCTCCAAACATTATAGCTACTCTTCTTCATTAGGAAGAAAATTAGAACATTTGTAGCAGTAGTGATCTTTTTTCACCTCCCTCTCCCCCAACCCTGGCCAGCTATTTAACTCATAACAAGAATTATGCTCAATCCATACACACCCACAGAAAACCAATTTAAGGATGTCTACATAGAATTTTGCTAAGATAATTATTAAAAAATGCAACAGAAGTTGTTTCAACTCTGATGCATCTATAGAGGCATGAGCAAAGAAAAATTTCACGTTGGGAATGCTACTGCTACTGGAAGTCAACTTTGGGAAAGGGTGGACTGATGCAGAGTGTAATATATTCAAATATAGTCAAGTAAATTAAATAAGAACACCCAGTATCAGTACAGATTTTGCTCACAGAACTTGTTGCTGTCCGCATATTATCAAAAAGCTATTTTTCCTCATCTATTATCAATTGCTTGGTTAACAAAATGAGAAGTAAATATTCAGCCTGTCCTTCTTCATATTCAGTCTGAGGTGCTTTGCGCATTTCATTTTTAGAACATGAAAATTTTCAAGCGGATACTTCTGGAACTCAAATTTCCTATAGTAACTAAATTTCTTATGTTTGTTTTTTCAGATTTTTTTTTTTTCGTAACTATTATCAAATGATACTCTTCTCTGGCATTAGCTCTAGAGAAAGAAAGCAGATAAGGTTTCAGGTATCCTCTTTATACTGAAAGTAGTAATTAAACCATAGAATTCCAAACACCATTTATCATTCTTGAGAGACCAAACTGGCGAGTTCTTCCCCTTTGGACTCCCTTCTATGAACTTCAAATTTCTAGCTGGCTATAAAATAGGGTTGTGTGATCAGTTATACTTCTTAATCTTCTATTAAAAGGGAGAAAGTCATTTAGTAAATAAATCATAGTTTATCTCCTAATTTAATTGCAATATAAAATGTATCATGCTAAAAGTATTTATGATAACTTTTTTAAGACAGGGTAACATGTAATATGTAACTTCTGGGAATAAAATACTCACTGACAGTCTGTAATAGTCAATAAAACTTCACTAACAATTTATAAACAAAATATAAACATAAACAATTTGCCAGCTTTAGAGAGTGTAACAATTTACACTTATTGTTTGAACAAATACACTATGCTTTTAATAAGCAAAGCATACAGCCAAAGGCACACAAGACATGCAAATTTAGTTACAGTATTTGAGAAAACTCCGCAATGTCCAAAGGTGTGCAGCCAATTTCACTGTAAATTTCTTCTACCATGTAATGTCCTTGATATTAAGTATATCTACCCAGTGTCCTCACTTAAAAATAAAATATCGTCGAGTTGTTAACATTTCAGTAATTGTTTATCCAAGGAGAAGAGTTCTGACATTGTCTCTGGCTGTGAGTAAAAACACCCGATTATCTACTCTTTCCTGTTTCTAGAGGGCCTGAACACAAGGCCTTACACAACATCAAAGCCTTTTACATGTATCATAAGTGAGGTCTGAGTGCTAGACAAGGTCTTACTCAGCTCTTTTCTTTTGTGAAGCCTTTTGCCTTGGTTGAATAATTTATACTGTTACTGCATACTTTCAATAGTACACATTCCTGACCTCGCTATCACTAACACCCACTCTTACTAACAACCACGTATTTCCATAATGAAAAATAAAACAACTGAGAACGCACCAGAACATATGCTTCAAGAATGAGACAATGAAAAAAGATAAATAAATGCATGACGTAGATATGCAGTGCAACATTACACTTTACTAGGCTGAGGAAAATGCAGCAGTTATCCAGCTCTTCCAGTCACGAATCCCCACAATGCATGTCAAAAAGAAAATTAAACATATACAAGATTTTAGAAAACTTCAAATATAGCCCACACAATTCCACGACATTGTCACCATTATCTTTATTGTACCAACAAGTAATAGCTGAGTCACAGATAGTAATGAACTGTCATCCACAACTTGTATTCATTATACCATATACTCATCAGGCTGCTATTCAGCTTCTCTAACCACAAGCCTATCTAAACAAAACTCAGATTGCAAACATGGTGCCTTTTTTAATAAGTAAGATTTTAGTTTTATAAAATAAGAAGCTAGCAAAAGCGATATTGCTGGCTGATATATAGGTTGAAACACATTACAAAAGATAAGCACTGCACCTCAAGTTGGCTTAAATATTTTAGCGCCATGTAATTCAGCACACGTCCCACAATTTACACTGAGTTATAACCTTGCCCTTTATATCAATCGTGTAACCTAATACATTGTTCTTAGATATAGAAAGATATGACAAAACATGCAACAGTACATATTATCTGCCCATATTATCTTATGAGCTAAATCACAATATATCCTTAACCACCAAAATGTTCATTGATTTATCTTTCAGTAATAAACACTTCAGTGTCACGACAAGTCTGTCTGTGCAAGAGAGTGGGAAAGAAAGGGAAAGCGCGAGAGCGAGCATGCACGTGCAAGGGAAAGAAAGGGAAAGCGCGAGAGACATAAGACAAAGATGAACTGAAGACAAGTACTCTAGCAAGTTCGCTATTTTCCAGCATTTTCCCCAAGGTCAATTACACATTTGTAACAAACCATTCCACTCATTCAAGATATTCTAATATTTGATAACATAATTTTTTCTCCTGCTACTTTAGTCAGCATAACTAAGAATTAAGAATGCCATGGCGCGGGGGGGGAGAGGTATTGTTCAATATTATAAACAAGATAAAAACAATAAAAGATATAACAAAATTTGTTAATTCCCTGCTCCTCATCACAGATGGGAGAAAAAAGCAGCCTTCCCCAGCTCTCCATATGAAATTTTTTTTTATAACTTTGAGGATGTTCCACAAACAGTAGTAAAATAGTAGGACAAATTAAAAAACAAACACTTTCCGGGTACCCCAAGGCTTAATTTAATCCCATGTAAAAACAGTTACTGAAACAAAAAAGATTCTACATGATTTCCTATCAAGCATCGAGCAGCTGATATAATGTTTGTTAATATTTCTTTGTTTCATTAGTATAAAAAGCTTTTAAAGCGTATTTCCTCAAATTACAAAAACAGTGTAGTTTAGGGGGTTTTGCCATATGGGTGCCGTGTTTTCTTGTGCCATGCTTTCTGGTATGGGTTTATTCAGGTAATTTTTCACATGTTGAGTAAAAAGCGTTAACAAAAACCTAGCCAAACCTTAGTGAATGACAGCAAGCAAAATCAGCACACCCTCAATAAAGAGGCATCAGTAGATCAATTCCCTTTAACAGAGTTGAAATAGTCTCAGTGCTTACTCGATACCTGGTTCCCTTCATGAAAATACTGAACAGTGTGCTAAGAATGGCAGGGTCAGTTTCAATTTTCATCAAGAAGTCAGTACTAACGCATAAACATTTGTCCACATTTATCACTGAACAGCCTAATTTTTTTCTCTAGTACAGAGTAAATCCCTCTGATAAAAAGCAGTAACTATTAACTTGTCTCCCAGTGCACAAATCCACTAGAAATCAGAAGATGACCACACACTTGATTTCTGAACTGTACAGCACCTTGAAGGATACTAGTAATTGTATAACGTGAGCACAGCAAAAGCACAGGGAGATTAAGACATCTGCCATATGTGAAAGATTCCATGAGTACAACTGGTGCACTCTTGAAGTGAACAGGATTTTTACATTGCCCATCGTAAGACATGCAGTCCTATGGTAATCTACTAGAAAATAAAAACCAAAATAAAATCCTTCCTCTTCCTGTTGTTAAATAATGCAAAATTAAAGTAAATATTTCTAACGTGAACAATTCTTATTTTTAAAGCTACATCTCTCATTGCTGTCCATCAACTTTTCAAAAAGCTAGGAAAAAAAGCTCCTTACCAGACTTTTTCTTCTTCCATTCCTCCTCTGGCACATTGGTTTATTACTGCAGGGCTACTCATGGTAAGTGATGAGCTTTCAGAGTTCATCTTTCTTCTGCAAAGGAAAAAAAAAAAACAAAAAAAAAAAAAAACAGAAAACCATAAAGAGTTCAATGTAAGTGAAGAATTTGTGTGTTCACTAATACACCAGAAAGTCAAAAGTTGTAGGATAAGCACTTCTAGGACCAAATTCAGCATGCTTTACTCACTTAAGTAAATCTCAGTTAAATCAATGGGATTAAGTGGATGAATACATTGAGCAGGATTTGGCCGTTTTGTGGACTTGCTAGTTATGCCAAATCCAACACTGATTGTCTTTTGTTTACTTTTCTGAATACATGCCAAAATCACTGATGTCAGCAAGTCTGTATCCAGGACTGTGCATAGCGTCAGTTACGTTAATTCAGAGCAGCAGTCAGATCTAGCGTTGCTGTAGAACGAACTAAACAACATGGAGAAAATCTAGATCTCAGATATTTAAAGATTTATGGAATCTTTTCTACCATATTTTAAGATCAGACTTCAGCTAATTTGCTGAAAAAAACAGTCAACTCATGGCTCAAGTCACTCAAAAACAGCATAAACACGTTCAAATGCTAGCAACAGCAATTCCCAGGCTACACTGCTTCTAAAAGGTCTATATAGCCCAATATGCTTCAACTCAATGAGTAGTATGATAAGACCTTGCAAGGTCTCCGGAAGATAAAGGCACAAAAACAAAACAACCACCACCACCACACATCCCCTACAATGTTAACATGAACTTGTTTTACTTGTTGGTTTTTTTTTTTTTCTTTTAAAATAGGACATTTTTTATTTTCAGCCTATTTACTTTACTTGAGAAAGTCTGGTTTAAATTAGAATCAGCATAAAGATTTGTTAGATTAAGAGAGAATAATTTCAATTGTATATTAATTAATATCTACTAGAACATAACCAGAAAGGTTATGTAGGTTGTGCTTACCTACAAAATAAGTAATAAGGTCTAAAGAACTAAAAAAAGCTATTTGAAGGTTGGAGCAAAATCTGACCTGACAAGTCATGGGCAGCAAAAGAAGCTGAATGCAACGTATGCGTCCCAACAGTGGCAAACAGGTTACACCAACCTTCACAAAACAGTATTTTTGAGAATGCAGATCTCTGTGTGAAAATTCTGTCCATAAAGGGGTAGATAAGCAGCCCTAAAGAGCACGTTTACCAGACAAGTCCCCAAATCCAGCACCAACTACCAAAATTTGGTCCCAATTGGAACAAATGTCGTCTTCTTGCCTCTCCTTTGCTGTGAATGGAGAGCATGCAACCCTATCATTCTATAGAAAACAGAACAGACATTCAAACATAATTCCTTAATTTGCTTTTTTTTTTTTTTAACGTCTCTTGCAGTAGCAAGGGATATGAGTTCTGCCCAGCCCACTTCTGAGCCCAGCATTTTGTTTCAAATATCTGCAAGTTTATTCTGAAAGAGAAAACAATAAAAGCATCACCTCTTTGAGGGCAGAATCAGAGACTGTTAGCCATTTAACCTATTTTTGGATCAGTGCCTGACCTCAAATTCACTCCTGGATCCTGAAGTAGGATTACTGAGATAAACTCCAAAAGAGAAAGTAACCAAACTAATAATGCTAGAAGTGGCTCAGCAGAACAGGGATTGAAAGATTATTACTTGTCTTACTAGTCTATACTAATGCAGGAAGAGGAAAGTTGTTCTTTAAGATATTCCAAAGAAACAGCACAGAAGTCCATACTTAACTTTTTCTACAAGATTCCCCTCTTTTAGGGAGCAATTTCCTGTCAGGGTAAATTACTTTTTTAAAAAAGGCAAACTTTTTTTTTTAGTAATCAGTTTCTACTCTACATCGGCAAAGCCTACATGCTTCAGTGATCATGTGCATTATGCTAGCAAGAGTTTCACCTCCACTTACGGTCACTCAAAATAGTAAGATCAAAGGTTCAAGAGAAAGATTAAAGGTAGTCCACTAATTTTCAAAGCTGGGAGCTGAAAGATTTTTAAGTTATAAAACACAAGGTAGCCATTTCACGGGAAAAAAAAAATCTACTGTTCACTTGTGAACTACAGTGGCAAAAGCATTCAATATATGACAAAAAAAAATTCGACACTTCTGCCCTATACACTCTTAGGAACATCTACACAGATCTCTGCATTGAGACTTCCACACTGAAACTAGAGTCAAACCAGAAAACAGAAAAATGGTAGAAGTTACTGCATTATCAACTTTTCTGTTAACTCTCGATTATAAAGTTTGGCACACATTTAACAGAAATTAAATCAAATGTAGCATCAATCCAAATTCTGTTCTCACATGTTCTGCAAGGGAAACAATGTAAAATAACAAAGAGGAAAAAAAAATACACCTCTTCAAAATATCTCCTCTGAACTCCCTTCACGTTCTCAGTTTAACATCTGAAAACATCAGTAGCATTGTCCTTGTTCTCCTCCACAGCCACAGCCTCCAGACCTGACAAAGGTCTCCTTTGGGTGTTTCTGGAGGGCTTCAAGAGGCCAGCATTTATTCATTTCAATAGCAAGATCTCATCCACCACCTTCAGAGAGATGTCTACACGCTGGATGAGGCAAGAGGCTTTTTGACAAACTGGATACTTAGAGTGAGATTCTTTTGAGACACACAGCTCACGCTCTTGCAGCTTCCAAGGCCGAATTTCCAGCAATATGAGAGGTCTGCCAAGTAAGCCATAAACTAAACAAATGCACTTCTCACTTAAACATGTGGAGGAGAGAGGTATAATAGCCAGCTGACACAGTGTTAGACAAGCATCCTTCCTCAGCTGCCAGTAACAAAAGGGGAATGAGTCAAGCAGAATATGACAGCATGGCCCTCTCCCATCCCTCCGCATGGCAGCAGCAATTGCACACTTCCTCAAAATGGAGACAGGTCATGGAAAGCAGTCCTTCAACTTCCCACCCTCATGAAGAAAGGCCACTCCAACACCCCCTACTGTAGGATCCCTGCCTCCTGCACCACAAACTCTTGGTGTCTTGATGATTTCTGGCTGCATTTGCCACTCTTTTTCCAATCATACTCTTTCTTCCTTACTGTCTTCTGAGATGGAGGAGCTCATGACAGGTTCAGCATCAAGTGTATATTCGACACAAACATGCAACAGCACTTCTCACTGTCACTTTGGAGATTAGACAGCAATGGCTCACACAAGCTTCTGGAAAATCATCAGGGGTTCCCTATTGCCATCTTATTCCTAAAAACAGGTACTAGTTCACTCTTTACCAGGAGCAAAAGGTAATTAAACAGCTGATCCCCACATCACTGACAAGTTTTACGGCACTGCCAAAAAGCCAGAAATAAGCTAAAAAATTGTAAGTGACAAATAGAAAAACTAGTATCCGCTTGCACTTTTCCAAGGCCACTAATATAGAATATTGCCACTGCTTCTCTGTCTTGAAAGTCATTTCAGGGAAAAATTCCCCATCTGCAGATTCTATCCTGATTCACTGCTCTGCCACAGACTGTTCTTAGGCTCTTCCTTCAGAATAGATTATAACTATTAAAAAAAAAATCAAAATTAATTCTTCTATATTAAGATGTAGAAAAGGATATCTTTTTCAAGCATTAAGAATATTTTGTGGAAACATTTCTAGTAAACACAAACTGCTTCAGTAGGTCTGTGTTAACATAAAACTATTATTTTGTTTAGGAAAGAAAAGTTATTTTAAGGCTTAGTGTCTCTAGAAATATAGTTTAAAGTCAACCTCGCAAAATTAACACTAAAAACTAGCAAAGTAAAATTTTGTTTGGATTATACTGCTGTATTATTTATTAGGCCAGAATATTAACATTATCCCGAGAAATCATCCTCCAACAGTAACAGCTTAAAAAATAAGATTTAGTTCCAGAAGCAATGGAACAGCGCTCAGAAAGAAAAACGCGCTACTCACAGGTGCCTCGTTCAATATCACCATCGAACTCTTGTTTGAACTTGAAACTTATGGCATAGGCACTATACATGATGAAACTTGAAGGAGGAAAATAAACCTATCATCTTTTCTCTTAATAACTTGAAGCCAGATGCCAAGGTAAGTCAGTGAATACTAATTTATGAGAGACTGCTCTGGACGCATTCTGTTCCTCATCCTCTCTTCATACACTGAAACTTGACTGTTCCAGATAAGACACATGCACTTTAATTAGGTGTTGTCCTAGAGACTGTGCTCTGCTTTTAATAGGAGGAAGTGGGCAAAAGGCAATTCCAGGACAAAAACATAGGAAAACAATGTCAAATACTTTATTTATAGCACCTACATTAACACTTCCGTCACTATCTTGTTGAGGCAACAGCCTTGAAGAAACATCCTTGCTTTTTTTGATGAGACAACAAGTTTAGTATACTAAAGTCTTCTCTGACTAAGTATAGACTGTTTAATACTAGAATGCCCAGTAGCAAGCATATATACCAAAATTCTTGCAAGCTATCTCCACACAGAAAAATATTTTTAAGTTTTCATTAAAATCTTTGATTATCTGATACATCTGACTTAGGCTTTTCTCTGCAGTTATGCAGCGTAGAAATCTAAGAGTGCTATGTATTTGGCTCAAGAACTGAAAATTATATTATATTTAAATATAGTTTATGCATTTATATTGAAATTTAATTCTGGAAGTTTCACACTTCCCCATAAATTTGGGGGGGGAAGGGGGGGGGAGAGAACATGACAATTACAGCACAAGTCTCCAAACACATCCATGGAATAGCACTACAGGATCATTTGAGCAGAAAAGATGGGAAGGTTCAAAAAACCTGTGGTTTTTATCTAGCAGAATAGGGAAAGAGTTAATCAATCTTTTTACCATGTTTCCCTACACAAAGCTCATTTTCTTCATTTGCTTTTGTTGCAAAGTATATCTTTGATCCTCAGGCCAAAAGTCTTTTTTGCCTTTCCCTTCACTCCCTGTGTGCATCTCTACACAAGAAAGATAATCACCATGGGCGCAGTGAAAAATTAAAGTATTATTCAACAGTTATTCACTACAGTTAAATTAAAATTAGCCAATATCTTCTGATAAAACATGTTCCCACAGCTTCTTACCTTCACCGAAATGCTTTGCATTGTTGAAATAGTATGCTGTTATGCTTAGTTTGATAAAAGAATCGTGAAAAAATTTTTACAGAACCCTAAGACTCTTCAATATAGAAAGAGTAATTATTATTTTTAACAAGGAAGACAATACCATCAATATAGTAATGTGCATCTACTGTAAAGAAAAAAAAATAGGGAATGTTGTCAACGTTCCCTCAAGCAGGAGTCTTTACGCTCACAAAACCTGAACAGTAGATTACTAACTAGCAAGCATGCATTGTAACATATTTCAAATTAGAGAGCTGATTTTCCAGTTCCTTACTACCTGCACAATGGTCTGCAATTTCAAGTGAACACAAACATTTACTCTTGTATTGCTTTCTCCAAAGTCTCATTTCCACACACAACGTTTATAGGCACAAAATTTTACATCTTGATAGCATTCAGCTCTCAACCAGCAGGTTGCCTTAGGCAAATAGCTTGTTAAAGGGCAGATTTAAGTTTTCAGACAACTTCATTATTTAACTACATAACAACAAACGCTACAAACAATCTTCTATACAAATTGTTTGTTTGAGGTTTTCAGATACAGCATTTACTAAGCATCTTTATACCACTGAAGCACTTGGCATGAACTCAGAAAGAATGCCTTACATCCACGACACTTCAGAAAAACCAGAGTGAGAACTGAAGAATCTCCTGATGGATTTTTCTGCTGAGTACAACTCCAAGTAGCAGGCCATGCTGAGAAACTTCCCATCCCATAATCTCTAAATTCCAAGCCTAGCATATTGCAAACTTTGTTTCACGTGCGCTATGGTTCTTTCAAATGTGTTACACTGAGGTCAAAACTTATGTTTCATGCCATTACTTATCTTCCTGAAATCTTTAAATACACTTCATGCCTTAAAGAATGAGGTTCTGGAAGCACTTTTTAAAATACATACTTGTTAATGTTTTTCCTCCTCCTCTTGAGGAATCTCATTACATATGGTCAGCTTCTGTCCTCTTAAGAAGAGCATGTTAAGTTATATAGGTACTTTACACAAGTGTATACGCAAAGATAATTTGAAAGATTTCCACAAGTGGCAGAAGTGGTTCAGCAAACTACTTGCAGCGTGCATAACTTTGCACTCCATATTTGGTATTTCCATCAGAATACTCCAAGGTGATTGCAAATAAGCCTTAATAAAACGATTCTCTGCTTCATAAGAAGTACCATCAGTTTGTCCCTCTTCCCCCATAAACACACGCTTGCTATAGACAAGGGAACAGTTTATCAAGTCTTATATAGAAGATAACGTTTACTCTTGAAATAACATGAATGTTGTGTTTATTCTCAGCATGAAGTAGCTTAAAAGGTGCATGACAACAGGAAACAATATAAAGTAGTACTAGGCTGAAGCCAGACCACTGACAAGGCAAAGTGTTCCCCGCTGCAGAAGTACAACTGCTATGAGATACTGTTCTCAAAACAGTTAGTACTTTATTTTACTAAGATTTAGTTCTTTTCCCCTCCAAAATACCAAAAGAAAAGGAAGATAATCAATTATATTACAAATCAACTCAGGTCAACTTCAAAGAAAGCACCTGGAGAAGTCTGCCAGAGTTGGAGAGAGGACATAGTACAACACTAACACCTTCCGTAACTGTTAAAATCTGCTGATATATCCAGACACCAGCATCACTGAAACCAGGAGCAGTTATGCCCACACAATCCTCAAATATAAGTGTATATTTTTCAAAGCAATAGTGAGTTCATGAAAATAAGAGTTATTAAAGAGTTGCAAGTCTGAAAAATTCATATTGGTGGTTTACTCATTGGTGGAATAAAGAATAAACGAGCAAGGGCTCGTCTGCAATGCACCAATCTGCAAAGTCATTAGGAGCTTTAAGTTTTTTAGTAGTTTCAATTCAGAGACTCAAGGTATAATAGAAAAGAGGAAATGTTTAGGGCTTTATTGAAACTTTTAGGGATGGTAGTTGACTGCCCTGTCAATTAAAAAAAGAAAAAAGAAAAACAAAGAAAAAAGGAATTTATTGTTTCAGTGCTCAGTGTCTCAGTCAATAATAAAACATGACTAAATCTCTTATCTGATTAGGAGACAGCATTTGAAAAAAAGTCTTACATTATGAAGCAATACCACAGGCTTGAACGGAACGTTTTAAACAAAAAGATTTAAAATACAGAAGATACATACACAAAAATAAGTGAATATACTGTCTAAAACAATACACAGAATACTAAGTGCTACAATTCAATACAACTTCAATAGAAATCAAGGAATTTTCTGTCACTGATGTTGTTATATTTATATAAGTCTTTTTCTGATACAAATCATTTCTCTCTGAAAAGATCCAGATGTTCCTAATATTTCAAAGGCCTGGCTTCAGCACCAGAGAGGAAGAAAACAACCAGGCCATACTATTGTATCGGTGTGCACAAAAATTCTCCAGCACTAGCCATTTTGTCTAACCTTTTGCCACTCCAGGTTTTTGCTTCTTTTAAAGAAAACAAACAAACCAACCAAACCCAAGAGCGCCTTACCTAGTTTTAACTGTGGATTTCTTGCTAGCCTTTAGTCAGTCTGAGAAGGAAAGGGGAGCAAGAAGTTGCACTGATTTGGTTCATACTCTATAATTTCAAATACGAATACAACTACTTTTATGCTAAACATACTGCTTTGTGTTTTGCAGTTGACACTATGCAGCCAAACAATGTTGAAAGGTTCTTTCCAAAGATTATGAGAAGTATTTATGTTCCCATTTGGTGACTCATACAGTTAGCAAACTCTGAAATGGATTTAACTCTATCCTCCTCAAACTTCTGAATTTGAAAGCAAGCATTGTGATGATATTCAAAAGCTGCAACAATGAAAAACATAAATGTTTTTTTCCCTAGGAAAAACTACGACAAAACTATTCCCAGAAATAACGCAGTTATTTCTGAAAAGAATATTAAAAGGCCTATACAAAGCTAAGAATATTTAAGGGATAATTTATTAAACAAAAAAGAGGTATTATCTGAAACAATAAGGAAACATTTGAGCAATATACACATTTTTCATTATTAGAACACTAACAACTACACTTAAGTATTTTTAATGATAATTGCACACAAAGTACACAGAGCTAATCATATAGTTTCTGCCACATGTTTTTTTCATATTTTTCCCTTCCTTTCAACAAGTTCCTCCCTCTCTCATGTCAAGAAGGTTTATCCTAAAAAAAAATAAAAATAAAGAGGTGAAAACACAACAAAACAAATCCCACCACTATTGAGACAGATATAACCCATTTCCTCCTCCACCAGAACCATTACCGCCATGGAACAGTAGCAGTTTCAAAGTTTTACCTGCCTGAAAGGACACTAAATATTCTCCTTAAAATTAAAATCATGACCCTTTCAGCCTATTATTACCATAATAATCATGATTATTTCAAGCTTGCTGCAGAGTTTAATAAATCGTTATAGTTTGTACATTTTTTTTGCATTTATTTTTCCTGATTGAGTACTTATTTAATAATATAAATGGAAAACAAAAGGTTTACTGTCCTAACATTACCTTCTTTTTAGTCTTTTTAGAGCTTTTGGCCTGCAGCTGATAAGCACAGTCACAACCCAAACCCACATAGGAGAGTTTGCAAGATTACCTCTCCACACAATAATTGACTTGATGGAGAGATTTTGTTCTAGGTGTTTATTGTTTATCTGTGGAGCATCAACAAAAGGCTTATTTCAACAGCATATATTTCAGTATACAAAGTATATTAAGGCTCACACTTCAATAAAAACCTCACTATCTACAGGGGGATACTTCCATCATAGGCTATATCAACACAAAATATGGTAGCTTTAAGGGCTGCACTGCAATTCATGCATGCCTTTTACTTCTCCCAAGTCCCTGCCATCTGGAGGCACCAGTTAAGGCCACATATGAGCAGAAGAAGTCAACCTTTCAGGCAGTGTGCACTGTCCAAATAGCTGGTTGTTGTCTTCTTTAAGACCAAGGTGAGGATCCAGACAGATCCTTCTGAGGCAACACAAAGTGGAAATATTTATTTAAAATAAAATCAATAGGATTCCTGATAAAGCACAGACAGTATAATGAACATACTCTTCTCCCACTTATAATGCCGAAAATTTTTGTTAGAAAAATGCTGAAGTGTTTAAAATAGATTAATGAAAGCTGTACTTTTATTTAATAATGAAAATGTTTGAGAGATGATACCAGCACAGCAGCTGTTTTTGCTCTACAGAAAAACCACACAAGTCCAGATAACTCCTGCCAACTTTCCAAGTTTATACAAGCTTCAGCGCCGTAGAAGCCAGTAAACCTTTTTGAATACAAGTTGTATCACACACAGATTACACCTGCAGAGTTATGAGGGGAACTGCACCATAGTGAAGACAGTTTTTCCTATATAGAAATGAAATTTAGCAACAGTATAGGACACCTTTCTATTCATATAATGTATTATTTCTCATGGTACACATAATAATTCAATACAAAAAAAACCCACAAAACCAAAACCAAATCACTCTTCTGTTGGAAAGAACATACAACTTTTGTTTCTTGTCTAGTTTACATGTTTTTTTGAGAGGGAGTTGCTGGATTCCACTACTGGCCATGGCTTCAAGTACCTTCCTCAGCAGCGGTCTGTATGAGACACATTCACATACTTCACTATTTTGAAGTAACTCATAGACCTATGGCAGCATGCTTACTCAGATTTGGAATTCCTCGATTACTTATCGAGCATGTGATTAGGCAGAAGTAAATAAATGAGCATGTACACATACCCTTGTGTTTAGACACTAACTGCCTGACCCATTAGCATGCTAACTACTTCAGTTTTCATAGCTGGACTCTGCACAGCATTGAGCACCAGCAAATTAATCAAGCGCTAACAGAAAACACGTATCTGCAAATTCAAGTCTTTTGTTTACATTTCTCTAATTGACAGCATATCACTTCATGTTCAACCCTGGTTGACACTAGATGGAAAACCTTTATAGTTTCTTTTTACAACAGCTATGTTACATCTGGGGTTGGAGGCAGCAAAAGCTACGTGCTATTATTTAGGTATTTGGGAACAGTTACTTTGCAGTTAAAAAGCTCATGAGGTGTTTGCTAATCATAGATTACTGGAGTATATTTCGGGAGTCTTTTTATTTCCTAATTATTTACCTATTACACTACAATAGTTCTACATGCGCTTAGAGATTTGCACGACGACTTAGACATTTGTTTACCGTAGAGTTCACAGAACTCAGGCAAATGAAATACAAAAAATGCTTTCACAACTTGAGAGGCATAATTCAGTAAAGAATAAAAGGGACTTATTGGACGTAAAATATACTAGATACATGAAGATAACATTTTTTTTCAGCCAATAAGTATAGTTGCAAATATCAAAGGTGTGAGACTTTTCTTCATCCTGCATCTCAAGCACATTAACCTGCTTCCACCATTTATTCTGCTGTGGTGCTGCTCTGCTCAGGCTTTTGCAAGTCATGGATTAAAGTATTAGAATACCTTTTAAAAAGTATATGACCTTTCTGTGCAGCCTCAGTGACCTTGCAATGCTTATTTCCCTAAGATTTAATAAATAAATAAATAAAATGAAGAGACTCAGGAAATTAAACAGAAATAAATTGAGAAGTCAATAGCATGAACACTGACACCCCAAATGTTTTAGTCTTCCATTAAGTGAATCATTTGCCAGTCTTCCCTATTTATTACACAGGAAGAAAACAGCAACTCTTACTAAATTACTTTTAAAAACGCATATCAGACTTAACTGAATATAAGGTGTCTGCAATATAATATACACACAGTACACTCCAAAAGGATTCTAAGTGCATTTACTACAGTATTTGTATGAGGAGAGGCAGATATTTGCACATAAAATACTCAAAACAATTGCGTTTCCTTGGCTCAAAATAAATTGTTCAAGAACTTAAAATACTAAAATTTAACAACTAAAGCAAACTATGGAGAAACTAGCTCCTAAATCGATATTTACACATTGCATATAAATTCCTGAGCAGAAACAGGTATCACTCACATCAACTCATGAACAGGAAAATAAAATAGAATTTTATTTACAGACAGGTGCTTTCATTAGCCACTTACTGAGAAGAAAATAATTTCACATAATACACCTCTAGATTGTACATACAGAGGACACCATAAGTTGGAATCACGCCAGAACAACTGTCTACACAAAAGCGTCCCAGAAAGAAGAACTGCGCTATTCAAAACAGAACTGCGCTCTGACAAAACGTGCAGGGAATGATACTGAATGTTACAGTGTCTTCACAGATCAGGAGGCCTTGTCACATTGCTAACTGTTAAGCACAATTAACGACGGGAAATTAAAAGGGATTTCTGTTTAAAACAATATAATATTTTCTTTATTAAAACAGGGTGATAAAATTATATATATGCTTTATACATATTATACATATGCTTTATTACTTGTTTTCAGTAAATATTTAAGTAGAGAGCTAAACCAACCAAAGACAAGCCAAACAATATTCTTATGCACTCCCTTTCTGCGCCGACGCTGGTGCATCTCACCGTTTCACATATTCCCCTACCTAAACTCTGCAGAACCTATTATTCTTCAATAAATATTTTAACTACATTTGTTCCCAAATCCCATAGCTTCCCCCATGCTGAGTTCAAATTCTGTGCAAACACAAGCATCACTCCCATAACTTGTTGCACTTGGTAGACCTCTGTGCAAACTGCAGAATCAGGAATTTAACCAAATTAATTCCCTAACAAGCGTTTGAAGATGAAAGAACTTTCTCTACCTTTCTACTACAAAAAGGCAGCACATAACTTACTAAAGGATAATATTTAAATATAAATTAGATTAATATATGCACGAACACACTGACAGGATATACATTGCTGTTTACGTATATTAACAAGATTTCAAAAGTAAGAAGAAAAATAAAGATATCAACTATCGAAGCTGAATTTCTTGAGTTATTGTAAATGGTTCTTTAATAAACCACATATTCTGGTCACCACATCACTCAGATGACAGATCATATCGCATTACCGGAGTTTTTCCTGAGAGTGAGACATTAGTACTTAAGCTCACAGCATTTTTCACCTACAGAGAACTAAAACAACATCAACTATTTAAACTCAATTATCCACGCAAGGTTAATCAAGGTTATGTTTTACAATCTATTCAGAATCTGCTACGATTGACTTCAAAAGCATAATTACCCTTAGTATTTTATTTTTTCCCCTTTCCTTTCGCCAACAAACTCCCCCCAAGGTGGGGAGAAGGGCTGGAAAGCTCAGGAGCAGTGGAGCTTGGACATGCCAAGGTCAACAAACAGCTGGGGGGGTGGGGGGGGGTTTACTGGTAACGGCAACTAAAATTTTCAAAGGAGACAAGACGCACCTGGGACTTCGGCCCTTCTTTCACATGTTTGTTTCTCCTGAGCCTACACTCGTGTAAGATTTGGCCCTGAACAGATGTAAGAAGTTTGGTTTTGGTGGTTTTTTTTTTTCTTTTAATAAAAACAAACCGGCAGTTGAGCCCTGAGAGAAAACGGTCAAGCGACCGTTGGCTCCAACCGCCGCCGCGCCGGGGGCGCCCCCCTCCCCTCCCCTCCCCCTCCGCGGGCTCCGGGGGCACCGGCCGCGCTGGCGGGAGCCCCCAGGAGCGGCGCGTCCCGCCCGCCCGCGTCCCTCCTCCTCGCCTCAGACCGGCTGCGGTGGCGCAAGCCTCGCCTGGGAGCCACCTCTGTGCTTCCCCCACCCCGAGGGGTCGCCGAGCGGGGCGGAGAGGAGGAGGAAGCCGCCGGAGCCCCGTCACCAACGTCCAGCGCAGCCCCGGTAACGCACCGCGCGCAGTCCCGCTAAGGGGGGGCCCCTCTCTCCCGAGGCACAAAGCAACCTTTGTGGGCAGCCTCACCGCGGCCGCCGCTCCCTCTCTGCGTGCCAGGCGCCGCAAGCCCCGCCGCCTGCGGGCGCCCAGGCTGAGCCGAGCCGAGCCGCTCCGAGCCCGGGCAGCTCTGACAGGCTGCCGCGCTCCCAGCCCGGCCTCAGGCAGCGCCCGGCTCCCCGGCTCAGGGTCCCGGCACAGCGGACATCACCTTACCTTGCTGCCGCCTCCTGCTCCTCCTCGGCTGCCGGCTCGCAGAGCTGCCGCCCAGGCGAGGACCGGCCGGCGGCGGCGGCGGCGGCAGCCCGGGCTGCGGCACCTCAGCGCAGAGGCAGCAGGCGCCGGCGGGGGGCGCCGCTCGCGGCGGGCGGCTGTCAGGGGAGGCGGGGGGAGGGGGAGGGAGCGCGTGCGCGTGCGCGGGCTCGCCCCCCCCCAGCCCCGCCCCCCCGCCCCGCGCGCTGCCCCGCGCGCTGCCCCGCCGCCACGTGCGGTGTCCGAGCCGGGCGGCTCCTTTCCAGCCCGGCATCGGCGTGCGGGCGGTCAGGGGAAAGGGTGGCCGGAAAAGGAGAGGGGGAAAAGAAAAAAAAGGGGGGGGGGGGGAGGCAAACTGCAGCAGTGACACGGTGAGAGCCTCAAGCTTTAAAATCTGAAAAGTGACTTCCAAATTAGGGAGACATGAACAGCGAATGACCAGGATCAGATCCTATTTGCTGTGCTGGTCCACAGCTTGGGAAAAGTAGCCTACAGATGGTAGCAGGTACGTCTGCTTTGGAAGAAAGAAGAAATAGCAGATAAAGTGCACTACCAGAATCCCTTCTGATCAGAAAAAATAAGCCTGTGAATACAGAAATGCATCTTATTAAAGAGGGAAGCGAGTAGGTTATGAGCTCCTTAGATCAGGGACCGTCTTTCTGGCGTGTATTTGTACTATGCCTGATAAAGACAAGCTCTTATTTTACTTATTTCAATACTTTGTTCAGTACAAATAATAAATACTAACAAGTACAACACAAATTCCAATGAAATGCAGGTTGTAGGTCTTTTTCTGTAATGCTATTGCCTAAATACAATAACTAATGGAAAAAGAATAATGATTCAACATGATGGCATTGCTTAAACACCAACACATCTCAGAATAGTAATCCTATGGTATTAGAGATCATTTATAAAAATTAGAGAATAACTGCTAGAAAATGTCAAAAAGAGTAGCGCACCACATCTTGTAGTGCAGAGACACCAGAAATACTTTAAAACAGAATAGTCAGTTGAGGCCTCTCTTTCCTTTTTCAAACCTAACGTTTTGCAGTGAGATTTAATCTCTCAGTTGTTTCAAATTGCTGAGGCTAGACATGTGGTATGGACATAGGCGTATGGGCATCAGGTCTGTTTTATTTTTAAATAAATAAATTCCATTAAGTTTCTTCAGCTTGGGAACTCGCTTTAGACAGCATGAAAGCACTCTGGAATCAAACGCAAAAATTCAAATAGACACATTTAAAGAAGATAGTTCTTACAGGGCTCTGAAATATTCTCTTTAAACTAGGGAAGATTAAACTGGAAAATAGCTAACAAGATGCCATAGTATTTCTACAGAAAGGTTACTCTGAGAAACATTTTGATACTTCTTCATAACATATGCTGTTTTGTTGCTCAGTTTTCTGAAGCACAGACTGGAGATATGTGTTATACCTAAATAAATGACAGAACTTAATTTCTCTGTTGCTTCTAGCAGGGGAAAATTTGCTATAGTCGTTAGGCTGTATAGTACTCATAGCTCGTTTATTGGCTTAACTTTATAAGACCACCCGTCTTACAGCTGACGCTGTACCTATTTTATGTTCTTTTCTAGGCTATTAGGGGTCAGTGAAAAGTAATGATTTTTTTCTGCAATTTGTTCTTTCTGCTGCTCCCAGAACAGCAGTTCTCATAAACTTAGACAGGTATATGGGGACCTTGCACTTTCCTAGTCCCATGGCAAAGTCAGCTACACAGGAAATTATTTCTAATCAACACTATGTTATGGGCAAAAGCTGGGTTCCCAGCTGAATGGAGAAATCTTTCGGGCTGCTTAGGTCTGACTATCTACAATGGACTTGTAAAATACTGAGCCTTCATCATAGCTGTTGCAAACAAACCCCCCAGCTCCCGCTCTGCTAGCGCCACTGAAGCAGTGCTTACCACAAACGCAGAGCTGTAATGGGCAGCTGGACCCTATCCATTTTTTATTTAGGTCGTACTATGCCTATAAAGAAAAGTGACAGTTTTCAGTTATGTTTTAGAGCTTCATTTGGTATTCATTATCAACAAATGTGAAGATATACTCTGTTTAGAGTCCTGTAACTTTTACTCCATTTACTGTGTCCTCAAAATTCCCACTTACATACACAATGAATGAAAGATGCAGATATAAATTTTGTTACTACGTAATGTAGCAGAAGCTACTCAACCAGATCAACCAAAAATGTTGTCTAGAGAGATTTAACACTTCTTAATATCTGATTTGTAATTTCTGATTTTGAAGATGAACCCTGTAACACAACTTGCAATTGACTCACATACTTGCATGAGGTTTGTCATGATTATTCATTATCAATCAGGTGTAAGAATATGGAGATACAATCAAGCAAAAATAACTGATTGTATAGCATTTATAAATCTTGATAAGTATGGCATTTTCTTTGCTATGCAGAATATAGAATGCAAAAGTATTCAATGTATTATTTCTTCAGCCCAAAACATTATCCTAAAATAGAGCAATATTTGATAGTTACATGTAAATATGTAATATTTGTTTTAACAAGTAAATTGAAAGGTAAGGTCAACGTTTTCCAAATAAATATACCTGCATTTCTCAGATATGAAGGCAGTCTAAGCACAGAGGTTAAAGTTTAGAAATTTAAGTCCTGTACTGCTCTCCTTTCTGATTTACTGTAGCTTTTATTCTTGGTCTGCCCTCAACAGCTGTGCATTTTCCAACTGTTATTCTGCAAAGAGATGGTGATTTCCTTCCTAACACCTAAATTACACCTTGGCCTGTTTGCAAAAGCTACAGTAAAGGGCAGCCAGCTTCCCTTTTGTTGCTGACTAACAGCTTTTATGGAAACATCCCCTAAATCAGACATTACTAGAGACAAGTAGGTCTAATTCTTCTCACACTTTTAATTATTTTGAAATGGTTATGATGTAACTGGCAGCAAGGAAAGCACTTATTTTCATCAAAATGAGTCAGTTCTTGCAAACCAGGTTCACATCAAGCCATATACTTCTAGAGGAGAAGAACCACCAAAGAGTGCTATGGGATCCTACAGAATCTGGAATAGGTCAGAAACGTGCCCTAAGTTACCTCAGCCTTCAGAGGCCTCTGGGATACTGTAAAGGAACTAACACCGCGTAGGTCTGCCCCAAATCTACCTCGTCCTCCTCCTGCAGTTCTTGCCGTGCCCTTGCTATGCAGCCCACCGTTCTCCATCATGCTCCATCACTCCACGAGTTGCTGCAGGGGTGTCACAGGGCTTGTTCAGGGCCTAAAATGCTGCCCTCTGTAGTGATCTATCATGCAGGTTATTGCAAAATGGCAAAAGCTGCACTAACGATGTGTCTGGCGGAATGCACTGACTGGCTACAGACTGCTGCAGGAGGCACAGTTGTAGCTCGAGACTAAGACATGAAACCTTGTGTTCCCTCTACAGCTGACACCAGCCTCATGTCTGTTTTTGAGCACTTCTCCTAACTATAGCTCCTTGGGTAAATTGGGATAACAATACTTGCCTACAGCATTTACATGCCCAGCTATGCACTTGTGAGGAAAAAAAATCTGACCCGTGACATACCAAACAGCTCTGCTGAAGTGTGACCGCTCGCGTTGTTAGTGTCTGATTTCATCATCAGACCCACTGAAATTGTTTGAGAAATAAAGCATTCCTTAAAAGGAGTCTGGCCGCAGGCACTCCTGAAAAACTTAGAAAATGTTACTGGAAAAGATTTTTATGTTATGATTATTGTTCAGCAACTTGCACTGTAGATTACTTTCACCAGGCAGTAGCTAGCTGCATTGAAAATATTCTTGGCACTCTGTGGTTTACTAGAGGTAATACTTCCTTTGATGTAAGATCTTGCTGGGACCTTTTTTCTTTGGAATAGTTTAGTTTGCTATCTATATAACAAACGTTCACTATGCGTTTAATTTTCCATTTGCTATGTTAGGCATCCAGTCTTTTGACAAACTTAATGCTCTGTAACTGTGGATTAGAAATGAATTTTCTCAGCAGTGGAAGGGTTGACTTCTATTTTTAGTTTTGATTTATATTTTTAGAGTGCTCTCTGAGACAATAAAGAGCTCTCGGTTTGCAGTTGTTGGTAACAGTCGATACTCTGATAAAAGGTGGAGTGTAGCCTACAAAGTTGCTTTACTCTGATGGAGAAAACACTGTATCAGTCTCTGATGCCCTTTACATAATGCTGTGTTCCACTTCTATTGTTCTGCTTTTCGTGAGTCTGGGAACTTTTATGTTCCCTAGAAAGTTATATTACGGTATCAATAGTCAAACGTTTTTGATTGAGTACAGTTCCATCATAAACTTGGTTGGCTATTACAGAAATTAAGAGCAAGTTACGTGACTAATTCAATGTTGATTTACAGTCAAAGGGTTAATACAAAAATTGCAGAGGGAACGTACATGTGTTATGGCATTTAGAATTATGCCATACCACAGGTGTATACTTCCTTATGGAGAAAAAATACCAATTTTGTAGACTATTATGCAATAAACGTACCTAACTCACATAATCAACAAGATTGTCTCTCTCCGAATCCTTTTGCACACCAGCCATCGCTAAATAGTTAGAATTCCAGCCACATCAGCAGCCCAACAGGACTGCATTCCATGCGCGCAAGTCGCTTCAGCCTTCCAGCGATCGTCACGGCCTGCGCACCCAGCAGCAGAGTCTGGAAAAAAGGTGGTTTGATTTCTACTGTAAATCAGTCTTGAATGTTATAGGTCCATATGCATTAAAAATGAAGTCTTTTTATTCATTGATCAAGAAAATGAACAATTCTCCATATATTAATTTCTTCTTGAACTAATGTTTATAATGACATGTAAACTAGAAGTTATTTAAATTTTTCCTTAGCTTTCCTATTTTCACAGTAACATTTTCAAATTCCCAATCTTCCCAAACTATCTGCATTGGAGCAAAACACCCAAATCAAGAATTGAGCTTTTTTCACAGATGTAGGTAAGGACAAGCACTTCAGTTTCTGATCATCTAGGTAACACCTGAAACTAAGAAAAAACGTTACCTTTCCAACCCGCTTCTTTTGAACAGGACAATATGTTCTAATTTCTGCTTTTTCCATGGACTGTAACAAATATGAAAGCACTGTCAACAGTGCAACTGCCCATAAAAAGGCACATTATAGGCAAATCACACTTTATTAAATCAGTTCTAACAGAATAAATAATTGTATCTCATTATACAATATATAAACTGACCATTGTCCTATTTTTTATGAGTCTGGGAAATAGCAATATAGAGCGATATCAAGCAAAATAAAATAATTCATAGCATATTGAGGGGAAAATCCCTTCAGCTGATCTATAGCACAAACTTTAACTTCTGACCTTTTAGAAATAATTCAGGTCTGACCATTTATAGTTTGAATGCACATATTGTGTACAGTGCATGCTTTATGACTATAATTCAAATAAAGATTGTTTGTGTGTGTGAAATTTCAGTATCAAGTCACCACAATATTTAAATGCAAGCCAAAAAGAAAAATGAGAGGTTACTGCCTGTCTGAAGTTTTTCAAAATGTATTATCCATATTCACATCCCCACAATGATGCATATCTTTCCACATCCTCAAGGTGGAAGAATTTTGGCCAACAGTCCCCATACATTAGGGAGGCATCATGAGAGTTCTCATGTTTTATTCTGAAGGTATACCTTCAAAATAAGAGCAACACCTTCTTTCTTTTTTTTTTTTTTTTCCCCCAACTACAAAGCCCCCAATGTCCAGGGCTCCAAGGCATAAAATACAGAGATTAGGACTGCAGAACAGACATTTAGATAATATACCTTGAAGAAGTCCAGTTCAAACACAGATAAATAAATTCTCTTTTGAATTACTATTTATGCGCAAGAGCACTATGCGGACCACCTCACAGAAGGCCCTTAAGAAGCACTGTCTTATTCCATGAAAAGGGATCCTGAATGTCTTTTTAAAAATCCAAATATGCTATCAGTTTTAAAGCATTTCTTGGCTTCTTCGTTCATTCCTCCAAGTAATAACATATCACAAGTTGTACAACCCAGCTGAAATATTAGGCTAGCATACACAGGTAAGTTGAAAAACCTGTGATATAAGTATTAAAGTAATTCTTTTAAAATATGGGTATTTGTAAAATGTGTATGTGCATTTATAAAACATGTAAAGAGATAAATGTAGTTCTAATTGAAAGTTTCTAATAGTTTATAATTAGAATAACTTCTAACTGCAGTAGCATTCTTTCACTTCTCGTTTTAAATATCCGTATACTGCAACAGTTCCCCATTTCTCCTGTTATAAGCAGATGACCTACTGACACAGCCTGTATGTGAAAAGTAGAACCAGTTCTAAAATGTCCATATGCATATCAATCTAAACATGATTTCCTTGCTGTAAAACAACCGAATAGTCTCACTTTTTAAGAAGTTTAATAACCATTTCAGCTTTAACCAGCTCAATATTAACTTTTTTATGCTGCTGTGGATAGAGATGAACTGAAGTTGTTGAAATGGTCCACTTAGCCTGTCTAATAATGCCGTTAGTGACCCTTCAGAACATCTCTGATTTACCTGGTGATAGGAGCAGAAGTAGGAATCGTGGGATAGAGGCTCAGAGAAATGACACATACAAAGATTTAAAACACCATTCCTGTAGATTCAAAACATAAATTGATTCAGCACAGCTAATGTGTATCTCATTGTTAAGTAAGCAGTTCAGTTCTTACATAGTAACAGTGATTGTTACAGACTTTTTTTTTATTAACAGATTTTTCTGTTGTCTTCCAAGTTTGATGGTGCCGGATTATGAGTCCATTACAAAAAATGTTATTTACCTTATTGGGAGCATGAGTTGTTTCAAGGCTTATCCCTGGAAATACAGTTTGCAGGATTCATTGACTGGAACAGTGCTTTAAAATCAATTTGGATTAAAAAAAAAGGGCATAGAAACCTTATGCAACTATCATCACTGCTTCTTTGACAAAGTCATCCAATCCAGGCTATTATAGTTTTGTAGCTGGTATGGGTAGGTTTCACTTGACATGCAGAAGCATGTGCTGCTAGGGGATGTTCAAGGAGGATATAGGGAAAATAATCATATAAAGTCATATTAGGGTAGTCTTATTTTCAGAAAAACAATCAGACTCGGTCTATCTAGTAGAGAATTTTTAGACAGTTACAGTTTGTTTCAGTTGCTTGATTATATTAATCCATCCGTATATCAATTTCACTTCTCGATGTTAAGTATGAATAGCAGTGAGAGTCTGATTATTTATGGGGTATGCATAACTGCACTGTTTTGGATAAAAGAAGAATGCAAATGAACTCTCAAGCTTAGTCTTCTAATACTCCTATGAAAAGCTCAGTGAAAGAAACTGAACAAAAATGTTTTATTCTGAAATTTAACTTCTAAATTACAGTATAAAAAATTTATTTCTGCAAATATCAGCTGCATTCTATTTTCAACAGTACAGGTACAAATTATGGTAACAGCTATATTTATCATACAAAATGTTGAATATACAGCTATGTCTTGTATCTTTAGCTTTCCGATGTTTTTTCCACCCTCCTAGAAAACATGTTTTGAAACATCGAAACAATCGCATGGTCACACACTTGAATCTAGTAGTAATTAGAGGGATCCTTTTACCGTTTACATTCTGTTTAGAGTTTACTAATGCTTGAAAAGAGTAGTAAGCTAACCTCTAAAATGTGTATTAAAATATTTCTTTTAAAAAATATTTTTACAAGGACTTCTGCTGGTATTCTTTTTGGTGAGAAAAAAACAGAATTCTTGCAAATTCAGTACTATGCCCTTCCCTACTCTCAATACAAATAATATTTTTCTAATTTTATAAAGCATTGCGGCTTTATAAAAAAATTATTCCTAAATCAGATCAGTATTATTTTTCTCAGTTCTGCATATTTTTAAAGCATGGTTTGTCCTACCCTAAATTTTCAATTAATTATATTCTTTTTCTTCCAAAGACACATAATATGCTGTTTCCACCTTATGCTAAGAAGGAATTCTTCATTTTAGTTTTTCCTCTATAATGTATTTGATTGGCATCTGCATAGAGCTATCATAATTACATAACAATTTGCAGGATTGTACAGCAAATTAAAAATAAAAGTAAAACTAAAATCATTAGTAGCAAGTGATTCTCCGCCTGTCTTTGAAACAGAGCTTCCTTAGAGCTCAAAAGGAAACACTAATCACATTAAATAATACCAATTCTGCTACTGAATTTAACAGAACCAGGAAATCTTCCTAATCTTTAGCTGAGCATAAAATAACAGTAGATGAGCTGAAACCTTCCATTGAGGAAAGCAGCATTACACCTTCACCATCTAATTGCTAAGAAACTGCCTCAGCCTACCTCCTTGTCCTTTGGCATTTGGCAATGTCCTTTGGCGTTTCTGTGGACAGCAGCTCCTTAGCACTCAACTTGTGTACATTTTCTGCATGTCTCATCAATCCAAACTCTTTCTCTAGTAAAACTGCACAAATTGCACTGAATCAAGGTCCTACATAGCTGGATTTAGTAGAGGAGCATTTACCTCTAAATTATTCTCCCTTGTTAAACCCAGGTATTTTTCTACTTTAAAGAGCAGGAAAACATGAAGAATTTTGTTTTCAGTACAGCTCAAGGCACAGTATACAGAAAGCATTACTGAAGGTGCAGATAATTCACTGTGTAGTAAGAATTACCTAAACTTACTTAGCTATTGTAAGTTTATAGTTTTCCAGTTACTTTTCTTTCAAATTCAGAAAATGGGGACAGTACAAAACATTACACTAGTGAACATGGCCATCCAAATCTGACAACCTCATCATAGTATAATTCTGTCTTACAATTGCAAAGCAGGCTGGAGTTCTGCCATCAATGGCTACACTCAAATAATTGTTACATCTTATGCATGAAAGTTGTACAGACCTTTCTTAATGCATCTGTGGCAAGAGCAATTTCAAGAAAGAGGCTTTTGTTTGGACATTTATATGATTAAATATAAACTGACCAAAAAAAATACAACAGGGGTTTTAAAATGAAATGACTCAATGACGAACAAGTCAGAACCCAAAAATAACAATTCACATAAATTCACACAGAATTGAGGGGTGGCCTGATTTTTTGGCCCTCCCTGCCCCTCCCACCCCCCCCCCCAAAAAAAAAAAAAAAAAGATTTGACAGCACTGGAGAGCTCAAGTTACCACAGGAAGAAAATCATTACTGGTTTAAGAGTTCTATCTTGTGCTATTAAAACGGACAATACAATGTAACAATTAGCGATGTCTTAATTCTACTCTACCAAAACGGAGAGAACATTTGAGGTGTTTGAGTTCTCCCTGGCTACACTTCTCAAGTAATCTCCTGTTGAGGGAGCCTGAGGACAGTTGAAACAAGGGACAGACTCTGACTCCATGAACAAATTTAGCATGAGGCACACTGATTAGGTGTCTTTTATTATTTGCTGTTACCATATATGTTAAAATAGTGCCTAGAATTGCAGTTATACAGGTGAGTTTTACTGATCAAGTTACTCTTTGGAAGCAGCAGTGATACTTTGGATGAGGATACAGCTACATCATCACTGCAGAAGAAAGCACTTGCATGCTCCCTGTCTTCAGATAAACAAGACTAGTTGTATTCTTAGTGTTTTGTTAACATAACACTAGTAATATTATACCATCTTAATCACTAAGTAATGGTAAGTACTGGGAACTTCAAAATAACTCATAGGCTTCTGTTTAGTGGTTGATCAACATGAACTAAAGTACTTATGTAAGTTAACTGCTTGTCTTAACTTGTTTTACCCCAGATGAATTTGTAGCAGCATGTTCTTGAAGGATAACAGAAATTCCCCACACAGCACGCTCCTCTCATGGCTGAACAAAGACAGAACGATGCCCTGAACAAATACAAAATTTGGTTTCCCTTCCCCCATCTCTTTGACATATTCTTCATATCAACCCTTCCAGGAAGAAAACAGGAAGCTAAGTTTCCATGGTATCACTCAGTCAGCATATATAGGAATTTTTTTCGATTGTAAAAATGATACTTTCAGGCTCAGTATGTTATTATTTGTGAGCCATCATAGCCAGATTATGGAGAAAGAAAGGAGAATCATACTGAAGTGGGAGACATGCTCTTATTTGAAATTGAAGTCTGAGACACATTACCATTTAGGAAAGGGAGAGAAGAGTGTGAGGAAAGGAGCTCAAATATTTCTAAAAGAACTGGAATTCTCCTTTGGAGAATCACGTGATCTCACCTTTGGCATTTTATGTTGATTCTGAAAAAAACCCTGCTGCTCATTCACTAAAATAATCCTGTCATCAAGTACGTCAGCACTTAAAACAAGAGCCCGGACAATAAAATTTACTAAGACTTAAAGGTCCAAGCAATTTTCTGTCCAAATGCAAGATTATTTCTAGGGAAAAAAAGTGATTTTTGATTATGGCATCTGTAAACAGTGTAATATGATCATGAAATGTAAGTTAGAAATAGGAATGATTTTGAAGTGTATTTTCATCTATTTTTCCACGCTGCATTTTTCAAATCATGTAAGACTTGATATAATAACGACTGACAGGTTCAAGTTTACTGGCTATAAAAATCCCTTAGGAATAGCAGGTCTTCAGGGAATCTTTGTTCCTTCAAGCAGGTTTAGTGCTGGGATAGTGTGGTAGTTAAAGCACAAACAGAGGCTGTTGATAAAGTGGCAATGCATAACAATGTTGTAACGTATTACAAAGGTGCAATTGCCTGCAGTTCGTCAGTATGGATATGGCAATGAAGTTCTGCTTTATATATTCCAGGCACTAGGAACTTTGTGGCAGTGATTACAGGAGGTTCTTCTTCCCCTATAAAAGGAAAAAAGAAATGAGGTTGATTATTTTGACAATAAATTTATTTGTTCAACATTCTAGAAACAATGCAAAGGAAAACTTGTGAAAACCCTCTGTGCCACAGTGCCTTATTCCTAAGGCTGAACTACCATACTCAGTAACTCCTTATCTAAAGGATTAATAGGATTTTTCTCCCCAGACAGGACTACTTGTAGAAAATGCTATTAGTAAATGGACCTATTAAAGGTTTGAGTGTTGGGCCCTCCCGAATATTATACTGGTTTGAACTTGAGTGGATTGTGCCTAATTTGACCATCTCTTTGAAAATCTTTTCTTTGTGAAAGAGCAGTCTGTATATGAACTGCACTGAAAGATAAAAAGTGTTACAAATTATATGATTTATTAGTTTCAATCAAACTATGAAAGCATATTTATTGTCCTATAAAGAGAAAAGGAAAGACCTACCCTGAGATGTGTGTACTCACTGCTAAACAGCAGAGCTATTCATTTCTGTTCTGACCAAGTAATAGACCGAAAATGGGTAGCCAGAACATAAATGGTATCTTACACTGTGAATTCAAAGTAGTAATTTGGACATATCCAATTCTTCGAACAAGACTACAAGCTACAAAATTTTATTTACTCATCTCATTATTAGGGCTATAAACGTTAGAGGTGTCACTATTTTGCATAACTGGGACAGTAAAAAGATTTAATGGGTTGCAATTTAACAGGCAGATGATGAGCAGTTCTAAATACTGTCTCATTTGTACCCAGTATCTAATTAGGACTGTGGTTTGGGTGAGAGTAGGTTTGAATGAGACTCAGTCCAACAAGATCAAGGTGGTGCTTTTGGACTGGGATGGTAACTGGGGAAACGCCAGAAGTTGCTTTTGATTTCTCTGACTGTTGGAACATCAATGTTAAGGTTCACCTCTACCAGCTAGTGTTACATTTTTTAATTTCTATAGCTGGAATACATTAACAAGTAGATACGTGACTTGAGAAACCACCTCTTTCTTCCAGGGACTCTTTGGCAGCTGAGATACTCAGCTGCCAGTTCTGTGACTGAATCAGAGGGAAATACTGCAATTCTTACAGAGAGGCCACACATCTAAAACCAACATCCTACTTTTGTCCAACACATACCCGAACCTTACAAATATAGTCTGTATGTTTTCCCACAACTACAAGAACAGGGTAAGTTAGAAGATGGGGAGGAAATTAATATAATATGAATTTTGAAACAATAACTGCGTATTTATTGCTTATAGAACTAAATCACTAAAACTATACTTTTTTCACAGGCGGAAGAAAAAAAAAACCACAGTTTTTAGTAATTTTCTCATAGAGACTAGATGCTGTGTCTATCAATATCTATCTATTCCCTCCCTGAGGTAATTCTGGCATCAAACACTACTTATTAATCACTTGAATAATCACAAAAAGATCCATTTAAGTAAGAGAAAAGACTAGAAAGACAGTTCACTCTGTTAATATTCATTCAAGAAAGCATGATAATAAATCACCAAAGTGCCATATTCACCTGTTGTAGCTGCTTAGGGAAGATCTCAGCAAATGGCATTTTGATAACTATAAATACAATTGCTGGAACATTCCTTTTTGCTCTAGTTGTGACACCAGCTCACTGTATTGCAATGAGTAAGGTCAGATCAGCTGTTTATCTAAGGGAATACTTACACGATCTAACCGTAGGCATCTAATCTGGGTATCTATTTTGGAGAGTGTCTTCAGAGCATTTAAATTCCTCCACTGAACCCCTTCCATTCACTCCTCCCATTCCCAATCCAATGAGAAGCCTAATGTGATTCTGAACCTTGAGTTAACCATGGTACAGACTATACCCTATTTTTGGAGGCATTCTTCAAAATGAAATCAACTGCTTAATATGTGGGACTGAATCTAGAAAGTTTGACCGTTCCAAAATAGGCTATCAGTTTTAGACTTAAGGCCTTTCCGTAAGAATGCTTCACCATATTACTCTCCCAATTAAATCACACAGCTCTCATCTGAGTATCTCAGCTGCCAAGAAGTCGCTGGAAGAAAGATGCCATCTCTCTAGTAATTAGGTCAATTAATGAAATGTGACTTATTAATATACTTTTAATGAAAGTTTATTTAGCCAAGAATCCCCTCCCCCTAATCAGTTAAGGGAAAGATGACTTTTTCCAAAGTTACTGAAAACTTATCTTTTTTGACCATCTTCAT
Source organism: Struthio camelus (assembly GCF_040807025.1). NCBI lineage: Eukaryota > Metazoa > Chordata > Aves > Struthioniformes > Struthionidae > Struthio > Struthio camelus. The sequence goes on along the minus strand of NC_090955.1, from coordinate 15,564,812 downwards.
ATAATGCCTACCATCCTCTGCATTTTTTTATATGACTCCTTGCATAGTATCTTAAATATTTTGAGATGGTAGAAATGTGCCCACAACAACTGAATATAATTTTAAAAGCGACTGCTGTACCTCACCTAAACCTGATGATGAAGAAACGCTTCCTGTAATGGAAGATGTTTCAATTTGATCTGTCAACAGTCCTTCCATTAAAGGTAAAGATAATTCAGATGAAGGAACAGACGAATCATAGATTCCAGAATCTCGAGGCATATCTGTAAGATTGGAAGCTTTAACAACATGTAACAACGGCTGAAGAACAGAACGGCCGCCTTGAATGTCCTGAGTTTCTATATCTTCTCCAAGGTTTAAGTGCTGAATTATACAATGGGAGTCTGCATTTGCAACCGAAATAACATTTCCATCTGTTTTCAGGTAAAAATCAGCATCCGTCATCTGTTTACTCACTAAGTCATTTAAAACCAAGCCTGAGTCAAATTTTTCCATGACAGGCTCCGAGTAATGTAAAGGAGATGGAGGAAAAGAAATAAATTGTTTCTCAAACCAGTCTGGTTCCTGATCAATGAACTGATGCATATTGCAAATGGCAACATAAAGGGATCGTCCAGATTTGCTTCTGAAATAATTCCTTTTACTAACGTTCACAGGAAACAGCTCTGAATCCTGTAGGCTGAGATCTCTGGAGTGTAAATGGGAATAAAGCTGAGGAAGATTATCCATGAGTTTGTATTTTGTACTTAGATCCAGAATACCAGGGATGTCTCCTTCACAGGAGTAATCAAAGTAGACTGCAATGAACTTGCCGAGGTCATTTGAATTCTGCTTTGCCTGACGAAGCTTCTCTGCAACAGTTGACACAGCAAACAGAAAGAGTTCTCCTCTCCCTGCATCTCTGGTTACCCCTCTGGGTTTCCAGTTCTTTTTTTCAACAAAGTATTTCATTCCCTTGGAACATACAGTGATGATAAATTGGGACTCATTCATTTTTTTAATAAGCCACTCTTTCTGCCCTTCCTTACAAATTTTTAGATCTTCCCATAAATCTAGAGCCACCTGGAAAAGAAAAGAACATAGTGGTTGATATTTATTATTAGATTATATGATTAGATTTAGTTACTAATGAAATCTAAATGAGCTATTAATACTCAGTGAGCCAGCTTGTGCTTATAGGACAATTCAGAACTATTAATAATGAGTCCAACTATAACTTGTCCCTGATGCAAACGTAAGCTATTTTAAAACAGAAATAAGTAATAGTTAAGGTAGCACTGAAGTGGAAAAACTAGAATCAGTCGTATTAACTATCATCAAAATACAGAAGGCCTCACATTTAATCTAAACTTTGCCTGAGGGCTGAATATTGCACTGGGTTTGGGAAGTGTGCGACTGCTAAGATAAAAAGGAAAGCTAGTTACTATATGAACCTGTTTTGCTGCTTATTTATTATTCAAAGAGAAACCTACCTAATTATACCTGTGTCATTTATAAACTTATTGAATCCACAAATAATACTGCAAGGCCAAATAATTGAATGTACACTGTGCAGGTATTTAAAAAATGCTATGGATTTGGTATATGGCATTATTTCTTAGGGAATAAAAAGAGCATAGAAAATGTGGGTAGACTAAGTAAAATACTATTTACCCATCATATATTTAGCTATCTGATCAAATTAGATATCATCAAACTGCAACAAATAATATACAGTGCCTGCCTCATATAGTTTTACTATTGTATAGTATGCTCCTTAACATGCTGAATGTAATGAAAATACATGTTTTTATAATCTTTTGCCCATTAATGAACTCTGGTGCCAAGAATTTTCACGTCTAGATGCAAAGATGATTAGTATTTATAACAACAAGTCCTTTTAGGTAGGATGCAAAAAAGTAGCAGCTCATCTCTGATAAGAAGGCTCTAAAATTTTATCATAAGAGCTGTTTTATTTTATACTTGGCAAATTTTCTGAATATTCTACATGGTCTGAAATGCCTGTGCACACCAAAATGAAAGCCATAGTGCTTTATCTCCTGAAAGAAAGAAAGAATGACTAGTAGAATAAACAAGCAAAACAGAAGCAAAGTTTTAGAACGGACGCAAAGCAAAACCAAAACCACTTCCAAAACCTAGCGTTTTCCTAGAGAACAAAATATTATTTTTTTTCTCTGTTACCTATCTAAGAGCAGAAAACTTTGTCATGTCAGAAGACACAGACCAGCTTAATGCCTAAAACACATGAATTCATGAAAACTGTTACGGCAAAGTCAGGTACAGGAAGAAAATAAATATGCATGGGGAGGAGAAGGTCATTTTACAGCTGCTCATGAGTTGCGCCGATACGGTATAATGCGGGCAATCTTGTTTCTGTGTCCAAGATATTTGTTTCTGTTCTTCAAAATACTATCTGAACGTCTCTCTATGAGAAAGGATTTTTAGTATGTCAAGTTATTATTTTAAGTGTCTTATTAAATACCATTGCTTTTGTCTCTATAAGACAATAGTCCAATTCCATATGCCAAATATAACTTTCTGTTATACATTGAGCTTCGCTTTTTATATTAAACCCCACTAGCTTTAATAACAACATGCATTATTTCCCTGTGTAGATTCTATTAATAATTTATTTATACAATCGATTAAACTTAAACAATGCCTCATGCTATGCGTCCCATGGTACATATGCATAGTGGTAACAGCTCACCTTAACACTACTGCAAAGAGGTCTGGTACTGTAGTGCTAAAGTACTTATCAAGAAAGGGGATTCAAGGAAATTACTTATAAAACACCTTACCTGAACCATTTTAAGCATATGAATAAATTGTCAGCAACCCCAAATATGTGATGTGTTAATTATTTTGCCTAATATGTTTAGCCAGTAGGGGTCAGACTTGTTGTATAATTGAGAAAACAGTTTTGATTCATACATAGAGAATCACAGTGGCAGGAACTGTGAAAATGCAACAAAAATAAGCTAATAATTGTCTTGCCTTTTTACAAGTGAAAAGTGAATTGCCTCCCCCATTTTTACTACATTTGAGAAAGCAGTCAGATTCTGAGCCTAGTCTTTCAGATAGGAATTTTGATGTCTTTCTCATAGCTTTGAATCAAAAAATAAAAAATATGCTGATTTTACAGCATCAAAGGAACAGAGAGGAAGTAAAACATTCAACCATAACAATACAAAATGTCAACAATTAATCCTCATTAGGTAGATTTTGCAGTGCAAACAGAATTTTTGATAGATTCAAGTGTTCATGTCTGGTATCACCACATCAAAGTTACAGTAAAAAAGATATTTTAGGAATGCTGAAATAGATTAGGTAGACTATAACATCTCTTTTTGACTGCAGACTATAAAGACACTAGACCTACTAAACAGAAGAAGCAGTTAGTATTAAATAAGCTAAACATGACCAAATGAGAGTCCTAGAATCAATGCAGTACACATCTGTCCGTTATGCAAGCTATGGTTTGTTACTTTCCCTAAGCGCAAAAAATTTATGTAGGCAATACGTAGGAGGATAGTGAAAACTATATGCTGTGGAAAGGTGCGATTGACATATTCTATTTTCAAACACACATTATCACGAGTTTTTGGGGATACTGTTTTAATTAAGGCAACTCTACTTGTTTAGAGAAGAAACGTTGAGTTTACCTCACAGCCACAAAAGTCCTGAAGAAAATAAGCAAAGCATTGGATAACGTTAATGTGTTTCTGGCAATCTTTACTGGAATAGCAGATGAACACTTTTGGCCGGGGACGAAGTCTTTCCACGTGGAGCACTGCAGCATATGCTGAAGATTCTGAGCTCTCCTCATCTAGATGAGAATATATATTTTCTAAATTGGAAGAAAGAGAGTTCACACCATAAAAGATCAGATTTTTAAACCTTTTTCGGCTCATTACTCATACAGTAAAGATTTTATCCAAAAGATATACTTCTGAGTGTGGGACGGAAAAGGAATAATTTGCACATCCTCTATTTCCTAGCTTCTGAGCTGCGACACATGTGGAACACACTTGGAAAGTGAGATGTGCAGATATTACTGTACAACTCAGAAAACTCTCAAGAACGGTTTGTTTTGTAAATAGAATGAGGTTGTTCCACCTCTGTCCAGCTTCAACAATCATCCTCTTTCTGTTCAAAAACTATCAGCCTCAAAGATATATTGTTATCAAGTTTCCTGCATAACAAAGAGAGAATCTCTTTTTTAAAACAGTGACACAAGCAAAGTAAGAATACTAACTTGCAGAAACACACACACCTTCAGAACATCATGTAGTAATTCTCTGGTGTACATGTACATTTTTCAACATAAATTTGACATTAATTTGAAATGAGATAGTATCAATTTAAATCAAAACAGCTATTTGCATTTCTTCCTTTGTATGGATGCTTTTATGCCAGAAAGTAAGCGCCTTATGCCAAAATAATTCTTAATCTAGTTCTACAGTTGATTAAACTAATTTGGAATAAAGCGTGAGTATCAAAACAAAAGCATCCATCTAGAGATTTATTTTAGAACGATTCATCATGAATAACTGTTCTGGAACAATTCTCTCTGTAGACAAATCCTCAGTGGTTGTCTGTTTTTTGTTGGAACTGTGCTAGCTGTGAGCTAGGGGATAGCCACAGAAGACCAGAAGGTAAAAGGATTTAACCCAGATGGCATACAGCACTTGCAGTATGCCTCATTTCCAAAATTCAGATGGAGAATACAGACATCTGAGGTTTGGGGAATGTAATCTCTTTTTCCACATTCATGAAACCGCACAATTCCCAAGATACTACCAAAAAAAAAAAATGCCAATTGATTTTTAACATCTCAATGTAACAAGTGTGGCTTGCCAGCTCCTGGACACAGAGGAGAGAGAAGTCAGCAGAGAGAGATGGAATCTAATTTAGAGAAACATCTGCAAGCAAGTCTTAGGAAGAATAAATTTAGGGAGAAGGCTTAGCATAAAGTTTAAAGGCAACTTCCAGGAAAACGAGCAAGTCTGGAAAAATAGATAGAGGTAACATTCCAGACAGTGCTGTGGACTATATTGGTATCACATATATGGTTTTAGTTTCTGGTTTGAAATAAATATGAACTAAACATTTCTGCATGAAATAAGGGAATGTTGAAAATATATCAACTTACAGATCTGTTTGTATTCTATGTGGTCATGCAGTACTGTCACAAATTGATATTTTTAAAAAGAAACCCCATACCAAAAATATTTCCCAACAACTCTTCTGTTCTGTCCTCTGACTGGGCGGTGAAGTCTTGATTTGTGATATAATACTGTCTATGGCAAGAAATTACCATCAGCACAGGATTAAGAGTTTGCTACAAGTTTACAAAGTTTGCTACAAGAGTTTGCAAAGTTTTGACACATGAAAAAGCTGTGGGAAGGGAAGAAAGGTGAAAAAGAAAGCTCTTCAGATAAAGGTATTTCTGGAGCAAACCTACTGAGACATTATCGGGTGCAAAAGTGCTCCTTTAAGTGGAGCTCTATATTGACTCTACCTTGCTGTTTCTTGCGGCACATCACTGTGAAAAGCGTTGCAAATGCTGAAATGACGACTAAGGGGACTGTAATGGCAATAGCTCTTATTGGTCCAGCCCACGGAGAGTGTACTTTGAAAAATAAAGCAGAATTAGCCTTATGTAAATAAGCTGTATTATCATTATTTAATCATATCTTCACACTGGGAATGGAAAACTGCTGCAGCAAACTATTCTCCATTAACTTTCAAATATACAGTAGAGGCAAACGTCATGTTCTGCTTCACTTTAAATAAATTTTATGTTGTTTGCCCTCATCACCACAGCATTAGAGCGACTAGCATAAGTACGAAGGGCTATATTCCAACTTATATTTCCCTCCAAGACAAGAACTTCATGTGAAGAGTCATTTTGATGAGATATGCAATAGTCATTTGGTCCTGATGGCTTTTTGTTCTAGGGTATTGGACTAGCCACTTAGAAAGCACTGTCTTCTGCACAGACTAGGTTTATCAATATGTATTAGAATCAATCCATCTTGTCTACTGCCTTCATCTGTGGCTATGTTTCTACAGTTACCTTTTGAAATCCTTATTTAGGTTCTCCATAACTAGTCTGATACAGAGAGATGCTGAGCATTCCCTCAACAGGTTTTCCTGACTGCTTACTTTCATTTCCATGCTGAAGTTTGCAGTCAGGTTAGGCTTAGGCTGCTCTCACAGTTTTATTACATTATTTCCATACAACCACATGCATCATTTGCAAGCAATTAAGATACAGACTATGACCATGTATACAGTAGAAATGACTTTTCCACAAAGATTTCCAATTGTATATTGATCTAAACTGCACTAAATAAAAACGTATACATATGTGCATGCATGAGTGTGCATCAGTACTCTTTTTTCATTAAGTCAAAAGATCACAGTAGAACTGCATTTAAAAGTAGAGCTAAGCCTCAATAGTCTTGGATTGTAGCAAACGGCCATGCGTCAAATCAACATTTATTTCCAATATAATTAAAATTGAATCTAAATAAATACTGCACAGCGTTAAAAAAAAAAAAAATCATACCTGGTTTTAGTGCATAATGCATTGTTTTCCTTGTTGTGTTAGTGTCATCCACCAGCTTTGAAAAGTAAAAGTTGAATTTTATTTTGTGGGAATTTTATTTAATTTGTGAAAAAAAAAATTTCTGCATAAGTAAAAAATTATAACAGCATTCAGTACCAAATGTGAAGAAACTTATCATTCAAAAAGTTACAATTAAAGAGCACCCAAAACTAGTAAGTAATGAAGGCATTTTTTTCTTGTTGCTACATAATTTATTTTTAATTGCCTTATTATATTGTGATTCTTAACTTTCGGCATTCACATATCATCAACATCAAAAGAAATAAACAGCTTTTAATTCCAATTAAGAATCAAAGTCTAAGAGTAATCCAGGCCCACAATTTTACTTGAAGGCCCAGGTGAAGGTGCTGTATGCTTAGGGAAGCAAAGCTATGGAAAGGTAAAGAACGATCTAAAATGTTTATTTGCCCAATTTACTTCAGTAGTGATGCCTGAAGTCCAATTTTATCACAGATTTTGGCTTGAAGAATGTTAATTTCAATGAATTCCTCATTAACATACTTATCTAGCTACTGTATAAATTATTATTTGTAAATATTACCTCAATTATATAATCCCCTGGAGATACATTCTGAAGAACGCAACTTGTAGTGTCTGTGTTCTGCTCCTATATAAAAGAAAGAGAATATTGTGCAAGCAATTCACATACTTTTAAAACCTAATAGAAGATACAGTCACTTTGTTACTGAGTTAGAAATGTACACTGCCCTGCTGTACCAAGACACCTTACACCAGCAAAACTAAGTCTCTCTATTCAAATATCCAAGGACTACAGTCCTCTGTCTGCAGAACTCAAATATTTATGACTGATTATTCAAAAGACTCTTAAAACTTTGGTCTAATACATAAACTCTACACTATGCCCTGAAGCTTCCTAGCTTTCAGAGACTCAGGATCAAAGGTTGACCACTGATAACAAACTAGCCATCAAGTCACAGGAAATAACAACAAAGCTGTGGGAAACAATAGAGCAAATCACAGCTCCCATAAGAAGACATGAGCACACAGCCATGCAGAATCACTGTAACATTTTTCTGAATTCATGTACTGATTTATTTTTATTCTTCAGACTGAAGACACAGTAGCACAAAAAGATTTTAATTAATGGTCTCAAATTTGAATGCATCCTTAGTTAACAAACTTTAAACATGGAGAAGGCCAATTCCTCTCATTTCATATTGGTTTTCTGAGTGACATCAGTGGGAGCTCAATGCAAATTCCAGCATTTTAGTTCTGCACACATTTCTACAACTCATGTATTTTTATAAGGGTATAAGACAATGATGAATGGATCCCAAAGTCTGACAGTTTAGAATTCTTCCACAGCGCCCATTGTCTATGATAAAAAACAGACTTAAGTCCAGAGAAACCACTTAGTAACTTCGACACTCAACACAGACAGCCTAACTCACTTTTTAAATGAGCTGTCTTGTGATATCATCTTAGTTGGTAAGTTGTAAAGTGGTGAAATTAGGGCAAAGATGCAAGCACAAAATAAGAAAGAATATTTATTGCAAACATTAAAAAAAACTAAAGTACTAATTAGCTGTAGGGTCTTCAAGAGGGAGAACAGTGTTCTCCCATTTGCTTGTAGTATCCAGCAACGATGGAAACCTCAAACCTGGTTTTGGCTGGTGAGTCCTATCACAACACAAATATTACTTACCTAAATAATAACAAAATAGTTTAAAGTTTTAAAATTGATAGAATTCTAAATTATATTAACTTTTTAAATGTTCTAAGGTTTTACAGCAACTTTATGTTAATGATTTTTGTGCTTTTAAGAGTTGCAAAACTTAGTGATGTACCTGTTTGCAGGTCTTCTGCTTAAACGGTCCTTCATGCTTAAGTTTGTAGTGAAGAAAGTAATATCTAAACCCAAAGTTGTGCGGTGCATGATCAAAAGACACTTGCATGTTAAAGCCTTGCTGGGTCACATTCAGATTCCTTGGCTTCCAGTCTGTCAGAGGAGATACTCACAAATTGACAAATGACTCTTTCAAGAACAATAACTTTTTTGTAAGATAAATACATGGGAAGTATGACATTTTACTTACAAGGTTTGCAGACGAGGTTTTCTGGCTGTAGCAACAATTCACATGCTACAAGCACACACAAAAATTATTAATGATACAGTACTCAAATGCTATGCTACATAAAGAGGAAAGGAAAGGGGACAAACAGTACTCAAATGCTATGCTACATAAAGAGGAAAGGAAAGGGGACAAACAGTACTCAAATGCTATGCTACATAAAGAGGAAAGGAAAGGGGACAAAAAAAGGAAGCTACTTCATCATTTTTAAGATAATTCTCATTTCTTTTCCAGCCTCTAATATGCATGGAGTAAATATATTTAGCAAATTCAGTTTCCTTGTTATAGTTCAAGTCCCTTCTCATCTTTATATGAGAAATACAAGGTCATTTATATGAAAACAGCATGCCTTAGTGACACAAAAAAGACTGCACCAGGCACAGCTCAGCAGGGGAGAAAGAAGTCAAAACTGGTCTTTGTTAACAAATACATCTACTCAAAGTAAGTACGTATTACTGGGACAAATGTTATTTTTTGTCAGCATCAACAAATAAGCTTGAAAACATTTTCAGAAAAGTTTATAGAGCAACAAAATCCAAGCAGAACAAATGCCAACTTTTTACCTAAAGGTACGCCTATGGTTAGATTTTCATCATACTGTTTAAGCGCCTACACACAGGACCCTATTCAAGCTCCTTTTCTTTTTCTTTTCCCTTCCATTCTTCCTCTCTCTCTCTCTCTCATTAGAGTTGCTAATTGCTCAGTAATTGAGAAATTCAACTTGATATGTTGCTATCTATTTCTGTATGTACTCATCTATCTCTAGATATCCATTTTTGAAACCATGATCTCAAAAACAAAAGCAATCTGAGCTTATTCACAAGGTGAACCATTTTTATGGGTTGAACCTTCCTGAGAAACATGGGAGTAGGCCTGCTGTAGGAAGACCTGAGCTAGTCTCAGGCCTGACCTGAGACCTTTCTTCTGGTTGTTGGATGATATGGATCATACACCACAGATTAACCTGTGGCATCCAAATTCATTCCACTTAACACTCAGACTGGATATGAATCTTACTTTAAAGATGATGGCCATGACTATCTTAACCAAGACTCTCATTCCATTTAAAGTCGTACCATATTGTATGCAGTACTTACGTCGAGTTCGGAAGAAAAATGGGTGATAATTACTTTCGTTTTTAATGGAAGGAAAAGGAACAATCTTTACAAAATAATCCGTTTCAAACTTCAGATTTATGAAAGGCTGAGATTCCATTCCCTACAAAAAGATAAGATTGCAATATATTTTTTAACCAATTACTGTGATTTAGAGTACGTTCTTTCAAAACAAACCCACCATTCTTGCAGACATGAGCAGAAACTAATACATTAAGAACCCTTGGCCTATCCCTCCACTCTATGTTGACATGAGGAAGCATCACACAGAGGTGGGATATGGTCTACTGCAGAGGTACACCTGAGCTGCACTGTTGCCCAAAATGATTTCACGACAGGTTCCAGACTCCAGAAAGCTTCTGTAGAGGGGGACAGATTTATCCCCATATTAACAACTGCCATTATTTTAAAGAATGATACTATTAGGAAGCAATCTGCTCTCCAGTAAACAGTACATTAAATATATATCTAAGAAAAACAAATAGAGAGAGAGAGAGAGAGAGAGAGAGAGAGAGAGAGAGAGGACTATATATAAAAGAATATATAGTGTAAAGACAACGTATGTAAAGATAACATATGTAATACTATATACATATTATAAAATATACTACGTATATATTTACTATATATTCACACATATTTTTAAACAAAGCATATAAACAATTTCAAGACTGCTTGCACAATCAAGCAACAGTGAAGCATTTCTTGAAACAAAGCACTTACTGTTTTTTTAAAACTGGAGCTGAGTTGCTTTGGATCCTTTAAAACCATCTGCTGACATTGTCTTCCCTCTGATTTTAATTCCTCAAGTATTACTCGAAATCCTTTTAGGTATTCAATCCCTGCAAACAGCAGGACATTAAATAGAGGACTAATATTTCAAAATGCATACTATGATATTTTATATAACTTGAATATACTTCATTTGTCTTTAAAAATAATCCCTACCATTCATATGGAATGTTTTTTTAAGAGTTGCAGGTTGTATGTCAGTTCTTCCCACATTTGCTACCTTATCTACTTAGAATTCAGTCTTTGGCAAAGGCTGTAATTACTACATATTTGTGCAATACTTAGAGCAGAGGGGCCCACACCTCAGCTGGGCCTTCCGAATTATCACTGCAATAGAAATAATCATTACTTCCATCAGCAACCTCAGTAACATGTTACCAGTAACCTCATATTCCCATTATTAGCAATATAATATGACATTTTGCTAGCGTATTATAGAAATACTCTTTTATAACACATTTATATCATTTACAAGGCTACTGGATTAAAGTGATAGCAGTTGTTATGCCTTCTTTAGGTCTAGTATAGAACAGGATCTAGTACAGGGAAACAGAAAAACTGACTTAAATGGAATGGAATTTATTCCGGTGAGTGAACACTTCCAGTTATTTATATGTGAGGCCAGAACTACACCCATTTTGTTCAAGTTACTCTAACACAACAGACTCTCAGCATGGTTTCTTTACATTTCTTAGCAATGAGAACATCATAGCATAACTTCATTACCTCATTACACTGTGTCATACTGATGCAAATGTCACAGGACAACGTTAGGGTGTTAGGCTGTTGTAGTTTCGTGCCTCAGGTACCAAAGTTGCTGCCCAGCTCCTCAACCGTTTAACCATAACTTTTCAATAGCATTACATATGCCAGAATACATATTTAGCAAGGACACAACCACAGTCTTTGTAAGCTAAATACTACATAAATCAAAATGAATTAACTAACTCTATAGTATGCTTGTCAAATTAAGAAAGTCTTAAATCTTCCATGAACCTCTTTTGTTTCACTAGGGATTTTTTGTTATTGTTTTTTAATGTTTTATAATCTTATATTAGAGAGAGACCACGAGTTGCCCGATGTGTTAATATTCCATGGAGCAGAAGCTCTGTTTGCACTAATGTGAAGACCATGAACGAGAACATGTCCAGTTCCTCTGTTACCCCAGATACTTCAACAGCAGTTCTGTCCCGACTCTTTCCGAAGGATTAACCTCTGATCATTACAAGAAGAAATACCGAGCTTTGTTTCCCCCAGAGATGTGATTTATGTAGTCTGCAGCTGTAGATCACCAAATTCAGCAACTCTGTGCAGTTGAAAGCATTAAGGGCAAGTTCCACACATGCTCTTAAAATCCAGTAATTTATCATTATTTTCTATTATTGAACAAAATTATGAAAACTTGATTTAATACAGGGAGGTCACAAAGAAACTGACAATTTTTCTTGTCTAAAATGTTTGATTTAATAAATGCAGCTATATGCTAAAACGTAAATCAAGTTCAATAAACAAATATTTTCATTATTAGTCAAATCTCATCATTTATGATCCATTCCTACCACTACGATGAGAACTTTTAGCTCTTTTATTAAACTGGAAGAACTCATTTTAAAACTTTTTGAGGGAGTATGAGCCATAAAATTCCAAGTTAAGACTCTGCTGTGTGAGAAAAGAACTTGAAGCAAACAATTTTCTGTTTTAATTTTCAAAATTGTACTCAACTCAGCTTTACTTTGAGCTCAATTCAAATTATAACGATTTAATTGATATTGAAAAGCACCTTTGCATTTCAAATCTTTTAATGAAGCATTAAAACACTCGAGAAGGAAAACTCTGGCCTTTCATTTGCTAAACCAGTTACTAGAGAAAATAAGCTTATATAAAATTACTTCGTTCAGGACCTTCACTTGTATGCAAGAAAGGACGGACCAGCTGGGAGTTGGTACAGAGACAGCGCCCTCCAGCGGGCAACAAGGTACTCCCAAGTGTCCCTTCTTTTAAGTGATCGAAACATATTCTTAGTGAACAGACCTCGCACAGACCCTGCTCTAAGATTCTGTATAGCCATGACTGCATAGTGTTTTCCACTAAAAAAAACACTTGGATAATCTGCATCCTAAAGAACCTTTATGGGTGTTTCAGCAACTAACCTCGATCAATGCCACTAAAACGCACCAATGCCTTGTGGCAGAAAACAAAACACTGTACTGTACTGAAGAGGGGAAGATCAACAAACTGAAATAGTGACAAGTAGTATGTGCTCCAGAGAGTACCTCAGTTTCCAGACTATATCAAATGACATATTAAAAGAAGCAGCTTTGCAAAGCTGTTCAGAATTGCTTTCCTTTTAAGCAGTTTTGCTTCAATGCTTTCCTAGAATAATTCAATTATTTTAATTAATCCTGGTTAGCATAAAGTTGGTGACGATGAATTAGTCCTTTCCTTCTACTACTTACCAATGGTATTTGCTGTCCAAAGTATCGTCACTGCAACCTGTTCATAACATGAATACTGACTGATTGTTATATTCTGCACATCTCCAATCACGTGCTTTCCCACCGAATTCAGATACGGAGTACAATCTAAAAATATGGAGAAAGAAACACTTGAAGCAAAACATTAGCTGACGTTCCTGTACCCTGCAAGAGCAAATAATTCACAATTTGCCAGTAGGGCCTAATCCAGAAGATCTGCTCAAGCAACTAGCTTCCAATATGTCCCACATCTTTCCATATGGATAAAGTAAGAATTAGGTTAATTTCCCAACACCTCTTCGAGACTGAGCAACATAAAAAGTACATACACTATTTATTCTATAAAAACAAGTACTGCGCAGTAAGCCTAATTGAAGTTTTTGTCCTAGGACAACGAAAAACAGTTCAAAACTTCCACAAAACATTGACCACAATCAGTTTGACCAATTGCAATAACCCAGTTTCACAGACTCCAAAGCAGATTGCCAAATTATAATACCACTGTAGCTTGTACCCCAACATAAATAAAAATGACAGACGTGTTGGGACTCCCAGCAACAATTTTTCTCACCAATTACTCCAGAGAATATAAGGACTGCCGTTTATTTTGTGCACATACAGTGCTTAGAGCAGGAGAATGCTGGTCAGTGATCAGGCACATATGTGCCCGAGGAGCACTGTGAAGCCTTTAGAACTGATGCCCAGCTTTTTTAACTAGAGATATAAAAATACTGTTTGAGCTGGGCCACAAAGAACTTACTCCCTAAATCTGACTCATCTCTATTAGTCATTCGGTGACCAAATCCCCATAGATCATTCTCCTTCCGGTGAATCCAGTCAGAACTGCTTTTGTCTTCTTATCCTACATTAGGCCTCATAAAATTCAGTGTATTTCCTAAAGTCACAGCTCTGTGGAAAATCTCATAACTAATTAAAACAATAAAATTCAAGAAAAACATCCTTGACCTCTTTGTTCAACTTGACCATGTCATTACGCATTCAAAACTTGAAAACAAATAACCACAAATTTTATTACTTTTAAAGCCTTGTTATTGTTAGGTTGATGTTTTGTGGCAGGAAGAGGAGTAGTGGCAAGGGAATTCAATAATCCTGGAGCATAGCATACATGTAGATGTGTACACATGAACAAACATTCAGCTTCTGAACTAGCAGTCAACAAAATCTAGAAACAGTTGACCAATAGACTATACATTATAACATCTGACTGATGATTAATTCAAAAAATCTTATACTGATAGATTTGCCTATACAGAGTTTGTAAAGTGAATCACGAAAATCAAGTATTAGTATAAAGCAACACAGGAAACTAGAATTTAATTCAGAGGTGTGATCTTAAAAGCAAGGAAAGAAAAATTAATAACTGAGAAGAAATGTTAGAAAATGGCTTTTTACTATGAATAAAATGGTAAGGGGTCTTCTATGCATCTGTCACACGGTTAAGAATAGAACAGTTTGTACTGTACATTGCCTTTCACGAGAGCTGGGCAGTTGGTAGTGGCTCTACTGTTTGTAGAATCCTGTTGCTGCAAGTGAACTGAATGACAGCATGAACTTCCTCTTAGGAGGATAGAGTATCTCTTTCAGTGGAAAGTTTGAATAACAGCTTTTTGCTAGGTCTGGATCTAATTAATAACAAGCCCAAGATTTTGGATCCTGGTTACTGAAATTTTATGGTCAAATGACAATTTGCCAAAATGCAATATAGTACAAATGTCTGAGGTTTGACTGTGAGTCATTGATTTACATTTTTAAAGAAGAACAGATTTTGGAAGAAAACAGCAGGGAAAATTTACACACTTTTCAGGAAACCACTTCTTTTAGTTGACTACAAATGAAACGCTAAAATGCACCAACATTTGCTTCTCACCGGAATAAATAACCTAACCATATAATTTAACATAAAACTGTTTGCAAGAGTTGCTCTGTGACAAAATAAAAGCCTTTAATTCACAGCCAGTAAGCTGCATTATCTTTTGTGCTGGCTTCTTCACTATCAGTATATATTTCCATGATATATAAACTCTTTAGCCTTAATATCAGGGACCTCTTTCCCTAGCACTGCAGAACTCAAATAACTCTTGTCCAGGAAGCGTGCAGTGCCAGCAGAGTTTTGAATTAACACTTGTCACTGGTTAATCCCAGTTCCTGGTGCTAGAATTAATGGAAAAATAAGACCGATACTCGGATGTCAACAGTCTCTGTTGTGCTAACTAAACCTCACTGATATTATTTCCTGTCTTTTTTAATGCAGCTAACAAATCATAACTCTGCTGCAGTGCCACTTATCCCTTGTATAATCCGATATTACTCAAATTTTGTTCATTTTCTTTAAGCTTTAATATCAGGTTAGATAAAAAAATTAGAATTCACAATGAATGATTCCAAATTCAGAAGTTAACATAAAAACAGAGAAACACAAGGATGATCAGAATGAAACAAAAGCACGATTGTCAGGTTTCCTGATGCATGCCCTCCATGACGAATTTTTACCCACACTCAGCATCTGAGCTAACTTCTTTGGGTAGGCAAAGAAACAATTGTGACTTGCACTGACACTAATACAAACATTACTTCTATAAATTAGGACTGTCTCTTGACTGCGCATTGAGCTGATATTGATGCTGCCCACTAACTGACCCAATAAAGGTAAACTCCCGATGTAGTCATAGTCATACTTGACTTGACTGAAATCAAAATAATAATAATAAACAGGATACAACCATTTAGCAAATGTTTGAAGAGGTTTAAGAAATTATTGCTGCAACCTACTTACTACTGTTATCATACTGGAAATTACCTTCCTCTCAGCTAAGTTGCAACAGACCACATAAGCCACATCTGCTACAAAAATCCCTTGTCTTCACAGAAAATAGACTGCAGTTGTCTGCTGACCTGGTCATTTTGCACTGAAGCCCATGAGAAAGCAAAAAGGGTAATAACTTCCTACAGGGAAGTTTCCAGCAGAAATACCTCTAAATACTCGAATACCTCTGAATACTTCCACTAGCTGCAGAGACACTACACATCTTCAGACATTCAATATTAATCATTATAGAGATGCAGATTTTTAATTTATTCCCTGTACGCAAACTACATGAACTTCCTACTTTCAGGAACACTCTTTACTCCATTTTGCCCCAGAACTAGAATTCAGGGAAAGGATGTATAAAGCTCGAAACAATGCTTTCCTATAAACTTGTGTGTAGTGAATCTTTCAATGACTACATTCTTCTATAAAATAAAATCTTTCCCTATAATTCTCCAACCAAATACTGGGCAGTTGATGTAAATTAATCTGAAAATGAAACTACTACAAATGATGAGACCCTATTATTCTAATAAGTGAAATATAGGAAGGAAAAGCTTTACCGGAGTCAGTGGAAACAAAAATAGATTTTAAATGCATTTCAAAACTAAACTTCTTATGCTATTCTAGAACCATTTTAAAGATATGTTGCTGTATATCAACAATTGTGACAAATGCCTTATTTTAGTGAACACGTTCAACTTACTGTCATATTTAAAGGTGATATTGAGTAGTCCATTGTTCTTGGTGACTGGTGACAGGCCCTGCAGAGAAATACCAGGAGAATAACTTGAATAAAACAGGCTATCTTGAATCTATGTTGACTTTTATTTTGTAAATGGGTTTCTGGAGGTTGATGGGACTTCTGATTTTTCTTCCTCTATCTGGGCACACCATCAGTCAGTCTGAACACGGCCCACGACAGAGCAGAAAGCGCACACCTGCATGCACTCACCTGCTGTTGACTTTCCG
This sequence comes from Struthio camelus, assembly GCF_040807025.1. Taxonomy (NCBI): domain Eukaryota; kingdom Metazoa; phylum Chordata; class Aves; order Struthioniformes; family Struthionidae; genus Struthio; species Struthio camelus. Next base: position 15,547,902 of record NC_090955.1, on the reverse strand, counting down.
AATGCAATACACACACAAGCAAAAATAAAGAGAAACAAAAGTCTGCATATAATATTTGCATGAAGTGAAACTGTCACCTAAGCAGTATGACTTGCTCAGGTGATGCCGAGCACAGAACCTATTTTTGAAAGAAAGTTACATGACGTTCTCAGCTTCTACCATCTAGGCTAACGGTGCCTGTACAAAAATATTCCTTTGGTCAAGGTTGAAAGACAAGTCAAATTTGCTCCTACAAGGCAAATACACTGCAAGTCAACGTCACTTGTAACTAGGCTCAAAACCACTGAACTGAAAGCTGCCAAATAAGCACAGAGAAGAGAGAATGCCAGTCTGTTTCGAAGCTGATCCTGACTGCTCAGTCGTCTTGACAGAGAGTATCAGAAATTCAAACAAAAAGAAGAAATGACACTACTAAGCACTGTGGCCAAAGCACCTTTCCTCTGTTTTCTTGGTCATTTGGGGGACAAAGATTAAAGGTGGAAAGAAAATAGTAAAAGAACTGAATAGAGAGCGCTCCTCAGCTCTTCGGGATTCCTCACGTGTTAATTAGCTCAGAACAGGTGCCTGAAGGACTCCAGTCGACTCTTCCTCCATCGGCAAACCAACCCACCGAATTTTCAGCGCACTTAGAACTCATTTACAAACACATCATCCTTTTTTCCTACGTCTAATTTCATCCAGTGCTCACAAATGCTACATAGAGGTCAAAGTTTAACCTAAGCAGAAGTACGATAAGCCAGGAAACAAAACCTATGGTCTGGCTCATCAGTGTGCTCTCTCAGGGAGGAACTGAAATACATTTGTGGGCTGCTGAGGCTGGTGTCACTTCAGTACCTGCACTAAAGAACTTTGGACTTCAGTTATTTTTCAGAAAGCATTAAACTCACTTTTAAACTACAATACAGTATATATACACACTAATATTTTACTAGACAAAGTTGAAAACACTGATTCTCATGGCAGTAAAAACATTCCCTAAACAGTAAATAACATCACATTTACCATTATCTTTTAAAAATACTAGCCATCTACATGAAATGGTATCTTTTTTTTAATCACTACACTGCAAAGAACAGAAGTTAGCAGTACACCAAAGGACCATAACAGTGATTAGACGCTGTCAAGAACATGTATAAACACGCAGCGCGTCTCACCAAATTGTAACAGTCAGACACAGGTGCCGCTTAAAGAAAAACAAGGTGTGAGTGAAGTTATCTCTAAAAGAGCGGTAAATTATTACATAAGGGATGAAAGCAAGGCAAATCTTGATAGTGTTCTTAAGGGCGAAATCTGTAATCTCATTTCCTTCTTCGGTAGCTTTTCATTCAGTTAGATTTGATTTAGTTTGGCTTTAAACAAGCTAGGTTTTACCAAAAGGCTTCCTGAAACAGGAAGGCTGCAATGTTTTTTCAGTCTTAACTTATCTGTTAATATCTGTTCTATGCTGACTCATTTTCTGTTTCTCTTAAGCTATCTAAAACCTCAGTTAACTTACTACTACAGTAAAACAAAGTCATATTATGTGTTTGATAAAATACATTAAAAATGTTCACAAAATAAGCCTACTGTCTTTTTATATTCATAAGTGAAGAGCAAAGGCAGATAAGCCGTTACGTCAATCGTTACTTGTCTTCCTTTTACAACCTAGAAATTAAGTTTTGGGAAAGTGAGACATCAAATTTCACCCAACCCCACTGAAAAATTAACACAAGTATTTTCATTCATTCAAGTGGAATTAAGACTTTTGGATCTTTTACATCCTAGATTTAAAAAAATTATATGTGTATGTATATGTATGTATAATTTATATGTATATTGTTTCTGTGTGTGTGTGCGTGTATGTATACATACATACATATATATATATATATAAATGTGTTTGTGCATGTGTATATATATAAACACACGCACACACGTACAGCAACACTTTCCATTGCTCCTTTTTAATTTCTTTTACTACATTTCTACTGGCGTTTTGCTGATGTCACAAAATATACTAGTAGAAGTATAAATCAATATACTGCAATCATTCATTAATAATATCGATGCAAAAAGCAAATATAAACACAAGTTAAACTCTGCTGAAACTACACAGCACATCAGACTAACTGGTTGAAAAAATTTGCTCCCAAGCATTTAAAAGGTACAAAAAGGCTACAGTAATCTGAGAGAGAAGTAGTGTCACCTTAAAACATTGAACAAAATATTAATCATATGAGTTAAAAGTTAAAGCATGTAAATTAATCAGACTATCTGATCACATTAAACTTAGGTACTAATCCTGCAAGTACTTACTCCTGTGAACTTAATAAGATACTTTTCCAGGAAACATTCCCTTGTATTTAAGCCATAAAGTACTTGTGCTATTTAATTAGCTTATAGCTAAGACAATTTGTTTAGAGCATCCTACTTTAAAACTACAAATACTAATGCTTAATGCTATGGCCCCAGGGTTCTACATTCTCAGTTAATTAACTGCTAACATTTGTTGAGTTTACACGCAGCTTTAAAATTATTCTGAACTTTGCTAGAAAGCAAGTCTCCATTGCCTGGAGCTTTGCCTGTTAAAACCCTTTCGCCCACATACTTCCACACACAGTTACTGAGAAGTAACATATAGACAAGAAAATAGCCCAAACTCTTTTTTTTTAAGAACAACTACAGCCCACAGATCTTTAAACAGATAATTAAAGTTGAAAGATGCACACAGGTTAAATTATAAACAATGTCATTCGTTAAAAAGCAGTTGGTTTCTTTTTTTCTTCTCCATAACAAGACTAAGGTCTCCCAGAACTCTGCAGATGCTGAAGATCCAAACCAAGCACCTTACATTGGGCAAAAGCAAGCCAAAAAGGCTTTTCCATCACAGATCACATATCTCTAACCACAGAGGTCAATTGTTGGGTACGTTCCTCCATCCACATCAACAGCCCGATAGTAAAGGTTACGCTCCTAAGAGATCTTAAATCAGCATAATTACGAACAAGACTAATACACATCATCTCCTGCAGAATAAGTGACTGCAGCTCATTGACATGATCAAGGCACATGCAGGCATTTCACTTTATGTAAATACCCAGTAAGCACCCACCTTTCAGATTGAAAAGGTAGGATTATCAGTGAGAGGCAGAGACTCTATTATGTAAAAATCAACCTGTATTTTTGTTTATGTTTTTTCCAGTACCTACCCTATACAAATGGTAACAACTTATTAATGAAGCGCATTTATGACAATTGTTCCTAGCTGGTATCAGGCCGGGAAGGAAGGAAGGCAGGATTCCATTTTCAGAAATAAAGCTTAAAAGGAATTTTAACCTCAGGACCTAATGTTGCTTCCAAGCTTGCCATCAGAACAGGCTATAAGTGAGTTAATACAACAGAAAGAACCATAAATTCTGGTCAATTTCTATTGTTGAACTTCTGCCTGTTCCTTTTAATCCGAAGTGTACAGTGCTTCATATTCCCACTCAAGCTGAAAGCAACATCCATTTCTTATATTTGACACTCCCTGCCAGGATCAGAGATGACACTGGTGATTTCAGAATTGCCCCCTGAATTACTGTTTTTGCAAATAGTATTAAATACACCTCAGTGTCCATCTTTTGTTGAGTAAAGACTCTATGATTTAATAAAGGCCATTTATGAATGTGAATAGCCCCTGTCAGGCAGCCACTTTCACATCAGTACTAGGAAACAGAGATATATGCTAGCACTAATTACAGAGATCTGGTAATGGAGGTAGGAAATCACTAACCCTCAAGCATAGCCTTGTGCACCAGACCAAAACAGCAATCATGATTCATCTTTCATGTGTTATTAATCAACACACATATGGTCCTAATTTCATGCTCCCATGAGGCAAACTGAAGGGACAAATTTTTTTTGACCTCAAACATCAAGACGAATAATCAATGTTTATCATACTCATTGTTCAGTAAACTAAAGGCTTTCTATGTGACATCTGCTCTTTTAATTGAAAGCTTCCTTGATGCCTTCAACCAAGTTAAAATATTTTCTATTTCTGAAGTCATCAATGGAAAAATGAATCATTTATACTACTTACATGCCTACCTTTTGGACTGCTTCCAACAGAATACATAATGTAGGGTATACAACCTGTGTCTAGTGCATTGACTGCAGATCTAAACCCTGGATGGATGGGTTTGTACTATTATTGTTATACCCTTGGTGTAGCTGACAATGCCAACTATAAGTTTTGTTGATGTTTGCCAATATATTTCTGTTCCTGCACTGCATGCACATATTATGGGGATAAAATTTAAAAAAACATCTCGGACTGTGGAGAAGTAAGTTGTGTTGTTAAAAGTCAATTCAAGGAGCAATAGGCTTCTCAGTGCCTATTTCATATTCGAAATACAAAATTTTCATTTTAACTTCTTTTAATAAGTTGATATCTTTTGTGTTCCTTCTTGTAAATTACTATGTTGTTTGCATAAAAAATAGAAGATTTGGTTTGGTTCTTTGTTGTTAGTTATTTATTGTTTCACTGCCTCATCTTTAGAGCCTCTGTATATAAGTTCAGCTGCAGAGGAGTCAACTAAATGTATCCCTGTAGCCTCTGAAAGTTGAATTTGGCCTGGGATATGAAAGGTAAAGCATTTTTTTACTTCATTGGGAACTCCATTGTGAGGGAGAGAAGCTTGTTCTTAAGCATAAAGAAACTTTAGAAATCAAACACAGCCTTCCTCGCAGTAAACGCAGTTCAGAGACTCTAAATTCTGGCACTATAAGCTCCACACCTCCTTCCCACAGCTCCAGCTTCAAGAATGGTGATACAAAGAACACATTAAAGAAGTAGGAAAGGCAAAGTAACAATTATAGGCTACAAAGTTACATAAATTAGCTAATCAATAATGTTCAAGCTTCAGAAAATATTTAGTCACTGAACACGTCCGTTAGTTATTTCAGCAGTGGCATCATAGAAAAACAAACAGTGAAAATCTTCTAGAGATTGATGTAATGAAATTCATTAGTACCAAGAGCAAAAATAAACAGTGTGATAGATTAACGGAGCAGTAGGAAAATGGAAGAGAAATCCCTAAAAAGGACAACACTAGAAGCATGCACAGATAGGGAGCAACAAGTGTTCGAGCAGCAGATTAGAAAAGTAAGTATCTGCAAGTACTACAAAGGTGTAGAGACACAGATGAACTTAGGTTCAAGCAGAAGCTGGACATGAAAAAAGACTAAATAATACGTGTCAGTTATTCTTAAGTCAAAAGGAACTGTCAAGATCAAAATAAAATTAATGAGACACTTAAGACCACACAGAAGGATGCACCTTGATGATGCCGATTTTAAATATAAGCAGTATGGCTCGGAAACAGGACCTCCAAATGCTATATCCCACCCGGAATACCACTCTTGTCACACATAAATGCATAAAACAGGGTGGTTGTGTTGCTACGGAAACCTTCCCCTCCCTTCCATCCCTTTAAAGTAATTTTTTCTAACTCTATGAAAACACGCTTTTGTGCAGGAAGTCATTGCCAAGACCGATTGGCCTCTGCTGTTAACTGAGATTTACAAAGCAGCTTCCTTGAGAGCTTCCATGTTTCAGGATTTTCACCTTGGTTTGAGCATGTACAACTCCACTGCAGACAGTGGGTTAACTACCACCTCCAATTGGGTCTAGATTTAGCAAACAGTCTTTCCAATACTTTTTAAAATTCTTTTCCTGCAGTGCCTCAAATTGTCAAAACTCGTCCTGAAGGATCACAGGACACCATTTCCTAGATCCACTCTGCAAACCCAGCATCCCCAAGAAGGCTTGGCTTCCACGCTGGGGAATCTGCAAGGACTATTCTGACCGGGCACAAGCAGAATCAGTAAACCTTTAATTTAATGCTCCCTAATCCATTACTATCCCTAGCCCTTTTACATCCCTTTGCTTTCAATCCATTTTCTAAGAAAAACAGAGAACTACTGCCAAACATTTAATTTTCCTCAAAAGATCAACCATTTACTACATAGAAATATTTCGTAATAACCAATGGCAAGAGGCCCAAGATAAACATACATGGGAATGAATTTAAACAAGAATTAAGAGTCTGATATCAAAACTCAATATAAAACTTTAAAAATTATCAATAATATTTGGATCACAACCACCTCAATCAACTGCACCATACTCCTAATACTTGAAGTCTCTTGCTCTGCTCAGCGGGAGATCATACCCCCATTTACCAGCTTGATATAGAGGACAGCGAGCTGGTTCTTCCCTAACATCTTCCCTTCAAGAACAGTCTGTTGTGTCCAAAGATCTCTCTTTTTCTTCTAGGGTACTTGTGAAAATTCAATGGTCAGTTTCCAGGTGTTAGCAAATTACTTTTACACAATTGTGCCTTTCAGCCAGAGTAGTAGGTTCTCTGGTAGATCAATTAGGCCCTTTCTCTGGGCTGGAAGAACCTTTGTTTCATGCGAACATACTTAATGCTTCCAGTTTCAGGGGCAGTTCAGCCTTCCAGCGAGTAGGTGCCTGGTGACCTGGGGTGGTCACAGCGCACCTCCCTTTAAGATTGTCACACACAAACTTTTGCATATTCCTTCTCCACCTCCCAGAATACAGCTTTTTCCCTCCGCTTCAGCCTTGTCACTTGGAATAAACATTATGAAGCATCCACACTAGCCTTTTAAAAAATATACTAGCTAATTTAACAGTCAAAACCTTCTAAATAGTAAAAAATACAAAGCCAAAGCTGGATAGATAGCACAATTACCCTGAGCTATAATCCAGATAATACAGGTTCCTGCACATAAGAATCTGGGAAATTAGACATTCTCTTCAGAAGATGTAATAATATTTATTTCCCTAGCCCAGACTTCAGCCACCAGGTCTCCTACCCCTTTTGAATAAGATATAAATACAATTGTTCTGACTGTTTGAAATTATTAAATACATTTTTTTTCACATAATCATTACATTATCCACGATTTTTTGGTTGACTTACCGCATAGGTAATCACATTTAGCCTGAACAAATTCTTCTGCCATTTCAACTAGATATGGTTTTCTCATGTTTCTCCTATCATGAAAGGATATTGAGTAAAATAGCTGCTGACTTAAAACCTATCAGAAGATGAGGTGGTCCCTAAAAGTATGCATTATATACTTGTACGCCAGCTAACTTCATGGGGGTCCTTTAGGATATTAGGGTGAAACATGCTGAGTGAAGATTACTAATTACAATGTATATTCAGACCTACAAAAAGAGAAAGAAAAAAAACCCCACAAAATACACTAAAAAATGCCTTTTATTACATCTCATTCCCAGCTATTTTAGCCTCTATTTAAAAGAAATGCAATGTGAAAGGTTAGTTTACGCTTTATTAGTCAATCCAGTAAAAAATTATTGCATGCTACAAACACAGTATTTTCATCAAGACTCTTCAGTACACAGTATGGCTCTATAAAGCTGTCCACTGAATGCATATGTTAACTAGCTTACTTTAAGGAATACACAGCTCTTAAAGCCACAATTTAACAACAATAGAAGCAAGTTTAATCTATATAGTTTGCCTCCTACTGCGAAAATCTTAAATCTCTCAGTCAAGCCTAGGAATTCAATGCAGCCAAGCATGGCAGAAAAAGGGTACTAGCTCTTCTTTCATGTAATTTGCAAGTTTGCTTTATGAGTTTTCCATAGTCTGCCTTGTCACACTTAATTTTTTCTAAGTATCTTGTGTGAAGAATGAGTATTGGTAAATTAAAAGCCTTACTGAAAAAGGAAAAAACAACAGAATAAATATTTTCAAACAATGCACACTCCCTACTAATGCTATTTAAATGCATTACTCCATGGATACTTGGACAGAAGCCAAGACTCTGTAGTTAACCAGTGTTGCTCTAACTGTGGGATATGACCCCTGGCGGGAGAGTTAGGAGAAAAGATGAGGTGTTTGGGAAGGGGAGAATAGGCAGTGCCAAGACAGGTGCATGAATGGTGATTATGACTAGGAAGGAATGGGGTGCAAATGGTAGAGCTGGTTTTAGAGGGGCCCAGGACAAATTAATTTGAGAAACACTGCCTTGCACCATAAACAATGAATAAATAGAATAACTCACTCCCGGAATAATGAAAGAGGATAAATTAATCAAGCTTGCTACGCATGCTTACTGCTTAACATACAACAGAGTACATTACAAAATGAACAAGCCAGTTAATAATTACATTCAAGTTAAAGAAGAATGCATTTCTTCTTATCACGGGAAGTTATTCAGAACCTAAATAAGCCTACAGTCTCTCTCACACTGACAGGAACTATTGCATAAGCACAGAATTTTAGCTTTTGCTTAAGTACTTCTAAATTAAGGTACCTAGGAAACAAAGCATCTCCACCAGCTTCACTGACCATCTATTTATGTGCAAGCACACAGAGCACACACAGCGCAACAGGCACAGTCTTTGTCTCCCAAAGATTTTAAGAGAAAGTTGAAACCTTTTATTGATTGTGTTCTAAGAGGTGACTGAGAAGCATGAGAGAACACTGGAAATAAACAAAAAAAAAAGAAAAAAAACCACACAGTTGAATTCATCTTGCTTACAATATATCAATAAAGGAGGTAGCTTCCAGAGGAGGGAACACCAGGGAAAGAAAGAAAGTGAAGAGAAGAAGGGCTACAGAGCAAATAGAAGAATTGTATCTTGCAAGAATTTATGCACATCAAGGTTTGCTGCTCCTCCTAATCAGTAGGTATTTATTCAAATTATACTAGTTTGCCAGCTTTGTCAGAAAAATCATTTTATGATCTCAAAATATATACATACGGATCAACTTCAAATACTGGTATCCTTGAAATTTGATTTTTATAAGAATATAAGACGCACTGTACTGAAACAATTCTATTCCTAGCGTATTTCACAAAAGAATATCAAGATGGAATAAATGATACTAGGGAGAACCCTTAATCATTAACTAGATGCAAAAGCTGTGCTGGAATTTCTGAATTTCTAATGGTGATTTAGATAGCTTAAAAAATGCAAGGGAAAACCCCACCACCTCAAAACAAATGGTCAAACGAACAGCAATCTGCACACAATTTCCCACGTTTCTTTAATAACATTGTATTCAAAATTACGGTTATTTCATTTTTCTTATTGCTCTTTACTTCTCAATCTAATACCAGAATGGAAGAAGAGGAAAAGGGAGAAGAGGAAAAAACTAACAACAATTCTGAGCAAAACTCTCAGCAAATATAGATCAACTGCTTTGTTCCTAACTGTTCTACTGAAACAACTCAAATCTGAAACTTACTGCTTTGTTGGTCTGGAGATTTTTATTGTGAACAAACTTACAGCAAGCAGACTGGAGATACTGGAGATACTTCATCTATCACGCACAGCAAGTTTATCTTTTCAATTTGTGACTTTTGAAAATGGGAAGAACAGCTGTTTACAAGGAAGTGTTGAAAGCAGAACATTAGATAAAGCCTAGAATGTAAAAAAGTTGACACAGCATGTCTATTTTGTTTTGTGTGTGTGTGTTCAGGCAACACCCTCCCCGAGTCCTAATTCCTTTCTTATATTCTTTCAGAGAAAGTCCGTGAAAATTTTTCAGAGCTTTGCTGTTGGAAAATATGAAGTAGGTATTCCACTATCATTCCTGCTTACAGGAATGAAACATGCAGGTGCAACTAAGGAGAGTATTACACACTCACAAGAGCTCATGACTGTAGAGAAAGCTAGTGTCCTTCGTTTTCTGTAGGACCAATACAGAAATAGAGCAAAGTTTTCATTTTTCGGGATATGGAGGCAAGGTAATTTAGGGATAACATCACTTCGTTGCTTAGAGTGCCACAGAATTCATAACTTTTAAAAGTAGATACAATTTGGGATTGCTCCATCTTAACCCCTCCTTTGAAGCAATACAATCACCTCTGACAAAACAACTTTTATTGGGAATTTAGAAATGCACAACTGTATTCATCCATTTGATTTTTAAAATGCAGGTTAGTAAATAGTATGGTTCAATTTCAGGAACAATGAATTATTTGCCTACCCAAATCCTCCAAATTCCAGCTTTGAAGAAACTTTCACCATTCCTTCAGTAGTATTTTAACGTCTCACTTGAAACTTGTTTTTGCAGAATAAGATGGGAGTAAAAAAGAATTTCATTTCAAGTAATACAAGCATCGCTTCCCAAAGGTACTACCGAATTACCCTTCACATACCACCATTTTTCGAGCTACATAACTTAAAGGCTCAAGCAATGAGAAATCAGCACTTTAAATGTGGTAGGCATCTGCTCAGTAGCAATGCAAAGGTACCTTTGGCATTAAGTTCAACATTATCAGGGACATAAAAGGAGGAATAACATACCAAAAAGTGCCACATTTATTTTCCATATGGCCAATATACAGAATATACAATCCCAATCCACGATCCCCTCATCAGAAGTGAGGAACAGATTACTGCAGTTTTAGACCAGACTGTCACAACGACTACAGCAGAGATTTTCTCTCAATCTGGATTAAAAAAAATCCACACACATGCACGCAACAAAAACACAATGGCCATTATGTCAGCCAGTATGATGACTGAAAATACCGTTTGCTTAGAAGAGTTCCTGCATATCAACTAGGCTAATAAAATAAATTACCTTTCCCTATAAATGTTTCCCAAGAAGGCAATCAAGTATTCCTTCCTTTCCTTATTTTACAAAGCTGATGGACAAGCTGCATAAACTGGCTTCCTGGTGAATTAAAAAAACATGTTTCAGCTATGCTGCCCTTCAGGCTGTGTTAAAGGTATTGGCTTTCGTTTCTTCACTGCTAAGCGCTGTTACTCCCACCTCCCTGAGGCAAGCATGCAAACTGGGATTCTTACTACTGTACTCTGCGCTTTTAGAAAACGTCTTTATCTTCTTGGAGCCTCTTTCTAGTGCTGGTTCACAGAGAAGATGAAAATTACTCCCACTGCATAAGCACTAACACAATCAGCAGCAAGGATAAGAAGGTCTGGTGCTTACTATGCACCGAAGAGCCACATGGTTGAGACTGACACACTGGCAGATACATTCACCGATGCAGAACTTTGGCTGCGAGGGAATTTTTATGCTCCTGGTTACCGTCTATGAGTACAGCCATCATATTTGCAGCCAAAACTCTATTTGGCACGTGTCAGAAGTATACACAGAGCTGCACACACACTTCCTGGTCCACCTGAAGGATACTTGCAAGAAACACTACTTAAACAGCAGTTGCCCCTCTCTGCAAGCAATCTGGGGCTTTCCCGCTTGCAACTATTTAAGTAGGAAAAGCTGTGCCAAATGCTTATGATCAAAACAATACAGCCATACAAAATGCAACCTTCTAAGGACACAAATTCTCAAGATAACTGCCACACTTGAATAAAGTGTACCTCAGAATTCACTTCTAAGAAGAAACAAAGAAAAATGATCAAAGCTAACTTCCCTCTCCTATAAGTTTGATTTTCCACTCTCTGCAAATCCATATGTTTTGTCCCCCATCATGCTATTCCACCACCTCTTAACCCAGAACAGCTTCTGCCATCAAGATGGTTTTTTCAAGATGGCTTTTCACTGTGACAGAAAGATGAAGAGAAGACAGAACATAGTCAAATGTTCCTATGTGCTCATCTAGCTTAAATACTTGCATTTCAAAAGTGTAACTACTGCTAAATCTTACTGTTGGAAAAAATCAAGGAAATAATGTGTGTGTGTTTTAAATATATCTGTACTGGCAAACTCTTTAGGCGTTATGTGCTATCAAGTCCCATAAGGTTTTAAACTACTAAAAAAAGGAATCTAAATACAAATTTTTACATAGAGATTTAATGTTTGAAAGAGTATTGAAACTCCAGTCTGACTGCATTCAGTTTCCACTAATAAAAGTTACACCCTATGGATATCACACTTTATAATACACTTGAACAAGTGAAACCGTTTGAGAGATGCATTTTTCCTATGTATTTAATGTTAAGTGCTTTTGAAAGTAAGCCAAAGCAAAGGTTACATGTTCTATCCATAAAGTAAATGGCTAGTTCATAAGTGCCATTTTCATACTATTACATTACTTGACATGAAATGTGATATCTGCATTAAAACACCATCTCGCACAACCTGTATCGCAACCTGCTTGGACTTAAAATTACTGCATTGGTGCCATTTGCTCAACTACATTTAAGGTCTTGCAATATTTTCATTCTAAATCTTCTTCATGAAGGATTATGCTGAACCTATCCCAGAGCCTTGGAAAACTTTTTATTCTCATCCAATTGGTTAAAATTGGATTATCCAGTTGAAAAAAATTATATGATGAAGAAAATATACGCCTTGATAATTTGTAATTTTTTCTCTTAAAACAGCTTTCATTTAAGCAATCAATTTACAGAAGACATTAATAAATTACATGAAATTGCACATTGAGAAAAATAACTTTGAATGCCCAACGTGCAGGTGCAGATCTGGCACCTGGGTCTACTCTCTCATCACCTTCCCTGACAAGACGCAGGAATGGCACAAAATGTATTTAGCCTCAAGAAAAGTACCGTTTCTGTACTGATCTAAAGAAATTCCTGTTGATTCCATACAACCAGCACCAATAAGATCCAGATTCATTCCACACTGAAAGGCCTTATGAGTGAAAGGAACACAAAGTGAGAATATCCTAAACTGTAAATTCACCTATCTCACTAAAATTATCAGGAATAAAAAATTAATTTAGAACACTGTATTAAACAAGAGAAGCTGTTCAAGGAGGGAAAAAACCTAAGTGGAGACAGCAGTCTCCCATATTTTCTTATGTTCTGTCTCCATTAGGGTAGCACCTACATGGCCAAGCCACGTGCCACTATGCAAGTTGCTGTAACCGATTATCACCACCACTTACATTATAAGGTCCAGTCAGAGACCAGCACGTGCTCACTGCGTTGCACAAACACATAAGGAGGTGCAACAGCAGCCCTAAGGCTTCCAAGATTTTAAAAGGTGCATATTTAGTCTCACTTTCCTTCTCACCTAATTCTCTGAAGTGCCTTAGACACAAAGTACTGACTGCTTAAGGGAGAGAGGGAGAGAGAGACCAAAACCCTAAGCACTTATTTTAAATGAACAGTCTTGTCATTCCACCCTGCTCAGAGACTCGGGAAACACAGATTCATTTCTTGCTTTAGCTAAAGGCTATGCCTATCATTTTGATGAAGTCATTCACTATCCTTGTGCCTTAACCTCATCTGTAAAACGGGATAACAAAATTTCCTTTCCTCCAGTGATCTAGGAAACAATTTTAGATAGTAAATAACTCAGAGCAAGGACTTCAGTTTATACTGTGTGCATATATATACACACCTCACACTCAGTGTAATGGGACGCAGATCTCAGTTGATGTTCTTTGGTGACGTTCATAACAACTAATACGTTTTACAACAAATTTACAGTTTAAAATTTGCCTCTCTTTAAAAGGGAAGTGTTAGATTTAATTTTCTTTTTAGTTTACATATTAAATAATAAAAACTTTCTAAATTACGTGAGTTAAATACAAGTATTAACCCTATTAAGGTTTGCTTTCGGCTTCATGGAAATGCAAACCAGAAGAAAAAAAAAAATGTCTAAATCATTTACTTGATGCAAATAAACTGCAAGTTGATATACAGAAACTAAGGCATGGCTATAAACAAAAGAGGCACAATTTTCCACATTAGAATTTGTAGATTATTTGCTTGAATTATTTTCATTAGTAATAAGGTGCAAGACTAAATTTTATTAATAATCGTGGTAATTGGTAGTAAGTACTGATGTAAGTTTGACAAGAGTGATTTGGAACCTAAAGTATAACCTAGTAAGGCTTTAAAACAAACAAAAAACAAAAAAACCTACAAAACTAATATCTAAGAAATTAAATAAGGAACAATGGTCACTTTTAGAGTGGCAATATCCTAAACTTTCCACAAGATGATGTTCAAGACACTATAGCGCAACCTAGCCAAAAGAGGGTGTTAAGTCAGGCAAGAAAACCATCTGCTGTGATTTTCGTGACAGAGGACAGTAGCTCTTCCTCTTGATTTTTGCTCAAGTAAATCATTGCCTCTCTGTAATATTTTTACTGTGATTGGATGGAAACTAATCAAGCAAATACAGCAAGTATCATCTGAACCCTATTTAATCGTTGTCTAATCTCGCAGTCTTCATTACACCAGCCCAGATCCTCCATGGCATGTAAGATGCCTAATTCACTAGTTATCAGACTTCTGTAAGAGGACGAATAAAAAACTTCAGAACAAACAGATTTCTGTATTTACGAGTACCCCCACTGTGTCACATCAAGAAAGTAGGTTGTAGACTCCTACGGCAAAGCAATCACACTAGACTTCTATTTCCTCTCGAATACTAGCATGAATCCCTTTTTTCTCCCCCAATGTAGTCAAAGCATAAACCAAAATATAACTAGATTATCTTTGCAGTGGAAAAAGACACGACTCAGATGAAAATTTTCACTTGCATTGAGTGTTCACATGGACACTACATGACGACGTTTTCTTCTCATGTGCTCTTCTCAAAAGATTTTCCTTAAAATATTGCCAGATAAGCTGGTTTGCACTGAAAAGTTAAACTGACACCCCTAAATAAAAACGGGTTGCTGTTATTTTGCTTCTCAAAATCTTTTAATAAATAAGTTCTAATCAGTCTAAAATAGTATCTGTAAAAGATTAAGTGAACATTTCTGTCTCTGTTATATATATTTTAAAGAATGAAATATGCAATTAACCTGATCAACTGGCTATAAACCTTCATAACCGCTTAGCTTAACATGCAACAGTATGAAAAAGAAAAATAGTTATTTCAGGATGCTAGTACCCGCTGAGAATTACAATTTTAATTACTATTATAAATACTAGTTAACACATGAAAAAGTAGGTACAGAAACTTCAATCTGACTGCATGAAGTTTCCATTAATAAAAGTTGCAATCCATGTATCTCCCACTTCGTAATATATTTGAAAAAGGAAAACAATTTGAAGAAATACATTAAGCTGGAAGAACCTAATCATCACATAGGAGTTAATTTGCTCTTAAAAAAAAAAATCAATTACAAACACAAAGGTCTGAGATTTTGAAGCAGTTTGGCCTTGGTAATACTAACTTGTCAAACTGCCATTCACTTTGCACGTATGGTTATTTACCTAAAAATATATTATTACTACTCCTTCTGCCATGAAAAGATTAAGGGATCAATACTGAAACAGATAAAATACAGGACCTTAATAATTTAATGTTTACATAAAATACTGTAAGGAAGAAGAAATATTTTTAAAAGATGATAAAACATTTTTACAACTGAAAGTGCTTCTATTACATCGATATGCATAATGATTTTGCTGAAATCAGACACTTTTGCCCTATACCATAAGAACGAAGTGATTTTAAATGGAAATATTTCCTGTCCACTCACTGCCAGTTTCTGTTCTGAGAGTGATATAACAGATGACATCCAGTACAATAAATTCTTTTATTAACCATAAATTTGAGACTGCTTTAGGGATTTGAAGTGTTCAGTTTCATGCTGAAAAAATGTAATGTTATCCACAGACCATCAGCATGTGTAACAAAAACAGAGCCACAGGTTATGTTACTTTGATCAAATCATGAAAAAAAGTCTTTTGAATTTAAAAATACTTGAAAAAGCACTTACAATATTTTTTTAAACCTTTTTTTAAATGAGCTCCACACACTTACTGATCTTTTTCTGTAGGAAACAGCCACTTCTAACAAAAAAAGACTCTAGCAGAAAGTTAATGCCATGCACAACTTCCCTTCTAGCAACTAAAGATTTAAGAGCTTAAGCATTTAAATATACAGATTAAAAAGTTAAATTGAAGCTGTACTTTTTACAGACTTTACTTGACCTTTTAGCAAAGTTAAACTGAATATATAAACAGCTAATCCTAAAACACTGAACAGGAACAATACAATATAGCATATTAAACACTTTCAGTGTAAACCTTCAGCTTTATATTAAAATAAAATTATGTTATGGTAGTAAATTGAGAAGTAGACCCGAAGACCTATAAGCTTCATTTCCAATATAAATGTTAACTTACAACAGGAAAACTATTTGGATGTGACTGTAAAATATAAATTTCGAAACAACTATTTTCTCTATTGCAACAAAACCTAACCATACTGGGGAAAAACAAAAATCCTACTTGTAACTACAAACTAGCTTTCCACATAAAGAGCATGCAAATAAACTATCGGAGTTTGCTTAGAGTTAACTTCTGCAGCTGAGTGGACTGTAACAAGCAGTAACTAAAACATAAATACTAACTATAACGTGGCTACACTGAATAATGATTATTCATATCTATGAACACTGTTAGATTACATTCGACTTTATTTTCTCTTTTATTTTGTGGCCGTGATTCCTACATTTACTGCCAGAGCGTAATAGAAGAATGTTCTGTGCTGGCAGCTCATTCTTTAGTGAGCTGAATGTCCCATTTTCAAACCTCTGCATGACATTTCACGGCTTGTGGTCCTTATTGAAAAAGAACCCCAAAAGCGAATGGCATGATTAGTGAATTACTCTTACAAATGCAACTATATGGAGAAACCTAAGCTATTCCAACTTGTATTATTCCTAACTAATGAATAAAAGATAAAAGTTTTGTTTCCATTGCTGCTCTGAAGAAGCACAGAATAATAACTTTTCACCTGTTAAGGGTCAAGCTGGGTTAGGTGGTTTTCTGTTGTGTTTTTCGATTCTTATTTTAACTTCTTTGTAGTTAACTTATTGCTTCTGTCAAAAAGAAGGTAAGTCAAAATAATTGCTAAACACCACAAACATAATGTGAAGAAATATTAACTGAAAAATGTAAACAATAAAACAAAACTGTAACTATCTTGGAATGGATTTTGCTAGTCTGATACTCTTTGAAAAGTATCTTATCAAAATATTTTTGTATTACACAACTGCAAAAAGCAGGACATTAGATACTGCTTTATAATAAAAGCATCAGGCTATACATTTGGACCTTTCTTCTCTTGGGGCTGTTACTATACGGCTTGTGAAGTAGTATCAGGCAGCCTCAGATAAAGTTCTGATGCGGTAAATAAAATCAAAGCGCTTTATAATGGAGAATAATCCTTAACTGTACTCTGCATCCCCTCAAATTTGCTCATAGATGTAGTACTAATCGGAGATGCTGTTCTCAGCGCCAGGTGAGAAACTGATATCTAAGACCAAATGGCTCTTTCTGTAATTTTAGTAGTAACCTGTCCAAATTCCATTCCAAAACTATTGACTCTCTGCTGCAGGTCCTCACCTTGGGTTACAAATGAATACGCCACTCGGCGTTTCCTGTCAGGAAGGGTTGTGTAGCATTACTGTGCCCTCCTCAGTTACTGCTGCGTTCCACCACAGAGTCGGCTGCGTTTCAACAGAGGCTGCAGTTATTTCTGAAGCATGGTTATCTTCTTGCTTTAAAGTATAACACTTGTGAAACATGCACTATTTAAAAAATGCTCAGATGAAAACTATGTTCAAAACTCAAAATCTTATTTAGATTTTTTTAACCTTTCATATATGTTGTTTACTAACCTCTTAAGCTCTTTTGACCAGATATTTTTAAAAAATACCTAAATTCAAATACCCACAGGTGGGAATTTTGAAAGTATTGGAATAGTTGCATGAAGCATTGACCTCAGTGGCAAAATTAGCACGGGGAGCTCCTGACTCCTGGGTTCGGTCCTTGGCTCTTCCTTCATGCTGTAGTTCATCACTTCCAAACATACACTTAACAAAATTGCCTGGGGGTCTGTCTTTATCCATGTTATTGAAATGATCAAAGTTGTGAAAAGAAAAAGAAAATAAAAGAAAAAGCGGTAGGGATATTTTTAATTCAAATAATTTGAATAATATGATTTACACTGCAACTCACAAATGGTTGCATGGGTGGAAAGGGAAGAGTAAACAGCAACACCAAAGTGGGAAGATGCAGATGGAAGTGAAAATTGCTTTAACCAGCTTCACTTCTGAGTCAACATAAAATATAATTACACCCTGAGCCACAAATGAGAACAAATCCCATTGAAGGTTAATAGAAGTTAAGGCACTGCATTCTTTTTTGAAAATCCCAATCCAAGCCTCTAAGGATTTGCTCACACTTAGAGGATGAAGCCTAAACCACTCACTTATACCCCAAATTTCTAAGACTCCAAGGGGAAGCCCAGCATAAATTAGAAGACCTCACTAAAAAGCTTTGTGATTCAGTCGGGTCCCCTTCCCACAGCATATTCAAAGTTCATCCACACAGAGCAGTCTTTATGCTCAGCACAAATCACCAGTTTTGACTTCCATTCTCATTTGTTTCTGCTGCCTGTAAGTAGAGGCAAGCCCAGACAGAGATAACACTGATCCCCACTGAAATTGCCTTGAGGAACATGAAGCAGTACACACAGGTCTTACAAGGGCTGTGAGACAAGATACAGAAGGGCACCTGCAAAGCTTGGACTGGGGAAAAGGGGTGAAATTCTCATGGCGGATCTTAAAATGTCTGAGCAGCTGTACTCAAAGTTACTGCGGCGCATTTAAAAACCCCATCCCTAAGGGCCTAGTTACACAAGGAAGTTATTAGTTTGTGAGATAAACTAAAGTGCATATTTACAGTGCACTATGCTATGACAACACACCATGCAGATGTTTCAGAACACACACCAGCACAGACTTTGGAGGTAGCTGCAAACAAGAAAGCCTAAGTATCAGAAACTGTCGCACTAGCATACTGCCCTGCCTAAGGTCAGCCACGAAAGGCAAGTACAATGCCACAGTAACATTGTCATCCTGCTTTGGTGTTGCGTTAGTTCGTTCTGAGCTACTTCTGGTGTCTGCAGCACTATCCTGTGCTGAGAAGACGCACCCAACAACTCTCCACATGGGGAGTTGCTGCAAAAATAAGTAGTACTCCGAACTTACATCCTAGTTTAATGAGTAGTAATATTCCCATAATACACAAAGAAGTAGCCAAATAAGAGGCTTGCTTTTCAAGCGTGCTAAGCATCCAGCTTTTGCACTGGCGTCAGTTCCAGCTGTTTAGTGCTAAGCAATCACAAAATTTTAAGCCATTTATTTAAGGTACAGAAGACAAGATCCCATCAAAATTAAAGTCAGAGTTTTGCCACTGATTTTAACAGGTAGGATTTTAGCAAACAAACAAAACCTAAACAAATGAACAGCTTTAAACCAACACAAGCAAATAACAAAATTCACAAAATCCTTAGTTTTTTATTCTTAAAAGGAAATGAGATTACAGTGTTATGTTTCCACAAGTAAATGACAAACACAGGCCTGCATATAGTTTAGTCATTGTATAAACTAGAATGTAAGATATAAGATACAGTGGACATGTGACTACTAAAACTCTTTGAAGTTTATTTTTTATCTGATTGTAGGCCAGTCACACCTGGAATACATATGTATAACTGAGCAGCTGATAGCTAGTTCTAACAGTTCAGAAGATTTATTGTTTGGACCTAAACATACTCAGATCATGCTTTCCTTTGGGCTAAATTCACACCTAAGTTTAACCTGCATTATAAAAGAAAAAGTCATTCTTTTTTAAACATGCAATATTAGAATTATAAAACGGGGGATTTTTACAATTCACTGCTCTTTGAAATTTTATATGCAAATAAATGAAACTAAACTTCACTATGGATGTCATCTACAAATAAAAATATTCTCTTACCTTCGCTTCATATAACCCACAACCCAATCCCAAAGCTTATTTTAATCTTGGGATTCTAAAAACTTAAGGTAAAATATTACAAATATATAAAAATAAAACAAGTGATTTTACATACTATATACAAGACATTTATTTTATAAAGGTAAGGTGTATTTTTAATTAAAATTTTCTGAAGTTGAGATTCCCACATGTTGGTTAAGACTAAAATCTTCCATTTCAGAACACAATGCAAAATTAATTAGAAAACGCAGTTTGAGTGAAAAGAAATCTTGCCAAGAGTTCTTAGAAAGGGTCACCTTGAATGTGTTTGATGCTGAAGAAACGCCATAACTTTTCTTTTCACAAAAGCAGTCATCAACAGAGCCCAACCAGATGTTACGTTTTCTTTTCTTAGTTTCTGTAAACCTCCATGACCTTCCTCAAATTAAAAAAGGGAATAGCATTTTTAAAGCCACAGGAGCTATCATTACTGAAGCATTCTAAGGATTTTCATTAATTCATAGCCAGCCAACCAGGAATTTTCCCACAGCCGCATACAAAAAAAGTCAGTGAAGTCACTGATTGCTTGGTTGGATTTGAATGTAGTCAGAGGTAAGATCAGAAATACCTAGTTCCTCCCACTGATGTAAGAGTAGGGAACATGGGGAAGGTCAGAAATTAAAATCCAAGTCTGCCCACCAACCACGAGCAAAATCTGACACTGCCATAACACAGTGAGAGTAAAAATGGATAATAAAGAATGGTGAGGGAAAAAAAAAATCTTATAAATAGACAGGAATTAGTTAAATGATTTAGGAACCTTTAAACACAGAACATGCAGTTCCAAGCAGAACCTCATGCTGGTCAACTCCTCCACATACCTGCATCCAGATGTTGCCTAGTTGTTAATGCAACTCCCAAAGTGTATAGCAACTTTGGGCATGTTCTGCAGCACACTGTGTGAGATCAGTGAGTCGCTCCCTTCTGAACCCCTGCGCTAAAGCGTTCCGAGTCCACCAGCATATGTAGCTGGAGCCGTTTGAACCCTGCACGCTCATTTGTCCCCTCTAGTTTCTCCCAATCCCAGGTTCCAGCACAGAAAGGGCTCCTACTTGCAATGTTAGATCATCACAATATAGAGCAAGGTTACGGAAAATAAAAGAATACATTTCAACAGCACTTCCTTCAGAGACATTACAGTGGTCTCTGCATTACTCTGACACGTTGTGCTCAGTACAAAATCTGTCAATAAGGCGGCAAGAATTCTTGCCAGGTACGGACTCAAAGACTGCTGCCTTGCAAGCTTCACACTGCCAAGAAGAAGGTGCACCTGGCAACACAGAGGCCATTGTTTCGCAGCCATCTGTGCACTCTCAGATCACCAAGTGGTACAAATATGATTCAGATCAGTCACGGGCACACAACTCTAATTCTGTTGAATTAACCAAAACACACATTTCAGAGTTTATGCTTTCAGGCCTGCAGAAGGAGATATGATACCTGATCTGGCATGAAATCTCTTAGGACAAAGCTACCTCTCAGATTTGTTTGAACACGTTAGAAGAAGCAGAATGAGCCATGTGGCCATAGTGTTTTTGATCCAGTCCAAGATACCCTAAAATTAGATTTACTGCCTTACTGAACAACAGCCCAAGAGTGGATCCACAAGAACAAGTGTGCTCATGCATCTACAACTTCAGAGCGAATAAGAACAAAGATCATGACATATATCATAGCCATCTGTTAAATACATATTCCCTAAGTATAGATGTCCATTTTTGTGCTACTGATATATTTTAACACTTCAGTAAAAGATTTGCTTGTAATTTGCTGATTCTTGTGTCTTTCCCAAATACTCAACATGACCTTGGTATATATCTAAGCCCTACATTCTGCAAATTGCATTACAAAAAAAATTTTTTTTGAGACCCACTAAATAGACTTAACAAAATGAAGACAAAGAATCTGCCCATTCAAGTTAATGGATGGCTTCTAAGCACTCCCCATAAAGCGTTCAGTTGTTTCTTTAGTGGCAAGCAAGCACAGAGGCACAGAAGGAGCTGAGATGGTGACTCTCATTGTAATAACCTCACAAATAGCTCTTTCTATAGCTTTTGCTCTCTCACTTCCTTTTACTATGTAGTACACTTCAGACTGTTCTCTTTTTCTTGGTAGTGTTTTCCTTCTCTCTGTCATGTTCTTCCTTCTTTCTGTGTTATTCTTGTAGCAAGAATCGATGTGTTTTTCACGCACCAGGTAATGTATCACTTCTTTCATCCCATCTGCCCTCAGGGCCCTCTCCCCAAAATGTCTTGGTGGCTACGCAGAGATAGTTTCCTGCCAGAAGGGAAGGATTCCTTTTGTCATGAAAAAGAAAAAAATCCTTGCTCTTACATTCTACATCATGTACTCTTGCTGGTTGATGCTTAAATTAAACTTGGTGTAGTTGGTGTAAGCCTGGTTATTTCATCTCTGCATAAGCCTGCTTAAAAGGTTTTCGTGCATACAATTCCAGCCTTAATTATTTACCACATGCTATGAAAGGGATCTCACGTTTAACTTCTTTTGTAATTACTTTCTTTTAACCTGGACGCTATAAGTTAAAGAACAATTCTGGGGTCATTACTAGATTGCTTAACCCAGGTTGAAGCAAAATAGAGGAGTTTTATGTGCTGGAGACCTCGCAACAGTAAGCAACTACTATTTCTAAGCTAATGGAGGGAATTCATCCACCTGTGTAAAGACGTTCATCACCTACTGACTGCAGATCCTATAGAAGAGTGGAGAGGGCTTATAAAGTACAGCAACTGCCAGTTATTGTCTGTGCCACAGAGTCTTGCAGAGCATCTTCAGCTTCGAATGCATGAAACATCCTTATCACCAGTCAAGAGCAGAGGAAAAATGTGGGTGAACATCGAACAGCACACCAAATTAGGATGTGGACACTTCCTAGCCACAGAATTGATTTCCTTCTGCAACAGCAGATTCCTTTACCGCCTGAGCAACATGCCAAGAATGAAGAGTACCAAGAGGCAGTGTCCTGCCACACTCGAGCGACTTGCACAGGCAGTACAGCCACTGGGAATAATCACCCAGGATGTCTGGAGCAGTGCTGCAGTGCCAGTGGCGGTATAACACTGCAACAGCCTATTAGCAAGAAGCAATTCCAAAGAGTACAATATATCCTGAAACAGGCACTGATGCTTGCTAAACCTCTAATCCAAGCTTTGATTCTTTTTAATAATCAGTTCAAACTTAGAACAAATCGCTAGCTGCACATTTAACTTCCCTCGCACTCTTGGAATCCATCCATACAGTGGTGGGAGGAGGCAGGAGGACTGCGGACGGGCTGCTACCTGTAATCTCGTTCCATCGCGTACATACTCATACTCTCACACTCATGCGCTCATACTGTCTTTCAGAATGTTGCCGTTTACTTGAAACCCTCCTGCTAATCCACAGTTTCCCTTATCACCTGAAAGAACAGTGACAGCTCCTTATTTTGGTCTGGAATTTGATTCCCCAGTGGGTTCTTAAAGCCTCTTCTTAAACAAACCGCTACAATTTGTTCTTAGAGCATCCTCTAGCTGATCCATCCATGGGACTTGCTCTAGGACTTATTCCAGAACAAATGTTTGGACAGTATCTCTTAGGGGATGTGACCGACACAACCAAACAGAACAGGCCTTGTGAGCTGAGGGGTTAACACCAAATATCAAATAGCTTTCTGAGCTCCAGAGGCAGACAAGAAACAATTTGTAAGACAGAAAGCTTGGTAAATAGAGGTCCAGAGAAAACTGGTATGACCAGGAGACCTAGCAAAAATTTAAAAAGAGATGCACAGTCATCAGATCTATTTTCACTGTAAAGTAGGTTACTCCAAGGCTGTTTTAAAGCAAGTGTCTGCTTTCAAAGTGTTTTTAAGCCAGTTGTGAAAACACTGCTGATGGGCTAAAAACACGGAAGAACCTGCAGTTAGTACGTATTTATGAACTTCACAAAAGATAGCATTCAAAATTTATGTATTTATTAGAAATATACTTACTTACAGATTTCTGAGTTTTGGAGGCAAACAAGGATCATATACTAGCCATTCAATCTTACAAATTGTAGGCCCAGAGAAATCTGGATGGCCAGAGAAGTTTCTTAAGAAATATTTATTTCCTGTGTTCCTTAGTCTTTTTGTCTACACACACATAAGCTGATGACTCACTTCCAATAATTACCCATTTGTTTTATATCCATAAATGCATTTGAGACAGCGTACTAAATGTTGGGCATCTCCTCTGAAGAGTTTCAGGTATCTTCCTTAACCCATTGAGGCCCCCAATACTTTTTATAAATTCAGAAAATGATGTTTTAAACATAATCTTGAATGCACAATGTACTAATTAAATAATATAGGTTCAAAGAAGCTGCAAAGTGAACTTTTGTGCCTTGGCTTAGCTGACAGAATTTGGGATATTTGAAGCGATAATGTGTTTCTGTTAAACAAAATATTACAGTGAAACCACTGAAGGAGACTATCCATTACCGTCATATGCCAATATTCACTCCAAAAGTAAGTATATATTTGATTAAAGTCTCCAGTGGAAAGTCACATAGAAACTCTTGAGTGCCAACATGGCTGAGTATAATCGAGGAGGTCAAGGAAAGACAAATAGCTGGATTATGTAACAATTGCAAAATATCATATGCACAAGAGGATAAAAATCTTTTTTCAAGTTTGCACATAAATTCTGATCCTTAAATAGAGTCTCAAGTTACCATAGCATAGAATACATTACCTAACATGTATGTGAAGGTAATAAAAAGTAGTTCTCGAGTTATTATAACTGGCACTTCTTTCATAAAATCATTTTTCATAATTAATATAGAAGAGGATACATCAAATAAACTCCACGTATCTGATATAACTTTTATATGTTTTTCAATATGTGGTGCTTTTACTCAGTGTTCAGTTTCATATGTAAATAGGCATAAAAACATCAACATGAAATTATTAAAGTATCAGGAAAAAAACTTTTTTCAAATACACTTCATTATACTGCTGGCAATATATGTTTAAAAAAGCACTATATTTTTAAAACAAAGATTATGAGTAAAATTTTTAATCTTTAAAAAATCTTAACAGTTTTCCAGTAATACTTCACACTCCTGTTATTTTACGGGCCTCTAAATAACAAGCTAAATTTGCGGGCAAAATTCTGCCTTTGAGCGGAATTAAGCAGGCAAGTTCACATCAAAGCTTTGTTTCATCATCTTTGGGCTGATCTTTTGGAAGAGACAGCTGGTCCTTATTAAACACCCTCTAAATGTTGCAGCTTTAATTAACTAACATCCATATTATATTAACAATACCCAATAATTAACAAAAGAAAAGTTAGCATCATGTAATCACAACTGCTTAACATCTTTTCAGCAGTGGACTAGAAAGTATTAATCTGTTTTAAAAGTACTTGCTGTTAAATAAGTGGCTCATGATTTTAAATTAATAAGACCAACATAGTAATTACTACCCTTCTACTTATTCAAAAGCAGATTTTTGTGGGGAGTGAGACAGGGAGTAGAGTTTGACATCTAAGCCAAGGATGTGTCCTAGAGAGTCTGCGACAGTCCTGAGAGACTTTGACTGCAGAAATCAGTCAATGGTTTACAAATTAGTCTCATATTCAATTTCCTAATTTCATATCAGCAAACAAGGAAAGATCTTTTTTGTTGTTAATACTCAGGGCTAATTTCAATGGCATGGAACTCTAAGCCTGTTTATAATTTTGTTTGAATGTTCATTCTGAAAACATAGTATTTAAATTGTTTAGCCTCAGAGTTCCCGAAGAAACATTGATCTGCTTATTTCAGCGTTAATACACTTAGGTTACTTTGTGTGTTTTTTGATTAACTTAAGTAGACAGACTGTTATTAAAACTCTTTGACACTAGAGTAAAAATGAGGTCACATTCTCTGTTAGCTTACCTGATTAATGTAACTTCCCAAAAAGCTAGAGTTAGTTAGAAGCAAATTCTAAGCTAAATTAAAGTAATACTGATGCCTATCTGCGTGACTGACCATGCTTACAAACACTTACACTCAGTATGTTGCATTATATCAGAGATATGCAGAAAGTTTTAAATGACACATCTAATGAATTCTAAAATGTCACTACACTGTTCTAAATGTTAGGGGAAAGAAACCTATTGCTTCTGACCAAAAAAAAAAATAATAATAAAATAAAAAGGAAAGAAAGAAAAGCATATCAGAAAAATGGAGGATACAGAACTGCTGGCATCTGGTCTGCAGAGCTTTCAACCAGCTCTGGAATTGTCTATAGATTAAAGAACCCACTGATGGCAACCATTAACACCTTCCAGAATGCTTCATCTCAAGTTTGTCTTCTGCCAAATACCCTTTAAAATTTTTAAATACCCTGCAAGAGAAAACCTGATTTTTCAACTGTTGGAAAATAATAAGAAATAAAGGGAGGAATTTAAACTCCAGTAAATTATATTCTTACCATTTTACAAGACATTCTTCCTCCCAAATAAAGTTCCCAAAACACAACTTTAGTTGGGGAAATCATTCCAGCATGGCTCAGCTTTATGCTTAGAAAAATTCTAGTTGTAAAGAAGAATGAGTATGTGTTGGGAGGGATACACAGCGATCCCTTTGCCTGGGGAGATAGATGTAGGGACCTAGCAGCATGAGCCTTAAGACAAGGGAGGCAAGCAGAGGTCCTGGTAGTGGAACAAGGAGGATTGGGGATCTCTTTATAAAACAGAGGAGGCTACAGAAAGCTTCTTGAGGAACGCAGCACATGACGCAAGGAGAGTTTCAGGGGAGAACGCAGGGGAACGGGGAGCCCCTAGCATGTCTGATAAGCTTTGCCTAGCAGAGCAGAGCAAGGTACAACTCTCTGCTAACTAGAGGGCAGGAAAAAAAAGAGGTTTGCTAAAAATGCTATTATTTATTCTTTTTAATCAGTCTAATTAAGTTTAAGCTTTATACTGAACATGGCTCAGAGCCAGGATCTTCAGAGGAATTAAATACATGAAAAGAGATTACTCATGTGTGTAGTCCCATTAGAATCTACAAAACTACTTGAGAGTAAAGTTACTCATGTGTTGAACTCTGCATAAATGAATTTGAAACATATTCAAATCAACTTCAAAAGCCCAGTCTGTCTTCCCTGTACACATAATAGCTTGTTTACAGGAGAGGAAAAAAAAAAAAAAAAAAAAGGCACAGAATACTTTTCCAGAAGAGTTCCCCATGTGGACATACTCATGCTAGATTAAAGGAGGGCCTTTCCTAATTTATTTGTTCTGGATAAAGGTACGCATATGGTGTAGTAAGACCATCTAAACAGAAAGCTAATCTGCAATACTATTCTACTTTAAACAAATGTTATATCTTAATGTGAAATAATGTTAAGTGTAGGGCTACATTAAAACTGCCATTCAACATCAACAGAAGAAAACTTAGACTTAGCAAAGTCAATCCAAATTCTAAAATCTATCTGAACCCATTGAAATCACCCATTAATTATTAGTAATAGTAATGTTCTTATGAGTTACTAGTCCTCATATTAACTGCTTTACTGCTGCAGATATATGTTGAACCTGCAAGACCATTACTAAAGTATTATCAAAGAACATAATTAATGGAGGCACACATTTTGCAACTGAAGTTGTGTAAATCACATCTAAAGCCTTTAGTTTTGAAAACATTAGCTATTCTTAAGAATGATATGAGGAGCTACGAATCAAAATATCAAATACTTCCTCATTTACACACTTATAATCATAATCCAGTAATATGCTTATGTCAAGTCAAGCTTTTACTGCACAAAATATTGAGGCAAATTAAAGCTTTTTTTGTAGAGTAAAGGGAAAATGAGCATTTCTTACATAAATGTAACGGCACAGAATTAAACATAGATTTCTACAAACAACATTCAAGAAAACATTAAAGAAAGATTCCACTGAGATAAGAAGTATACCATGTATTTCCAGTTTTGGGAGAGGAAAATATCCACCACATGTGTGTGTATATCTAAATGTACATACACACAGTCAGGTACCCACATTTTATTTCTGGTTTGATTAACTAAGTATTAAATGTTAATTGAGATTTTTCTATATTATTTATGCTGTTGAGAATTACTTCAATTCAACTGCTCCACTTAAGATATACTAGACGTTTTTACTGTTTGTCTTTCTCCATATAGAACGTTAAGATTTATTCATGCCCTTAACATACATTAATTAGACACCACTTGTAAGCTGCAATAAGAGTATCTATTTGAATAGGATACAATTACTTCAGGGCTTGTGTCTTTTCAATCAGTCAGTGTCCCCGCAGTGTTTAGAGTGGCAGAGGGGAAGTGGCCTGTGGTTAAACAGAGGAAATACCAAGGAATTTTAATAGAGCAAATAGTCTCTTTACTTCCTACGGGGTACTACTTCAAAGGCAACCCTGCTCCAGAGCAGACAATGTGTTAGAGGGGCCATCAGTCATTTAATAGTATGTCAAGTCTACTCAAAACTTACATGCACACCAAGACAAATACCACAAAGCTGAGACAATGGGTGCCATCCTGCAGTCATTATTCTAATAAATGCCGCCCCGCCCAGACTGTGTAGGTAACATTAAACAAGACTGGTATTACAGAATCAGACTAGATACCTAACAAATTGCCTAGGAAAATCTGAACTTGAAGCTGAAAATACATTAAAACAGAAACTAATATAACTGTTTAAGAAATCAAAATGTAAAGTTTGTTGTATGTGATGAAAGATAAAGGTTTTTCATGCTAATTTGAAAGTGTATTTTTGACTGACCTATAAGTCAATCAAACGGCTTAAATTAAGCAGACTGTGGTATGTTCAGATTTACATTATGACAATTAATACCACAGCAATACACAATTGCATTAATTATGTAAGCAAAAATAAATACACTGCAAGCTGCATATTTCTATAAATGCCTAAACAAAGCATATTAATCAAGTATTAGGACTTCTAATAGGTAGCAACGGCTTACTTCAGAGGTGACACAAAACTTGACAGAAATACACACAGTGGACATCATGAGCATGTGGAGTATCCTGTCTACACGTTATGAAACATGAAATAGAAGTACTGAGCCAAAACATTTTATTTTTGATTAGTTTCAAAGTTTAAAAGTGCTGTAAATTTCTGTCCAATACAAAGATTTAAGTCCTAAACTTTATCACAATTTCAAGTATTTTTTTCCGCACTCCTCTTTTCTTTTACCCATTTTCCAATGCTTTCGGCTTTCTACACTATCCTCTACAAACTCCTGAATTGTGCGTTGCTGTAACCTTCTCAAAGGATCCGATCTGAAACCAAGGAAATCCTTAGTGACAGTCTAACAAAAAGGAAAAGCAATGAAAGTCAGTTGTGTTCCCTCCGGTGTTCCTGGATCACCACGCTTCAACTAAATTTTTAACTAGACATCAGGAGAGATTTAAAACAAAAAAAACCGCAAAAGTTACTTAAAAATAACAAAACAGAAAAAACAGTCAAGGTAAGTCCGACACTAAAACATACCAGAAATAGGAACAAAAGGCCGAGACCAGTAACAAAATGTTTATCACCTTCCTGCCCCCTTCCCCCTCCCGTAAATTTCCTACATCCTCTGTATAATGATCAGCCCTGAAGCTAAGACCCCAAGCCGGCCTCGAATCATTAAAATAACAAAGCCCAAGTGATCGCTTTTTATCCTTCTCGCAGTGCAGGTCGACTTAAGGAAGGGGAGAGCGCTAGCGGTAAAAGACCTGTTGAGTGACTTCTTCACACTCGCTGGTTACAAGATGCCTCCCTCCCCCAGGCGAGAAACCAATAAATATCCCTTCCCGGGAAATGCCACCCTCTCTCGCGGCCGCAAATTAACCACCAGATGCAGAGCCCTGGAGCAGCTTTATTAGTTGCAGAAGACGTTTTCCCCCCTCAATGGCATCCCCATCCATGTCCCCTCCTCGCACACCCCAGGAAAGCACCCGTCCCACCTGTACCGCTCACACGGTCACTTGCCCACGGCACAGCGCCCGACACCTGCAGTTGCAAAGCTCTCAGCATCTCCCCCGCAAACGCTGCAGGTTTGCAAAGAAACGCGCTCAGGGAACACGCCTGCCTGCCAGCGAGGGGACCCGAGCAACAACGCTTAGCTCCACTCACCCTCCCTCCGCAGGCATCGGCCGCCGCCGCGCCCCTCCTGCCGCCGGCTGCTCCAGCCGCCCCCGCGAGCCGCTGGCCGCCCCAGCCGGCGAGCAGCGCCAGGAGGAAGGAGCCGAGCTGCAGCCGCGGTGCCATGGCGCGCCGCGAGCCCAGCAGCGCCCGCAGAGCGGAGGCAGCGCGGCCCGGCGGGGCGGAGGGCTGCGCGGCGCCGTGCATGCGCGGCGCGGGGCGGCGGCTCCTCCTCGGCTCGCCCGGCGCCGGGCTCGGCCCCCGCCCCGCTCCGCCCCGGCTCGGGGCCGGGGGCTCCTCCGCCCCTCGCCGGCCCCGAGCCGCAGCAGCGCTGCGGCCTCCCTCCCGCAGCTTTCTCCTGGGGCGCACCTTTCCCACGCACCACACGTGGGGCCTCTCTGCTTCACAAAGCCCCACACGGTCCTGTGCTCCTTCTCTGAAAAATACAGGCTGCGAGCTAGTACCTGATCATCTTTCCCCTTCTGCTTTACGCTGTCCTGACACTGCGTTGCTCGCCCTTTTACTGCACTTCACTCTGGAGGTGGATACAATTCACAGTAACCTCCCGACTTTGGCTTCCTTTCTGCAAACACGCAAGGCCGTACGCGACTTAACTAACAGGGCTGGCCTTCATGAAATCACAGCAGTTGCAGTCCACAGTTTGCAAGATCAGAGCCAGATGGAAAAACAGTTGCAGATCTTTAGCAGTTAAACAGTAATGAATAAAATACCGAGAAAGACAAACTGGAGAAATATACTATCATATAATTTCAACTGTGGAAAATACAATGGAATCATATGTTTCATTATTCATTTCACCTTTTTCAATTTGAATCTCTAATCTGGATTTCAGTATTACATGTTTTGACCAAAACACTTCTCAAAAACAAAAAGTCACATTTCAAATAGTTATCAATTACAAGCTGTTCTGACATATCAATAAATTTTATAAACAATGAACTCTTTGCATAAACATGTAAGCAACACAGAAACCTAAGGTTCCATTCAATCATAGAATCATAAAAGAATTTAACTTGGAAGGGACCTCAGAGGTCTAACCCTCTGCTCAAACTAGGGCTAACTGCAATGTTAGATCAGGGCCTTGTCATATGTCACTTTTTTTTTTTAATATATCACTTAACTCCAACTATTTTTGAAAAATATTTATATTTCCGTTTTAGTACACACTGTTACAATGATTAATATTGGACAAAAATATGTTCCTAATATAATAGACAAACCCAACAGGATTATAAAAGACATTATAGTTCAGATTTAATTAGTATGGCTAAAACTTCAGCAAAAACACCATCAAGCCGACTAGTTGAAAGGAAATACAACCTATTCTTAATTTTAAAGCTAATAATGGTTTTGAACCTATCAGAAGATTTTTTTATCCTTTGTGAATATTGGCTAATAATAACAAACATTCGCTTAAACTGTTGGGTTAAGCTGATGAATCACAGTTCTTACAGTTTGCTTTAAAACAGGTTTGTGACATTGGGATGGACAGAGCCCTTCGTTGTGACATGAATAGAAATGAGATTCTTGCCACTGAGCATGTTTTAGGACAAATTGGAGATTAGGCCATAGCCCTTTTAGGGCTTTGTGAGTAAATGATACAGTTGATTTTCACTTCCTCTGCAGATTGGAATTCTGGAAAAGGAAATATTAAAAGTATTCATGCTATAGGTGAAATTTCACTGATTTTGAGATGAGAGGTTTTCTAAGGTCTGGTATGTCCCACACCAGAATTAAAGCTTCGTTTTCTTCACTGTATACCATACACTTCTAGCTAAGTATTTTTGCTCGATTTTCTCCCTGCATTACTCAGAAGTGACCAACCAGTCCTGAAAACTACACAGGCTGAATTTAATCAAGGTAGACTGTGCAAAAACAATAAATAACTTTAGTCCTTTTATGTCTCAATTCATTGCAAAGCACATATAGCAACACAAAAACATGCCTAACAAAAGGAAGACGCGTGCATAATCTATTTACAGGGCAGTCGTGTCTCTGCCACTCATAATCATCTATTATAAACAATGATTCCTGTTGAACACATCTCCACTGACCTGCAAACAGATCTACCTTCAGGCTATGGGGAAATCAAACCACAGCGAGGAAAGTCTGGCACTCTGTTAACTGAGTTCTAGGCAGCTGGAGAAGCTGCAAGTTTCAAGTGCGAGTAAAAAGGAAAATTAACACGATCTGTGGTTTGACACGTTAGACTACAAGGATTTTAATATACATGAAGATACAGAATGAATAATTACACTTCCTGGGCAGCAGAATAACCACAGAACTCTCAGTCACAACTGATGACACTGGCAATACCCAGAAAGCAGAAAAGCGATCAGTCTTATTTACTTGGACCTACTAACACCAAGCAGAAGCGTCATCTGGCAAAATCAGCCTCAATGCCCTTTTCTAGTACCTCAGCCCAAGCTTACAGCAAAAGAACACATCTGAAAAAAATCTATCTCATGGTGGCAATTCTGCCACCATGACCAGCTTACTAACATGAATGAACCGACACAGAAGTCTTTCATTGTTTTGTATAGAGCAGTTTCCACCAAAATCTTTAGTGGAAAAAAGTAGAGGGGAGGTGGCAATCAAGTGACAGCGGTTAAAACTTTTAGCTAGATTCTCTAAAATGCTGCTAGCTAACATAAGTGCAAAAGTGGCTGTGGGGACTCTGCTTTTCTGTAGGCTTTTCTACCCTTTTTACAATAGTCTCTTGTTTTGAAATAGTATCGAATACATATGAGTCAGAGAATACGCAGAAGTCATGGGTATCAATATCATGCATTCTACAGCTGGCTTCGGTTGCAACTCTACCTTCTTGCTTAAAGTTAAAAACCTTTTACTTCCTCCTCCTCTCTGAGCAGCTGTTCCCAGATGGAGGAGATGGTGAGAACTCAGCAATTCCTGTAAAAACATGAAAGCTCATGTAATAAAAAGTTTTGCTATATGGTTAAGAATTCCCTATCAAATTTTTCTAGTGCTCAGCAAAAAATCCCCCTAATACTTGGAAGCTATATGCTCCATCCATACTTCATATTGCTAGCACTGAGATACCTCTCCCCGGAAAGATTGATCTTGTCTGTAAAAGTAATGATGAAAACAGGCGAGTTTTAGTCCGGCCAGAAAGTATGCATCTTGCTTGTAGAAGTATTCAGTTGGGTCAGATGATCAGGACTATTGCGATAGCACAGTTTTGTTACAGATATTGCAGGGCTGACAGTCTTGCTGTTGACATCATGTGCTGTTAGAAAATGAGAAGGAACTATCTTGAACCAAGCACACTTCGCGCTAAAAGTTCACCAAAATCTCAGAAACTTCCTACAGGTCTGAAATCACAACAAAATATCATCTCCCTTTCCATAAAAGCACAAATATGACCCCACAACAGAAAACTCATAATGTGAGGGTCTTCTGGAACTTTATTTGGCAACTCCCAGAAGTCCGAAAGACAGGCCTTTTGAAAATAAGCAGTCATACAAAAAAGTCTCACTATCATGGGGATGGTTCATCTTTGGAATAAACATCTAGGATAGAAAGGAGGAAGATCTTCCAATATCAAACCTTAAAAGCAGAATTAGAAAGGAAATGTGAAATTGAGGTGGACGCTGTCAGTGGGGGCATGAACATTCCCATCAGTGTCAAGGGTCCCAAAAATTCTACACTGATGGGGTCTTCCATACTACGTCAGAGTAGTAAGAAGGATCGAGCTATGCTCAAGTGAAAGATTTTTAACTGATAGACAGTGACCCCAGGCCATGGAATCGAAATTTCATTCAAACATATAAATTGTTATTAATACGTATCTCTTTTATGGTAATTTTTAAATCACTAGGCCTTGAGAAATGTGTCAAACATTCAGAAAAAACTCCAAGTTCTGAAAGGAAAGTCTGTATTACTACTCCCATTTTATAGATGGGGAAACCTAAGCACACAGTCATAAAGATGCCTACTTTTATGTCTTGCACACATGCTCAGGGCTTAACCAATAATTAGATTTGGAGTCAGGAAAGTCTCTGCCCCCTAGCAATATAGGAAAAGACCCCTGGAGGGTAGGAGTTTTTTGCTTTTAATTTGCTTCTTTCTATAGAAGTACTATCTACTTCCTAGTGTCATTCAGCCATTACCAGTGGGTCCTTAAAACAGTGTGGGCCACAGAGGCCAGATCTAGCATCCAGAACTATTCCATCCAACTGGCTGCTTGTGTCTTGGGAGTGGCAAGAAAGAGCACAGCAGGCCTTCCTGGCAGCCAAATGCTTCCTGCTGTGTCCAAGCATTTATTGGCACTTCTAGATTAGCTGCTGCTGTGTCCAGATGGGACTTGAAAGTGGATTTAGATGCATGAATCCTGCTGCATTTGCTTTGGCACTGGCAGCCACCACTTCTATACCCAGATGCTTTGCAAGAAGTCCTAAAATCCAGTACTTAGACATAAGTTAGACCATTGTGACCTTACAGAACCCCTTGTAGGCTACAGGTGGTAATATTTCTCTCCTGCTCACTTTTTACGGCACACTTTCATTCTTAATTTTGTTCTTAAGAATCTCCAGTCTACCTTCAGGTATTTGGGGGTGTTTTGAGGCTTCAGAGAGTAGGGAATATGTGTTCTTGTGACCTTTCTGGACTTAATGTCTTCTACAGGAAATTGCACTTAATGACCGAGGAAGTTTTCCAGTACTATATTCCCAAAGGCTCAAGTTAGCATCAGATATGAGAATATTTCATGGTGAAAAGGAACCGACTGAAATAAACCAACCAATAGCCACCATATGAAAATGACTTCTGTTCACTTTCAAAAGAACAATTTATCAGTGATCCATGGATGAAAATGTTAGTATACCGTTGCCATTTCCCAGATTTCACTTCCTTGTATAGTGCACACATCAATTTTTCTGTTGTCAAAAAATGACCATAAATATGAACTGTTTAGTGTATTTCTGTTTAGTTTTGCATTTGTTTATTACATATGCATATAATAAAGGAACAGATAGCTCAGTTCTCTGAGCTGGTCCTACTTGCTGACGAGCCACCAAACTCACTCCTCCCTGCTCCAAAAGTAAGCTGAGTTGACTCACCCTATGGCCACATGACCGTCTGTGAGGAGAGAGGGAGTGGGGCAGGACCACATCTTTCAGCAGCAGTCTTCTGTTACACTGGATTACATGTAACATGAAACTGCACTTTTAGAGAAAAGCAGATTTGTGATGCAAAGAGAATTAAAAATTGCATAGAAGAGTGATTTTTCAGCAATAATTCCTTTGAACAGGAAACCAGCTAATCCAATTTTATCTCCAAAGTTATGTATCTTTTGTTCTTTTAGCAATATTTGAATTACAATTAATATACTATTTAAAAATGTTATTTTTCCTCAGTATGGGCATTCCATCTTGATAAACTAACTACAAATGCAAATCAAGGACCCCACAATGCAGTTCAAACACATGTGAGAAATGTTAATAAAGCAATATTTTACAGAAGTTTCTCAACTTTACTTCTTATCTTGGCTTTTTTTTTTTTTTTTTTATTACAGCACAATACCTTCCATCCGGACAGCTTGTCACTTTCCTTCTGCAGGGAAATAGGGGGGAAAAACCCACCTGATTTAACAATCTACCCTGACATTCACCAATCTGCAGCATCCTGTGGCAATGTCTGGGAAACTAATCCTAACACTAAGGGACCCCTCACTGAGCATAAACTGCCTTAAACCCTTTCCCATTTAATCCGAAGAGAGCTCTTTGCTCAAGCACTTCAAGATGACATCATTTGCTATTTGAGGCCAAAAGCTACGGGTAATTAAGGTTAAAGAAAATGTAATTAAAATGCATAGAGACACTAGTAACAGATACCACTACAGAAGAGTAAGATGATGTCTGGAAGAAGGCCAAAATCTTACCATTATGGAAGATGATAGGAAAGTACTTTGTCAATAGCACCTCATTCTACTCATACTAAGGGAAATACACAAACAAAATAAATTATGAAGGCTGGAGGCATATGGAAATTGAAATCTTTCTGTTTATATGATAGATATATATTTCAGAGAAAATTTGTGAAACACTTAACAGCAGATTTACAACAGATTCCGCAGTAATTTTACAAGATTGTGCTCAAAAAGAGGAAGGACTCTGTTAGGAATGGCAAATATTGCTCAAAAACCTACCTGCAAGAGCTCATTTAAAACAAACAAACAAACAAGCCCAAGGTCCTTGATGTTTACATCACGGAGAAAAAACAGTCCGGCAAATTTGAAGCAGCCAGACATCAAGATCAAGTCAGTTTCTTATTTTGGAAAGAGTAAAATAAATATACAGATAAGAGACTGATCAAACACAATGAATAAAATTATTTCTTAAAATTATATATAAAATGAATGTACATAAATAACGGTAAGTTAGAATAGATTATTGTTATTTGCATATAATTAGATAACATAACAATCACTGAAAACACAACTCCTACTAAGATGTAATTTGTGATAAATCTTATAGCCCAGGACCATATGTTTATAAAGTAAAGAGGGGACCAGTTTCCTCATTTAAACAAAAACGTCTGCAAAAAAAGGTTTTGCAAGTAACCTGCTTAAGTGTCAAAAATATCTAGCCATAGCCAACTGCACTTTAAGGGAGAGGCCAACGCCTTATTAGAAGGCTTCCCTACGACTTCCTTTCTCTGCCAAAAAGAATTAGAGCAATTTGCAATTACACTGTCAAACAGCCACATCCTGTAACACAGAATGCGGTACCGGTCCACCTTTGAAGTGAGTGAAGTGCATTTCACTATCTGCCTTACATCCAAATATCCAGCCAGTAACTTGCAAACATTCCAATCAAGAAAAAAATTGAAGTGGACACTGTCACATTTTGAAATATTTTAAATTGACTGAACATTTTGAAGCATAAGAAAATTGTTAATAAATGTGCAGCATTTAAACAGCACGAATATCTACCCTTCAAACGTGGTAAAACAGCAATAAATGAACTCGCTGGTAGGAATAGTGTTTCTACACGGCAAACATTTACATTGTTGACATTGTACTTGTTATCACAGAAAAATTACATTAGTACATATGGTAGTGGAAGTCATCTTAGTTTAACACTACAAGAGGTAGTTCAAAAAAAAAATGCCTGGTTGCTTTGTCAAATGCTTTGCTGAATTTAGAAAGACTCTGCTACTACAATTTGCCTGTGTTGGGCAGTGTTGTAAATATGTGTTCCTGAAAGGAGCCTCAACTAATTTAAAGGCAAGATTAAGGAAAGCTGGCTTCCCAAAACTGAATTCCTGAACTCTTAAGGTAATAGCTCACTATTAATAAGCAGTCATATTATTAAAATACTGAGCAACTATCAATTTCCACTGAGTTCAAACTAAATTACTGCACATTTAGAACTTTTGAAATCAAATCAGGTGTAATATTAAGCATTCAGCTACACGTACAATAGCGAGTTAGTCACAAAGTTTGTACTACAATTAAAATAGGCAGTCACTTGCTAACGCTTGCCGACTACAGTCTGCCTCGTGATTGCAGCTTTTGTTCAGACTAACAAAATCAATTTACCAAGACGGATTGTAATCCTAACATCTAGCCACAAGAGGGCAAAAGTGGCACAGCATTTTTATTTGCATTTGAAATAAGGGCTCTCTCTATTTCAAGATTTATGAATTTAAAGTCTGATTTAATCCAAAAAATGAATTGCTTAAAATGCAGCTAATGTATAGCCAGCCTGCTCTAGCGCAGAATATTTGATTTGCTGTCTTCTTAACTTCCTTACTTTGGCCTCATTCATACAAACTGCATCCCAACATATTTTGGAGCATTACTGTGAGTGATACAATATAATTCTAAATGTGAAGAAAGATTGTGAACTGTATCAGTAAAAGGTATATATGCATTTTCATCTAATATATAAAATATAAATATACATAGATACAAGACTGCTGCAAAATCTAGAAATTGCATACAGGCAGTTATTACTTAGAAGTAATAAAATGACATGGACTGGTAAAATAAAAATCACAGGTAGAAGAGTGAGAGAAGAAGCATTAGAGAAAAAATAAGATACAATATCTAAGTTGATGCAAGGTTATAGATGACTTTTTAAAAAAGATCATAATAAGGTAATGAGTTTGAAACATGTATCTACACATTTAAGAACAGCAAATTCCCAGAATTTTCAAGTGATTAATAACAAGAATAATGTGGTAGATAGTCCCATGTATTAGACATTAACTTCGAAAAATCAGGAAACTTTTGTCCCTATTGCTCCAAACTGCATAAGATTAAGGAAAAGAACAACAGAACATACTTATTGGGTTCTCCAGCTATCACAGTGGCTGCGGAAAACCTGGCTTAGGAGCTAGGAAAAAAGTACAAAACCATTTGACTATGACTCTAAAAGCAAGCAATACGTATCTTCCCCCACCTCCAATCCATGTATCTAAGTAATAGCATTACATGGGAACTTTGGAAACATTGATTCTCTTTGGTTTAAACTAGTTTGAGTTGGCCTTCAGATCACCGAGACAGTTTATCTGTTTTGGATAGCAACGCAGGCAAAGCTGAAGTTTGTGGTTAGAATAAATTTTCAGGATATTGAGACGTGATTCAAGAGGAGAACATCGTTTTAAAACAAATAATTATGCGGCCCAGTGGCCTGATTAGGATCACAGGCACTGAACCTTAATTCAGGAAAGCACTGCCAGAAAATCCAGGTGCCATCACAGTCAACACCAGAACCTCCTCATCAGCCCACTGTTGCCTAAACAGTAGCTGTTGATCCATGCTGATGATATCAAAAGAGGGAATTCTTACCTATTCCACTGGCCAACTTTTTTGCTGAAATAGTTTTTCACCATCCTAGCAAATTTAATCAACATAGCGCAGGGTCAAGCGAGCACTGGAGTCGATGCAAGGCAACGTGGCTGGGAGAAGAGGAGTTTGTGACTTGACAAAGTCACCCAACAGCTGAAGTCAGAAGAACCACCAGGACAAGTGTGGCTTCTTCAGACCAGTTTTGTACAATAGTAGAAAAACAAAAACACTGCAAGACAAAGGATGCAAAACTGTAATGGCACCACATTTCAGTGTTATGTGGTAGCTTCCTCTGACACAGTCTCACCCACTAACATTATTTGAGCTGCCTGGGCCTAAGCAGACAAGATAGCATGTTACAAGATAGCATATTACAAGCGTATTACCAAGCTAGCTGCATATCATTAGGAACTACAAGATTAAGAATGTGTCCTATGAAACACAGATTAATATTTTAAGATGAAAGAAACTGTAACTGTATTTGAGAAAGTTATGGCCACAACTTAAATCCATAGTAGTCACAGCAGATATAAATGTGACATTAAAGGTTCCTCCTTCACTGTTAATGAATCACTGACACCTTTAGTTTGGGAAGAACAAACCATGCCAAGATTAAGCAAATAATGCAATGTTGTTACTAAACTATGTGCAACACCACTGGCACCTTACAGATGAATCATCTTTCTGGTAACATTTGCTAATTGAGAGCTGGAAACCAGGGCTCATGTGCTATTATTATTCTGCTGTTATTCTAGTTCTTCTCTTAAATTGCTTTGTCAGACTTCCGTCACTTGAGACGAGCTCCATTATGAGAGACATTAGGTGCATTTAGGTATTTGCCAGATAATAGAGTAAGGTTCTTAGGCATCAATCTGGACAGATTAGACTAATCTGTTGCTGCTGGAAACCTCGTTTCCAGCAGTAAAGTAGACAATAGTTTCAAATTACCTGCACTAAAGTTAAGCCATGGGCAATATATGTTTTGAGGTGAAAAGAAAAATAAAATAGAACTCACACATTCCCAGTACTGTC
Organism: Struthio camelus; assembly: GCF_040807025.1. Classification (NCBI taxonomy): domain Eukaryota; kingdom Metazoa; phylum Chordata; class Aves; order Struthioniformes; family Struthionidae; genus Struthio; species Struthio camelus. Next base: position 15,508,127 of record NC_090955.1, on the reverse strand, counting down.
TGTAAAAGTACTGTCTAAATTGCTTTGTTTGTGTATAGTCTTTTAAGTATTTTTGAATGCAGGGATACAACAGAAATTCAATTAGTAATAGTTAGTGTTATTGTTATTTCTCAATTAACATTCTCATTAATTTTATCCAATATTGGATAAAAGTGGGATATTTTCACACTAAAATAGTTCTTTTAGAAGTAAAGTTAAAGAACTCAACACTTTCATGGATTTATTACCTTCATTATTACAGTAACCATAAAGTGACATGTGTCCATGAAAGACACAAAAAGGCAAATAGCTGTAATGAGGCTCTATAAACTAATGCAGCTCTCCAACAGTGTTTTGCAGGAAATAAAAGTAATTTTTATTTACACTTTTATACCTCAACACATCTTCCCAAGTATCAACTAGGGACTAAAGTCTGATTACCTCTCTCACTGAATTTTTGCTACTATGAGGCTATATGAAACTTTTTCCATCAATCTCTTTCCTCCCCAAACTTCGTCAGTTTTATCTTTTATTCTGTAGGATAGCAGATACGATGGATGCAAGCACTGAGAAAGGAAGAACAATTCTTCTGTTCATGACATAACAGGTACGATGTATCTGGTAAAATCCTAAACAAACTGCATTTCCAAATACATCACAAACAATTAAAGATGTACTAAATCATCTATTACTATAACTGAGGTACAAAATACAAGCATTCGACTTTTGAAAAATTTTAACTGAAAGAAAAGCAGTGCACATTTTAGAAAAGATGTGGGATTTAAGAACTGTCTGGAAGTAGTACAGACAGGCCTTTAAAAGTTGAAGGCCTACCTCTAGAGACTATACTACATTGAGAATAACATGCCAGGAAAAAAAAACTGTTTTTTTAATCACTAAACAAGAAAGTGCAAGTGAGGAACACAGTTAACTATTTGCACTATAAAACACTGGAAGAGTTTATGGAATTTTTTTTCCTTTTTTGCTACTTACATCTAACCTATATTATTAACAACTTTCATGTCCTCATTAACATAACTGACTCTATAGAAAACAAGCGTCAGAGACCGAAAGTGAATCAGCCTGGTGGCTATGGTATGTACCTTGGAGAACTGGGCTCAAACTCTTCCAGCAAATATCTAAGCATTTCATACAAAGGAAAACTGTTTCCTGAAGAAATCTGGAAACTAACATCAGAATACATAATAGCTCAGCAGCTAGGCATTTCTTTGAGGTAGGTTATTTAGTCCAAGATCAGTACTCTGAACTATAGATAAAAAGAATGTGAGTGTCATAAGCCCTCACATCATTTCTTCTCCCTAGTTTTCAGAATCTTGCCCTACGATTTTGTTTGTTTTTCAGTCTTCTATGATAAAAAGATTTTCTTTGCATCAAATAAAGTGATTCAGTTCAATGTTTTGAATATTCTAAATGTAGTTTACGTTCAAAATAAAATATATTTTTCAAATCAATCAACTGAGATAAGCATAAGACTTTGTTAGCTGGGTTAAGTTCTCTATTTTCGGACTTATTGGTTGCTACAGATTGAAACACCACTTAAAGTCAGTGCTTCTACTGAATCATCAGCTTGACACAAAAATCAGTTTCTGCATATACAACTGGGTCCACATAGAATACATCTCGAGTAACATGGGCTGAGTCCTCACTGAAGGATACTAGCACTTCAAGTAAGTGCTTAAAGCTCTGCTGAACAAGGAACAGCATAAACCCATACTTGCACTGGTTTTTTTTTTTTTTTTTTTTTTTTTTTAAAAAACACGTCAGGGCCACAAAGGATTGTCTTCTTGTATAAGGCTGTCCTTATGCATATTGACTGCAGGTTGACTATCAATTATTAAGATACTTGACTTTCGTACACACTGTGATAAAAATATTCAACATGATAAAACTAATGGAAGTGATCTGGATATCTGGTCTGGTCCCAAACAATTTGATCCTGCCTCTCATTAGAGGATATTTCTCTTTTTCTCTCATTAAAAGATATTGATGGCTACTTCTATAACTGGACCCTTTACACTGACAAAACAGGAGATACTCCAATTTAGATATTACATAGGCAAATATTATCCTAAATATAAATGATTTAAAATACACTGTAAAAAAAGATTAGTTTTAACCCCCTTAACTAAGTAATTGCTGGAACTAAAAATGGTCACTTAAATACTAGTCCTGTTTGAGATGAGACAGTTTACATAAAGAACAACTTTCAGAAAATTATAGTACATTCATTAAGCGATTTAAATTCCAATGTAACACAATCTCTTGCATATTGCATATTTTAGACTTGAATTTTCTTAAAACTATGAAGTGCTGTTGTCTTCAGTTAAGCTGTAGTAATACATTGTAGCTGAAAGTATTGTGCACTGATTAGGTTTTCTGTTTCTTTCACTGCAAAAATATGCAAACTTTTCTGAAAATATTTATTAAAATAGACGGGAAAAGTTTACTTTTTCCACAAAAAATAGATAATAATATTTCACGTATTTACAGTTTATTTGAATGAAAAATCACGATAACCTTTCAAATCTAGGGATAAAACCATCAAATTAATATCATCATTACTTAATTCGAGTTATGAAACTTCAGTAATTCTTCATGTGCTATCATAGTAGCTTAACAGCAAACCATTCTTCTTCCTAGTCTAGTAGGTTGGAGGTGAAATTATTTTTCACCATTAGAAACTGAGATTCTCGGTGTGATCTTTTCAGCTTTGCACGACGGTTCTGGAACCAGATCTAAAATTGAAATAAAAGGTACACTTTTCAGAAATACAGCACCGTAAGCAGGATAAGCTTTGAAATTTAAAAATATTTACACAATTTCCGATTTTGTGAAATGCCTGTAGTTTGGAGGTTCAATACAAATTTAAAATCTGCAAATGATAGCCTATAACTGCCTGTAACAATTACAGTAACAACACAGAACAATATAGTATTTCCCAACCTTACTTGAAGGTGAGGGCCAGCTTCACTGTAATTAACACAAAAACTAGTATCACTTTCAGTGACACCAAATCAGACCCTGGAAGATCCTGAGTATCTGGAATTCACATGCAAGTCAGTGGAAACTTAATTCAGCACCTCAAGAAGTAACATCTTAACTGCAGCATAAAGCTTAACATCAACCCCAACCAGACTTGCATTAAAAGCTTTAGTAAGTATCAAGGCCTGTCCCAAAAATCTAATGATATATGGTATGCTTCTTACCACATTTGATTAGTTGGAAATCAGTAATTAATAAACCTGAGCAGACAGTGCTTTTCACCAGACAAAAACATAGGCTCAAACATTGGTGCAATAAAGTGTTTAATGCTCTATGTTTAATGCTCAATGGTTTAATGCTCTATTGACAATCTCACCAAATACTTACACATTCAAATTATTTTAATACTGATTTCAACTTTATTTTTCAGACATGGTGAAAGGCATAATGTAAATATGGTTTTAAAACCTAGGAGCAAACGAAGCTTTGCACATGATAAACAGCGGTGAAAAAAGCAGAGATCATGGAAATATTACAGTAATAAATGTAATATTAATACTACGCAATAAGGCTTATGACTTCAGAAAGAATTCGGTGGCTTCCATTTTACATATTACTGAAGGCATATCATATGAATAAATTTATTAATTGTGATTATTAAAGTTATCGCTACTGTCCATCTACCTTTTTATATCACTGAAGACGACACAGATGGAATTACAAAAGCGTTTAAATAACTTTAATTACCTGAATCCTGTCTTCATCTAAATCTAATTTGCGAGCTAGTTCTTCTCTAATGTCAATGCCAGGGTAGGAGTTCATTTTGAAAACATTTTCCAAAACTTCAATCTGAGGAGATTAAAACACACTTGTTGAATAGTTATCACTACCTTCATAGGAGGAAAAAAAAAAGAAAGAAAGAAAGAAAACACACTAGTTAGTTCAACAGGAGATTTCTGAACAGTGTCTGGACAGTTCTGATTGCGCATTTACATTAGTGCCTAACCAAATGTCTTTATGCAGAAGTACATGGTACTGAATTAGCCAGCTGTTACAGGCTTCTACCAACATTTTACTACATTATATTGTTTTATTTAAGTGGTAACAGAATCCCACCTGGTTTCTAGTGAAAGCAGTTCTTGGTCTTCTACCCCTGTACCAGCTCAATTCTCGTTTGAAAGACAGCCTCTCAGTGACGGAAAAATATTTTTCACATTTCAAAACTTTTTCCTCTTGTATTGTATTACTGTTAGTATGAAATAACGAGTTTTCACAGGAAGCGACAGGGATTTGCAGATGAGGATTACTGCCTTCATGTAAAACTAGAAAAAACAAGGAAAAAAAACAATTTAATGGTTTGCAGTAGAAATATGACAATATATAAGCTTTTACTCCTTTAAAAATGTAAGATGTTACAAAACTGACTGCTGACTTACCCAAGTTGGTGCATGTATCCATCCATGGTCGATGAGTTTTCACAGGTGGAATGACCTCTTTTTTCTGCTCCAATCCCAAAATACTTTCAATGGAGAAAGAGCACTGTGTGGCTTTATTTTCTACAAAACCAGACGCTTTCTGAAGATTCTGAGACACTGATGTATTAGCAGCACACAGTGATGTACTTGCCATGCTTTCACCTTCAGCCAGCATACCATGTATACTGTACTTGCATTTCTCTGCAAGTCCTCCTTATAGCTATGTTGACAAGGGGGTTGGATTTGCAACGTCATTAATTAAAATCTTTTATTAGAAAGTTTTAGCATGTCAATGAAAACTCTCCCACCAAGAGGCACGAGGAGTTAATTGTTTATTTGTTTGCAAGTAATTAGCAACTAATGGTGACACTAGGGGGGCCACCAAGAGGGACAAGAAGCGTTATCTCTCCTAACCAGAGCATCGACTTAACTTTCTCAACAGAAGCTATGCACAAATATAGTACTTCTCTTTTATTTGAAATCATTAATGTATAAAATCAGTTTTTAAAAAAACTTTATACTCTAATGGACTCCACTTACCTAAACATAGCAGCATGATAGGAAACCAGTCAAGTAATAAGTAATCTCATTTAAGTGAATTTCCTTCCAAGGAAATTTAAAAAAAAATAATCTCTTAATGCTATTAGGGTAATCCCAATGAAAATGCCTCTGTTTTTTCATATGCATATGTAATGGTGAACGTGGGCAATAAAACAACAATAGCTTTTGGCATAAGGCACTGTGCAGTGCGTTGGCAACGTTGTCAAAGCTCAGTGTAATTGCCTTCCAAGTGCATGGATTAGTTAACAGAACAGTTGCACCAACTATTTTAAATAATTCATGCATTCATTTTTTCCTATTAAAATAGCTTTATTGCAGCTTTTTTGAAAGAAAAATGTGAAATTTCCTTAAATATTCTTTATAATATTAATGTTCATAATATTCTTTATAGTATTAATATTTATAATATGCAAGACTTGAAATAAAACAATATACTGTAATTTACTGTTTTATAAAAACCTCAAGATCCTTTGACTGCTAGAGGTTCCTCCTCATTTCTCATAAGCAGGTTTACAACCAACATAAATTTATTTTAATCCGATAGAGACAGCATTTAAAATGACCAAAAATGATGAGTAAGGGGAGAAGTGAGATAAAACATACATTATAAAGTTCAGAGTCTAAACCCAACATTCTGATTTTGTCCATTATAAAGAAAGCATCAGCCATCATATTCTTATAGTCAGGTTCCTGTCTGAGCCACATAGCAATTCTCACCTGTTCAAAATTAGCTTTTGATTTAGGACAATCTCTTCAGAGCTCTTCCTTTTCTTATTTGAGATAGAGCCTTATTTGATAACACGCAAAAATGCAAACAGAATGATTTAATTTCAGGATGCAAATTTCATACCTCTTAGATAAAACTTTGAATGTGCAGCAAATTAAGTAGGATGTACTTTTAGAGGGAAAAGTCTGGCCCACTTCATGTTCTGTTTTGTCACTTTCTCAAAGTAGTTTATTCTATGTAATGAATCTCATTCACATGGCTAAAAAATAATATTCAGGAAGTAAACAACCCCGCTTTGAATTTTTGTACATTCATAAAAAAATCAAAAACTAACCTTTAGGAACAGACAGAAGTAGGAAAATCGCTTGAGAAATGGCACAGCATGGAACAGACAATGCAGTGCTCAGTAAGATTCTATTGAGAAAGTATACTCATATATGACTTTACATGGAAAGGATGCTCAGCCGGAGAACATTGATTTATTAGGAGTAACTTTGTGTTTTGCAGTGAAACTGTTGCAAACTGAACTATCAGGAAGAGTAACAATTTCAGAAGGAATCTTACCAAAGGCACCTTATCAGCACACAGCGGGCCTTGAAGTAGCATCAGAATAACTCCACAATGACCACCTGGAAGTTAAGCTCCGACTGTCATTTAACTGTCTAAGCAATAACAAACTGTAGATGTGAAAAGTGATAAAGATTGGTGTATGAAACTGACTGTTGCTCATTGGCCACTGAAACCCACTCTGATGATATCAATTTCGACATAGTGGCACATAAAATATCACAGACATCTGTGAGTAAGACTGCCTTTGTATCTATTTGATGACAACACCCTAGTTCTTTGCTTGAGCAGAAAGCATTCAAACTGTGCTAGCTTCCAGATTAAGTTGCTAAAATGCTGCCTTAGAAGTCCAAATCAATTCATTTTCAGTAAGAGATTTGTAGCAGAATGTCAAAACTGAGAATTGCAAGAATGCATTGACAGTGCTTTATGTGTATCTTCTGTACTATGCTTATGGTATTTTATGAACGTATATGCAGACAAAATACCACTCATGGCAAAAACAATTTGTGGATTATAGGTTTGAGGATAAGGCAGCACTGCATCTGAGGAAGAGAAACACATACCTGACAAAATCTCTCAGATTCTCCTTAACACATGAACCTTCCTTTCTTCAGGAAAGTCAGTGTAAGCTTCCAGAAAACTGCAGAGCAGCTGACATACTTTTTGGAAAGTCCAGACGCACGCAGATCAAAATTGGAACTTTCATTGTATTTACAGGAGCCCTTAACATGTATTTTGGTAGCCTCAGGAAAAGCCTCTTCTGTCCAGGAAGTTCCATCAGTTTTATGATGGAATATGCGGTGAACCAAAGGTCACTGGAGTCCTATCGATCTCTTCCTGTGAAGAGCAGTGTTAAGTAAGGGCCTTACAGTCCTTTATGTTGCACTGCAGCTGTTCCCAATAAGGCAACCTATGACCTTAGTTAAGCAACAGGATTTCTTTTCTTGACTGCAAAGTTATTTTGCATATACAGATTGCATAACAGGTAATAAGAGATAACGCAAAAACTCTTATATACCAGTGATTGTGTAATAGCAATCATTCTAAGCAAAATCTTCAGCTGTTAGTAGATCATTTTTCTGCCTGTATAGCTCTACATGGACTAACAGACCAAAAAAAAAAAAAAAAAGCCAACTCTGCCCCCCAAACCCACCAAGAAAATGATGCATCATCTATGCAGAGCTGCTTACAGATTTCTATTTTGGCAAGGTTTCATATAAGCATGATCACTGATGGAGAGACAGTCTCTCGAATCCAAAGTGTGGACTTTAAAAACACAATGAACTTTTAGTGATTTTAATACAAACAGCTGGTTTCCAAATACAGACAACTAAAGTTTCTTTAAAAGCTGGAAGAAGAAAAAGCACTGATACACAAGCCTTTCAGAAAATATTTCTTCCATTTCAATGATTATGAAAGAAATTAATCTCAGCCACATGGTTGAGACTGGGACTACCACACAGACCAAGGTCCAGAGTGGTAACTACCTTCGTAAGTGATCTCTTCAACGAGCTACCAAGAACTATTAAGACAGGCATATGCAGTGTTAAGAGAAATATTTATAAGCGACACTTAATCTCCCCAAAGCTAACCATTAACTAGATCAAATATTTACAATCTATTTTTGGACTTTCTGAGCTTGTGGAAGATGCAGAAAACCTTCAGTAAGGTATTCTGATTTTAACTCCCACTTGGGAACACTCAGCAACTTGCAGGCTTCCCCCTTCCCCCCCCCCCCCCCAAGGGAAAAGAGATTGTGATAGCTCTCAGAAAGAATCTTCACAAAATAGGCCAAAACCCAGATATCTAAGTTTGTTAGACACATGTTGGAAACTAATCAAATAGTGCCATCTGGTGTTTATACTTGCCCAGCCATTAAGTTTGTTCAACAATGAATATTCAGACAGTTGAATAAGAAACTGTGCTACTACTAAAATAATCATATGATATTAATTTGCTCAGTGCTGAATTGATTCACACCCAGGAACAACAATGCAGTAACATATCAACATTCTGTTTTTAAACTGAGTTCTTGGCAGCAACTTATTATAGGAACTGGAAGCACCAATTAATAAGTTCACAAAGTGGACGTGCACATCACACTTTCTAATTTCTGCGGAATTCAGTGAAATTGAAACATCATATTTCTAAGAGACTTTTATAATGTTCATGCAGCTCCACATATCTTGTGGAGACTTCACAAACTGTTAAGAGAAATTATTCTAAAGATAACAAGTCTACTTCATTCCAAAACTATATACATGTAGAAATATATCTACCAGGAAGTCTGGCTGAAGACCAAACTTCCAAAGTTTGCGATACTTCTTTGGAGAGAAGCTTGCTTAGTTATATATAAAATATTTGTCACTAATGCAAAAATAGTCAAACCTTTCTATAAAAAAGTGAAAACAAAAATGTATTTTCATGGGGCAGAAAGGTTACAGTGTTTTAGATCTAAGAAGAACTGACAGTAAAGAAGTAGATTCAGTTTCTAGGAATTTCTACTAAAAGTAGAAATACAGCTTGAGCTTCCATTCAAAAATGACATCCCCTTTTATTGCTCATTTCTAATGGGCCAAGATTTCACTTGCAAGTCATGAATTTATCTAAAGAATTTTAAACAAATAGCTTTGAGTAAATAAATACCACAGCAATACAACAAACATTAGGTTGAAAATCCTGAGTAATCAACAGTCGAAAAAAATCACTGCTCCTTGGATGTACAGATCTGCTCATTTTACAGCACCACATGATTGGTGAGGTAGCTAACTCTAATCTTCCTTTCTGGTTTGGCCCCACTCACAGTTTTTTGCTGAGGGACAGCAGAGTCCATCTGTTGAGTGGCTGGAGCTCTTGTACTTTAGAGAAGTGAAGCCTCTAAGGACTCTATTTATAAATAGAATAGTCAGCTGAAGTGACCACATGAAGAGTTCTTGGTGGCTTCCATCTAAAACCCCACTGGTCACTGTTGCTACCTATTAGCATTGTCACCTATTGCTACTCCACTGCCAAGTCACCTTTCACAATAGCCTGTCCAGTATCTTTGGCTTTTTAGAAATAGGCTAAATGGTGTATATACATCTTTCTTGATCACTTATCACACGAAAAAAAAAATTGCCTTTCATCTCACCTTTCCCACAGCTCCTTCACCCAAGTGCAGCAGTATCTCACTGCCACAGACATTCCACACAGAGCTCCCCTCCTGATACATTTTGAATGTGAATGTTATAGTCAAATGTTATAGTTATATAACATTATAGTCAATGAATGGTATAGTAAAAGCCAGCTTCAAAATTTAGAGGTTTTTTCGTTTGTTTTTTTAAAAGGTAAGAATGCCTCAAAACTGCTAATGTTTCTCATAAATAAATAAAAGCAGTTAGCTATTTCTTGGCTGAGTTAAAAGCTATTTTGACCCAGGAAGATTAAATGAACACAAATAAATTCAAGGTAAGTCCAAGGGTGGCACCAGCAAAAGTTTGAGAAAGCGCATGTAGATGCAGATAAGACTTACCTGATTATCCAGACAGCGACTTTCACCCTCCAGCAGAGGCAAAACGTTCACTCTGTTAGCGGACCCATCTGAGGCCCTCTAAAGAGCCGTTGACTGCTCTTCTCCCTGTTTATACAGGGTCAAGCGTCAGTTACCCGCACTCTTACCGTTTCCTAGCAGTCATTGATACAAAGAAGAAAAAAAGAATCACAGAGACTAACAAATATATATATATATCTATCTCATTGAAAAAGACTGATTAGTGCGTTTAGAGGAATTCATTATCATCCAAACTTGTCTGCTGCTGTCAAACTTGCATCCCAAATAACACCTTCTGATGCCTTCTAACATTTGTAAAAAAGTATATGTAGCACAACAAGACCAGTAAGACATTACAGAATGTTTTATGTAACAGATTTACTTAAAAACCCTGACTAATAATTAAAAGAAGCTGCATTATATTACAGAATTATGAAAAAGATCCCTACTTGCTATTAAAGCCAGTGGCAAATGGACCACTAATTTCAACAGAAACAAGACACGTTTTTATGCTACGTGCCAGCTGAGATACCAAGACACATTTCTACATACTAAAGACATGTTGTCAGTGTTTTTTTTAATGAAACATTTAGTTCTCTGATTTAAGTGCTGTTCTTCTCAACTCACAGCAGCTAAACAAACACATTTTTCTTCTGTCACTTAAAGCTGTAAAAATATAAAGGTAACAAAGAACAACTCTTTTTAAAGTTACTTGCTACCATCTTAGCATTTCCTGCTAAGGAAATGAATCTTATATATTATGTAAAATAGAGAGCATTTCTTACAGAAGACAGCTGTAAAAATTGGTCACAAGTTAACTGATCTCAAAACCAGAAAGTTATGCATATATATATCTCATGAGAAAATACTAGTGTGCCATACAATAGTTATGGATCCAATCATAGCTCAGCAAGTAATATTTTAATGCAGAAGACCAAACAAGAAGATGAAAGACTTAATCTTTAAAACACCTTGTAAGATAACTCTATTATTGCTCTCATGTGACAGGGAAAGAGTATTGACAGTGAAACAGTGTGACTTGCCTCAGGCCACATGAGTCACTAGCTGAGCTGGTAAATGAACTGACTGAACTGAGCTGTAACACAGAATTCCTCACCGCTCCCTAAAAAAAAAGAAATTCTCAAAAAGCTGTATTTGTTTACAATTTAATACCAGCTTTTTTCTTCATTTGCTTTTAAAAGCAAAATGTAATCTTATACAAACATAAAATAAGGTCTTCATAATAAGACTGTACAATAGTTAATCATTTGCTCCACCGGCTAATTTAGCCTACTTTCTAATCTGGTTGTGTATTAAAAATATAAACTGCTTAACCTGCAAGAATAATTTAAAATACAGTAACTAGGATCAAAATGTCCTGGTCTCAGAGCTGTAGAAAGGGCAATTTAAGAACATGCTATTTTTAAAACAGTGCACAATGACCTGGTTCAATTCTAATAAGCCCTCAGAGCAGCCTCAGCCACTTAGAATTGGCCACCAATCTGTAGCAGCAAGTTCAGCCAGCCAAAGAAACCAGAAAGCCCATTAGGACTGATTACACCCTCCTGAAGGGGAAAGACCACACTCTGCTCTATAAAGAGTATTTTTTCCATTCAAGACCCATTCAGGAACAGCAAGTCCTCAGCTGAAACCGTGACTTTGTAACAAAAAATACAAAGTATTTATGGATAGAAAGAAATCCCTTCCTGCTAGAAGTCCTGAATGATGATGGAAGGAGACAAGAGACAGATAAAAGGGGACTTCTCAAAAGGGGTGTTCCTGGTGCTCAGGAGAGTGCTTCTACCACAACAGGGCCACAATAGCATTATTCCCACTGCACTTCTGCCCCCAAAATGATCTCTTTTTTTTCGGGGGTGGGGTAGGGGGTAAGACAATAACAGAGTAAAAAAAGACAAAATCCCACTAGTTACAGTGAGGCTAGAAGAACATACTGAATTAACGCACAACGCCTGTAACTCCAAACTCAGAAGAAAAAAAAAAAAAAAAACAGCGTTTTCCCAGCAACTTTGCCTGACAACCATCTCCGTCAGGCCCGCAGAGCTCGACGCCTCAGCGTGGAAACAGCCCTGCGTCAGTGCTTCTGACTCACCTCCCCGGACTCGGGGCAGCCCACACGCACCGGCTGACAGGGCGCCCTCCCGAGGAGCGAGAACAGCTCTTCCCCCTCGCCCACTTATACTGACGGGGGAAGGAGGGGATGCTAACGAGGGGGGGGGGGAGGGGGAGGGGAGCAGCTTACGGCAGGGGCGCGGCGAGCACTGACGCCCAGAGCCGCGGCGCGACCGTTTAACGGCCCGCGCGCGCCCCTCCCCCGCCCCGCAGCGAAAGGGCGGGATGAGGGAACAGACCCTCGCGCCCACGCACGGGCGCGGCGCGGCCCGACGTGCCTCACACCGCCCACGTGCCCCCCCAACACCTACAGACAAACTGACGCAGCCGCGAACCAATAAGGAGTTGGACAGGCTGAGGCGAAGGAACCAATAGGAAGAACAGAACCGGAAGGGGGGGCGGGCGGAGAAGAGCAGGCGGGACATCCGGCGCGAGGCGGCGGCGCCCGTGTTGTGAGTGGAGGGAGGGGGGAGGGGCCCAGTCAGCTGGGTGCGCTGTGGGGTGCGGGAGCTGCAGCGGCGCAGAGTCCACCCCGGCGGCCGCCATGCCCGGCATCGACAAGCTCCCCATCGAGGAGACGCTGGAAGACAGCCCCCAGGTGAGAGGGGCCGCGACGCAGCTGGCTGGGCGGAGGTTAGGCCGGGCCTCGCGCGGGGGCACTGGGTCCTGCGCCACCCCCTTCCCCCTCCCCTTCCCCCGCTCCCTCAGGGGCTCGGGGAGACGTTGGCGGCCGTTGGGAGAGAGAAGCCCGACCTGGGAGCGGCGCAGCGACGCTGCTTGCGGGGCCGGTTGCCTTCCTGTTCTCCTCGCCTCTGGTGCGGGAGGGCTTCGGCCGTGGGCTGGTCGGCCTGGGGCCGGGAGTCACGGCTCCTGGGCTGTCAACTCCGGCAGTGCCCCGGCGAGGTGTCGCTGCGGCGCCTTCTTCCCGCTTGCATCACCGCATCGCCTCAGGTGTCCTGCGGGTTCATTAGCTGCTTACAAAGTAGCGAGCTTAATGACGATTTTCTAGAGATACTGTGCTGCATATGCAAGTGCTTTTGCCTCGGGCGTCACTGTGGTAGCTTGTCCCTCCCTTCCCCCAGCGCCAGATTTACATTCATGATTTATTTTGGAAACCTCGTGTTGAGAAAACCTTCTTTACTGGATCCTTTACTTCTCAAGAGGAGTTTTGTTATGTGTGTATAGTTTACTGAAAAGACAAAAGGTTTACTAGATAAATATGAAATGCAGTTGCTGAATGATATCGTGATGCTTGTGAGAAGATGGGAAATGCATGGTGCTGAGAGACCTTTAATTGCTGTTTTCTTCACTTCCATTTCTGCTGCTTGAACTTTGTCAGTGATGCCATATATTACGTTACTATTTTTTACTATTATTAAGCAGGAAATGCTTTATTCTGTTGTACTGGTTTCTGTTGTTGGCAGCAACAAGTACTTTGCGCACTCTTCCTAGGCATGAATGAAAGTTAGTTTATAATATAGTTTCTCATATGTCAACGGTTAGAATTAGCATCATTGTTTTGCTGCGTTGTCTATGTAGATGAGCAAGATTTCTTATATTGTAATAGCATGTTCATTGATACTTTTGATTCCTCAGCTGTAGAAGAGGAATCTACAGAATGGCAGAAGAGAAACTGCCATTTGCTTAATATGAAATATTTACCCCTAGAATGACAACCATTTTAGCAAATCCACATCAAGTGGAGGGACTGCTTAGAAAAGACAACAGAAGATCATGTCGCGAATGCATCATTGCATTCGAACAGAGTGTGCCCCGTGTAACTCTAATGCCAGATGTCATACTGAGTTTCAGATGAGAGCTAACCTGTAGTATAGTCTCTGGCCCATCTGACTGAAATAAGGAAAAAAATCTGAATGCACTATAGTAATACTAATTTAAGAGAATTACCCATTGAAGATCTGTTCTCAGTGTATGGAAATCGGAACTGTTTTTACTTATAGGAAACGTTTTGAATACTGAATTTGTCTTACACATGACAAGTAGGATGAAGCGTTTTCTTCAAGCCCTTTAGACTGGGACATCGTTAGGGAAGCATATGAGAGAAGGTTACTTATTGGAACATGATTGTAAATTCTTTTATTGCCTGTCTAGAATCTTTTCATTTGAGGTTATCTGTGATAAAAACTGATTAGCAAAGCCTAACTCAGCCCAGTGCTTACTTGTTGATGTGCAAGATTTGCTTATATCTTCTCCTGTTTTAAGAACAAAATTTTACATCTTTCAGCCAACCTAATATTTCAGGTGAATTCTGACTGATCACCTATTAGAAAACCATGGCGGCTTAGTTGCTTTGTTTCATTACATCAGTTCATTTCTGTTACTTTGAAATCAGCATGGTTAAAGACACTTTAGTTTTGTTTTACTTAATCACTGTCAGGTTTTACTCTTCTGCTTCTGGTAGTGGATAGTGTCTGATGCCATAAATGGCAACAAGTGATCCTTGAGGAAAGAGGAAACCCTGTTCCCTTCAGGAGTTTTCATGATGCTCTGATTATGATGAAGTGTTCATAATGTTTTGCTGTAATATTGAAGGAGATCATCAACCTAGACAATTGTTTTGTGGTGAATTGTGGACTGGAATTGTGCACTTTTAGACATGTTTGAGACTGTGATTTTATTTTAAATAAATATCAAATCAAACTTGTTCTGCATTTGAAGGAAAGAAGTGTTTTTCTAAAATGGCAATGCCATTTACTTTGTCTTGATGCAAGATAAAAATCTAACCGCTCTGGCTTTGGACATAAACCAAATGCCAAGTTTACATTGTTTTTGCTAAGCGAAGGACTTTGATTCAAATATCAATTAACTTAGTGCATATATTACACACATGTTCTCTGTCTCTGTATGTGTGTGTATATATATGTATATATATAGAAGTATTTAGAGAGAGTTTCTGCTCAGACTTGATTCCATTTGCAAACCACTACACAATGAAAGAGCTAAGAGACACGACAGCACAGGCTCTGCCTCACGTCACTTGCAGTACAATATGTATGATGGTATCGAATGCTTAACGATTCACTGGCTTCTCACTAGATCATTTCTTTGTGTAGCTTATCTCCGGTAGCTTCTAGTGTACCTGCTCTCATATATGACATGAAAGAGTCTCAAATAATATACACAATTTCTCAAGTTTTTGCTAGAAACAAGAGTAAACAATTCCTCTGACTTTTAAGCTAAGCAAAGGTCTGTCATTACTTGTTTCCAATTTCAGATTATTTTTCTTTCCATCAATATGACATAGGGTCAGTCTGAAGTCTGAGAATCAATAGCTGATTATTTTACGATAAAACATAGAAAGTACTTTCTTCTGCAGTGTTCTGTTTTAAAAAGTAAAGATCATCCAGAAACCTAGCATGATATTCCTTTCAAATTGCAAGTTGCCAGTATTAATGTTCAGGTTTAAAGGTCAGGAGTATGCTATTTGGAGGTTATGGTACTATATAATTTCTTCTTTTGCATTCTTTCATGTCTGTCTGCTTCACTGGGAGAGTCACAGCTATTACAGTGATGCAACATATTGACACGTCTGGCAAACATTTGAGTTCATCTCCAGCTCTTGCCTCTTGCACCCATCCTCCACACCTTTTTCTACTTATTTTATAAACTAGAACCATCACTGAAGTGATTTATTTTGTTCATGATGCTATTTTTTTTAAGGTATCTTGTAAGCATTATGTGATATCATATTTGTGAGACAACCGGTCATCTAATCTAAGTTAAATAAAAGGCTTTCATGTCAAGCTAATGATAAATGACATACTTTTTACTCACTGGTAACTCACTCATATGTACTCTCTGAACATCATTAAAAGGAGAAGGTCAGAAAAATAGAGCTGAAAAAGGACTCTGTGCTTCAAGGGGAGATGGGCCACGTTCCAAGTCATTTGGCTGAGACCAAATCCTGTTGTCTCTAGAGAATCAAAAGGAAATGTAGAGATCAAATCAGTAGGATGGTGGAGTGCAGGTAGGAGGATACAGTCAGCTGCTAAATTCTTTGTAAAAGTTTATGACAAGTGAAAATGCAGATTTTCTAAAACTGTAAAAGAAAGGTTTGTTCGAAGAATGATTTAACAGAAGTTTTTATTGCAATCCAATTCTGTTTTACTCCAGAAAATTCACTTGATCTCTTAGCAAATGTTTAAGTGCTTTTTTGAAATACTTTCCCATACTCAAAGAAAGTAATTAGAAAAGAGATGTTACCACTGGATACATAATAAGAATTAGAGACTTCCTATGCAGACTTCCTGTGTGTGAAAATAACTTGCAGTTTGATTCTATAATACTGTTTGTACTTTTAAAAAGAGGTATCTCATCCTTCTGCTCTAGGGAAGTGAAGAGGGAAATTAACACCTCTGAATCATCGTCTTAATGGTGCTGATCCCTTCAAAGTGCACCAAAGTTTTTCTGGTGACAAGATCGATAAAATGACCAGATGGTAAAATAGCAATTATTGTGAGTAACTATGCAGTCAAAGTGGGCACACATTTTTTTTCATGCCCAGGGTTTTTCAACCTGTGTGCTGTTTTTAGCTTCTGCCTAACAGTTGAGTTGTGGGGGTTTAGACCTCAAAGTGTAAAAATAAATAAATAATTGCAACTGCGGATGTATAGTTTTGGATCTGAGTGAAATTGCTATAAGAGTAGTCAACAAAAGTCAAGGCTTTAAATAAGAAAAGCTTGAATTTGCTGAGCTACTATTTGTCCCTTTCTCTCCTGACTCCTATCCCTATCTCTGAAGGACAGAGAAACAGCTCAATAACCTAGCAGAGACTTTCATTAGTATACTTTTCTGAGATGGAGACCTCCAAGCCAGCATTGCTTACAACGTATTTGCAACACAACTCAGACATAACCAATGCTATTTTTACTTGGATAATAGATTCTTCCCCCCCCTCCTTTCAACAATGATTTGAAGGCAAACTTTAAAAATAATTGCATGGCCTGATACATAATCATTTTAATATAAAATATCTACACCTACCTGTTCTGTTTTACTGTGATGTGTGTTATTCAACATCACTTTTATTTATTTTCCTGTTTAGTGGTTCAGCAATCTAAGATCTAATCCTTCACACCAGCCTCGCAGTCCTTACTTTTCAGCATATGAAAATAGAATTCTGTATCTTTTACTGTTTCTTGCTATGCCTAGGGTTTTTTCCCTGCCATCAGCAGTTTTCCTTCCTTTCTGCAAGTTGCCAGCAGAAGCTTAGCTTTTCGGAACGCTTACATGTTAGTAGTGTCATAGGAAGTTCAACTGTTCTTGTGCTTTAAATTCTGCAATTTTGTAGAAAGCGCAAACCACCCGCTGCGCTTTATCATTATACAAGACCTGTTTCATTTCTCTCAAGCTACCTATAAGGAGATACTAAGTCTCCTTTAGCAAGCTTCTTTCTTAATCAGTTTTCAAGCCCATTTTACATAGATGAACAACTGAGGGAATAAGCTTACTGACCTGCTGTGAAGCGTTTAGTATTCCTTGACTTTCCTATTCTGCTTGAACCCATCATGACTGTGTTCTGGGGAACCCAGGCAATCAACTACTTCTCCTCATAGTCTGAGGCTGTGCGGGTCACATAACTGTCACTCACAGGATTATTTCCTTTCCCCCGCTCTGCTGCCCCCCCCCCCTTTTTTTTTTTTTTTAATTTCCTTGGTCTTTTGGTAAGAGTTGACTATTATCGCAGAGGTGGATTATAGGTCCAGGCCCAGGCCCAGGCACCACCAGCAACTGTCTTCACGCAGGATACGTTGCAGCACAAAACCACAGCCTTCCTCTTCATTTTCATCTGACGGGAAAATAAATGGGTATACCTGGCATGCCGTTGTAATTCCGGTCATCCTTACCATTTTCCTTGGGGATGTGCCATAGTGGGTCCAGTGATTGCCCACAGCTCCAACCTTTTTTTATACGCTTACCCATCTTCCTTAATCCTTTCAGAAAACGTAGCTGGAGAAAGGTTGACAGTACAAGTAAGGCTAAGCCAGGATATCTTTAAGATACTGTTTTATTCTTGCGTTCGTTCCTTTAAACAGTTTTGGAGGGTTTATAAACTTTTCAGTAATGAAACCTGAAACAAATGCTACTTAACCTTGAAATTTTGGTACATTTAAATAATTCTTTGCTAAATTGACATATTAATGCTTTGGCTGTTTCATTTGTACAGACCCGTTCTTTGCTGGGCGTGTTTGAAGAAGATGCTGCTGCAATTTCCAATTACATCAATCAGTTATTTCAAGCCATGCACAGAATATATGATGCACAGGTAGTGTTATTGATATTTCTGAATGCATTATGAAGCTTTGGAGCCAGTCACGTTTTATGTCTCCTGGGTTTTTTTGAAAATATTATAAACAACTTTTTAACTATGTGGAAGTGAAGTAAGAATGAGGTTATTGTTTTTCCTCTCTGTTAGTTAGAGGTAAAAACTTGATTGTTGTGAGTGTCACCCTGGACTTGTTTTGCAATATAATTTCTTATGACAAGTAAAAAGATTCTCTGGTCTTCTGGTCATCTAATATCTTTCATCTCTAAAATGCTTGCCATTGTGATCTTAGTGTGCATAGTAGTGCATACTAAGTGAGAGATTATGAATATATTGTAGGGAAAAAATAATGTTTCACTTCTCATGTATAAGCAACTGTACTTTTATGCCAAAGGCAGAAACTTTTTTTTTTTCCCCCTGAACAATTTAGATCATGGCTGTGTTTTTAATTTGTATAAACTTGGACAGTTTGACTTTTCTTTTACTGATTCAGTAGTCTTGTTTTTCATATTTTTATTTTACTGTCATGTTTACTTTCGTGGCTAGTGTATTGTATGTTTGCTGCTATGCAGTTTTATTGTCTGGCTATTTTGCTTTTTATTTCTGTACTTTTTCTGCTGTTCAACTGCATCATGAAAGGTGAAGTTATTCTATACCATGAGCCTGCTAATTAGGTTCTGTCTGTGTACAAGTACAATGCAATTTGTAAGCAGGTAGTATTGAGGTTCATTCTAAACCTGTCTTTACTTCACATGTAACAAATACCTAATACTAATTAAATGCAAATATGCACTGTGTAACATTAAAAATACAGAATCATTGTGCATAGTGCAAGCCGTGGACATGATATTTGCAAACAGTGAATACCCATAACTTTAAATAATGGTAGAGAAATGGAAGGGCAGGTGGTTGGGTTTTCAGGAATCTGGCCCTTAGTAATCAGTATTGCTGCTTTAAGTTCCATATGCATAGCAGTTTCCTCTTCAAATATGTAGTTTCCTGTATCGATTTAAATCAAAAAGTAACAAGCTTCCTTTTTCTCTTTAATCAGAATGAATTAAGTGCAGCAACTCATCTGACTTCAAAGCTTCTGAAAGAATATGAGAAGCAGGTATGGTATAAATCGTTGTTTTTATGTGACCTGGATTAATACTGCGTCTGCTGTTTGTAACAAAAAAGTGTTTGCACAATCAAAATAAACTAGAATTAGTTTCAGATTAGAAGAGCCAGTAAATTTTGCTGTCTCTTGGATGTCACAGCAACGTAACATAACTAAGCAACTTATTCCAGTTTGGGTTGTTGTGAAATATGTAATGCATCTGTGTGATATATTTAAAAAAAATCTTTGTTTTATAATGAAAGATGAAAGAGAAAGCATGGCTACAAGTTTCTACCACTTTTGAACAGCACTTCTAACTGATGCAAAGTACTTAAATGAGAGTATAGTAACTTTTCAATATTAGCTAGAGTAAGTTATATTTTAGAAGTACTTAAGGCATGATATTCTTATTTGTTAGCAGTTACAGATATCAAAATATATATCAAAAGTCCTTATTTCAGTTCCAGTTTTAGTTGCATTCATTGAGAGGAAGGGGGGAAAAATGAACAAGCTAGAAGGAATTGCATAAAATTGGTAATAAAGCAGAGTATTTATTTTTTCCTCCAAGTGGTTTATGTATAGCTGCTGTGAATTAAAAAAAATTAAATAGTATTGGACACTTTGTTTTTATGATTTAGTTCCTTTGGATTGTTTCTTTCCCCAGTCATGAGATTGGCTTTAAAATGTAAAAATAATGTTTTCACTGTTTTGTCTTGTTTTTTTCCAGTTCAAAGTTATGAGCATTTTGGTCGTACTTTCACCTCCATCAAGAATAGAAATAAGGTTTTTTAGATAGTTTAAAAATTCCATATAATGAAATAACTTAAGAGATAGGAGTTTAAGATGCGCATCAAATTTCATTTACTATTTGATAATGTTAAAATAATTGGCAGAGCCAAATCAAAAATTCTACAGAGATGTCAAGCCTGAATCTTACTTGAATGTTGCAGTTAATTTGGAAAACAGACTTTTTAAAAGGAGAAATATTTATTATTTATTATTTTCTGAAATATTCCTTCTTCACAAGACAATAAAAAGGTACTTCATGAAGCGATGTCTTGCAGTGTATCTTACCTGGATAGTATTTTCCTACTTAATACTTTCATAGACATGATTAATACAACTTTGTGGATGGTAGAAAACACTGCAACCAACATGCCTCCTTTTTATTTTTTTGTAGCGTTTTCCACTAGGGGGAGATGATGAGGTTATGAATTCTACTTTACAGCAATTTGCAAAAGTGATAGATGAGGCAAGTACTTGCATTTATTTGACTTACCCCTCTAACTTTTGTTTGTCATGTATAGACTTTAACTTAATCATTCTGGTCTCCTGTAAGACACAACATACAGAAATGGCTTTTATTTGTCAGTAACATAGCACTTAATTGTATATTGCCACATACATTTAAAGTTCTATTACCGGAAGACAAAGAGTCAGTTCAGCAAAATGAGAATGTATTGTTTAGAAAGAATGCACTTTAACTTTCTGTAGATATTGCCAACAAACATTACAGAATGGTAATTAGCAGCTATATTTTATGAGGGTATTTGTATTGCCTGATTTCAGATACCTGATTGATATAGGAGCCTCCTGCTGTCTTTGTTAGAGACAGTGACCGACTCCGAGTGACTGACTCCTTTGTAAGACAACACAGCATCCTTAAGATCTGAATCAGGATTTTTCTCATGATCCCTCTCCTCAGTTCAAATACTGCTTTCGTATGGTTTTTGGAAGGATGAACATGTTCGTTCTGCCTCTGTAATTTGAGAAAGATAGGCTGTGATAAGGCTGTAGGGAAACAGGAGAAATTGACTAGTCATCAGAAGGCATGAGGCCATATTCTGATATGATCCAATAATTTAAAATAAAGTTAGAAGTAGTAGGAGCAAACACTGAACTCTGAAGATCTTCCTTTAAAAAAAAAAAAAGCTGATGATGAGATCAGGAGACTATGAAAGAGTACGTGGAGAACAGATTCATGAGTTGTGAGACTATGATCCTGAAAATAAAAGAAAGACAAGTTTTCAAGAAGGTGAGGTGACTGCTGATTTTAAAAATGTATTAATACAGTGACAGTTGGTCATTAAATTGAGGTTTTTTTTCCCTGATCTAACATTTTAAGTAGTCTTGATAATTATGTTAACACACCTCTATGTAGTTATAAGAAAATAAGAAAGGTAACATATATCCATATATGCAACTTAAAATTTGTAAAGTAAAATAAACTTTTTCAATAACTAAATCTTTGCTTACTGAAAAGAAGTAGTGTTGAAGTCATTTGAAGTAGTCTGAAAATATGGCTGAAACTGCAAAACTCTGTTCAAGTTGTACACATCATTATTGACTGACATTAACATCAACTTATCTTGTTTTTATTCTTTTTAATCTCGGCAATGTTTTCCTAAAATTTCCTGCTTTGTCTTCTCTTCTACAGCTCAGTTCTTGCCATGCAGTACTATCAACTCAACTTGCAGATGCAATGATGTTTCCTATTACCCAGTTTAAAGAAAGGGATCTAAAAGGTATAGTGGTGAAAGAAATACTGTTTGTTTGTTTGTTTGTTTTTTATCAACAGCAGCAGTAACAAAAACACAGCATTTCATCCCCATACTTCTTGACTTCTTGCTCTACTTAATAGGATACACTGCTTATTTTCTACCTTTTCCTCAAATGTATGCATCTGCCAAATTTTTTTAATATATAAATTATTTCTACTCATGAGAATATTACTGTTGAGGAATACCAGCATTGTTCCAACAAAAATATTACTTATTTCTTGGAAGCAAACTTATCTTCTATTCAAGATGAACCTTTTGCAGTTGCCATAAACATTAGATTGCCCATTTTAAATAAAGTCTTGCTTTTTGTTAAGTAAAGAATAATTTTCAGATTTTGCATGTTCAGGAAATATTTGTGTTTCCAGACAAGCCATGACAATGTCTGGGCTAAACTCAAAGACAAAGTGCCAAAATTATAATATTTGTTGTATTACTAGGGTCTAGTAAGATAGTTCTTCAACCCTGCTGGTAAAATAAATAGCTTCTGTAGGTGCTTACAGCTTCTTATTTTTAAACAACTGTATCTTGTTCTGCCTGGTCTAAAATATAAGATAGTATGTCTAATTATGCTAGATTATACTTGAGATGTTAATTTGCCACTACAGTCTATGCAATTTAACTTGGAATATAAAGTACAAGAATTAAAAACAACATAATTTCAATTCATAATGTGAGCATCCTAGAGTTGGTATATATAGCATGTAAACTTTTAAAGTCTAAATTGAAATAAATATTGTGACTCTTCCATAAGTTTTCTAGCTTTTTATGAATCTTGGAAAATACCTCTTTGGCAATAGTTTGTTGCAAAATTGTAGATTAAATAGATTATGCTTTTTGGACAGGAGAATATCAATCTCTTAAGGCTAAAATTACTCTTCAGAGCCTGCAAAATTTTCCTGTTAACAATATTTACTGAAGAAACATCCTGAGGCAATAGTCACAAATTAAAATTTCCCACTGGAAATTGTTTAACTGGCAACTGATGTGGCATTTTATGTCTAATGATACCATACTTTTTTTATGTACTTCATAGACACTTTCTGCAAAGCTTTTCCATGCTTCCTTGCTTGTCTTCATTGTGCTACCACAATTAAAGTTGAACATATCTCTTTATCTGTATATATTGTAATAAGACACAAAAACACCGTCAAGATCAGAACAAGTTGCGCTAAGTAGCGTACTGATTCCTGTTTCTTAACTTGGGGACTTTTCTTTGACCAGTGATAATTTCCCTCCCCCACCTTCCTCCCCGACCTCTGACCAGAACTATAGATCTGTAGATGATATGTTTAGACTGATGGCCTGTTTGAAGGTCTGTTGTGTTGTGTTGTTTTGTTTTGTTCCCCCCCCCCCCCCCCCCCCCCCAATATTACAGTTAAGTATCGTTTTTGGTAAGCCTGACAGCCACATAAATGAGACCGAGGGCTGAGTAGGAACAGGCTTTCTCAGCCACATAATGCCTCTGCTGGTAACTCAGTAAGGTATAAGCTGTGAAATAAAACAGTTCAATAATGAAACATTGCATGAGAAACCTTAATATATGAATGTTATGTTTATAATACATTAACTTATTTAAAGTGTGTTATCTTTTTTTTTTTGTAGAGATACTAACCCTAAAAGAAGTTTTCCAAATTGCAAGCAATGGTAAGTGTAGAATACTTAACCTTATAGATATTACAAGATGGCAGTATTACTAAAGCTATTGGGTTTAATATTAACTCAGAAAATTAGTCAAGATATTTGCAAAGTGACTAATAGTGACCAATTAGGCTGTAATTTTTTTTTCCAATGATATTTAGACAGCCAGCTTTCCTTGGCTCACTTGTCAATTCCAGCTTTGTGTACCAAAGGGTTAAGGTGAATTGACAATACAAGTCTCTCTTACAGTACTATAAATGTGTGTGTATATATGTATATATATATATAGTTGTTAAATAATTTAAGATTTTGCTACCGAAATTAAAAAAAAAAAAAAGGTGTTAGCTTACTTTGTAAAGTGAGGACTGATTTAATAAATACGAATTTTACTTCCCTAAAATTACCAGCTTGATAGTTCTCTTCTTGTATTGTCAGTAGTTATGGGTTTTTTTAACTAGCTCTCTTATATCCTGTAGAGAACATATTCATTAAATCCTTATTTAAAGATTCTGCCTTTCTTTTTATAGATAGCTTCATTGTTTTAGAAGCAAACAGATTAGGTAAAGGTTTTCTTAATGGAACGTTCTTTCTGCTTACAGGAAGATTCTGCCTTTGAAGAATGTTAGATGTTGAGGGAAATTAGTAACAATTTGATTGTATTTGCATCTGGCTAGAATTTTTCTTCAGCTAAAGTATTTGTGGCAGTGAAGTAACTAGGAAGATGCAAGAACAACTTTTGAGGGTTTTAATGTAGAAGAACTTTGCATTCAGCTTACTGTTCAGCATACAATGACATAAAAGGTTTTCTGTTCTGTTTCGTAAGTGATTCATTTATCAAAATGATCATAAATTCTTTCTTGTTTGTTTAGACCATGACGCTGCCATTACAAGATACAGTCGGTTGTCAAAAAGAAGGGAAAATGAAAAGGTTTGTTTAAAAAAAACCCCTTATATAAAGACTTTAGAGGAGAAAAATAATTTTCATCTAATATATATTTATGATAGAACATGGTATGTAGCAGGTTTCACTCCAAGTTGGATAGTTGATGTTCTAGCAGTGCAGACAGTTCTTTCCAGAACACAAAACTAGATCTCCCCAATACTTGTTTGTCTTGTAACACTGAAAATGCTATAAGTTGAAAGTTGTGATATTACATTCAACTTATTTTGGTTAAGAAATAACCACTCTTTCAAGGAGGGAGGGAAGGGTTTTGGATTTGTTTTTCATGTATAGCTCATCTGTAAATTCCAGAAGGGGAACTGGAGGGCAAAAGATGCAATTGCTGATGATTGAGGGTAAAACATTACTGAGTTGTTTTTCCATGCTGGCTGTAAAGCTATCCAGAAGGCACGTGATGAATACAAGTCTCAAACATTCTTTCCCCCCGCTCCCTCTTCCCCTGTCTGTGTCTTTTTAGATCAAGGCTGAAGTTACAGAAGATATATATACTTCCAGGAAAAAACAGCATCAGACTATGATGCATTATTTCTGTGCATTAAATACTCTTCAATACAAAAAGAAAATTGCTATGCTAGAACCCTTGCTAGGATACATGCAAGCTCAGGTAATTTCAGATTCTGAAAGCTGTAGGTCTGAAATAAGATGTAAAAATGCTTTATGAAAGTTGGTCTACTGAAATCCATTGCAAGATTTTATTTGCAATCCAAAGAAGCAGAGGGAGAAAAAGAAATACCACCTTGTCATCCCTGAAGCTGTCATACCTGTTGCCATGAACATTTGTCATTAGCTAGCCCTAGTCATTTCCTGCTCAATATAAGAGTTTTTTTGAATCTCATTGTGACATGCTACACTCCCATGGGAGAATCTTTGGGGAAAGTTTGGGTGCCAAATATAAAGGTCTAATTATACTCCAAAACCCAGATACCTAAATTTAATGCGCTGCCTAAATTTTAGGTACTAGGATTTTTTTAGTTTGAACACTAATGAGAATAGCTGATTGAGACTCCAGCGCAGGTCAGCATTGAAATTTTACCTTCTCAGAAAGTAATATGGAGACAATTAAACTCTTCCTTTGGCAGCTGTTCTGAGACAAGATAATCCTCAAAGTCATGTCATTGCTGTTGCAATCAAGGGTGTGAAAGAACTGGAATGCTCAAAATTATTCTGATTTGTTTTTATTTAATATGAAAATAAGTGAATGATTGGTTTATTTGAGGATGAGTACAATGGAAAAGACAGGTCTGAAAAAGATTTTTGGAGGGACTTCATTTACATTTTCAGTCAATATATTAAAAAAAAAAAAAAAAAAAAAGAGGGGGGTAAGGGGGGGCAAACTTTCCAGAGCCTGGCACTGCAATGGTCTCCTGTGTAGGAATCAACTCCTATATTGTGCCTGAAAGCTTTCCATGTACAAGAAGAATTGTTGCTTCTCTTTCAAACTTCGCAGCTTGTACGTAACAACTAAGTTCTAGATGTTTTCTGTAACAAGGTAAGTATTGCAACCTGTTGTTCAGGTTTTTGATGAATCTAAGAATGGGAAGGGCAGGGCTACCCCCAGTGTTTTCCTGTTCTGAGATTTCATAAGGCTCAGCTCAGTTTATGCAGTGGCAATTTTTCTGGACCAAGATGGAATAAAGTGTTTTAGGTTAGATATATCTGTTCCCCTTGGCAGGGTCCAAAGTTGGAGGATGGCCCCAAATTATTAGTTCTTGCTCTTGCAGGGTGCTACCCCCACCCCCCCCCCAAACAAAAACAAAAAAATCTCACCTGTAATAAAGCACGTCAGTCTGCTGTTATAAGCTAAGGAAGAAGTATACAGAGACCTCCGGATCACTAAAGATCCACCTTTTTTTCTTTTTATGCAGAGCAATTTCCAGCTGGATTAACATATTTCTGTATTTCTCCTGGGATGTCTCTTTACGCATCCTCTCAACAGAATTAAATGCCACTTCAGTGTCAGCATCAACCTTCCCTTGCAGACAAAAAAGATGTGTTCTGCCCTTCTTATTGAGGGTTGTTGGTGGGAATGAGGGATTAGGACAAGTATCTCTGAGAAGCTTTAACCTCCTATGGTTCCATCTGTTAATTGCTTATTTAGTTTTATTCATGACTAAATTCTCCCTTTTCCTCCTCCTTTTTTTTCTTTTTATTTTTTTAAGATAAGTTTTTTTAAAATGGGTTCAGAAAATCTTAATGAGCAGTTGGAAGAATTTTTGACCAATATTGGCACAAGTGTACAAAAGTAAGTCATTTTTGTTAAATTTTGAACAATTATCAAAACAATTACTTTTCTATTTCTACTTGTTAACATATTATCTTTGTTAATAACACATTACTTACCTTAGTGTTCGCAGGGAAATGGAATGTGAAGTAGAAACCATGCAACAAACTATAGAGGACTTAGAAGTAGCTAGTGATCCGCTATATTTGCCTGATCCTGATACTACAAAATTTCCTGTTCATAGAAATCTAACACGGAAAGCTGGCTATCTCAATGCAAGAAAGTAAGACTTACTTATTATTTAAAACTTCCAAAACACTTAATTTTGAAAAGGAAAAGCTAAAAAAAAAAGCAATGTTTTTTGAATGTTATGCTGATTTTAGATACTTAGACAAATGAGTAAATCACATTGGAGTTACTCCGTTTCTGTTTTTGGCCTCTTCTACTTGGTACATTTAAGTTGTGAATTAGTATTAATTGCTAGGTTACGTTGACCTAGTGTCATTCAGGTGCAAAGCACAGGAGGTGTCCCAATTTTAGTATAATTTTGCCTGAATTTTCACATCAAAAAACAACTTGAAAATTTGAGAGTGTTAATTCACTGGATTGTAATTATAGACTACCAGCATTGCAATGGTGTGTTTCGTTATATAAATATCCGATAAAGCTTTGGGATTCAAGTTGCTAATAAACTACAGTATGAGTTTCAGGGAATACAAGACAAAAACGTTCTCTGTTAACCTTAACAGCCTTTTTAAAATGTCCTTTGTAATTTTATGAGATAGTCTTTGGTCCACTGGAAGGAGCTGTTTTTCTGTGTATACAGAGTCAAACTCTTGGATTTTATAGTTGTTAAAAGTAAGTTATGACATTCAGATTTTTTTCCTTAATGTATATAGTCAATATATTTAGTTTCTTTAATTTAAGGAAATATTACATTTCCTTAATTCATATAGTATATACTACATGCAAGCAGAATTGTTTAAAAATTGAGATTTAATTAGTTTTCCAATTACAGTTAGAGTAACATGTTTACTGAATGTTAGGTATGAATTCCTGAAGTAGAACACAATTGTAGTAATTAATATTGAAGAGAGTATCTTAACCAAAACAGACATTCAACTTCAAGTGTTGTGATTTTTGGTTCCAGGTGGTAGTTGTTCTATTTTTGTGCAAAAAAGAAATGCATGCCCTAAACACAAATTTGGGAATCTTGTTGAATGGTATAAAATGCTTGGAAAATGGAGAAATTTTACATGACTAATGTAAGGCTTAACACAAGTAAAGTTCTCCAAAACTCAGTCTTTGTTAAGAGGTCTTATGAATTAATTTGATAATGTGTAAAGCAACACCCTAAAAAACAGTAATCAAAACTGATGATTTTATGCCTTTTATTCCTATTTAAGTTTTGTATCATATAAAAAAGCAACTATATTTTGACCAGCTATAGGTTATTTAAACTGTTTATTTTAGGATGAAAAAGCAACAGATGGAAAGGCACTAATTTAACTGTAAAGCTAACCTAAAGCTTTACATAGGAGGGGAAAAAAAAAAGGCTCTTTTAAGTGCCCAGATGGTTTTCTTATGTAATTTTTCTAATTTATACAGCTCAGCTGAACTCCTCATCTGCTAAATAAGAATCTCTTTTCACATTCCAGTAAGACAGGGCTGGTATCTTCCAGTTGGGAGAGACAATTTTACTTCACTCAAGGTGGAAATTTGATGAGCCAGGCAAGAGGTGATGTAGCTGGGGGACTTGTCATGGATATAGACAATTGTTCGGTAATGGCTGTGGACTGCGAAGACAGACGGTACTGTTTTCAGATAACGTCTTTTGATGGTAAAAAGTGAGTGTTCTTATATTACTTTTATCTGTAAGTAATAATGTACTCACTACTTAAGAATTAACAAAAATGGTCTAACGTTGGCTGGATTATAGTTTGATAAATTTTTAGGAGTGTTTTTTAGAAGCAAAATTGGGGCTTCTTTTAACTTTGTGATATCTTTTTTTATCCTTTATGAGCTTCTGCTAATGTAGCTGAATGGTATGTCAGAATAAAGTTACCCTAATCAGTTTACAATGGTGTCGTACCCATAGCTACCAAGTAGAAATTTAGAGTTTTATTTGTGAAAAACCTTACTTAAAATTTGAACACCTTTTCTGGATATCTCCAAAACAGTTATAAGTATTTTGAGAAACTGAGATATTAGCACATGGAATAATTCTTAATACATTATTAAACATATAATATTATTTTAATATTCATTTTGTGATTTTAAAAGTAGTTTTGATAATTTCCTGAAATTAGTTCCATAAATTCCAATATTCTCAGAATGCTAAATAAGCCAATTTTGAATTTAATGAAATGCTTTGGATATCTGTTAGAGAAAATCTATCTTGGAAACTCCTAGCTTCTTTCCAGTCATACAGGTACTATATGCTATTTTGAACATTGCCTTTTTTTAATACCGGCAGATCAAACTTTAGGGCTTAGAATATGCTTCTGCCTTCATTGCAAAGGATATTGCATGGCGTTACCATTCTGTTTAAACTTCACATGAAAAGCATATCCAACTTTTTAGTGTTTATAATTTAAAACAATGGCTTTGATTTATTTGAATTATAATTCATTCCAGAATTATTTTTCAGTGGGCTTTATCTATGGCTAGAAATATACAAGCAGCTGTATTCTAGGATAAGTGTAAATACTGATGTGCAGTCATCGAACTCTGTTTCATTTTACCTTAAGCTCTTAACTAAGCAAAACCTACATACACCTAAGTCTAAATTACTACTTTCATTTTCCATCTAAACAGAAAAAGTATATGTTGTACCATAACGTGCATTTTGTAAATAATTATTGTGTAATAAATTTTATGTATCAGCATAAGTTACTATTTCTGTTCAAGAAATGAGTCTTTTGCGTGTGAATTTAAAAATATTCTGAACACTAATAGTAGGTATGGAATAGATAAAATGATTAAAAAAAAAACCCATGTGCTTACCATAGAGTCTTCTCTTTTCATACCTTTCTGTTTTAAAAACGATGCTGGTGTCACGAAATAGGAACTGTTTTTCTCTGAAGACCACCAAATCCTTTGGATAACAACACAATTACTCAGCTTCTGCTTAAAAACTATCATTCAATATTAACTGTAGTGTATCTTTGCTTATTTCTAAAAGGCTGAAGCCTGTGATACAGAAATGTATTTCTGTACCTTAGGGGAATGATTCTGCTTTTCAGAGTCTATTTAAGCTCAATCATAGTTATTTTCCCAAGAGAGAGAGCAAGCTTTGACCTGTGTTAAAAACATGGAAGATGTTTGTTTAGGTTAATAAGATGAAGAACTCTTCAATTGTGGTAGCTGTATAAACATGGTAGAGAATATATAAAAAAAAATGCTAAGACTGTATTTTGTATTTGCTTAAGTAGTATATGGGCAAAATTAGAATTTTATTCTTTTTCAGTTGAAATAATTTTTTTCATCCAATGTTGACTGCACTCAGCATGTACACAGAATATTTAACCTTTGTTAATTTGTTGTGCAATGTATTAGCATGCAAATTGAGTTTCCTGTCTGAATGTATTTATGAGGCATTTTAAATAAGGCTTTTTCTTTCCATTCTCTCTATTTCAGGTCTTCAATCTTACAGGCAGAGAGCAAAAAAGATTACGAAGAGGTAAGCTTACAGCAGGTTCACATGGAGTCAAATGATTTTCTGTTGCACAGCAGAAATATGCCAGCTGAGTAGTACCAACTTTCAAATACTAGGTCAGCAAGCTTGCATGTTGTAGCAGATATGGGAGTAAAGCAAATAAAAAACAGCAGGGGTAGAGGGGACTAATATAATATTTTCCTTATATTTTTAGCTTAGAGATTTCTCTTGAAGTAAAAATAAAAAGCTTCTTTAGACTTTTTACAAATAAAAGTAAATGCTAATATTATAGACTTGTCCTGGTTTAACAAAGAAGATCCTAGTTATTATAATTTATGTTTTATTTGGACAGCTTTTCACAGCTTTCTGAAAGCCTGCACAGACAGGCCAAAGTGATAGATGCATTTCATTCATAGTCTATTAATACAGCCACATTTGTCCAGAAACAAAGAAGCAGATGTACTAAATGATTTGAAGTATTTGTTAATTAAAAAGGTATGTCTGTTTGCATTATTATTGAGTACAGACGTTTTTAAGGAGGGGATGGGATGGGAAAGAAAAATAATATTTTAAAGGTATTGTTGACTTAAGGTATGTCGGGATAAGCAGCTGGATAAGGAAATACAGAAAAACATGGTGCTTTTAGCTTGGTTTCACATTCTTCCAAAATCTTTTAACATTACCTTGTTTGTAAAATGGTATTTTTTGCTGTTTTTAAGGTTTTTCACTGGGCTTTGTCCGATTGGCCTAGGTCCACTACCAGGTCTTTGCTCCCCTGAGGTTGTCTAGTAGCCTAATTCTGAAGCTTTTGCCCTCAGATGTCCCACCGGAGGAAGGGAGTTTGTAGCCAGCTTCAGCAGCTCAGGTTTGTGACTTCCTGGGCTGCAGCTGCTGTGCTGTTTTTTTGGACAAGCTCTGGTTCAGTGGAACAGCGCTGGCTGTATGCATCTCATCCAGTTAATTTTCTCCTTTGGAGAAAAATTGAAAAGTAAGGAGCCAGGAGCAAATTGTTTTCAATAGCACAGGGAGTATAGTCCCGCTTATAGATGCAAGAAGTAGGAAAATTCCATAAACAAACTTTTTTTTATCATACTGTATTTTTCTTTTGTTAGACTTAACACTTTCTTGTTTTGTGTGGTTTTTTTTCTTTTTCAGTGGATATGCACAATCAACAACATATCTAAACAGATATATCTAAGTGAAAATCCTGAGGTAACTTTTATTAAAATTATAGTAGAAGTAATATTTTCAGATGTAGATATGCATAAAACTAAAAAGAGATCAGCTGGATGTAATTTTTTATCTGGTAAATTTGGACAAGTAATTTTACATATATATATTTTAATATATAGTTTAACATTTTAATTTACACATATATTTTTATATATTTATATAGTCAACTCATATTGATATACACTTATATATTAATTTTTATTCCCTAAATTAAGGGAACTGGCCCAACAAATCTTTTCTTCTTTTACCTAGAATCCATAAACTGTTCTTGTAGATGTTGCTATTGTTTTGTACAATAGCATATGTCTATATATAAATACGTTGAAAGAGAAATCATACTCTTTGATGTACCTGTGAAGGCCTGAAGCAGTAACAGGGTATTTCAGAGGAAACTCTCCAGTGGTCATGTACCAGAGATGGGATCTGTAGATAAAATAGTCAACAGGCGGCTTGTTGAGTAGCACTGGAATCCATCTTTCAGCTATGTAACGTAGGGCTCTTCTCTCTGCCTAAATGACCTGGGAAATCAAGGTGAAATGAAGTGTCATGCCAGTTTTCAGTTTAGGAACTAAACTTTGTGGACAATATCAGTACGTGGTTGACTGTCCAAGTTAACTGTCCTGAAGATGAGAAACAAAGTGGTTTTAGTGCAGAACTCAGTTGCTTGAAGGGCATGTTCTGAAGAACGTAAAGCTACAGTTCTGTTTAGCCCTGGCATAAACAGTTGCAACTCTATTACAGCAGTGCAGCTGTGTGCACTTATACGAGGTCTGAATTCAGGATAAACGAATAATAATATAATCTCTGTGACCCCTTCATATCAGCTAGGAGTCAAAAGATGATGTTCACATTCTTTGTACAATTGTATCTGACAGTTACAAGATCACAAAAGGTCAGTTGCTGAATAAAGCTTGTTTTAAAGGGTGGAAACATCTTCTGAAAATCGCTTGAAAATAGGTTTCTCCTGACTCTTCTTTTAGTGAGCCTCAGCATCGGTGCCTTCTCCTCTCTTCCTGACTGCTTTGCGCTCACTCCTACTTCCGAATTCATACAATCACCCAAAATGCTGCTGCTTCATTGTTTTATCTCCTGCACCTTACCTCTCCAAAATCCATTTTTCTCAGAGACTTTGTCTTTTGGCTTCAACCCATGAAGTGAAGCCATCCACCTTAAATACCGATACTTCAAAATGGTGATATTAATGCCAGGTTAAAATGGAATTTTTCAAGATGCCAAGGGTGTTAGTATCTATTTCTCATTGGCTTTAAATGCAATTGGGTGCCTGAATTCAGCAGGCAAAAACTTGGAGATAAGGCATTTCCATTTTAACAATGTTTGTTGTTGCCTGTTTGAAATATGTACTTTGATATATTTCAATATAGTATTAAATTGTGCTTATTTAAAAAAATACAAACATGCTTATCAACATCTGCCTTCCATGTGTTTAAATATGTTGTGATCAGAGTCTTAAGAGTGTTAGAATAGTTTATATTTGGCAAAGTTTAGGTGCCCAGTAAATTGCTGACTACAGCTTTAAAGTTTACAATCCAGTAGTCTTTTTTTCTCTGCCTTTGCACCTACAGCTTAAAATATATCTTAGCAATCTTTGAAAACTTGTTGTCTTTATTCAGCCTGTCCTTATTATTTAAGTCTTCATTCAGTTGATACACCTAGTATCTTTTGTTTTGTTTCTGTCAACTGTGTATACATAAAAGCTAAAATTTTAAAACTTATTTTAAGGGACATGTTTTCAGTTGTTTTTTCCCAACTGTGTACTGCAGGAAATTGCTGCACGTGTAAATCAGTCGGCTCTAGAGGCTGTTACTCCATCTCCCTCCTTTCAACAGAGGCATGAGAGCATGCGGCCAACTGTGTAAGTCACTGTACTATATAGGTCATTTGAAGAGCAAATCTATAAAGAGAATCCTGGATAAAGTTTCATTTAATTTATTTTTTTCCTGTGGTCAGGAATAAAAGTTTAATAAGCTAGAGGAGAAGCTTTTGAATTCCCCTTTTTTTGTATTGTTTAGCATTTGTTGTTACAAATGATCCAAGTTTCCAGCTGTCTAGGCAGTTTTGTTAGTTATGTCAACTATCTGGTTTGTTTGCTTGTTGTATGTATTTGTAATGAGATTTTTCTTAATGTGTCCAGCTCCTGGAAGCAAACTTCAGATTGAAGCATGTTTTATAGGTGATTGTATGTTGATGTTTTAACAATCTGTATCATATTATATTATTATATGTATCATGGAATATTATATTTGTCCTCCATGTGATTTTAATTTATTATCAACAAACTTGATGTTGCGATATCCTTACTTTGTTTTCGTTTTATTTTATTTTATTTTAGACAATCTCGTCCTCCTGCAGCTCGTACTAGCAGCACAGGGTCGATGGGATCTGAATCAGCAGCTTTATCAGCACTTTCTTTGGATTCACTTGTTGCCCCTGACACTCCCATCCAATTTGACATAATATCTCCAGTTAGTGAAGATCAGCCTGGTCAAGCCAAAACTTCAGGGCAGTTGGGCAGGTAGGAAATGTGGAAGAAGTAAAAGAATCCTGAAGTTAATGTTTTTAATTAAAAAAAACAAAACAAAAAGTGTAAAGATAATACATGTTTAGGCTGCAACTCCAATGCATACATTGCCTTTACTCTGACTTTCTTGTCAAAAAATTTGCAGGGGCCAGTCAAGCAAAACGTTTTTTTCTTTTTTTTTTCTTTTTATTTTTTTTCGTTAAATACACTTGTAAAAATGTGGATTATTTAGAGACAATAGATTCAAGGTATAGCTTTCTACTTTTGCAGCAGCTTTTCTTGCTTTAACAGCTGATGCTTTTTTCTTTTCTTTTTTTTTCTTTTTTTTTTCTTTTTTTTAACTTTTGGTTTCACAAAGTATTTTCCTTTCCTATTGCTTGCTCACCCAGCAGTTTGGGTATTTCCTCTTGGAAACTCAAGAGAAATTTGGTAGCCCTGCCTCCAGGTGATGATGGCATATGATGACACTTCTCTTAACCTGAAAGGTGAGTGAAAATGATCTAGGCTTCTAGAGTAGTCTTGTGATTACTATCTCGTATAGAGAAAGTTAAAATTGTCTAAGAGGTCTTCCCAAAATACAACAAAGAACCTTTTCTCCTACTCATTTTTATATAATTCTACCCATTCAAAAATACTAATAAAAAGCCTGTAAATGTGCATTGTATTTCTGAAACTGTATGTACAGACTTCAGATGTTAAGAAAACTTATTTGCTGATCCAGCTGCTCTTAAGCTGCAAAGCTGAAAACTACTTTCAGTGACTTCAGTCACAGTAATGTGTGTTGTATCCCTCTTCCCCCTAGAAAAATATTAAAATTTTCAGTTGTATCTCATAGATACAATTTAAATGATATATATATTCAACTTAGGGTGGTTTTTTTTGACAGTTCTGGGTTTTTTTTTTCTTTGCTACAGCAGGATAATCATTGGCTAACTAGATCCTTAAGTACATATTGATTAAAATAGACTTCAAATGTACTCTACAAAGTAGAAAGCTTAATGCTTCAGTTAAATTCCTGTCATCCATTATAATTCCACTCTGGAAAACTATATTTTTAATAGCAGAAATGATACAGAATTGCACTCCGTATTTTCAATTAACCATGCCCTATAAATAAAGAACTGCAGTGTTGGGTACAGATAGGTAACATGCTACTTTAGAACTATTAACTATTTTTTCAAAATACTTTCCTTAGTTTCTGATACTGATTACATAATTTTTTTTTTTGCCTTTTGTTAGATCCTCTGAGGTTTTGCATTGTTCCATCTAATCCTAAAGGACAAGTCTAAGCAATAAAAGATACTCCCTTTGCTATATTTACACAGGTCAGCATTTAATGGGAAGATTCTCTATTGAATCCGTGTTACATAAACATTGCAGCACTGCAATTTTAACTTTACAGTTCAGTCTAGAACAGTGTTATTCCTTTAAATTAGACAAATCGTAATTAGGATTTCACTGATAAAATAAAAATGGCAGTCACTAAATTATGCAAATGAA
Organism: Struthio camelus; assembly: GCF_040807025.1. Taxonomy (NCBI): domain Eukaryota; kingdom Metazoa; phylum Chordata; class Aves; order Struthioniformes; family Struthionidae; genus Struthio; species Struthio camelus. The sequence goes on along the minus strand of NC_090955.1, from coordinate 15,472,457 downwards.
CAAGAGATTCACATAGAAGTTTTTCTCTGATTTACGCTCTGAAATTTGCTTTTAGAACGTTTAATGGAGAGGTAATCTCTCAATATTTCTCCCCTATAAAACCTAATCTGAAGTTTATCTGTTACCTTGACAAGGCTTTTTCAGCTGCCAGTTAGCTAAAGAAAAAGGTTTTATTCTCTTCAGAAATTTGAACTAATTTTCCCATGATGCATATTCTTTTCAGCATTTCTTTACTACTTTTGAAAAACGTAGACTTGGAAGCCTAGAGTATTTTCACTTTTCATTGTAATTGATAGAAATTCTGTCTTTGAGAGCCAGAAAGAGCCACGTTTCTCTTGACCCTCTAGGAGTAAAACCCCAATGATGATTTCAGAAAGCTGCATTTGAAACAAAACCAGTGACTTCTCTTTAATAAGTAATTCAACAACTTGAGACAGTGACAAGAGGTGTGCCGCTTCTATTGCGTACTGAAAGGACTGGCTTTTGGCTATACTTCCCGAGGCTCTTCAGTGAGACTTCATCCCCTAAAACTACGCCCTTTCAAACTTTAACAAGGTTGTGACTCATCAGGGTTTAATTCAGGTATAAAAAATATCATGTGAGCCAAACTTTCAGTGGCAGCAATAAGACAATAATATCTGGCTTTTTTCCTATAATTTGAGCACTCAAATGTATCGATTTTTGTCTTACCACTTTTATGATTTATCATGTGTTATTCCTCCAATTACAGGTCTGTGAAATCATTATATGTTGTTCTTATTTGACATAGCATGAGACTACATTATTCATTAGTAGTTCTTGTGATTTGACTCCTGGTTTAATATTTTCATTTTTTTAATAGACGCACAAATCCTTTTGGTGAATCTGGAGGCTCAAAATCTGAAACAGAAGGTAAAACAGAAATTTTACTTCAATGCAAAATGGTATAGTTAAATAATTTTTTAAAGGAATTTGCAAATTAATTTTGTATTTTCTTTTCATCTGCAACTTCTTTTAGTTTAACACCAGTTTTGGAAGCTGCATTAAAAGTATATTAGACAAGTTGAATTCAATTAGACTACTAAATAAAAGTCTGTTTTTAAAATAATTCATTGCATTGCATATTTTGTACAATTATTAAACAGCAAGCCACATATCTCTTCACTTGGTTTAACACATACATGTAATTCATAAATATGAGCAATGTCTTTTCAAGTTACTTGGAAGTTTTCTTGACTGTAATCTTTAGCCTCAGAAAAGGTATTTTTCAATGGAAGACCCAGAACAGAGTTAGCTCATTCAATACTTTTGTTTGTCTTAGATTCCATTCTTCATCAGTTATTTATTGTAAGATTTCTTGGCTCTATGGAGGTGAAATATGATGAAAGTCCAGATGTTGTTTATGAAACAATGCGTCAAATACTAGCAGCTCGGGCCATTCATAACATTTTCAGGATGACAGAATCACATTTATTAGTCACTTGTGACTGTTTAAAGTAAGTGTGCTTCTTAACTTCAAATGATGCTCGTTTACAAAATGATCTTCTTTCACTTTGGTTAAAATTTACTTTCTGGTTTGTTTTTTAAAAACAAATTTGTAGGTTAATTGATCCACAGACACAAGTTACAAGACTACGAGTAAGTAACATTACATTTTAAGAAAAATATACAGCAATTTAATTATTTTACTTTCTAAATAAAAATACTAGATAATAATTACTAGATGTTATACTAATAAAAACACCTTAAAATAGATAGAGAAATACTAGCACATCGGGTATAAGGAGAGTGATTTCAATGGATGAAATAGGCTTTTCAAACATTTTGTTTTTCTGATTTGATGGGGTAAGATCTTAGGAAAACAATGCATATAATATTTTAATAATGTGTTTGATAGTAAATATTTGTATAGGTAATAGAGAGGTTAGTAACATTAAAGTTGGAGTTGATTGTGTTAAGAGGTCCAAAAGGGTTTGCTTGATGATTAACTGATTTATTTTTAAATGTATAATTGTATTGAGAGTAGAATTCTTCATAGGATATCAAATATGGCCAGTTCCATTCTTCAGTAATAGCAACCTTTGTTTTTAGTATTTCAAAACTGAATTTTTTTAATTTTTTTGAGCTCAGAAGTTTATGGTCTGCCACTTAATTTATTTGGACTTTTTTTGTCTTCAGCATGTGAAAGCTTTTTGATATTACAAGCAGTGCTTTCTTTTCTTCTTCTTTGTTGTAGTAAGTTCAAAACTGCCCCAAAGCTGTGAGCTTTAAAAAATGAGATAAATCAACCGAATACCTGCACAGTATTCTAAACGTGTATGTTTAAATATAGGAAAAACACTCTTATTCCCTCAATTTATATCAGCTATAGTAGGGGCCTTCAGAATTTAAAAAAAAAATTATCTCATTATCCCGTTCTCTTACATGGTATATGTTTTTAGATGTTTTCATTTGTTTTGCATAATTTAATCTTTCCCTTGTAACCTGCCGTTTGTGTTTGTTAAATGCATGTTTGATCAGCTTTTAACTTTTTTCCTCTGGTGTGATTGTGCATTTATGCTAATGAAGTAGTCTGCAGTATATTGAAACCTCATACAGAAAAATGTTTGGAACCAGTTTTAATATCTCCATATTTGATCCTTTTTGGCAGTTTCCTTTGCCCAATGTAGTCTTGTATGCTACACACCAGGAGAATAAGCGCCTCTTTGGATTTGTGCTTAGAACTGCAGGAGGGAGAGCTGACAGCCGCCAGACTTCAGTCTGCTATATATTTGAATCAAATAATGAAGGGGAAAAGGTACTGATGATGGTTATACTTGTTTCAGTGTTGAACCTGACATGGATTTCAAGATGTTAGATCCAGTTCAAGCTGTCTCAGCTTTAATATGCTATGATGAAAACTCTGATTTGGGAATTTGGCTTAATTTTAAAGGCATTTTTATTAGATTTGTGCTGATTATTTCAAATATGATTTGTATTTAGATTTGTGACTCTGTTGGACTGGCAAAACAGATTGCTTTTCATGCAGAACTGGTAAGAATGTTTTTTGGGGGAGGGGATCCTTGTGAACGGAGGGAGAGTGCATTTAACATGTGTAATATAATGTATTCTGCAAGATACTTACAGATGGAGTAATACTATCATGCAGTATTGTAAGGGATCTGTTGTATAGAATGTAAACATTAGGTAAAAAGATTTTTCTGCCTAGCTCAGCTGTCAAACAATGTTCTAGACAGAGTACAGCTTGGTACCTTTAGCAAACATACTAGTCCTTTAAAAGCAGAATAATCAAAAACTTTTCTTTTGAACCAATTCATATAAATTGGTAGTGAGTGTATCAAAAATCTCAGGCTGTTGTTACTTATTCACATTTTTGTCCTTTAGGATCGAAAGGCATCGGAAAAGCAAAAAGAAATAGATAGAGTAAAAGAGAAACAACAAAAAGAACTCAATAAACAAAAACAAATTGAAAAGGTACATTTTATTATTATTTCTTAATATTCTTTTTTTCTACTTACTGATTTTCAAATTGTTCTTTGTAGCTTTGTACTCGAAGCTACAGCATTGTATTCTTTAGCACAAATTCGTATAACACCGTGTAATGAAGTTAATTATTACAAGTATCTCCCGTACAGATTTTGTATAACTTTGTATACTAGTTTTAAAAAAAAACTCTTGCAAGGAGATAAGCTGCAAAACATCTTTACAGGAGCACTTAAGAGCAGTGTTTGAAGGAATACTTATCACAGGCCCCAAATACAAATGCTTCTGTCATGTTCTGTGCCCCACACGTGAGTGTGAGTGAGTGATCTGCCATGTATGTAGTGAGACACTTTGTTTGCTGGTGTAACAAGGAAGGGGCTGCAGGGCAAGATACTTGCTGTATTTATGGATTGTAGGTATAGGTGCGTTAACGTGCGTTAGCTCTTCTTTCTAATAACGCCAGCTGCTGAAGGTGAAATGTTTCCATTTACTACTGAATCATCTTTTAACCCCTTCTCTACCAAAAAAAAAGGTCTATCGATAGTATTAAAAGATATTTTACAAATCGTAATGAGTATTCTGTTACCATTGTAGAAGACTTTAAAATTAATATTTTTTTTTTCTGGTTTCCCCACCCACCCTTCTCCTCCAATTAGGACTTAGAGGAGCAAAGCCGATTGATAGCTGCTTCCAGCAGATCGAACCAGAGCATTGGAGAAGGACAATTTGTAGTCCTTAGCAGTAGCCAGTCAGAAGACAGTGATTTAGGAGAAGATGGAAAGAAGAAGAGAGAATCTGAAGCCTAAGGTTGCCTGCTTAATTAAAACTGGAATCATGGATCTATCTGGTTGAATGGCACAATATCTATCTATCTACAAGAAGTGAAATGCAGGTGGAGGGTCTGTTGTATTATATAAAAGACTTCCCAATATGTAGGCCCCATTATGCCTTGATTTTTCTTTCTCAACTAAGTTATTTCCATTTTCATGCCAGCATAATTTATCTTCTGTATGCCAGATCAAGCATGGTGATGCTGCCATGTTTACTACAAAATTATGGCTTCTAAAGGCTTCTTTGCAAAATGGAAAAAGTTTTTCCACTTACCTGGCTGTGCAATTGACTTCTCTTGAAGCAAAAATTAACATGTTATTGGACGTCAACAATACACTGAAATTTGTTTTTTACACTGCAAAATGCAGAACACCTTGCTGGAAACAAAAGTGGATATCCAAATAAGATAGCACTAAACTTTATCTAACTGTTGTTGCAGGTAACTGTTCTTAGATTTAGAAAGAAAAATCTTTATTAACATCAGTGAGATGTACAGTAGTTCTAGGTGGAAAGATCTTATTTTTTGTTTCATACTGCGCTGTATGGCACTGCCTTGGTTTTTGGGTGAATATAATATTGGAAGACTTCTCTGACCAGGAAAAAAAATACTTTGTCAAACCTAGAAGAGAGTTGAAGAGATAGATACAATTGCATCTTTCTGCATGAGGAATGTAGAAACAATTCCTTATCGAATGGTAAGAGTAATGTACGTATTCTTGCAGCACAAGTGCCATGTTCCTGCTTTTCCCCAGTACTTGTAATAAACTGTAAGCCTTTGAGTTCACTTTTTATAAAACATGCCGAGAGTTGCAAGAACATTTTGAATATCATCATTTGGAGCTTTTGAATACTTACTTAAATGCCTTGCCACTAGTTCACTACATTTATTGAAAATGAATTTAGGCTCTTGAGGTCTTTTCATGGAAATGTGTTTTTCAGAAAGAATTAATAGCTCTGAAGTAAGAGACTATGCTGATCCTATATCCTAGAGTCAATCCTGTAAAGCATTTTTCAAAGCAGTATCTGCTTACAGCTCTTAAACCTGATCTCCATTCTCTATACCTTGTGTAATATTTATTTTATATAGTACTAAATGTGCATTCACCTTTTGATCCAGAAGAAGAAACTTGTTTGTTTAAAGAAAGAAAGAGAAATATTTATTTTTGCACTAATTACTATATATGTACTAAAATCCAGTGGAACAGAAGACATGTCTCTAATAGCGGTAGGAAAATAACAGGAAATGTAGAAAGAGAGGACTATAGTTATAATCCTAGTTATCGTATAACAATTATGAGTGCTTTACAGTTCATTGCAGGGCATTTCTGCTTCTCTAGTGTTCAGGAATGGAAGCAGTTTTCAGACTATCTATCGCCCATCACCAGTGTTCGCCCAATCCTTCACAGCTGGTGCTGATAAAATAGTGAGGAATGTTGAGACCTCTGCTGGATGTCTGCAGGTGGACAGAGGGAACAGTACCCTGGACTGGCTAAAGAGGGCAGCTGCCTCCTCAGCTTTATGCTGGAGAGGCAAATTTCTATGCAGAGGTTAACTGCATCTGGCTCCTGTCACAGAAAAGCAAGGGAGGCATTACCTACCAGCCCAGCCTGCTGCAGGAATAGCAGAGTTGCTGCTTTGAGGCTGCTGCTGGAGGAGGAGGTAGAACAGCACTCTTATGTGATGTTACTGGCACTGCAGCACATGGAGGGGACCAGGCAGCCTCAGAAGCGGTCACAGTGCTCTTGCCTTACAAGAGAGCTTGAAGGGAGAGACTTAGCTACAAAAAGCCTCCCTGCTCTCTTCCTGCATCAGTAGCTCCTACTCCCGTCTATTTTTCATCCCCAAAGAAGTGAGGCAATTACAGAAGTATCAGCTTTTGTTGTTGCCTCGTCAGGCCAGCTGGTATTTGCCTGTGGCCAAACTTGGCCAGCACACTGTCAGATGGACCACGCAGATCTGAGGCTTCATACATTTTCTAAGTGGCATTTTTATTTCATATCTAGTCTTGCATTCTCAGATCTTGCTCTTAAGAGACTGTTTTTATTCTTGTCAACAAGAATGTACAGAGAGGCAAAAAAAAAAAAAACCCACAAATATTTTTTCCTCTTGATGCCTGAATCTAGGCTTACAATAGTTGCATGGTAGCCAGGTCATCTCTCCAAGTTGGTCCAGCTTGTGTTTCTTTCTCTCTCTCTCTCTCTCTCTCTTTTTTTTTTTTTTTGATACTTAGCAGTATTGCTATTTGCTATCAGATAATATGACAGCTTAACTCAAGGTTGTTGGGTCTTACTGTCTTCTTCCAGTACATGCTGAAAATGAAGTAACTTTGAAACAGCACAAGAATAATATAAAAAGTCATTTGTCTCCAGTTTCTAGAATTTAGTCACCTCGTTGTCAGAACGATTAATGTGTTAACCAGTTTCACTGCAATATCCACAGCTCCATGTGAGAGACAGCTAATAGATGAGCAGTCTCATGAAGAAGTATTTCTGCTGGGTAGCTTGTTTTCTCCAAGTGTTATTGTATTAGCCTTATTGAGAAGATGTCGTCTTTTCTTGAAACCTATCATTAATGTTTGCAGCTTTATAGCTAAAAGATAAGGAGGAAGAGCAGGAGAGCGAAAGGTGGCACCTGAACTTATTGTGATATGGGACTTTTCAGATGTAACAATAGAGGATTGGAATTATTTCATTTGCTTTGCAGGATTTCCATCTGTGTTTTAGAAAACTACTTTTAATGGGAGACAGCCCAGGAGTGAATTACATTTTATTTGTGTTAGATTACTCTCCTAGCCCTTAAAAAGCAAGGAAATGAATGAAGAGGGTGGTTCTTTAGGGAGAGAAGATAGATTGAGATGGATGAAAAGTAAGTTTTTTGGCTTGTTTAGAAGAGTCTCTGTGCTGCAAAATGAGCACAGATTTAAGAGCATCCAGGAGAGTGATGAAGACTGCAAGAGCAAATGGCAGGTCAAGAGAGATTGGGAAGTTAAAGTGGAACAGTGCAATGAGTGGGCAGTGGGGCTAGGAGTACTGAGGCCCTCCTGAAAGGGAGGGGCACGGGGCTTGATGGTCATAATTACCTCAAGGCAAAGAACAGCTGCTGAGGTTTTATTCCTGCCCTCCTCCCCAGAATGAAAAATATTTGGTACCCTTTTTCTCATGAGGTTTGTAAATTTTTCGCTGGAAAAACTTCTTTTTTAAAAAAAAAATTTTAAAGAGAGCTTAATATTTACCTTGAAAGTATAACTTTTAATATACACACCTCATGGTCTCCTGGGAGCTACTGTGTACTCCTCTATGGCCATGAATACATTTCCTTTAAGTCTAAACCGGAGGAAAGTTAAGAGTTGTCTATAACTTAGCCATACAGAACTGGTTACAAGGGGGTGGTGTAAACTAATTGTGATTTGATGGTCTATTACTCCCTTAATCTTTTTAGCTTTGAAATTGTACCAACAAGATAAATATTAGTTAATTGTTAAATGGTAAATTAACAGTGAAATAACACTCCCCTGCCAATGTAGTGAAATTTCATCATTATATGGATGTAAATCCAGAGCAATCCCTGAAACAGCTGGATAATGGTATAAAGAAGCAAACTTGGATTGTGCATATCTTTTAAGGTGAATTTTGAAGTACTCGCACAGATTTTAGGGGAGAAACCAATGGAGAAAGTGCTGTAATTACTAATGTGTTGTGTTATTTCAGAAATAATTCACATAGACAAAGCAAACCTCCCTCTGCTGTTTAGTTAACACTCGGTGAATTCAGCAGAGAGACATTGTCTAGTCTAACAACAGCTGATATTTTTTAACTCTTTCTTTTGCTCTATTTTACAGAATTTCTTGCAAGGCTTTTCTTTCTAACCAAGCGCTAAATTGATTTTTTTTTTTTCCTGCCACAGTGATATCTAAGTTAGTAAGACAAGAATAAGTCAGTGTGCCATTGTGAATGCATTTGTATTCGTAGTGAAGTTAATTTATATTGCAAGCCAAGGATTTTTGTACAATCTTTCAAGTGATTTTTATAATACAGTGGAGTGGTCAAATACTTACGATGATGTACTGGACTGGTCCTGTTCTAGTGAAGTATAAGTAATTTTTGCAATGTTTAAGACATATACATTTTTTTCCTTGAATAGCTATATTTAAAAACCTTAAGTGGTATACTTCAACTTTGATAGTTGTGTTTTAAGCTTGGAAACATGGATAGTAAATATATTTTGCCAGGGCTTCAGTCAGCATTTTGTAGGTTAAATAAGAACTTAAGTATAGTAACTTTCTGGATGGGATTTGTATTGATGAAAAAAAAAAAAACAAAAAAAACCCTGCTTTTTTCCAAATGCTGATTTCCAGAGAGTACCATTATTGGTAATAGGATGTCTCCCCTTCCACTGAACTAAGTTTAAGATGCAGTTGAATCCCTCTGTTTTCAAAGTATATCTCAATTCTGTTAATTACATTAGCCAGATATCCTCAGAGGAAGTTATTGTACTTGGGAATGATGGTAACTTATTTTTACAACAATGAAAGATTGAATGGTAAGAGAAGAAAATCCTTACAACCTTAGCTGGCTGTTTTAATGCACATATTCTAGACACTTGACAACGCGTAGCACTCTGTAAAGAGCTACAGTTACATTAACAGGCAGAATTCATGTGTATAGAAGCTATACCAGAGCACAATCATTAACATGGGTACTGACACTATTTTACAGGTTTCATTAGTTTTCTTTATTGTATGAGAGGCACCACCTAAGAAGCAATGCGTCAAAGCTCCATAATAGTTAAATTTGTATTTTATAAGATTTGTAGATTTTTTCTGAGGGAAAAGAGACTTTTGAATTATGTAACTTCCATAATACAGATGCATGTATAAATGAAAATCTATGCTTACTTGATTATGAAGGAATAAATACTATTAATGCAAAGTGTGTGGATGAACTACTATTTTTGTTTAAAAGATAGGGATTGCCATATTTTTAAGAAGAATAAATATTCTGTGCATCTACATGCACTACTTAAGTTTATAGATTAGTAAATAGTATGCATATTCATTATCTACCTGGGAATTTTTAGTGCACAATGACAACGTAACATCACTCCATCAGATGAAAACATCCAATGATGCTGTTAGGAGGCTTTGTCACCTTGTCATTCAGAGAATCTAAGCACAATGAGAGCATTTGGCCTCTCAGCTTCTACAGAGATATTGCAATAGAAATGATTCCATGTAATGAACGTGAAAGTTTCAGTTGCACATCTTTCTTCTCCCATGTACACCAACAAAATATGACTACTGATAGGTAAGTGTTGAGGAGAAATTCCAAAAAGCTGCAACGATGCCTTTGAACAGCACTGTATAGGGAAAAGCCAGTTCTAGAGACAGCAATAAAATACCTGGTTGACGAGAACTGTCAATAGCTGAGAAGGAAATACAGAACAAACATGACTTTAGACATGTTGCCACCTTGTTGAAGGATCACTGTTATCACACTAGTTGCTGTGATAAGCAAGACGTTCTCCTAGCTGTTAATCCCATTTCAGCACTTATAATCTGCCCCCCACACCCCCCAAACAATCCTACATACAATTTCAGCTGCTCTAAAACTTCAAGGTAGGGCTTCACAAATAAAAACTCTCTACTTCTGGGCAAACGAAAGGGAGGTACAAGAGAAAAAAGAACTACGCCCCTTCCTGATTTTAGTTAAGCTCTGAGTACTGGAATTGGAGCTAAGTTAAAGCCTGTCACAGCAAATAATGCTAGCAATAATGCCAGAGTTACAGCCTTACTGGTTATTTTACAGTTTTTTGTTTTTACTCTAGGCATCCAAAATGTTCATGCCATGACTTTCAGCTATTTTTATATTCCAGTAGCGATGTTGAATGTGATCACCAAGGCTTACACTTTGGGGTTCTCCCCGCTTTCTGGGAGGTGAGGGGGCACATGATGAGAATTGTTCTTCCTTTATATAGAGATATATAGATTTATATAGAGGATATATAGATATATAGAGAGAAAGTGAGAGATATACATACGCACACACACACACCTTTCTATATAATAGAATGAGATAAAAATCCCAGAAGAGAAAAGGAGCTGCATAAAACAGTCTTACCCACTTCAACATTCCCTTCAAAATATGGAAATAATAATTATGTACAGTTGAGGTTGTAGGTTCCTAAGAAGTTTTCCTGTCCATAAAAATCATATTCCTTGTATAGTATGTAGTCTTTCAAGCAGTTTGGCAGTGGAAGGAAGGTCATGAAGACAGGACAACGGAGACGCAACCGGCCCATGCATTTCCGTATCTTCAGACGACAAAGATGTTTCAAAGAGCGAGGATTCGCTAGAAGTAAGAAGGCGAGATTGATAAAGTTAAGGTCCAGAAAAGCTTTGGTCCAGATTTTGCTGAATATTTGTTCTGTGAACAGACAGAGGTATGCTAATGTAAGTTTAAAAAAGAGAGGCACCTGTCCTGTGTCAGCCCAAAAACAGTATTAAAGTAGAATTTTGACTTGCTACCTTTTAATCTTTGTACAAACAAATACAGAATTAAATCTAGTCTAAAATTAAATCACTTAATTAGAAATAGAAATTTGTTTGTTGCATCCACTTGAGGCAGGGGAAAAGTTGTTCTCTTTTAATCACAAGTACATAAAAACTTCTTAAATTTTATTTCCCTTGAAGGGAATCATGTTGTCTACATTGTAATTAAATAGTTATCAAGTGCTCTAAATTGTGCAATTACTAACTATCAGACTTCTGAGAGAGACTTGCTTTAAACGCTGCAAAGACTGATTTTTGTTTGAGAGGTATCTTATTGTCAAAGCATAACTCTTAACCCAATAAGGGCCAAGAAAAGGAACAGTTAACTGTTGTACCAACAGCAAAAAAGCCCCAAAGTTTGTCACTTCAGTTATCTAAATATCAGATACTTACTTAAAATTGAATTGATTTCTGGCCAGAGTTCCTGTTCTTTGAGAACTGCTTCCAGCTTCCAGCAGATATTAACGTGATCAACATAATCTAACATTACTCGCACTACTTTCCCAGACAGATGCTTCAGCCATGACAAGGTGATCACTTCACAGAACTGATAGAAACAAAACACTTAACAGAATAACATTCAATATTTGTGTAAATGACTTCCTCCTATTCAGGAGGAGAGAAGTTTAATAATTTCAGCACAAAGCCAGGAACAATGAGTGTCCCGTTAGTCAGGGGAGCTTTAGGTTGTCACACCTTATGTTAAACCTCACTAGTAGAATATTGACATCTGGTTATTTTGTATTAAATCAAAAAATGAACTTATACAGATATATATTACGTAGCTGAGCACCTCTTTTTAAGCATTCAGTCTTCCAATCAAAACCCCCAGTCAAGAATCTAAACTACCTGGACAGCACCAGAGGAGAACTCTTCAGAACTTGTCCCAGCGGCCTGAGCAGGGAGCCGCCAGCCCAGTGTGTGCCACACATCCTTACCTTCAGGTTGAGGAAGGTTTATTAGTTTCGAGTGGACTTTAAAATTCACTAAGCGATAACACTGACAGGTGTCTCTAGGAATCTGTTTGGTCAATCCAAGTTTGTTAACTTCTGCTCAGCATTTATCATGCCAGGTTCAGTGGTTCCTTGCAATGGGCTTTCAGTATTAGGAACCTGATACAAGATGACCCACCAAGCTAGCATGCGAGTACCTGCTTTCACAGCATGGATAAGACTGCACTGGAGAGCCAATTTTATACTGTTTGCATATTGTTGGCTATATTTTCACCATTGAAAAATAATAATTATGATGATTTGCTGTCATGAACCAGGCCTCAAGGGGACATTATTTAAAGCCTTGTCTATTCCTACCTTTGTACGTCAACTGCCTCATAGGCTCAAAACTTCTTTTCCTGACAGATTACATTAACAAGTACTTTCCCATTTAGTTTTAAGGAGGATACTGCCAGTAAAACAACATATGAAGCATTCTGATGTACTTACCATTGTATCTTTGATAACAGTAGAAGTCCATCCATCAGTCAGGTACTGGGAATGGGAACTATTTCCCTGAGGGCAATCAAAGCAGCGCTGCACATCATACCCATAGTTCATCAGCATTCTTAACATGACTTCATCTTTCAGAGCATACTGTAGAGCCGATGGAAAGTGTGTTGTATTCACTCTGCAGAAGTAATTGACATTAGCCCCATGCTGGAGCAGTAGATTTATTAACTCATAGTTGCCCATTCTCAAGGCTATCTGGAGACAGTTGATGGGATCTTGGTTTGGCAGGGCTCCAGCGTTCAGTAGCAACTGTGTTGAACAGATATCCCCATTTGAAACAGCAAAGTACAACGCTGACTTCCTGTGATCATCGTAGCCTTTGCGAACTCTTTGATCCAGCATAAAATTGGCATCAAACCCAGATTTGAGGAGAAACTCAAGGCACTGAGGATGTGATCCTGCTGCTGCTGAGTGAACTGGACTTATCCCACTTTCTTTAATGGCATCAAAATTAGTAACTGGAACTAAGTTCTTTAAGGCTCTAAGAGAGTAGAATAAGAAAAAAAAGGGTCTGAGAGTTTTAAGTGTACTGGTTCACCTACATCAGTCTTTGAACTCTGTGTTGCTAGGCTTCAGAATTCATCATGATTGTATATAGCTGTCTCAATCTACCTAATCAGTTCCAAGACATGCTATGCCTCTGCATTAGTTTCAATTTCTAACAATGAAATAGCCAGCAATGACCTCACACATGAAATATTTAAAATATATCCAATTATACGGTCATTCATCAACATTCCCATTCCTAGCTAGAAAAATAACGATTCTTTCTCAGTACAGAGTTTTCTTGAATGATGAGAACACCAGGCAGTTGCTTACCCTACAGGAATTAGGGCAGGTTCCTGGGATTCTTAAACACAATGTAACTTTTCTAGTAGTGAAAGAGTTGCTCCTCACTGCTCGGTTGTGATTTTAACACATATATATTTCAGTGACTTTCCTGTCTTTAAGATGGGGCTAACCCTTATTCCCTAAGTCTATTTGATGATTCAGTATGTCTGCCTTCCTATGACAGTGTAGAGATGAACACATCCCAAAGAGAATAAGGATGTCCCAAGCACCTGAATATTAAGTCTGGAAAATCCTATTATTTGTGACAAATGGGGAAATAATATAGGGATTAGTAGGCTTATCCTAAAACAGTGAAGATTACACCTTGACTGGCCTCTTACATTCAGAGGCAAAACTCATTTGCATAGTTAAAAAGAATTCCTTCTACAAAACTACAGATTTGCTGCCCGCTTTGAATAAGGCAGAGTTAACAAAATGAGTATTTTTGTTGTCACTAGTACTTGATTTTCAAGTATATTAACTCACAGAAAGTGTCCTCTATATGCAGCTCTATGGATCGGCAAATGACCTGAGTGCTTTGGTACATTAGCATCAGCCCCATATTCTAGTAAAAGGCTCAGTGAATCTGGATTTCCTCCTCCTGCTGCTTCAAATAATACTGAAGCACAATCCATTGCCTGTGAAAGAACATCAGCACCTGGAGAGAAACATCAAGCATTTTCACAGGAGTTCCTGTAACTGTCTAGCAGCAATTGTATCTCTGACCCCTGCTGTGACAAGGAATTATGAATTCTATTTTTCACCAAATAAAACCAGTACGGGCAAAACCATTGCATTGGATCCTTGATATTATATGTGTTTATGCAATCCTGAGAATGAGAAGGTCCAAAAGTGCTTTGTGTACAATCGGGCAGTAAAACTTAATGCTATAAACGGGGCACGCAAGGAGTTTGCTTCTTATCATACAAGCAAGTCTTTTTGTCTTACGTACAAAGCACTTCTGTTCTTCTACTTTACAACAATTAAACAAGTATAACTGTAAATATGAAATACATAAAGAAATGGAAGTGGGATGAGATTCATTCCATAAAGGAATATGTGAAAATTAGGTACTGGAAGGAAAATAAAGTTGTTTCTTTTAAACATTTGTAACAGGAAGAAAACTAGCATCAAAGCAGTTCAGGCATCATCCCAGTTCCAGCACTACTGTGTCAACATATATATACATGTAGGAAATACTCATTAAACTATTAATATTTTGTTTGAGTATTACTGCATTGTTTGTTATACCTTAATTACATCGCAACAATCACCTTGTTGTGGATAGCATCTTCTTTAGTAATGAATGTTATTTCTGCTATATACAGGAGGCATGTCTTACAATAATCAGTTTTACTTCAATCATTGAACTTTAGAAAGATTAATAAAATGCATGTAAGTAGAATAACTACTAGAGGTAATAAGTATGGATGTCTTATAATATGAATTGAGATACAAAGAATTCTTTAGAAAAAACAGACCTTGAACTATGTGATTTAGGAGTTAAATACTTCAAATAAGTATGCTGTTTAGTGATCATACAAAAAAATGCAAACAAAAAGTTTCTGTAACGTACCAGATTTGCTTACAGTTTTGAAAAGCACACACTAGTGACTACTACTATTTGCTGTAAAAAAGTAAATCTCTAAAAAGGTTTTTTTTTTTTTTTTTTTTTATATCTATTAACATCTGAGAGACCGTACACTCAATATCATAGTCCTTTCATTTCCTTTCTCTTCAGGAATGCAAAGTTTTACTGGTTTGTGAGATAATACCAATTTTTGGCCTCTGCAGCTAGAAAGAGTTTCCCCTTTTGGAAAGAGGATTCACTTTGTTTGTCTCGTTTTGGACTTAAATATTTCAGTACTAACACATATGACTATATAATTTTTACTAGTCTGAAGAACAACATTGAAGGGTCTTCTAGAAATTGCACATTAGTAAATCAACCTACTGAGCCATAAAACGTTCCATATAGAAGTCTCACCTTTTTGCAGTAAGAGCTCCATAATTTCTGTATGTCCAGACTGTGCAGCCAGCGCTAGAGGCGTGAGCCCATATCCACTGCGAGGATCAGGATCTGCTCCAGAACTAAGCAGAAGCTTCACCAGGTTCTTCCTGCCCAGTCTAGCTGCCTCATGTAAAGCAGTCCTCTTGTGGACACACTGCAAATTCACTTTTGCACCAAAACTTATCAACAAGGAGGCAATCTCATACGAATCATATTTAATTGCTGTAAGACAATAAATGAAATATCAGCCAGGACGTTATCCAACACTATTCTACGCTCTCTAACTTTATTATGTAGCAGCGTAGGAAAACTCGCGCTGTTCCCTAAAGTGCTATTTATACAATGAGAAACTGTCACACTACACTGAAATTTTAACTTATCACCAAGTCTGTTCTTTGTTTCTAGGATAATATTATACAAATGAATAATTTTATGGTAATTTTTGTCCTTTTTCTTTTTTGTCTGTAATCTGTTGCAGCTAGTAAAGTTCCTCCCTGCTACAGATGGAGATCATATACAGGGACACGGAGTGCTCAGGAGCTGGCCTGCTCAGGGAGCTATATGCAATCTTTATAATCCGTTACTGTAATATGAAACAAAGCTTAAAATGACTTTGTTATGTGCCTCTTTATTTTAATAAGCATGATCTGTTAAGACAGTCAGGATTTTAGAAGGGTGATTTGCATTAGCTGAAGAGATCTCCAGCAAATAGAATGAATGGGTAACATCCTCCTCTCATTTTCTCTTCAAACTTTCCAGCTGCGCAGGGTAGAACAGCCAGTGCCATTTACCGAGACAGATCAGACAGAAAAGCCTCACGTGACACAGCTGCTTCAAATAACATGGATGGCATACTATACCTTGTGATGTTTCATTATCTGCAACCTACATGGCTGCTTTATATATATCACATACATCCCCTTCTAGGGGAAGGGTACATCTTCGCATAGCGTACTTTAAGACCACCTAAGACTTCTCTGCATTTTTTAAGCAGGTAACCCTGACTAGAAGGTCTAGTTATCTCAAAAGGATGGGGTGGTGGTCCTACAGAGGATCGATTTTTTTTCCCCTTCATTCTTTGACTCTTGTTTTGAAAAGCCACCTTTCCAATACTGAGAAATTTATAGGTTCATTCAATAAACTTAAAGTGCTCTTATGAAACTCAGATGATGACAATCTGCCTTCCTTCTATTGGACAGGACTGAGTAAGAATAATAGCATCACAGACCAACTTGGGGGAATCAAACAAAATAAACATAGGACCATTTTGAAAATCAACTATCTTTGCAAAATATTAAGATCGATTCTTTAGAAATCAAGGCTTACAGTTCTTACGCATGTTCAAATTAATATGGAATTCACATTGAAAGTGATACTAGGTATAGGACTTTCTCCTTTCATTTAAAAAATTCAAACAGAAGTGAACTGAGAATCTGAAGGCCTGACTAGACTCTTCACTTGTTATATTTAGATTAATTCCAACACTGCCTGAACTGGGGCAAACATACTGTTTTATACTCTATGTATATAAATCAGGCTGTTTTGCTACAACTTTTGAAAATCAAAATAAATTACTCTGGGTTTTAGAGAAGCAGGAACTGATGCAGTGGAAAAAAAGAATACAGTGTAAGTAGAGAATATGAATGCTGTATGCATGCAGACCTGTAGAGTGACAGCATGAAGAAGCAGGAGGATCTTACTATCTGGCACAACTGGGTAAATGATGCCAAAGAAAGCCCAGGAAAACAGTCTAGCACTTCATGGTGAAACTTAAATTTGATTATTTGAGGAAAAAGACACATGTTCAACCTGAATCTCAAACTCTTTGCAACTGAGGGATGGAAGATGGGTGTCATCTGGTGCTCCCTGCATTGGAACAGACTTTGGGGAAATATTTTTTAGCTTCTGCTAGCTCACTCTTTATTTCTCATACTTCAATAGATCAACAAGAGCAGTACTTTCATAAATAACGCTAAGAACTTTGTGGTGACAGTCCCTAACTTGAAACATCAGCTCAGTTGAAGCCCTGTCATTTTATGGGAAGAAAAACAGACAATGACAAACACATTCAGATTTTGTGTTTGCTTCTTAACAGTTTCTGCTGCCAATAGCAAAATATTTTAGATACTGAACAAGTCAAACATGTCAAATTGAACCCCCAAATGTCTAATTTTAAATCTCACCTCATTTACCCCTCCCGCTCCAACTAAGATATTTACCTGTAACTAAAGGAGAATCTCCTTCTTCGTTCTTAACATTCGGATTGCAGCCATTGAGCAGGAGAAAGCGGACATTGTCTACAAAGCAATTTCTTACTGCTACCAAAAGAGGTGTTTCCCCTTTTAGAGTGGACTTTTCCCACGTAATGGTACTGGAGGCTGGAATACAGAAAAGCAGAACACATTTGAAGCTGGATTATTCATACCTGACTTTGTAAAACTTTTTGGTGGAAAAACAGGACTCCCTACCTTTCCAAGTTATTTCTAGGATGTTCTTATTTAGCTGTGCAGCAGCTTCATGCACAGGAAGCCAGCCTTCCTGGTCTGCCTCTTCAAAAGCAGAACTGTGCTTCACCAACTTCTTCAAGGCCTCTTCTTGGCCTGTGATATGTTGAGACACACTTATCCACTTACATATCATAAAACAAAATTCAGGGCAACTGGTATATTCGAGTGCCATTTATCCCATCAATATAATTAGCATAACAGCTTACCTCGCCAAAGCAATTTTTGATCGAAGAGTGGTTTTATGAAGGGAATAATCAGTGATTTACATTGACTCACAAAGCACACTGAATTACACATTGAAATAATTTATTTATAATTAACATGACTAAAAAATTTAAACTACAACTCTCTCAAGAGAACAGTGCATGACAGTTTAGTAAATGAAGAAGTAAATAGCTGTTACCTGTTGAAACTGTAGAAGAAGAATTAGGTTGACAAATGTAAAATGATGCTGCTTTAACTGGGACATAAGACATAATTCATTATCCCTGCTTTTACTAAAAATCCTACTGGAACTTTAATCAACACAAGTGATCAGGTCTTCAATTTTATATCTCAGAAACAGTCAACAGATGAATTCGGCAAATGCTGCCCTAGAGCCTATATTCAACTTTTATAACTAAAAAAAAAAAAAAAAAGAATATTGCATACTTAGTTGCTCAGCACTAGATTAACTAAATGAATTAAACACCCACTCCCAATGTGAAATTCATTAGACAGACTACCTGCACAGGGAGAATTACTCACCTGTGAGTGAGATCAAACTTGTCAGCATGCTGAGAATGAAGATGCCTAGAGTTACCCCTGCTACTAGTAAAATATTTGTCCAACAATAAATAGGACCCCCCTGGAGGAGACGGCTATAGAACTAAATGAGACCAAGGCATCACTACCACTGCTCAACTTTTATGCAAGTCTAATTACCAGACAGCTTCCCCAAGGGGTGAAAGAACTGTGCTCCTGCTACTGCCTGGGAGATTGTTCAGCCACCAAACAGAACCTGTTCAGGACAAAGTTTAGGACTTGTTCAGTTTGTCTCTCAAATTGAAGCTTTTTCAATATGAGAGGAGTTCAGGCCTTCTCAGTGAGAGGGAGGGCACAAGAAGCAGCAGAATTTCATTTGGCTAGAAATCCCATTTAAGAGTAAAGGCCTGGATTCTGCTCTTGTTTTTTTAACCCATTATTCACAGGAGAGGGTAGTCGGTCCTCCTAGAGAAAGCTGTGTCTATAGAACAAGAGGACTGACTGCTTTCAGTGTCTGCTGCTGAAGTTCTCCTTCACATAGAAGAATTATATATATTCATTAGGCCAGACAGAAAGTGTAATTAGAGTTTAGGTGTGTTCTCCTTAGTGCACTGAACTAGAACCTGCTTTTCCTGGGGAGACCTGTGCTCTTGATTCTAGCTTCACTAAATACCTCTGTGACTACATACTATGACGTATATATAAGGACTGAACTGAAGGTTTCCCACTGCCAGACCACTGTCCTAACTGTCCTAGTTATTTCCATTCCTTAGTTTTCTCTGTGACTCAATATATAAATTGATTACACCACAAAAAGTAGAAGTTTCAAGAGGAGAGCAGACTAAGAGCATCCCATAAAGGTATACAATGAAGTTTGGCAGCTAAGGAACAATTCTGGAACGCTTTTCAGGAAGAGAAGGGATTTTCATTGGGGTAACTCAAAGTGGCAAATACAGCACTGATTGATTGGGAACCTTGTCATCCTGTTGCTTATTTTATGAGAAAGGACTGACAGAAGCTCCTAATTCCAGGAGATGAAGCACCAGCATCTCAGAAAATAGTGAGATTCGAACTCATCCTCTTTCTTATCATTTTCCTATCTAATATGCTAGCTTTTGTGTGTCCAGCTTTTACTTGCCTAATTCTCCCCAGGTCTATATAGAGAAATAGGCACCTAACTCAAGTGACCAGACACCTAAAATGCAGACATTGCTCAACAGTGCAATACCTAGTGATTCCTAGGGGGATAGGCTTAGTGTAATGTATTTGTACTTAACTGTCTGAATAGCTGCAATTATCTTTCCACGTTCTTTGCTTGCAACAAACTGGAAACTGCATAAACAGAACAAAAATAAAGTACTATAAACAATGAGAAGCTCATGATTCAATTATACCTTAGATTAAATATTCAACAGTCTATAATACATGTTACACTCTGTTGTGTAGCAATATAATACACAATTGAGCAATACAATATACAAGTCAAAGGAAAATGTGGTTCCTACATGCATATAATAATGTCATGAAAACGTTCAAAATAGAAGTAATGACTCATTACCTCTCATTCTCTGCTACATCCACGCTTGTTTCATTTTTATGCATATCTTGTAAGCTTTCCTGAATAGCATGCTGGGTAGGGATTTCATCACAGTCATCATCAAACATATATGTAGAATTATACATGGCAAGCAGGTGTTAAATCTTCTGGTTAAATCTAGAGTAATAGAAACAGCACGTTTAAGGTTTGAGAGAAATAAAGCATAGTTTACAATAAATGAATCAGAATTTCTCCATCTCAAGCTCTATCTCCCTCTCCCAACACTGCAAAGACAGCTGTTCTTGAAATTGGAGGTATTCTGTCCCAGTAGCATGTGCTACCTTTTATCTCTGTTCCACAGACTGAACATTTAGAATAGCTACTTTTTCTTCAATTGTGCTCTAGATGTTTCCATAGTAGAAAAACAGATGTGCAATAAAACTCGGGGTTTCAGTTTGTTCAAGCAGGGTCTGGTAGTGGAGGGCAGGTGAAGAACACAGATTTTCTTCTTTTTCTTTTTTTAATATATGATTTTGATCAAGCTGTTTCAATAAAGATATACTTTACAGTCACATGAGTACTGCAGATTTGTGATAATATTATGTGCTTCAGTCTTCCAACTGAAACACCACAAAACAGCACACTTGAAAAAGACTAAATCTACAACTTTATATGCATCTTCTACATCCATTTGGAATAAATAAACTTGTAATTTTACATTCTTCATCAATGCGTGCCTGCCTGTACTTTTCTAATAGCAGTGTGGAATATATACAAAATATTGCAATAATATATATCCAAATACACACAGAAGTCAAAAATGCTGGTGTAAGCACAATGGATTTAATTAAAAACAAACAAACAAAACCTAAAGGCCTTACGAGTGGTATTAGTGAAAAAATGTTTGTTAAATTGGAAGGGTTAAACTAATTAATTTTTTTCTTATCCTTTTAAGATTATAATACAAACATTGGAGCACAAAAATAAACCCCATTGATACTATTTTTTAAGTCTAAGTGCACAAGTTTAAAAAGTTTCATAAACAATTCTTAATGATCAAATCAATCTAATCATTAAAAATCGTGTGTGTGCAACTATACTTTTACATGAATAATCTATCACACTGTTCCTTTGTATATTCAGCTACATATTATCATAGATTAAAATCAGATATATTGTTAGACTCAAACCTCTCATCCATTTTTACCTCATCAAAACTTCCACTTCTGTCTTTCAAGAAAGTTGGTCTGAAAAAACAGAAAACAAAACAAAAGCACCACCCAAACCAGGGCAAAATAAAATTTAATGAATGAGTAAAAGGAATAAGAATAAAGAGGGAATGAGAAAAGAATAAATAAATTAGCAAAATGAATAAGCACAGAAAAACAAAAGAAGTTGTCACCACAAGACTTGGTTTGCTCTAAGTCTAGACACGTCTTAAAGTTGAGCAGCAGTAATTCATAACATAACTGCATCATTTAATTTGCTAGCTGATCCACCTAATCTGCAGTTGCAAGGCCTCGCTCTGTAATTGTGCATACAGCAAGAGAGAAATATATTAACAAAACACATGAACAAATAACTGTTAGAATTTGATTATACCTGTAGAACAGTCAGTATATAAACATTTTAAATCTAGATTTTTTTTATTTTTTATTTTTTTTAAGAAGATTACTAATTTCCCTATGAATAGAGAAAACGTATAGTTTTTCCTCACCGTCTGAACGAGGGAAGACCTCACACTTTGAAGAAGTGATTATTAAGTTGAAAGTGATATTTTCAGGATTGAAAATGATCTCAGCAGAGTCTATGTCCATTAATAGCTCACTATAAATACCCGATCATAAGATACTCTGGGACTTTCTCCATGTTTCTTTCATACAGGTTAGTTATGTTTGATTATCTGACCTGATAAACAGTGTCAGCAAAAGAAAGGATTAAAAGTTCAGTTTCTTGGTAAAATACTCTGGTTGAAATATTTGGAAAAAGAATTTAAGATCTAAAAGTAGTAATTATTATGTTACAAAAGAGAATTTACTAGTGCTTTCATAAGAGAATAAACTAAAGAAGCCATCTTCAGGAGCTTGCTTAAAGAGTAAGCCTGTGTACAAAGAAAACAATAAAAACAACGAAAGCAAACAAACAAGCCATCAAGAAAAGGGCCTTATTTTAAGAAAATACAATATGACCTGCCCATTGTCTAATTACAATTTCCCTATTAATATAAATATAAAAGGAAAGGACAGATAAACATATAGACTTTATATAGGGCAAAACACAGTCTCAGAAAGAAAAAAAGACCTGTGCTTTAAACTCTTCTAGGTGTAATGCACAATAAGCAGGAAAACGAAGGACATAGATGCCTAATTATAATGGTGAAAGTAGGATGGAGTGAACCTTTCATGTTTGACTCCTATCTTATTTTGTGAGGGGGGTCTTTAAAAAACAGAGATGGCTGGGTCTGAATAGAAGGTGGAAATACCTCTTTGCTAGAGGAGATCTAAGGAGAATGTTTGAGTAAGTTTTTGGTTTTCTTAAAAAGCACAGAATCAGTAAAGGAACGGAAATTGGATTGCCTCTGTGGAGCAACAGGGAAACAGATAACATTTTATGGCAGGTTGCCATAAGGGAGATTTTGACCATTTCTTCATGGAAGCTATTTGAAAAAAAATTACAAAATCTATATAGTAAAGTAAATCCTGAAAAGATGAATTTTCTGAACAAACAAAGCACTTGGAAGTATTTACTACAGATTGTTAAACAATTTGTCAAGATCTTCACTGTTGCTTTGACAGACCACAGGCTATATATATAAAAAATTCCAAAACTTATTACCTAGTAGTTTTCAACTCACATGACGCAGGACTCCACTGTCTGTGAGGAACATTGTAATTAATCAATTTTTGAAGAATTGCAGACAATTCTCATTTTCCATTAAGATATATTTTGTGATATTCAAGTAATACATAAAATTGATGTTTACATACTAATAATGTCACAAAAGGTTAAAATCTTGGCTGTATCTTTTATACATTGTAAAGGCGCTAACCTTGGGGCAAATAATTGGGGAAAGTCAAAATACTGGGGATCAGAAAATATTTGCATGCCTTCTTTTTATATAAAAAGCATGTCAAAATGTTTCTATGACACGGTATGCTACACTTCCTCTGCCAGGGAAGGAAAAGAAAGGCATTGTGTGAAGTTTGTATCTGAAACGTCCAAAGTCAGTCATCCAGTTGACAGAGCAATGCAACACCTCGCTTGATCCAGTGCTGGACTGGTTTATCCGTTTTAAGAGTTAAGGCAATAACAAAGTTAGTAGAATGTCCAGTAGTAGATAAGACTCCTTTACGCTCGCTTGTCTTGTAGAGCGGGCAAACATATGCATTAGACTTCTTTATGTCTGATTTTGCAGCTTTGAAAGAAAACAAAACAATATATTATTTACTGCAGATATTTTAAACGATAGGAACCTAATCTACATATAGATATTAAATATTTACAGTAAGATCCTTAAAGCTAAATAAAGAATTGTTTTGTGTATGACATAATGAAATTGCCTTTTAAAAAAAAAAAAAAAACAACAACATAACCACCTCTATTTAAATAAGCTAACAAACTGAAGAGAGCAATTAAATCACAATTTGTTTCCAGGACTCAATACCAATTTGTGATTCTATCCGCTTCATAATCTTTCAGAGACACATTCAAATCTGAATAGTTATATAATTGAAGTGTTTTGCTTTAATATTAGAGTTATAGTTTATGTACTAGCTTTTAACAGCTCCATGGGAATTCTGATCCAGCAGCCACAGAACCTAACTACAATCCAAGTCACCCACGATGCAAGGACACAACTCCACAGGAAAATTTCATATGCCTAGACTGTTTCCATGCAACTTGCACAAAGTCTTAAATCATGCGTGTATGGAAACAAATTCATTCAGTGTCAACAGAAGACATAGGCAGAAAAAGTGGAAGCTTTGTAGGACTACCTATTAGTTAGTTACATATAAGTTGCAACAGTTACAGTAAAGGGTTCTGCTTAAATGATTAAATAAAAATCAGAGATTTACTCCTCCTGATCAAAGAAAACTAGAGTTATGGAAAATATCCTTCTCGTACCATAGGCAACTAGCAGCAACAAAAAATAACCTAAGCAAACCTTGTTAAATTGTGTGAGGTAAAACACAGTCTCTGTAAGTCAATTCAAAATACTCAACTTGAGTAAAGCAAGGAATTCAAACAGCATGTGCTTTCCTGCCAAAATCATCTGTTGTTTGAGAGACAGACTGGGAAGCAACTAAACTTACTTATAAAGTGTTTATCTAACTAGTCTTTTTGTCAAATCTGTAACTATAAACCTCTGCAGAAAGAGAGGCACAGACCTATTGCTCAGATTAGGTACTGTATCAAAACAGATTAAGTACCAAGTCAAACTAGCGAGCATAATTTTTAATGTAAAAGTCAAAGGTCAGGTGCATGTGAATTCTGTGCACTTTTTGGGTACTCTAGTGAGAGGCAGGAGGATTGATCTTCTGTAATAATGGAATTCATTATTGAAATTTCTTGTTGAACAGCACATGCTTCAGAGCGATTTTACTTACTTGGTTTTACCCAGATGATTGGCATCGTATCAAAGAGCAATTTGGGATACTGTTCAGCTAACATTCCTCTGGTGAGAGAAAGCAACAAAGCAGTTATTTTTGGCTTGGTATTAAACCGAGCCAAGAAAAAAAAAAAAAAGGTTTAAAGGTAAGCAAATATTTTTTCTTCACTTTTTCATAAATGAAACAGTATTTCATTTGATATGAAATTACTTTCATTAGCAACATAATACTTTCCTGAGGTACTTGTAAGAAAAGCAAACGAAGCGAGAGACTACAGCCACAGAAGTCTAGGACTTCTAGGAAAGTCCTAGAGTAGGAAAAATTGTCTTCCATCCAACAGTGGATTTGAACTTGTGGTTCCAACATACTAACTACAAGAGTAGGATCATTCTGAGGGAGATCTCAACTTTGAATAAAATGGTTCTATGGTCAGGAAAGCTAGTAAGAATGACACTGTCATTCACTGTGTAAAGCATTCACATAAGGAAAAAAAGGGGAGAAGATTTCACTCTTGATCCAATCAATGTTAATCTAATCTTAAAAGGTAGATCAGTATCAGAAAAGCTTAAAGCCCTAGCTATCAGAACACCTAGCTTCAAGTCACCTGGTGGTGAAAAGGGACTCCCCCATCCCACATAAGCAGAAGATGCAAGTTCAAATATGGGAGGGAACAAACTATATGGCCCACACGCTGTCCTTGAATGAAGGGGACAACTGATGTACCTCCTTTCAACATGGTAAACTTTTTCTTCCAGCCAAAACTAATAGGTGAACTCAATAAAAATCCTCAGATAATTCTGGCACATTCAAAAAGCTTACTTTTCAGCAAGTATTTAATTAATTTAATGCTTTTCTGGCTGCATCTTGTATTTCAGAAATAGAATATATTTTCCATTTTTACATCGAACATTAGGGAAGAAGGTGATGAAAAGGTAAGAAGGAGGTGAGAAGAGAAAGACGTGCAGAAAAGAGGAGGGAGAGGAAAAAAGAGAGAGACAATGTCAGAAGAATTCCAAGTAAGTGAGGAAAGAAACTCGTAAGGTAATGACTCTCTTTAAGAGACAGAAATTTCCTCGCCTTTTTTCAAAACATCCAATAACAAGCATGAGACTTTAAAAACATTTACTTGCTATTCCAAAACCTAAATAAGCTTTTGTAGTATTAGCCAAACTGTGTTCTGACCATACAGCATCTATTTGTTTAAACTTCTTTGGGAAAAACAACAGCCTTTTTAGGGGGGAGAGGAAGGGAGGGAAGAGGGCTAAACTTAAATTAACATAATAAATGCCAACAACCTTATAGCAGTATAAAGAAAACAAAACCCACAAAATCCCGGAAACTTGGCAAATTCATTACTCACAGTTGACAAAGTTGTGCACAAAACCATACATCAGACAAAAATCACTTTGGGCAAGTAAACCAAGGAAATTAACCATTTGTAAAACCTATCTATTGCCCCACGTGTTTGTTATTTCTAGCTGCTCTGCTCACTCATTTTGTTTGCATCACTGGAAAAAAAAAAAAAAAACTTGGTAATTTTTTTTTTCCCCCAGTGATATTCACCATTCACTTTAGGGTGCCTACATCTTCGCAATTAACCAATGATACCTTAAAAACAGTGAAGAATGGTTGAACAAACAGCTAAATCACTTTAAGTCAAATCTTCACTTTGTCCTGTGTGACCCAGGGGTAATTTGCATGAGTGCTCTCCACAGAGAATAAACACTACAGAATGGCCTGGCTGGCTATAGCAAGAGGATGCCAGAGCTCCATAGCTACTTAATAACTAGACAGAGATACTTGCTCACAAATCAACACCTTATCTAAAATTCTATTATATATTTAAAATATTTTAATGGAATTTTGAATTTTATAAAATTTAAGTTTTAAAACAAAACATTAACCTTTTGAACAAGCATAGATGGTTCTAGAAAAAAACTGCCCTAAAAATCAAGTCTTATCTTTAAAGATAACTCAGACTGGATACCAAACAATTAAGCATTCCAGGACTACTGGTTACTTTGAACACATCGGAGTTTCTGCTTGAAATCCTTCTGTGGCTAATGCTGTCACACAATTTTGTGAGTTTTATTCCACTGCAGGTTAGCACATTCCAACATCTCCAGCATAATAACACTTAGCAGATTCACTGTTTCATTTTCTTATTTTTAGCCCAAGGGAAGAAAGAAAACATTCTGAAGCACGCTACTGAAATAATACGAAAAGTAAGGCTAACACGTTTAGACAAATCTTGCGTAAGCACTTAAGAAACCTTTTAAAGAACTGTACTAAAATACTTTACTACTGACTTGGTCCTGTCCCAGCGAGCTCCATCTAAAAACAATCCATGGATATAAACGCCATCTTCTGGTGCAGTATCAGAGGTATCCTGAGGAATAACCTACAAGAAATAGTAAGCGCTCCATGCTATTAAACTTTCACAGCTGTTTGCTTTTTGAAGTATTATGCCAATAGCCAATCTTCACAAGATCAATCCAAAATGAGAATATAGTAATGATTTCTTTTCAGTGCTACTTTTAAACAAAACTGCTAAGGCAGCAGCTTTTTGTGGGTTTGTTAGTTACCTTTATCGTAGGTTATAAAATGAGACTTTAATTACACAAATAACTACTATATAAGCTGAGTGGAGGTCCAGTGATAAAAGTCTTTTAATGCATCTCTCTTACAAGACACTATTTAACATTCCTACTCTACCAAAGAATTAAATGCATGTTTTCAAATCGCAGTAAGTTAGTCGCAAAATGAACTTTTCAGTCAGGATTAACTTATTCCATCTCACTGCAACATAAGGGCCCAGATTAATGAAATATACAAATGTACATTTATAATATAGTCATACCTGAAATTCATATCCCAGAAGGTCAATAGGGATCGTGTACTTCCTAGCATAGTTTTGCATAGCTCCAGTTAAAAAAGCTTGAGTAAAATAGAATCCTGACAACCAAAAAACCGTGGGCTTCCCGAATTCATACCAATCCTGGAAAGAAGAAAATGACATTTTCAGTAATCAAAAAAAGAGACAACTCACATATTCTTTGGTCATTTTCTATATTACTGTATTCACAAAATCTAGCAACATCTATCATTCCTTTTCCAAATACCCTTTCAACATAAAAAGAGCAAGTTGTATTAAAAAATAGGTTAAGTAACTAGTGACACTGGCTCTTGTACATTACCTGTAAGAATTTCAGCCTTGCTAGAAAATCTAGAATATAGCTCCCTAATGGTTTTAGACTCGGGTATGAACGTTTAGCCCAATTCTCAGGAACTTTTCCAATAAGTAGACTACCACAAAGAGCCTCCAGTTCAGAATCCATAACAACCAATCCTTTAATGGCTTTCTTCAGGTTAGTTAACGTGATACGGATAGTTCGTATTAAACTAGAATAAAAATAAAAATAAAATATACATAAACATATATATTAAAAGAAAAACACACACAGAATTCTCACAAGCTCTGCATGATTTGTGAGACTCTACATCCTCACTGGAAAGAAGAAAATTGGATTATGGAACTTGTAGAGATGGTTTCCATATAACTGCATAACGAGCCATATTTATAAAGATATGGATTTGTGCTCATATTGTCATCTTCCAGCATACATTTTTCTCCCAGCCAAGCTAGTTTACTTAGAAAGTATGATATTGGTGGGAAGGAAGGTGTGCTTTTTTAAGATGTCTCAAGTTGAGCATGGGAGACTGTGGAGTTCCGACTAATATTTCAAAAAACTTGTACTAACTTCTTTTGCAACCAGAAATTCAAGTTCTATATCCCTTTTTCCCCCCATCCTACTTTCCAAATACTAAGTCACCTATGAAGCTTAAGTCCTTATGATTTGTAAGGCAGCAAACCAAAACACCAGATTAAGTATATACTGGAGAGTGAGTTTTGCAGATGGCTTGACTCTTCATTTTGGGAACACAAATTCTAGATCTGGAGCTCCAAAGTTTGGGTAAATTTCATGTTTAAATATAAGTGTTCAGAGATGTGGAACTGTGCAGTTCACACCTATTTCTTATTTTTTTTTTTGAAAAGCAACATTGTGGGTGTTGGAAGTTGTTATGAGGACATAACTGTGCAACAACACCCATGTACCGTTTGTTTCTGTTTATGAAAAATGACTTTTGCAGAAGTTTTTTTTTTTTTTTTTTTTTAAAGACTGGGAATAGTTTAATGTATTCTTTTGGATTGCAGATATCATTGAAGACAATTAGAGTGGAACAAAATAAACTATAAAATATTTCCCACAACAGTTTACAATGGATGGGTGGTAGGAGAAGGTCTTCTGTAAGTGGAATGATTATGAGTACATTCAAAAATAATAACAAAAAAAAAACCTCTTTTACTTGTTAAATCTCTCCATTTCTTGCACTAGCACTGTGTTCATACTTTCTTCATATCTCACTGGATATTTAATTAGGGAACCTTCAATGTCAAACTCATCTGGAAGCTGTAAATGACAACACATTTGGAAATCATTCCAAACATCATAATACATTAATATTACATTAAAAGCCAGCAGATGCAAAAAGCTGCAGAGTATTACCTACCTATAAACCTCTGATGAGTATCTCCCCAATATAGTATTTATTATTTTAATTCCAATCCAAGTGACCTTTATTTTTTTTTTAAAGCCACCTAGCATTTTTCATACCATATAAAATTATAAATGCATTTCAATTTTCATTAATTGTAACATTTTTTCTTATGAATGAATCACCTGTTCTTCCAAGTTTCATTTGGACTATTTTCTCTCTCTGTCTCCTGATTGCTATCTATTTAGCAAAATTTCATTCCACCTACACATAGCTGTGGCCTGCCACAGCCAGAGTCTTCTTACTTTCACGTTGCCCTGAAGTCCTCCCAGTAGATTTTTCTCCCAACATGAAGTAAATTTTATAGCAAAAACTTAGGTTGAAGAATTTCTGCTTTGTGAAAGGATAAATTTGAGTCATTTGTACACTACAATACCTTGCTGAGAATATCATCTGCAATTTCATAAAGAGTGCTGTCACCACCTCCAGAAGAACCTCCTTGAGTGCCTCCTCCTTGTGTTAAAAGCAAAGATTCAAAGAGGATCTTTGTTTGCTGAAGATCTTTTGAAATATCCACATTTTCATGCAAACCAAATATCTCTGGTTGCTGACTAAAGGGAAGATTCTAGGGCAAAATATAATAAATATATGCATTAAAGAAAGCAGCACACTAATCAGATCCAAAGCTTTATTTAAGAAGCCAAGTGGAAAACTACCACTGACTTCCGTTGAAGATGGATAAGGACTTCACAGTGTATTTGCAGACATTATTGCTGGCTATATAGCTGTCAAGTCATATATAGAAAGCCATTCCCAAGGAATTCTCTATGATTGATGCTAGGTCCTTCTATCTGCTTACCGATTCCCTCTCCCTCCTAGAAACATATGCTGGATCACGGCAAGCCAATACAGGATGATAGGCAAGAAGTCAAGCACCCAATTAGAAGTGCTGCAAAACTACCTTTTTTAATGCAAAGAAGCCTGAGAATTGTTTTCTTAGTGTGTCATCATTATAATAGTTCAAAACTCTGTTGGTTTTTTTTTTTACCTTAATAAATTCAATGTAGTCCTCATATGTGCCTTTTGGTGGAGCATAGTAGTTGCCACTGGGAGAAAAAGTGTAACGAGGATTTTCAATTATATCCGGATTATAAAAGTCATCCAGCATTGTCAATAGCAAACGTCTGTCCCAGTCATCAGTCACTCGACCTCCATAGTTACACTCACCAG
Source organism: Struthio camelus (assembly GCF_040807025.1). Lineage (NCBI taxonomy): Eukaryota > Metazoa > Chordata > Aves > Struthioniformes > Struthionidae > Struthio > Struthio camelus. The sequence continues at coordinate 15,442,085 of NC_090955.1, read as the reverse complement.
TAAGGTAGGACACAGCTTCAAATGGAACATGGCTATATTCATTTATGAATAGCTGAAAAAGAAAACATGAGTTAACTCTAGAGACTTGAAGGATCTGCCAAGTAACAGTGTGACCTACAGTAAAGGAGTAGGAGCTGCAAAGAATGCAGAATTGCAGTTTATGGTGTTTTCCCCCCTTAAGAAGTAGAAATTCCAATTCTGCGATCTTTTTTCAGATAAAACTACTGTTTAAAATTAACAGGAGTTAGTAGTGAAGATCCCTCATGAGTACCAAAATTTACAAATCATTCAAGTCATTCTTGAATTATTTACAACTGGATACTTTCTTCAGCCTAAACTTTCTAGGGTACTTCTCTTTCTTGTACCAAGAAATGTGTGTTTCATAGAAATTTTCTTCTAATCTTCAGAATCTTCTGATCCCTTTCACTGACTGCTTGTTAACTTTCCCAACAGCTCAACCTCAACCTCTGCAATACACAGTTTTAGCTCTTCTCATTTTGGTCTATCACACAAGGCAGGCAGAAGACTGAAGGTCAAGCGGTGCACACCATTTAGCTTTAGGGCAAGAGAATAGTCTTGGGTTTGTTCAGTTAGCGGTATAAACGGAAACAGAATTCCTTTTACTAACCAAAACGGCCACCCTAATAGATGATCCTCACTTACATGGTGCTACTAGCAGAACAACGAGCTTTTACGTACAACAATTTTAACCCTATTACAGTCAGCTCTGTAAGTCTGTATGTTTCTAGATCTCATGAAGAACAACTTCTTATTTCATTTTTCTTTTTCTAATATTTAATAACATGATCAACATTCCTCAGCTTCGTGGCTGAACTGAAGTCATGGAAACTTGCTTAAAATTCTGTGAATATTTGATATAATCAAATAATCTGAATGTATTGCTAGCTTTTGACTGTCAGCCTTTTTCCCTGTGGTGTGGCCCAAGGTTCATAATATCAGTGCTGAAGGCAGCAGTATATGATTTCACCTGCAACTGTCTAACGCTGATTCGCAAGTCTGATTCATTAAATCCATAGGGTATATTCCAACCAAGAGGTCCAAATTTTCTTCTCTCTTGAACAAGAGCATGAAAAAAGCAAACCCCAAAGAGCAATTTTTCCCATACCTTTGAAAAAACAAAACAAGAAAGTATCATTAATTGGCCCATACGCTTGTGCCATTCTGTAATTTATACAGAGAACAAAACCATTTGATTCCCATTCCATACCACTCTGGGGTAAAAATGCATGCAACTACTAGGTACACAGTGATTACTTGACTTGTGAACAGATATGCACTTATTTGCCACATATACAAGCACACTTAGCAGGATTCTCAAGTATTCCTTTAGAGGATTTTTCTCTTCTTCCATATTCAAATGGCATGTGATACTTATTTTTAGGATCTACAGACAGATATAACTAGATAAGTAGATAAAATATTGATGCATTGTTTAATATTATAAGGCCTGAGATGCAACTACTTACAGCTATGTGGAATGATTACAAGGTGCTCAAAACTGTGAGTAATCCCACTGGACTTTCACCTCCTTCACAGGTAATGATTAGTTAAATGGCTCCTTGCTTATAAGCAAGAGGCATGGGCACTGCAGTACTGGTCCCTGACACTAAGAAAGGATTTTCTCAGTGCTTACTGCCTCAACAATCAGGCAACAATATAAGCTTATGGCTTATATTTATTGCAAACTTTCAAAAGCTTAGTTTTGGCTTTAGGTGTGCTCCTGTTTGGAATGGCATTGAGGCAGTGTTCTGCCCCTCAGCTCTCAGTTTGACAGGTATGCCCAATTAATGAGCGTTGGGGGTTGACGTATGTCATGCAATGAGTGTGAGGCTTTCCCATTTTATGTGACTTAATAAAGCCTGAGAGGTGATTTTAATTAACACATGAAATTATCTGGCAGAATCATTCTCTACTAACCATTTTTATGACTGCAAAACCTAAACTCATAACCATAGTAAACACTTTAAATTATAACATTCACTGGACAGAAATCAGTACATCTGTGAAGAAAGAAACATGAATAAAACTGTCAAAAGATGAGCAAATTACCAGCTCCTTTTCAGGGCACCCAGAGAAGAATGTGGGATCAGAAATAGGATCAGAAAGAAATGACTGAAGTAGGTTTAACCGGAGACCAGTCGGGGGTTCATTTGTCATCTTTACCCCATTCTGCAGAATGGTTACTGGAAACTAGAAATAATAAATAGCACAACTTCACTCAGAGTGTGGACGAACAGACACTGTTATAACAATACACTACTATATTGTATTTGTTATATTAACAATTATATTCAGGAAATCACATTTTAAACATCAATAGATTTTTAAAAATACTCAAGACTATAAAGAAAATAACATCTTCCTATAAAATATCAACTTATTTGTATTTTAAAATATTTTCTTGATATTCAGCACTTTCTAAGTAAAACATACACAGCTAAAGTATTATTTTTTAATTATGTGGAATAAAATGTATGGACAGAATCACAAATTTTATGATTGCATGCGCTGGAAAAACGCAGTTCCATTCGCTAAGGTCAAAATATTGAAGAGGAATCTTGGTATAGCTAAGCTTATAACCATTTTTCAAGGTTTTTTATTGATTAAATTATGTCTTCACCAGCCTCTACGCATTTTAAAGAAGTTCTGTATTATCAGTTCATTTAGAGATTATGAACATTTGGGTTAAAACTTTATTGCCTTTTTCCTTCCATGCAATACAGTTGTTTGGTAATACATGTACCTTTGGTGAAGGGTAACTAGTAAGCCAAAGTCGGAACAATGGATGACAGTTTTCACTGCTAAACTCTTCACATATTTTCTCTAGCATTGGCATCCAGGAGACAGCTAAATGACAATTCTGTAAACAAACCCAGGTTCCTTCTTCCATTCCTTCTTGAATCATTTTTGTAGCTATGGGTCCTTGTCCTTGTCCTAATGAGATGGACTGAAACTTGTTTCCAACCATCTTTTTGTCATTTGCAAATTTCAGGAGGCCTTGAACAGAAAGCATAATACTTTAGCATTTCTTTGTTAAAGTCAAGATGCATCTCAGGAAAAAAAATGGATTTTTTTAATTACTATTTTATTAAAACCTACATACAAGATGGTACAGCTTTGATGTACAGTGTAAAACTTATTCAGTTTAAAAAACTGTTACCCTTTTATTCCGCAACACAAAATTTTATCAGTCTGATATTCTGATATTCTACTTGCGCAAGTGCAAAATCATCCCTATTGTGTATGCAAGGGGGAATTCCAGTGTTTAATCTGAAAAGCTATGCTGGGCTTTTTCTTCTTTCTGTTTATACTTACTGGACATGGGATCTGCTCCTGGAGATAGCACAAATATTAGTGGGATTGCAGAATTTGAATCTAAGTAACTTTTTGTTAGATCAAATGGTGGTGGGTCTACAAATTTCTTCCCTAGTTTATCAGTTACAAATGTTGTTATAGCTGGAACAATCTGGTTTAAAAGAAAAAAAAAAAAAAGGCAAACCAGTAAGATAAAATTAAACATAGCTGCATGTTTCATAGCATCTTTGACATATATTATACTCTAAATCACTTAAATTCCTGAGCAAAATATCTAGAGACACCTCTCTGCTTTGCCCAGATTTGAGACTAGTCTTGTTGAAGGCTTCAGAAGCAAACGTTTCCAGTATGACTTTAGTCCTTAAAAAAAAAAAAAAAAAAAAAAAAAAAAATTAAATACCTCATATGAACAACACCAAATGACATAGCCGGGAAGGATAATTCCTGAAACTGTAAGACTTTAATTCAGTCTCTAGCTAATGTATAGGTCCATATTTCCCCTTGGAATTAATTAAAAAGTAACTACATTAGTATTTACTAATGAGCAATTATAATAAGTACTTTTAATCCTAGCACTGGTTGTCCATAATATACAGTATAATTTCTTGAATGCAAAGGCAGAATGTTTTAAAAGCTTCCTTTTGGCTTTCAGATGAAACACAGTTGATCTCTCTGCGCCTTGTAAGCCTTAGTAAGAAAACATATGGTACTGGATACGCTCTGTATTTGTTCTGGCTAATAAGTCCTCATCATGAGTATAGGGGGTGCACCAAAGAACTGAATAAACATGAATAAGCACTTGAAGAAAACTAGAAAGATGAGTATACTCTGAAAGAGACATTAAATCACATCAGCCAAAGGATCTCAGTTGATGCCTGTGGAGTTTGAACTGCTCAAGTGGAAAATAAGAGCAGCATTTATTTTCTAAAAAACATGTTCTGAAGAATAGATTAGTTATTTTAACAGCTATTTCAAAGTATGCTACAAGATATGGAAGAGTCTACAAACACATAGTAACATATCATTTTACCTTGTCTGGTCTTAAGCACCGAAGGATTATCATCTTTTGTAATTCATTTAATGTATTACTGAATTGTTTTGGTAATGGAAAGCTTTGCGGCTCTTTGCTGTCATAAATTTTTTGCCACTCGCCTGAGTTTTCAGAGACATGACTCCTAGAGGAAAAAGCACTTGCAATTACTGTAAATGCCTGGATTCTAGTTTTTCATGTTTACCCAAAAGTCAATTTAAGTTGTAATGTCCTACACAATGCAACCAGTACAATCCATTCCACATCTCCACTAGCAAATAATCCTACAGTTGCATTACTTTTTACAGAAGCTTCTCTGCGCTGAAGAGTGAGAATCTTTTCTCACTATGCTGGTGCAGACGTACATGGCTTCATCTGAATGGTTGCGACTTGACAGCAAGCTCTGCCTACTCCACCAGTCAGCTCTGCTTGGACCTCGGAGGCTTCATAGATCTAGGGTGGGGTGAGAATTTTCTGCTTCTCATATTTTGGAAAAACTCAATTTGCCAACTGAAGAATTAAGAGGAAATTCAACCAAGGAAAAATCTTGTATTATTTTCCTTCATGCAATATTCGCAGAACATGTTCCTCTGAGATAGGACATCTCTTAGACGAGTAACTCTAGATCATCATCTACATCATCGACACCACTACCAAAACTATACAGGGGGAGAAACTAGGAACAGTCAAAGAAAATTTATTCTATCAGACCAGCGTTTGTTCTGCTACCATACGTTTCCACAATCAGACCGAAATTCTCCAAATACTTTTGGGCTCCATCAGCTACTTACGTGGAAGTCATGTACTGCCACACTGTCTCCAGAACTTAAGAATAAATCTTGCTGAAATCTAGGGCAAAATTCTCCTGATTTCAGGAGATTAGATTTCACCAGAAAAATTCCTCCTCCAGAGCTGCAATGGAATTTTGCTACATATACCACCTTTCTTTGCCTCCGTTACTCCCCTTTAATACACTGTTTCTCTACCATGAAGGTATTCTCAAAAAAAATTTTTGAAAACCTCTAGGAAATATTTCTTTCAGCATATTACACCTACTTTCAACAAAAGTAATTATGGCTATTTCACAACAACATTTTACTATACCTCAGTCCTTTAAAAGCTGGGATTTCACTTGCACGACATAATTCATCCCAGCTCTTATCTGGTAGCCAAGATGGATCTGGGTTCTTGTATTTATTCTTGAGACCCACACCCCCAGTTAGTAAGAACATAAACTCTTGATGCTCTATTTCATTCTTAGACCTAAAATAAAATAAAAAAAAGGACAAATACCCAGTTATTGCAATACACTTTTACATAATATAAAGAGTTGTTTTAAACGAATTATATCTCACTGACATTTAATAATATTTCTCCTGCAGTAACTGGAGATCAGATCTCAGTATTTTATATAATTAGGAAAGTGCACAGTAAAAGATGACTGATTACGACTAAATTAGGGTTTTTAAAACGGTAAATTGTATACAGCTGATTTTTTTAAGTGCTATTATTCCTGATTTTTAAAGGCTTTATAGAAAATACGGGTTCTGCGTGTTAGAAATAATAGCCTTACAAATTGGTTCGAGAAGGATCGTCCACATACAGATGTGTACACGTTGTAGCTAAGTACTAAAAATATATGCACTTTATGGTAGTGATCATGCAGTTTTGAACTTATTTTATCTCTCACAGTGTACACACACAAAATTCCAAAAAAAAAGAAAAAAAATCAAGAGGAAGAAACAAAAAAATAGTGGAAGAGAGAAGAGAGCAACTGTTATCTCATGACATATGCAAAAGAGAATCAAAGAGGAGGGGAAAAAAGAAAAACAAAGATAAAAGCTTTTTAAAAAAAGAAAAAAAAATTTCTTAAATTACAGCAACTGTCCTTGACATAAAGCCGCTGTGTAGCATCATCCAGTCTCTTTAAAAAGAGTCATGAAGATGCAAAAGAACTTTCTGCTTTTCCTTTTCTCCCTGCACTAGTGACAAACCATTGATTCAAATAAGCATAGGAACATTCTCTTTATAAGGTGCTCAAAGGCTGTAGTAGCAATACATGCACCCACATATTCTTTCGCTTGTAAATATTATCAGTATTAACAACAACAACAACAACACATTCACAACCTTACTCCAAAGGCAAACGAATACATGAACATGTTCTTTCATCAATACATTTTTCCAAGATAAGAAAATCACTGGTTTCCGTTAAGCAACTTCAGAAAAAAAGGGCTTACATGAGAAGATTACAGCATAATAAAAAGGAAAAGAGCAGCTTGTCCTTTTCAAATAGTGATCGACACACGTTGCAATACAAATTGTATGTAAAGTGGTCATTTAGGTATCGAAGGCGCTTCTCCAAAATTTTGGATTTGTTACTGAAAAGAAAAAAAAAGTGAGAAACTGAGACTTTATAGTGAGTGACTTAGGCAAATAAGTTAAGAAATTCAATTTTTTTTTTAAGGTTCAAAGGTACAATATTAGGATTTAGATATCCATTTCCCCAAAATTTCAATTATACTCAATGCTTTAAAGCTCTTCTTAAAGTCCCAAGCAACACGATAAATCAAAATTAATCTGCCATTGTTAGGTGGAGCACTCCTAGTGTTCGTAATGGAGCCTAGTTCAGAACCAGACTTTAAGCTTTCTAAAATTAACATTCTTAAATACATTAAAAAAAAACAAAGCAATCTCTAGTGCATGTTTACAGTTCATTATTTACCCAAAAGTGAAGAGAATGTTTCTGTTATTAAGAAGTTACATTTTCTTTCAAAAATTCACATTTACAGAGAGCTAAGAGGTAGAAAGTTTAAAACAACAACCACCTCCCCACAACCAAAAAACCCGAGGAAATTGTTCAGAAAGAGAGAATGAAAAATATCTTATTTTACATCAGAAACACTGTATTTACCTATCATGAATAGAGTTGAGGAAGAGGTTAACAAACCAGCTAAGGGAGTACTGGTACATGGGATCAATGTTTGCCAGGTCTGCAATACTAAAGAACAGCACTGATGAATGCTTTGCAATAGGTCGATAGCCTTCTCGAGATTCAGCTATTTTAAGTTCCGTTTTCTCTGCAATCTAAATACCAATAATAGTTTCAGAATAGCTTATCTTAAAGAAAACTTTTGAATATTTTCTTTGTACAAAAAAAATTACTATTTGATAACATTACTGAAATACTTTTATACAGCACTTTATGATGCCCAAGTAAGGCGATTCTTATGTTCCAAAATGTTTTATTAATGCTTACAATAATAAAAGGAGCATTTGATCTTAATGAAGTACTGCCTAATCTATTTATTTACACTGGAGGATGCAACAGTCAAAACTACTATGAATTAGTTTTATATAAAACAGAAGATTTGGAATATAAAAAGGCTTTTCACACCTACCATTAGACACAGTCTGAGATTACATTTAATAGACGTTAACAAGTAGCAGAAAGGACAATATTAGATTTAAAAAAAATAACTAATATTTGATTTCTTTTAAGTCTACAGTAATTTAAAAATCTTCATTCTCTCATCAATGATATTTAGCTCTCATTGACTTTAGATGGTATGTTGTACATCAAGCATAAAAAAAGAATTTAGGCTTGCCTGCCTGTTAGTCCAGCAGATTATTGCTGTCTGCCTGAATATTATTTTTGTTTTAAAATTAGACTCTTCCTTCATCTTAAAATATCCTTAATGCCATCTTAACTTCAGAATTTGTTACTTTTTACTCAGTCCTTATAGACACACACAAATTCTTTAAAACTTATGTCAATTAAAGACTAAATAAACCATCAGTAAAGATTCTAGAATGGTTTGAATTGTGTTTCTCTTCACATTTCACAAGCACAGGATTTCCTCTTTGTACTTTGCCCTTCAACTAGTCACAAATTTTACCATTTAATTTCTATATATTATTAAGGAGAAAGTCTAATGCTTCTTACCTGCTGTTTTTTTGTGATCTCATTAGCCATTATTTTAGCAGAATCCAAGACCGTGATAGCAGTCTCGTCTTCCAGAATATTCCCTTCGGATGTCTGTAAGGTTTTTAAAATTCTCTTCTCAATCTCTTTTAGATGCTTTTTATTGGCTGCAGATTGAAGGATGAGAGAATTTCTTTCTTCCTCTAGTTCTGGTCTAATAAAAAAAGAAAAAAAAAAAAAGAAAAACATCTTATAAGAGAAACAGTCTACCCTCATATTCCACTGACTATAAAGGAAGCCCATGAAGATGATTCCCTATTCCTGCAAGTAATATTTGTGAATACTCTGTTCAATTTAAATCGGTTGCTACTATTCAGCATATACCTATACTCCTGAGTATAGATTTCTTTGCATAACTTCAGTTCAATACTTGAAAATGATGACCTACACTTTAAGACACTAGTGTATCGCAAATGTCAGTGTATCTTATTCTTCTTTTATTTCATCTTTGGAATATGGAAAAAGAAAATCATCATGTGATATGCCGAGTAAGTTTATCACTAGGAACACTTTTTAGCAAATATAATTTAGCACAATTGCATACAACACAGGAACTACTCCACTGCACCTCTATGAAGGTTCAGATAGGACCTACGATCAGTTTCAGACTTGCTCTATTTTTTCTTCACAGGAAATTAAAACTAAATTCTCATAATTCTGCATGCATGTCTGGCAACTCAGTCAAATCAGAAAATTACAATAATTATTTAAACTTTGAATAAAATTAAAATACTTTTCTAGCATGCAGGGAATGTTACAGGAGAAAATTGCCAGGAATAAACTTTGACAGAACACCAGCTACTTTAATGTAACGTGTGCACGCTTTTAAACACGACACAACCTGTTTCACTTTTACTGAAGTACCAGCAAGTTCTTCAGGTATGACAGCTAGAAAACCAACATTTTTAATGCTTTCACTGAGCAACACTTAGAACAAATAATGTTCAATTTGTTTTACAATAAATTCATCTCTCATTCACTTGCAATGATGCTAGAAAACGTTCCAAAAGGCTATTTGCCATAAATAGAGACTTACCTCTCCTTTGTTACAACAATACCCAGCAATTGGTCTTCAAGTCCCTCTGGTGTTATCATAAAATTGAGTAAAGAAACTTTTGTAGCCAGTTCAGGCATATAATGTGGGTTTCTCAGTTTTGTGGTAATAAAAAATTTGAAATCACTGGAATACTCAATAATGCTCTCACCAAGCTTGATACAATCCATGCCTCCTAAAGTTAAGATGAGAAATATCAAAAAAAACTTTGTCTACTTCAACTGCTTGCAGAAATATTTACAGAAAGTAGGAAGAAAAACATCAGGCAATACCATACACTATTAGATGAACATTAATGTAATCTGCTTCCTAGGTTCAAAAGTAGTTTTGATGTACCTTGTTTAAAAGTCTGTTTAAGTAGCAGAGGTTCAAGCGATGGGTCTAGTTCCTCTCCAACGTTTTCTAGCAGAAGTGGAGTCCCAAACTGTATGCAATTCTCCAGGGTTCTCATATAATCTGTATCAGTGACCTTGATAACATTCAGGCGGTTTTCTTTCTCAAAATTCTTGATCCATTTATTTGCTTGACCTTGAGGATCAATCATTAATGGCCTAGAGCGTACAAGCCAAAGCTTTCTCAGTGCTTGCAGGAGTTTCTTAAAATTTAAACTATTTAAAACTACTCCTAGGTCAGGCTGCCAAGCCAAAAAGTGACATAACTTTGATGCTATTATTTTAAGAGATAAGCAACAAATGGATGCCTGAGTGCTTTGTTATAATCTGAAAACTAGTATCAAAACAGCTTCACAAGTTGGGAAAAAAAAAAGCTCATAAGAGTCAGTTTTCTGATGTACTTCATGAAAAAAAGTTATTTAACATCCTTTTCTGCACCATCACTGGCATTCCCAGTATTTACAATTTTTTTTTCCAGAAATTCTGATAGAGTTCTTTTTTGTATATTTTTGCATTACAAAAATAATAATAATTAATTGTAATTTAAATCTGAGAGGTTAGGATGCCAACTGGTATAAAGCTGAAATTAAAAGTTGGGGGTGAGGTGACATTACTGCAATTTGATTCAACAGACTTTGTCCCCATTTGCACTTGCTGATTTCCATAAATATATGTTCCATGTGGTCCACAAATACATGTTTTAGTAAAAGCCAGGCATGACAGACATCAACTATGCTAAGCTCATTGCTATTTGCATCCTTTAGAGAACTTAGTAACTTCCTAAAAACTGTAATCTCAATGTAATCTGAATCTAATAGTTAAGAGCAAGTCTTAAGAGAATGAGAACATTACTAGGAAGTTTTATAATCTGATAGTCCTGCTGGATGCAAATTACTGGCAGAAAGCTATCTCAAGATTTCACCTCATAAAAAAGACATCATCATCAACTTCAGCTGGAATTAAAAAAGAATTGTTAAAGGTCTTAGAACAATGTTATACAGACGTGAATTTCATACACTGTAAATATCTTTACAACATAAAAATGTCATCTAATAGCCTTATAATAGTATGAAATAACTTGAAGTGGTCTGTAGCATCTGGAACCCGAAATTTATATAACCTGAATCTTACCCTGAAACATACAGAGCATAATGATTTCTGTACAGTTCTAAAACTAATTCTTCTAGGTGCTTTATTAGCCAGTAATATGACATGCAGGTACAATATTTTAAAAAAAAGCGTAAAAAAATTAAAACTATTCAAGGGCTTTGTGTCTCCTGAAAGGAAAGGCTTCAGCAACCACATACATAAATTTATCAAGTGTTATTGCCCTCTCAAACTTCACAGGATTGGGGAAAAAAGACTCCTATTTCTGCATTCAGTTACATTGTCTCTAGATATTTAGTTAGTTTGTTTTAAGTAAAATCACTTTCACATTAGAAAATCAAACTTTGTTACCTACCAACGCCTTGAATTGTCAACAATAACTCCATTGTCTACTGAAAATATGTCAGCTGGTAAACCAGCAATATTCCAGGCTCTTATTTTTATTGGGTCACCAAGAGTGTTACTCAAAGAGAAATTCTCAGAACAAGGAATATTCTTCTCCTGCAAAAAAGAAGAAAAACCTATTAACCTTTATTCCACTTTTCTTTTCATCTTTCACTAAATTTCACTTCAATCCAATGCGATAACATATATTTCCTTTTAACAGGTTAGATTAGAATCAAAGAATATGTAAGAATATTATAAGAAAAAACAAAACCTCTGAAAAAATAAAATCATAGTTTGAATATTTAAGTACCTTTCCCCCACGGACACTTCCCCTCACCCTCCAAATTTTATGGGAGCTGTCTCTAGCTTTTTGTATGTTCTAAATGTGTTTTCCTTTCCATTATATAATTCACACAGTGCATAATTAAAAAAAAACCAAACACATACAGTTGGAAACTGTATAAGCACCGTACTTTCCATTAACTCAACACAGTATTCCAAAGCTGATTTGTCATCGATTAACGTGACAATAACAGTGATACGATTCACAAATCACTGATTCGTGAATTATGGTAGTAGCATAACTACGATGGAACTGTCCCTTTGCACACAGCATAATCAATCGTTTAATTGACTGTGTACTAGCAACACAAGTGTTCAGTGCACGTTATTATAGAATTTTCTACATTATACATAACTACATTTTAGTCTATAAAGTTAATTCTTTCACTTAAGGCAAAATAGAGAAAATTCTGTGATTTTAAAACTTAAGTAATAATCAAACTTCACAAAGCCAGTGGTGTGCTCTCATTTCTGACATGCTACTTCAAGTCTGGAGTAAATTCACTGACTCAAAGAAATTCAAATTTACAGGATATTGTATCAGCAGTGTTTATCTCACTGATCTTAATGAGTTTAATGACCTAATACTAATGAACAATAAGGCACTTCAGGTTTTGGCCCCCTTTTGCGGATTGCTGTGGAAAAACAGTGCAAAACAAAACCAAAAAAAACCCCAAACACCACTATTTAAATTTAAGATAACCTAACCTTGCACAGCTTACTCCAGTCTTTGGTACATTCCTGTCGAAAGCCAGCAGTAAAAGCTCCCAAATATGCTATCACACCAGCTGATATCAGAACATCTCCTGTTAAATTATCGTAAGTGTTTTGAAGATCGTTTGCGGCATTATTCCATCTATGACAAGCAGAAGATGCAGAATAAAATGGTGCTAAAACCTCCACATTTACAGCATCAACAGTACAGATCAACTGTTTTTGTTGTTCCTTAAATAACAATTTCATGAGGAGAATAAGAACACTGTGTTTATGTATTCTATTCTCATTTTGAAAACTTATCTACAATTTTCTCAAGGCTTCCGCCCATGTTTTTACATTATAGATAATCAGATAATTTGGAATCTTTCAGAGGTCCACATTGTTACAGTCCTCAGCGTTACAACACTCAGACAGAAATACAGCATTAAAGGCTCAGAGAACCGAAGTTTAAGCTCTAGTTCTACAACGGATATAACATGCAAAATTTGAACTTTTTATCTGACCTTGACTTCTCTCCACCAAGACCTCCAATCAACTTCTCTGCTCGTTCTAGCTTTTTAGCGCACAGATCAACTTGGAATTCTAAACGAGCCTTTTCTTCAGTTTTCTCAAAAAAAGTTCGTTCCAAAGCAGCCAAACGATTTTCCACTGCTGCAAGTTCATCTCTCTTCTGATTCAAGTGGGCCACTGTCTCTGCTAAGGACTGCTGTGCCTCTCTTAAACGGGCTTTCTTTGGTGCAACCACCTATTCAATTATGACCAATACACAAATGCTTAAAGCACACTTTTATATATTTATTATTTAACATAGTGCTTAGGGTGACTACAACAAGCAAAGGAAAGCTTTTATAGCGCTGAGGGATGAAGATCAAAAACACACCTTTGAAACCCTGTCATACACCTCCATTGCCATTATCCATTTGCATAAACCCTCCGCTGCTGAGGATGCTTTAGCCACCTTTGGTGGATCAAACTCAGGATTAGTCAGGTATTCAGCTCGAATCTTCTGCATGACAGATGCCTGGAAAACAAAATCATTATAGTTCAAAGTTTTTTTACGGCAAAGGCTTGCTGCTGACACTTTAACTTACGTTGATTGCGTATATCGTTATAAAAAACGTATTTTTACTAAAGTAAAACAAGATCTGAATGAATTACACTGCTTGTGCCTACTTTTCAGGACCAGCTTTATAAAAGGCAAAGCATATTCAATTTCCACTGCATTTGGCAAGCTGCAAGAATCATGTACTTCCTAAGATCTTTGGGAGAGAAGACCATATTTTAAAGCTATGTTAAGTACTATACTTCTAGGAGTAAAGTACATCATCTAGCACAGTTAAGAAATTATTATCCATTTTGTCAGCATTCATTCGATCAAAATACTACCATTATAAATAAAAACAGACGTTATTAAGAGTACCAATGTGGCTAGTCATTTAAAAAAAATGAATAAAGTTATAATGCCAAAGTATCTAATTTAGAAAAGTTAGCACAAAAAAGAAGGTGCAGAAAGGCTGGACAGGGACAGATCTTTACACAGCTCAGTAGACTTTTGAAATGCTCTGTCAAAAGATTTTGTGGATGCTGAAAGTTTACATGGCCTTAAGGGGATCACAGAAGTTACCGAAGAAAAATGCACTGAAAGCTAATAAATACATAGAAACTATGTCTAGCTTAGGAAAACCTTCATTTAAAGTGGAGAAGACTGGGAGACTACTTGGAGAAAGATCATTTATGCTTGTGATGTTCCTACTCTTTCCAAGGCACCTGCTTATGACCATTTTGGACACAGGATACTGGGCAAGACAGACCTGTACTCCAATAGTTTTTTTTTTTTTAATGTGTTAGTTTAAGGTTTTGAAAAGATAGTTCCTATCAGTTCGGAAGTCAGATACATTAGTGCACAGAAGAACATTTCGCTCAAACACAAGGCAGGTAGTATAAGAACCTCAGAAAATTCCCCAAAGCGGATTCTAAAACCTTCTGAAATACTACTTACAAGGATCACCCTGAGGAATTTGATTCGTTTGTCGTGACCATATTCATCCTGTCTAGAGCTGTCTACAATCTTGTAAAGATCCTTGACCAAAACAGAAGCTGACAAGTTCGGGGCAAACGTGATCCGTGATACAGTATTTTCTAACTTTGTTTTCTGGAAAATGATTTCCATAAGGTAAAAATCAATGAAAAACTAAACAAAAGACTTACTGGAATGTTGTCCTTGTCATATTCTTTCAAATCCTTTAAGAAATTCATGTCACCAAGCAGTTTCTTGCTAGGACCCCAGTAATCCAAGATCTGCAAAACACAATAGGAAATAACTTTAAAAAAAAAAAAACAAACAAATAAAACAACAAAAAATGTCAAGTGTCTTCTAATAAACTCCTGCTTATTTAATACTAAATACCTGGTATCTCCATGAGACACCAATAAAGCAGAGAGAAAAGAGTCCATCACACCAAATATTTTACCTCAAACTGTACCTGAAACAAAACAGTGACTCAGGTAAGAATTACCTCCATGTACAAGTTGAGCACATTTAAGGAGTTCTCTTTGCATGTTCCAGAACTCTCAGTTATGCAAGTTGGACACTGAAGATGTCTAAGGCAAATGTCTGAGGAATATAACTTTCAATGAGGTAACCAGTGCAGGCTCTAAATATGTGCCTACTTTAATGGATCGCAGGTGAATCTTTTTTTTTTTTTTTTACTGAACTGTTCTATGTTGAAAAGAACATGAATTATCCATTTATTTGAAACTCATTCTCTGCCATTTTACCTTGCCTCCAGTCCCTAAAGGATCTGCAATTTTTTCAGGTTTTATGTCTTTCATGACACAGACAGCAGCCATCACAAGTTTGACGCCAGACGGAGGATTTTTCATCGATTTGACAATTGTTATATCGGAAGGCTGAAATAAAAGACAAATTTAAAAAATAAAATGTAGAGATTTATGACAAATGTTATCTTTCTCACCAGCAAGATAAATGTACTAACAGGAAAAAAAGGAAATTATAACCAATTAATACCCTTCGAGTAGGTTTTTAGAAGAGGATGTTAAGACTATAGCAGTAGCGACACAATTAAAAATATACATCAATTTATTTTACATAAAGGAAATAAAGTAAATGCCAGTAACTGTAAATTAACAATTAACTAAAATTATATTTTAAAAAGTCTAGGTCAGAAGATTTTTTTTGATTCACTTTTGTAAGCATTACCTAGAACATCTCATATATTTCATAGCTCCTAATAAACAATTCCTGTAGGACCTTCTCATCAATATTGCTTTAAGATCATGTCTAAGTCGTGATAAGGAGGAAATCTTTAACCTGAAGATCCAGATAATTCTTAGCCATAAACACACACCATGTTACCCATCAATGGTCAATCCTAAGCTTAACTGAAAGAGGAAGTTCAGATGATACCATTGCTGTTAACTTCAGATACTGGTTATTCCCTTCCTCCCCCACCCTGCTGGGCTTTCCTGCAAATAAACAAACAAAATTTTTAAATGCACAAAAAAACCCTTGTATTCTGAGTACAAGAAGAAGAGTTCTACTGAACCATGACTGCACAGATGATATATCTCCTTTTTCAAAAAACAGAAAAACTAGTGCTTACCAATTCTTTTCATCTTAATACACTCTGCCAAATAAATGGATGAATGTCATCATACTAAATAAGTCTTTAGAATGACAGAAGTTTAAATTAGCCCACCTTCAAAGTGTCAAGAGCAGCAAGTGCTGCCTCCAGGGCTGGGATTGCCTCTGCTAGGTCACTCTCACATTCATTTTTCAGTGTCTGAGCTTCTTCAGCTTTTTCTGTAGCAATCTCTTCATCTACTTTCACAGTTTTTCTTTTTTGTTCTACTTCTGCAGATTCTTTTTCTATAATCTAAAGAAAAACACACTGGTGAGCTTCTTTTTAACTGGTGAATGATTAAATCAACTGAAATCAAGTATAACAGCTATGAAATACTCCCATTTTCTCTTTGTATTTTTCAGTATTTCCATATCTTTTCAACTGATGTTAAGGAAATCATTTCTTTCTTAACATAACAGAAGACTGTAATGAAGCCTTAAGAGTACTCTATCTGAAATCTGACTAACTGCCAATAAAAGCTATTTAAAAGATGTTTAAAGTTCAAGAGACGAGAAACTATTTCTGTATTCAGGATGTAACTCAAAAATATACTAGTTTGCAGTAAGTTTTGTGGCGTCTCCTCCCTCAGCCTGTAAAACTAACTAACACAATTCAATTTCTTTTGACTGATGAGTCATCCCTTCATTCAAGTACTCCCCCTTCAGCTCTATATAAGCGACACCTAGCCTCCTTAGAGCCTATCCTGTGACAGGGGTGGAGCTGGAATTTTAGTTTGTAAGAGTAGGTAGAATAAACATCACTGTATCTGTAAAATCACTTAACAGTCATAACCAGTGCATAAAAACATCAATAAGACCTTGCTTTTCTGTGATGAAATAGTAACATGTTAATAAAGTGTATTTTCTCAAGTTGCAATTCTGAAATAAACCTAAGGACTGGTTCCCAAGTCCCACTGAACTTCTACAAAGTTACTCTTTGTTAGGGTCCTTTTAAAATCCAAGTGTACAGTCCCTAGTGCATGCAAAGAGACTGTGTAAACTCTTCATGTTTAGTTTGTATGCTGAAAAACTATTCAGGATCTCCACAATGTGAATGTTCTTGGGAAACCCAATCTAACCACTATTAGCATGAATGTTCCTCTAACATCCTTCAGCACGGAGCTTACCCTGGAGAGATGGTCCTTGGGTAACTCAGATAAAAAGTACAATTTTCTTCCAATTCAATGAATATATGTATAAATAGCCACAAATTTCACCATACTCCAAACCCCAGTAAGAAAGAAGAAAGCTCAAAAACCTCAGCTCAGCTCTTATTTCCAGAAAGGCAAATCACGTATCAGCAACTTTACACAGACATACTCTTTAGAACCAGTCTACAATCAGCTGAGATTCTGAAGCAGAAGTAAAACATACTGTACTATCAAGACTCCTCACTCAAAGCTAATTACTATGAAGATGAAAGTATGGCTCTGCAGTCTGCACGTACTTACATTAAGAAGGCAATATTGTATTCGCACAACTTTACCTTCATCATGTTTGCATTATCCAGTTTAGCCTCTTCCAGTTTGGGCTGCAGCTGAACTAATTCCTGTTTCATCTCACCAACCTATATAGAGATATATACACATACACACACACAAGCAAAAGAATCAGGTAAGATTCTGAATTCCCAAGTAAAATTTTGCACGATTCCTGTAAGGCCAAGATTTTATCCAATGACTAGTTTATTAATAGAAGGAAATAATGTTTGCTCTCATATCAAAACATTGCAGAGAGACTTATTTTTTCCTCACTTCTACGGTCTCTAATTTTAACAACCATATTCATTTATACTCAGTTGTTAACTATTTAGGAGAGGAAACCTCTGTTTGTATATTGCTTAGAAATGGGGCCTATGGCCTTTACCACAACAGCTATATCAATAATGACTGTAGGAAACAAAAGGGTAAAACACATTTATTGTAGTTTTATCATTCAAGATTGAGCTAAACAGAGAGGTAATTTACTTGAAATTAAATTCAAGCAAATTATTAGGTGTAACAGACCAAAATAAAACATCCAAAAAAAAAAAAAAGTGCATGGACCACATTTGTATTTACAGAAACAGACACACACCTCTCCGTCGTAAGAATAAATTTTTCCTTACGAAACTCTTTAACAAAGAGCATATTTTAGCCACACAGACTCAGTCTAGAACACAAATCACTTCTTAATTTTAATCAGACTTGGAACTAGAAAATTCAGGCTGTTTCCCATTATAGGAATTTGAATCTATTTCTTAGCTTCCACATCTTCAAATATTTGAAGTGCTGCTTTCAGCTTCTCTCTCTAGGAAAAGATCGGTTTATGCTAGGAAAAGATTGGTTTATGCTCATTATTAGGTATTTTCAGCTCCACTTCTGTCCTAACTCACCTGTGATTCAGCAAAAGCTAGTTTATCTAGCCCATTCACATATCTCTGTTTGGCTTCCATTACAGCGTCTCGTTTCTCAGTCAGAAGTTGCCGAAAGGCAGCAATAAGTTCAAGATAAGAAGTAGGAGTAACATAATTATGCCGGCCCAGACCTTCCAAGAATCTGTTTAAAAAAAAAATAGAAAAAAAAAAAAGAGAGTACCTTCAAGATTTGTTTTCTTTCTTAGTTTAATTGTATGAAAGGGTAGGAAAATAAACTGTTTGACAAATAACAGTAGTAAACAGTTTCCACAAGTTATATAATATTTTAAAGCAGGTAGCTCTTATATCTTAACTTATAAAGGCATAAGATAGAAATGAATAGTAATGAAATCCAATCACCTGCTTTATTGTTTCTTATCTCTAAAACTTTGTTTTAATTCACTTTCCTTAATTTTATCACTTTCAACATTTTCCTGCTTTGTATTTCTATAAATGAATGGGTTGTTTTTAGAAGAAACAAACTGACCTTACAGAGAGTGACAGAACCGAAGTATGAAAGTATTTACAGATGGGTACAATCTCCTGACGCTCATTGTCTGTGAGCTGAAGTGTTTCCAAGAACTTATTAGCCACACGTTCAAGGGCATCTTCAGGCCATGGCTGCAAGAAGAAATTTATAAAATATAGTTGGTCTTCACATTTTAAAAAGAAATTTTTACTATTCAGAATACCAGTACAGGACACACTAGTCCCAGTCATGTCTCAAGCATAATGAAGTGATGTAGGCGTTCGCTCAGGCAGCATGACCACTACCCACAGGATCTGTTCTGGTGACTTCTTGCTGATCTTCTAGTTAAGAGCTGCATTCTGCCATAGACACAGAACTATTTGGGTAATATGTCATCCAATGGCAGATAAATTATTTGACTTTAGCATCAGGCCAACCTACAGAGCTAACTGTACTTAATTGAGGGTGACACTGCTTATATTAAGGAGAGTTAATTACACCAATTTTCCATGTTTCATTCTGCTATAGAAGATTTATTTATAGTCTTCCTACAGCATTTGCATTTGCCAGTCATTCCCATAAAGCATGGTCTGCTCAACAGGCTTTTACAATCCCATTGAAATGGATTCTCTAATCCTTTAAGACAAAAATATGTTGTGTCATAAAGTGACAAATCGCTCTAGACAAACTGAAACTACTCACTATTTCAGATATCTTACATTTAAGAAGTTTGTTTAGTTGTAGAAATACTGAAATTGCATGCCAATGAGTTCCCAAAACGTAACCAAACGCCTATGCTATTTTAAAATTTTGAAATACAAGGTGTATGAAAGGAAAATATAGCAAGACAAAAATAGAGATCATTAAAAAAAAAAAGTGAAGTTATTTGTTAAGGAAACAATATTTTTTATATACCTGGAACCAATCAATAGTACAGCAGTTGATGAGAGATGGAAACTGCCTTAGACGATTGCGGAAAGCATCTCCAATTGGACTGAACGCTACTACAACATGCAAATTCTCTTTGCAGCGGTTCACAAAAAAAGCAAATAAGGCCAATGGACTGAGCTCTTCATGTTTATTGCCATCCTGAGCTACTGCACGAACACCCTTGGGAATAAAAGCTGTTATGTAATTTCTCATTAAGCACTTCTGAAATGCTTTAACAGTTCTGTTTACGATAGCATCCCATGGAGTAGAATCTTTTATTGATAAGTAAAACAAGTAGAACAACTAGAAAAACAGAACAAATAATAAATAGCAGTTTACAGTGGTATTACAATATTTATCTATGACCCTAAGAACTTAATCTAGAAATGATCACCTGCTGCTTTGAACAACTGAGAATACACTGGAACTAACAGTAAAAGTCCATCCAAAGAAGAGGTTCCCTTGTCAGATTCTAAGACACATCTGACACATCTAAGACACATTCTGAAAGTCAAAATTCAAAATTACCTCCCCCAGGAAATAAAGAGCCAAAGCCTTTTATTAATACATACAGCTATCTGGCTTAATTACAATTAATCTTCAATCACTCATAGAAGAGCTTTAAGAGATATAGAACAGAGGAGGCAAATTACTACTCTCGTTACAGGAAAGCTACTGCAATAGAAACAAATGTTGTTGTTCTCAACTATGTTTTATGTGCCATATCCATCCCCTAAACTATGTATCAAGATTCTAACTTCCTAAGAGCTATTTTAGCTCTAATGTTATACTAATATATGTTGCATTTACTAACTGGAGAGGAAGATTTAAGTTTCAAACATCAAAACATACTCCTTTCATCCCTTTACAAAAAATTCTCTCCGAAAAAGAACGACGTCTAACAATGCCCTAGCGTCCTAGGCAGCAAGAGTCTGCCGACAAAGGTAGGCTGTCGTCTCAGAAGAATTTCTTTGTCCTTAAGTGATCAATGAAAACATTATGATGAAAATTCTTCTTCTGCACAGAATACTGCAAAACAATAATTATGACTCCAGAATATTTGCAAACACTCAAAGTTCCCTACGTGCACAACTTAACGTGCTTGTGAATAGAGTATGAGGCCAAAATTAAAGCTTATAGTAGGAATAAACTATTCAGTTTACTACTTACTGGCTGACTTATCTAAGGTCCGGGAAAAGTCACAAAATTAGGTGCATATATCCAAAACCCACTTTTAATTGAGGCATACTTTACACTGAACTGGCAAAACAGCTGAAAAGGGAGATGACATTTAAGAGATTTTAAAAAGATACCTCTATAATTTCTTGCTTTTCATCTGCTGCAAAAAGGTTGGGTACTTCCCCAGTGTTGAGTACACTGTCAATATCTTCCAAAAACCCTTCGTCTTTAATCTGTGTGTCTGTGATTATAAACACGGTTTTCAAGCCTTTTACACCTGCGTTCTTCAGAAGAGTCTAAAAATGACAGACAGTTTAAAGTATTTTACATTCCAAAACATCTTTCCTCAGAATTAAGTCAAAATGCAAACAAGTTATTCATACTCACTTTAAGGTCTTCTCTCCACTCATTCATACCATAGCTTTTAGAAATCTCTGGTTGAAAAACACACATTTTTGCCATGAATGCTGCTAGACGAGTCAAAGACTGACGTCCGCTTCCTCCCATTCCAACCAATAAAGCATTACCTCCTGACTGCTTCAGGATACGGCTTATACGAGACAAATGTTCCAACACATACCTAAATTTGAAAAATGCTGATTACCAGGATGACAAAAATATATATACACATTTGTGCACTTTTAGTCTGTGAAACAAGTATAGAAGTAGCCATTTCCAAAATAAATTTCTGAAAGGAGTGTGTGTGTCCCTGGGGGGGGGGGGGCATGGTATGCACATCACCACAAAATAAAATGATTCTTTCATAACTCTTATTATAGAGATATGAGTACTTAACTAAATTAAAAATGACTAAGAATTACTGAAAGGAATGAGGAGAAGAGAAGAGGGGTACTATACGGATAAAGAAAAAAAAAACAGATAAGAAACTTAACACATAAAATACTTGCAAGGCTTAGCAGTATTATAATTTCAGAAAGTTTAAATACCTTATAAAGGAATAACTGGGGGTGGGGGGAAGGGTTATATCCACAAATCACCCCTCCACACACTCTGACAGCATTTTATAAATTTCTGTGCCAAAGAGAGATTGGAATAATGTCTTCAGAAAGTAGTATCAGCACATCATTGAGAATCCTATCTATTGTGAAAACATGAGTATGCTTATCTTGGAACGTGCAGCAAGCTTTACGGGAGGCAGCGTGGTTAGGCACAGGGCATGGGGCAGTTAAGATAACCAGTGCAGCAGTTAAAAGTGGCTTGAAAAAAAAAAAAACAAACTTAAATCATTTCAAAGATTTATTTGTTTTGGTTTAAAAAATAAAATCACAATGTAATTCATAGGATTGGTCACTAAGGCTACGATCAGATATGCTCTCCTGGCTGCTGCTCAGTCAGGTAAGTGGGATATTGCTTTTACTCTAAGGAAGTGGTCCTTGTTCATAGGCTGCTACCTCTTCGTGCTCCCAGTAGAGCTGTATATGCAGGTACTCACAAGGGTAGTCTGTCAAAAAGACATAGATTAAAATGACTTGCTTTTAGACGTTTGTAGACTAACTATGACCATCTTCACGAAGATGTGCAATTATACCAGCAGATATGAAGCAGCAGTAATCTCCAGGAGGGAGAAGAAGGGTGTAGTGACATCCTAATCTTTCTCAGCTGTAGCCATGCCTGATCAAAAGCTAAGGGAACAGTAACAGCCTACTGAGTCTAGAATTTCACAGGATGAGTTGCAGCAGCGAGCCAAGAGGCACGGCTGTGCTGTAAGCAGTGCAGACAGGCTGTGATCGTGTTACATCTCTCCTGCTACACCTCTAAACCTCATAACCTTTTCTTTGGTGAAAAGCTTGCAAGAAAAATTGGTATCGATCTTCACTGGTGACAGTGGCCTAGCAGAAGCAGAATACTAGCCATATTTTGTGCAATGATTTTATGACAACCAAAAAAGACATTCAAAGGTTCTCTCAGAAGAAAAATTTCACAGTAATTACTAGCTGAAAGAAGCAGCAGAAGAGTAAGAGAACACAATCAAAGAGTAACACTGGTGTGGACAAGCAAAGGAGAAGAGTATTACAAAAAACCCCAGCCTGCAAACTAGACATACTGATTACCAGTTAGAGCTTACAGTTCTTAATAATACAGAGTGAACGTACCTGAAAACTACAAGGTTCATTCTTGTTTTATGGGTTTGATTATATTCATCCAAACACTGCTCCACAACAGTAAACAGTTGAATGCTTGGAATTTCAATATAAAGTCTCTCATCTCCCTCAAGTTCTGGAATCAGGTAGTCGCCAAACACCAGACTTCTCAAGTTTTCTTCTGTTACCTATGGTAAATATTTAATAAAACCTGAAGTGGAGTTTAATTAATATATTCCCTCAATTGGAATTTTAGAAAACAAAGTTGATTTAGACAAATATTCAAGACACTAGAACAAGCCCTCTGAAATATTTCACTTCACAGACAACACCTACCTCAAAATTCTCTACTTCCCATACTAAGCAGTACATTTCTTTTAAGTTTATTCATGGAACACAATTGGTTCAAATAGTCATTAATGATCTCACAATCATGACTGTCACATTATACCACGTTTACACAGATGTATGTTTAACAAATTTCTATAGATTATAAAAGGTCAGCTAAGACCATGAAGTTATTTCTTCTATTTATCAATCAACTGATAGAAGAAGAAAAAAAAAAAATCACAACACATTATAGCATGATTTATATAACATTTGAAATATTAAAATGTCATTACAATTACAGAAAGCAGTTTACTGCACAGTAACTCTGCCCCAGGCTAAATCTAAAGAGGGAATGTCTCTTTATCCAGTAAATCAGGTCTCTGGAAGACCATTTAAGAGTATTCATAACCATATTTCTTCTTACAGGTACTATACTATGGGCAGATTCAGGCTACTTTTGTGGTAGCAATTTGTAAATTACTCAGTTTTTTCTTATTACCTCATCTCTCAAAGATTCAGTAAGTGTTGCTGTAGCTCCAAGAAGGGCAAACTAGTGATGAAGATTTTTTTTTTTTTAAAGTTGCTTTGTTTACCTACTAAGTAATTGGATGCTTTACTTCCACATGTAAACATTTAGGAGCTTCATAGAAGACAATGCTTAGGCAAGGAATTTCCTGATGTGAAAATTTTCAGGTTTTTTGGTTAAACCTAAAGCACGTTGCATTAAATTTTTAATTCAATATAAAACAAAAAACTTTGTTTCTTTATCAGACAAACACAATCGCTCATGGAAAAATAATTTTACCCACATTTTAAATGAAATGTTGGTTTGCAAAGGAAGTCTACATAGAGCCGTCAAACCCCTCCAAACATTTTTACTCTATTTTTTTCCCAAAGAAAGCATTTCGCCAAATTCAGCTCAAATTTTCAAGTATAACTGATCCATGTTTTCACTTGTCGTTGAGCACTCTCTAGTCCTCAACTATCATACATACAAATATATATAATGAAAACAACTATTTTGCAAATGGTAAATGGCATACTCACAGGTGTATTTCCTTGCCTCAGATGTGCAAAAACCAAATCAAATGCTTCTCTGAAATGTTCTTTCACAATATCTTTAATTAATTTGAACAACCAGGCTCTATCATCGTCAGCCACTAGACGGTCATAGAAGACCCGAAATACCTCATGCACAAACAGACGAATCATTACATGCTTGCTTTCAACTGATTCTTTCTTAATGAGCAAGCAGCCCTGGATAACACGTGAAAAGTCACGCAGATTGAATGTGTAATGAGATTTGGCTGGTGTGGGCAAAAGATTTCTGATGGCTTTCTTATATACCTTAAAAAAATGACGAGAAAAAAAAGGAAGAAATCAACAAAACAGTAACATTGACGATATTATAATCATACACTCTCTAAAGTGTCTTCCAAAATTGTATTTTTCCAAAACAAACATTTCACACTAGAAATCCTAATAATGTCTGAGGATCTCAAAGTCTTTTGAATACATCCACTATATCTCACAGAGCTCTGAAATACGCACGTATTACTGGCCTAAATTCACAAATGGGAAAAGTAATTATAAAACATTTAAGAGAATCTGTAATAGGACCAGGAATACCATTCAGATCTCTTGATTTCCTTTAATCATATGACTATCCTCCTTCAAGTGAAAAAACAAATTATATGTAATTGTATTTTCCTAGATTTTACACTCTTTGAATCTATTTGTTAGCATACCTATAAATGGTTCAAAAATAAAAAGAAAGCCAATAAAGATGCCAAAGGACATTGGCATCTTTGACAATGTTTTACTCTGGTCTGGAACGCACCAGCTGTCATTAGTCCATGCTTTGTGACAGAAATAGTGTCTTTCTTGAAAGTATGTAACATGCCAAAGTGAATGTTGTCAAAGGAAACTTTTCTATCTGTCTCAATATAGTCAGGCATGAAGACAATTATCAAACATTAACCTGCTAAAAATTGTACAATAAAATAAACAAAACAACAACAACAAAAAAAAAATATCAAGCTTTCTAGGATTAACTATACCTACAGTACTTAGCAGAAGTGTATTTTGCTGGGCTTTCCAAACCCCATTTACAAAGTCCAAAGTTCTTTTAGTGTATTTTAATCACAGCAGTTGGAAGGTGTTGCGTACCAGGACGAGATTCAATGCTAGAAAAGATTCTCTATCTAACAGGCAAAATGTATTAGAGTCTAAGAGTACAAAGAAAACTTGATGCTGTCAGATGAGAAGTAGCTGCATGGCTGTATTAAAACGCAACACTAAAATTGCTCTAAGATGTATAACTGATGAAACTGAATGCTTTAAATACAATATGTAGTCCACTGTATTCAAACAACTAGTAGAATCTATCATTATCTTCTGCTTAAAGCAGCAAAATTTACTTGCAGATTGCTTCCTTTTTTGTCGAAGGAGAAACTGGACCTACAAAAAACAGTATCTAGTGACAGCAGTCGGTCAGCCTCATGCTTCATGCATTGAATGCATTATCTGGCAATAGTTCTGAAATACCAGATCTGCAGGTCCTCGGAGTGAGATGGATTCAGTGTTGAATACATCCTTGGGAATGAGCAGAACTAGTAGAAAAGTCTGAGAGAGCCCTCAGTTCTGCAGTAGAAGGAATTCACCTGCTAATAATCCCAAAGTCAAATCCCCCTTGAAACTTCAGCCATTTGATTTTGCCTTTAGAGCTGATCGGATTTTCTGTTAGAATTCTTCATCGGTCAACTATCTGATACATCCTGATGAATACCTACAGTTGGCAAAGGATTTGCTCACACTGTTACCGATTTCAGCAGGGGAGTAATCATCAGAGGTATTCTTTGATATTATGTCTGTAACCTGATGAGTCATGCCAAAGATACTAAGAATTCCTATTCCTTTATTTGGGGGGAAGGGGGAAGGGGAAAGGACGGGCATTGCCAGTGTGTTACTGGCCAAAAACTGCAACATGGAATTTCATGAAATATACAGAAATTCCACAGAATTGGGCCTGATGATTGTTTCATAATGTTTCTGTGAAGCCTTTTGTCATATCAGGCTCAGATTCTATACAGCTGCATGCTCATGACGGCTTTTTAAATCTGCTGTGGTGTGTCCATAATTAGCATTATCACTGGGAAGGGGAGGAGGAAAGTGGAAAGGGAGATTACTTCATCATTAGTCTCACTAAGAAGGAACTTTGAGAGGTTTGTAACTGGTGTCTTCCTTTTGCCTCTGTACTAGATAGTTTCTCTGTGGGGTATGCCTGATCCCAAAGAGATTCCAGCCCTATCTATTTGACTTATGTGGATAGGTACCACGGTGCCCACATTAACATGTTTTCAAAGACAATTTTCCCAGAGTAAGATTACTGTAACTGTAAAACTAAAATAATTTTATCAAATCAGATGAAATTGCATGTTAAAGTACAACAGAACAAAATATCTAAAAATTCTACTTCACCAATTAAATTGCTACTGAGCTAGTGCAATTTTACTGAACAACTAAAAGTAAACTTCCATTAAGGTATTTGCCTCTTACCTCTAAAGTGGCAGTAACAATCTGATTTCCAATTGTGAAGAATTCAGGAGTAAATTCACTACTCCGAAGGTAGAAAGCTACTATAGTAGAGAAGATGCGGACCATTGTTTCATCACTAAAAGAATTAATTGTGCAAACATTGAAGTGTCGCAAAAATCGAGGAGTAACAGGATTCCTCCCACCACCTGGAGGCCCCATAGCAGCTAGCAACTGTATATCAACCAGTGTAATTTTAGACGTGTCCTTTAAATCATACCTTCAAAATGAATTACAATGTGACATTTAGACAGTTATAGCACAAATTATAGATTAAATACAACTGTGCTAGAGTACTAGGTGTATATTTAACATACATATATACACACACACACACCCCAATATGCTTTTATATAAGTAAAAGAACTAAAGCCTTAGTCTTATAACCATGCCCCAGTTGATCTCAGCACCTCATGCTGGCCTGCAGAAAAGATTATTATTTAAACGAATACGTTTAAACTGAGTTATACAAAACCTAAAATGGAATTCTGAGGCAAATATTTTAAAATAAAATGTAGCAAGATATATTATCTCTGCTCAAGAGCAACAGATATTTGAAGTGCTTGAAATCACAGAATAATTCAGGCTGCAAAGGACCTCAGGAGATCACCTGGTCCAACCTTCCAATCAAAGCAGAGCCAAAACATCTCAATAGCAGGAAAAGACCTTTAGGTAATTTCTTTTGATGCCTACTGCCACATCTGAATTCATTAAATATAAACGTTATTCAAAAAAGTTGTTTTAAAATGTTAATAAAAAAAGAAAATTATGGTGACTAATATAATCTTGAATGGCTGTAAAAACAATTCAGTGAGTAAAATGAGAAGTCATAAAACTGCACTCTGATAAACAGGTCTGCCAATTTACTCAGAGGAGGGGAAAGAGAAGGAAAAGAAACGATAAATCGTACTAGAAAAAGAAAATCAATGACAACTACAAACAGAAAAAAAGTCCCTGTGTAAGGATGCTATTTCTGTATATACAAATATTGCTTAAGATCAACAATAAGGCTTGCTAAAAAACAAAACAAATCTGAAGACCGATTTGCTAAATTGGAAAGTCACTTAAAGAGCAACATAAATTAATAAATTTAATTTTTAATATAAAACAAAGCTATCACAACATTTACAAAACAATTTCTTAAAAAATAATTTTTAAAAAATAACAGTCTAGTGAATAAATAATCATAACAGCAAAAGCAGAAACTTATTTACTATAAGTTTCAGTTGTGTTTTGAATAATTACCAAACTCCATGGTCAAAAAACTGTCTTAAAAGTTCTATAGGAGGCTGAGCACCATACTTCTCCAAAGCAGGCATATTCATATCATCTACAAAAATAATGCACTTCTTTCCCATCGGAGGGCCAAATACACCTTTGCGTCTCTTGTCCAGCCTTGCCATAATAATGTTCTATAATGCAGACAGGAACATTCATAACATGGATTTAACATCAATATGTGTGTTGTCTTTATCAAACACAAATTGGCTATTCTACTAACCTGAGTCTGACTGGCACTAGTTCGTGCTGAAAAATTAATGAAGAAGGGAAAGTAGCGCTCCTTTTCCAAGTTGTGCATTAACTTGTCCTTAATATATACAGATTTCCCAGTACCCGTTGGTCCCACAAAAAGCAGTGGTCTTCACGCAAAAAATAAATAAGTAAGTAAGGAAGTAAGGAAGTAAAACCTACAGATTGCAAAGAACTAAAAACTATAAACTGACTGCAACTAGAAATTAAATGCTTTATAAACGTGTTCTACTTGTCATTACCTTTGAAAACATTAAATGCCTTAAAAACAGAAAATAATTAAAATCTGGTTTTAAATATATATTCACATAACCCCCTCATAACTTTAGTTTATTCCCACCAGCAAGATGAAGGGAAAGACTAGAAGAGAGTTTTCTTATTCCCTCATTCTACTGGCTTATCTGTGTTGGACAAAGGAGTTAAATCTCTTTTGACAGCTCTTTCAGTATTTTAAGCTTCATAAAATTTACTGCTTTGAAATTTGAACTGTTGTATTTCATTCTCTTATATGACCTGATCATAGGTGATATAACGAACTTGCGACTAATTAATGAACAAAAAGTAAATATATTTCATTACAAAAGAAGAAAGAAGGTACAAAAGCTCTCCGGGCTGTTCAAATAGCATCATCAAAAAAAAAAAATCACAGAATGAGCATACTAAAACTGAGTTATAATAGGACTTCAGAAAAGATAAAACAGATTGGAAGGCAATGAATTGCATTCTTTGTAGTAAACGTCTATTTTTAACAGGCCAAATAAACTGAGGGCTTGATTAAAAAAAAAAAAGTCAATGGAAAGAGTGAGAGAAGTCTCTACATATGATCAATGGTTTAGAAACATGCATTCTATTAAAATAACTTACTTTCCATGGGTAATGAATAGTTCCATCAAATAAGTATATCTCACTGTATCCATTGTCGGGACTATGATATCTTGAATCTTCACATTTCTGTTGTCACTGTATGTAAAATTTTTAATAAATTCATTCCAATGAACCCAACGTCCTCTGCCCTTCAGCTAGGGAGAAACACAAATGTAAAGTACTGTGGAAGGAATGGCATTACCACTACACATTTGAAAGGTTAGCTTTAGTACTTCACTTCTGAAAAATGAAATTAATGAATATGAATGAATTAATGGATATCAAATGTTTCATAAGCTCATACATTATATTTGTTTCATTGTAGTAATAGTATGTTAAAGTCTGAACCGAAGCTCCTTTTCTTTAGCTCTTAAGGATTTTTTTCAGGCAAAAAAAAGAGAGAGAGAGAGAGAGAGAGAGAGAGAGAGAGAGAGAGAGAGAGAGAGAGAGAGAGAGAGACCTAACTTTAAAAGTATAATCCAACATTTTTAATGAATACTACAAACAAAACAATAATACAAAAACAAAATTATAACAAGCTGCCTATGGCATCAATACCCAGTTTCCATTCTAGAAAAGACATCTTTTCCTTTAGACATCTTTCCCTCCATATGAAATCAGATTTGATTCTCTCAATGCAGCTCTAGCTACAGAAGAACAGTAACGGAGCAACGTGGTAGAGATGTTGCTAGTGCGTACAGCTTCATGTTTTCTAAAAAAATTTACTCAGTACGTTAATTAAAAAAAAAAAATTATAGTAAATAAAAAAGCTGCACCGTGGGATTTAAACTTACACCAACACTCAATGACATCCAAAAGTCTGTGCCAAGTTAAAATACCTTTCTAGCCACATTTTCCTTCCCTTTGCTTCCATTTAGAAGCAAGCAATTCTTACCTCATACATGTAGTCATAGACCAAGCCTTTCTCATCAAAGGGACACTCCCATTTTCCCACACTCATTGGCACAGGATTTATTTTAGATTTCCCTGACAAAATTTCCCTCAATACAGTATCAAAAAGGATTCTGCTGTCACCGTCACAAGTTCCACCAATGGACCAGACTGTAGAAAAAGCAAAGCAACCCTGCAAGAGCAAGAAGAGCAACTGTCTAAAAAGTTGTCACATAATATGAACCTTGTACAGTTTGATTAACAAATATAATTCTGAAAAATACTGCTAAGCAGACAGGTGTCACAAGTTACCCTTGAGTAAGCCTGATCTAAAGAAACTTACAAATCTGATTAAAGATAAAACAAATAAAAATCTTGTTGCAGGATATGTATGGCAAGAAATAAAGGCCATCGACCATAGCATTATATCACATGATAAAGCCTGAGAAAAGCCGATTCATGTGGTCTCAGGGATTTTCTGACTGCAAACCAAGATCTAGGAAGTTTTAAATTTAAATACTTTTGCATTCAGTTTTCTTTAGTTTTTCGTAAGAACAGCCTTGTCAGGTCAAAGAGAAGGTTCATCTAATACAGCTCATAAAAATCAGTCTTCCTATACTAAGGAAATTTTGCTCAAACAAGTCAATTGGTATTACATGAACATTTATTTCCCTTAAGGGAAACCAGACACTTTCCTTTAAGCTAATTACTTGTTTAATTAAAACGCACATGTAACAAAAACAATAGTTATCCAAGTTAACTAAAAAACGTTAAGACATGTAAAAAACATATTTCAGACTGATTTGTCACATCTGAGCAGCTCCAACGTTTGGGGGAGGAAGAAGAGAGAAGGTGCAAAATTGTTTCTCATTTCTCTTATTGAAGTTGTTTTGGATCAGTCCAGTTAGTTGTGAAGACATACATATACAAAAACAGATATTCACATTGCTACAAGTTGAAAAAAAACCAACCATAATCCACGTGCGGATGTTCTTGTTGGTGGGATCTTCTTGCACGGTTTTACAAATCAGCATTTCGAAAAGCCGTATAAGAGAGACTACAACATTGCTGCTGCTGGTAGGTACCAATTCCTAAGAGATACAAAAGGACAGATATTATTTTTTATGTATTAACTGTAAATCTTAATTTACCTCTCAGAGTTAAAGTACTAAAATAATTAGATGGTATGCTAATTCTGAACACTATTTGAAGGCAAAGTTTACACTTATTTTTAGTCAAAAGATCATTTGTCATCCTCTATCCTTGAAATAGCCTCATAACATAGTTCGTTAACCAAGTTTATGGTTAAAATGAGACAATTGCAATCATACATCTTAAGAAAACCAACAAATCAACAACAACACTAAACGAGCAAAATTTTAAATACTACATCATACAGAGCATGCAAGGCACTAAACGTGCATTTTCTCGAACTTTGAAAAAATACTTCCCTATTAATGTGACATCTTTAAAGGAAAAAAACAAACATAGCAACAAAAACACTCTTGGGAAGATTTTTTGTTTGAATACTTAAATTGACGAGGACTAGGTGAAAGTTGATCGAATTATAAGTCTTACCTAACATTCTTATCTAACTTTACCAATTGGACAGAAGAGTTCCCTTTCAAAAACAACAGGAGGCTGCTGCACACGCATTGCAGCTGTTGTTGCCGTAAGAGAACAGTCTCTCCCTACCTACCCAGGTGTTAATGAAACAGAAATACCTACATAGCTAATGCAAGAAAAAATAGTTAAAAATACCTTGCACTGTTTCTGAAGGAGTCTTAATGCTGGTGGTATTAACCAGTTAAAGAGTTCCTGCAGAAGATCTTGATATTCCTTTAAGTTAAGAGGTTCCGGAAGTTTACTCAACCAAGAGGTAACAAGTGGTGTCCAGCCCAGCTGCGATGGTTCCAAATAAATCATACCACAACGACTGACTGTAGCAGGCTAAGGAAGAATTGCAATTTCACTTGTATCAGACAATACGTTAAACTTTGCATTACAGTTTGATTAAACAGAAAACTTACTGAAGCCTGGGAAAGATCCATTGTTTCAAAAATAAGACTCATCTGAAGGGACATCTGGATGATTTCTCCACTCATCAAACAAAGCTTTAAATTGAAAGAAACCACAAACAAGACTGTAAGCAATAGGGAAAAAACATTTTTAAGTTAACCTTCCTGTCAGTGGAAAGTTCTACATGAAAAATCAGCAAAGCCAATTATAATCAAAGGTAAAGCCAACCACATAAGATGTTAATCATTTGGAGTAACTTTTTTTTTTTTTTAAGCTTTAGTTAAATTCTTCACTTAAATCATAACACTCAACATTAATCTACCAATAGGTTCATTACAGGTATCTACCCATCTTGAATATGATGTGATAAAGAAAACACAGCAAGTTTTTATATGCCCAAAGGAGAAGGAATATCTGTTGCTATTTTTGCTAATAACATAGCATATTCCAGTTGGAGACCCACCCTTCATGCTTACTAAAATGATAGTCCAGCCTGAGTATTTTGACGTATTATCATCCACGATTTAAACTCAAGATGTTGTCTCTAGTTTTTCATTCACTTCGAGATTTCTAAGGTCCATTTTCAAAAATGGGCCTTTGTTCCTTAAGCTGGGAATGCAAAAGCTTCGGCGTTTACATTTAGAAACAAGTTTTGAAACTGTGGGCTTCACACTGAATATAATTAAATGTCATTTTTTAAATTTAAAATTGAGGGTTTTTTGTTTGTTTTACAAACTTACAATGTGACATTAAGGGAGTACTATAGATTAAATATGTTACATCAATGAGTTGATTCTCCAATTATAACTTCAGTAAAGTAAAAAGAACAGAACAAAAGAACAAAACCCCAAACAACTCTAACACAAATACCCCACAAAAAACAACTTGTTCCCAAAGCCACCTTGCACTTGTTCTTTTCAAATGCCTGATATTACTGCTTGCATTTGTGCTTTTTATATGCAAAAGAGTATTTTCAACATATGACAGCATTTTACTTAGGCATTTATGTCCACCAACTGATACCTTTTTGTTGTCATCCAGAACTGTGTTCATACTTTCTATCCACAGAGTATCAATGGGGCCATCAAAGATAACCCACTTGCGTTCAGGAGTCTCAGATAAAGCAAATTCCCTGAAAGTATTAGCAACTATACCATCTGTCCACTAGAGGGGGAAAACATAGGAATGAAAAGTAAACACACACAGAATATATGCATTTCAATCTAAACTGCAAGTAATCCCATTGGTAAGTATTGCTGTAGACTACTTTAATGAGCATTAATCTCAGCAAATTTTAAAACAGACAAAGATCTTTTTCCTTTGAAAAATGCTCTAGCAAACAACACACAGGCAATTAATTTCACAGAAACTTAGAATTGCTTCTGCTCTGTCTTTTTTACCTGTTTCTTCCCAGAATCATCCTGGAGTGCCACTGTTGCGCACTCAATCCCTTCTCTTTCTTCTCCCAAGTCAGTTCTACGTTTAGGGATCCAGGAGTCCCCAAGTTTTTCTAGATTGTTTTTGCATTATTTTGATTATATTGGTTTGGAATAGACACAGAAATCAATTCAATTAGTTTGGTATGATTCCCTAGCATGGATGTAATTATATTAGGATAATGATCCTCAGAATGGGGTTGCTTATTTTACACATTTAAGCCTGCATACGTACTTGGAGCCACGCTTTTTTTTTTTTTTTTTAAGTTAATTTAAATCCAGCAAACTAAGCATTGGTTAAAACAATACTTATAATTGTGTTCTCATCTGCATTTAAAATACCGAAATTATGAATTCAAGTGTTTAGTATCCAGAATAATAGAGGCATGACATATACTGGATACTGGAAAAAACAAAACAGAACAGTAGAACTGCTGCAAAGTAGGTTAAAAGAAAAAAAAAAAAAAACGAATAACATTTCCAAGAAAACAACCAGGATTATTAGTTCCTCGGCCCTGAACACATATTGGTATGCTTACTCATTCATTCTTAAGCCCAGATAATTTCTGTAATTTAATTTATAGTACAGCCCTGTAAATACTGCATGGAGTCCAGGGAAGGGATGAAGAATTATCGTATGTAAGTGGGACTTAGAAGCCAGAAGCAGAAGACTTGTAAACTGCCTTTCCTGCCACCGAAAATATCTGTGGATTTGCACCGTAAGTTAACCTGAAGTTAGAAAACACAGAAAATACATCCTCAGGCTCACTCCATGAAAGCCACTGCAGGCAAGAGGAAGAAACAGACAAAAATGGTCAATTACTATACACTATTTTTAAAAACACACATTACCTCATGAGATACCATATCAAACTGTCCAAAAAGTTGACCCATGGTGACTGATTTCGGATTCACAGTTCTAAAAATTACTTTTTCTTCTTCACCATAACCACGTTCTTTCATAAGAGAGAGTGTATCTGCCAACACATGTAGAACTTTGGTCTTCCCAGAAAAAGGTTCCCCTACAAGCATAAAGCTGTTCGATGGGAAAAAACAAACACACACTTATTAATAGACTTATCTTGAAATTTAGACTTTCACTGTCCACAAGTCAATGACATCATTTTAATGCTTAAATGTTTTGACAGATTTGGCCCTTATGTCTAGAAAAATATGTATATTTACATTTTACAGGAATGACATTTTACAACTGCCTTCAGAACTGTACACGCAACTTGCATTCTTATATTGTGCATCAGCCTAACTTGCACAAATCAGAGACAAATGAGGTTTGCATACACAAAACATCATCAGGCAAAAATAGTTGATTCGCACATGCAAATCTGTTTGTTCAGCCACGGTATGTGAGCTGTCCTCTTAAGAAGAAGAAAAGAAAAAAAAAAAAAATCTATCACCACACTAGTTCATTTATTTGCAGAATCAAACATAAACTTTACTTTCTAGTTTTATTTTCAATCCAAGTAGAGGTTACGAAGTTCTGGAAGAAGGCAAACACTAGGAAAATGTCCTAGGCTAAAAAAAACAAATTTTCCTAGGTCACAATGCAAAATTATTTACTTAGTTACCCAGCAATTAGATGCAACTATAACAATGTCACATTGGAAGGACTAATTGATGAGCTGAATATCAACAATCATATGGCTACTACAGTATCATACATATTCTCTCCAGGCAGCTGCAGCCCAGAAATGAAAGCTAGGAATAAAATGGTAGACATCTGATAACTAATATTTCAATATAGACAATGTCTTCACCATACAGAGAAGCAAATATAAAATCATTATGCAGGCTACTTCTGAAATCAAAGAGGAGTATTAGAATTTGTCAGACATACGTTCATAAGAATCTTAGTACGTTTAAATGCAGTCTTGGTGACAGTTTCAATACAAATAGAAATGCTTTCTTAGCATTTCTATTGTTGCTCTTAAGATTTCATACTTCTATACTTTATATAAATAACCACTGTTTATGATATAAGCCAAAATGGTAACAAATACTACTTGTGAATCTTACCCATGTCTAACAATCATCATTTCATATGTCTGTATCATTTTCTCTATAAAAACTTTCACAGGTTGGACATTATGTCGAATACAACATTCAGTGGCACATTCCAGAAAATCCTAAAATCAAAATAAGTCATAATCTTATAATTGTTACAAGCTTGTCTTTATCTTTGAAATATCTACTCTCATGGTTACAAATTATAAAGTATAAATCTAGATTGAGTATTTTTAATTACACTGCATTAATTAATAAATTAACATTAAATATTCATTATACCATATTATTCATATTACTGTCTTGGACTACGTTAGAACAGTTTTCCTTATAATGATCAGTAAGAGTTTCAAGCTAATGAGTGACTGAAATACTATTAATCAGAATAGACCAAACATCCATTTAAAAAGAAAAACACACTCTCGTATTTCATATGCTAGAGCAGGAACGAACTACAATTTTTATCTTGAGGGGAAGGCATATTTGTGGCAGGAAACCACCTGTGTGCTTTGGAACAGCAATCTACTTTTGGCAGCACTTAAGTATTTGCTAGAAATTTTTAACAAGTTAGCCTGTTTTGTCTTTTCCAACCGGCTCACCTTTTTCTCAATCATCCTACTACAGAGAAGCAGAAGGAGGCTTTGCGTTAATTATTGATATAAACAAAAGAAAATATAAGCACAAATATTAACCTCATTTAACCATGTCCAACAATTGGGACATATATATGGATCGATTTCTGATCTCTAGGATACCTTACACAGCCCTTCTGGATGCAGCCATTGCATTAGGAGGCTTACACTCGCAATAAAACCAAGGATTTTCCTTGGTTAAAAAAATTGTAAACATTCTACATTTTTTCTTATTTTGCAGTCATACACAAGTTACTATATTAATAACACTCAGTTAAAAACAACAACAACAAAAAAACAACGATTATGACTAAGGAAGAATTACAAGTGTACTTACATTATAGTCTGCATCAGGAAGCTTGACTCCAGGAAACAAATCACTAGTTATACCCATGAAGAGAGGTATATCATGTGACAAAAATTTGGGCTCATTCACATCCTTAATAGATCTAAGAAGCTAAAGAACATAAATATACATGTTACTGTCCTTATCAAAAACAAAGATTAAACTGTTCAGCAATCAAAACAATCTAATATGTAATATAGACTAATGTAATATAGACTAATTTAAGATAAGTGCTTATCAAAAGCATCGTAAGACAAACTGTGTTATTATCAATGTAGCACTGGAAGGAGTAGCACGTATTTCATTACCTTCCTTTACGAATAAGGAAGCTAAGAAAAGCGGATCAGTGATGTGACAATGAAGATGTGGTGGAATCGCCTTCGAAACTTGGAATTGCATGTATTAGTGCAATTCCTTAAGAATTATTCCCTCAGGGACTCACCAGGATATCTTCATCTTCCTTTGGAAATTTCAATTTTAGATTTCCAGCAGCCACCAACACAGCTTTAACTGCTCGCATACCATAATCATAGTGAAACTGAGAGGAAAGTTGTTCTGAACAAAGCCTGTAGGTCATTACTATCTTCACTGATAATGGCTTAGCGCTCAAAAATCCATATGAATAGAGAGAAATTTCTGCTATCAGAGCATAGTTAGGAACCATCATGGCTACTGTTCGGAAAAGAACCTGAAATGCATACCCAAAGAAATATTTTTAGATGATTAAATGAAGAACAGAAAGTCATTCAGAACTCTCTGGAGTAATGGATCAATATTCATTCCATCATAACATTTTTAATTGCAAACACTAACAGCTTTGTAAATAAAGCACTATTTAATAAGATCAGGTACGTAAGCTGTGGATCTGCTACAGTAGGCACCCTGGAAAGCAGTGGTCTGCAGAACAGTGGGAGCCAACGAAATAAAAGAATTATCAATGTTTGCAGATATAGCTTATGACTCACTAGGAAGCTAACAAAAGCTGCCATCGTGAAAAACCAATGCAGGAAAGTCCAAGATATACCCTTTGACACTCTCTCTGCCAGCTCTTATCCCTCACCACTGTCTCAAGAGCACAGCTTGCCCTTACTTATATAATCCGAGAGCCAGATACATCCAACACAGCAGAAAAGGTGGCGTACACGGCAGGTGAGAGAACACACTTCCTGTAATCTGCAGCTGGTACACCCTTCGCTACGCACCAACTCCACTTCAAGTTCGCGTTCTTATTATAGAACTTGCTAAGGCAACCTGCTCTGGCCCACCTCTGTCCAAAGCTGAGTCTTAAAATGGACAGATGCATTGTAACACTGCTTCCTAGAAGACTCCAGTTTACTTTGCTGACATCAGGCCTCTCCAAACAAATAGCTAACCAAGTCAAAACAATAATCTCAAAGAGTCTTTTTTTTTTAAAATAGGGTAATCTAAGCAAACTCATTACACGTACTAGATGCATTTCATTAACACTTCTCCTAAATAAGAAGACATTAAAAGCAAAAATACCTTATTAAATCATTTGTTCCAACATACCTCTTGATCTTAAAAGAATTCAGCGTCCAAATCTTATAATCTACCCACAATTTGATGCTCGCCAGCTTATTTATTACAGCAGCTTTTGAGCAGGAAAAATAATGATGAAAGACAGTAATACACACAAGAAAATAAAAAAAAGGTTTAAATTTCTTCAAAAAGAAAAAGATATTTAGAAAAAAAAAGAGGCTTAGTATGTGTGAATCACATAAGAAGTGTATGCTTACATTCTGCGGGGCATAGTTTGACTTAATACCAGTAATACATGTGTCCTTCAATTCCGTGAAGGAGTCATTCTTAGGCAGATATGAATTCTATTATTTTACCTTCAGGTTATCTGGAAGTTCAGAACGTCCTGCGTAACCGGGATTCATAGTAATAGCTACAAAACAGTTGGGGTTGAGTTTCAGTTCAGTTCCTTCAAAGATAAATGTTTCCAGCTTTGCCTGTATGGCTCTCTGGATGCAAAGGATCTGCTGTGCCACAACAGACAACACTTCTAGCTCGATGCGATTAAATTCATCAAAACAAGCCCACGCACCTGATGAAGCCAAACCCTTGAAAAACTACAAATAAAAAAAAGCAAATTAGTGGTCATATCTCTAATAGAATCTTAGAAGACTCCAAAGAAATGAGCGCATCATACTTTGAAGTTTCATGATATGAGATACAACTTTAATAACAGCTAAGCACATTTAGAGCAAAGGTCAGTGACGTACTATAGAGGAAAAAAAACAAAACCCAGAAAACTTCCTTTCTTGATTCCAAAGGAAGCTAGCTAAAATAGGAGATCCTGATCCTGCAAACTCTTGTTCCTTTGCATATTTTAGTTAGCAACTTAAAGCATACAATGTTAAAACATATGTGGAAGACACTGCATATTGTGTCATTGGATTGAAATTCAATGGTAGCAGATCACAGGTGACTTATTTAAGGTGATTTATTTATTATTTACAGGTGATTTAATTAAGCATCTCTGCAAAGTAGGAAACCAGTAGTTTTCATCCTGAAAAATAAAGCACAAAGTTCAACATATATTTTTATTTACCTTCCCCATTGCCAGGTAATCAAGGCCATCCGAGCAGTTGAAGACAACACACTGCACAGCAACAGCTTTAGCCAAATCTTTGGTGGTCTCTGTTTTACCTGTCCCTGCTGGACCCTCTGGGGCTCCACCAAGGTTTAGATAAAAAGCTCCAATCTAAAGAATAGAAACAGTTTAGGGAAATTATTATGACTTAATTCGTATGAAATTGCCCTTAATGAAAAATAATGTTAAATTGCACTAGATAGATAAAATGACTGTATGAAACAAAAAAGTCTAATTACACTAATTTAAAAATAACCTTAAATCTACTTAGAACTTAGGAATGGAGACAAGAGAATTCAGTTTTCCCTAAGAGAGAGCTTAGTTTTATTCACTGTCATCATGACCAGGATTAGTAACTCAAACTTTACTGGGCCCAGTCTTTCAGTTCTTGCCTACATACAGCTTTCAAAGTAAAATTGACCCAACTGCTTGGCTGCTTTTCTTTTCTACCTGTTTCTCCTTTAATAAACTTTTTCCTCTTTTCTTTGTCTTTCCCACAGTCTTCCTTTGTTCCATTCACGTTCCATTGACCATTTATTCTATAGTCTCTCCTAAGAAGTAGGAGAGAAATCTGACAGAAAAAATAAAGTTTCAGGCTCTGAACTTTGTTGTGACAAACAGGTGCCAAGCGTCAACTAGAACTATATCACAAAAACTGAAGCTATGAACAGAGCAAAAAAAAATCTCCATATGTGTATCAGTATCAGTCAGGTCTTTTCAGAACAATTTATTTTTTAAACCCTACAGAGCTGGTGATTAAATACACACAGCATGAAAATTACCATG
Source organism: Struthio camelus (assembly GCF_040807025.1). Taxonomy (NCBI): domain Eukaryota; kingdom Metazoa; phylum Chordata; class Aves; order Struthioniformes; family Struthionidae; genus Struthio; species Struthio camelus. The sequence goes on along the minus strand of NC_090955.1, from coordinate 15,401,947 downwards.
TTATAACAACGGGAGGAGGATGGTGCCTAGTAAAACTTGAAATCATATTCCCACCAAATAAGTTGCAGTAAATGATGGTCAGCAAAGCCATATCTGAGAGGACACTTCTCCAGAGGCAGTATCACCTAACAGCCATCCTCAGTCTTCAACTACAGCTTTCTGTTCCTCCATTTATTCTTCAGTGTCTTTGCTGAGAGGTGGCCCTTTACAGTTTATTATTTCTGGTACGTTCCATATCATTCAGTCGTTAAATTAATTGAGGATAGAGCAGCGCAATAATAAACACATCTTAAAGTAGCTGAGGATAGAACAGTACAACAATAAACACCTCTAACCAGAACAGAGAGACAAAAAAGTTGTTGGACTTTTGTCCTAGTTTATGATATGTTTACGAATAATGTGATCGCAAGCGCATCCTTCTTCATTTCATTTAGCATCCACAGAATATCAGAGAAGGAATTTGCACTCTTGTAATCTAGACAGGGGTAAACTTGCTAATTTTTGTTTGTTTATTTAAAACAAAAACAAAAACAAACATCACACATCCACAAAAGAACAATTCACTAACCTTTCAGTCATGTTGGTGAGCTGTCTAGGTTTTTTTTTTATTATAAGTCTGTTTCACCTTACATATTTATATAGGAATCAGAATCTCTGCAAACTGTGCATTTTAACAGAAATACCATCAGTATCACAGCAAGCCCTTAAAGTATGGCTATAACGAACAGTGTAAGAAATAACATAGTGCAGTAAAAACTGTATTTAGCAGTACTCATTGTAAAAAATCATACCAAGGTGCGATAACACCTGTCTGTAAGAGGAGTAATGACAAGGCGTGGTGAGTTTCCAAGGTATTCGTAGGCATATTTTACATTGCAGTTAATGATGCGGACACGAACGTTCTCAAATTCCCAATAATATCGTAGCTGTGCAAGCCACTGAAAGTCTGTTTCACTCTGCACACCTGATAAAAACAGAATTAGCAGCAACGACAGAAATGTTATAACTGGATTTTCTAATAGGTTTACATTTATAACAACTTTGAAATTATCAATGTTCTCATATACTTGATGCTCACATCCAAACATTGTTGTGTTTTAGGCAGCAAAGTCAGATGGTGTAAGCCATTTTTAATCAACTCAGGATTAAGGTATTAAGAAACACACAAAGAAAAATGTTTTAAAAGATACATACCACTTCCAATCATTTCCATGACGACATCTCTAGCATGAACATCAATAGTAACCAAGGCACCCAGTGTAGTTCTTGTTTGCTTTGACAGTTTTCCTCTCACCAGCTCTACAATATCATTAAGTTGAAGCTGAAGTGTATTACAATAAACCTTTAAACCCTGCGGGGAAAAAGGTAATTATAAAATTGACTATACGGTAGTTTTAAGGGTTCCAGACTCCTTAACAGGATGAGTAAATGTCTCAGGGACTGCTTATTAAACCATTCTTCATCATTGTCGTTTTTCACATCATCTTCTCTCTCATCTGCAGTTATACATCTATGTTGCAAAGCTACTGCAATTTTTTTAATCTATGCTTGCTCCAAACAAGAACATTCAAGTAACGGAATCAAAGGTGTAATCACTATACCAAAATTCACGAACACCACACTCATATGATGATATCTTATTTTGATCGTGGAAAAAAATAAATGATTTGGTTAAACAAAATACATTACCTGAAATGAGAAATTAATCAAATAAAAAATAGATAATCCATTATATAATACCTCTTGTCCACTGCAAAGAGCTTCGTGTACCTCACTTGTCCAAAACATTTGAGATACACACAATACTACTTGCCCAGGCCACTCCAGAACCCAATTTTTTCTCTCAGCCTCTGGATATGCCTGGAAGAGTTAAATACAGTATATAACTACAGTGTCAGTGCATACATACCATAATGTAATACAGAAGTATATAATACAATTCTATTAATATTTTTGTTAACAATGCAAAATCCACATGCACTTTTAAATGTCTCCCCTCCTCTGTTAGATTTGTTCGTTATTTTTTATTAAATAATTTAAAAAATTCAAGTCATTGTCTTTCCATGTTATGGAAATATTCACAACTTCCTAACTTTACACAAAGAAACCTTTTCTGGCTTACAGTTTTCTTTTAGGAGGAAGCAAACATATTACAAGTGTTTTATTTACCTCTAACTTTTAATTAAATAAGAAGGACTGAATATTTCATTTAATTTAAAAGATCTATCCTAGAAATGCAGTACTGCTGCTGGCTTTTTTAAAATGTATATACATTGTTACAGGTAAACACTCACTTCTTATTCAAACTAACCTCTCATTTATCTCACTGGCCTATAAATACAAGTCATATTAACTTGGTCCCAAACCTGTAACTTCATCTGCATAAACTCTTGGGTTCAAGGAGAATTTTAGGAAGTGAAGCCTTAAAATAAAGAAAGAACTATTTCTCTTCGTGCTGTAGCCTTTAAACCATTACAAAATATATAATACAAAACCCATACCATTCTTGATTTAGAAATAACATCATGTACACTCTTCAGCATAATGTCTTCTACTTGAATTAACCACTTCTCCACTGCACCTCGAGCTTCAGAAGTAGAAATACTTGAAATCAGTTCTACATGCTCGCCTTCAGAACTATACATTGCCTTAATATCCAGATTGGGAAGGAAATGCAGCTTAGCAATGCCTTCAAAACACTTTTTCAAGTGAGGCTGAACTCTGAGAGGATCTTTAGTTTCTGACAGGATCTCCAACATTTCATCATTGGATAAGAAAAAGAAGCTAGAAAAGGATTCAGGAAGAAAAAAAATAAGAGAGAGAAAGAGAAAAAAAGACAACTGAATTTTTAGGCTACTTTAAAAGCTGACCTCGCTGCGCAACAAAATAAGCATTGAGAACCTTTGTTTTAAAAATAGCCAAAACACATCATACCGGGGAAAGAAGAGACGCTTTTTCTCAAGATAAGCATTTAGCCCTTTCATGATTTTGTCAAGAAGCTCATTACAGTTCTGAAGCTTCTCCAATAACCCTGTCAAAGAAGTAGCAACAAGAACCTGCAATAACAAATATATGCAAAATGTAAGTTATGAATAAGATACTTTGTACAGTAAAAGTAACTCAATTAATGTACAACATGGCTTTGTTCTTAGAAACTCTGGACAGCTAATGTGGTAGCTCACTGTATATATTCTGAACACAAAAGCATTGATGAAATGGAGAGAAACTATTATTTCTTTTTAGCATTTTCCTCACCTTTGGGTCTTTGGCACAATACTTCATAATATCCCTCCAGTATCTGTCTACAGTCTGAAAGAGACGCCCCTCTTCTGGCATCTGTTGCATAATATCCTCAGAAGAAAAAATTGGTTCCAAATAAAGCCACTGAGCTTGAACTTTTAGCCATTCATCAATAATCTCCTGAATTTGAATCAGGCGACTTTCCCATTCCTTAACAAATATTTAAAGAATGTTACCTGAGTATTTCCACATAAATAACGTTACAGAGAATAAATACAAGAAAAGCAGACACTATGGACAGTATGGTGCTCCACTGTCCAAGGAGAAAATAAAACAAATTTTTACAGTAATAAGCAAAATAAAAGAAAAATATTTAATAATATATAGGTTCTTCCACATATACACATGACCAAAGGAGTTCAAAAAGTTTAACTTACCTGGAGACTCATTTTCCAAAATGCAGTTAGCACCATTAATCTATTTTCAGATCACTTTATTGCTATGACCTTTTAATAACATAACGGTTAAGCAACACTCAGTAAGCTACCAGTGACAAATTCTGTTTCATCTCCCACAGCAAAGAGCTCTCGGCTTGCAGCTGAATTACAACAGGGGCACAGGAATACCAGAAAGGCCGCACTAGATCAGAAGAGAGGTCCAGCCAGCCCAGTATCCTGTCTCTGGAGCGGACAGTAGCAGATGCCTCCAGAAAAGGCTGGAGAGGCTGCCTGAAAAGTGTAAACACTACATATGTTCCCTGAGCCCTCCTGTATCTGAGGATTCCCTACATAATCTAACAAGGAATTAAGGACGGTAACTGCAAATCAAATTCATCAGCTACTCTCCTGGCAGCAGTCAGGGTGCTAAGACTACAAAGGCTACCCCAGCTCTGAAAAGAGAAAAGCAGATGTAAAGTGATCCATCATTGTTCTGAAGCCTGAGTAAAGTAACCTCTTTTTTCTCCCAGCCCTCAAGAAATTTTCTTGCCCAGAAGCAAATGCTGTACCTCAAAATTTGATTCCAAAGTTCAAGAACTAACTCACTGTATGTTCTTACTAATGATAATGAAAATATAATTTCAAATTATTAAACACAGATTTAAAGATAATAAACTGAAATAGTGATTTTCAAAATACATGGAAAAACAATTATGTTCTCTTGGTTGCTTTTGAATCTGAATGGTGAAAGAGAGAGGAACCCAAAACATGAGATGTAGAGGGAATTGCAACACTTAGAAATAATATAACAAGAACTTACTATGCTGCACTCATCACACTGAAAGTCAATCAAGGCATTTCACTAATGAGAAGTAAACAATAATGCTGTAGCACAATTGGCTCACCCTTGAATTACAGCTACCCTAAAAGAAAAAATGGTAAAAAAAAGTATATGTTTTTCTCATCATACCCTGATTTCCTTCTCAAATGGTTTAATGAAAGGTGATCCCCTCATTGTCTGAGTTTTCACAATTTGATCATCAAGAATAGCTTGAATGTCATCCACTGCAGACAGAATATGAACACCAGTGTCACGATACACACTTGTATTAAAGGAAATTGAAGCCCAGGTTTCCATCATAGCATTCATTGCTTTCTCTAACGAAAATTCCTACAGTGGAAAAACAAAACAATTTATTTTAGTCACTGCATTAATTTTGTCCCCTTGATTAACTTAATACATCGCCCTATCCATATGAATAACCTATTTTGATTTAAGAGCACAAATTAACTTATTTTTCTTAATATTGCATTTTCTATTGCACAGAAAACAGTACATTCAGGAAATAATAATGATGTCACGTGAGGTAAGAATGTTTACACAGTCACTGTAATCACTTAATGGGCCAAAGTCTCACCAGACCTCTTGTTGCATAAGGGCAGAGGAAAAAAAAAAAATCTATTAAGTCATAAAAGCCATCACTAAAAGACCTGACATATAATTTTAACTCTCAAATCTCCATGCTTACCTTACTTGCACCTACACTTATGACTTCAAACTGTTCCAAATAAGGGGCTAGATTCTGCTTTAAAACTTTTCTCAGGGTAGTTCCAGAATCTGGTGTTAAATCATATCCTACTATATCTGACATCATCTGCCAATGACGAGTTCGTATGCCAGGGTTACAAAAGACAGTCACAGTAGGAATATTCTCCTAATTGAGGAAAAACATTCATAAGGTTTAATTACATCAGTACAAAAGTTTTCTATGTGATAAAAATTGTGATGTGCATCATTCTTTTTAATCATCTTTGATACGCATTTAAAACTATCCTGTAGTAACTGATGACAAAAATCTTTTCTGAAAAGTGTAAATGGATCCATTCATTCCTAAGTACGCATTTCATTCCTAAGTAATTGCAGTAAACTACAGAAGAAGAAATACAAAACTATGAAGTAGTGTCTTGGCAGGGAAGTAAATGGTCAGTGACATGGACTGAAACTGGCTGAACTGCCAGGCTCAGAGGGTCGTGATCCGCAGCATAAAGTCCAGCTGGAGGCCAGTCGCTAGTCACGTTCCCCAGGGGCAACACTGGGGCCATTACTGTTTAACGTCTTCACTAGTGACTTGGATGATGGCATCAAACGCACCCTCAGCAAGTTGGCAGATGACAGAAAACCAGGAGGAGTGGCTGATACACCACTGCAAGGAACTGCAGATGGTTGCAGTTCCTTTCAGAAGGACCTTGACAGGCTAGAGAAATGGGCAAACAGGAACCTCGTGAAGTTCAACAAAGGCACGTGCAGAGTCCTGCCTCCAGGGAGGAATAACCCCGTAGAGGATGGGGGCTGACCTGCTGGAAAGCAGCTTGCAGAGAAGGACCTGGGGGTCCTGGTGGACAACAAGCTGAACATGAGCCAGCAATGAGCCCTCATGGCAAAGAAGGTCAATGGTACCTGGAGGTATTAGGAAGAACATTGCCAGCAGGTTAAGGGAGGGGAAGGATCACCCTTCTGCTCAGCACTGGGATGAGCACTGGGATCCTTCCCCTCTGCTCAGCACTGGTGAGGCCACATGTGCTGTGCTGTATCCAGTACTGGGTTCCACAGGACAAGAGAGACATGGACCTGCTGGAGTGAGTCCAGCGAAGAGCCAATAAGATGATTAAGGAACTGGAACATCTCTCATACGAGAGAGACAAGAGCTGAGACTGCTTAGCCCTGGAAAAAGGCTTAGCAGGATCTTATCAATGTTTATAAGGATCTGATAGGATGGCGTAAAGAAGACAGAGCAAGACTTTTTTCAGTGGTACCCAGTGGCAGGATCGGAGGCAACCAGGCACAAACTGCAACACATGAAATTCCATTTGAACATAAGAAAGCACTTCATTGTGAGGACGGCTGAACATTGGAACAGGTTGCCCAGAGAGGCTGTGGAGTTTCCATCCTTGGAGATACTCAAAACTTAACTGGAGATGGTTCTGGGTAACCTGTTCTAGCTGACCCTGCCTGAGGGACCAAATGTCTCCAGAGGTCCCTTCCAACCCCAACTCTTCTGCGATTCTGTGAAAAGGAACAAATTTTCCACTATGCTATGTTAAATTAGACTTCCATTTAACATAACACATAGTTCCACTTCAAAACTCCCAATTACATCCTTAAACAATTCTCTAAATCCAAAAAGTACTTATGCCCCTGCATATGTTCACTCTTTAACTATTCACACCCCTAACACTGCAAAGAAACCTGGAGTGTAATTCTATTCTATTAAAATCAATGGAACAGTTCCAGAATGTGGAAATAGCAATTCGGAGCACTCTGTATTCGATAACAGGAAGAAGCAAGAACTCCCAGAGGGGCACTCCCAAGCATTCGGAGTGCTTGGGTTAGGTATTTACAGTGTGAGTACTTCTCTTCCGTTTCCTACGGCTGAATTCAGATGTCCATGAAAACACAGCACGAAGAGAGGAAATCTTGTTACAGTAGTTTACTATTCGCATTTGAGGTCTCATCAAGGCAAGTTTAACAGACGTTTTAAAGAATTGTATGGCCGGAATTATTACTGAAATGAGCAGTTGCTTTTTGCTGTCTGCACCTCTGATCATCTGAGGCCCTGCTGGACAAGAAGCATGTGGAAAACTTCTGCCCTTCTGCTGCCCAGGACACTCATTTAGACCAGATCCAATTTGGCTCTACATCATGCAACTTTCTACAAAATTCACTCATACGAAGTATGAAATATCAGTCCCCCAAGCTAACAAAAAACACGTGTCCCTGACACTGGAGCACCTACCCAGACTGAATACTTAATTTAGCACTTGTCCCTTAGCACCAAATATTATTAACATCCCCCACTCTCACCACTTTTTACCTTAAAGTCTTTAATCTGCTCCAAAACTGAAGAACACATTGTAAGAATTGGATTTGCCTTTTTTTCTTCTTCTGTCTTCTCTTCCACTACACTTCTGCGTTGTGATGTCTTTTTCCATTCTGGCTGAACTTTCTTCTGCTTTTGCTGGAAGAGTTTTGACATTTTGTATATCTCCCGAAAAAATTCATCAAGCTCTGCTTCCATGCTTTCCGCATTTAGTTCCAAGAAGTTTCCATCCATCCATCTGAGAAAAAAGCAAAGTTAGAAAACAGAATAACAAATATAGCCTGCAAGTATTCGACACGTTATTTGTAACATAAACAAGATTTAGATTAATTTAATAATTATTTAAATGACAGCAAAGGTCTTTTTTCCAAGTATTGTCATTCAATGCAAAATTCTATTATGTAACTAAAGGTGGTTTCATTAGGCTCTTGTGTGTTTTTGTGTAATGCTTCTAAGTCCTACACATATGGAAATCAAACAGCTGCATGTATTGAGAAACATTTAAGTTAAGCTCTGGAGAGAGATCAACATATGTCATCAAAACATAATAGCCTTTTAGATTTTTAAGAAAATCACACTGTTCAGTCATACCACATATCGTAACTTCCAAAGAGTACACAAACTGGTAAACAATCTCACTTAATTTAGACTCAGACATATTACACCTTATGTGGTAAGATCTAGACACTAGAGAGCAACATAATCATTTAAGCACGCCTACATTATATTTTGGACAGCCGTTAGATTAAAAGTGTTCTATGTTGTATACAGACTGTAGTCTTGGTAATTAAACTGCTTCCCCTTCTTGCATACAAAATAGCTCATACCTAACCAAACTTTTCTTCACTATACCATTCTTATTTATGGGCTTTACTGATATGAATGATACAGCTTTGTGACCATATGCATGAGACTGAGTATGTGGCTATACTCCTTTGCATCATATTTAAAAAGATATTGACAATTTTTCTAGCTCAACTAAAAAAAAACCCTAATATATAAATTACATTACTATTATTACTATTATGCTTGGATTGCTAATAACTACTAAGGAAACAAATCACCTTCTGTATCTAACGTGAACAAAACCAGCAGGAGCGTTTTACCTTCTCCCTCATTTAGCTTCAAGAGTATGTAATACTGAATTACCTTTTTTCTGTTCGCTGCCATTTCAGTATAAGACCAAAAAGTTTCTGATACGGTTCAATCTCAACTTTTATGCTGCTGAGGAGTGGGAAGTCAGTCACTTTCCATTTAAAGAGAGTCTCTTCTTTATTAATAAAAGTGACTGTTTCATCAGCCTCTTGTATGCGTTTCTGTAATGCTCTCAGGTCAGTCACATACTGAAATCAAATAATTGTATGTCTTGAGAGATATCTAAGCTATGCTCTGAACAGCTATTTGAATATCAAAATAGAGTAAGCGCTTGAGTTTTTTAAATTCTAGATAACAGGAGTTAAAAAATAAGATTCATCTTGCTTTCTTTTAAAAAAGTATTAATTTATTCTGAAGTAAATAAACTGAAGAAATGAGATTATTGCTACAAAAAATAAAATTGTTTTATGCTTACTGAATTTAATAACACAAAAACCACTGTTAGAATGTTTAACTGCTCCAAGAGGTAGACATACCCATTTTTATACACCTTATATATAGTTCTGTCAACTGGGATTTCTAAGCTCAAGATTTCAGTTTCATGCTCTGAAAACGTTCTGTTTTTAAAAAACAAAATTACTGAGTATAACTGTGATCTCATGAAAACTTAAATGCAGAGCATCTTTTAGCCATTATGAAAGACATTTAGAAAGTTGCAGAGTTTTAGAGCCAGTAGTCAGCTCTTCATTAGTAGAAAAAGGAACTTTTGAGGTTCATATACAAATCAAATCTCTAACAATCACTCTTTCTAATCCGTTATTTTTCCCTTCAATTCCTCAAATTACCAAAACTAGATGATGAAATCCTGATCCCACTAACATTACTGACAAAATGCCCATTAATTTCATTTGGGTCAGAACTTCATGCAACATGCTTTATATAAACTGGAGTTAAAAAAAAAAAAATCACTATGTATTTTAAATATTTCAATCCCTGCTGGAACTACCTATCAGCTAATTTAGGTAACATTATGCTAAATTTTCCATCCAGCCAAAATGTTATCACCAATCTAGTCCAAAAAAAGGAGGAAAGCTTTTTAAGTTTCATCATTGGACAACAGCATAACAGAGATAAATATTTTTGTTCACATTTGCTAACAGAGCTGACAACTTTTAATCTTAAATTCCTTCCATGAATCTGTATATTAAACATATAAAACATCTGTACCAATTTCTTGTGTTAATCAGACCTGTTGCATGCAATCCAGTTCTGAGTATTCTTCTAATTCTGTCACAGAACGCACCAGCTTGTCTATTTCTGCCACCAGTTTCTCACTTTTTTGCGTCAGTTCAAATTCTCCTTTAAGCCTAGACTGTTGAATCAGCTAGAAAACAATTTGTTTTTAGGGTTTAAAAAAAAAAAAAAAAAGAGTCCTTTAAGTCCTTTCAATGGTTAACACACGCAGTACTATTTAAATTAAATATTCTTAGAACAAACAGAAAATAAACAATACAGAGACGTGATTATCCTTACAGTAACCGAAGTTCTTTGCGGAGAAGCTATCCACATGTCCTATTTAAATGCGTGCAGCCTATGCATGTGAGCATGGAATCCTTTACTCAATAATTTTCGCATGTAGGATTGCCTACAGACCCCTTTCAGCAACCAGACAAAAGATGGGAAAGCTCCAACCACTACAGCACGAAACGTAAATGCTAAACTTGGAGATTGGATGTATTAAAAAATAGATTCTCATCTTTGAATTTAATGTTATGTTGCCAAAAGAGGAGATCTCTACAGCAGACGAAGACCATCACTATCCCCTAACGTATCTAGCACTACAAAGGTAGAAATTGTAGAACATAAGCGCACTCTAAAGCGTAGGGTCTGCACAAAGAGGGGTTACCTTTAAGGCTGTTAACCAATAAATTGGCCTAGACAAAGAGGGGCACCTACTGCCACGCAAAAATGGTGAAGGGGACGAACAGAACTTCTCTAAAGAAAGAAATAGTCCTTTCCTAAAGCATTAAAATAAGAATGAACTCACATCTAGCAGCATAAAAAGCAAACATGCAGACTCAGGGACTGGATGTAAAAACATTCCTATCCTCAAACTCTAGCACGATGCAGGTTGCTAGAGATGATCAGCTAGAAAGATATACCTCTGAAGGATTATCATTAAGTCAGAGACACTACATTAACCTTTTCATGAAAAATTATTTGAACAGGTATCACGAACTCCCTGTATACAAGCAGAAAATAAATTCCAATCATTTACTTTTTACATTTTTTCTATGCTGAACTACTATAACGAACCAAGAGACCACCAAAAGTTCTGACTCACTGTATCACAGCCAGAGAGAAAGAACGCTAGCAAGATGAATACAGACAAGTGGCAGAAAAGGGAAGTAATCTACAGTCACACAGGAAAAATTAAATGTTGCATGCTTTCTCTTAATGATTGCTGTCTAAGAAATTCAATTCCCGCTGTTCATTTATTGATAGAACAAAATATCATTTTAACTAAATGACTTTCAGTTCAGAGGACCAACTCCTATAAGGAAATAAGTATCTTCAGTACTAGCTAACTGCACTATAGTGAATATGCACCTTTCTATGAATTGCCTAGTACTGACTACAAACAAATTAAGATATTTAGACTTCCTGAAGGTTCTCAGTTACAGTGACAGTTTTCTGTATTTTCAAATCCCTCTACAAGTGTACTAGCCCTCTGTTGATTAAAAAAAATTCTGGAAATACACTATTTAAGCACTTCTAAATTAAAATGGTTGCACGTTATATGGTTAAATACATTTCACTGCTGTGAAAATGAATAGCTCAAGCAAAGTCAAAACTCTAACAAGTCAGAATATACCAGAGACAAAGAAAATATCCTTACATCATCGTGTTCATCAAAAATATCATTAATCTTCTTTGGCCACAGAATAACTGTTGAATTCAGTGCAAGATCTTCAGGAGCAAACAGAAAAACATCTAAAAAGTAATTAATTCGCTGATAGCTCTCCTATAAAAGACATTTCACAAAAGTTTAGATATCATACATTTATTTAGGACAAAACTATCTACAAAGATAAAAGAGGAGTGATTATTTCATAGACTTTTTAAAAATCCAGGCCTACTTCCTTCCTTTTTTCAGTATTTGGACTTCAATGAAGCACTCAAAAAAATTCTTACTGACCTCAGAAAGAGTAAAATATATTTATATTTACAAGAGCAAATTATCAAGGAGTTGACTTCTTCGCTTTGAAAGACCATGGAACACACTGAAGACTTCTACTCAGATTACTAGTGTGTCTTAACTCTGAAACTTTTTTAGTGCAATTAGTCTGTAAATTAATTATTTATATATATACTATTGTGTAATTAATATACTCTTTATACACACACACATATAAATAGTATAATAATCCTTAGTCAACCAAAGATTAATATAAAAACACATATTAAAAAAATCATTCAAACCTCTGCCCCATTTGTGAGCTTCTATGGTCCATAAATCTACACATGAAACTCCTGACTATTATTTAACATCACTCTACAGCATAAATATGTTATATTTTCAGTCATATTATCAGAAAAGAAAATCTGATACATAACATCTTAACATAGGGCAAAGAGTTTCTTACCCAGTAATATTTTTGGCTGACACATCTTACACAATTTTCCAATTTTGATCTCCAAGCACACGCAAAGTACTAGCGTTAATTTAACAAATCATCCATACCCCACTCAAATAATAAATTGATTCTAGACACTTACAGAGGATATTTTAATCACAAAAGGTTGGCTGCAACAGTAAAAACTTGATATATCAACAGAATCTTTGTGCATTGAAAGTGGTTGCAACAGTCAATGACTGTTTTGACACACAAAATCCACTTCGTATTTGAGTGTTTCATTTTCACACACGGGTTCTTTTTTGTTCTTCGGTTTTGTTTCAAGTTTTCTTTTTTAGTCACTGAAGTAAGTATGTATGTAAAAAATCACTAGCCTAAGCATCTTATTATCAGCTATACTATTAAAAGCCACATAACATGCCATGTTCTGCATGTCTTCTCACCAACATGCAGAACACATGGGAGTGCAGAATAAGAACCTGAGCTGGTCTATCAAGGAAAGGCATATGCAAAGAACAAGCAGGATTTTCCACTCCTGTCTGACGTAGCAAAGAGGGTAGTTTATTCATAAATGTATCATGATCAGACAAACGGTGCCTGCACTCCTAAATGAATTCTGTATTTGTACAGGCCAGCATGTTTGTTAAAAAATTATAAACGAAAGGAATAGTCAGTTACCTTGATCCTTAACAACAGGTCCTGAATTCCTTTGGTTTTGGCCTTCTTTATGTAAGCTATTGTTTCCATCATTTCCTCTGTGGTCTCAGGAACTTTTAATGCACGTTCTTTAATTGCTTCAAATTCCATGCATATTCTATGAATTTATTTTTAAATAAACGATATCAAATTGTTAAGATTTTGTTTTGACTGTCTTCAAGTTCAGCTTTCATGCAATTCAAGTTCAAATTACATTTTTAAGTGTCACCATTGTATAGCTCCATGACTTTATGGATTTAAACAGGGAATCTGAACAAGGAAGTCTAGTAAAATAATATTCATTATCCTACAATAGTTGTCTGGTTTGGATTTTGTGGTATTCTTTTGCAAGAAATGTTTCAATTATTTTTAATAGGTACAAAAACTTAGGCACAGTCTCAGACCTATCATTAGTATACATATAAACACATCCCTAGTAAATATGTTGCCATTTTGATGATATTCAATCACTATAAAACTGGACTACAACTTGTCAATTTTAACCTAATAATTTAATGTCATTTCACTAATGGTTTAATCTATACCTGCAAATTATCCTTTAGAATTCATTAGTGCTATGATCTGTTACTATCTATGAAAACTTAGAAGGCATCTATCATATAATAAGAGAATCAAGCTGGTCACTCCTTTGACAATGCAGCAGTACTGCATTTCATGTTTAAAATGTCAGAATGGCAATGAAGCCCCTTGATCATTTAGCTCCCCCAGTATCCAAGTCCAGTAATAATACTGTTCCCCTGCTAGTTTTGGAGTCTGGAATACAGAGCAAAATATATCAGCTGGTACAACTTGTATGAGATCTTCATTTAGCCAAGAGACTTTGCTAAACAGAAGTATGGTATATTTGCATTTCTTCTACATATTTCTGCTATGCATTTAACACGCACAGCATTCACAAGCAGAAAAGTCTACTTACTTTTCATTTTCCTCTCTGTGATTTGCAACTATTCTCTCCATTAGAATTTTTGCAAAGTTTTTTGCTTTATCAGCTAAACCTTGTTTTAAATCCTCACAGTCCAAATGGATCATAGGGAAAGTAGCCAGCTGTGGTAAACTCATAATTTCCTTAGAGAGCGTGAAGAATTCATCTATGAACTTTAAAAGAATATTAAAGATTTTACACTCCAGAGCTATAGTTTAAATACTTTGCTCAGTGAACAAGTACTGCACATCAAAGAAAATAAATAATCACTCGTTCTATTTGCCATATACACTTTAGGGAAAAAATGGTGTAGATTTGCAAGTAGTCAATATATTTTTTTAGCTTAAGGCTGAGCACCTGTTTCCCCGGTGCTCAGGGAAATCTGCTCCATTTTTATTATGCTCTGTGTACATTAAATATAATATATAAAATGTAGACTTAAAACTTACAGCAGTATATTCATCAAAACTGTGTTCTTCTGCTTCAAATCTTCCTATTCGTGCACATGCAGTTCCATCTACAAGCCAGCCATACCTTTCAACTACAATTCAATAATCACATTGATAGCATAATGCATACATATAACAATAAGTTACTTATTACAAAAAAAGTAACAGAGTTGTGATTTAAAATACAATCTTCTATCACTTACCATAGTTTTCAAAATATTCTTTTGGACCTTCTAGGTTGTCCCTGATGGATTTTTTCAGTGTAGTTGTGGCCCATGCTATGACATGATTACCAAGCTCAGTTTCCAGGGTTGCAGTGCCTCCCGCTAGCCAAGAAGGTACTGTTTGGATATTCTAACAGAAGCGCAAGTCCCAATTATTTCATTTAAACAACAACAAAAAAGCAATACAGGGATATATCTATCGTAAAATTAGCTGCAGCCAGGCTCTAAAAGAGACTATATCAGAAAAGCATGGGACCCTAATCAAGTCTAAGGACAGATGCTTCACATACACCTACAATAGCCCTTACTGATTCCAATAGTTTAACGAGAAACATATAAGATAGACAAAATTTAAATTGTCCCAGCTTACATAAAACTGAATTCTATCCTATATGCAAACCGACACAATTAAACCCAAAAGGCTTCCCTTGAAGTACAGCACCATCCAATACCATTAAAGGCCAACAGTCCAATTCACAGGGATACACCTGAACCCAACAGAAAGGCTGTCTTTCATGGAGTCACAGACTGGTTCCTAAGATATAAGTCTTTACATTTTGTATAATTAGTTGTTTGGGATTCAGGGCTTTTCTTTTTCTTAAAAAGAAGAGGAATAACAACTCTGAATTTCCTTGTTTTTGTTTGGGGACTTTAATTATTAATGCAAATTTATTGTAAATGATCATACTTATAATTAAAGGTGCAAATCAGAGATATAGGTATGCAAAACGTTAGTCCACAGAGAGTATACACAGCAAATTCACACTTCGTTATCAATGTTAAAAATAAATAAAGGCATAAATAAAGTAGAATATGTGACTACTTACATATTTAATGCACTTTTAGGCTTTCTAAACATAGCAAACAAGAAAACAAAAAGGTTATCTTCTAGTTAGTCTTCTTTCCTGGGTAAATTTTCAGCCTAGCTTCTATTTGTAGTAATGAGCAAGCAGACAATTGTTTGTGAACACAAACTCAGCTTTGCACATTAAAACAGCAGATTAAAGCAATCGGTAGTCGATACAAATTGCTCATGAACAAAGAATAACAAAATGGGTTTCAAAACTTGCGATTCCGGTAGCTATCAAGAATCTTGTTGTGACCTGTGAATCCTCAGGGAAAATAAATACTTCAAGCAGCATTCTACTTCCCATTGCCATAATAGTCAAGGTCCTAAATTATTAGTATCTTCACACACTGAATAACTTAGCACTTACATATTTAAATAAAGATAAAAGCACACCTGGAGAGTTTGTCCTATCCGAGTCACTACAAACAGAATTGCTTCTTCCAGGTCTTGGAAGCTTGGATAAAACTCCATTTTTTCATCATCAAGAGTCAGTTCCATCTTAAATAAAGGTAGACAACTTCTGTCTTCAGGATCAAAAAGTTTTACAAAAGCTTCAACAGTTCTTCTCAGTAATTCTTTCACCTAGACAATAACATACCACCTATTAGCTGAAAGCACAAAAAACCTCTTTCTCTTTCCCTTCATTCAGTAAACCAGGATTTCCATTCATTTTAGCACTTCTGGCCTGAATCACGGATAACTGAATGCAAATCTTTCTAATGACTTTGGTGGGTATTAGATCTGGTCCTTAAAGAACACAAACTAATAAATAAATAAATAAAAACTTCTGTCAACTCCATGCACCTGCTCTTGCTACAGAAGTAAACCTATTATTAATACACACTATAATTATAATTTCTTTTTCCATATGACAATGATTTTAGAACATTATTCCAGTATTTTTCTATAGTCTGTAAAGCCTTGATCCAAAGAACGTTATATTGTATGGCTGAAAATACATATTCCCAGTGATTATTATATTTGTAAATAAGACAATGTAAACAATTGATTATATTGGCTCACTGGTAATTACAGAAAATGATTTTTCACTTCCAGTAAACTGAGAAGTCTGAAAAAAAATTGCCTCAATCTGAAATCAGTAATTTCATTTGCATGTTTGGATTTTATTATTACGAAATAAAACCACTGGAAGTTCTCAAAACAAAAAATTAACTGACAAGCACTTCAAATAACTGTCTTCTTGATATGAATAAATAAGAAAAAAAAAACCAAGACTAACTCATAAAGCATCATTTTTCACAGAAAAAAGTTCTGTTTGCAAATTTTGCTGAATTAAAGCCACTTGTATGCAGATTGGTAGGGCTGGACCTTTAGTCAGTCTGCATAGGTATATCTGCTTTCAGGGGAGAGGCTAGGTTTTGTTCATTTTGTTTACTAATGTATGACACGTAGTGCTAAAGACAGTGATAGCAAAGGTCCTGAAAATACTAAAATATTTCCTTCTTTAAGCTATTTGAATGTCTGGTTGCTAGAATGAGTAAATTTTTTTGGTCTAAAAACTGCAAGAAAAACAAGCAGACAAGACCACGTAGGTATTTCACCTAAGGGAAGTTAAAAATATTTAACATGTTGAATAGCTTATTGGATTACAGGCAACAGACAGTTAACAATGATCAATTAAAGAGGCTCCAGATCATGTAAGCTGTTGCCTCATGAAAATTACATAAATTTCACAACAACTTTTCAATAGCCAGGAAAGATTGTTACCTGATTAGACATAAGTGTAGCCACACTGTTATGGAAAGAGTCGACCTGATCCAACCTAACACCATCAAGCGCCTCCTTCTGAGTAAAGAGATTGATAACTCTTGGATACCATGTATTCAATAATTTCTCTTCTGATTTTGAACAGCTTAAAGATACATTGGTCTTTAAAGATTCACAGTCAACTGGACCTTCCAATCTAGAATGTAAAATTTTAGACAACTGTATAAACCAAACTGAAACAAAAATGCAATAAATACTAATGCTACACTGTTTCACAGACTCACTCTTCCTTAGGAGAAAAGCACAGTGGGAAACTAAGCATCAATTCTGCAGTCTTAAAAGAGGAAATAAAAACAAGAAGAAGGGAAAAAGAAAATAGGAAGTAAAGAACAGTTATAGGCAAAAATGATGAGCAAAAAGACACAGAAAATAAAATTTCAAGACTGAATATAAATTCAGTAATTGATGAAAAACAGTAATAGTAAGAAATTAGATCTCTAGGATTACCATAGGATTCCCTATGGACAGAAATACTACCAGAAGTCAAAAAAAAAACTGTGAAACAATATTTTAAACCCCAGTTGAACTAGACTTCTATGGGAATCACGGCATTGAGATTAACTAAATAATGAGGAGATCTTAACAGAATTAAATGCAGAACATAAACCAAGAGTGCTGACAATACCAGCAATTTAAGGGCAAATAAATTATTAATACAAAACAGAAAGAAAAAAAGTTAAAATAAATGTGCTGTAATAGAGTTACCCACTTAAAAATACTGAATGACATATTAAGCAAATTTACTTTTAACTACATTAATAGAATTGCACAAACTCCTTTCTTTATCAGCTTCAAAAAATATATATATATTTGCTAATAATTCACCACAACAGACTTTACCTTAAACTTGATAAATCCACTATAAGTAAGTTAGAGAATGCTGTATTACCAATATCCAGCAAAGTTTTTACTGAAGGGTGAAGAATGTGCAAGTTAGAGAGGATTTGCTTTTTTGCTTGGATAAAACTGTTGTGCCAAGGTCTAGAAAAGTCCAGGTCTCTGAAATATAAATAAATAAATAAATGAAAGCAATTGAAGAGCTCAAATAGTACTTAAATACAATGTTTTTTAAATATAAGATGTTCTATTAAAAAAGTTATTCTCTGACATGAACACTTAAATAAGTGTTATATACATATCCCCAGTATAATGCAGTGGAATCTACAAAGAAAATCTGTCCAACCACCCATGCTTTTACACTCCAGAATCTTTTGAAATCATCTGCTCTTCCTGAAGGTCTATCAATGTAAACTTTTAACTACATCAGCTGCTAACAAAAAGTATCCATCATCAGCAGCTAGATGACAGACATTCTAATGCTTCAACAAATTGTGCATTTCAAATAATTATGTTCTGACTGCCTGAATTCCTCTTGTATTTTAGCAAAGTGAAACATTCTTTGCTTTCTGTCTTAAAGCTTCATCCCACAGCATCAAAGTCAGAAGAAACCTTGACAGTGTGTGCAGTTTCACAATGTTATACTACTGCATAATACTGCTGTCTGCCAGTAAACTGCCCCCCACTTCATTCCATGGGTAGCTGCAACATGACTTTTAGTTTCTGAGCATTCAGGGCCAGAAGTGTCACTTGCAGGCATTAGTAAAAAAATGGAAAAAAAAAACCCCACTGTCCTCGCTAAAACTTTGTGAAGTATTTAGATGTAAGACATTCAGGTAGAATATCCTCTACAGAAAAAAATAATTTATCATTAATGGACTACAGCATTAATATTATGCCATAACTGTGCTCATGCAATTCGATGAGAATTTCACACAGACACATGTGTTTGCCTGTGAGCTATTTGGTAACTTAATCCACTCACAGAGGTGATACAGGCAAAGATGCCTCCTCTTCATCTTCAAGACCTTTTACATCTGGTTTAATAAGAATGCTTCGCACTAGAAAAATCAATATATGAACATTAGAAGAATATTAAGCCATATTCAATAGGTCCTGCACTTTCTCAGTCTTTCTCCAGATAGGACCAAGAACATGTTAGGATGGAAGTGTAACTATATCATCCAAGTCTTCAAAACAGATTTCCCTAAAGGTAACCAGAAATTGGAACTTTTGCTGAATACTAGCAATGAATCAGGTGGCTCACTTCCAATCATTCTGTCCCTTGTTCATCAAGGGTTTTTAGAGAGGCTACTGTTTAAATAATTATTTATGGTAATTTTGTTGAATATAAGTATAGTGGGATATCATTGATGACATTATGCAGTTAGTAACATTTTAAATCGTGTGATTTGTTTTTAAAAAGATCAGTCAATTTTCAGATACTTTGAAAGAAGTGGCACTAAAACATGATTTAGAGGGAACATAGTTTCAAAATTCCAGTTTAGAAGTAGAAACGAGTTGTAAGAGTGACATGGGAACACAGTTAAAAAAATCTTTGCAGATTTTTATTAGGAGCTTCCTCACACATACAAAGCAGCATCAGAAAAATTATGGATGTGCTCATGGCAATATTGGGTAAAAAGCCTGAAAATCTGCTGATCCTGAAGAAGAATCAAAAAAGAATGACTAGTGTATAAAAAGCAGAAAAAAGTAATACATTCTTGCGTCAAATTAGCTAAATAGGTTAAAGTCTTAGTAAAAGTAAGGCCATCAGCAATTAACCTTTTTCTCATGAAGTCTCCAACTGTCTTTGTCTGCTTGAACTTTACCTTTAGCTGGTTAAGATAACTTTTCACTAGCCAAAATAAAATCAGAGGTTTTTGCCTTAAATACTTCTGAGAAATGAGTGGCTGAAGCCACTGATTTGAAAAATCAGATGCTTATGACAAAGGTCATGCCTGGCTGAAAGTACAAGTTAGAGCACACATGGAACAGCTCATCATATGTATATATTTGCATATTAGTATTTGAATTATGTAGTTTGCGGCACTTACCCACACATCTCCTCATGCTCATTTCAAAATCCCTTATTACCTCTCCCAAAAGCTTCTCAACTAATAGCTCTCTGTCTTTGCCTTCCATGAGTGACTGCGGCAACAACGTGAGCATCGACATTAGCCACTGCTGCTGAATGGGAACCACTGGATCACTTTGCACACACTTCTTCATAAAGAGGTAATTGATCTGAAAAGACAATGCTGTCATAGGTCCAATAATTGGCTACTTAAATATTTTTGCATTAAGCTTGGCAAGGAAGTCTCTCCTTATTTATCATTTTTATACCAACTGGTATGTGACACAATCATATCTTCTAAGTGCTCAGTGACTAGCCTACTGAGAGCTACTCTAAGGTTGGTAAAACGTCTGTCTCACTGCTTAAGCGCAAAATATTGTACTTTTTAGTATGGCATTTTCCTCGCTTCTCTGCTAAATTTAGTGACTGACAGCAAAACAGTCCAAGGCTCATATTATTGTTCTTTGGATAAACGCTCATCTGGCAAATGGCAAGAATAAATCCCTTTTTGGATGAAATGCCAAACAGATAGGGATTTATACTCTAGTGATGGGTTTGTTATAAAACAAAAAACAATCTGAATCTATGTAGTCTTCAGGATGAATTTTCTCACATTGGCTAGGAAACTGTAATCAAATTTCCCTCAGGCTACTTAATATAAATACTTCAGTGCATGTTTGGGTTGAAAGTGACTCTCAAATATACGTTCTTATGTTAAAAACTATGCACATAAATTCCAGGATTTGCACATGCCCACTCCTTCTTTAAATCACATGAACAATGCCAAAGACTGCTTTTTGTACAGGCTAAAGCGTGATTAATGAACTCAACTGAAAACCTTCTGAAGCCTGTTAGAATATTTTCTAAGCAATGATCTTTAAGAAAGGTTTAGATCACATCTTACACTATTGACATACATGTTTCTGTAACAGAAAATACTTTCCTCCTAGTGGACCATGAAAAAAGATTCACAGCTTTGCTTCCTAACCCGTTTTTCTTCCCTCAAGACAGCTGCAAAATGTTTTGCTTATTTAACAGTCATTAATTCCATAAAACAGACACAACTCTTCTGAATAGAGATCATTCAGTATTCCACTCTAAAGAAGTAGAAGAATTTAAACTCACTCTTTGTTTCTTTTGCTCGCTGTTCATCTGGATAAAAAGGAACAAGAAAACGCCAATGTATTAAGAATTTACCAAAAAAACCCATATATATATATATATAAAATTTTGTTTCTAAATTTAACAATTACTATTGCTAAATAAATACTTTATTCCGTAGATATGTAGGTGTCAATTTCAATGGGAATATTCCCATAGATAAATCTACTTATAAATTATTAATGACTGAGGTATCTTTACGTAAATATTAAGTAGTAAGAACATAAATGCCCCAATAACAAGGAATAATATAGGTAATAGCTAAAACAAACAACCAACCAAAAACACCCCACAAACCACACACCTGAAAAATTGTATACTCACAGTCGAAGGTAGTTCTGGGATAGGAGGTACAGGAGCTCTTTGCTGCTTTTCTTCCATGGATATCTGATAGACCTTTAAAGCTCGATCAATTCTAAAGTAAAATGCATAGTCTGAAGTGCTTAAAGTGCTTAAAACTACAAACAAAATATGTTAAAACATATTAAAAGTAATGCAGTCATTTTAATTGAAGCAGCCTTTTTTTCCCCGTTTACTAATTGGTCTCTAATAAGGCGATGCCCTCTCTGCATATTTTCTCTTCTAGACAAAGGGCCATATTTACCTTGGTTACAATTACAATATATATTTGGCTTGATTCACCTAATCCAAATGTCCAGTGCTACTAGGCAAAGGGCCATATTTACCTTGGTTACAATTACAATATATATTTGGCTTGATTCACCTAATCCAAATGTCCAGTGCTGCTGTTGGCATTAGCTGTTACTTTTCCTCAAAAAAAAAACAAAACAAAAAGAGAGAGAGAGAGAGCGAGCGCGCGACCGAGAGAGAGCACGAGCGTGCTCCTAAAACAATTTATTTAAAAAAAACAGCTTTTTTTACTACCTCGGGTTATAAACTGCTAAATAACTATTAGAATATTTTAAATGGTTAACGTTGGAACATCCTGCTGACCTCATCCACTAAAGCACTGCATCCCAGCCTTTTCAGATACAGCTTGTGCAAATTTTACACAGAGTATTTCAGCCTCATTTTAGTATAACACAGCTAAAAATCTCCCAAGTGAAAGTAAGACTAACCACTTCAGAGATGCACGCAGCTGCCCTTACTTCATGGGAATGACAAACAGTCAGGTGGGTCAAGATACAAATTCCTTCTGATCTAGCATATTTAAAAGAAAATCCTCCTGGAAAGGGAGCAACTGTACAGCTAATTCAGAGAACAGATACCTATGTCAAAAATATACTTATTTACTTTCAATAAAGTGAATCTTTCTTACAGGATCTTTAATTAATCTGATCAGGGAAATTAAGACTGTAATTCCTATATTCATGAAAGTAAACTACACATAATTGATTCAGCAGCACATATAGTACAGAAATATTCTACGGGAACATTAGCAAAGTTATGTTTACTATCCAGTCTCACTACCAAAAAATTTTATATAAAAATATTTCCATAATTCTGTTTAAAATACTTTTTGGTTTCACACTATATATGTACCTTTAATAAAGGTACAACTTGTAATTCTTGTGCATACACTAATCAGAAAATTTCACTTAATAATCAGACTTCTAATTTAAAAATGAAAATATACTTGATAAGAAATAGCCTGGCCATGAATTAGAATATAAACTAAAATATGATCATTGCAGATACCACATGAAAAATCAGGGATAAAGTTATAAGTCTTTCCATGCAGTTATTATATAATTATTTTTTATATATACACACAACATGCATGTAATAAAATCTTTATATACATTTATAATACAAACTGTTTTAATCTATTATTGTTAGAAATAACATTAGCGCGTAAATCATCTGTTTGGCCTTTTTCCTTTTGATAGCCTTATTTAAAAGATAATTCATTTTGTAAGGCAGCATAAGTGAATCAGTGTTCCAAAAGAACAATCCCCGTTTGTCAGAATGCTGGTCAGCAGTCATCTTGTCATATAATATATTACCACGATGACATAGTTGACTCTTTACAGCACGGTAAGTGTCTATATTCTAGGAACTACTCTCTGGCACTGCTGATACCATTGGAAGGTCAGCATTTACTTTTTAAGATCTAAAATGTAGAAGATTTTTTGTTTGTTAAATTTGTATTTTAACAGCCTTTACGTTATTAACAGAAGTGCCTTCTTATTTTTAACATCTATGTAAATTAACTGCTTTGTACAGCTGATGGTTGCTATGTTATAAAAAAAGTACATCTCCTCTTTCATACAGATCCAATTCCGTTTTGTGAAGGCTTCTTAGGCTTGGATCCTGCAACCTAGGTTTAGACCACTGCCTAGTTCCAATGCAGTCAATGAATCTGAGACACGTAGAAGTATCTCTCCACAAAGAACAACCTATAATACTTTAATTTAGCCATTGAAGTGAAACATGAACTGCATAGGAGTTAGCTAAGTAATTATTTACCATCTCTAAATTTAGTCACAGCATATGGAATAAAGACCCACACAGGAAAAAAACATATGCACACCTATTGATAAATGGCAATACTTAAAAGGCATTACATTAAGACTGTTTTCAGATCTTTGACAATTTTAAGTTAATTTATTAATCATCTTGGTAGCTGTGTTTCTTTGCGAGCAACACAGATCATCAGGAGGAAACGCATTAAGATTAGACAAAGCAGCCTGTTAAAAGTAGTCTCAAACTACTCAGACTGGATAACTCATGCAAAAGAAAGCAGGTTATCCAGAGTTTGATTCTTTTTGAAAAAGAAAATGCTGTAAAAGAAAAATCAAGAGATTCCATCAAGTACTCTACTATTATTATTGATTTTAGATGGAAAACGTTCTGCACTATGCAAGTGACTTCAAAAACCTCTAAAATAAAAAGATACCACTGTAACGTCTCAGACGTCAAAAGTGCAATATTTCTTTAATTCGAATTTCAACATCATTTATTTCTTGAATTATACAAAACTCACAGTAATTGATTAAGCATCTTTTGCTGTTCTTTGACTCCTCGGTATGTCAATAGTTTATTCTGTAATGGTGAGAAACTAGATGTGACTGTTGAGGGTAAGACAATAGGAAGAAACAAAGTTTTCCGAGTCTTTTTACTAGAAGGAGATGTTGCTCCATTTGAGTGCGGCATCTAAAACCATAACAAAAACAAGGTATTAGAGCACAACTAATCCTGTCCGCAAAGCAGTTTACCAGATGCATGTACTAAGTTGAATTTACATAAGCGATAAAGTGAGGTAGCCTCAGAATCTAGGTATAAATTCCAGAATCTAGGTACAAAAGCTTAGGTTTCAGCAAACAGAAAAATACTGTACATGCTAAAATTGCAAAGTTCAACAGAAGGTGCATGCAAAGTCCAAAATAGTAGAAAAGGATGGTGCAGTTCTATTAAGATTAGCATACTGTGTTAAAAAAAAAGTTCGACACCAGCAAAGCAGCCTGTTAACCCCCTCCCGCCCCCCCATTAGACTGCACCAGACTGGCCCTGCTCTAGGCACATTTCCTGACAGGGCCCAAAACAGCACTGCTGTTTCTGTGGCTTCAGTGCAGGATCCAGGCTCCAACCAGGGAAGAAGCAAATGGGAACATGGAACGAGAGGATTAAGCTTTTGTTGAAAGAAAGAAATGCCCACCCTGCCCAGACGGATGGAATCAGTGAAGGAAGGTATCTTCAATGCACCAGGGAAAAAGCAAGCACACACATCTAAAGTCATATTTGGAAGGTGTGGGTGACTATCTACCCCTTTCCTGTCTGGTCACTTTAAAAAAAAAAAAAAAGTCACTTCTCATTCTCCTTAAGTCTTCCTGTGCTAATAACGTGGAAGGCAAATTAGGACAAGGTTGGCCTCTGAAACTGCGAAGAAAAAAATGCCCAGAAGCAAACTTGGTGTTGGGTATTACTGAAATGATAAAATTGCAACCAGTTCTCAAACTAATATGAGGTCATAAAATCCTGCAGAAGACAGACAGTAAATCTTTGAAGGAAAATAAAAAAACTACAATGACATAAATATAGACTTATAACTTCACTACAACGTCAAACAAACAGGAGCAAGACTATTAGAAAGTTATTCTTTAGACACTATGCCATGTTAAAGAGAGAGAGAAGAAAGTGCAGGAAATTAGCAAAAAAGCATATATATAGAAACAGCATCCTTATTCTTCCTTTCATCTTTCTCAAGTAAAAAAGCATGAAGCCTATTTTCCACCTGTAACATAGTCATCAAACGTTATATTGTACTCATGGAAAGGTTAAGGAACAGCATGGATTATCTTGTAAGAAACAATGTAAAATTGGACACCTCTCAGAAGCAATTTTGGGATACTGAAAGTCTTGTGGTGAATCTAGCAGGATTCTTGAGCACTCTGACCATCTAGAATATAAACATGCATTCCATCCATAGTCCCAAGTGACAGTGTTTTACGTGTTTATCTATGGCAGAGTGAGTGGAACACAATACAACAATTCAGCTGCCTCTTTGGAAGCACTTACCCCCACAGGGGCAAGTGCCTCTTCAGTTACAAAGCAGCTGCTTGACAATACCTTACCTTTTTATACTCCAGTAGCTCTGAGCTCCCTACATAATACAAATAGCATGCCAGGATGTGCATCTTCAGAAGCAAGATTAACATGAGCTAAGAATAAAATTAGATAGCTAAGACTAAAGAGGCAAGGGAGGTTTACATGTGGCTGAAGGGATGTGACAAAGTCCTGCTCGCAGATACAGAGGGCTCCCAATGAAAGGGTAGGTGGTAACTCAGTGAGGTGAAAATATGATTCAAACTAGGCTGTGCATCAGAGGGATAGCTGGGAATTTTGCTCTATGATCACAGTTTTGGGTAGTTGGGCTGTGCAATAGGAAAGTGGAGACAGGTTTGAAGTAGGAAGCCTAGTTTGAGAGCCAGATGAAGACATGCAGCAGGTAATAGGGGAAAGAAAGAACGGTAAGCACGGTTAAAGATACTTGGCAACCAAAGTTTGATAACCCCTGCTTTAAAGAGAAAGAAACAGAAAAACTGCTTTTTGACTGGGTGCACTAAAAGACCTTTTTTCTAGCAGCTTAGTCTTGCTTCCTGCTGGGCGTGATTAGTTACATTCTATGATCCCAAAGGATTCGCTACAGCGTTCCTCAGGAAACATGATGCACAGCCTCTATAAACTCACAGTTGTATTTCACCACGTCCTTGCCGGGGAACAAAAAGGCAGAGCTACAGCCTAAATCAGTGCTATGTCCTAGAAATGAATTGAAACGGGGGCGGGGGAAGGAACACAGGCAGAAATAAAGATCAGTTAAACAGAGCGAAGAAGATGTGCCATTGTCTCGGCAATTCCCCCCGCCCAGCAGGGACGGGGGACGCAGAGCTGTCGGGGTGGAAAGGGAAGACACCGCCCCCCTCGCCCCCGGCCCCGGGGCCCCTGCAGCGCCCGGCTGCCCTCACCTGTGCCGGCGCCGCGGGCGCGGAGCCGCCGGGCAGGGCGGCGGCGCGGCTGAGGCGGCTCGGGACAACACCGCGGTTGCCGCGGAGACGAGGGCGGGCGCCGCGGGAGGGGGCGAGGCCTCGCGGCAGCCGTTAACGGTCGAAGGCGGGAGACGGCGGCGGCAGCCCAGCTCGGGCAGCTCCCTGCCCCTCTTAGCCAGCGGAGCCCGGGTCTGAGAGGGTCTCTGGCCCCGTGGGAGAGCGGGTCCGGCGCCGCTGTCCTGCCGTGGCGGTCGTGGCTCTCCTGAGGCGCTTGCCCGCCCCAAAAACGGGACAGCCCAGACGCTGTCCCTGCAGGTGGCTCAGCGTCCCTCACGCGCCGTTTCACACCGTAGTTGTGCGCTCCGGTTTCAGTGCAGCCAGAGTCACGTTCGTAGTAAACGAGCACCCTTTGCACAGCTGCTAATCACGACCTGCCTCAGATGACCTGCGTGCA
Organism: Struthio camelus; assembly: GCF_040807025.1. Lineage (NCBI taxonomy): Eukaryota > Metazoa > Chordata > Aves > Struthioniformes > Struthionidae > Struthio > Struthio camelus. Next base: position 15,374,733 of record NC_090955.1, on the reverse strand, counting down.
AAACCATTAATTTGGCTAACAGCCAGACCCTTAACTGTGCCCCCTTCGCTTTCGAGGCCGACCAGACTCCTCCCTTGAAAAGAAATCAAGCACGCAGGCCTTAAAATAGCGAGCAGCGCCTGCAGAGATCCCTACTGTTCGCAAGGTTCACCTGTCCAAAATAAAAAGTCGACTCAAGGCCTCTTTACTCCATGGAAAGGATGTTTGTTGTGCTTTGCACAACAGCAGCTTAATAATAAATTATTGTAAAAAAAAAAAAATCAGAGTTGGAAAAATCTTACCTGGAATTTCCCAGCCTTCCACAGGCTAAAATATAGCCTAATCAAGTCATTAAATCTCTTTCTTCCAGTTTTCTGTCTGCACAAAGCATATAAAACGTTGTTTTAGAGCACAGCAAGGATGTTTAAAATTATATATATATATAATATCCTCAATAGGCATCCCTGTTGCTAAGCTCCTCCACTTACTTTGCAAAACTACAAATGGAAATTTTAAGAAATTCTAGAGATTTACCACCCACCTGCCTACATTTAACGAAGAGACTTAATGCCCTAATTTTAGATGTGTGCGGGTAGAGCCCCCTGAGCACGGACAGTGCAACAACAAGAACTGCAGAGAACTTCGTTGCTCAGAACCATTTTGGAAAGTCCCAAGCACCTAACAAGCACCAGGTTTTCGTGACCTAGTACTCTTCTGTCTTAGCTCACTCATCTTCTTGACCAAACAGAAAATAAACCCCCAAGCCTTTGGCGCGAACAGTGGGTTACGAAGATTTATCCGCAAAAAGCTTTCACCAGTCTGCACGTAACTTAGAAAAGCAGTGCCCTTTTTAGACGGCCGTTTATCAGGCCAGGAAAGCTTTTCCTGAGGAGAATTTTCTCGTAAAGGGCACAAAACTCAACATTTCGCCTAGCAGTCCCACTGGCACCGAAGAGGGGGGAGGCTAATCCCTGACAAGGGCGCCGAGACGAGGCGGCAGAACCGCCGCCAACCCAACGCAGCCGAGGCGCTGCGGCGAACCCCCGCAGACAGCCCAGGCGCAGGCGCAGTCGGCGGCGCCGGAGAGCGCCGCTGCGCCTGCGCCGTGCTGACGGCCCGGGGCGGGCCTGGCGCGCCGTTTCCGGGAGCGCGGCCGGGCGGCGGCACCGCCCCGCGGAAGCCGGCGGGCCGCGGCGCCGGGCGGCCCGTTCATGTGGCGGGCGCTGCGCGCCGCCCCCGCGCTCCGCGGCCCAGCGGCCGCCGCCTCCTCCTCCTCCTCGGGCGGCAGCGGCAGCCTCCCCGCCGCCGCCGCCATGGAGCGGGCCGTGGTGCGGTGCGTGCCGTCCGAGCCCAAGCTGAGCCTCCGCTTCGTGCTCCCCGACGGCAGCGCCAAGCACATGCAGCGCGACCAGGCGGAGCCGCTGGGCCGGGCGCTGGCCCGCATCGCCACCAACGCCGCCAAGGGCCACGCCAAGGCGGCCAAGAAGAGCAAGAAGGCGCGGGCGGAGGACGACGCGGCGGGGGAGCCGGCGGCGGCGCCGGCCGTGCGCCTCTTCTCCCGCGACGGGGAGGCGGTGGGCGAGGAGGTGCCCAACGCGGCGGCCTGGCAGGACGGCGCCGTGCTGCAGATCGGCGAGGCGCAGTACCGCGTGGAGCGCAACCCGCCGGCCCTCACCGAGCTGCAGCTGCCGCGCTCGCTGCTGGCCGGCTTCCCCGTGTGCCCCAAGGTGAGCGCCGAGTTCGCCGCGCCGCAGCACTGCCTCTTCCGCTGGTACCGCGAGCAGCGGCCGGCCGCCGGCGGCGAGGAGGAGGAGGAGGAGGCGGGCGGCGGCTGGGTGGAGGCGGCGGCCGCCGAGCGCGTCTTCACGCCCGGCAACGCGCTGGTGGGGCTGCGGCTGAAGCTGCGCTGCACCCCCGGCGACGGCGCGCAGCGCTACGGGCCGCCGCGCGAGGTGGAGAGCAGCGGCCCCGTGGAGGCCGGGCCCGGCGCCTGCACCTTCGACGCGCGGCACCTCTACACGGCGCGGGTCTGCCCCGCCGGCCGCCTGCGCGCCGTCTCCTACAACATCCTGGCCGACGCGTACGCGCAGACGGAGTTCTCGCGCACCGTGCTCTACCCCTACTGCGCCCCCTACGCCCTCGAGCTCGACTACCGCCAGAACCTGCTCAAGAAGGAGCTGGCCGGCTACAGCGCCGACCTCATCTGCTTGCAAGAGGTCGACAAGGCCGTCTTCGCCGACAGCCTGGCCCCAGCCCTGGATGCTTTCGGACTCGAAGGGCTCTTCAAGATCAAGGAGAAGCAGCACGAGGGCCTGGCCACTTTCTACCGCAGGGACAAGTTCGGCCTCCTCAGCCGGCACGACATCGCTTTCAGCGAAGCCCTGCTCTCCGACCCGGTGCACAGGCAGCTGCGGGAGAAGCTGGCCGAGTACCCCCTGGTGCAGGAGAAGGTGCTCCAGAGATCGTCCGTGCTGCAGGTACTGGCTTTGCGCGCGCTCTTTCCCCTCTCCTCGTCCCACCACCTCCAAGAGATAAGCTAGGTGTGCCGAGTGCCTTCCTGCGGGAAGAAGGGAGCTAAACTACTAACCATCTGAAGCGGAGACAGGAGTCAGCAGTGTTGTCTTCTCAGTTGGGTGGTGTAAGCCAATAGGGCAGAAAAGCAACTTGCGGACCAGAAAGAACAAAACGTTAGCAGTGAGACTTTACCCAACTGAATCTATGGAATGATATTTGACACTTGGGGAAAAAAAGGCAAACGGATTTTCTTAATTTTAAGGTAAAATCAGCTGTGGAGATTTTGGGTCAGATGCTGAGTGCTGGTCTGGGGTGTTCACTTATCTCACAGTTCCTCAAACTTGTTCACTACTTATTTATTCTCTTCTGTCTTTCAGAATATGTAATTGGTAAAACTTAATCCTGCCAGTTTTAAATCAGATTAACTTAATTTAGTTTGCTTCAATAATGCCACTCTAAAAGGTGATAGTAGAGAAGGAAACAAGGTTGAACAAGTTTCTGAACTTGTTGAGGCCAGTGGGACCGCTTGCAGAGTTAAGCATGTGTACGTACTTGCAAGATCAAGGCCTGTGTGAGGAATTTCAGGGACACTTACCGCTGTAAGGTTTCTTACTCCTAGCCTGAATAGGAATAACAAGCTTTCCTTGATAACTGAGGTCAAGCTCAACATTTAAGCTTAATTTCACAAGTACGTTATTCTACAGTTTGCATGCTAGAAACAGAAATACAGCTCCAATTATGTTGCAGAGGTGGGAGAATAGAAAATAGAAGTAGTGAAGAATGGCAGAGCATTAGCAGCATCTTAGGAAAAAAGATGGAATGAACTGAAGGAAAATATATTGCTCAACGGTAGACATAATAGGCAGAAGAGCATTTGTCAAATATCTGGATGTGAGTGGAATTCTGTAGTGGTAATATCAGTAATAGATTGGCTGATATCCTGACCTCATACGGAAGAGAAATAGACTCAACTTCTGAGCTGTACCATTCATTAGTTATAAGCGTTGGATTCTTTGGACTGGCTTGCCACAAAGGCACAAGCTTTTAATACTTTTTTAAAAATATATAATCTCATTTAAGACTTAGGACACTTAGGAAATATTCCTTTTTTTTTTTTTTTTTTTTTTTTTTAAATGCAGGTTTCAGTTCTTCAGTCTGCAACTGATCCTTCCAGGAAGATTTGTGTAGCGAATACTCATCTGTACTGGCATCCAAAAGGTAACTTTTGTCACAGTTCTGTACGTAGGATAACTGGGCTCTGTAGGGTTGGTTTCTTCCTTCTGCTGCATCAGAAGCTCAGACGAGAACTTCATTCATTCTTGCTTCACCTTTTGACTAGCTTTCTCCCTATTCTTTCACAGCTGTAATCTTAAGGCACTAAGGACTTTCTGCTTCACTTATCTTGATGGGTAAAAATAGGCCACTAGATTTTTTTGTTTTGTTTTTTATTTTTTTTTCCTTTTAGCAGGGTTGTTCTAGTTTGCCTGGAAATCAGTAAAAGTATAGCTGGAAGCAAGGCAGTCACATTGCACACGATCCACCCAAAGTGTAGATGATAAAATAAAATGTTACTTGTGTGTGCTCTTGGCTGCTGCATCCCCTTGTATCTGAAGGAGCTATGCTGCCTGAAGGGGAACTAAATTGGCCTATTGGAAGAGACTCTCCTCCTCTGAATTGGTTTTCTTTCAGCTCCTTACCTTTCAGGAACACTATTAGCCTGGTTGCCGGGAAGGAAGTGAGTGGTGTGCAACTAAGTGACCTTATGCCTTGGGCTGACTGGAGGCCTCAATGGTATTGAAACGCACCCTTAGTCTTAAATCATGTAGCCTTTTGATCTTAATCTGAATGTTGCTGAAATACGGATCTTTAAAGTTCACAGTTCTTGCATTTTCGTGAACTTAATTTAAAGCATAGCCTGCTTCTGTAAAATTTTGATAGTCACACACCTTAAAGGCTTCTTTATTTATGAAAACTATTCTGAAAGACAGTGCAGAGAGGATTAAAGCCAGAGTAGTATTTCAGAGCTACATATGGTATATGCTTAAATGAGCAGTTTTGAAAACTCTTCCAGCACTACTACAAAGCGTTCCAAGTAACACGTTTTTGTATTTTTAGGTGGGAACATCCGTCTCATCCAAATTGCTATAGCCTTGTCTCACATCAAGCATATAGCATGTGATTTGTATCCTAGCATTCCAATCATATTCTGTGGAGATTTTAATAGTACACCGTCATCTGGGACTTACAGTTTTATTAACAGTGGTAGTATTGCTGAAGATCATGAAGACTGGGTCTCCAATGGAGAAGAAGAAAGGTGCAACATGCCACTAAGTCATCCTTTCAAACTGCAAAGTGCTTGTGGAGAGCCTGCTTATACAAACTATGTTGGTGGGTTTCATGGATGTCTGGACTACATTTTCATTGACAAAAATGCTCTAGAGGTTGAACAGGTGATTCCATTGCCAAGTCACGAAGAAGTAACGACCCATCAGGCTTTGCCAAGTGTTTCCCATCCCTCTGATCATATAGCACTAATATGTGACTTAAAGTGGAAATAGATCAGCATTTGCATGGTGCTTTTTAGGGTTTTCAAACAAGAAATCAATTTACTGTCGGGGAACTGAAGTTGCACCCTAGCTTGTATGCTACTAAAGAGGAGAGTTGGAATGATTACTGAAAAGTTTGTGTGCTTATTGGTTCTACTGAATATTATCTGACTGTTCAGAATATTTGCATGACAACTCTTCCTTTCCCTTTTTATATGCTAATAGGAAATACAAATATATTTAAGACGGGGAGTTTTGAAAATTGGATTATCATATACCTTTTTTATAGGTGTTTTTAAAGGATTACAAATTATTTTGTTAAAAAAGATATATGAATCTAATCTGATTTATAAGAGTGAACCCTCTTAAAAGTTGAACCCTGTTTAATTCTGAACCAAATTCATCAGCTGAAAAGAAATGGCTTTAGTTGATTCAAAATCATTGCAACTACTGTCATGACAAGACAAATCTTTTAAAGTAAGGTCAGGCATAGAAAGAGTCTTGTTTAATTATCATTACTGTGTCTAGATTTTTCATAAGAGGCATGATCAATCTACTTGTACCTACTACCTTCAGAAAAGATGCTCTTTAATTACCAGTGAATAGACTTGTTCAACAAAATCAACCACATCAAATTCAAGATTGTAATGGATTTGGAAATGTTTTTCTCACCCGCTTAATATACTGTAGGGTAATTTTAGCACCAGTTAAAACTTGATTACAAATACAAGCTACATCTACTTCAGGCATCTGTTCCTACTGTTGTCTAGTCATTACCAATGTAAGACATCCAAAGTTTAGGACAGCTTCCTAACTCTGGATGGGAGGGAGCTTTTTAACAATTTGTAATTTCAGTTTAATCTGTTTTCAGGTAGGGGGAGAGCAGAATAGTTAATGATGTGATGTGTTAGCTACCCATGCCTAAATCTTTAAAAAAGAAACACAAGTGACTTGCAAACCTCTATCAAAGTTGTTCCATTGTGTTCCTCTATGATGTACAAAGAAGGCCTGAATTTTTAATAGGCTTTTTTTCTGTATTTATTCCTCCTAGAAATTGTCTAGTCTTTCCTGTTTCGTAGAAGATATCTGGATATTGGGAAACGTACGTTATCTATACCTTCTCTTAATGCATGGGAGGGGTACGAATCAATAACAAGCATCTTTCCCTACATCGTTAGTCCACATGAAACTAATATGGTGTTTGAAAACAAAGTTTTACTAGATCTTCCTCTTTCACTTAATAAACCTCCCCTTTCAATTCTCTGTCACTGTTGTCACTTGATTTCTTTCCAGTTATTGGTGTCTTTAATGGCAAAACAAGTCCCAAATTGCTAGTGCAAAAAATCAAGTTAAATTTCCTATTGGAATGTATTGTAGGAGGCAAAAGAAATGCTAGCAGATCTATAATGCCTCTGCAGACAAATCACTTGATTTGCAGAAGATTTATCAGTATTTAAACAGAAGAAAAATGTTAAGGAAAGAGGGGAATAAAAAGGTAACTCAAAGCCTCTCTGGTCTGGTAACTGCCTGTGAACTAAACAAAGCTAAAAAAAACCAATGATGTGCTCACAACCTGTTTTAGGTACTTGTATGTAAAATAACACTTTCAAAACTTTGCTTTACATGCTAAAGTGGAAATCACAATATCTCCGGACAAATCCAGGGAAATATAATTTACAGCCATGTTCAGAGAGCCTTGGCACATCATAATTATATAACTTGCTAATATTAATAATTTGTGTTAGCATATGTGATCTCATGTCATAGGTACACTGTAGGACTGAGATATCGATATGACTGAGTGCTTCTGGTGGAAAGACTGTAGCTCTATTTTTTCTGAGTAAAAGCAGAGAGGATAGGTATTACCTGTTAAGAAAGCAAGAGTAGCATGCTATGTCTTGCTATGTGTCTTGAATGTACTACTTGACTGGACTTGAGCTGATGCTAGCTTTGATACAGTAGCCCATACTTTGATACAGTAGCCTTCTTTGATGGCAGGACTTAATGAAATGCTACCACTGACAGCGAGCTGTTTCCTCAAGAGACACTAGAAAATGATCCAAGATAAGTTCTGCAAAAGGAAGCTGCTGAGGGATTGCAAACAAATTGGGGGAGAATGGCTGAAAAGTTTTTTTTAGCTTATAGAAGAAGTTAAAGTAGGGATTATTTTCAAATAAAAAAGGACCCTAACTCACGTACCTATGGTTATAGGAAGCATATAACTGGCTTGAATTGTTGTGGGAGGTAACTTCCATTTTCTTCTATTCATTTTTTATTGTTGCATACTGTATTTAAATTGTGAGCTCTACTGAGCAGGAAGTGGCTGTGAAGAATTTGCGTACTGAGAAATTATAAAGGATTGCATCTTTTGTGTCCCATTAATGTACATATGTGAAAATATTTCATGAGAGAGAGAGAGTGCTTGCACTGTTCCACTTACTGGTTATAGGTTCATTGCACGTTGTGGGTAAAAAATAACCTCCTTTTGAGAGGTTTTGTGATAAACACTTTGATATCTAAATTGATTTGGGATTATCTGCATGGATAGATAGTTGAAAAACTTTAGAAAACAAAGTAATTTCTCCTTTGCCACGCTGAAGGACATGGTATCTGATTTCGGTTTAAGCCTCTCAAATACATGTCTATAGGATCTCACAGTGACTACTTAATATGTAATTTAGCACAGCTGAGGTATCATAATTTTTAGTAAATACATAAAGCACTTTCCCCTATCCAGTAAGAGGACGACTGTACATTCCCAAGGATGGCAAGAGCCTACCACAGCTAGTAAAAAATACACACACAGTAGTTTAAAATTGACAACAAATTTTGTTGCTTAGCAAGAATAAAGTAGTTCAGAAAGATCTCTTGTTTTTGGAACTAATGATACGAAGGAAAAATACATTACTGATGTTAAAAGGAAGGTGTTCTAGAAGCAAAGACACATAAGCAGATTTAAGATTACTTCAGAATATACTTTCATATATTTCGTTTGAATCTTTTCTTTTATATCAATGTTTTATCTACATTCTTACTTTTTTTTTACAGGTGATTTCATTTTGCAGCCTAGCTTCAGATTAATGAAAAAAATCTCACTTCTTCACTCACCCTCAATGTATGAGAGACAGACTTTGGGTATTAATATGATCAAAATAAAGACCCGATCTCTCAGGTTTTGTGAGCAAATCCCTTACTTGCATAAAGTTCCTTGGGATCAGTGGCACAGTGTGGAAATAAGGAATGCATCTCAGCATTGTTTTTTCCAACAAAAACTTTACACTTAAGTTTATGGAACTTGGCACAACAGTATGCCTGTGCATGTTCATTCACAGCATCACCCATTTGTTCAGTTAAATTTTGTTGACTATTATGCAAACATTTTAGATACTCACTTGATTAGTCCAAACTATCTATACTGTCATAATCTAGCTGTGTGCTTTAATTAAGGTATCAAGAATATTTACATGCTTTAAAGTACTAGTCTAAACTCCAAAATAGCAGAGGCTGCCCAGCAAAATACATTAACAGTTCTTAGAGGAAACTAATTCTCATCCTAGAGAGAGGATGAGAATTTTTTCAACACTTTAAGGAGAAGGGTTGAAAAGCAGAAGTAATAAAGCTGCTTTGTTTTTTTATTTTAAGCATCCACGTCCCAGACTTCTGATGTGCTTTCCCCCATTTTTTTTACCTCAAACATTCAGAAAAAATTTGAGCAACACAAGACTAGAACTCAAACGTCAAACAGATGAAAAGTTTTAGTTATGCTGAAGCATCAAAATGACTTTTAAATAAACCATTAGGTTAGTTTTAACTAAAGCAATCATGCAATGTCTGGTAATTAAGAGTTAGCGGATCCAAGTACTTATTGTTATTTATAGCTTAAGACTCATGGATTTTTACCAAAGGCTAGTTCACATTTTCTGTGCTTCCTCTCCTATTTGCAAATGTGTTACTTCTGACAATTTCAGCAGCCAGGGACTTGGAAAAACAATTTTTAGGATTTATGTATTGTAACTCAGAGCATTTGTGATGAAAAAAAAGCCACGTTTTCCAACGCTATTCAAGAACGCTGATCATTTGCCACAGTTGGAGAGGTCTGTTATAATACAGTTGTAACGCATTAAACGTTCTTGTTTACCTGAGGGAAAACCTGTAGCGAACAAATGCTTGATCCTGGAGCCATCTGATCAGATACGTAGAGAAAACATTTCATGCTGGCTTCATAGTCTTTACAGCTGCTCTGTAAATTTATCAGACTAGTCCTCTGTGAAATGAGAAAAGAACTTCCAACTTTGCGTGCCTTTGTTTTGCTGTCAGCTAAAAGTTCAGAAAGCAACTAGACGTGTAAGTGAAAGATAATTCATCAAAGCCTTGTATATACCAAAATAACACTTTTGGCTCAAAAAAGCTCCTAAGTCACAAATTCTCAGTAGCTGAGAGTGTATTTAGGGAAAGTATCAAAACACGTTTGCCTAGTTCTTAAAAACTTCCCTATCTACTATTGGTCACTGTTAGAGACCTGGTACTGGGCTAGATGGACCTTTGCTCTGACTTGACAAATATTCTTACATCCTAGAACATACCTAGTATTTGCTAACATTTACAAAGTACTTGCACAGCAGCAGATGAAAGGGAATACAAAAATGCAATGTGTTCTCTGTTAAGGAATACACAGCTTGGAACGTATAGGCATGCACAAAAAATATGAACGCTTAAGTTCTATTCAACTGACAACACCAGCGGAAAAAGGAAATTTGATAGTTTGTTTGTTTAGCCAGAGTGATAAGGGCATGTCTTTAAAGGAATTGTGAAAAAAACAGAGCCGTGGTTCTGTGCTCTGGCTATTTTTTTGGTCTAGAAATATTTTTACTGAGGACAACATGCAAAAAGCATTGGAACAGCGCACAAGTCCCAGCATATTTTTAATTCTAAAATCCTATCAGACTTCCCCAGCAAAGTAGCAACAGTTTAAACAAATATCAGAGTTCTAAAATGGGATTATTTCCCAAAGGCAGGGCTTTTTAGTGTCATAACCAAACAGTAACTCGTCACAAGAGTTCACATTTGCCAAAAAGTTCTGAGTTTATCAAAAAACAGTTTCTGCTGTAGTCTTTATTCAGACATGAAATGGTTGTTGTATTCTCAAAATTCTAATTTAAAAAATTTTCACTGAGATCTCCATTTCAGTCTTTCCCACAATTAGTTTATATTCACTGCTTTTGAACTCTCAGTTCAAATGAAAATGGAAAAGCTCAGAGTAATTAAGACTGTGACTGAGCTACAACTGCTGTCTTTGTGCAAACTGACTGGCACCCCAGGTTGATAAAAGCTGTGCATCTTATGCTTGCACAACTAACTACACATCTCCGCTGTATTCTGGTGAAGTGTAGGTTACAGCTGGGATTCACCAAACTCAGCTTACATACTACTAAAAATAGGCATTCACTTTGATGTAGAACATTGCTGTGGGTCATTGTTCCCATCTTTGCTACTAGCACCTGCTACAATTGTGAGGGGTGATGCTTTGCAAAATCTTGTAAACTTCTGCTCTTTAGTGTTCTCTAAGTTGTTTCTGATAAAATTGTTATTGGTTTTGTTATTGTAGTATCTGAACATCTAACAAATTGATGGTGATAAAACACATCCCTGCTAGTAAAGGCAATAGGCAGGTCTTGTGACTGTCCCAAATACCACGCGATTGATGTGAGAGGACAAACCTCATGAGCGGTCCAAAATTTTGTTACCAACTCCGCACACAATAACAGAGCAAAGTAGGAATTGACAAGAGGTCTGTTCCAGTAACGTGGAAGTTTACAGAAAGTTAGATTACTAAAGATCTCATGTAAACGTCCTTTGTAAGTATTTTTTTCAGTAACAAAAAGCAGTTACTTTCTGTCTTCCTTTCATCCTAGTAGCCTCTTACCTGATCCTGCTCCACCAACTCTGAATTCTGGTTACTTGTTCTTGCTCATGCACACTGAACTGAAACATGGAGATGAACCAGCTAAAAATACAGGGTCTTTTTATTGTCCTGACTGTATTATCACCTTAGTGGGTTATTTTCCTGAGCGGAGTAACCGTAAAGCCTCAAAACATTTGTTTCCCAAGTACAAGATACAGCCTTGGAGGTGGGAATAAGGGATCAGGGCCTGGAGGCAGGGCAGTACCTGTTTAAGCAGATCTACCATAAAACGGGACACCATCTCATTGAAAAAGTTCTCCTTTATCGCAATGGGTTTTGACAGATGCCTGTAAACCTTCAGATGTTAACTTTTGCTAAAGTATCCTTTTGACTAAGCCAAATGGTAGCTAAGGGCCTTTGAATAATTAAAATGGAAACAAAACAGGAAACATGGCAATGAATGATGTTAGATCATTAACTTCAACACAGGGTGAAGGGCAGTACTCACCCTGGAAAATTGGACCCTAAGTACTTTGGATCAATTCTTGATCAGTTACTGTTCTTTGAGAAGCCTGATTAAAAAGTAAAGTGTAACTGAATTTTAAATATGACTTGAAGAATGAAGTCTGTACTCTTCTAGACTACAAAGTTGATAGTGAAACTCATTACCAAACTTCAGAATACAGGAATGAAGAAAATAGAGATTATAAACCTCATGCCTGGGCAAAGAAGATTTACTGATTTAGCAAGTGAGGGAAAGCTTACACCTGAAGATTCTAACTTTGCAAGCACGTGGTTATCTTTAAGGGTAGAAAAATTAAACAGAAGATCTGTTCAAAAAGAACATCTGCAAGTACTGACTCCTTGGAAATATACTGAAAATAAATATATTACAGCTGAGTCAGAGGCCTTATGCAATTTGCCAGGACTGAAAAGCTCGAGGGAGGGAAGAAAAAAAAAAAGAAAGAAAGAAAGAAAATCACTGAGTAATGCAGACTTGTAGGCTGGGAAGAGAAACGTCTCAGCCACTTGGAATGGTAAAACGCTTCTTGCATTTGTTTAAGTTGGAAATTGAGTTTCCCTTATGACTTTCTTTGTTCTCCTTTTCAATACCTATCAACTACAACTGGGTTACTTTGTCTCACTTTCCAAAACCAAAACATTAAAAACACTAACTTCTCCATAGTACCAGAAGATGGAGCTGATCAGAGAATAGACTTGCCTGGTATTCTGCCTCTCATCCAAGAGAGGGCAGGTCCCTCTCATTCCCTGTACTGGGGCTTGGGCTGCTCTTTCTCCTTCTGTCCTTGCCAACAACTTGGGAGGGAGAACAGCACAGCTGGCATCTGCAGAAAGCAGGTGACAAGGGAAAAACACAGCACTGGAACATGCCAAATAAAATTAAAGGGCCCTTACACAAGGCAGATAAACCTTCAGGATCTTCAAGAGGAAATTCAGCCCCACGAGATATGGCTGGAGACTCTCCAGGCCAAGTAGCCCCAGTTTAATTAGCAAATGCAGCAGCACAGGCTGACTGCCAACAGCAGTAATGCGTCAGGCACTAAGCGTACGTTTGTAGAGCGAGAACACAGCACTAGGGTCTACGTTAGAAAAAAATTGTAATTTAAAAGAAGTGAGATTTGGGGTGGGGTGGGGGGGGGGGGATGAAAGCAACCCTTAATTCTACCTTTGGCCCATACCCCACACCTTCCCAAACTAGGTTTGCAACTGTGTGAGGTAATACGTGGTGCTTCCTACTCCACATGAGGTTACACACAAGGATTTTAAATCCCCTGTAAAAGCTACTTCTCCCTATACATCTCTTTGTACCTTGCAAGCAGTTAATTCTCTAAATCAGCTCTGGACCACAGAGTTATAAGAACCCCACTAAGCCTGTCTCCATTTTATTTCATGACCCTAAACTCAACTGTATTCCTCTTGCAGCAATTGGAATTCTCCATAGCCTTTCTCCTCACCTAAATAAATAAATAATACTACAAACAACTGGCAGTATCCCCTTCACATCTTTTCAAGTAGGTTTCTGTTACTCTGCCTTCCCTGACCAGGCATTAAGGAGAAAGGAAGAAAAGAAACACCTCATTTTTCTTTCTGATCAACTTTCCTTCCTCTGACATCAGATGGAATAAATATAAGAGAGACAGCACTGCTCCAGCACCTGCTCTGATTAGCTGTGGCCTCAAGAGGGAGGAGTTTCTTCTTTCACATGGGCTCCTGCAGTGGACAAACACTTGTCAACCAGAAGAACAAAAAGCACTGAAGATTGTTGTTCTGGAGGCAACAGATACTTGGCTAGTCTTTGTTTCATTCTCGTTATTGTGGAATGTAGTTTACTTGTGTACTCAATATGAAAAAACAAACAAAAAAAACAGACAAAAAACCCCACCTGCCAGAACTTTCACACTTCTCTTGCAGCCTGCAACTTTTATCATGTTTGTTTCATTTTTCTGACTTTTTCCATACCAGATGAAGGGTCATGGTAACTTGAATTCTTGCACATCAGCATTTCTGTTGGCCTTCCCTGAGAACCTCCTCCGATTCCCCTGTTGAGTACAGATGCCAGTAAATACGGTGGCTCGAAAGTCCTGGACAGTGAAACCGTTCTTTCAGCTCCTTCAACTCTGGGTTTGCACCATATCCTAGTTCCTCTTTTCCACTCATACCAGCAGTAGCTTCTTGATCTGCTCTGTGCTGCTAGCCTGCTGACTTCCACCAATTCTCTGTTCTTCTATTTCTCCAGAGCATTTTTCAAGCTGGGCACTCATCTTACCTCTACTCATTCTTGTAAGTTTTCCTCAGAACACGTCGTAAACAATACCAGGAAACCTTGTTTTCTGTTTGGTCTCCCCTAAATCAGCTGCTTAAGGATGACTGTGCCTTGAGGAGCTGTTCTGTTGTTGACACAAAATTGAATTTTTTTTTCCTTGGACAAGGATGAATTCTCTTGTCCTTATGGTGCTCCTGGTAAAATTAAGTTTATCCCTTGGTGGTAAGAGAGCTTTTGCCAGCTCTAACCTACATTAAAATACCTCTGTTAAGGAAGGAAACCAGAGAGCCTTGTTGCATTTGTCACAAACCCATTTCCCCCCCGTCAGCTGTTGTTTCCTGCTTCTATGCACATATAAAAGAAAAAATAAATACACTTCCAAAACTCTAAGGACAAGTATCAGACAGAAGCTGCAAAAACTCTATTACCAAGGGGGGCAGCAGGCTTTACAACTGTGAGCATAGGCAGTCAATATATCAGTGCCTGCACTGCTATTTTCTAAGAAACTAATTCAAGCCTTCCATAAAACATATTTGTGTATCATGACAAAGCCAGTAACAATGCAAGATATGATGAGCGAAAAGGAAGAAAAAAGAAAAGTACAAGATAAAAAGGGGAAAAAACCTGACATGCTTAACAATCAAATCTTCAAAGACTTCAAATTAATTGTGTAATTACCTAGTTTCTCACATTCAGCATCTCTGATTTTCCTTGCATCAGAAGAATTATATTCTGAGGTTTTCAGACTCCCACTCAGTAAGGAAGGAGTCTGGAACATTTCAGAGTTCTACTAGAACATGCATCAGATCTTTTGTCAGAACTGGCTTGTTTTTAAGAGGTTTTTGGACAATGCACAAAGTTATTCTCTACTGAAGTTAGTAGTTGGAAAATAGTCTATTAAAGACCAAGGAGTGAAGAGAAGGATCTAGCAAGACTTCAAGGAGTACAATGAAATTGAATTAGATTGTTCTCATGCTTTGAATCCCAAAGCACCTTGAGGAATTACAAATTACTCCTGTCATCCCTTACTCTTGCACATGCTTGTACAGAAGTGCACTGGATGATCTGGATAAAGAGACATATCCTTAGGGCTCTAACTTCAGGATGCTGGTAGTAAAATCCAAATCTCAGTTTCTGCTTCAAGAATTTTCTTCTGCCCCTTCTGACCGCAAAGAAGCTTTAACAACAGTAAGTGGGTGTGGCCATCACACACACACCAAAAAGCTGTGTGGGATTCAGACAGTAACTCAAAATAATAGCTTTAAGATAGATGAACTGCATCTACTCCTTTCCATGCGGTAGCAACCTTGGAAGTTACCTGCATTAAAACATCTGTGATTCTACAAAATACATTGCCCTCTGAGACTCATGCATTTTCCATGAACTCACCAAGCCAGATTCTCTGATTTTGTTTTTTTCCTTGGTATTGGGCACTAGGTCTAATGAAAGCTTTTGCACCAATTCATAAGATCCTAAGGTTTCTAGAGATAAAAAGGAGTGGAAATCAGTTTCCTCAGTTTGAAATGGCAATGGAGACACAAGGCAAGTAGCTTAATACCTTCTTCAACTTTCACCAACAATTTGTTGAAACATGTACTGTAGGTAAGAGAAAGCTGTAAAAAATACATCGCACCTAAAGCAATGGTCTAAATTTTTCTTTCAATAAAAACATAATAGAAATATCCCTTTGTTCTTGTATTCCTTGAGCATCTCTTCCCAATTGCAGAAATGAGTTTATATCTTGTGCAAGATGAAAACGTCATTAAAAAAGCAACGCAAGTACAGAGTATGGTATTCTTTGGCTACACATCAAGGATCAATGATTCTAGCTCACGCTTTCTGAAAGCAAGAGCTGTAAAGAAGTTGAACACAGCTTCTTTTATTGTTATGTGACAGTAGTGTTAGTATCAAACCCCTTGCCTAACAGAAACTCGAAATGACTCTTTCCATAAAACAGCCAAATGTGGCGATGCCTTGAAATATGAGCTTCCATTTACATGCTGTAACTCAAATGTGGTTACAGACAGCTTACCTAAACCAGAATATTCAATCATCTAAAAGCATTTGAAAGTTAAAACAATGAGATCTGCACCTCTATTAACCAAACAGAAGGTTTCTTCAAGCTATAGCCCTAATTTGCCCCTAAATACCTGCTTATTTTTAAACAGTCTACCTCCAACTTCCTCCTCGGAAGAGGAGATAGCGTGTAAACCCTCAAAAGCTTTATTTCACTTTAACCTATTAGGATTATCAGTATAACACATAGTACAGACCAGCTAGCTCTTCTGAACAAGGTTTTCCTTTTAAAGTTCATTTCAAGGAACCCCATTACTAGAAATGCACGCATTAACTGCTACCAAGCCAATGCACTGTTACATGAACTCTGCTCAATATATAACAGACCACTCATAAGGTGCAAGCAAAACCTTACTCATGCTACTCTATCTCCTGGGTTTCTGTTACATAGTGAATACAGTTGCTGGCCACATACATCTTCAGGAGCTCTGGAATTTTCTCTAGTTACTTCCGTTCACAACGACGGCATGACCATTTCTTAGAAGCTTCAACCTAAATTACAGCAGAAGCTGCTTTAAAAGTTACTCAAAACAACTGAAAGTAGTTTAGGCTTACCAGACACTGTCACAGGGTTTTTCTTGTAGGGATGATAACAAGACCTGGACTAGAAGGAAGAGAGGAGCTCGAGTTAACTCTGCAATTAAATCATATTTTTGGATCCTAAAGACATATAATTAATACGCAAGACCGAGCCACGTTTGTATCCATGCAGCAGATAAAACAATAGAGCAGAAGAGTTATTAAAAAAAATTCTCATTCGTAGCAGCCTCAAAAAACTAAGTTAATTTAAGTAGGTGTGGGGGCTGGGGGAGGAGAATACGAAAGCACACGGCACTCACATGGAGTTGATTTTTGGGGGTGACTATCACCATTAACACAACATTGACGAAATCTTTGAAGTGTTCCAGTTAAGTAGCATTCCAGGTAGCACTAACAGAATTTGTGATTCTGCTGCTTTTTCTTTAATGTAGATACAACTATAAAACAGACATGCATGCTTTTCAGGCAGATCGTATTTGTTTTATTACAATTTTTATAGCTGTTAGTATTTTCATACTTGGACATCTTAAAAGGAATTTTAGATTTACAACTTCAAAAAACACTTACAGAATTATATAAGTCTTGATGACAACTACTCTACTGCACTGTATACAACTTCATTGCCCACCTTTAACATCTCCCATCCTATATGGCTCCAAACAAGTGAGAATCTGAGATCTATGTTCACATTCAAACTGCAGAAAAACTCAGTATATGGAAAAAGAACAAGTGACAACTTGAAGCTTAACTATTTCAGGAATCAAGAAGAGCATACACAAAACTAAACATTTTATCATTTTATTAGGAATAATTCCAAGTGGGTTATGAAGAAACTAATCCATTGAGTTTGATGAATTTTCCAAAATTTCTTTATGAAGATATGTTCACCAACAAACAGTAAAACTTCAGCAGAACTATAATACACTGGGCAAAAATAGTCAGGCTGATACCAAAAAGCAACATGCAACATAAAAAAAGATACAATATAAAGGAAGACAATCTGCTGAATATTAAAAACAACCCTAACATGAGCTCTTCGCAACCAGCACAGAACTATTCTACCCATCAAATCCAATTCACATAAAGGCAAGTTGGGCTGACAGAACCCAAGGATTAATAAAATGTTCCTCAGTGCAGTAGTTTTGAATAGTGTTTTAGAGCATTTTCTTGGCTGTGTAACAAGCAGTATTAGGAAGTCTTTTTGGCAAGGGAGAGAAATAAATACATATGGAATGCTACATTTTTAAATCAGCAGACTGTCTGAGGAATGAAACAGGGCATCAGTAAACTAAAGTAGCAGGGAGGAAAAAAAGTTTTTTTTTTTAAACATTAATTTATTTGGGCTCAAAAGAGTATTCCAAACAGATTTTAAAGATGTCACAATAACTATATTCAGGCATTTAGACTAACAAGGGGAATGAAATCAGAAGATACACTTTTCCCAAGTTAAGGAGATATTTTTACCCAAGCATATTGCTACCTCTGCAACACGTAGCTCGGTAAACAATAATTGGCAACAAAATAAGTTGAAACGCTGTAATATCCTGCCCAAATCAGTTCCAGATACTGTAATAACCAAGATGCAAACTAATTTTGTTGTAACAAGCCTAGACCACTTATATCAAACATGTCCCTGGTGAAAGAGTCATCCAGTTCGAGTTAGCGTTTTGAGAGTTCGTTTGACAGCCAGTCAAGTCCCTCATACAGACCAGTTCCTTGCGTAGCACAGGTAGCTTGGACATACCACTGTTAACAGAGAACACAGACAAAGATGAAATTTAAATACTGCCAAAATGCAAAGTTATCACAGTATGTGACACTCAAATACAGACTCAGAGTTCTTTAAACACTTTTTGCACCATAAGTAGAGTCAATAGTGAACAGATGGTATTTCCATGAGCTCTGAAAGATATATATAAAAATAGGTGGGGTTCAGAGATTCTCCAGACATTCAGTGTTGGCCTACCAAATGCTAGAGCACAGTATTAGTGAAGAAATAAAGCAAATGTACATTATTTCTGAATTTATTTTATATGCTGAAAACTATCTTCTAGTTTTTTCCATGA
Organism: Struthio camelus; assembly: GCF_040807025.1. Taxonomy (NCBI): domain Eukaryota; kingdom Metazoa; phylum Chordata; class Aves; order Struthioniformes; family Struthionidae; genus Struthio; species Struthio camelus. The sequence goes on along the minus strand of NC_090955.1, from coordinate 15,356,325 downwards.
GAATGGGGACGGAATTACCTAACTTACAGACCTCAAACGTCTTCTAAGGATATAATTTTAGTGTATCAAAATACAGAGGTGAAGCAAGTATTACAAAAAGACAGTAGTTTATCTGAATCAATCTTTCATCTCAAAGTCTTGTGCAGATGAAATCTGATGATTCAGGAGCTACTTAATTTCCTTCCACCTTTATAGGGTGGAAAACGCAGAACGCATTTTCTTCCTCAGAATAACCAGCTTCAGGAAAACGGGCAAGCACGCCACATACTTTGTCAAGGAAGTTGACAGCTACATTTCAACAACAACCTGGAATATGTGTATTTTGCCAGGAAAAGGTGAGAGATTAAACACCTGCAACAGCTGTGGACATGGCATTATACTTCTAAACCATCTGTGTTGAATGAGGAGCTTAAAAATATGCACAACACTTTAATAGCCTATACATGCATCTTTTTACAGAAAAAGATGAAAATTTCCATAAACTTTCATTTAAAGGGAGATTATTTCTACAATATATAATAAAAGAAATTAGCATTCAGCAACCAGGAGAGTTTAGCACTTACAGTTCTGTTGCGCAGAGACTGAAGACCTAGTTTATCTGTCATTTCACTGATTGCCATGGCATTCGGCAGATCTTGTTTGTTCGCAAACAGAAGCAGCACTGCATCTCGCAGCTCATCCTCCTGAAGCTAACAGAGTAAATGGCCGTGTTACTAAATTAGTTCACTTCGGTGCCGGCTGAGGTAACCGAAGTACTTAAGAAATGTAAATACCGATTGAAGGGTTATAAACCTTTTCATTCTCACTCCTGAAGTCACCAGTAACTACTTACTGTAATTAACAGGTACCCAACAGAACTTCTGCTAGAACAAGTAAGGAAATATGATTTCACTAGGCAGCTTAAATCCACAGGCCTCCTGCTGCTGAAGTTTTCGGTGCCAAATTGTTTTTCCAAAAATCTTCCCTCTGTCCGCTACTTTTCTCTTAAGGTTTTATGGAGGAAAGAAAGGCTTTGACACATTAATAGCTCTGAAACTAAAGCTCTCTCTAGAGTTCTAGTTGTAACTCAGTGTTACGTGACCCAGAATTACAAGGTGTATACAATATACACTGGACAAACTCACTAAAATCATAAAATCCTAAGTCCTCAAGGAAGCTGACATGCACCTCCAACAACAACAACCACCACCAAAAACCCTTCAAAATAAGCGGAACAACCGTATTTCAGAAGGTACTGATATTTACCATTTTCTGCAGCTCTTCTGCTGCTTCCTGGATTCTCTCTCTGTCATTGCTATCTACCACAAAAATGAGGCCCTGCAAGAAGTTAAATAGTTTTGAGAAACCATTAAAAACTGTAAACATGCATTACCATTTCAAAAATCAAAGACCTCTTATGGAATACTGTAACCATCTCCCCCACATTTAAACAAATTTGACAGAAATCTCTGCATAAGCAAATGCAAGATGGCCATATGAACAGCTACATCATTAGCATCAACTGCAAAGTTAAACTAGGCCTTTAAAATTAAAAGAGTTAAAACACATCTGGAACATCAGTTTAAAGATTATTGTGAGAATCATTAATTTGAGAAAAATAAGCAAAATTTGATAAGCTAATTCTCCCCCCTCCCTTTTCACTCATTATATTACATTAAAAGTAGCTAGGAAACTGTAAGTTCTTCATCACAGAAAGCACTAAAAAAAGCCCTAACATGAGGCCTGAGTTTGGTTACAAAGTTTGTACCAATCAGTATTTCTATTGGCATCTCAATTATTCAAACGTCCTCCTTAGGTTCACACACTTTATTTACTCTTAAAATCTCAATTTGAAAGCATTATATTTTATCATTCTCTTTAAGGAAAGAGAAGCATCTCTTCCTTAAATCTTTTAAAATTAAACAGGGCTGAAACAGGAACTGAAAATAAATATTACTTGATTTGCAACAGTATTTTGCCAGCTCCTTTTTGACCAGGCTGGTCTACTTTTCTGTATCCAACTATTGCACCCATGCTGCTGCGAAGTTGTTTCTTAGTAACAACTCCATATTCAACACAGCCAAAAACACACCCCTACAAGTTTCCCAGTACTAATAAGCCGCTTATGTTACTACTAGCGAATCAAAGGAAAGAATCATCCATGCCACCAAAAATGACAGCAGGCACATCAACATGAAGTTGACACAATTAATGTGTCTAATCAATCAGTTACAAAGATCCCTTTTATGACATTTTTAGATATACCAAATATACTGAGAGAGCAAAGTGAAAACTCTATAATAATTTGAGGTTGATTAGAAAAAAAAAAAGTTGAAGGATGCTTAGACTGTAACACTTCTTTATATATAAACCAATACCAGTTCAAATAGATCATCAGACAAAGCAGCGATACAGCAAAGTTAGAGTTCCTCACACACAGGAGGTGCTCTAGCACATTACAAAACACTGACTACAGGTTAGTCCTGAAGGATATTACCCCCACCGGGACATGCTCATGAATAAGGGCTTGAAGCCTTCAGGGTAACAAAGTAGCTTCACCTAGAACAAAAGGTGAGCATCTTTCGGAATTTCCAGGAGATAGTCAGGACCCTTTCTGAAAGGAAGGGACAGAAGACTCTGTTTTCCATACACACGCTACAGAATAGAACAAGCCTTTACAAAACAGGTCTTTACTGTTCTCATCTCAGAACTCTCACCTGTGTGTTTTGGAAATAATGCCTCCAAAGAGGTCTAATTTTATCTTGACCACCGACATCCCAAACTGTGAAACAAATGTTTTTATATTCTACTGTTTCCACATTAAAACCTAAAATAAAAGAGTCCAGTAGTTAGAAATAGTTAATGCTAAAGTTAACATGCAATCGTAATCATTTCAAAGATAGCTACTTCCCCAGTTTTACTTCTGGCATTTTAATAATGCACTTCATATACTTTGGGAGCTCAAAAAGCAAACTGATGGAAAGAAAAAGAAAAAAAAAAATTCACTCTTAAATCCAAGTACCCCATATTTGGTTTAAAATGTCTTTCAGCCACAAACTGCTGGAGGCTCAGGTTGTTTGGGGGAAGTATCTCTACTTAACTGGCCTATTCCCATACTCCTCCTGAACATCTGCTACTGGCCACCATCAGACACAGGATTCTGGGCTAGACGGATCTTTGGCCTGACTAAGTAGGACTGTTATCCTGTTATGGCAGTACCAAATCTTATAAAATATTCTGAAAAACCTGTTTTATCTTGATTCCTATGCTAACAGCAAAGACAACAAATTCCCACACTCCTCAGAAGCCTCTCTCTACAACCCACATTTAACATAACAAGACTGAAGAGATCAGAAGCGATTATCTTACCAATAGTGGGAATTGTGGTGACAATTTCTCCTAGTTTCAGCTTGTAAAGTATAGTTGTCTTACCAGCAGCATCCAAACCAACTAGAAAGAACAGAAAATTTTGTTTAGTTCACAGTATGAACAACAACCTGCTAATTTCAAAGATATGTTACTTTAAATATGACAGCGTGTCTATTTTTTTAGAAAGGAAAAAAAATTAACTTTTAAAATGCTCTTCCATTATTTTTAATATACTACTGTATGTTTCACCTCTATCCAGCACTGAGAGAGAATCCAAGCAATGAAGAAAACGAGCTCAATAACAAATTTTAATTCTCAGCCTACAGGCTCAGAACTTTCTAGTCATCTTCCTTAGGTATTACCATTTTAACTGGTCTCACGGTTGCTACTTTGCACTCCACTCGGGGAAGGTCTCACTCATCTTACAGCTAAGGCCAGTTTCACATATACCTGAACCAACCTGAGCTAGCACTATCACCGGAAGACACTTCAGCCTCCATTATTCTAGCCCCTTGTCCCTTTGCTAGAAGGTCTCTTTTGTATTAACAAAAAACATGTGTCTGTTGGGAAACTCCTGCCCTCCCATCTCATATAAGCTAAGGGCTATAAAACTTTGCCACATCACTTCTATGCATTGAGATCTACTCGGATGGTTTCCTTAGAAGTCCCCACCTTCAATCTTTCTTTAAAGTATTTGCCCTGGAATTTGCTTCTCTGTTGCAACAATAAAACTTAAGTTTGCTGTATTTCAAGGTAAACTGTGGGATAAATACGTGATCCTTACAAAAAAAAAAAATTAGAACCTCAAAGACATTTTTAGAGAAGCATCACTAACATTGTGGGCGTACACTGTAGTTTCCTAAAACTGTTTGTGCAACTGCTGATTGTTACACATTTCAGAACATGTAATAGTGACTCAAAACACAATTCTTCACACTAGTACCCAATGCCTAATGCTCGGGTAAAGAGGAGGTATTAAGCTATTACCACAGCAATAGTTTGAATACAATGTCCATTTGTGAAACTTACACATTCAATAAAATTTTGCCCAAACAAAAATAAAACCCACATCCCATTTAAACCAAGTAATACTTGTACAAGAAGCTGAATGTTATCATTGCTTGATAACATTTTAAGTGTTCTAAGTTAATATCCTACGTGGTGACTGCCATTATTAAGTTTTGAGTGGTTTGATGACTTGACTATCAATAATGCAGCTGTTTCCTTAGTGTTGTAATACAGTGCAATTTGAAATTAGCTACTTATTCAGAATGAAACCAAACTCAAAAAAAAATCCTCCTGCTTTTTAAGGTAAACTGCTGTTACAGCAAACTACTCACAAAACCTACCTGTTAGTGTCCTATATTATGATATTTATGCTCAAATGAAAGTTTAAAAGTTTTAAGTTTCCTACTGTCTATGTGTTTGTCTCTTTCAGAACCACACACATGCACGAACAAAAAAATACAGGACGTAGTAGAAGTTTCACAAGAACTTTCAAGTCAAACTTCTAAATGCTGCTAAATTTTTCCTACAACAACAAAGCATCAGGTAGCCTTCGAAAACCCTTTAAGAAAACTCTGAAACCCTCAAATACTCCATGTGCACTGAAATAACGCCTTTAACAGCACAGTGCTTGAAGTCTAACACTTTTCTTACAGAGCTCATCCTCAAGGTAGCATTTATAGGATGCCTAGATATTTAAGAGACAGAATATCATGCACGGACATTATATATATGACAGCTTTCAAGTAACTGAAAATTAAGAGCTTTTAGATAGCCACCAAATTAAAGTACGCATACATACAAACTCTACCCCCACCAAAAAAAAAAAGCCACCAAAAAACAAAGTTATCTGTAGAAAAAACACTGACAGCTAGATTTTTTACCGTTAGCAATGAGAGAAAATTGGCCTTAGCTACACAAATACTTTTAGTGCATTTTGGAGTTATAGTATACAGATAAAGACAAAGAAAAGTTAACTCCAGTTAACAGAATGTACTTATGGTACAGAAGATACTCATGGTACTAAGAATCACTTAAAGATATAACTCAGAGTTTTGTCAGAGAAACTAGAAACTTGTCAAGAATTTAAACTGTTGCCTCAAGATTTGCCTAAACTTAAGAAGTTACCGCCCCAGTTATCCACCCCACTCTTGTGCCAGAGCCTACTACTACTGCCACAGTGGAGTTTGCAGAAAGGTACGTTAGCTATGCAAGCACAAAGGCCAGAGCCTTTGCTTAAACATGCTCTTATCCACAATTTTAATTAAGCTGATGGACTTTGCACCGAGGCAAGCCAAGTTATGGATACACGCTCTCTTCTTCTGACTCCACCGTTGAAAGAGCAGCTTTTAGCAGAGGGAAGGCAACTTCTGCAAATCACCACAACCAGATTTGCAAAAACAGTCACTTTTAGTCAAATTATAAATCTTATGAAGTCTAAATAATCAATAGTCATCAACAGCATAGCCTCTGTTCATACTTCTTATTCCAAATTACCAGTTTTCCCCTTTTGGAACAAGAAATTTCACACTCAATCTTTAGAGCTGTTAGGAAGCAGAACCATTTCTTTTAGTAGCCTAGCAGTTTGCAGTACTTGCTCTATCAGTTGTTTTCAAAAATAAATACATGCTTAAGCTTGTCAAGGGACACTAAACTTAAATCCACGAGCTACCTCCGCATCACAAGGTTTAAGTCGATGTAACCGTCAAGATAAAAACCTAACCAAATCTTAAATTCCAAAGTAATGTGAAACAAATTTCCAACACTAGATTTTCACTGTGATTCCACTGTGTCCATTGACAAAACCAAGGTGCAAGTATCTCAATGCAGTGTGTGACTGCCAACTGCTGTACCGCAAAGCATTAAGATTAAAGGACAAGTGGAAGCAGAGAGTCACACTTGCAACCATTTATCTTTATACTGAGCCAAACATCCTCTTCCTCTAGCTGGAGGAAAAACAGCTACAACGCTTGCAGTTACTGTTAAAGCAAGTATAGCTCTAGGCCCTTTACTCCTCTTAAGACTGTTTTATTTATAGACTTACCAGTCATGTTTCCAAATCTCAAGCTTGTAGTTCACTTGTCCCTGGGAACACCATTACCGTGATCACCTCACATTGAAGGGAAGAACCCTGAGGTTCTTCCACGAACAATTACTAACTTCCTACTTCGATCATCGGTGGCTGTACATTATGCCGCCTAAGTCACCATAGCATAAAATGTCATATAAATTACAGATTTAGGAGGAAAAAAAAAAAAAAGTTTACCTCTCAAATGGAATCACCATCAAGACCAATAGACTGTGGTTGTCAGATTAAGATTTCCAGGAGTTTAGTACAGAATACAGTGTGTTGCTGCTTCCAACATGAATGTTGCCCATAATCAGAAAAGGGAGAGGGTGGGAGGGACAAAACAACAGCAAAGAAAAACAGCTTTCTACTTCATTTCTTAACTGATTTGAAGTTCACGTAACAAACAAAATCCATCTTAAAAAAATAAAGATAACTAATTAATCCCCATTTACTACAGATTTGTATTCCTTCACCTTTCTTCTACAATTTGACAATTTTTAGTGTATTTAATAATTAGATTTCTATTTGAAGCTTCTGAGTAGCTATCATCTCAGTTAATATAAAACTACAACAAGAGATAGAACACTAAATAAATTGTGATACTGAAGGGTGCACAGTGAACAAAAAAATTGTTCGTTTTTAAGCACAGGAAACCAAGTGAAGAGTTTTACAGACAAGCATATGCAGGGCTAGGACTCGAGAATTTCTCCACCCTAATACTACGTTTGCCCAGTGTAACTTTGCTAAGTCATTAACAGCTGCTTCTTTTCTCTTCCCCTGTGATACTTCCATCTATAAAGTAGATGGAAAAACGTTTATGCTCCTTTCCTCAGAAACATGCTAACTACATATGTGTAAAAATACTAAATTATACAAGTGGATTTTTAAAACAGAATTTCAGGAATGCTGCACCATTAAACATCCTCCTTTTATCGCAAATGGAGTTTGAGACTATCAAAGATGGAGTTTCATGCCTGGCGTTGATACGTTATGTTTCAGATGCTTTCAACATACTTGATGAGAAACGCTCAAGGTTCTGTAGAACTCGGTAACACAAGATCCGTCTTAAGAGCTGAATCAATTCTCCTTTACCTTGACTTTTTAGAGGAACAGAAGAAAGTTATCAACCTAAGGGAAGTTTCAATTATAATTAATCATCCGTCCACTATCAACTCAGCCATATAATATTCTCCCCTCTAAGTATTTCTCTGTAAACATCTTACCCAGTAAACACCTTACCCAGTAAAACTGCTTCACTGGTATACATGCAAAAACGTAAAGGCCTTTCCTTATCTAATTCATTTTCAAGTCATACATTGGCAATTTGAGGGCAAGTGTCTGAATGAACACAGAGACTGAATTAAACTTTTCTTCAAAGGCGCTAATTTTCACAGTACTAATTATGATGCGGAACATCACAAAGAGCTTCTTTTCCATGTCACAGGTATAACAAGAGTTATGTGGTCTGCAGTATAATATACTCCGATTCGAAAAAATCCAGTTTAGTTCCCAAACGATACTGTCATCGCAACATATCAATGTTTTATCCTAGCATACTACCTAACAAACATGGAGCAGTCTCATGCTCTAATCAAGCCATATGTTTGAATATAATCAAAGCCCTAAAAGCTGAGTTCAGGGGGGAAGGAAAAAAAAAAAAAAAGAAAAGATGCAAATGAATCAAGTATTAGAAAGTGTGACTCAGTAACCCCATATCTAACCTGGATTTGAACTAATTATCTACCAATGATGAAATACAGCACTGCAAGTTATTTTTACCTGTCTGTTATTGCTTGCCTGTTTTAATTATTCTGCAGAATGCAACAGAATTACAAACATCATAGACACTATCTTGTCTTACAGTCAGCTCATTTGAGGATTACGTATTATTCATTTAGAGTCATATGAAGAGTCTAACTGCCGTGCAGACAGTCAAATAACTTCCTTAAAGCCAACAGATGTCCTAAGCTGTCTCAAAGACAAAAAGTACTCAGGTATTGTTCAAGGACTTTGTCATCACAAAACACACGCAGAACATGAGAAATAACAATAATAATAGAAAAGCTGTATTTGATATCTGCTGCGCATACCAAGGCAGCATTCGGCATGAGCTAGTGTGCCAAGAAGTTTCATAGCTGAGATCTAATCTCATTGCTGGCTTTATTAAAATGAGCACTTCACATAATTTCTTAGGACAAACTGTTTCAGTCAACCGCCACAAATGAAATTCCATCTACTTCCGTAAAAGAATTTGAGAAAAATTCAGGGCGTAAGAATTGTGTGCACATAAGTCCTGGTGGAGTGGAAAAAGGCAGGGAAGAGCTGAAGTGTAGGAGAAAATACTGAATCTAGTCTGCTTGCTCTGACCTTTTGAACTAGAACCTTAAAGAGCCATTGGCTCAAACGGTTACACAGTCCTTTTCAAGAGAAACGCAATCTAATTCTAAATAAGTAATTATGTGCAAGTAGTAAAACTAATCAGGTGTTCCAAAGGGGGTTTTATGGTCTCGTGCATGAGGTATAGAAGAATTAAAACGCCCAGACGCTATGCTGAAATGTCCTTTCGTAAGGGACACCGTCTCTGTCTCTTGACATAGACAAGACACCTTAGTTACTGCTGAAAACCAGCCATTATATGGCAAATCGTAAAGCTCGCAGTGCTAAACACGCTAGGCTTTGTCACATCCTGCTCAGGAAGCCACGCTGCTCCCACACGAGAGCCACGCACTGAGAACACAGCCACGCACGCAGCGCCTGGAAAAGCCAGCCGCGCATCTCACCCGCTGCCTCAGGAGAGGGACTCCCTCCTCCTCCTCCTCCTCCTCCTCCTCCTCCTCCTCCGCCCTGCCCAGCTCCCCCAGCGGGCGGGCACCGGCTGCACCTCCTGCAATTTGATCTTTGTTCTACGTTGTGCTTTCGCCCGACACAAGCGGAAACACAGGTGCAAGGAGAAAGGGCTTGAAGCCTCGCAAGCCCAGCTGCGACCCCCGGAGAAAGGAGGTTTCTGCCTCTCGTCGCCCAGCGCACCCGCAAGCCCCGGCGGCGGGACCGGGGGGAGAGGAGGGGGGAAGGAAAGCGAGAACATGGAGCAGGAGGAGGAGAACGAGGAGGAGGAGGAGGAAGACGGGCAGGCGTCTCCCTTCCCCCACCGCTCCTTCTCTCCCCTCCGCCCCTTCGCTCCCCGACGACCCCGCAAGCCCCGAGCAAGGGGAGAAGCCCCCCGCCGCCTAGGGCAGGGCGGGGCGGGACGGTCCGGCCCGGCCGCCCCCGCCGCCCACCAGCCCCCTCCCCCGCCGGCGGGTCGCGCCCGTGAGGGAAGGAGGAAGGGAGCGGGCCTCGCGGCGGCCGCGGGCAGGTAGCGCGGCCCGGCAGGGCCCCGCGGGGGCGGCGGCAGGCCCGGGGGCGGCGGCGGCGGGCCGCCCTGCCCGGCGGAGAGCCGCGGGCGCCTCTTACCCATGAGGATGCGCATCTGCTTCTTGCCGAAGAGGCGCGAGAAGAGCGAGGAGATGGTGAGGCCCATGGCGGCGGGGCTGGGCGGCGGCGGCGCGAGGAGAGCGCGCGCGGGAGGGAGGGAAGGGCGGGGGGAGCGCGGCCCGGCTCCTGTCTCCGCTCACGGATCCCTCCGCGGGCGGCGCGGCGGGGCTGAGCGGCCGGTTTGGGCCCCGGCAGCTCCGAATTATATGGCGAAAGCGGCCGCGGCGACAGTGCGAGCTGCTGCTCTGTGACCGGGGGGAACCTCGCTCGCTCACTGCCACGTCACTCTCGCCACGGCCGCCCCGGCTCCAACGCGGACAAATTCGCGTCACGCTCGCCACATCCCCCCGCCGCGGCGCCGCCCTCGCCGCACGGCCGAACCGCCAAACAGCGGCGGCGACTACAACTCCCGGCAGGCGCTGCGGCGGCCCCGCGCCTGGCTCGCCTCTAGCCGCTGCCGGCAGCGCATGACGGGGGGTGTAGTTAGGAGCGCCCGCCCGCCGCAGCTTCCGGCCCCCTGGCGAAGGCAGAGCGCGGCCTGCCGGGAAGCGTGGTCCCCGCGGCCAGCCGCGCCCCTCGCCCCTCGGAAACTCCTCCTCCTGCGCCTGGGCTGCAGCGGGAGGCCGGCACGCTGCCCCTCAGGGCACCTCGGAGCCCGAGAGGAGGATGAGATTAGGGTAAAACTACCCCCTCCTTCCCCCCCCCCCCTCGACGAGCTCACACTTGTCTCCTAGTAGCTAACCGAAGCTAGCAGATGGTTATTACAGGAACATGGATTACAGCAGGATTTTTTTTAATATATATTATTTTTTAGGGCCTCGGTGCCCTGCCCAGGTGTGGAAGCAGCACAGACAAGGTAAAAACAATGCAGTCCTGGGCCCCCCCCCCCCCAACTGTATGGTCTGCGCATGGGGAAGGAGGTGGCATACACACAGGGAAATGTATGGGAATAAAACTGAAACAAGCACTATTTTATCAGCCTATTAGAAACATGTCCCCCCCCCCTTTTCTTTTTTTGGAAAGGTATGATATTAAAAGGAAAATCTCTGATCCTCAGCTACAGCTTTCTTTACAGACATACATTAACTTTCCCTTCACCCTATCATTTATAAGTCTTCCAATGAAAGGGGTAGGCCAATTAAATGAGAAAGCAAAATCAAGCTAGTATTACTGTAGTGTTTGCTTCTCTTTTTCAGCACGTGGGGCAAGATAACTAGGATAGTCCCAGCGTGCATGCAAGCAACATTTTAGCAGCACAATGACATAACGCTGATAGATTTTCTTTCCCCTGAACCCCAAACAAATCCTCTCCCCCTGCCCCCCTTTGACATTTTCCTATACTACCTCCTAAAAAAAGGTAATGAAAGACAGGCAGGGGATGAGCTGCAAACAGACCCTGGGCAAAATCATCCATGATCTTTTGACTAGGGCAGTACAAGCATCACTTATTTCTATAAAACAAGTTTGTGCAATTTTAAATTGAGTTTAGAGTTCAAAGGTTCTCCCATACATATATATGTATATATTCCATATTCAGACATTCTAGATATCTTCTATATTTCAATAATCAATGTAATTTTAAGTCCAAAGGAAGAAATGTTATCTTCACAACCTGAAATAATAGCTCAAAGGTATATTCACAGTTCTATGAGATCAAAAGTGTTACCTACAACTTAATGAAGACTGTCTGTGCTAAAATAAAACCACTGAAACTATATTAATCACACCTTTTACATAGTTATTCTTTTGTTTTCATGGGACAGACTGTTGCCATTAGCATTGCTGGGAAGTGAAAGGACATGATAGAACTCCAGATACAGAATTATTTATAACACTGGCCAAAAAGAGAGAGAGAGGAGGAGGCTGCATTTCTTCCCCTCTGCCTTCAACCAGCATCATCTGGCTACTGTTTTATCAAAAGCAGAACAAAATCAGCATGCTTTGGAACAAAAGGTTTCATCTTCACAACCGGCTGTCACTGTGCCACCATTTCTATAATAGCCCCTGTGAAAGCTACCATAAAATTTCTGTAGTACAATAACAACTAAATTTGGGACAGCATAACGTAAGCTGCATTTAATACTTAAGTAACTGAGCCACCCACCTCAAGGAAGTAGTGGCTCAACCAAAAATCCTAAAATTTTAAAGGGAGTCATGCCCTACCCGTGCTCATTAAACAGTATGGCAGTACATCATAGCTAACATTTTCAGAATATAAGCTATTTACTTACTCTCCATTAAAAACAAACAAACAAACAAACAAACAAACAATCTATCTTTATTGTAATGCTCTTGACAAAGAGGTGGTTTTGAATAAGGCTCCAACAGTAGTAGACTTAATGCTCAACTTAGGCTGTTCTTCTCTCCCACACAATGTTGAGAGCCTTGCTTGCTCTTTTTTTTTTTTTTTTTGAGCCAACTTAATCACTACAAAACTTACTTGGCCACATGGTTAACTTGCCTTTAAAGTTGTTCCATTGTCTGTGCTTCTGTTTAAAACATTGACTTAACAGTTTTCACCACAGCTGGTAATAACCAGAGGGAATAAAATGTAATTTCCTGTTAAGAAAGAGGGAACAGGGGAGACACCTTATTAAGATGTACTATGGGTATACACAGAACAGTGCATGTGGCTATTTGTCACTGCTCAGAACTCAATCAGCAAGAAGTAACCCATACACTTCATTTAAGTGTGCAAAGAACACAAGCTGCAGAGACACTAACATTTGCTGCCCGCTTGATGAGCTTAAATCACTTGTTAGCTGCACACATGCCAGTATGGTTTTAAGCAGTTTCACCAGTTAAGGGTAAAATCCAACATACAATCGCATGGGTCTGAAGTAACCAAAACCTGAATCAACTCCTGCAAAGTCAGGCAGGAGATTTGTATTTATTTGGTCTGGTATTTATGATTAGGCAGTGTGTTGCTTATTTAGTTTCTGCTTTTTTGATCACAGGCATGTTGAGTTTACTCTCCTGTTACCCTAATGGGTCTTAATTTCTTCAGATGGCACAGCTGGGGCCCTTTAGCTTTAGTGTTTCTTCACTGCACAGCTACTACCTCTTTTTGGGGGACCCTTTTTAGTTATCCAGGTGTTCTCTCCTCCTTCACTTAGGGACCTTTTCCCATCCAAACAACGCATTTAAGCCAGAGGAAGAAAGAGGTAAAGTTACTGAAACTAGTAGTTCTTGCATTGTCCTTCAGCTCTCAAGCATCGCATGAATTAGGGCTAGTCTGAGCTCTTCCCCTCCGTTTCTGTATTTCAACACATTGAATAAAAAAAACAGGGATGGGAAAATTCCAGTTCACCAACAGGCAACTGCTTTCTGTAGCTGATACAATGCCTCTGCTGCAGCAACACTACAAATGGCAGAAGTATCCCTAGTGACATGCACGTGTTCAGCGCAAAGGAACTGCAGGAGGACAGGGCAAGATTAGAAACAAGCAAAAAGGCTGCTCCTATCTTAGTGGCTACATTTTGCCTAGACTTGTAGTTATAGGGCACAGTCCTTTCGATCTACCCTTGCTAAAAGCATTAGAAATCATTGACAACAACGGCAAGCAACTCAGTACAACTTTTCCTTTTGCCTTTCTTTTGAACAAGTTGCTTATAATTCTGTTGAAACATCCAGTCATTCAGGGATTGAAACTAATATCAACTCCATAAAAGAAAGCTGAAACAAACTTGCAGGCTGCTTCCCACTCCAAGGGCCTCTTGGATATGTACAGGAAATAAATTGAAGATTGAGATGTATTTTGCTGGGAAGCCAATCCCTGCCATTTGCTTTCTTGAAGATCCTGCAGCTCTATCACACAACAACCACTTACTGCAAGATCAAGCTACAACAGCACTCCATCACACCACGTATTTCTGGTTACCTACGAGGAACAGATCATGGCATACAGCTTAATGCAGGTCACAGTAAGGAGCAGTTTCTACAAGCTGCTGAACAGCTTCAGTTACACAGATCACATCTGTGACCTAAGTCACATAACTTTTCCAAAACAAAAAAACCACCTTTATTTTCTTTTACAAAAATACATATTTGCAGTTATGTGATAATAGGCTACCATAGTTTCTACCAGTTAACATGGTTGCAAGAAACTACACAGTGCTCCAGGTTAAATATTTAAGACAGTTTAGTTTAAGAATGGCCACTTATTAATTTCCAGACTAGAAATGCTATTCAGAGTGTGCAAAAAAATTGCAAGTTAGAAATTAATGCCAAAGTGGTGTAGTTTAAGTAGCGTAATAGATACATTAAACGTTTGGTCATGAAAAATTGTATACAAACCGTAACAGTATTAAAATACATATTTTCATAAAAATACTGTTGTGACACTTTGCATCTAAATAAGACCTTTTTTTCAGAAAGATGGAATGAAATATTTATCATATAAAAGCATTTCCTTATAGCAGGATTATAATGTCCTAAGTTTTAAAAAATTCTGTCCAAGCACTTAAAAGAAGAATTTATGGATAACTGTGATCCACTTGTCACGTAAGAGCCTATGCTGTGCGTACACCATAGCATTGCTTATTCTACTTGAAATAGGTCAAAGTAGAACATCGCATGTGGAGCGGCTGAATTCTTATATACCACTGAAGCTTGTCCAAGAAGATAAGCATCACGTTCTCGTTGCTTAACAAGCAAGAGGAAATTATTCTTTATGCATGTGTACTATATGCATATACTGAAGAATAACTTCATACTGCCATCTTATCTTGCCACAGTTTGACCTTTTCATAGGCTTCCTTCAGGTGAAGCCAAGAACATCTCCCTCCCACCCCATTTCCTCCTCAGAGACCCTACCGGTATAAGAAAACAAGAAAGAAAGAAAGGAAGGAAAAAAATTAACAGAAGCTGACTGCTACAATCTCCAACTGAAAGAGATTGTATATCAGCTAACTACTGAAATCATTGATTTTTAAACTTGCTGTGTTTATTTCCTGTGATGAACACTATGTAGTTACATTTACACTAGTGATCCCTTTTAAATCCTGAATGTCAGCAGTTTAAAACCACCAATTAGAGTATCAGTACTTTGTATTTAATTAAGGCATGTGAATAAGAGCACCCTAATTATCTGACATTGCATAAAAGTGACTTTTCTCTTCAGGAAATATCTATCAGCTGCCTTCTCTTCTTTAAAGATACTAAAGTAATATAATCACTGGAAAGAGGGTAAGAAAGAGAAAACAAAGTTAAGAACTGATCTGATGCTTTCACTTGTCTGTGTGAGAATGCCCCTATTGAAACACTTTTGAAAGCAATGATCTACCAGTAAAATACCTCAAATATAATGTCCAATTCTGACCAAGTCACAAAATACGCCAGTTGGGCTTATCACCAGATAAAAGCGTAAGAAAAAAAATTAAAAACAATCAGATACTACATCAACATGACAGTACAGGATCAATTTTGCATAACCCTGAGTTATCATGATTGGGTATAGCAGCACCAGTTAAAAAATATTCTGCAATGCCAGCACTGCACTGTGGTCCTATACTATGGTACAGTTTCATATGCCCACAGATTTTCTTTAAGAGCACTTATTTCAAACATAATTAAACACAGGAATTTTTAGTTGCATTGGTATTTCAGTGGAAAAAATAGTGAAAAATAGCATAGCGGGCTATACTGTCGTATAGTCCATTTGTAGTGTTAATGTACTATTTAGAACTGTGTTCCAAACCTTGTATGCCACTGTCTTCTGTGAAACTACATTTGCCTTTTGTTTTCTGCACAGAAAACTCCCCCCGTAGAAATCACGTTGTGCCAGTTTTGAGCAAAATGTCCTGTAAGTCATCTGGAAGCGCTAGTATAATATCATCAATGTGTGTCTGCAGCTTTTTCAGTGTGTCAGTTTTCACAGGAAGATGTTCTCTGTCAGCCTGCAGCTGCAAAAGTACAATAAAACACAATTTCAACTAGAAACCACAAGTTTACCTTAATACACTACCAAAATGACCTAGTAGCGGATCTGATTTGGAGAGACTTAATCACAAGAAAGTTTGGTTTTCTGCTTCCCTGAGGATTCAGTCTTCCTCTCACTGAGATCAGTCACAAAGTTCCAACTGGCTTTAACAAAACAAAGATGATGAAAATTGCTGGCTTCTGACACAGCTGGTTAATGGTGGGAAGCTTTGGGATTGCGAAAGCATAGTAAGAAGGAGATCACTAACTTAATCAGAGGAAATCACTCACTTAGGTACTGAAAACTGAACTTCTCAGGCACGGTTGAACTGAACTATTTTTCATTTAGTAACCTGGATGACTGATCCCTTGAACTACCTAGATCTTAAAGCATATTTTCACTTGAAGTATCTGTAATCACACTATTTCATACTGCTATCTAGTTAAATAAGGCAAGTTTTAGCCACATTCAATTGAGTTACTTACCAGTTTATTCTTTAGCTTTAAGACAAGATCCACTGTTTCTACTTCAGTATGCTTCTGACTCCAGAAAACCAAATTCTAACAGAATAAAAATTAAGTATTGAAATATTTATGGCAATACATATAATTTTCAAAAGTAGGATTTATTTACATCTACTGTTCAGAATAGGTCTTCTCCTTTTCCTTATTCTCATGCCATTTACTAAGTGCATTTTACTCATCTACTACTCTAGCGTGAACTGCAAGATCTGTTTTATTTGCATGTTTGCCTAGCGCTTACCATAATAGCCGACTAGGGCATAAGCACAACACCAACAAATACCTATACGCAAAAAAAGAGTGCTAAATAGGCGTAGTTTCAAAAATAGCCTCTACAATGCAAAATACCAGTGAATGATTATTAAATTAGATCTGCCAGCACGATGAAAGATTAAAATAGTGCCAAGCTGCACTTCTTGTTTCTAGGGCATTAAAGGAGATCTACCACACAGCAGATAACTAGTAAAATATACTCATTACATGAATGAGTATACAAGTTCTGTTCCTCTCCCCCTTTACTATTCACCTACTAAAGACATTTGCTCTTGCACAAAAACATGTAAACCTTGGATCAAAAGAACAAAGCTAATAAGGAGCGGTATCAGTAATAAATTTGTTACGTTCATCCTTTCCTTGGTAATAAATTAGTGACAAAATTAGTGACAAATATAGTTGGATAGATTCTAGGTGATACAGTTGACCTAGCTATTGCTCTGCAAACTATTTGGGCTGCTCTATTTAAACAATCTATTTTGGTTGCTGCAATGTACTGTTTGGGAATTAACAAGGCTAAGGGATAGAAATCAATTGTTTTTTGTTTTTTTCCTTTTTTAAATCACCAGTCAACTTTTTTTTAAGCTATAGCATTGACTTATTTCGTTCTCTCTATTCGCTGTATATCCTGCCGTCCTACCATGTGTTTTCCTCTTGTAATATTTTTATTTTGGCCTGCTGTTCCTACTCAAATAAACAGCTGAAGTGGGTATCAGCATGACCTACAGAAAGGATCTTATAACATAAGATCATTTATATGGCATTTTGTTAAATACCAGTAACAGATTTCACTTCTCAGTTTCCAATTAATATGAATCAGCTCTAGTTCAGTTCTGGATACTATCAGTATCTAATCAGTTGTCAATTTTCTATGGTACTCAGTGAATTTATACTTATAAAAAAAAATTAAAACACTTAGTAGTGATACAGTATATGCCAAATGAAATATCAGGGAAGGAAGCTGAATAAGATAACAGTATCAAGTAGGAGGAAAAAACAGTTTTGGGAGAGAAAAAAAAGTCAATTTCAAAACATATAACAGGGCAAAAAATGGACTGAATATACATTTTACAAATGGTGACAGTCATTATAATAAGTGAACTGTATTTCATAATGTTCTCTTTTGCCATGTTAGTTCTAGTCTATACTTGGCTAACTAATTCATATTTTAATCAGACTTGACAAGGTCATCAACATTTTTATGTGCACAAACAATGTAAACAGTAGCAATAAAATTGACATGAAGGAGAATTTTAATATAAGATAAGTTATCATCATAAATACACATTTACCAACCTCATTACAGAGTGCTTCTAAATGAAGGGCCTCCAGCTTCTGTGTCATTTCTTTCTGCCGGCTCCTAAACCAACCATCAAAGTTTGGCGATTTCAAAAAATGCCTGATAAAACACAAAAGCAAAACAATTTGTATATTTTAATTACAATTCTGATACCACTCTTTTTTCTGTGCCATCAGCTCACAATTATAAAGAAATTGTGTTGGAGTCTGAAGAAAGTATTAGGACTATTTCTCCGTTTTCTTTCAGAAAAACATTCCAAAGCCGAATACAACAGGGGCTTCTATTAATCCAGAAAATGATTGAGAAAACTGAAGACAAGTGTCTAAAAGACAATAAAAGTAAGGAATCTTGGCAGGATAAAAGCAACGATGAGTTTTTAAAAGCCTTGGTTTTTAATCTTTGTGTTTGACTGGAAGGAGGAATCAAGTTAGAACAGGAAAAAAACCCACAAATACTACTGGTATATAGAGACCTATAGTGTTAGTAGCATTTTATGAAAACCACTAAAAGGTTATGGAGAAACCAATTTAAGTGGATATTAAAAGCCTGCTAAGGACTAGCAATTCCTATTAAAGCATATATTTCAAAAGTAAGTCTTACAAATAAATATTCAAATCAACACAGACAGCAAGTTTGCTCAAGCATGCATATTACTGATTTGTCTTCATTTACGTTCAGTTTAATTTCTTATGTTGATTAAAAAAAAAAAAAAAAACCTGTAAAGTCCTATCCAGTCTCCTTTTAAACCTGAAGTGAGCTGTGGTCCTGCTTTCTCCAGTGTCTTCATGAAGTCCTCTTGGCTAAACTGTCTCAGCTGTGGTGGACTCTACGGAAAGAGAAAAAAAAAAAGATAAATTAGCATAGCATAACTTTTTTTCTCTAATCACCAATTTCCAGCTCATTGCAGTTATATATCCTTACCTTCCATGGTGATATACTTTTTTGCAAAGGCATTAGACTTGCCACGTAACGTTCCTAGGGAAAGGTAAAAGAAAGGTTGTTTACATAACCCATACTTAAGATACACAGTCCATATGCATGTTTACTTATCACTTGTGACCAGAGCTTTCTTAGCATGTTTAGCACATGCGTGTATAAGAAGGAGCTTATCTGATCCCGTTTGGATTCCTCAACTATAGAACCTCACATCAGCAAGATTCAAGAAGGACTTTGAGGGGAAAGGGAAAGGGAAAAGAGGGCAGGAAGCAAACATAATATATTGAGTATACAACCTGAACTCCAGCTACTAGTAAATAAACTCTCTTCCCATTTTAGTGTCAGTCCACAGGTACCTTCATATCGGGTGACTGCAAGCACTAATCCCACATTGTATCAAGTATCTGGAAGCGGATTTTAGAGTCCCTCAATAAAAACATTACCTACAGAATTGCCCTGCCAAATGCTGTATCAGCTCTGGACATCCCTAAAGTGGCAATGCTTGGCAAAAGCACAGCTAGAGCTCCAGATGGCTACTTAACATTATCAGCAGTGGAAACATTTCTCAGCAAGGCTACCGTTGAAGCTTAAGTGCTGATGACAGGAGGCAGCTCCACCTTGCCAGCTGACATAAGCTCATCAATACAATCTCAATACAATCTGCTAACCATTTTGAAAGTCTTTGTGGGCAAATGGCTGTGCCTTTTGATCTATGAACATAATCAGCTTTGATAACATTATGGAACTCTAGTTCTATCTTTTGAAAAAAGAAACTCCCACCCCATATACTTGAAGCAGAGAATCTAAGGGATGATTTCACCCTGAAAGCATAAGGCTTATGAAAGAAAATGAATCAAGTTTCTTGCTTGAAGTAAAAGTTTGAGTAAGGTGGGGGGAATGCCAGGGAAAGGTTTTAGGTTCAACCTATATGCCCATCCCGTCTCAAAAGAACAGGAGAGAGAAAAAATAAACAATATTCATTTGTCAAGGTGAAGGTTTGTCAGGAGCCTGCAACCAGTACAGCAAGATTTCAATTTACAGGGTTGGAAAGTTTTTACTGTAACATTAGATATGAATTAGTATTTTTAAATTTATTTCAGTAAGTTGAGAACTCTGTCCAAAAGAAAGAACGATCTGGTGAATGAATATGAAGCATCCCAACAATCTCTACTGCCAAGACAAATGAGACAAAATTTGTCCCCCAACCTAAGGCTTAGAGATTTGAATAGCTTAAGTATCATATTCATAGAGTAAGACACCTAATATTTGTGTGATTAACCAAAAAAAGAAAAACCAAACAAAAATATGCATTCCCTGAACAGCAGGATGCTGCACAAGAAATGTATCCAATCTACTGGAAAGGTATTTTCTGTGTGATGCCCTGATAAGATACGAAGTAGACACACGGAAGGTTGAGATGGAAACCAGTCTTTTCTCTGTAACATTATAAATAGCAGCTTTTAGAGTCATTTGAATTTGCAAGCAGCTTTCTGGGAATCACTTTTGTAGCCCCCAAAACCAGAAGAAAATATCTCCTGATACAGCAAACTTAAGAATCAGTCCTTTACAGGAATAGCACATAGAAGCTGCAGGAAGGAATACAGAACAGTCTTGAGATGTACTCTCTGGAAACCATTCTAATGAGATTCAGAGAAAAAACAATGCAGCTTATCAGAGAGAGAGACAGAGAAAGATAAATCAACAAAACCAGAAGAATTCCTGCTTCGAAAGCTATGGTTGAAGGAACTAGATGCCATTAGTCCCAATATTAACCTTCAGATCACCTGGACCAGTCTCTACGACACTTTACAGCAAGAACTGGAGGCTCTTTGCTGAGGTGGAGACATAAAACAAGATGAAAATTCTGAAAGCTTTCAATGCTGTTTTGGGATTTTTTTTTTCCCCCCGAGATATAAAACTGAATTAGGTTTATGGCCAAACAGAGGCATGGCCGAGAAATGGCAAGTCACCATGAAAATACTTTATAGTTCCAAAATCCAAGGTTTGGGGCAAGCAGCTTTGTGCCTGCTCACTGCAGTCACCAGATACCATACCCACTGCCTCTGGGGGGCAGGCTAAAGCATGAGACTAAAACAAAGCGTTCTGTAGAATCAGGGGACATAAGAGTGTATCGAATTTGTCCAAAAGCTTATGCTTATACTTGTAAAGCAAGGTCTGATATTTAGCCATATATTCAAAGTTGACCTTGCTTTAAGTGGAAGGTTGGACCACCTGTCCCCTCTAACCTATACTCATCTTTGATTTTCTCATCTAATCAAAAGCTCTGTGCTTGAATATCATTTTTTCCCCCAAAGGTATGTAGGTGTTTGAGATATCCATCTATACTGAATTTCATTTGCCCAGGTTTCTCTGAAACAGCAGTAACAAAGTAAAGGGAGAACAGGTAAGAGAAGAGCAAATTCTGTGGCTCCTGCAGAAACGTCATATTGTTCATTAACATTTTTTGACAGGAGCACAACTAAAGCTAAACTTCATAACAATCCTTCTGCCAGTTCTAGATGTTCTGAATCCAAGTGCAGACGCTGCCTTTTCTTCATAAGTCTGCTGTAGCTTTTGTTTATATTTGAAGTAGGCACAAGATTTAAAGGAGTCCTACAAATACTGCAGTAATATGAGAAAAACCTGCCCTGAGGCCACAAAACAACTACCCAGGGAGGTTTGCTTGATGAAGTTTTTCTACTGCAGGTAATGCAATTGCAATAAATAAATAAATAAATAAATTTGCCTTCAGAGAAACCGTTCTCTGAAAGTCAGATGGAGCATAGGGAAAAACATAGTTGCAAAGATAAGGGAGTGTGCAGGGAAGAAGTCAATTCACTGTCTAGAAGACTAGTGGTGGAACACACTGTCTTGACCAGGCAGGTGAAAAGACCCTAAATGTTTTGGATGCCCCTTCTCATGCCAAACGTAAGAACAGTCAGTGCACAAATATGACCTGAAAAGGGAAAAATTCTCTGAACTTTGAAGATTCATCCAGAAAAGAAGTACATGTGGATTATCACCATAAGACACAACAAATATTTAAGGGAAAAAAATTTGGAATCAGTATAACTTGCCAGATCAGCCAGTCAATCTTTCTCATGTTAGTAGAAAGATTAACTTGTAACCTCCTAGCCACCATGACGAATTACTACAAAAGCCTACACCTATACAACGCTTGTCATCACAAAATACTTTCCAACTCTACCTTTTCAATATTTACACTTCTCCAGTTCAGGGGAGATACCCATACACTTAGATGCAAAAAATATTGAACAATGTAAAGGAAAGGGACGTGAATTTCAAACACTGAGGAAGAATTACAGATTTCCTTCTTACTCTGTGTTAAAAAAAAAAAAAACAAAGCTAAGAAATAATAAAAATACATACATAGTTTTGCTTTGCATAAATGCTATACAATACATCACAAGTGAAAATGTTGTCTAGCAACATATACAGAGAAGCATTCCCTTTTGAGATCTAAGGCTGTCGTTTGGGTGTATAAATGTTTCATATTAGCACTAAAATACTGAAGGCAGTAGCTTAATGTCTAAGTGTCATAATTAAAGAAATGTAAGATTACCGCACTTTAGAAAAGTCAATACACAGCTTGAATTTCTCTAGCTCAAATATAATTCACCTGCACTAATGCTAGAACAAAAAACATAAAACCCCACCAAATCTATCCCATATTATATATAAAAAACCCATTGGTGTAGCAACTTACTAATGGAATAATGAAACTTTCCGTCAATTCCAAAAAATAACGCCGAAGAATCACACTCTGTGCTTCTGTGGGACGTTTCTGCTGTACACCCTTTAAAAAGAAATCACAGTACAAGTCTGTTACCTCAAAATATGTAAATATGGATTTTTTTAAAAATAATTATTCCAGTATTTCTGTATTCATTTGCCATAAGCTTACATATAGCACCGCTCACCCTGAACCATTAAAGCAAAGCAACTGCATCAAGTACTTGAGCACAGATATTCATCCCTTCTTTGGCTGTTACTTTTTACATAAATTTTAGTATCAAATTCATATAGGAAAGGAAAGATAAATTTCTATAAATAAACTTTTGTTTAAGTCAAAATTTGGAAGCTCTGATTCTTGAAAATCTCATGCGTGAGATTTCTAGATCAAAGAGACCAGGGGTGTGGGGCAGAGACTCCAACAACCCAAAACCCAGATGAATCAATCAGTCATTTAAATTCCCTGAACTAAACTGACACCTTCAGTATCACCATTCACGTTGTTATAGAAATTGCTAACAAAAAGGCAGAGGCATGTAAATATCCTCATTCCTTCTAGAATATGTATATTTATGTATATGTTCAGTTATGAACCAGGGTGTCGAGAAATCAAAATTATTTTAGGTATGTAGACAGATCAACCCTAAATGAAAAAAGCAGCATAGGAGAGTATACAAAATTTCTATTAAGAACAGACTTGAAGTATTACCTTTTGTAAATGTTTAATGATTTCTTCATCTTTATTCAAATATGGCTTATAAGACGTATAAACCCCTAAAAAGGAGGGGAAACAAAAAAAAAAAAAGGAAGAATAAAGAAGCAGTATACAACGAAAGGAAAAACGGGGTATGCTTTTTTAAGCTAGAAAATACGGGATGCTTCAGCTCCAAAGCAATTTATTACCAGGTTTTGAGTCCAAAGTTTTTAGGTTCTTCAGTTTTTTCACTTTCACCTGCTTTGGAACTTCACCTGCCAAAACATTTAAAGCCACCTTACTAGAAATCTTCATTCCTAATATAAAGACTAAAATTAATACGTTATACATTGCACTGATTTCTTATGAGCTGACAGTTCTATTTAGAAGTCAATCTAATATAATAAGAGGCATCAAAAACAAACAAGCATCCAAGAACATATCCAAAAACATGCAGTAAACAGACAAATAACACCCTACAGGCTTTTCATTTTATATAAGGGCTCTCTGTCAAAAAGAAAAAAGAGAAAAAAAGGAAAAAAAAAGGAAAATAATGAAGAAAAAGACCTTCTGAACCAAAGCAGCCAAAGAAAAATACTGCCTGTATAGCAGTGAATATTTGTTTCATTAATGTCAAATTTTATTCCATCTTCCTTCATTTCTGTTTAGGTGAATGCTTTCAGGAACGAGTCTTTCGTACCTTGACCAAAATAACAATTGTTATGTATACAGAAGTTAAACAGTAGCCATGAACTAAGAATATGATTTCAAATCTCCTTCGCAATAGGTTTTGGTCAGATATATCCTTCTCCAGCCAGATATATCTTCCTCCAGTCTCTTAAATCCTACAGAACTTAGCTTTTAGATCTAGCTGGATGCTAGACTTCAGAAAAAATAACAGTATAAATTACTACTGAAACTGCCAGGGTGAGTGGAAAAGAAACAACATCACAACCCCTCTCTTTGTCCCTGAAGAAATAAACCTGAAATTTTTAAAGGCAGGTGAGACAGACATCTCTGGAACTTCCTGACTAAGCAAATCACGTATCTGCACCAAAACCTCAGAATTTCATCCTTGAAACTGCATATTAATTTTAAGGGCAACCTGTACATATGGCTAAATGGAGGTTTGATAATTTAAGATTTTTATTTATTTATTTTTTTTTACCTCCCAATTTCCTACACATCAGCTAGCTGTTTTCCAAAACTGGTATTCTGAAGTACAGGCCAGCGTGATATTTTTAAGTTTAATGTAAGGTAAACAAAAAATTGCCTAATTACATTGAAGACAGTACCTAACGCTGAACTAATTTAGTATACTTCGACATGGAACATAACATAATATGACATTAAGTTTTGTAGAATAGTTATTCTAACTGGATAGCTATGAACTCTCACTTTCAAAGTAGAATAGTGAACCTGTCACAGTAAATAGCTAAGCTCAGGAACTTCATTTCATAATTATAGTACCACAGGATTCTATTACAGGCCGACAATTCATATGCCACCCAAAGTTTAAAATAAAGTCCTGCTCACGTAAGGAAATCATCCAACTTGAACAATCAACAATGACTAGGCTACTGCAAGATTAGAATTATTTTATTAAAATGCTGTCAGCAGTCATCTTTTTATAATACTGTAACATTAACATGAGTCTTATTTTCTGTGCACTTGCTGTGACTAATTTATTACATTCTACTCATCCTAAAATTAACATCAGAAATAAATTATGTTTCTCTGTATATTACCTTATTGGTAGAGAGACAAAACCAGGATTGCGTGAAAGTTTAGACAAAACATTACTACTACTGAGTATTACTACCTTTTACATGTAAGATACTAGGATTTGGCAGTATAAGACATACAGTACTAAAGAGCTCAATTTCATCTAACAGATATTCATCTGCGAGAACTTAGTTGGCATTGTTTTATTCCTTAAACTAAATTCTATATGTCGGTTAATAAGCACACAGATAGAGCTATCCCGCTAATGAACTCCTGGACAGCAAATAAGGTCATAATGTATTTTTAGATCTTGTAGTACAGGACTGTAGCAGAATCTGTATCTTACCTGGAAGTTTAATATCTCCAATTCGGATAATGTGGGGCCAGTGCTGGAGTGTTTTAGCAAAAAAAGGATTTGTCACCCCTAAAATGACAGATGGTCTAGAAATATAGAGATAATGTTTAAAATATAACACAATTATTACATTATTTTGCTTTTGCACTTATTTTTTTAAGAGTTACACATGAAGTTACATGTAAGAGCACGATAAGTTTATCAGAGTTTCTAAAACTTATAGAATGGCAGAACAGATGCATCTTATTTAAAGTCCAAACCGTAGCAGAGAATAAAAGTTCTTCACAGATTCTTGGCTAAATTTTGCCCACTCGCACTAATGAAAACAGAATATTATCTGAATTATCGCTATTTTGTTAAATGATCAGGAATCTGACCATATATTAGAAAGACAGGCTACTATTTTTTAAGGTTTTATTATGACAAAACACTTGGTACTTGACTGTGCACATCAATATGACTGTCATGTGTGCAAGACTTCTCATCTGAGCTACTGCTCAGATGACAAGAATAAGGAGAGACATGTACTATTTTACTTCCTTCCCAACACCTTATTGCTCTTCGTTAAAAAGCAGTTATCAAGTGGTGAAGCACAAGCACGTTACTAGCAAAGCATTAACCCAAAGCTCACAAGCTGTAAGATTTTCTGTCTGCACTGTGTGCAGATACTTCTGAGGTAGTAACATCAGCCCTAAAACAGAATTTGGGATTTATAAAGCTAATATGGAGAAATAACACCACATATTTTGGTACAGCGGCTGCCATCCATTTTGTAGCTAAATGTTAGCAGATGAGAGAGCATTACTGCTAGCCCCATTGGAACTGCTATACTAAAAACAGGTTGTCACTTCTTCAGACTGATTTTACAAATCCCAAATTTTATCACTTTCTGTACACCAGCCTTAAAAAGTTCCCTGTTTCTCAAGGCAAGGTGGGGAGGAAAGGAAACAGCAAGTAATCTTTCTTTAAATTTGTATTCCATTCTTCCAGTTGCGCCATGATGACAACTAGGCATCAAGTTCTATGTTAACCTACAAATGCTTTTGACTTTCCCTCCTTCCTCCACTTACTAATTATAACAATATGCATTTAAAAAAACGTATTAGGAATTCACAGATACAACGAAAACCTGATCACACAGCTCTGTAACTTAGTATAACGTCTGGACTGTCAAATAAAAATTTTCATCTCTCAACTCTATGACACCTTAGAATGATCAACAACAAAATGCATCGGTTTCTCTGACATCTTTTCTTGCTTGTCACTGAACTCAACCTTCACCAGCACATAATTTATTCTCAATATTACTGCTATTCGAGTATAATCGCCTGAAAACATTTTATTCCAGATATTTATTATATGTATTTTTTCCTCCACTCACTTGAATTTTCTGCTGTTTCTATAATCTTGTTAATCTCACTTGTACTAGTCATATAAATTCACTGAGACTTGCAAACGTTGTTTGTGATTTTTCAGTGCTACTATACACAATTTAAATCTTTTCTTCCAAAACAATGACAAAGACAGCATCCATAAAAGGTCTCAATACATTCTTTTGTTGTACTCTGAAAACTAAGTTTATGACCGTTTATGTTCTTTTCATGCTCAAGTCAAATAATGAAATCAAGCTAAGAAACAAACTGAATGACTGAAAAGATCACAAACGATAGACGATCTTCCTTCTCCCTAGGAATGGACCAAGACTAGCCAAGTCTAACTTAAAATAGCTATCAAATCATCTCACATCTTTACTCTGGGAAGTAAAAGGCAAGTTTTGGACGCAATTGGTTTGGACCAATGTATATGAACTGAACTAAAGAATTTAAGACCTAAAATTATTTTACTAATTGCAGAAGACCAAAGGTTAAAGTAAATCATCTGTTCACACAAAAAAATTATCCAGGTCAAGGTACATTAGTAGCAAATCATGAGGAATATTATTCCATTGCTACTGGTGATACAATAGCAAGAATTTGTAGAAAGCTACTTGGTATCTTTTTGGAGCCTTAATCTATTGTATTCTCCAGAAGAAATTCTGTTTTTAAACCACTGCAGTAATTTCTGGAAAGAGCATAATAAATCAAAACACCCCTTGCTCCTTTCTCCCGGAAGAAAATACACAGAATCTGCATCATCTGAATTCTTTCTCTCTTTCTTAGAGTCATTGCTTTAAAAGCCTCTTTCTGATTTTTATAGATTTTAACAAAGAAGCCAGACGGATTTTAGCTCCATTTCAAATACTAGTAAACAACCTTTCTACTCTGCTATACCTGAGTAGATGCAATTTTTAAACATTTTTTAACACTAAAGTTTAGCCAAATTCTTCTCTGAATTATTTTCAGAAACTAAACTACATACTACATAACCAGTCTCATGGAATACAATCTCATACATAATGTCTATGTTTGGATATTTTTCTACTGCTGTATTTCTGGAAATAGGTTTTTTTGGAGAGGAAAAAAAACATCACAGAGTTAAAAAAATCTTAACCTAACAGTCATTGTCTGTTCAGACATTAGAAGACATTTGTTCAAAAAAAAAAAAAAAAAAAAAGATCGTCGAATCTAACTATATAATCCATTCCCAAATCAAGTTTAATTTCAGTAACTTATATTATGAAGAAATATTTTGATACTCATCCTCTTACAACAAGAGTATGATTAAAAAAGTGAAGGAGCAAAGTAATCCTTAAGGCAGTTTCACAGACTTTTCTGTAGAAGATTTGAGACTCATGTTCTTCAAAAAGGATCTTAATTTCTGAAGTATTTAAAACATTTTTCTAATAAATTTAGTGAAAAGATGCACTTTTAAGAGGATAGTCTCAACCAGGACACCATCTAGATTAACTTGCAAAACAGCTGTGCGGATGCTAGATTTTAAAAGTCACTTTGTTCAGTAATTACTTCAAGATAAAAAGTGATTACAGAACAGAATTTCCACAGAGCTATTTTAGAGCAGATATCGCATAGGCAAAGCCTGGCTGAACAGCAAAAATGCATCTTGCTTTCATATTTCCAGTTTTACTTACTCTGCA
Source organism: Struthio camelus (assembly GCF_040807025.1). Classification (NCBI taxonomy): domain Eukaryota; kingdom Metazoa; phylum Chordata; class Aves; order Struthioniformes; family Struthionidae; genus Struthio; species Struthio camelus. The sequence continues at coordinate 15,327,916 of NC_090955.1, read as the reverse complement.
CCCAAGAAATCGGTTAAGCTCAGAGTAGTTTAATTATGAGATAATGTCAGTTATTTATGGCATTGTTTCATAACTTCTCTAGCCTACCTAATTGGAGAGACTACTTAAAATAGTTAATTACTGTATTCCGTAAGACAAGCCTTATTTATAATTTTAAGCAACACCTCCACAACAAATCCAGTTTACTTACGGGGCTTGTGTACGAGTTGTATATTCTTTAAATTCACTGTCATGTATGGTAAAGTATGGCCTGAAATCACTGCAGTACTTTAACGGTGAAATACAACTGCAGAGTAAAAAGAGGATAAGCTTATTGTACGCATACAATGCAAAATGTCATGAAAGAATACGCAAATCTAAAATGTGTAAGTCTGTTAGATTCAGATCAACTGAAGCCGCATTCAGCTGCAAGCTGCAACGACTCACTCAGTTGTTAGTTTGGAAGCTCCGCTGTATTTACCTAACAAGCGCTAATACAGTTTCTGAAGATTCAGATGGTGATGGTGCCATCACAACAAGTGGTTCTCCTAGCAATACTAGTTCCCAGAGCATCTGAATGTGAAAGAATACTGGACAGAAACACCTAAAAACAGATTAAAAGATTTTAATACACTTCACATAACTAAAAGATATAGGTATTTGATTAAGTGACAGAAGTGCATAAAAAAAGCAAGTTTCAAGTAGCATGCAATAATCACTTGAAACAATAAAATATTACTGCAAAAGGGAACATTTAAAGAACTTGCTTTTATTTACTGCTGTTTCAACCCGTGTGTTGTCTGAACTGTTTTTTAGCCAGCTTGACAGGAAGAAGAGTATTAAAAATAACACTGCTTTCGTTTGCAAGTAAAGTTTGAGTTCTGTGTTATGGAACTCTATTAGTCTAGTTATTAGTTATAGAACTAGTTATTAGTTGTAGAAATTCACAACTAGGGATAAATCAGTCCAAACTCCTACCTGAAAAGGTCTACTTCATGAACAGTAGGTAAGGCCATGGAGATTTGTGCATCTGCCTAAAAGACATCGCAATGCTAGTTTTTTAGTCACCATAATAAAGCAAGTATTAATTAATACAGTTTCCTTTAAATGCTTACAGTCAGTAAATCATATGTACCATAAATATGTACTACTACAACAGTAACTATTTGCTTAAAAGCAAGATTTGTCTCCCGATTACGGACACATGACTTTCAGTCCAGAAACAATACAAAACACTTAAGCTGTTTCAAGCCACGGTCACACAGCATATGAAGGCACAGACAGACTTGGTTTTGTATCTATCTTCTAGGCTAAGTAAATATTTTTAATGTTTGTTTTTTTGTCATCCAAAAAAACTATGGTTTAGTATAGTTTCACTCATGGAAAGGACGTTCAAGTTAAGCGATTCTGTTAGTCAACCATCCTCTTCTTCCATGGGTTGGACAACTATTGTCCTCTCCTAAGGTGCCTGAGATAACTGGGTTAAAATAGCTTTTCCATGAGGAATTCAATCCTAGACTCTTCTACTCAGTTTCAAAGACTGCGGATTTCATTATTACAAAGCGTACGAGGACCTGCTTCCAATCTTTTATGGAGAAGTTAGTTTAACGAGAACGAAGGCAGCTATTTATCATGGTGATGTATACAACAGCAATATCTAATCTCTACCTGGTGCATATTCTGTACTATTTGGGTTGTTCCAGGCTTGTCACGGTATGTTGGAATCCGCAACTTTGGAAGAAAGAAAGAAAAAAAATTTCTTTTCCTTGTATCTAATCCAGCAGAGACTAAGAATACTTATGGACAAGATGTAACATTTAAAGAGGATGTAACACAATATGATTCTTAACTCACTCTATTGAACATTCACATGACAATGAATACATAGCTAAAGACTGCAGATCGTTGCTACAGGAATTAATACACTGTCCTATGTAGTATTATATTATTAAATTGAACATTAGAACATGAAAATTATACTTCAGTTAAAACAAGAAGTGTTACTGTTAACATTAGTCATAACTATTACAATAAATAAAAATCAAAATGTTTTCATAGTAAAGAGAAACATCTGAAGTAAAGTTATAGGGTACTGCATTGGTACAGGTATCTTTTCCTGACCTCACACTCTGCACCTGTTAGTCTTGCATTACTACAGATTTAATCACATCAGAGGCTGGGGTGGGCAAGTGGATCTAACATATAAGTGATGATTAAACTAACTGCCCAAACAGTTGGGGGGGGGGGGGGGAAGCAAACAGTGATGATACTACTGAAGACAGAAATTAGGGCTTCACTGAGTTTAGGAACGCAATCTCAGCTCTCATGGGTGAGAACTACTAACGAGATGAACGTAGGCAATTCCCAAACAAGACGTATCTGACACTCACCATCATCACCCAGCATCCAGAACAATGTCTCATTAAATTTTTTCTTACAGAATAGCTTCAGAAGCTTTCCCTTCCTCTACCTGGTGATGCACGTGTCTTAGCCATAAGCTTGAAAGGATCTGCTCAGAATTTACTTCCAGCTGTAATCTCTAGATGCATTAAGTTCATTTAATTCCATTCCATATGAAGATACTATGACTCCCAGAGGCCCAGTTCTTAGCCATCCTTTAACCGCTACAGTTCTTCTCCACGAACTAGATACAGCTTTAATAGCTTTCTTCAGACTTACTACACTTGTATTGAAAGTCAGCAACAGCCACAAAATTAAACTCTGGCATGGGAGCCAAAATAGGGAGTGTTTTTGGTCAAACTTCAGAGACAAGAATGATTTTCATTGATATGTTCCATTTACTTAACTGGAATTTAACTCTCAATATTTGAAGTTTTATGTAACGCTTGATAGCACAAATAAAATTAGCATTGAAGCCTCTCAATGCATATTCCAGAGAAATAATGTTGAAATGACAATTATTAGTAAAATTTAGAAGATTCAGAAATGAGTTATGTTGAAACATTTCTTCTGTCTACATAAACTACATATTAACCCATGCACCAACATTAAATAAAAGAATAAAATATATATATATATATATAAAAATTAAGGAACCTAATCAAGATTTCTCCAGCCCTCACTGAGTGGAGTTTATGTCTATTCCTGTTCTGAAGAACGAGACACTGAAAACAAAGCAGAATACACTGAATACATATACAGTAAGTGGAGAGGAAAAAAACTCAAAAAAAAACTCAAAAAAAAGAGTATTTACCTTCATTATAATACCCATAATGGGCAAATGTAGTATTTCCCCTGGAATTGGGGGTGGCCAACGATCAACATCACTACAAACTTAAGAAAAAAAAATATATCGTATACTTTATAGCTATTTCATACATGCTGCAACCCATGATATTGTAGTCAACTTTGTACGTAGAGACATCTTAAGTTAATGCTGATATCCCCCAACCTTTCTACTTATGTTTTGTGCAGTCCATACTCTAAGGAAATGTTATTGCATTTTTCACATTCTTAATGTGCTATTTCAGTAGAACTATAAGAAGTTATTGATTTCAAGAAAATGGTACCATCTTGTTTTCTATTTTTTGTAGCAACCAGACTCACAATCAGTTTAAGAAACATGCTGCAAGAGAATTCATGCAAGTACATCTTAAGAAACTTTGAAAAGAGCACATACAATTATGTAAGTTAGCTGTTGAACAGACAAACCCAAGTAGTTTAGAAAAAGGAAAAAATAAATCTTAAGAGATGTAGAAATAGCTTGACTAGGAAGCTTTTCAGCGTTTTGTCATAAACAGCTATGTATATTATTCTAGCAGTTTCTGCAGACCTTTTCTTATGAAAAATTGTATTATGAACAAGATAAAACCTGTTTATCTACAGGTAATTAAAAAATACAACCCTTATCAAAAACAATTTCCACAAATTGCTGCTCAGTGGAAGAATAAGAACACTGTTGTATGGGGTAAAGCGGTACAAAGAATACAGCACTTTCGGGCAAAGAGCAAATAATTTTCCCATTTAGCCCCTTTCGGCACTTAAAAAAAAAAAAAAAAGGCGCTAGAGTAAGACCAAAGCACCTGTAAGTGCTGCTCTCTTGCTTTTCCTTTTCTGGAAATGATCCGGGATTAGATTAGTTCTTTTAAATCATCTAGAAAACAAGCCAGTTTCCTAAAGTTTCAGCACTCTGTTCTGAATGAAGACAGACATGCAAACTAGAATGGGACAGTGTTGTTTGTTATTTCTCCAAAACAAACACAATGGTACTTTAGGAGCTCTTCCAGAACAATGTAATAGTGCCACTACCTGCTTCCAGGAAAGCTTCACTTTTTTCAAAATATTCTGGTGCTATTCGCTTAAGCACAGTGCGAAAGAGGTGGACGTATGGTAGTTTGCTGATGAGGACCAAGGACTGGAATAAAGAGTAACAAAACAGTCTATAAAAATACGGTTTTAAGTTAAACTCCTCTCCCAACAGAACTTTCAGTTCTACCAGTAATTCTCATAAAGCATCAAGTGAACTCTTCACACAAACAAGTCAACCACACGCTTAACTATAGGCAACCGCAAACGAACAGTTCCCAAGAGTTCCAAACTTATTGCTTTAATACAAAATAAGGTTTTGTACTGAGAGGGCAGCTGGAATGTAGTATTATTAATGCAAAGTTTGACCAGTTTACTATAAATCACAAAGAATTTAGTAACAGCCATACCTGCAAAAAATAACTATGAACTACCCATTACAGACTATTCTTCCGGGTGACTAAACGTCACACAAATTATTCCTGGGCTTCATACAGACTTAGTAAACAAAACGTACTGTGAAAACACAATAATTACTACATATTTTTCCTTTCCACTTCCCATTCAAAGCTACCTAACTCTCACTCAAATGACCGGTAACAGCAGAAGCAAAATTGTTAAGAGATCAAGATACTCATCCTGTTTCCCCTAAGACACTGAAAATAACCAGCTGTGGAATTAATATGTTGCCAAGTTAATTTAAATTACCTTCTGGAAATAGCCTCTTTTTAACGATTTGTCTCGAACTTGTCTGAAATATACGTAGCCATAGTAATATGCTGGATCCTTCTGCAAAAGAATCAAAAGAATTCAATACAACCTGATATCATCTTTCTTTTTGAGCAGGAGCAAGCTCATTTCCTTACAAGCTCTGAAGCTGATTAGATGTAATAAACTATAAGGATTATCTTTTCTATTGACATTAAAATTTTTTGTAACTCCTTTGAAGAGAAAGCAACAGTGTGTGGAAGTAACTGTGCTTTCTGTATTTATTATTCTTTCACCTACGTTCTCTTGAAACACCATGAAAGTAAAAACAGAATTAAATCCCTGAGAAATAAATCAGCATGCAATCTTGCAAAGTTGTTCTAAAAAGATTTTGGCAGTTAAAATAACCAACCAACCAACCACACACATACACCAAACAACCCCAAACTTAAAGAAGCCCTGGCTTTTAAATAAAGACAAAAGCCACTCTTCCAATGCATTAGTTCCGAAAGATTCTCAGAGTATTAAAGAGGCATTCTCTCACATTTCAAAGCTAAAACATCAGCCTCATCCTTCCTACAGACAGGAATTCAACTAGTCGCCGTATAAACCAACCTAAGTGGAATTTGAGAGCAACACTCCTACTAGCATAGTTACAGACCTCAGTGTTCCATTAACATTCTGCCAAGAACAACTTTTTGACCGTTACCTCTCTTAGATAACTCCTCCATCTTTAAAAAAAAGAAAGGGAGAGACAGAGAGGAATCTCTCAATGTAGGTCTTATAAAAAGTTACAAAACACTTCGTATTTGCAATAAGGGTTCTTATAAATTGATCTTCAGGTTTCCAGTCAGTAACAAAACAGGTCTGGTCACCAATGTAATTCCTTGCAGTGCAAAATATATGATAATGAACATTTAAAGGATAATTAGCAGAAGTCCTTATTAGTTAGATATTATGATATTATGTCATACTACCAAATAAATCCACTGAGCTTTGCCTTTCAAGACATCCAGTTCGGAGTTTTTGTTTTTTAAACATCTTTGTAAATGTGAACATCTATCCATTACTATTACCCAGAGAGATTAACTTCATTTTTTCTTATTCCCAACCTTTAAGTAAACTGGTAGGTCTCTATCCAATTGGTCCAGAAAACAACACAATGAGACTTTTCTTCCAGAAGACCGTCGAAGTCTGAAACAAAACTGTGTGTCCCCAAGACAACCTAGATATAAACAACAAATAACAGTATTTGGAATTTTTTATTCTGATCTTTTTTAAAGTGAGCAATTCTGTGATAACAATAAATAGCCTTCTTTTGAGCAAAAGGAAAAAAATGTCTCTGCCTCCCAGTGACTTCATTAGCTTTAAGGACTTAGATTGTCATGTCCCTAACAGCTCTACTAGTAGCTGTCCTCCCACTATTTTCCCATATTTTATTGGTCTGGTTCTACAGTTTTGATCATCTTGACCACATGTCATTTTGCTGTCGATAACTGCACTTAGCTTTTTTGATACCAAAGAGGGGAAGTTAATTTATCAGTCATACTGTAACAGTGCACCATGCTGACCTCTAGCTCCATGTGGATGCCTACGATTGGACTAGTATTCCTAAGGGCTAAAATACCAACTGCAGAAAAGTGAGTGAAATGCAGACTTCCTCAAGATGCTGACAAAATATAAATATAATACATATACATATATTTAAATAATATATTTTCTATTAACGCAAAGTCACATCAGGGGAGTTCCACAACAGGACAAGAACAGACGTTCCAGTAACACCTCCAAGGAGCGAAGTCTTCCTTCACTTCTATTCAAATGGATTTCTGAAAGGAAAATGTAGCTAAATGTACTAACTACTTGCAGTCTGCAAATAACTTAGGGCTAATTTTTGGATCAGAGCTCAAAGAAACTTTCCCCAGTGGAACATGAGAACTGTAATATCAGAACTTGTATCACCAATACCCTCACGGGTATTTTCTCACCATTAAAAATGATGTTTGCTGTTAAAACAGAGGAGGCTGCAAAAAATCCTAAAGTTCAAAGGGAAGATATATATAAGCTGAACAGACTGTGCTATCCATGGGACCAGTGGTAAGGGAGACAGGTAGAATCATTAGAACATGCAGGCACACTAGTCATCCTAGCAAACCTGCTTTAAAAAACACAAACAAAAACCCCTTTCAAAGTGTAACTAATGAACACAATCAACTGAGACAACCTCCTGAGCACTGCCAAGCTACCTTACAGCACAACATCCTCACAGAAGCAGTGTAAACCTTCATGTCAATGGCTACGGAAACTGATCTACTACTGAACTTGTAGCTACCGTTAGGGCAGTAGGCTTACAGATGGCAACGGACACATGCTAATCCATATTGAACAGAACTTCATTAGATCTTTGCTCTTACAGCTTTTGGACAAAATTTGCAAAGATCTCTAGGAAAAAAAAAATTCTGAAGTCAATAATTTTCCTCTGGACTCTACACAACTGTCCTGTGTTAAATCAATCAGTGCTAACTGACTAAATAACTGAGGCAGAGCTCCATTCTCCAGATAAATATTCTGTAGATTAAGAACTCAATTTCATCTTCTTGCTTCTCCTTCATCTACATACATACAAACGCAGCAAGAACCAATACCCCAAATCCTAAGCCAGATCCATCTGGCTGTGCAACTGGCAGTGTGGTTTAACGCTGTCACGTTCACAGCATTCAAGCCTGAGTCTCAGGACACCCAGAAGCTGCAGTAGAAAAACCACAATGCACCAAGACAAAATTGAGAGTAGCAAAACATTATACCATGGGCTACCCATGAACTGATCCAGACACGTAACCAAAACAAGTGCTGAGCCACATGGGCCCAACAAGGTAAATACCAAGAAAAATACCTTACATGCCAATAATAGAGCGCTAAATATTTTCTCCAAATTTATTCAGCTAGTTCCCTTAATTTGAGCAAACTAGGCTAATACAAAAAGCTATACAGAGAAGACCTAAATGTAAGCTACCTTTGATGATCAACATATTGAAATACCATTCAGAATTTGGTGGCTTCTTCTTTAGCAAGCTCTTCCTGTACGTAGAATTTGAAAAGGTAGGTAAATGTTCTTTCTTCAGCTATCCATGCAAAGACAGAAGTATTTTTTTTTAAAAAGAGAACTGTAATAAATAACTTAGCTTCAAAAACCCAAGGAGTGGCATGACCTAGTGCCTCATAAATCCTTTTTTTTTAAATTCATGATCATTACAAGTCTTAAACTGATTTCTGACCACAGTTGTAAAAGAAAAAAATATAAATTAAAATTCATCTTTCTGCTTCTCCCTTCTGCACAAGAAAATAATCAATGGATGATACTGTATGATACTTTTGTGTGCTTTTAAATCATGAAAACCTGGGACAGACTAACCTCAAATTAGCTGCAAGCTCATAGCTTCCTTTACTGTTATATTACACAAAGCTTTCTTTTCTATATTACAGTCTACAATGAAAAATAAATAAAGCAAAATGCATTTACTTCTACCTAATTTCTAGAACATGGCCTTTTATGCAGGTAATCCTGCCCCTCCCCCCATACCATTTGGGACTTCTGCCATGGATGATCAGGAACCTACATGTAGTCACATTATAAAAATCAAAAAAGTTGGTTTCTTTCCTGCTAAAAGTAAGCCCTCTTATTATATGTATTATATGTCTATTTTGCCTAAAATAACTTTATTATCGTTCTTATCTGAAAAAAATCAGCCCTTGTTCCTAAGGCATTATTTTATACCTTGAATACAGCTTTTGAATACTAGACAAATTTGCAGCCAATCACAATAAGAGTAAGACCCAGTTAGCTCATTTCCTCCTTCAATAATAAAAAGAAACCTTTCCTCTACTTACATACATGATATCAAGAGCAAACCTTAATTTTCATGACTTTAAAGTAAAAGGAAAAAATTTAGCTAAGACAGTTCATAAAGTCATGTACGCCAGAGCTCACATATATATTTAAAAGCACAGTTTTCCATCAACCCAAATAAGAGCTGTCATACTGCAGAGCAACCAAAAGCAGAATGAGAGCAGTTACAGAGACAAGTCTGTTACTAAGGTTTGGACTTTTGTTAGGCCATAAATGCGAAAGGAAGCGTCTGTACTTCTGCATCTCTTTTTGCAGGTGGTCCAACTCATCAGCCACATGCCTCCAACTCCTCTTTGGCAGCAGAACACGAAAAGTTTAGATGAAAGAAGAATTCAGCAAGCAGGACCACAAACAGAAGCAAAGAATGGAGAAGAAGATATAAGATAACCTAGGCTTTTCCCTTCAGGACTTTTAAGTTCAAAAGCATTTAGAATGAAAAGTCACTTTCATTTTACAAATTTAGAAAATAGGTAAAATTTACAAGAGGGTCCTATATCCCTTTCATCAGCTTTATTAAACTCTTTAAATTCTGCTTCTACACTTCTCTCTACAATGACAATATTAATATTTTGTTTAAAAGAAATATTAAGAGATATGTTCTTTAATTGCAAAGTATTCTGAAACATCTGTGCGTGTGTCTTCTGGAAGGTCTTATATATTCACATTCCTGGTATTTCACTTACACAAAATAGAGAGTCCTCACCTTTTACTGAAACACAAATAATTACAGTTTTATATTTAACCTTAATTCCAACTTTTCTGTATCGTAATATTATTAACTAATTATGACATTCACATAAATCCCTTAATCTAACACCATGGACATATACTGTTAAATTTTATCTGTTTTAACATAGCTTAGTCCAACAATAGATGCACACTTCTGGCTACAGAATGAAGGAAGCACTTACCCGAATTGGAATCTGGAAAAGACAAATAGCAAATATTGGTTTTCTAAAGGGTGGAGAAAAGAAAGAGAGCGGTTATATTTCAAGAAATAACTAAATGAAAAACAAATGATTTATTGGTACAGCAACCATGACTCACCTCTTTATCTGAGAGTTTTGAATGTGGAGGATATATTACCTACAGAGGAAAAAAAAAGCAGTATTTTACTTGAAAATAAACTAGGTAAGTTAAGCAATAAACGTCTTTAAATATTTTAATGATACAAGCCTCACCCTCTTGCCTAGATCTAACTTATTTTTAATGGTAAGCTATTAAAACTACATGCCTCTTTTTACTTTTCACATGCTTTTAGGCTAAGTTGATCACCCGTTTTCGCAAGATATTTTGGAAGCCAACTGGAGACTGTACTGATACATTCCAAAATTCAGATTACTTTATTTGAGGTTTTGCTGCAACTGCAACCGGTCTTAAGGGAGAAGAGGATTACACCTCTTAGCTGTAACTTGTGCCTAGGAGATGCAGCGGCTGGTGTCAAAGAAAGCTGACAACGTGTTGTAAGTCCATTGCACTGGACAGGTAGGTGGGAGTAATCAGAATTCAGTTACAAAACACCCTTTATATTAATACTAGCTGGTGGAAGATGAACACTGGCCCCAAATGAGAGCTGGGAACCATGAAAGTTCAAGGAACACACCCAAAAAGCCACAGCTATTGCAGCCACATCTAAAAATATATATATATTTATTTTATAGTTTCACATTGTATAAATCAAGAGTGATGCAACACAATGTAAGACTATCACTTAAAAAAAAGCAGAGTGCATAAAATTAGTAACTACGGCAGTGAGCGAGAAAGAACATAAAGGAAAGAGGAAAGACCTGGGATGTTTAAATTTCAACTAAAAGAAAAAAAGATCAAACCAAAACAAAAACCACTGAAATGGGTGGTTATAGTCTGTAAGGAAAGAGAATCTAACAGAAATTCAAAGACTACATTTCAGAAAATGTTTCAGGGCTTCCACAGATGGAAACCTCTGTAAGAACAGAAGTTCTGTGCAAAAGAAGCACTAACTTGGAGTCCTTTTCTTATTATTCTATCACTAATATAACTTAGTATTAACAGTATCCAATTATCTTCTATAACCTGTTCTACAAAATAGAAGTAAGTATCTCCTAATAATGAAAAGTTATCCTACTCTACATAATACAACCATTAGACCCACGCGCTGGTCTGAGAATACACAGGTTTTCTGACCCATGGCCATGAAAGGCTCTGATTCACTTCTTACTTCTCATATCCAATGACTTCTAGACTTACAATACACTGTTAGCGTAAGTAAAGCTAAAAGTAGACGTATGGGTGGAACACCTGCATACTGCATTTAGTAAACTACTATTCCTATCATCATCTTTTTTAATCTCTTACTGTTTTCCCACGCTAAAAATGTCCTTACGCTGGGTAACACACACAACTGTAACTCTTTCAGCAGGTTTAAATGGTTGGTCTATAGACCGGATCTGAACTGATATTGTTTTTGCTCACTAGCACCAGTATGTCTTCCCAGAAGTCAAAGGGAGACAAGCAAAAATAGTAGTTACTGTCACCTCTATCCTTTTATGTCTTCTCAGCCTTTCTGGCTTGCGTGGCCACATCAGAACGATGCAGTGGTAACGAACGCAAGCGCGGTGCAGATAAACTTTTTTAAAAGATTCCACAAAGTGCAGAGCAACCTCACTAAATAGATGCAAAGAGAAAAGAAAATGAACACCATTCCTGTAAGCTACTACGATGCCTGCCGCTCATAACCAGGAGGTGCTGAAGACGAAATTGCCTCTCAAAAGCACAAAAACAAAGGGGGGAAAGAAGAGACTGCAAGGCAGATACAAAGGAGCAGAAGAGAATTATGAAAGGCCCTAATTTTATCACTCCCTGGTTTCCCAGTGTTTGCCTTCACAATCTAAGTGTCCTTTACCCTATTTTATTTCTCCCCCAAAATAGTAATTTCACTTGCTGGACAAGAAAGCCCAAAATAAATAGCCTAAAAGGCTAGTGTTCTGAAAAATGGCCTGCAGTGTTACAGCAGACCCACAGTCATAGCTCCTAATTTTATTATAACACACACGCTTCAATTTGTAAGTGAAAGTAACCCCTTTTTCTGTCAAAGGAGCTCCTTCCTTCTGCAAAAGGAGTTTGAAAGTAAGATATAAGACATGTCTTCTGAGTGGTTGTGAAAGAAAAAGTGTTTGCTTTGCAACTTCCATATCTCCTAATGTTCTGTACTGTTAAGAAATCTAGTTGTTTACTAAAAGCTAATTTTTAAGTATTTTTTATGCAGCAACATAATTGAAAATCTCAAGCCTTAGTTTTGTAAATATTTTAAGTTTCATTGTATGCGTGCACACAACTAAAATGAATGGGACTGTTAACATTGTAGTTGTCTGCAGACAAGACAGAGGCTACTCTGTGCTTCCTTCAGCCGCTGAGAGCATCATCTGCTTAAGTCATAGGTTATAAAGACATACTGGTCTTTGTTGTTAACAACACCTTATAACACAATGTAATGTGAATACAGCTTAGAAAATCAGTAGAGTATGCTAGTTACTTATTTGCATCTCTCTTGCAGCAACAGTGCCTATCAATGATGTATTTAAAATTTTGCAGTGGCTAGCTAGCTTTGTTGAATTTTAGGCTGGTCCATCATGAACTTACACTATTACACTAACACTGCTTAAAAAAAAATGAGAGAGAGAGAGAGAGAGAGAGAGAGAAAGAGAGAGAGAGAGAGAGAGAGAGAGAACACTTTTCCCCACTTGCCAGCTCAAGTGTTTGCACAGTCATGTGTTGAACCAGAACCAAAGGAAAATTCTTTTTCTCATTTATTTTCCGACCTGATCAGCTCCCTCATCCAGTTTAATAAGCAGTTGCAGAGACGTTCGCCTGTTGCACAAAATGACAAAGAGTAGCAGCGAAGGAAGTAACTGCAGTTTAGGGTAATGTCACTAACTCAGAGTTATAGCTCCACATTCATTTAGTGTAAGGAACACGTTTCAAAGAGTTAGAGAATATACTTGCATATCTTACTAATCTGAGGAAACCTGTGAAGATGGTTTATTCAAACTATTATTATACCCCTTCAAAATCCTGAGCATCTAGGTGTCAGGGCAATTAACACTATTCCTACAGAAGAAAAGCTGATCACGTTTTCATACGTATCTCGGCAGGAGATGGAACCGACTCGGGACGGCACACTGACGCGACAACCAGCACCACGAAAACGGTTGAGACGAAAATCCTCCGACTCGCCTCCCGCACGGTGACAGCGCTCGCCGGCAAACGCTTTCCCACAGCGGGCTCCCGCCCAGCCCCGCCCCGCCGCGCTTCCTCTCTTTGCACAATCACATTCCCCTCAAAACACAGCCGCGCTTCCCCCGCCGCTGGGTAACGCCGGCACCAGAGGAAGTGCCCGATTCCGGGAGGGCGAAGGGCCCCTCCGCCGCCGCCGCCGCCGCCGCCCGGGGGGTGGGGTGGGGGCGGCACGGAGCCGGCCGCGCCTCCCGCCGCCCCGCGTACCTCCACGGCCTGGCCCAGCTCCAGGTCGAAGCCCACCACACACACGCAGTGCAGCCAGGCCGAGAAGCGGTCCCAGGGCAACAGCGACAGGCGCCGCCCCGGCCCTGCCAGCGCCGCCGCCGCCGCCTCCCCCTCGGCCGCGCCGGCGCCGCCCGGGCTCCGCTCCCGCAGCGACATGGCGCTGCCTCTCCCGCGCCGCCCGCCCAGCCGCCGCCGCGCGCCGGCCCCGGCCCCGGCCCCGCCGCCCGGAGACCAGTCACGTGACGCCCGGCGCGCGCCGCCTCCGCCCAGCTCCCCCGGGGCAGCGGAGCCGTCTCCAGCGGGAGAGCCCAAGCAGCCGCCAGGAGCGAGGGGGCGCACGCGGAGCCGCCGAGGCCGAACCATTAGCGCGGGGGAGGCGGGGGGAGGCAGGCAGCGCCCCGCGCCGGCGGGCGGGCGGCGCTCCCCCTGGAGGGGGCCCGGGCGCGCTCTGCACCGCGGCGCCGCTTCCAGCGCCGGCTGGACGAGGAACTAACGCGTTCGGCTGCCTCTGAGGCGAAACGTTATTCCCCTTCTACCTGTGCGACTGGAGACGGAGCAAGCGCATGCCTGGCCCTAGGAAGTGGATTATCCCTGTCTGCTAGTGCTTTAGGAGGGTTCTAGTTTGGGGGAACTTCTGCAGGCGGCACTCCGCAGGCAAGTCACAGCAGTTTCCCTTTCCTCGTTGGCATGTCAGTTAATAGCATTTGCATGTGGACCAGGGCGCCGCTAAGTGCAAAAAACCGCAGCGTAAGTAAATCTTGTCCTAGACAACACTGAGCACCGTTCAGAAGTCAGATGGAAATATCCCACAGCCCGTGGTCGGACAACGATAGCCTGGACTGCACAGGAAATTGCAACAACGTACGTGAAAGGATCCACAGCTCTTACATCTAGTCTAGCAGCTTAACCAAAGCCAAGCCTTGCTATTTAACGTAAGAGCTTTCAAATACTGTTTTAGCACAGTTCACGTCCTGTTTGTATTCCACTAGGAAACACTTCATGGAGTTGAAAGTAAAGCCCTAAAGATAGATGTTTTGTAACAAAGCCCACACTGGAAAAGGATAGCTCTCCTCACCTGTAACTCTTACTCTGTGGTTATTCACATGAGACTTTTGCTTGACTGCTACCAGAAAAGCCTCAACTGTAGCAGATGCAGAGTCTGATTGCCTTACTTGCAAGTCTTACTGCACACCATTTTTCCCATTAGAAGTTGCATATATTACAACCAAGATACCACATCTATGCATACTTAATCGAAAACGTAAGGCAATTCAGATGCATTCCATTTCTTTAAAACCCATTAACAAGCATTTGTTTATCAAAACTAACCTGCAAGAAATTAAAAATATGCTTTGATCCTTATAGTAATTTCCTAGACAAAGGAGGAACAAAAGTATAGCTCAGATAAAAATTAAAATACACAAAATTATCATTTTCACAATTACAGATATAGCAGCCTTCAATTAATCATAAACCATTGGTGGCAAAGTGAATTTTAGATATGAACCAAGATATGAATAATGTAGCAAGCAATGGGAGTGGCTGCACAGCGGAGTTCCCACTGTCTCTGGTTGCTTCAAGTATTTCACCACAACGTCATTTAAGGCTCATGAACTTTACCAGTGCTCATTCTGGAATTCCGTAAAAGATTTCTATCCCAAATATGATGTGACTAAGGTGATTAGGGTCATTAGCATAAACTCAGAGCAATGATTCTACAATGGTATTTAATTTGCTGGTTCCTTTCAGAGCTGAGAAACGGTTTGCCCCAAAGCTTTTATCACTTGGTTTAATAAAGGATATTTTCTCAAGGCTTCTTACAAACCTTCCCCTGTTTATATTTTTATATTTTCCTTTGTTTATATTCTTGCTGTCATGGCTGCAACCAAATTATAGCTACTGTTATCATGCATTCCCTTCTACGGTTTTTATTTGCTAGTATTTGTAAGTTTTCCCATGAATAAAAGAAGTATACTGTTATATGTGGCTCTCTATATTAAGTAAAATAATAAGAATAAAATACTTAGGAAGACTGATACTCCTCTCTGCCCATTTTGTTAAACATAACCTAATTCCACTTGATGCTTAACAAAAATAATCTTTTGTCAGGAGAAAGTTTAGAAAGCAAAGATATGGTCTTTGAGGAAGACACTGACAAAGAGAGGATTCTCACTTCCCAGAGATTTTCCTAATTACTAGGAAAGCATTGTAATTAAGGAAAATTTTGTCCGAGACATTTCAAATTCCTTTTAAGCCTTGGAAAAATGTGATGATCTTTCTTGGTCAAGAAGGGATGACATTTGTTTGCCATTCTGTGATTCTGTTTAAGAAAAAGAATAAAAATATTTCAGGATGTATTTTGAGTACTGCAATGTTCAGAACAACTGAGGATGACTGCTTTCTGCTTCAAGAAGCTCCCACTGGGTCATATCAGTTCCATGCCATCTTCAGGAAGCCTCAAGAGGCAAGTTCACATTTTCCAGATCACAACTGTCACTGTTCCCTTAAGGTAAATTTGTTCCTCTGAATTGACAGATTTTCATTCAAATTTATGGGTTAAAAGATTTTTTTAACCATCTCCCAAAGTGCACTGTTTATGATTTACTTTCTGTCAAGAAAAGTGTAGAAATGTTGGAAGTTAAAAAAGATGAACAAAAACAAAACCGAAACTAAATAAAACATCAAAATGGCAAATATGTACATGTGCATATGCAAACACACATACATGTGATTTTTTTTAAAACAAAAACAGCAGTTTAATCTAATTAAGTCAGCATAACTGCTGATATTTCACATAATAAGTGCTTTACTTTTGTTATTTTTGATGTCCTTACATTGGATAGAACTTCTCAGTTCTCTAGAAGTTTAAGGACCTTACTGTGCAAATGTCTCTAGGGATCTACCCACAGAGATGTTTTAGTACTGAAATTTGTTCGGATTCATTCATATAAACAGTATCTTTACATCCTTTATGAGGTTAAAGAGTTAAATAGAATTAAAGGCAGACAACAGGTAAGAGAAATTAAAAGAACTAGACAAAATCAGATGCTTTCACTATCAACATACAGATAAATTAAGATTCATTTTTATGACGGAAAGAGCTATAGCAGAAAAATTCTCACACCTTGAAAGCACAATGTCAGAGGGAGCCAATGCTAGATAAACATGTAACACTATAAATGAAGGCCTGTAGTTAATAAACAAATGTTTATACAGATTTCTGCTGGACAACATGGATTTCAAAGCTGGCAATCTATTAACTGAGAATGCTACGAGTTGGAATACTGTTTCATTAAATTGTAGGGCTCTGCATATGGAAAGAGTTTGCCCTTAGCTCTATGAACTGCAGTGGTATTTTGCAGAAAGGCAGCAATTTGTTCATATAAATATTTTGCAGGGCTTTGACAAGAGTAAATTCTAGAAAAAGCATCCCCTCCAGTGTCAGCTGCTGAAATAAAAATAAAAAATGGTGAGAATAGGCCTACGCAGAACAGGTGGATACTAAAGGTCCAAAATGTTCAGCCTTTGAGCCTATCTTGCTTTCTTCCACCCTCTATCTTTCTCCTACAGCTGCTGTCTCTACTATTCTAGCCCGCCTTTCTTAGTGGGATACTTTCTATCAGGTAGCGGCAAATGTGTTAGCTGCTGGCTGGGCAACTACCATCAGCTTCAGTAGCAAGTGACTGTACAGACACACCTTATATCCACTGAGCATCCATCAAAGAAATGGATAAATGTCTTCTGCCCGTCTCACCTTTTTTTCCCCCTTGAGATTTAAATCACAAGCAATACTTTACTTATATCTAAAAATTACAGCTGGACAGCATTTCTAATAAGTACATTTATTAAAAAGTAACAGAAATGGCATTTTTACTATTGAAGCACTTTTCCTTATTTTTCAAACAGCCATAAAAAATATCAAACATTTCAAAATGTCAGCCTCATATTAACAGAAAAGCAACTAAGCATGGTTACATTCTAATAACGTGATGAAATAGTTAAAATGCCAGATATACAAATTTAGCTGTTTTCACCAGAAATTAAGAAACATTGTGTGCAATATTAATTATATATTAATATAACGTTGTATTAAAAGTATGTTACATAAGTATGTATATAATCTATATATACCCTGTATTAATATCACATAGCTACATAATTGCTATATACTATACTATATAGTATCTTGTTACCATATACAGAGTATAGCATATAATCTGTATACTAATTATATGTGTTTGTATATTTAATATACAATATAAATTATGTGGTGTATATATATATGTATATGATGTAAATTACATTACTATAATTGTATATAAAGTTAGTAAGATATTCACTCGTATACTGTTCATATATCGTGTACTGAAAGATATTGCAATGGTTCTTTATATGGAGAAAGTTAAACATCAAGAAGGGAAAATAAGTCTGAAATTAAAGAATAATGATATCAAACAATAAAAAGGTATAATCCAACCTTTGAATGAATCAAGACCAATAATCTAAATAGATTTTCTAATCTCCAGAGAAGTAACATTTTGAAAAAAAGTTTTCCAACAAGAGTAGCAGAGACTAAAGTCTTAATAAGTTTTAAGGAGGAGCTCGGTGAGCTTATAGGAAGGATTTTACTGCCACTGGAAACAGCCAGACCCTTTCCACTCACGGACCAATGTTTATATCCGTATGGAATCTTTTGCAAAAGTAGTTTAGATGCAGTAGTTCAAAAGCTGTGTAGCAAAGTCTGTAGTTAAACATGCATTATAAATCAGCTCTTGGATGCTGCACAGGCTTATTTTCTACAGTCTGTTTATCTAGGATAATTTGTCTCTTTTTCAACACTGATCATGAAACTAGTGAATAGCCTATTAGCAAATACCTGTTGTTATTTTCCAGTAATGATCATCATTCTGAGGATGCATTCTTGCTCCGTTTATTTCTCATGATACAGCAACGCAGAGAGAAATAAACTGCTGGAGATCGTGTTTGTAGAATGTGTATGTATTCAGCAGCTCCTAGAACAAACAGGTATCTGAAAATTCAGATTGGATTGTTGCTGCCCTGAGATACTCCGCATCTACACCATTTATTCCTGTGACTGTCCAAAGATATGAACTATTACGCATGCACAGAGTATTGTGAATTTTATCAAGAATTGCAACCAGAATATTTCAACAAATTGCAGAGAGAATGACTGACCACATCTTGTCACTCTTTGTTTAACTTTTTTCTTAAGTAGCAAAAGTAGTCCTTCAAAGTCATTACTTTTTCAGTAGTTGCAACTCAAAAGCAACAGCAGACACTGTAAAAATATTGTTCGTCTGAGATGGCATGCAGCTAGTCCTCCCCCTAGCCCTCTAGTGGACAGGAAGCGATTGCTGTGAACCAAAATGTTTTTGTAGTGTGAACACGCAAATTGACACATTCGTAGTTCAAAGGAAAATAAGCCTATTGCTCTGAAAAAAATCCTTACATTTTGACAGTTCAGCTTGGTTGTGGGTGTCTCAGCAGCAATTTCTGAGGCAAGTTCATCTTGCAAAAGATAATACAATAGGATGTAGATACCAGTTCAGTTTCCAACTTTGCTGTGTATTTCCAGACTCACCTATGTAGAAGCAGATTCCTTTATAGGCACTTTTCAAAATTTAGTATTGCTTCAAACAGTGTAGTTGCACACACAATTTGCTGAATTTCTGGAAATCAGTGAGAAGTTAAAGTAATAAATTGCTGATGAGTTTCAAGGATGCAAACTCAGTATAAGACTGTGCATCTCCAACTTTCTCTTTACAATTTAGCTGTTTATTCTGTTTTCATTTCAGTTTGGATCTTACTTTTTATACTCCAAACTAAACTTTTTCTATACAGCATGCATCATTCCATTCCAAATCTAGCAAACTCTCTTGAGTCAGAATCTCCCACTAAGCAATTGGTTCACAACCCCTCCCCACTGACAATCTTGAGCTCATATATATTGATATTTCGGTAACCTTTTAGATCATCACTGCACAGTATTCAGAGATTTGTCGTTGAGTGACCCATAATGATGCTCTGCTTTTCCCTAGGCAGTTAAGTGAATTCGGAATTCACAATAGGATTCCTGAAGTAAAAGATCTTTCTATTTTCAGTAAGTTATTAGGACTGACGAATCTCTCCTGCACCTTGACACACTCAAACCAAAGTCCAGCTGTTTGGCAGGCATGCACATGAACACTACCACTTCTGTATTTCATCATCCTTAAATAGGCACCACTTCTTTAAGAGACAAACGTGGTAGTGCCCTCCCTTCCATTTCCCTTATCCAAGATGGACACAGAGTGGGCCCCTTCTGCCCTCAGCTATGATGGCTATCATAACACTATTATGGACTTCCTGCCCTGAAAAAGGATGGCCACCTAAGTGGCATCTTGCTGCCCTTACCTAATATGGCTGTCAAAGCTGACTGCCTCTTTTGGTTGTGTGGCAAACAGTGGTTTGCAGAACTGAAGCATGTGCTTACAAGCCCTTCCTCCTGCTGATCAACCTACAGTGGCTGATCATTTTAAACCGAACTCCTCGCATCCACCTGTTCCTTTCCTCCATTCAAAGACACTGACTTTCTGATAAGTATCAGATACCTCAAAAAAAACCCGTAAGAGTTTGTATCCTCAATTCAGAATGCAATCACCTGCTATATTTTTAACTTTGTTGGAGTCTACCTCTAATAACTTTTGAACTCGTTTGCCAATTTGAAATAGTAAAAATTCTGAAATATAACTGAATCCACCCAACTTCTGTGAAAGCTGGCACTTGTACAGAAAAGGAAGGCTCAAATTAGTGCCCCTACTGAAAAGTAGGTAGAACTCTCTTGTTACATGAGCCACTTGTCAGTGTGCCAACAAGCATTAGAAAGACAGCTGGCATGTGCCATTGCATCCCCCATGGGACTGTTGTAAAGGATGGAGGAGAGTTCAGAATACCATAATATACCAGTGGTTAATAGTTTACTAAGGACACAGACACTAAGCGTATTAGTTGGTTAGTTCCACTGCCGACAGGATGGCTTATTTGAAAAAGATATTGTAGAGGAAATATAGTACCTAATTTAAGTCTGGTTAATAAAAATATTTAAAAATTATAAATACCTACAGTGAACCTCAGTAAAAGATACCCACTACTTGGTTGTTTTTCTTTTCTTTCTGTGACTTTTACTTCTCTCAGTTCTCCTAGACTCTGCAAATGCTAATGGGTCTTCATGTTTGAGTTGACTTTTAAACTGCTTTCTCCATTAAACATCCCTACAAACATGTAAGAAATGCTATCTCATAAACGTTCTTTTCATTCCAACATCTGCAGGACCCTTTCCTCCCTTTTTCTTTCTACTCCTTTTCAATTTCAAAATGTTCTGAATTATTTCTACTTTTCCAACTATTTCCCTCAAATCTAACTCCTGTTGGACTTAAATTTCCCTAACCTCTTTTTATACTTCTTTCCTCCTCCCTTCTGATTCATTATGGCACCCTGTATGCTAAAATCAATGCACATACAGATTCCCAATTCTTTAAAATATGAGTAAATTAGGAATATTAATCACAATATTAAAATAGTACAAACAAGCTGATGAAAGCTGTGAAGGCGGCGTGTCAGATACATATTTTACTCCTGTCTGGAGACCTGAAAACTACTGACACGTTGCCACACAGCTTCCATGTACTAGTCTTTCTCTTTTTGTCTTCAAAAATTGAACAATCTCATATTGGATTTCACTTCTTTGCCTCAGATACAGATGTTAGCCTGCTTTTGTTGTCTTTCTTTCATTGGATCATCGGAAGAGTACAAAACTAGGCTGTAATGAATCAAAGATACCGCATCACAGTACAGGCAGAAAAAGGGAGAAAACAGCAGACCTTGAGACGTTACTGGGCTGTGACTAATGTAATCATTCTTCCTCTCATACGCTGCACTGCCTCACCCTGCTTGTTGCCCATTTCCCTCATCTATTGCCAGTTAAACTACCTGGCCCAGCTCCTCTTCTCTCCTCCACGGCTGTCTGGCCTTTCTGGCATCACGCAACCCCCTCATCTCTCTAATCCCAACACCTTGTCATGGGGTAATTATAGGTGCTGGCACAACTCCAGCATGAGTCTTATATCAAACAATCTCTGCTTGTTTGCTTTATAGGGACTGACTGACTCATAAATGAATTCGGACTTGAGAGACCTGTTCCGCACTAACCTACTGTATGACCTTGAAAAAACAGCAACCCTGCCTCGGTCTCTGCAAAATGGGGAAAAATGGGATCTTGTGTGATGCTCCGAGACCTACGGAGGGAAAACACTGCACCGGTGACCTCCATCTCTCTGTCCTCCCCCGACCTCTCCGTGCCTGCAGTTACCGCTTCGAGGTTCTCCCCCCCCCCCAACGGCCACACTGTAACTGGACTGAGACAGCAAAACACAGGCTGTACTTCTCCCTCCCCAAAGGACGTCAAAAGCCACTGCGAATTCCAAAATCTCCTGCTCAAGGGCACCCACACCACTGAA
Organism: Struthio camelus; assembly: GCF_040807025.1. Taxonomy (NCBI): domain Eukaryota; kingdom Metazoa; phylum Chordata; class Aves; order Struthioniformes; family Struthionidae; genus Struthio; species Struthio camelus. The sequence continues at coordinate 15,306,040 of NC_090955.1, read as the reverse complement.
GCAGCAGGAAGGTTTCAGCGAGGTCCTTGCCTTACGGAGGGATCCGCTGCCAAGGCGCAGCCCCGCTGCCTGACGGCGCCCGCTCACCCGCCCCGTCCGGCGAGGCGCCCGGCCCCGCAGCCTCACTCACCTCAGCCACCTGCCCCTGCTCCCACCTGTTAGCGCGTCCCCGCTGCCGCCCCTCGCAGCAGCAGCAGCCCCTCTCCCCCCTCACAGGAAACCCGCCCGCCCGCTTCCCCCTCACACCTGCAGCCTCCCGCTCCCCTCCCCCCTCCCCCCGCCCCAACCGCCCCCCCCCGCACCACCCCTCCCCCACCCTTCCCCGCGCACCCGGAAGCGGGCGGCGGCGGCAGCAACGTAGGCGGGGCCGACGCCACCGCGGCGGCTTCACGGCGCGCAGTGCGCCTGCGCAGCCCTCCGCGCCCTCGCCTGCGCCTGCGCAGCCCGCCCGCCCGCGCAGCGCTTGGGGGCGGCCGCCGCGCCTTCCCTTTGGTCAGGCCCCGCCGAGGACGGCTCCTCCCTCCGCCACCGCCTGCCCTCCCCCCCCCGACCCCCGCCCCTCTCTCCGCCCGCCCGCGCCGCGCCGCGCCGCGGCTGCTACACCGGGTAGGTTTCCAGTCACTATGGCGGCCGCTGCGCTGAAGGTAAGGGAGGGAGCCGAGCCCTGGCCTGCCCCCTGCCTCCCTCAGGGCCGGCACCGTAGGCTGGGGGGAGGGGGGGTGCGGGCGGCCGCGCCGCGCGAGGGCCGAGCCTGACCCCGTTTGTTTTCGGCTTTACAGGTCGGAGGAAAGTTTTCGTGGCCGGCGGCTGCCTGAGAGGGCGAGCTACCGAGCGGGCGGCGTCCGGGCCCGGCCTCCAGGCCTCTCCCGCCGCGGCAGGGCCGGCCGCCGCCGGGCCAGCGGAGCGCCGCTCGGCGGGCGCCGCGCGCGGGGCCCCCCGTGCGCAGCCACCTGCGGCGGGGCTGGGCTGGGCTGGGCTGGGCTGAGCGGAGCGGACGCCGCCTCCCCCGGCCCGCCGCTCCCCGCGCCCGGGGGGCTTCTGGCCGAGACTTCCTGGAGCAGCCCCCCCCCCCCCCCCCGGCTCGCCGCCCTCCTCCGCCGGCCCCCGCGCCGCCGCCCGCCGCGAGGAGAGCCGCCGCCGAGAGACGCTTCCCCCGCTTCTGCCAGCCGGAGTCGTCGCAGGCAGCGCCGGGAAGCAACCTGTCAGTCTCCCTCGCAGGCGGTCCCCGAAGGACCCTTCCCACGCTCGCGTCTGTCCCCGAGAGGGGAGTTTGAAGCCCTCTCCATGCCTTATCAAGTTCCTTATCAGAGTGGCTGCCTGAAACTGTAGACCGGTTCAGCTTTATCTGGCGCAGGGGAGGAAAACGGCGTGGCTCTCCTGCTCTCGTGGCCCCATCCTTAATCGAGGACCACCTCTTTTGCTTTGTTTTAAAATATGAAGATGATGAAGTGTGGATTGCTACGTGAAACACCTAGATCCTTGTTGCGGAGCGAGGGCTTCGTATTCACCTTCCAACTCCTCATCTGTGCGCTTTGAGACAGGACGCTAATCCTTCTCCCTTTTCCCTCTTCCCTAAACCTTTCCTTGCTTCCATGCTGCATAGGTCAGGATTTTGGTCAGTGTTGTTTACGGAAGGGGGAAAAAAGAAGGCAGTTGAGATCCCAAACAAAAGTATTTGTATGACTCATCTAGTTGGATTTAAGACATCCTAGCCTTCTTTCAAGGAGCCTTTGCTTCTCTTTGAAGGTATCAGATGCTTGTTCCTGTTCTTCCAGAGGAGGATGGATTGAAAGTTGTGCATTTCAGACTTTTTCTGGGCCACTGCTATTATTAAAAGACATAATGGGGCTTTTTCACTGGATTATTGCCAGAATTAGTTTACACACTGAACGAATGAGTTGTTAGGCCTCTCCTGTACAATAATGTTTGTTCCGCTTTAATGTAAAGTTGCTGTGGAGGTTTGGGTTAAAAATTGTGGAGGACAGTCTGCATCAGAAGAGGTTCTCTTCATCTCTGGTTGGTGTGGCAACCCCAATCTGTCCTCGATGCCTTCAGCCTTGGCCATCTTCACTTGCCGCCCGAACTCACATCCGTTTCAGGAGCGTCATGTCTACCTGGACGAGCCTGTCAAGATTGGCCGCTCTGTGGCTCGCTGCCGGCCAGCTCAGAATAACGCAACTTTTGACTGTAAGGTGCTGTCCAGGAACCATGCTCTTGTCTGGTTTGACCACAAGACAGGCAAGGTGAGATGTTTGTTTTCTTCAATTAAAAGTACGTTTTTAGCAATATTACAGATCACTTTAGTTTCCCTGTAATAGATATGGTTGCAGGTGGAAGCAATAAGATTTGTATAAGAGCTGGAGTGATTCTCAGCAGGTAAGTTGATAATTTTGTATTAAGCTTTAAATATTATTTTAAAAACATAAAATAATGGTCAAAGAAGGTGGTGAGGGTTGAAAAATTTGCGTTCTTGTTCATTGCTGGAAGGATGTGGTTTTCAAGGTGAGTAATAATTCCAAATCTGAAAGCTTAGGCTTAGATAAAATCATAAAAGAGTATTTTTCAAATGCTGAGAAATCCCTATTTTTTATCTGAGTATGTAAATAAATCTCATTGTGAGGAGCTGTCAAAAAGCCAATTAAAAAAAAAAACACCTGATGTTGCGTGGCACTCTTCCTACTTGGCCTGTTTTCAATTTTAGAACAAGTATTCTGTTATTTTGGTCTGACAGTTTCTCTCTGGCAGCAGGAGTCCGACAAATGACGTGCAAGTTGCTATATCATTGACAGCGAAAATGTATTAAAATACACTCTCTACTGTCTTAACCTATTACCCTTTCTCAGAAAGACAGTAGCTATCACGTTAAGTGAAATTTAGGGGCTCTGTAGTTCATATTTTGTCCGCTAGGGATTGAACTGGGACAAGTAAAGTCATTTTACTTAACCGCTGTCAAGTTAATTTTAAATTTCCAACTAGAAATGAACAATGTGCAGATTACAGTTGTTCAGCACTGTCTTTTAAATATATTGATGTTATGTCCTAGAACTTTAGTTACTGTAAACCAAATTTTATTTTCCTCTCCTATATGCCCTTCTATGAAATGTGATCAGTGTAGCTCTTCATTTTTAAGAGTAATATGGTCTGTACCTAATGCATTTTTTTTTTTTTTTTAAGTAGAGTGACACAGCATAAGGAGCAGTAGAATACAGTCAAAGTTCTTAAACCTTTCCGTGTTAACTGTCCTGTGTTATGCAATCCCTGGGCATGATGGGACAAGACAAGCATTTAATTTCTTAAGGCTGGGTTGTGGCATGGCTTTCAAGTTACCTGCATTTAATTGTGCAAACTACTATTCGTATAAGTGTTTCATTAAAAATGTTGTTTTGGCCTCTTAATGTATATAATGTACATTCTTCTGTTAGACACTTTAGAAAAAACTTAAGTGTATTAAATATAGGTATTTTCACTTTAAGGTTACTTTGTAATCTTTTATTTGACCAGACAAACTAACATGTTCTGATTTATTATACTGTTTTTAATTTAAAACATGTTGTGCGTATAGCTCTTTACCAGCGTTTCTCATGATCTTTAAAGATTAAGACCCTCCAGTGCCCACTTACGGCTATAAATAGGCTAGCCATATTCAAGATGGTTTAATTTGACAAAGCTTTTTTGGTGTTGAGCAAGTCTGCTAACTCACAAAGGAGCTTAAAAAGCAGTCAGCTCTTTTGTTGCTGCTGTTTTGTTCTTAAGTTTTAGTTAGCTTTGTTTTTTCTAATACAGGCCAAACAAGTGATATACCTGTTTATTTTATCTAGGTGATCATAATTAGCGAGGTGGTAGTAGTAAATAGACAGTAACATATGATAGCTCTTGAGATTCTGTCTGATGAGAAGTTGATGGAGGTCTTTGAAAATTGCCTAGATGGATATCTAGGTCAGTGGCTATAGCTATCAAGTAAAGACTGGGTTTGGGTTGATGCACAGGAGCGCGTTACTCTAAATTTTACGTGTTAGATGTAGTACTGTAAAAGGTTTAAGGAAGAGTTTGGACTGTATATCTGTTTCTTGGCAATACAATCAGGTTTTGGGGGGTCTGATTGAGTACCTGTGGTAAATTCTGAAGAGAAAGTGATAATTGGAGAAGAGGGGAAAACATTATCGGAGGTGGTAGATATAAAATGCTATTGGGAAGGGCTGGTAGGAGATATGTTGGTATATATAGTCTTAATCTTATTCTCGAATCACAAAAAGTATTTAAAAAACATTCTATGGTATTTTCAAAGTACAAGCAAAAAACTAAAAATTATGCCAAGAACATCTGCGTGCAGGCAAGTATATTATCACTGTTTACAGAACTTCAAATAAGCACATCTCATTTAGGAATATATTGTTATCCTATCAATGATCTATATTTAAACCTGCATACATTCTTTTTGCCGCAGTATTTGTAAGCATTTCTCAGAAACATGAATGTAAGACTTCATCAATTCTGCTTTTTATGGAAGATAAAAGACCTTGAAAGGTTAATTTAGTAACAGAGAGAAACCTTCAGATAATTCAAAAGAGTTTATGAATGATTTAAGGCTATAGTTTCACAATGTATGGACTTCGGAAATACTGTTTTCTTACATTCCTAGTCACTCTGTCCAGGTGCTGTGCTGTCTCTTAAACTGCTTTTCAGTTATGCTGTAAGTTTTTTTTTTTTTTTTCTTGAGGGTTTGGAGGTGGGTTTTTTTTCTTCCCCCTAGTTAATCATGTGAGTGATCCTGTTTACTACATAGTCCATAAACAATTGTATCAGCATAATCTGTGGAGAAGGGTAGAAAGTGGAGAGAGGGAGCACTGGTAAATATTGGCTAGGGAACTAGTGTCCGAATTATGTGAGGGAGAGGTAAGCTTAGCTGAAGAAAACTGTATAAACAGACTGAGTTGAAGATGACATGTTATTTGTGGTTGAAAGATGTGAATGTTTGCTTTGTATAAAGACACTTTAACTGTGCATGGCAAAAGCTACCTGCCCAAAGGAGCTAATGTCTATATAACACCGTTATTACTAAAAATAATTGAGGAAATAAGTCTTCAAGATCAGCAGTAAACAGCAGTTAAAAGCAGATATTTAAAGCTGCATTTGTTTGTAAAATGTCTTCTAACAAAATGAGCAAACTTGAAAATGTGTATGCTGAAGTAGAAAGTGGTAGTGGGGAATACCTGTTTTGAGCCTTTTCTGCACTTAACCATTTTTATAGAAAAATGGTGCGATGTCTCCTTTTGCTTGTGGATTTTTCATACAGCAATAGCAGTAATGGCTTATGCTTAGGATTGTGTGTGGTGCTCCTTTGTTTTGTTTTTGTTTTTTTGGAGTAATTGCAAATTAATGAATCTTTTTAAGGATATCTGAGAAAGTGACTCACTAGATACGTAGGAAGTGGATGTTGTGCTGAGCATGAAGTCTTCCAGACAGTGTGAATCAAAGCAAAAGAAAGCGTGCTACACTTAAGAAAAATCTAAATGATATATTTGTTCAGCTTCTCTCATTGCATATTGGCAAAAACACTTTAAAACGTGCTTAACTGAAATAGTCTTAAATCTGAACTTGTTTTTTAAGAATAAGTAAATTGAAGAACAGAATTTGTGTGCGACTTCTCCCAGGCTGAAATGCTTCTGGAAGTTTTTGGTAGAAGCCTGAGGTTCCCAGCAGATATTCAGGCTTTCCAAAAGGAATTTCTCTGAGCTGTTTAGTGCCTTAGGTAGATTGCTTTTATAAATACCTGTTACAAAGAATCCATCATCACAGTTTACCAAAGGCACTGCATAATTATGTGAGAAATAAAATATTATCTTTTCCCAAAAGGACTACAAATGACTGGTCACTTTTAGTGACGGAAAAAAATTGTATAGCCACAAGTTTCCATGTTAGGGTGGTAGCTAATACTACCATTTCCATTTAATGCAATATGGAAATGAACTGAGTTGAGACTCATGTTTAACTGTAATCTAGGGTACTGAAGTTCCAGAATCAACCATGTGAAAGTTTAGAGACCCTAATCAGTAGATTGAAAGACAAATAGTCAGTATGATAGTAGATGAAATTTAATGAGGCTATGCTTGATGATTTCCAGCCTTAAAATATATGGGATAAAATTGTTAAAGAATTCTTTGCAGAGAGAGCGTCACTGCATGACTTCTCCTATGGGGGACATCCCTGATGACAGGAGAAAGACTTTTACACTCATTTTCAAAAACAGCCAAAAGGTCGACTCAGGGAACTGGTCAACCTCACTCTTGTCCCTTGGGAAAATCATGGAATGGGTTGTCTTGGAACATGTTTCCAGGCACGTGAATGAGAAGTGATTGGTAACAATTAGCATGCGTTTATCAGGGCAAATTGTGTCTGGCTAACCTGATTGCCTTCTGTGGTAGAAATGACTAGATCTGTGGACAAGGGGAGAGAGCAGTAGAAGTCATTTACCTTATCTCTAGCAGGGCTTTTGACAGTGGCTCCCGCAGTATTCTTCTATCCATATTAGGACACTGTGATCTGGACGGATGAACAGACAGCTAGATGGATAACAGGACCTAGTTGGGTGATCAGGCTCAGAGGGTAGTAGTTGATAGTTTGTACTCTGTCTGGATGCTGGTAACAAGTGGAGTACCAGGCGAAGGCTGTCCTGGGGCCTGTCCTGTTTAACATCTTTATCGATGACCTGGAGGGGGCAACGGAGTGCACTTTAGTAAAGTTTGAAGATAACATCAAGTCCAGGGGAAGGAAGCAAGACCAGTTGAGATGCTCAAGGACAGGCCTGCCATCCGGAGGGAGTTAGACGTGCTGGAGGAATGGGCTGATGGGAACCTCATGAAATTTAACAAGGATAAATAGGAAGTCCTACACCTGGGAAGGAGGACCCTTTGCAACTGTACGTGCTGGGGCCTAACTGGCTGGGAGCAGCTCTGCTGAAAAGGATTTGGAGGGGAGGGTCTTGGTGGATAGCAAGCTGAGCAGGAGCCAACAGTGTGCCCTGGTAGCAAAGGTGGTTAAGAACATCTTGGGCTGTATTAACACGCGCACAGCCAGTAAACGAAGGGAAGTGATTATCCTCCTCTACTCAATCCTTATTAGACCATGTCTAGGATACTGCATCCAGTTTTGAACCCGCAATACAAGCAAAAACATTAATAAACTGGAGTTGGAAGATTAGTTGCTTTTTTTTCCCCCTTCCCCCCACCCCAATCTTTATTGTACAAGGGATTAAAGTATGTTGACCCCAAAAGAAAGCAAATAAAGAATTTATAAAAAGGAAATACTGTGTTCATATAACATTACACAGAATGTTGTGTGGAGGCCAAGAATTTGGCAAGGTTCAAGTAGTGCAGGACACCTTTTCTGGACATGCTGTTTGTTCAGAAGTGTTAGAGTAAATACCACTTTTCAAAATCTAGTGGCATATAGAAAAACAGTATTTGGAGCTACAGGATTTCCATGGGAGGTTATTCCTGGTGCCTGCTGTAGAGACTCCTGTATGGTATGCTGGGTTGTTTGGTGCTGGTGTAAGGGATATTTCATTTATTATGCATCAGTAGCATTTCTTTAAGTGATAGCATTTCTGATATTTGTTTTTCCTCTTATACCTCTTCTTAGTTTTCTATTGTGTCATCCTTGAGAGTTGAACAAATGTTTAATTTTTCAGTACTGTCAGTGTTGCTCCATGCTTACTGTCAGCAATGTTTGTTGAGGAGACACTTTATCTTCCAAACATTGAATGTTTATTCCTAGTGGCCTAGGAGACCGTGACCTGGGATCTGCTATAATGCACTGAGGTGAAATTTCAGTGCTTAGATGCTTTCGGTAAGAGGGTGAGATCAGCCAGCTCTTAAATGTACCTATTAATAATTTTATGTAAGTGCTTCTCACCCTAAATGAACTAGCCAATTTTAAGTTAATATAATCAGAAGAGTGAAACTGAGGGAAGCCCTCAGTTTCAACAAACTTCACCAAGATATTTCTTTTAGAACCCAGAGTAGAAGGGCTGCTGCCATTTATAGTAGAGGTAAGTTATTGCCGAGAAGGATTTCCCTGCAGAGACAGCATCTAGAGCCGCTGCTGCAGAGCTAATACTGTAATTCTTGGAGCTGATCCGTTGCAGTCATGATGCGATGGTCATGATGCTGTCCTGAGCCAGGAATACCAACACATTGATTAGGTTCTAAAACAGAAATCCCTTTTATATTTGAAATGAATTTTTATAAACCTCAAATGAATCGTGCTACTTAGCAGCAAGGAAGGCCAGCAAATGTGTTTTCCTTAGGTCTCTAATGCGATGGTTTGGGTTTGCTCCTGTTCTCAGGCTTATAAGTGTAAAACTTTGCCCCTGTCATACACTTTCATTATATAAGATCTCCTTGACTTTTTTTTTGTGAAAAACTGTCACACGTTACTTGCAGCAGTCCTTTGATGTTTAGCAGGTGGGTTTGTGTTAGACTGGAGAATGCCTTTGATTTGGCTTTGCCTGCTTTTTTGTTTGTTTGTTTTGATTGAATTTGAGCAGTATTGGTTGCTCTGTTATCTAATACTAATTGAACTTATGCATCCTTTGGTGGGCCTTATATATAGGTTAGTAGTGCCTAACTATGTCAATGTGAAAGGATTGTTCCACTTTTGATTTGAATCTGATCTAGCTAAAACTCTACAAAATGTGTAGACAAATACTTCAGCTCATTTGTTATGCTTTGTTTTTTTTTTTTGTTCATTTCTTCTAATAAGTAGCTTGAAGTAAAAACACTAAACTTCATTGTTTGCAGACCAAGCTGGTAAGTGAAAGGGAGGGAAGATTTCTGTTTCCATCCCCAAGTCTAGCAATTTACAAGCTGTTGCTACTAAATGACAGGATTACATTGTTTGTGTTGTCTTTGAGGTTTTTTTGAGTCATATCAATAATTGCTTCCTGCTGATGTTGCTCACTTGCTGAGAGTTTGAATCGGAGTTTAGTTAAATCTTGCTATGGCGTTGTATTAGTGTTCCCAACTGCCTGCTTGTCTTTTTTCCCAGAAACGTTTCTGCTTGTAGCAGAACTGATGGGAGGTATGTGGTATTGTGTCACCTATTTATCAAGCATAGGTGAGTGTTTTGTCAGTCTGTTTTAGGAGTGGGAACCTCAGGCAGAGAGGTGGAGTGGACCATACTATTTTAAGCCCCAGCAAGAAGACTTATCTGTCTGCTGGAGACCCAGAAAAGCTTGCTTTGTGAAATGGAGAATGATTTTGCTGGAGCCAGACGTTCAATCAGATGCAAGTTTTGTTGTGTTGCAGCAGACAAACATGTATGCAGCTGAACAATGTCAAATACAAATAAATGATGAACTTGAAGCAGGTCTGCAATAGAAAGTTCAAAATCCTGTGTTAACACTGTGGTTGAGTGGAATAACATGGTAAATACTAGCAGCAGTACAGTATTTGTAAAATGCAAAAAGTAAATGTAGAAAGTATATTGGGATTAGTTAAGGGAATGAGGAATTCTTAAGACCTTTGCAAAGCTAAGGTAATATGCTTGTTAATGGTTAATTTCAGTGTTGATAGTTGCAATATGGTACATACTAGACAAAATTTGTGCTATTCTTACACCTTTGTAGGTTATTTAAAAAAAAAAAGAAGGAGCAGTAAAAATCATTGAAGAATTGAGATAGGCTCCATCAAAAACATTTTTAGTAGTGTAAAATGGTGAGAACTTGTAACTAAGTGCAAAAATCTTGACAGTACTGTGCTACTGTTTAAGTAAATTTGTTCTCTGCTGGAACATCTTCAGTTTTGATTTTCATGTGATAACTCAAACATGATGAAAACGTTTAGCTACAGAAAGAATTTCATACAGGAAGCATGCAATATCTGAGATATATAGGGAATCTAGATAAGAACTGACAAGTGACATTTTGCTCATATGTTAAGAGACTATTGAAAATAAGGAATGCTAAGGACAAGTTATTAACAGTGTATTTCCTCATAATTGCAATTTTAATACCTCTTCCATAAAAATAAAGTGAATGCAAGAGCTTAAGAAGAAGACGGAGAAGTTTTGAATGCTTGTAACTATGTATTGGGTAATAACCTTTTTAAAAGAAGGAATAGAAATGCTTAGGTTTCAAATCGCAAAAGAAAACCTCTATTATGGGACAAATATGTATTTATACAGTAGGTTCTTTGCAAAGGATTTGGTACTGGCAGCTGCTATTCGCATATGCCGTTGGTCTTGTGTGATATGACAGGTCTTGTGATCTTCATAGACGCTTTTTCAGAGTTCTTCCTTTTCTGGATGTTGAGAAAGAGTAAATTTATGCTTGGATTTCATAAAAACTTTAATGTCTATGATGATGCAACATTATTAATGTTCTGTAAGGGAGTGGGTGTGTATGTGTATGTGTCTAACACCCCCCCCCCCTTTTTCCCAAGCAGGTTTTGGTAGCTCTGCCTTGCTTCTGATTTTCGAACTGCTTTGCTTGAAGTGTAAGTACTTGTCTATACAGGGTAGAAGGCAGATCTCCTGGGTTTGTAAAGTTATGCTCTTTGCCTGTCTGCTTGTTTGCCTTTTAAATTTCTGGTGACCTTCAGTAATTTCTGGCAAAATTCATTGATCACTCTTCTTTCTCAGTTATTGTCTATGGTAGTTGAATGGACTTAAGGGCAAGAGTATCCCAAATCAATTTTGGTATTTTATCAGTTATAACTGTATTCTAGCACTGTTGTTCTCTGCACTTAGATTTACCGTTTCCAGGTGCTTGAAGAACCTGAAAGTTTTCAGGATTTATCATGGTTCATTTGTAATTCTTCATGTTGTTAATACGTTTGGGGGGAAAAAAACCCCACTTTTTTAAATATCTGGTTATAACATAATCCATTGTGCAGACAAGCTATTCTTCATGTCCTTGATCTTGATAGGTAATTGCAACTCCTTGTTACTTTCTTGCTACCGTTACAGGGATTCCTCTCGCCAAATATGAAAGATTTTAAGGATGCGTGGTGTTAATATAAAGACAATATTAAGTGACAAAATACAAGTTTGGTACAATTTCTCTTGTTTCTATGAATTCCAGATCCATAAGTCATTACATATAATTAGGATGGTATCTACTTCTGTGGAAGTTAGTGTTGTAAACAAGGACAACCAAAATGTATGATATGATATATTGTCATGGAGTAAAATAAGCTGGAAGGAACCTCTGGAGGTCAGCTAGTCCGCTCCCCGGGGGGAGGTCAAGGCAGGCCTAACTAGGTTAGGTTGCTCATGGATTTGTCTACTTCTGTCACAGAGCTTATGACAGAAATTTGGAGACAGAATTAATCCCTACCAACAAAATAAGTTTCTGAGGACAGGGTCAGGCATATTTGCATGGTAGATTAGCTTGTGTTGCTATTGCCTTAAGTTATGTGTTCTGAGGATCTGGAACTTTCAGCATGCACATATATATAAGTGTGTGTTGTGTGTGTGTGCATGTGTGTGTGTATATGTGTGTGTATATATATGTATATAAAAAATTTAGTATTATGAAATACCTGGAGTACTTTTTGTGTAGTGTAACTTAAAATTCACACCAAAATGTGTCAACTAGAAATTCTCTTAAAATTTACTTGGAAGGAAAGAAGCACTGAAGGAAATACATGATAATTTAGTTCCAGTGGGGTGGAAATAATACAACACTTTCACTTATAGCTCTCAACCACTACTTCCTTTTTAAAAACTCAAAGGGGAAATTGATCTTTTTATTTTGTTTAAATCTTGCTCTTCTTTTGAGAACTTTCCAGAATATGCAATCTAGGAAGCTTATGAAAGAAAGCCGGGAGTACGAATCTTCTTAGAAGGGGCATACCTGTTTTTACAGTCTGTGTAGCTAGTTGACATTGAAGCTACAGTTGTGCGGTTTGAGGAGGTATTTGGTAGGTATATAAAATATTGTCTGTGACTGTAAGCCAAAAATTTAGTCTATGGACAGAGCTTTCTATATAATTAAAGGGAGAACTGATAGACTGTTATGTTAATAGTATGTATTACTTAGAAACTGATATGGATATTTGCCGTGTATTTGAATGTACTTTCCCTGTGACTTCATCCAATTTTTTTAGTTAAATTTTGCATTTGACTGTTGATTGGAAAGTTAAAAGTATCTATGCTGTGTTTGGATATATTTTAACTTTCAAGTAAACAGTAGGGAAAATGTCTCTAGTGGTTTTTGTACCTGAACAAATACATTATATTGACATTCATTGATAACTTTTTCTCAAAAATTGATTTCTCTCTTGGGATTTATGTGTATATAACCTGCTTCAGTAGGGGAGGGAGGGTATACACACATCCAATTGCAGAATACTACCTTTTTTTTTTTTTTTCCTCTCCAGAAGCCAATAAATTTAATGTGTATCTACATTTCAGCTGCAGATTACCTTGATCTGGCCTCATACTCCAGAAATGGGCTTGATGGGGGTTAGTTTTGTCAAAGAACTGCGCTAACGCAGCTGTCCTGCTTTCTTTGAGCCGCTCTGGGGGACCCAGGTTGCGTTCCTGTGGGCTCTTTAGGATGTCCTAGTTCTGTGTTTTCTCCTTCTCCATTGCATGGTGCAAACGTGCCTGGAGTTTTTTGTTTTTTTTTTTTTTTAAAAAAAAAAGCTAATATGCAGGTAGGTGGGGTTTTTTGGTCTCCCTTAGCAGATCAAATTAAAATGTACTCGATTGCCTTCTTTCCCGCACAAGTAACTTCATTTTGAACCTTCCCAGGATAGATTTTACTGGATGAATTTTAGATGATGACTTAAGTTTTTATAAACTAATATTAAAGCATCCTGCTATTGTCACTGAGTAATCTCTGTTTGGAGATCTGTAAAATATTCTCTTTGATGTATTTTATAGTCTAAACTTGGTATGCACATCTTCCTTTATAATTACAGTTCTGTGTTTCCAAAAGATTTATAAAAATGATTGTTTTGTAGTATCCTTTAAAACCTTTTATGAAGTTATAGTTTTGAATTTAATGTTATAGTACCTATAATCTTGTAACATTGTTTCAGTGACTGATTCTGCTTGCTAGTGTTATGCCCCAGCTTTTAGCTAGCTAAGCTGAATCTAAGAAGTGTGTTTTATAATGCTGCTTTAAATATTGCTTTAGACAGTAACATATATAGAGAGAGTGAGAGAGTAAAACTGAATGGAAACTGTTCTTTTTTTACCAAGTGCAAAAAGTTTTAGACAAAAAGAGATATAAGACGTAACTGCTAGTTATAGTTGTGGACAAAAGATATTTGGAAAAGGTAATAATTTTAATTTCATTGCTGGAGTCATGTTGAGGTATTCCACATATTCTTTTTCCTGAGGTAGTTGTGGACCAAGTCTTGGTTGTGCTAGATGATGGTACTGCCTAATTGCTGACAGTGCTCAAAATTGGTAATTTGTATAATAATTTAGTGGTCCAAAATCAAGGTCCACCAGTTGCATTTGAAAGAAGGTTGTTGCTTGGTGATGCTTAACCAGATCATGGATGTTAATAATAAAGATATCCTTTCTGATACTGTCAGGGTTAAAACTGTTTGCTGAGGGATGATGAAAATGTGATTTCTGTGCTAGTGCTAAATTTACAGGTTATTTTGCAATTACAGAATAAAAATCTGGTGAACTTCTGAATATCTTCTGCCTTTTTTTAAGCAAGAGTAAAATCTGAGAAATTGCATCGAGAGTCTCTGCTTGATATAAGCCATTTAAAAAAAAAAAAAAACACACACGCGTGTGCGCACACACCAAAACAGCTGACCTTCCAGAATTGATGCATTTGCTGCGTTACTATCATTTTTAACTAAAAGATTTCTACAATTTCTGACCTGTGCAGGAGCTATAAGAGTCCTTACAGCTAAGCAAGGTTCTGTGGCTTAACAAGTGACTTCATGCAAGAGTAGCTGCCTACGTGCAAATATGCTTGTCCGTGACAAATACAGAGTACTTTGATTAGCCTGTAACTGAAAGCTAAGGATGCATGTACAGGTAGTTATTGTGTAGCTGCGTCCAAAGCTGTTGATCATAATTAGTAACGTGACAGCATAACCTTTATAGGGGCAAGAATGTTAGCATTTCAGAAAGAGAACAAAACAGTAAATGCCATTCTAGTGGGAAATCGTGTTTGAGTAGAGGAGCTTTTAAGTAAATTTTTCATTCCTGAACCTATAGCTGCTTATATTGGTGATGTTTAGAATGAAAATATTGCTTTGCAAATGAAACTAGAGCCTGTGTTTTGGATGTCTTTACAGTCTTATATGTTTCTCATTTGTGAATTAATGCCTCCTCCTGTGTCATGCTTTTTATCCTGATGCCACTATATTGCTGTGAAGACAGGGGCTTGTGTTTCATAAGAGATCTGATGCTTTAGAAGATGTTGTAGGGTTTTTTGTTCACTGATTTAATCTTTCACATTAATCATATATGGAGCCCACTTTACAGTCTAGATCTTGGTGCTAGAGATTATTTTTCAATAGCATTATTAGAACTTCACTTTTTTTTTTTTAACGAATAATAGCGTTGGCATAGAGATCAGTGGTAGAGAATTTGGGCGGGGAAGTTTGACTTAATGGGACTGAGAAATGAATGACTGAATAGTAAATTTACCAGTGGAAAAAATGAAATTGAATAATTAGTATTCTGTGTTAAAGAGGAGAAAGTAGAAATGATAAGAATTTCTACTTTTTTTTTTTCCTCAGTTCTAATGGTTGAGTCAATTTTAGAATGAGAGTCAGTGATTGTAGGTGGTCAGATAGTATTTTTCTTTTAGCACTTGAGAACTGCATTATACAGGTGTGGCAAACTTGCATTTTTATTTTAAAACTGATTATATTTAATGGATACGAGGGTGGAAACATGACTAAGAAGCAAACAAGGATAGGCACAGACGCTTTCTAAGATAGTCTCTTCAATCTGAAGAGAAGCTGCAACTTTTGGAAAGTTCTGACTGAGTCTAAACTAACAGCATAGTTAACACAGAAGCAAAACAAATGTTTCTGAACATAGCAAGAGGTCAGGCCTTTTAGAGTTTAATGTTATCAGTGGCTGTGTAATCATTAGGAAATTAAAAGAGATTTTAGTACAGGTACTGAGTCAAATATGAAAAATGGACCAGTTCAGTCTTTGCTTTTATGATTTTTAAGCTGTCTATAATTCATGCTCTGGATTTCCCTTTCATGAAGCTGGAGATGTCACAGTGAATGTATAAAAACTGATGATCTTCCAGGCCTTTTTTCCCCCCTTTGTTGTTCCTTTTATAGTCTTATCTTTTTGCTTCCTTGCGCTCGTTCAACTATTGGAATAGCTGTTAACAAAACTTGGAGCTGCAGTAAGAATTACAAGAAGCGCTAACAGTGAGAAATCTTAATGAAGCATCCCATTTCAGCGGGACAGAAGAACATAAGTAATAAATTATCACAAAATCGGACAGCTGTTAGATGCAGGCACTTGTGTGTGTTAGCCCAGAGCGCAGCTTCCTTTAGTCATATTAATGAGTAGATCTGAGGGCGTTTTATTCTTTGAAACTACTCCTGTTTTTATGCATGTGCTAGGTGGACTTTGGCTGGTAGAGATGAGCTCCTTATTTTCCTAATGGATTGTATTTTTTAAACAATTGAAAAAGTATTAGCTCTACTACTGTACTAGAACTTACTCTTTTTTTTTTTTTTAAAAGGTAACATTTGAAGTTTTACTTGCTGGATTCCGAAGAGGGGGGGCAAAGTTTATCTTCTTTGAAAAGCAGGCCTTTAGAAAGAACTGTAGGACCTTGACTTGAAGAACTGTGATGGGAGGAATGTCTTGTATATTTATTTTATAAGTGGTAAAGTCAGTTAAAGTGCAACTTGTTTTTAAAATAAATTTCTGAACACCTTAAAGACTTGTGTGCATTTGAGGCACGGTAAGGGCATTATCATTTAAATAACTCATTTGTAATAATTAACATATTTGCCTAATATGCTAATAGTATGTTAAGCCAAATTTAAAGGTTTTGAAAACATTCTAGTTTAAATATTTATTTTACTCAAGTATTACAACTCTGAGTTCTGGAAAATGGACATGGATGATTGATGAAATACTCAGATTTTTTTTTTTCATAGACATGATCGTGTTAGGCTTGGGTAAAACTCTTAAAAGTGCCCAAAACAGGAAGCTTGTCCATCTTGCATCTTCCTGCCATGCTAAAGAGAAATGGGATTATGAAAACTATGGTAGCATATGGAGCGTCTGTTATTTTGCAAAATTCCGTGCTGCAATTCAGAGAGAAATCATGCTCATTTGTTTCCAGTTATGCTATCTTACAGGATTTTGGTTAAAACTCAGAAGGAGGTTCTTTCAATAATGATTTATATCCTCTCCCATGCTTTCTAGCTCCTTCTACAAAACAACTAAAACAAATAGCATAAAACAGCATCCTGTCAACTTGTTCTACAGTGTCTGGTAAAAATATCTTTTAGAAAATCCAAGGTCACTGAACCTACATTTTTTTCCAAAAACATGGGTGAAAACATTTATTTACAACTAGATACTCCTGTCAAACCTTAGGGCAGCAGTCTAGTGATTTAATAGGAAGAATGAAATGGAGCAGACAGCAAAAGAGAGCTTAGAACCACAACATCAGAGTAGAGTGATCCTCATGTCATTCATGTAGTCCTTGTCTACTCCCCGCCTGCTTTGATGCACCCCTTCCCCAGCAGTCTATCCATCTATCTTCCTGGAACTCCTTGTTATCTTAGTTGCCCCCTTCCTCTTACTGCTGTCGCTCTCCACAAAAAAAAAAAAAAGAGTGAGAAAGAACGATTCCCAAGAAGGAAGCAACTTTTTATCTGCTAATCTGAGCCTAGCTCCATGCTTTAGCCAGTGAGTGGACACTGCAGGGAATAGGAAGCGCAGCCCTGTGTCTGGTGCTGATGTTGCCTCTAAAGCTAATCTCCTCTGGTACAGCTGAATTTATGATTGCAGAGGTTCAGGGAGGAGGAGCTGGCACCATGTCCAGCCACCTGGCACTATATCCTGCAGTAGGGTCTTAGCTCAGCTCAGGTTCATCTTCTGTCCCCTGGGGTTCGAGGTAAATGTCCTGTCATGTGTGAGGCAGGCAGAGGGAAGGAATTTGGGGGCCTGGAGAGAGAAAAGTTAAGAAAAAGAGGAATGAAAGGCTGGAACGAAATTTTCTGGTTCTTTTGTGTCCCCTTTCTTCTGAATATAAGCAGCTGCTTCTTGGGGCCACTTTCTGTCATGCGGGACTATGATCTACATCCAAACATCCATGTGCTTGGGTGTTCAGGGGTGCAGGAAGCGCCTCCCATACAGTCAGGTTTGAGAAATGAGGGGAGATTCCTAGCAGCAAGGAGGCACACAGCACTTCTTGGTGTTAGGGATGAAAAATAAGTGGGAAGAACACAGAGCAATGAAGTTATAGCCTTTGGTTGCACTGGAAATTTTAAGGGGATGGGATGCGGACAAGATGATTGGTGTTGCAAGTGGTGAGGGGGTGCAAAAGGGAACACTGAAACTTCAAAACAATTGAAGTTAGGATTACACACTTTAGATGGCAAGCTTTTTTTTTTTTTTTTTTAAGCACAACAGGAAGCATGTATAACCACTTCTCCTTTTTAAATTTACTTCTACCATTAGGCATAAGTGCTTGAAGAACAGAGTTATATGCTGCTAAGAAAAACCTTCATCTAAGGTTAAAATTATCATTTAAGGTAAAATTGAAAATTTCCTATGTTAAGATTACTATCTGAATGTTTCATGTTTAAGAATGCATATTCCTCTCAGCTTAGTTTCTTAAGTTCTGTCAAAATATTCTTAACACGTTAAAGAGAACCATCATTATGAAAAGTTCAGAAATACCATTTGTAATATGTTTACTTTATAGCAAAATAGATATTTCTTGATCAGAGAGATTTTTCATTGCTGCTCATATAGTTGGAAGATAGGTCATCCTCCATGAAAGATTTTAGGAGAGTAGTTTCATATTTTTACATCAGCATATTTTTTAAGCACAGTAAAGAATATGCAGTTTCTCTGCCATATTTGAACTATCTCATTCTTCTTGTGTATCACTTTACATGTTTTTGAAATACTTTTTTCTTTTTTTGAAGTTTTATAATGTGACTGATAATTAGAGAACTGGATTTGAGAGTTTGCTTATGTGGTTTTAGTTTGCTTTAATTAGCAGCACAGAACTACTTTTGTTCACTTACCTTGTCTTGTCATGCCTAAAATAGTTTTATTTTATATCTAGTGGATTTTTGAATATGTCAGTTTATGAAGAAATCTAGTAATTCAGTTTGCATTGTAGTTGATATTAACTATAGACAAATATTTGTATTCTCAAACTCAAACATAAAACATTCTCAAACAAAAACAAAATTACTCTGCAGAATGTAAAAGTTTTAAGTTCTCTAAAAACCAGTAGTAATTGTGACATTTTTTTTTATGAGACGATCTCAATCAGTGTAGATGATTTGATGTGCCAGCAGTTTGAACATTTCTTTGTTACAGTATCTGAAATGAATGAAAGACAAAAATTCAGGTGTAAGTGTGAATAATAAAAATATGTTCACTTAAGTGAAAAGCTCCTTATATTTGCTCTCATAGCAATGTATTTGCAGATTGATTCTTAACATAATGTAAGGAGGGAAAAGAAATTTATATATTATTTTCTAAGGAATTTTGTGTCCTCCAAAAAGAGGAGCCTTAGAAGCTCGTTATTAAAGTAATTATTTGGCTGAATCAAGTAATTTTTTAAATTTGTTTTATTCTTGGGAAGGTTCAAGGACTGAGTTCTTCTAATAAGTCTTGAATTCTCAGTTAAAATCATGGCCAGTCTTAAATCTGAGAGAAGTTAAGCAGCAGTCTTTCATAGTTTAAGTGGAATTGAAAAATTCGGCATTTAAATTTCCTTGATCATGAAGGTAACTTCCCTTAAACGAATATTTGTAACTAATAAAATGGGAAGATTGGCAGTACTATGTCAGCATCAGATTTGAGGCTTTGAGGCTTATTTCTGCATTAAAGTAACATCTCAACATGCAATTTTTAAACAGCTATTGTTCAATCTCTTGTGACTGAATTTAATTTTGATTAAGGATCAAAAGGCTTTGCCACTGATTTCATTGTTTTTCTTTTTTTTTCTTTTTCCTTTTGTCTTTGCTAAAGTCATTTGAAAGAAAATACTTGCAGAGAGATTTGTACCAGCTCAATTCATCTTGAGAAAGGAAATTTAAGCTAAAATGGTGTACAGTTTTCTTTTAAAACATGTAATCTTTTTGAGATGAGTAACTTTCTGGTATTTAAGTTTAAGATGCTAATATTTCTGAAATTCTGAAAACCTAGAACTGCATCTATCTCATCAGCATAAGTGAAGCCTAGACTTATTCAGGACTCTCCACCTAGGTATTCCTGTGCTCCTCTGTTTTATGCATCCTATTCTCTAGATGTGTTGTGATAATACTTAAAGCACTCATTTAAATGGATAGCCTGAAAGAAGATGCAGCCAAAAAGGTGTATGCTTACACAATAGTGTAGAGTGTTTTTGCAGCAAGTCAGAGCCCTTGCCTCCTGAAGCTGAGAATCTTTAAGCCTGCCACTTTCTCCTTGCTGGAGAAGGCACTAACCACAAGGCTGTAGGCTCCCTTGGATGTGAGCTTTCTATTGTGTGTTTGTCAGGCCAGTGTGCAGGCGGAGCGGCTCAGTAGTCCGGAGTTGACAGTGTTGGCCTGTAGTTGGTGTGTCCGGGTAGGACCATGACTGTTCCATGTCAAATGTATGAACTGTACGTCAAAGCAGTCTTTTGTACCCTTGGTGCTTGATAATGTCATAATAGACAACAAGAGGGTCTTTTTGTCAGTTGTAAAAATTGCATGGAACAGTAGTAAATACTATATATCGCTAAAATCTAAGGATACACTTAAAATATGGTGCTGAAATTACTTCAAGAAATATAAAATAATTACATCTATGAAATTTTAAAATACCTGAAATTTTTAAAAATAGGGTGAAGTATGGAATGAATGAAGCAGTTCACAAACTTTTATTCCAGAAGGTCCTGTCTATTTTTTTTTTTTTTTTCTTCAAAGAAAGACTGCAAGTATGTTTTCTGCTGAGGCTCAAGCTGATTAATTGACTCACGATGGGTGCTGCTTTTTCTGGGTGTGCAGGCCAAAACGTTTGTAAATCCTGCACGGCTACTAAAGCTTTAGAAAGAGGGGTATGGAGGGAAACACAGGTGATGGTCATTCCTGATGGGCCTTACTGTTCTAGCAATTCTATAATCGGTGTCTAACTGGGGAAAAAGGTAAGCGTGTTGCATTATACCATAAGACCTAGTGCAAAAATACTTTTACTGTAATTGAACGTATAATTTTACTGTAGAATGACTTGCTTTGCTTAATGATTGTTATCTCTTAAAGTATTAAGTGAAAACTGGGGACAAAATTGTTCAAGATTTGAGCACAGATTATCGGATATCTGGATGATTAATAAAATCCAGAGGGACTTTCTAAAATCATGAAAATGCTTATTATGTGTTTGTAGATTACTTTATCTGTAATAACTTAAACACTGGTGGAATATTGAGGAGTAAAGGATTGAGTTCAGACATTTTGAAATGCCTACCGTTTTTCTTCCAGAAAAAAATCTGTGTGGACTCTCCTGAGATTTTTCTCTTTTTTAGTTTGTTACTTGCAAGTATTGATGTGGCTTACACGCACGCTTTTGTTTAACTAGAGTTTACTCTTTTTAGTGCTTAAATTTTCAGGTTAAACCTTTCAAAGGGAAGTGAAGACAAACGTCAACGTTCCTGATATGCCTGTTAAGAAACACTGAGGTTATAAAGCTATTGAGAAACTTGGAGAAGGAGAGCACGGCTGGGTGGTGGTTGATGATAGATGTGTGTCATGCTTTGAATTAGTTCTGACTGGCTCTGGTTGAGGGGTTGGAATTGAAAATCTTGGAGACAATCAAGTGCTGGAGTCTGAAAGTTGGCTGGCCATTTAATTTTTAGATCCTGTGGACACACAACTGGCCAGCCTGAAAAAACAGCTTCTAGTTGTTATGTGTAAAAAGTGCTATTCTACAGGGAACCCATTTTATCTGACTTGTGCCTAACCTGAGGGAAAGGAATAAGGAAAAAAAAAGTGATAGAATAAACCATTACAGTAAAAATGCAGCTTGTTTGCCACGTGAGAATGTCTGAAGAAGTAAACAGAATATTTGCATTTATCTCAAAGCGCAGAACCTCACTTTGTTTTTAAGATATGTTCTGTTGAACGTTGAACCTCCAGTATGGGTGGTTCTGTGGTATTGCTTGTAGTCCGTTACATGCTTTGGACATGTCGCAGTCCCATGGTGGGAGAGGACCACTCTACACTCAGTTCCTCCACATATCCAGGTTTCCTTCCAAAAGAAGTCAGAGCCTATAAATAGGGAGGAAGCTGGAGGGTGAGCTTTGGTGCAACTTTTAAAGCAGATGGTTAGGAGACTAGAACTGCAGCGTGCACAGCACAGTACATCTTTCCTGTAGTTGGGATGTTGCCAGCATGTGCATCTTGGAACCAGGGCTATTTGGTATGGTCTGAAATGTTACTGCTCTACTGCATACACCTGATGTGAAAGAAGGAACTTGCTAGGATGAAGGATGATTGAAATACATAGGGAAGAAAGAGGACTGACTCCTGAAAATACCCTGAAGACTTGCACGCAGGAGAAAGTCTTGTCAAGGGATGTCCTAGCTAGCAAAGCCAAGAGTTCTGTGAAGACTGAGGTTATGTGTTTGTTACTCTCCAGAAACTGCCACTGAGTCTTGTATTTAAGAACATTAAAATTGAGTCTCTTCCAACTCCTAGCAGCTGCTATCACATGGCAACAGAGGAAGGAGGTAGTTTTGAGATCAAGCAGGAAAAGGACTTGCTTCCTCCTTCCCATGTCCACAATAGGTACACTAATTCCTACTTACTAATGGGAGCTGTGTGAAGAGGTACTTTAATGTAAGAGAGACTCACCCTTCATTTGGTACCTATGTCTTCTAGATTATGTGACTTCTCAAGAAATTCATATGGAGCCCTTAAGGATCTGTATTGTAAGTAGGAGAGCTGTTATTGTTCTATTTATAGATTTACTGTTTCTTTTTTATTACATCTCAGTTGTTTTAAGACTGCCTACACAGTCTTTAACATGAAGCTTTTTTCCTAATTTTGAGTGACAGTATAGTTATTTAATTTAGTTCTATCAAAAGTGTCATTGGTTTAGGGTTTCTTATATTGTGGGGTTAAACTAATGCAAAGCTGTAGTAATCTAATGAAACATTCTGTCAGCCTGCATCTTCTATAGGGTTTCCTGTGCCTGATATTTGTATAGGACCTCAGTATGCTACCTGGCTGAAGAGAAATAGTGTTATGCTGGAAAGCTTGTAAGAAAGAATTAGCAATGACATGCATCTGTATCTCTTGGACTTGTATTTAGCTGTGTTACTCTTAATGCTGGCAGTTCCTAGTGGAGTATGGTAGAAGCGTGAATTTCTGTTTTGGTGACTCCGCGTGTTTAAAATGTTTGTGTTTAAGAACTGTTTTTGGTTATTGTATTCCTCAAAATCTTTGAGAGAAGGGACATATCATGTCTAATCATTTTATAATTTGGTGAAACCTTTATGATCTTCCATGGATTAAAGAAAAGGTACTCTAACATGAAAGCTTTTAACTGTCTTGGAAGCTTTATACAAACCTTGATCAGAGCAACCAAAACAAAATTTACAATCTTTTGTGTTACAGAAAATATCTGTCATCCTGAAAATGGTCAGTACTATTCTCTCTTGCTTTTAAGTGTGTATGTGTGTGTTTAACAAATGAAACAAAGAACAAAAGGAAAAGGATTTGGTACTTTTATGGTTAGTGAATATAATTTCAGTAACTTTATGGATCTAATTAATAAATATAATTTAAACACTACTTTACTCTGAGGTTGGCTGAACACTGGAACAGGTTGTGGAGTCTCCATGCTTGGAGATGCTCAAAACCTGACTGGACATGGTCCTGGGCAACCTGCTATAGGTGACCCTGCTTGAGCAGGAGCGTTGAACCAGATGATCTCCAGAGGTCCAGCCTCAGGTGTTCTCTGATTCTGTAATGGCTGTAACCTAAATATTTTTTCCTTCTAGCCCAAGTTATTGTCTCTTCAAAGAAACCATGGTTAGCATCTAATTCTAATTCAAGCTTATTAAAGCTCCATACTAATACTAGACTAATTACAGGTAGCATAAAAGACTCACTGGTTTTTCTGTAATCGAAGTATAAAGAGTCTTGTCTACAGCTGTATTAAATTTAAGCTTGGATAGCAAACCCCTTGGTATGTCAAAATGTATTTCTTAACAGCAAACGCTTCTGTTGTGGGGAGGCTGTGTTTGAATTGTTGGGGTCCTATTTGAATTTATGTGAACGTAACTTGAGGTTTCATCTGTTTTGGTGACAACTACTATAGATTTGTGTGGTTTTTGTGGGGGGGGTGTGACTTTTTTTTTTAAAATGAACTAAGTGGGCCAATGTAAAGCAAGACTGATTTGATGCAAGTTATCAGTGTATTACTGTGTCTATAGGATGTCATTATCGTTTTTAATGGCTTTTGTTTCTTTAGAAGTATGTCAGCTATGCTGCTGAGATTTCCTGAAAATGTTTGACGTCTTTTGACTAAAAATACCTTTCTAACAAGCTTCATTAGCTTTGGTGAGAGATAACCTTATACAGAGTGTGTATGTATGTTTATTTGCTGAGCTGTTTTAGCTTGTTGTTGTAGTATTTGCCAAAAGCACTCTTCTGTTAGCCTTAACCAGGTTAATTTTATTTAGAGCCAAAACTGGAGTACCCCGTGGGGAAACCAAACTTGCTGAGCTTTCTTCAGTATTCTAGTGGAACTGTAGATTTTGAAATAATTTTTCAAGTGCTCTCCCTTTGAGTTACCAGTGCATATCCTTCTGCCAGCTGCTTTGGTTCTTGCTCTTTTTGTGAACGACTCGTTTGCTTTAGTCTCTGCACTTTTGTTCTTCTGAAATTCTAGCTAATAACCTGTGGCAAAAATCAATATATTAAATGACAAACGCATTTCACGAAAGCACTATCTTTGTGAAGAAAAAACCTAACTGATCTCAGAACCAGAAATTTTTTTGAACTGCTGACTGGACATAGGAAAAACCTTACGAGTTATTTCTGCTCCTTTTAGAGCATACAGCCACTTCTGGTTAGGTGTTTGTTTTTATTGCCACTGATTAGGAAGTTTGCTTCCTGTATTGAATCTGAAAAGGCTTTGACGACATCTAGATTTTTCCACATACTTACTTATTAGTAGGAAGATGGAAGTTGACATTTTCGGTTCTGAGAAGTAGAACTATTAATGTGAATGTTGTAGCTTAAAGTAGCTTGTGTGTGAAGGCTCTCGACTGTATAGATGGAATTAATAGTTCAGTAAATCCACAATATAAATGTAAAAAAGAATGGGAGTTGCAATGTGAAAAATATTTTCATAATATCAGTAGTCTAATTTTCTGATATTTAGCTTGTTATTGAATTGGTTCAGTTTACCAAATCCGGGCAAGAGTATGTATAATCCTATTGCCCTCTAGTGGTTGCGATTCAGGTTTAAAAAGTAGAAAGAGAAGGCATTTTCCTGATCAGGGGAGGAAGTCAATGATTCTTGCTTGCAAAAAAATATTATTTTTTACAGTAGCAATAATTTTTTTAAAAAAAATCAGTTAAATTTTAATTCATTCATCTGTGGAACTGAATGCTACTTCCCTGCTAACTGAATAGCACCAGGACTTTACACAGGAAAAAAAAAAGTAATACACTCTTACACAATCTGATACTAGCCGTAATTATGATGATGACAATAAATAAACCTTGATGGATTTACTGTACAACTATTTCCTGATCTTATGAAACTATCATTAGTGCCTTAGCTGGAATGTGTGGGATGTGCCTTTGGATGCTGGGAGGGAAGAGTATGGTGGCACTTTTAACCTTTCAGTGAGGCTTTGGATTGAGCTTTCAGGTGAGTAGGTGTTTGAAAAAATGTATTCAAGCCCTTCAGGCTTCCTACGCTTATTTGCTCTGGTAAGATTCAGTTGTGTTCAGCTGCTTTTCTTGACGGGCAGGATGATTTTTACTTTATTGGTTGTCTACAAAACTGCCACTTTTTATTTTCCAATTTGAAGTATTGTGACTGATATAATGAGAAAAATCCCTGGGTGGTCCTTCGTTCATGGACAAATGATATATTAAGCTTGGTACACTGAGCAGGGCAACTTCCTGAGTCAGTAGCTGCCTGGAAAAGCCTGGAAGTCAAAGAGAAACCAAACATCTTTCTATAACCTTGCCTCCGCTTTTCAGGGTTGAAACTATCTGCACTACTCTCTTAATTTCTTTTTATTCCAGATGGATTTACGAAAATATTAACAAGCTGATCAGCCTAATTACCTTGTTTAAAAAAAAAAAAAAAAAAGGAAATAACTTAGATTTTTGTTTTCTTCTGATAATGTTACTGAAGTACAAAGAGCTACCTGAACAAGTTATTACATGTACACAGTATCAGAAACTTAATCTCTCCTCTCAGGAGGTAAACTGTGAACAAATTTAGTCTGTGTTTCTAGCCATGACAAATGCATATTGGTAAAAACAACATTATATTCTGTATTATTTTGTCCTTCGGGTAGTATGACCTGAATCCTACATATACAGCTTTGCTGATATCTCTGGTCTCTGTACTTAGAAGGTTTTGCAACTTGAAAATTCACTTGATGGCTGTTTTAAAGAATTAAAAGATCCATTTCCCTTTTTAGGACTGTACTGGTCTGAGATTCATGATGGTGGTATTTCTTCTTAGACTGATGACAGTCTGAACCGTTGGTGCTAGGAGGAGGTTGTTTTTGTACTTTGAAAAATATTTTCTTTGTTTTAGAGAGAAGTCTGAAAACTTGCAAGACTTGGTAATATGTTTCTGGTAGGTGTAGACTTTCTGGCTGTACAAAGCAACGCTTTGCAATTCCCTCACCCCTGCTCCCCGAGCCCCCTGGCAGGTTGGTCATTTGCCTTTATCATGTGCTCTAAGCACTTTGTTCATTTGCAAAGACGCTTTAAAAGGCATTTGGGTGGTTCTTAGCTTGTCTAAAGAATAAAATTCATGGGTACAGCGTTATCAGTGTAATATCCCTGAAGACTTTCCCTTTTTGGAAATGATGGAAAATAATTAGCAGAAGACATTGGAATACTTTTGTCCATGTGAAAAGCTGTACTGGAATAATTAGCCTGGTCAATTTTGCCATGTTAGCAAACATTTTCATCTGTTTGTAAAGGCAAGCTACCGTGTGTGATTTTTGGCCTTAACTAAGACCAGTATAAATCATGAGTCACTGTGTTTGAAACTGTAGTTGCCATTATCCTTGAACGTCTTACCTGTGCTCTGCCCGCTCATCTGTCTCTACTGGGGTGGCTTCGCACAGTCCTGACTCCGGAGAAGGCTGCACAGCTGCCCTTTTTGTTCTGAAGCCACTGCAACACAGCTTAAAAGAAATGATGGCTACCAAGATTGCGTATCAAAAACCAGCTCATGTGATCTGTCACATTACTGGCAGACGCAACTCAGTAGGGGATGTATATTGTAGGCATTTCTTTCCTTAAGCTTAAAAATGTGTAACAGTTTTTTACTGCAAAACTGTTGATCTCAAAGGAACACTGGAATAACATGCTGTTGTTCATGAATACCAGCTTTTAATTATTGCTTGCTTTGAAAGTCTTGAACTTAGAGTGAGTTCAAACAAATATAGCTTCCTCCCAGACTATTTCCACCCTCACTTTGTTGGAGGTGTGGCTTGGCAGTGCCTTGAGTACAAATATTAAACTCCCAATTGTCAAATTTATTCTCTGTACTGGAAAATGAATTTTACATCTTCGAACGGAGCCGCACCCTTCTCTAATAGTTGTTTTCAGTTAATTACATTTGCTGCCTATAAGGAATGCTGAAGTGCAAAACACAGAATGGAAAGAAATTTAACGTGGGGGAGATGGTTTTTTTCTGTGTTTGGAGTTCCCCCCCCTCCCCCCCCCCCAATGGTTTTGATCTTTACTTGCCCCAGGTAACTCTTCAGAAAAGCAGACTTTTATAAGTAACGATGGAGGAGCACAGGGCTCTTTGTTTTCAGGATGAGGATGTGTGCTGCAGTAGGCTACGTTATAGTAGTGTTTGTGTTTTGAACTTGTTAAAATATCTAATTTAGGATAAGTAAAGTTAGCACAGTGTCACTTGTGCTTGGGCAGTTCTTTTGAGTCAAGATTTGTACTTCTGCATCTTCATTGGATTCATTGAATGTGTATCACCATGGCATTAAGCTTATGCTCAATATGGTAATTTTACCTGTAGTTTAGAAATGTGCTAAACTTCCTGTTTTTGACAACTGTCATGTGTTAACAAATGGTTCAGGAGCAGGTGACTGTCAGAAAGCAAGAAACCTTTGCTCCGTGATAATGCACGGTAGACCTGCTGCAAACACTTTTAGAAATGCCATACTGGCATTAGCAAAATCTATTAAGCTGAAATCTGAAAGGAGACATCTTCATAAATTCTTTAGCGTGTTTTTAAAGGTTTTTCATGTTATCATCATGAAGATTATTTACCAAACCACTATTGCATTTGGAGATGTTTGTGAAATTTGATGTACTTGTTTTTCTCTTTGATTCCTGAATGTCTTAATCCTGGGATTTTTCTCTTACCACGAAACGGCAGTTGTATATGGAAGTAGTGCTTATTTGTGAATGAACACAACAGTTCCTCATGAGGAAAGGTTAAAGTAGTTGCAGCAGCATCTTCCTTTGTTCTCCCTGTTGTTAAAAAGTGAACACATGAGAAGAGATCTGCCTTTGCAAGGAGCAGAGCAACTTTGTATGATGAAATGATCAACTAATTGGTGAAGTGGAACTCTCCGCACAGTGTAGCGTCATGGTATTTAGGTAGCATCTGTGGTGCTGCACCTACTTCCCCACGCCTGAGATTACAGTTGAGTTTGAGTTTGTTGTTAACTAAGAGGCTGCTTCATGTCTTACCTTCACATAAGCAGATTTCCTTTTCTGGCTCTTCATGTAGTGAAGTATCTGGTAGTTCGGCTTCTGTTATATTTTTTTTCATTGTACTTGAAAAGTGTAAATCTATGAAAAATAAATTAGGATGTTTCTGTTTGATAGACATTTGATAATCTAAATATTTTAAATTTCCATTTCAGTTAGCAGTTTTTTGCAAGGCATTTTGTTTAGTTAACTGGTCACATTTCAAGATTTTGAGCAAGCAGAATGCATAATGCTAATTTTAGAGTCATGTAAATTCTTCATTCTGTCTAAGCGCTGGCTTCTGTTAAATAATATTTCAAGATTTCATTTTGTTAACTGCTTTGTCTTATGCTTTTCCTATCAATTCTGCTTACTGATGTTTTTCCACTAAAACAGTTCTGTGTTTTAGTATTTTCTTCTTTTATTTAGTGTTTCTAGGTGGTGTGGATCTTTGATTTGAGCTTTTATTTGTGTAAGGAATAGTGTCAGTCTTCTCAGATTTAAAGACAAGGAGAGATCTGTGCCTTAACTCAATTTTAAATTAGTGCAAAGCTATGTCAAAACATGACAAAACTCCCTTTTTGTGGTACTCTTCATTGTTGTAGTCGGAGACAAGACTGTAGGGCTTTTTTGTTCTTGCACTTGAGCATACTTGTTATAAAGTAACTGTCAAATTTAACCACTCTCTCTCTCAATCACGTATTTAAGAATAACTTGTTTTGTTCTCTGATCTTAGCGTTTTTCCATAGTACAGGATTTTAGCACAGGTGCTTTTGCCACTGAAGGGAAGAGTGAACTGCAAGGATAAATCGCGAGCTATCCTTTATAGGAACATACATTTGAAAAGAAATCGGTTATATATGGGAGCCTCCTCTTTGCAGAGCTAATAATTCTTTGCTTATTCCATTCCAGGATATATGCTTCCTACAAACAGTCTTCAGGATTGTGTACACTTCAAGATAATATTTACTTTCATTATTGGAGATTTTGAGCATGTCATGTTGCCACATGTTCATGAAATTTATTGCAGTAATTGATAGCTTTTAGCCTGGTTTTGCAGGAAAGTATTCATGGAAGGACATCTGAACTGGTATTTCTGTAACGCTTCACACTTTGAAGTTGTTGTGTTCTCTTAAGTTTTTATCCTGAAGTCTGGATTTCTGGAAAATGGCCTACTAAGGCTTCTTATTTCCTCTTTTTTTTAAAGCCTTGTTAAGCTGCAGTGTTTCCATATTTGATTAATATAAAGACTCTGATAGGGTTAAAAGAAACCTCAAAAAGTCACCTTGTCTGTATGTTTTCTTCTGGGTAAGTCTTTGGTATATTAATAGAAGTTAATGTAAATTTGTACAAAGTAATCACTGGTATCGTAGTGATAATGATAGCTGTGTACATGTCTGCTGTAGAATAAGAGAACAAGCTTCCTTGATGAAGTAGAGCAGAACAACTTATCACATCATCTGGAAAGCTGTTTTTATCCGTAGCTGTTTCTAGGAGTCCATTGCACTCATCAAGTTTTTCATATTGAACTACAGAAAACTTATTTCGGAGCCCCAGTATGTTCTGTAACATTGTCCTCTGTGACAGCAGTAATAGAGAATAGGTCTCTTCATTATATTGCTTTTGTATTCTGATGATGAGTCAAATTGAGCATCTCAGAACCATGTGTCAATAACCGTTTCTGAGAAATCTTTCCCTTGATTGCACTTTAGTGTTAATTTTTTTTTTTTAGTTAAGTGTTTAAAGCAGCAATATATCTTAATAGCTCAGCATTTTCAGGCTGGAATGTAGACTCAGGGGTCATGTTACTTTCTGTTTTTTTCCTCAGTTGTATACAATTCGTACTGCACTGAGTTGGAGAAATTTTTGCTAGGAAACTCTTTTCTACCTTGTCATTTTTCAGAATGGAGTTGCATCTCCTTTTCTGAGACTGTTAATAATCTATAATCTGTGATTCTGCTGTGAAGAGAATGAATTGAATTTTTTTCTACTTATCCTAAATCCATTCTGTATTTATAGCAGGAGGCTGATTTTTTGGAGATTCTTGTAAACTGTGATAACAAAAGTTAAGCAAAAGAGATATTCTAAAGAGTAGTAGTTAGTAACTATGGTGACAGATGCCTTACTCTAGCAAGTCAGTCAGCTATATATGAACAAAATTACTTGTGAATTAGAACTTTTCCTCTAGATCTCATTGTCTTGTTAAAAATGTCTTTTACATCAAAATTAGTGACGTGTACAGTGATCTATTTTTGTATCATATTCTCGCGTTTTGTGGTAAAACACTTTATCTTGGAGTTTTTGGGGAGCATCTTGTCATCCTCTTCCTCTTCACTTTGAATACATATCTGGATTATTTGAATAATATATGGATAGTCGAGTTTTCATGAGAGTAACTTTTTTTCTTTTTAAACTACTATAATCGGTTCCACACCTGCTGGTCACCGTAGAAAAACTTTCCTCCGGAAGAGGAGTGAATAGTGTATGCTCTGCCTGGTCTGCGAGAGTGAATGGGATCGCTTCAGACCACGTCCTTCAACATGAGTCTTCCCCATGAGTTTGTTTATTTATTACAGAACGGAAGTACGAAGTGTTAATGAACACTTGTGTGTGGGGGTATTGTATGTAGGTCGTGACTGTCAAGCTAAGTTATAAGTTGTTCTTTCTAGAAAGAAAATGATAGTTTATGAGGTTAATTGATTGCCATCTGTTCCACCAGAGGAAGGTGAGGGCAGGTGGGTTAGCAAGGGTAATCGTCCTCTTTGGTACTTTTCTATTCATATTGGTTGGTTCCAATTAAAAAATGGAAAAGGCAGGACTTGACACATTTTGTGCGAGGCTTTGGAAGAGTGCACAATATTCGCTGAGTGAAAGTACTGTTCTAACTATAAACTGCCACTTTAAGTGTTGCTCTCCCGTGATGGTCTTTTATATGGAAAATTTTCTTTCATATGCTACCATCAACATAATACTACTGTATCTTTGCCATCAGCTGTGTTCCTCTAGGTGTTTTGGGTGTTCCTTTTAGTGCTATAGTAAATAAACCCCAAAGTGGTAGGTTAGAGAGAGTCATACAGTTTTGCACTGACTAGTGGGGTACTAGGCCCAGGAGCTGTAATGCAGTTTGCTTACTTTCATTTTATGAAAGCAGCTATTATGCAGATTTTCATTGTTTTCTAAAGTCTCCCCCAACTTCGGACAACTCTCTCATAATACAGGTAACTCTAAACCCTCACTGTGAGACATGGGATTTGAGTGCTGATTTAGAGAGTAAATTATCTTGCCTGATGGGCATGGCAGGTTGCAGCTGGTATTAACTCTACAAACATTGTCATGTTTTTCCTTTTTGTGAACGTTTTTGGTATGCCATTATTTAAAGTTGTGATAGTGTATATGTAGAATTTGCCCATTAAAATAAACATTACAAAGTAGTACATCAAAAGAAAGGTCTGTATTGAAGCTTTTGCAAGTACAGCACATCTCCTGGAAGTGTGTTCTGTGTGTGTTTGTTTTGTTTTTGAGAAAGGTGACATTTTGATACCAATGGAAACACCAGAGCGACTCTAGGTTATAGATAGACATTCATTGTGTGTATGTTTAAGTTGCTTGTGTCTCTGGCTGTTTGATGTTGCTGCTCTACGGTTCTTTCTCCTCCTTGCTACAAAAACAACTCGTGTCCTTCCTGGCTTTGTCAGTTAGGAAGCCTAGGTAAGCCCTGTATCCATTTGAGGCAAAGTCATCCGAGTTAGCTCAAAAAAAGTTAAGTTGAATGACAGGGCATGTAGTGAATTTCAAAGCACTTCAACTACCACGGCATGGCAAGTGGCAGAGGGATTACTGCTTTAGAGTACTCTGGATATGTCCAGAAAAGGTTGTCTGTCTGTACCCAGACACACTTATGCTGGCACTAACCTGCTTTTACTGCTAACAGTTTATTTTGCTTGACAACAGGTATGAGCAGCTGACGGGGTTGTCCTGGCAGTACAGTCAACAAAACTTCAAGGTGTAAACAGACATGTCAAGGTGTAAACAGACATGAACAACTTGATCAGTAGAAAGAGCATATTCCTTGCTGTCCCCTCGCTCCTGTCCCTTGGCAGTACTGGCAGATTTGGAAGTACGGTATTGAATTCTTGGGGATAGCTGAGGACTCTTAACCTTTTCCATCTAAACAAAGACATTTTGACTAAGTTTGCATCTTCAGATGAGAACTTAAGGTGAATATTTTTGTCTAGTGTTGTATCAAAGAGGGTCTGTTTCTCCATGCAAAGAAGGAATAGTGTTTTTTTGTTTGTTTGTTTGTTTGTTTGTTTTGGCAAAGAAGTTATGAAAAGCTACTAGAAAGCTGTCTCTCTCTCCAGGGACCTGCAATACCTATGCTCCCTGTATAGCCTGCTGCAACTTCCTCAGTCCGTTCACTCTGAGCAGAAAATCCCACTGCTTATGGTGATTTTTAGTTTCACAGCACGTTCCTGCCTTAGGTAGCTAAATCTTTTTAAGAAATAGATTTGCTAAGAATTCAGAAGTTAGTGCACTAGTTCTGTTTCTTAGTTGTTTAAGGAGCTGGAGTTTAAAGATCAAAGGACTATTAGATCCATGTGTTTAAGAAATGTAAAACTAAATAGAAAGGCAATTTTACTTGATGCACTCCACCCTGTGAATTATGCTTGCTTATGGAGACAAATACTTCTACTTCCTTGATATGTGGGTGGAGTTAGTCAAGTGAGAGGAAAGGAATTTAGGATGTGTCTAAGTAGACCAGAATGAGGAACACAATCAGTTGAATCTGGAGATAATTTAGGGTTTGAACTTCTGTCATCTCTCTCGTAGCCAAAGGAGCAACCTGGAATTCTTTGGGGCGTGCATGGTGTGCTCTGCTAGCAGAAATTCTGCTCTCAAATTCAGATGTTCAGTGTTAATGTTTCAATGGATATAAAATGGTATGGAGAAGTAACTTTTTGGCTGTGGTGTGATAAAGTGTTGGTCACATTTGCCTGACCCCATTTCATATAGTTGTGAAATCTTTGCGTGCAGTTCAGATTTTGCAAAAACCAGTGTACTTAGCCTCGTCATAGAATACTCAGTGTGAGTCAAGTAAATGAACACAGTCATGTTATTCAGTTCAATTTTGGGCTGTATTTCGATCTTCTAGATCTTCATTTACTAGCTGCACTTGAGTATTAGCTTTAATACTCAGGGGAGGCATTTGTAAACTCAGCATTAATTGCTGAAGAGTTGATCATTTTAGCTTGCAGCGTGAGTAAGGGAAGGATCTGTAGTCTTTAGTTGCAGCATTTCATGACTTTACTGCTACAGCTAACTGCCTTGGGGCCCCTTCGTGGTAGTAAGCATGACAAAATGAATTTGTATCTCATTAGCTGTTGTAGTTTGCGTTTTGACATTAATTTAAATTATTCTAGTTTAAATTACTATATCAGAGCCTGTATAACAGGTCTCTGAAGCACATGGGGTTTGTCTTTACTTTCTCCCCAAAGAAAATAAAAGGGATGAGGAGAAGAGTGGTAAGCTAGAAGGCCTTAAAATTGGAACTGTCTTTATACATCAGTAGTCTAGGCAGCAAAAATATATTGAACAAATAAAGTATATCAAAGGCTGGCTTTCTGTGAAGAGGACAATGACCTGTATTTTGATACTTACTTACTTACTTAAGTATTCAGCTATGGAATAGGGATGAAGTATACATGTATTGATGTATTTATGAGTGAATCTGACTTCTTTGTAGACAAATTGTCTCCATTTTCCAATGAATTTCTCATTGTAATTGCCCTAAACTGAAGTTTCAAGTTGGATTAGATGGAGTAGCAGTAATGTGCTCTTAAAATGGAAAAGGATGGCTGTAGGTAGCAATAG
Source organism: Struthio camelus (assembly GCF_040807025.1). Lineage (NCBI taxonomy): Eukaryota > Metazoa > Chordata > Aves > Struthioniformes > Struthionidae > Struthio > Struthio camelus. The sequence continues at coordinate 15,272,063 of NC_090955.1, read as the reverse complement.
CAAATGTTACATGAGTCTTTGCCTTAATCACCATTCTTCCTTCCCTGCCTTACTGCACAACTGGTGTATTTCGACTCTGGCGGAGACTTGAGTTGTTGATTATATTGTACGTGGGATCGTTAGGTCATAAGAGCCTTTGAAAAAGCACTCTTTAAATTATCAATAACTTTATTATAAATAGGGCACTTGCTCTTCAAACTTTTTTTTGTTCTGTTTGTGGAGACCTTACTGTCTGTCTTTACCTTGTAAATGAACAGTTATGCAACAGTAAGATCTTGGATATCTTTGGCTTTTCAGCATGTATGAATGATTATTATACGCTGCTGCTGTTTTAAGTTTTTGATCTTGTTCTAACAAAGCTAAAATGCTAAACAGCTAGCCAGTTAATCAAGAGTTAATTTTTGATAACTTACTGGGCTATACTTTAGGCTAATTTCAGAACTTCATATTAACATTCTAGTTTGATCCTTGTAAAATAATAGAATGTATTGAGAGAAGTGCTGTGTATGGTCAAGACGAAGATGGGAAAAAAGGTAGTGCTGAAAGCAGTTCTTATATATAGTAAGATATCGTAATATTAGCTCCTCAGCTTTTTTTCCCTATCCTTGTCTTATACTGTAATTAAATTCAGGTCTCTCCACTGCAAAAATGTACTGCTTTCTTTTCCAGGCTTTTTTGGTATATCTCTAAGCTCATCCCTTGTCTTCTCTGAGATCCTTTGCAAGTGTCTCATGCTATACCAGAATTGCACGTGACTTGGAAGAAAATCACTTCCTGAACTCCCTACCTTGTCAGACAAGTGAGAAAACATCTTCAGCCTATCTCTTGGAAGTAGTATGTTAGAGTAGCGATCCTTAAGCGCAGTGGTTTGTTTGTTTGTATTTCTTTGAAGGAAACTGCCTCCAGCATTTCACAGTTCAAGTCACAATTGGCCCTTCTGGAGCATAGTAATTTTTTAACTTCCTAGCATCAGCTAGAATTCACAAATTATTTGTGCACAAGTTTCATAATGGTCATATTCTGGGATGGATATGACAATTTTGCTATTCTACTAGTCAAGAAATATTAGGAATTTGTTACAAGAATGAGGTGAAGTGTAGTGGTACCTGTCTAATTGCATGAAAGTACAGCGTAGACTGATTTAGCAAGCGATTGGTACTCTTCTCTGTGATTGACTTAGGAAGCGATGGAAGTTAAACGGAAGGAAACTTTTATACAACACACAGTAGAAGAGATACTTTGCTTTAGTTTGCAAAACCAAACAAATGATTTGAAATTTGACCAATATTAACCTTATAAAGTTAATGCATAATTCCTTGCAAAGCATTTCATGGAAACAAAAATCTAGTTTTTTGAAACTTCTTTAGTGCAAATTCTGAAGTAGATGGACTGTACCAGAAAAGTTCTGAGTGTATGTACTGACGAACTGCAAGTTTTACTTTAAAGTCTCTGTGAATGTCATAGAAGACGTGCAGTAAGATGACTACAATACCTCATTGATAAACTCAGTTAAATGGGAGAGGATGCAAACGTTCATGAGAACATAAATTACTAAGGAAGAAATATTGTCTGGGATTTTTTTTTGTCTGAGAAGGTGTTATTTACCAGATACTGGACAGTAAGTGGAATTTTCTTAAATAATTGTACGTTACTTTTAAAGAAAGATGGAAAAGTACCACTTGCATGGTACATAAAGAAGTCACTGAATTAAGGGTGTGATAATTCTTGAGAACAATCCTCAACATCTACGGTGTTTTGAATGTGCATGCAATACCCTTTCCACTCCATTCTAAATTTGGCTGATTGTTATTATGAGGCACAAAAGGGCTTGGACTTTGATTTGGAGAGGTGCGAATTATAAATCAAAGTAGGGCAGTTTATGCTGCCTTTCTTTTGTGGCAGTACCACTTTAAGTGCCTCCTCATATACCTTGCATCAGTTCTCAAAACTGGTTCACTGTGACTATGCAAATGCTTAAGCCAGCACAACTGGAGAGGTGGTGTAACTCGGGGATGAGCATTGGGAGAGGGAAAAATTTATAGCTGCTCCGTAAGCTGACACTGCTGTGTAGTTTGTTGGTTTGCACTCAAGGGCAGGAAGAACAAATCAGGCGGGTTCCCCAGAAGGCAGTGCAGTAGGTAGCTACTGTGTAGGAGGCATTGTAGAGAACCCTCCTAGGACACTGGCTATTTAATAGCCCTTAAATATTAGTTAACGTATCCAAGTGTGCCTGTTGGTGTTTGCGCTCATTTTCTTTTTTAAAGATAACTTTTAGCAACACTACAAAGGTGATGGAGAGATTGAAGTTAGAGAAAGATTATTTGAGCAATTGAAAACTAGAATGGAAATAATGGTTGAATTTCCTGAATGAAGGGAACCAGTGCTGCAGGTTGCTAATTGCTGCATTTAAAAATAAGATAGCTGAATTTTTTTTTCCTAATTTGTGAAGTCAGTGCATTTCTACTTAGTCATCAGTTTGCTAACATTTTGCAGTTATTGCTTATTTCTTTACTAGTTGCAAAAAACAGAATATTTTAATCCTGCTTGTAAAGACATCAACAAATTTAAAGAGCGTCGCTTAATAAGATCTACAATAACTTAAATGGGTATCAGTTTGATGAAATTGTTTAATGTGTATTTGTTATTTGTTTTTCTAAAGTTTTTTTTTTCCCCCTCACAGTTTAAATGTTGCAAGTCTACTGATACTTTGTATATTGTTTTGCTGATGGTCTGTTGTACTTCAGAATCGCAGAACTTCCTTTCTTGTGGTAGCTCTGCTGGGCTTCTCAGTGAAGAGAACCCCATCTGTAGGTTCTGTAGAAGTTTGTTTATATGAGGCAGTGATATATTGAAGTTGGAGGAGAAAAAAGATAGATATATGCATAGCAAAGAAGGCGGGGGGGGGGGAAGAACTAAGTGCAGACATGTTTGTCTCTTCTTGCTTGTGACTCGCTTTTCTGGAGTAGAGGGATTTTCAAATGGAGTAGAATGCCAATTAAAAACAAACGGGAAATAAAAACCAACTATCTTGGCACTTGAGCTATCAGAAGGTTGAATAGTTTTAGATTAGTAAATTAGCAAGCTAATTAAATTGAGATTGGCTTTTTAACTTGGGAGAGACAAAATTGTTTAGAGTAGGTGGGTCTGGTTGTTAATTGCAATGAATACAGCTATTCTTTCTTGATCTTCCCATAATTCATGTCTACCTTTACCAACGAGGAACTAATTGACTTTTCATTTTTCATTTAAGATCAAAGATATAACTCCTGGAAAAAAAGCTTGCATGTGTTGATTTTCATTCTGTCATTACAGAACACCTAGGTGAGCTTTCCTGTTCTGGCATTCCCCTTGATTGCTGTGTTGAGTCCCATCTTGTGGAGCCAGTAGCATTTAAGCTCTCAGGTTAGGGGCACTACCTTGTGCTACCCTGGGCAAATATGCAGGGTATGTACCTTATGCTCAGTGCTGTTTTCTGAGGTCTGAAGAGTATTAGTACTGTTATCTCCCTCCATTTTAAACCCACATTTTCTCACAACAGTAGTCTTTTTTTGCTATAATATGACTTTTTTTCAGGAGCGTGATAATAGAGGCAAATAAAAGCATGGATAATTTTGCACAGAGTTCTGAAACAAATATCTTGCTTTGCTTTTATAAATAAAGACTACATACATTTTTTTCTGAAAGCAGCATCTCTCCCTCAAGCTTATGCTTGCTTTGGGAATCTCATAGATTCCTGATGAGTTCAGGAAGTCAGAGACTACTTACATGTCATTAGCTTCCTGTAATAACTGTTGCTGTCCTGAGCTACTGAAAATGACTCAGTTTGGGAGAGCTACTCCTACTGTTTAATAGCATTCCAGCCCCCTTTCCTGCTATCTCCTGATCAGTTCTTAGCCAATGACTCTAGTCCTCTACCAGGTGACTCGCTTGCTAGGTGACCTGTCCTCAGATAGGGCAGTTTTTCTGAGTAGAAGTCTTGTGTCATAAGCTGTTCCAGTTTCAGTAAGTTGCTATTAAATTTTAATTAACTCTACAAATGGATATTTACAAAGGTACTTGATGATGCAGCAATTTTAAGATTAATTTCATGGTGTGAAGTAGAATCCATGAAAGGTAAAAGCATCCTAACTTTGTTTTCCCTAGTCTCACCCTGGTGTTGCATTTACAGTTCCTAGATTCTGTCTTCTTCCAAAGCTCTACCTTTGTCTGCAGCGCCACTGTTCCCTACAAGACACATTTGTACCATGGAACACTCATATCTTAGGCATATGATGCAGTTAAAATTTTTGTATTAACTAACATAAATACCCATTCTTACATATGTATGGCAAAAGCTTTTGTTGCTAATAATATCCAATCTTTTCCACACAGTAGGTTAAGTACAGTTTATGGTGATTATTTGCATAATGCATAATGCTTAAAATCAGTAATACGTTAAACAATTACAAATCAAATAGAAATATTTGTTGAAGATGTGAAGGTGTTGCGTCCTGAAGAGGTGACTTTGAGTTTGATACGTTTGTCCATTTCCACATTGGGCCTCAAAGTTGCATTTTATGGCAAATAAAAATTTACTGGAGCTTCAGTTTCATCATGCTTATATTGTTTTTGCAGAAATTTTACTACTTTTTTGTTTGTTTTTACAGTTCTATCTTCAAGACACTAAAAGTAGTAATGGTACCTTTATTAATAGTCAGAGACTAAGTAGAGGATCTGAGGAAAGCCCACCATGTGAGATTATGTCAGGTGACATCATCCAGTTTGGTGTAGATGTGACGGAGAACACGCGGAAAGGTAAGGGTATGGATCTTTTTTTCTGCTTTTTTTCCCAACTTCAATTTTCAAGTGTATTTATTTAGGGCTTCTTGTTGCAAAGCAGTCTTTAAGGGTAAAAGGTACTTCTGTTGCAAGGAAGTCCTTTTGTTATATCTTCCCTCCTTTGTGCTGACAGTGAGAGTCTTGTGGATATGCGGTAAACTGGATTAAGAAACTTTTCTGCTGAAAACACTGATTCTTTTCCACCTCCCATCTCTTCTTTAGATTTTAGCTGGGTTGCTTACCCAGCTCACCTACTCTATGGCTGCACGAGTGCTAGTGTGTATTTGAGTAGACAGTGGAAAAGCAGATCCAGAAAAGGAGGCTCAACTGGGACCACCTGTTCAGCTGTTGCATCACTTACACTGGCTTACAACAGTTTGAAAACTGCAGCATGAGCATGTGTGCTTTTTTTTTTTTTTTTTAAACTAGCTTTTCACTCTTTTTCAAGCAGATGAACCCTAAGGTTTTAGCAAATAGTGTGACAGAAATATGAACAAGAATTTCTTGATAAAATAGTCAGCAAAAGTTTGAAACAGATTAGTTCTTTTTGCATTATCTAGATATTTACTTTTTTTTTTTTCTATTGCTGCTGCTGCTTTAAGTTTCTGGAGGTACTTTAAAATGAGGATAGAAAAATGTTGCTAGGTGGAAAAAAGAGCTGGAAGGTTTTTGTCTGGTTTGGTTTTCTTGCTGTCCTCTTCCCACTATGCACATTCAGAGTCCTGGATTATGATAAAAGCTGTATGCTTGTGTTAATCGGTAAAAGTGAGCCTTAGTCTCTTTTCTTTTGGATTTAAGTACAATATTTCAGGAGCAATTTCTTTCTCTTTACGAAGACTGATTCACGTGTGAATTACGGTATTGTAATCAATTCCAACAGGATTTTCTGAAGGTACCTTAAAGGTCTGTTATTTTTGTTGAACAACAACGTTTTGGCTGTATTTTGAAGAATCTTAATTTAGTAATACAGATTTGGCAAGAAAATGGCAAAATTGTCATCACTGCACTTCCACTTTACTACTTTCCTGAGGACAACCTTCACAGAGCTTATCCTTAAAAAAGATGATTATATTAGGAAAGAATGAACAGAAAGAATAATATTAAATTTAACTGCTGATGGTAAAGTTATTCTAAAAAAGGCCATGTTAGAATAATAAAATTTTTCAAGAGCATTACATGAATGAAACAAAACTAGGAAGCCTGCCATAAGTCACTCTTTACGCGTGAATTCTTTCTTCAACTTGCTAGGTTATATTTCTTAATTTACAAAGTGTCGGAGGAAGGGGAATGAACACAGCTTTAAAGAAAACCTTGCTGAGTAATGGAGGTGGTTAAGCAATTTGTGATGCAGAACTTCTGGAGTTGTACTATTTTTGAGTGATTCATGATAGTAAAGGACACTAAAAAAAATCTGTTTTCATTTCTCTCAAAAATGATCTTGTGAAAATTTAACTCCTAGATATTTAGTTGGAAATGTCTGGGAATTATGTAATAAAATTATTTCATGTGACATGACTGCAGATACTTATTAATACTAGGGCTATACGTGGAGTAAATCAAAGGAATATGTTGCATCTCTAAAACTTGAAACTTTTTATTTGACAAGAGAGTCTATCATCCTTAAAAGGGAAGGAACTCTTTAGTGTAGTTAAACCTAAAACAACTTGTATTTTAAAACCTAGTTGGAAGAAGACTTTTTAAGCGTTCAGGTTTGAAGAAAAATGTGAGTGTACACGTTTTTATCAGAATGATTTGCAATTAAATTAGATGGAAGTTTGTGGAAGATTCATGAAACAGAAATTGCAGCTGAAGTGGGTCACACTTAAACTGTTTACACGTAAATGCATTTGGAATGTGAATAAGCAAATATTTTTCACCAATTCATTTTAATAGTCTTAGATGTTACTGTCAATGTGGTAATAAAAATGCAGACATGAAAGCAGTTTTAAATTAGTGGTTCCCTTTAGAACCATTTTGCATTATGATATTTATATAACACCTTACTTGCACAAGACACCTCAGCATTTTGCCGTATATAATTATAAAGTGATGACTGGACGGACGGAGTAATATTTGTCTGTGTAAACTCTGAACTGTGTAAATATTGCTAGAATGTGTTTATTTTATTCTTCAGACTGTTTTGGTAACTCATTTCCCTGCAAATATGATCTGTTTGGTTCGTTAAAACAGGGGCACGTTCAGGATGTACCTTGGAGGATGTTGAGCTAAAGTCATGAAAAAGCCCGAGGGATATCTTGCCAACCCTGGCGGCTTCCACGTTTGTCCAGTTTTGATGTTACTAATAAGCACATAGGCCTGCTTATTTCCCTATCCTTAGTACAGTACTCATCTCTTAATCATCTTACTGTGCTTTTCTCTCTATGTTAATGTGCTTTGGTTTATTTTCATTCAGTAATTCCTAGATTTCCCAGTCAGTGGCAGAACGTTCTAAGAAGTAACTGCTGATAACAACAGGCTTTCAAGTATGATCAAATAATACCACATACTTTAAATAAAACAAAAATTGTTGGCCTTGGACTTTTCTCTAGTCAACTTTGGGCTCATAATTATTTTTTAAAATAAGGCTTTTCTCTCCCTTGGTGTCTGAAAAAGCCTATGGGCAGATGGGGAAGCCCAGCACGTATTCCTGTCCATGTATAAAACAAAATGGAAAAAACACAGACAGTTTTTTAATTCTATTTTAATTTTTACAATGGCTGCTTTTATCACTTCAACAAGTGAAAGTGAAAATGTAAGCATGGTCCTTCTCTTCGTGAAACAAACGTTTTGTCGTTTGTATCAAATTTTTTCTTTATTTCCCTTTTTACGCTCCTTTCCTGTCAGCTCCTCAGGACTGCATGCAACTGCTGTCCTTTTTTTGGAATTCGGTGCTGGAGAGAGTGAAACGTACAATTACATGGTTCAAAATGATTCCAGGTGCAGTCAGTTTATGGCGAAAGTTTGCAGAAAAATTGCAGAAAAATTACACATGAGAAAGTTTACTTAGTTCTATCTATTTGGGTAGGTAGTTTTGTATATCCTTCTGTGCCTCCGAAGTAGAAAGCCGTGATGCTCCTGGGGACGCTTGCCGGTGATCTGTGGCCGTGGCCCCCTGCTCAGAGAGCTGAAGGCATTTAATGCCCTCTGCTGCCCCCGCTCCCCGCTCAGGCGGTGGCTTTGCCTCCCCCTCCCACCCCCCCTGGAGCTCTCAAAAGTGAGAGCAAGGTGAGAGCAATGGAAGTACCGGACCCCCGGCAGTGCTGGAAGAGCCTTCTCTCGCTCCAGTTCCCAGCAGCTTGGGAGGCAAGTGCAGGGTCTGCCATGTGTGATGTGGGAAGAAGAAGAAATACGTTTTACTTCAAGAATTTGGTCAGTCCCTTTGGCAGCCAACTATTTTTTCCATAGGCAGTAATGCAGAGTTGAATAGGAACAATTATTCCCAGCCTGTCCAGTCATCACTCTAATGCTTTATTTGTTGTTTTGTCTTGCCCTTCGTCTTTCAAATTTTTCTTCCGCTTGTAGTGAACTGGGATGCTGATAGGACAGAGAGCTATTTTTATCATGTCAAAGTGCTTTATACCTTTTCACCATTACTGCCGGTTCCAGACCCTCTACTAAATCCTATTTGTTGCTTACTCTGAACCTTTTATGCAGAAAAGCTCATGCAGCCTTCAGTAGGCTTTTTGAGTATGAATTGCTGAACCGATTCAGAATTCTGTAATCTCACAGCAGACTTATGGGATATATCAGCCAAATGTAAGGCTGTATGTTGGTCTTAAGTGTCAGACACCCTAATACTTTCTTCTTGAAATCAGTAATTTTCTTTGTACTGTAGAGGAAAGGATTCTTCACTGTGAAAGCTGTATTAGAGTACTACACTCTACAGCTAACATTGCGACTGTATTCTTCTTGTGGTAAGTGTTTTTCGAGAACAGATTTTGAGTTCTGGGGACCATTTGTTCAGGAAGTCTAAAGCCAAAGAGGGACCAAAAAACACATGGATAAATCTGTTTTGAGAAGATCCTGTTTGTTCTTCCCTGGCATGTAAATGTAATATTTTACCAGGTCAACTTGAAAAAACTAGGTGCTAGAACCAAGAAGATATGTCATCAAAGTATTAGCTTTTAGCACTGAATACAGGTTAAAGAATTCTGTTTAGTTGGATCCTCTCTCCTGTATTTTTAGACTTTATTTTATTGAGGTAGCTTTGTTAAAAACCTATCCCTTTTCCCTGGAGTGCTACCATTGTCCTAAAACATCCATTTTCCTTTTTTTTTCAAAGCTAGATTAACTGTTTTCCTGATATTAATATCCATGAGAGTAGAACAGCTATTTGTCTTGCTTTAGGAATAGTGATAGGTGATAGATGACTGTATGCTTATTTTGTGTCTGGCTGGCTGTAGTATTTTGGGAACAGTTCCTACCTTTCTTTCCATGTAACTGATTCTGAAATTGTAGAATCACACAAGGAAGAAAATGCAACTATAATTTTACTATTTGCAGTATCATAATGTTATCGGTAAAATTTTTGGGAAACAGCGAAGAGAGGTTGATCTCGTTATAAGAATCATGCATTGCATTTCCTTCTCTTACCCTTTAGGACCTATTTCAGTTCAAGGAAATCTGAATTCGCTCTAGGAGAAGCAAGCTTTCTCTTCCTGAAAATAAGAGGCTGCTTGTCTAAGAATATGCATGAAATATATACTACAAACATACCAAATGCTGCCTCTGTACCTAATGTTCAAGAGGATGTACTTCTAAGTAGCTCCTGTAGCTGTATGTTCCATTTTTGATCCCCAAACTGGGTGTGTTACCTTTCAAGCCCCAGGTATGCTCATTAGGAATCTTGTCAGAAAGGTAACTCCCTTTTTCTGTTATACTTCTGTGTTCCTGGTGTCTAAGCCAGGTAAGATGCATTCCTTTTTTCCCCCTCGTTCTTATGATCGAAACATGGTTAACTTTTTTAAAGTAACTGCAGTAAAGAAATCTTGCAGTCACTGCTATATTTGGAAGAATCGGAAATGGAAGTGCTTCATAGGCCAGGACTAAGCACACAGCATAAATGCTTCAAGTTTCTAAAGGCAAAGCTTCTGGTCTCCAGGGGAGGTCTGAGAAGGCAGCCCCAGGCGCAAGAGGCTGGTACTTGAAGGCATTCATACCTTCCCTGGTTCACCTGTCTTGGTTCACTTGGTTACTCTAACATCAATTACTTCTTGACTTTAAATAGTAACAAATCATGACTTAGTGTTTGTTTCTTTTCAGTTACCCATGGATGTATAGTCTCCACAATCAAATTATTTCTTCCAGATGGAATGGAAGCTCGATTGCGATCAGAGTAAGAATAAGTATTTGTTCATGTGTGGCAAAATGAACCTGTAGTATAACGAGGGTTTGATAGGTATTACATTCAAAATTCAAGGTAGGAACAGTTTCTCCTCTTGTACTGCAAGTGAAGAAAATAATTGAGACCACAGTTCTTTTGCAGGCATCATCATGAAAAAGAAATCTCATTTCATTTTCTGCTTTTAAAAATCAGAACAGCTATAAAAATAAAAAAGTTCATACCAAGCTGGGCTTTTCTGACTCTCTGGGTTTCTTAGTATGTTGAAGCAGATGTTATAACCAGAGGAATGGGGGGAGAAGCCCCAGCAAGCAATCTATTCTTCCTCCCCTTTATAAATTTGGGGTTATTTCTATTCCTGTAAATGCACATAAAAACTACTGAGTTGAAGTTAATGTTATGTCTGTGCGTGTCCACATGTGCACATAACACTGTTTATTTTCTTTAGATAAATAGCGTAGTAATGTTTCTCCACAGTACAGTTCAAAGTTATAGTGAAAAAAGAAGAAATGAAGAAAAACGTGAAATGCATTAGCAGAAAGAACGTTAGAGTTTGGAAGCTCACATGAATCCTGAGAGGCTTCTCTGTGCCCACGTGCTCAGTGAAACTGTGGAGAAACTTTTTTTTAAGAGTAGCAGAACCAAAAAATACTATTAAACGTCGTATTTGCAGTAGCTGAGTGCCAGTTACAAATGACACCATTTTAAGAAGTGTTCATCCTTAGCTATTGTATGCTTTGGATTATTTATTCAAATATTCTTATTAGTATCCAGAAACGCTTACATGAAGCCTTAGGGTGTTTTGCCTTTTGGAAGATTAAATCAAAATAAATTACAGGAAATTTTCAGTGTAATTGTGTGACGTAAAGACAAATATTATAAAAACTTCACAACATATATTTCTAGCTGATGAAAATGAGCAAGTATGAAATTTGTTGTAGTGAAACTACAAAATTATCTAAGTTAGCAAATACTATTTTACTTAGCTTGCTGAATTTGTAAATGAGTGTTTTGTCCACTATCTCTTCATGCATATTGTTTTGTGCGTGTAAATTGGTTTAAATCTTAGCAAATCAGTTTTAAAAACACATCAAATGTTATGTCACTACTGAAGTAAAACTTAGTAAAGAGCGCCTTTCGGTGTTTAGAACCAAACATGAATTTATAAATTGGTGTGGAAGATATTTCTGTAACTTTTGAAACTGCTCAACTTCGTGTTGACTGTCTTTGCATGTTTATATTTTAATTGTTCTATTTAAAGAATGGATTTAAAAATGCGAAGCATCTTGATTAAACACACGATACTAGTGATCTCATGGGTTTTTGAATTTTTATTCTGTGTTTACATTCTCTCTCTCTCTCTCTCTCTCTCTCTCAGTGTTATCCATGCTCCATTACCAAGTCCTGTTGATAAGGTAATTCAATAATTTGTTTTTTTCTTGCTGTTTTGTGGATTGTTCAAAAGATGAAGACAGGATGAAGCCCAGTTATGTTTAGATGTGTTTTCCACTGGCTGTTTTCTCCTAGTTTAGTATTATGAGTGACATTAAAGTTCAGGAAGTAACACAGTGCATGTTTTATGGTAGCTTGACTTTTTGTAGCATGGCCTCTGAAACGTGGCTTTAAAAAATCAGTTGATGTTAAAATGGTTACATTTCCAGATATAGGTTGATGCAGAAACATTATTAATTATGCTAAGTCTTAGATTATTGCATAATTTGATACTAAGACAAGATAGTCTGTTCTGTGGGACCCAAGAGTGTCGTCTTCCTTGATTTGGTGTTGGGATGCGGTCTGTTGTCTTTGTATGTTGGTTTTTATGGAGAAGCTGCAGTGCACGTGCTGGAAAGTGCTCTGGGGTGTTCCAGTGTGTGCCTGAGTCCCCAGACCCGAGGGGGTCTCATATACAGATATAGCCAGAATTGTCTGCTCTGGAGTCATGGAGCCGGCCATGTCTACTGTTCAAAATCAGTTTGGATAGTGTGGGGTACTTGTGGAAAAGCTGTTAATAGATATGCCATTGGGTCAAGTGATAATGAATTGGTTTTCTAGCCATTAAAAAGGAGGAGTAACTTAAACAGGGTCATATGAACGTTCTCAAGTTGAAGAACAAAATTTTGAGGAACAAAGCAAACTTACTTGTGAAGTCAGTGATCTGAAGAGTTGATAGACTTTGCATTTAAATCTGGTTTTCAAAGAGCATATATAGCTTGAATCCGCGGCAAGGGCACAAATTCTGAGAAGGGACTGCAGGTGTAACTGGGTGACTAACAGGTTCAAACTCGTATCAAAGTAGGCAGAGAACCTACAAAATATAGTACCTAAATCGTCCCCCTCCCCACCTCACCACACATGAATTTACAAAAAAAAATATATATATATACCACTCCAACCCGCTTGCCCCTCCAGCCCCTCAAATCCAGAACCGTTTCTGGGACAGGCACGCAAGAAAGTATGGGGTTAGAGTGAGAATTGCCAAAAATCCAGTTTTATTAAACCTAGCAGAATAAATGACAGTGAAAGCTTCTTTAATTGTTTGTATATACAAATTAAAGACAAAACAGCTGTGAGTAGGAAAAAATAGATAGATTCTCCAAATCTGAAACAAATGCTTTGCTTTTCCATGTGGGTAATGATGGAAAAGAAAGATGGCTAGTAGGTTAACAGAAAATATATGATGAAATGTGCAGTGACGGTGGGGAGGCTTTGAACTGGAATATGGGAGACCATTTTCAGTTCGAGAACCCTCCTGACTTCTGGGCATCTTGGGTTTGAAAGATTTCACCTTTGTGCACTTCATTCCTTTTATTAGATCGTTGCTTTTGTTTGAGTTAAGACTGAGCTCTTCAGGGCTTTGGGCTTTGAAATATTTTAAAGGTGTTAGCGCTGTGGGGCCTCAATCCTGAGTTGGGAAGTTCTGTGATAACACATAGAATAAATGATAGTAGACTAGTAAGTGATTTTAAAACGCAGTTATTAGATAATCTAAAATTTTTACATTTGTGACTAGATTGAAATGAACTTTTACATTACTTGAGTTTAGTGAAACATCCAAAACCATTTTAATTCTTAAATTCTCTTATTTTTCAGGTTGCTGCTAACACTCCCAGTATGTATTCTCAGGAATTGTTTCAGCTTTCACAGTATCTGCAGGTAATTTTTCTCTTGACAATTTGCTGTTTTAGCCTAGCTAAATACTTGGTCTTTGTTCAAGACAAAAATCTGTGCTTTGTGTATTCGTTTGGCTTGCCACTTGTAAACAGGAACACGACAGACATTCAACTAATTTTTTTTTTTCCTGTAGTGAAATAGCATTTAAAAAGTGTTTTATTTGGACATAATGTAGTTCTACCTAAACTTTTTGGGTTTTGCATGGACAATATGAAATATGACTTATGAAAGAAATGAAAGGTCCCTGTTTTACAGAGGATGTCTGAAAGCCCTGTACCTGCTTTTCCTGGCCTTTCTCCCTGCTCCCTCTTTTTCCTTTTGCTCCAAACACTTTGTTTTATCGTCCGTTGCTGTGGATATACTATCTACGTATATGAAGCTTTACATTAAAGGAAAGGAATGGCAAAATATGAAGCCATTTAGTATGTCAACACATCTTAGCATGGATATCTCTGTCTCTGTGGATTTATTAGGCAGTAGAAAGGAGCAGAGAGTGTTGGCAGCTGTACTTCCTCATCGCATCATCAGCCTTTCTGGGTCTGCTCCTGTGCCAGTTTTTTTTACCCTCCATCCCCTGAAGTAAGATGTTCCAATAACGGCCACAAAAAGGGTTAGGTTGCAAAATGGCAACATGCAACAATATGTACATATGTAAATATACGTCCATAAATTCTATGTAGCTTCAATTTATGTGTTGTGCTACTGATTTACTTTGTTTTTTGTTTGTTAGCGGCAATTCTTAGCAGTTCACATCAGCCATAAGGCTTTTGAGACAGGGATGAACTTTGTTGTATGTATTTACTGACACAGCAGGGAGCAGTTTTGGCTCGGCCAGGTTATCTTTTTTGAGAGATACTTCACTCACCTGTCTGTTTGTTCTTGTATCCTAGAATTCTTTAAAAAAGATGCTCTTCTGCCTTACTGTGCCGGAACAACCCCCTCAAAATAGTAGTTTTTACTTACTGGCATTTTCCTTTTGCAAGCTCATTTGAGGACTGGCAGTTCATTGCATACAAGCTGCCAACCAGCCCTTTGTTGTTAATGACAATTTTGTTGCTGAAACTGTTGGCAAAAGTCAAAGTTGGTACACTGTTTTAAAGTGTTTGAAAGAATAACTTATTACTGAGTGTACCTTCAGTGTATACAACATAAGCATGAAAAATGAAGGCTTTTAGGAACCTGAGGTTATAGGATAACATCTTCTTCTATCCATTCATGCTTTTTGTTAAGATATTTTAGTTAGGAGGTGAGTGGATGGCAATGTTTGCTACTCGTATTTCCTTTAGTCTTTGAATTTAGCACTGTTTCAGTATCTATTCTGTTGCTTCTGTTTTTTCTAAATTGTTCTAGCTGAACTGACCAGTTGGCTCTCTGCTCTCCTCATAGGAAGCCTTACATCGGGAACAAATGTTGGAACAGAAGCTGGCAACCCTTCAGCGATTACTTGCTGTCACACAAGAGGCTTCAGATACTAGTTGGCAGGTATCTGCAGGCATCATTTTCCTTTATAGACTGAAATACACAGTTGCCTATAGAGTAAATTGCAGAAAACAAAATTGGAAAAAACAGCAGAAAGAACAAAAAGCTGATGGTGGTTCTCAAACGGTGCAAAAAACATGTAATAAACGAGGTAATCACGTACAAGTTTTAACAAACTGTTATTAGTATGTACGCTAATAAAATGAAAGTTCCTAAAGTAAATCTCTAGTCAAACTACTTAAAGCACAGAACGTTCTTTTGAAATTGCTTGTTTGTTTTGCTGCTTGTCTTATGTTAATACGAAGGTGCTACCTTTTTTCCACTAGGCTTTAATAGATGAAGACAGGCTGCTATCGAGATTAGAAGTCATGGGAAATCAATTACAAGCATGTTCAAAAGTAAGTAGTTCACTTCAGTAGAATTGAATGCTAGGAATGCTGAAATACAGCTCTGCTGAAATACTTTCAAATAAGATGATTTGAGGAAGGCAGCAGCAACACTCTCAGATGGCATTGACACTGAAATGAACCTGTGGAGTTTTGATAATCTGAATAGCATGAAAACTAGGCATCCTGGAATCATTTAAATCTAGATAAATGGTTATTTTTCAGGATTTATGTAGCCCAAACTGGTAGTTTCTTCTGTATACACATATAAACATTTATGTAGCAAAATAAACAGAAGGAATTTCTGTAATCAACAAGAAGTAATCGTTCCATCAGTCCTGTTTACTATGCATATTCCTTTTCAAATAGGGATTTGAAAAAAGACATTATCAAAGTTCTGTCTGCAGTTCAGAGACAAAGTAACAAGTGAGCTGTGGATTGCTTGCTGTTTGGGCCACTTTTTTCTTTTCTTTTCTTTTCTTCTCTCTTCACCAGTACTTAGCTTAAAAACTCTTTCTGCAGGCCCTGTTTGAGGCCTTTCAAATAGGACCTCTCATAGGTTTTTGGTATGTGAAATTTTAGATTTTCTTATAGTCAAAAAGTTCTATTGTAACCGAAGCTGATTGTAGAAAGTATGCTACCATATGCACACTTTGACAAATATCTGACTTAACGCCCTGTTGTGTCAAGAATTGTGACCATTAATTTTGCCAATAACTTCTTCTTGTGTATCGGAAACTGCTAGATATTTTGGAACAGAACAGGTCTTACCACAGTTTAATGCATTTAATCAACAAAATACTTGATTTATATTCTATCTTTGTATCTAAATTATCTTATGTTACTCTTTACAGAATCAAACAGAAGACAGTATACGAAAGGAACTTATAGCATTACAAGAAGACAAACACAACTATGAGACAACAGCCAAAGAGTCCCTGAGGCGGGTCCTACAGGAGAAAATTGAAGTGGTCAGAAAACTATCTGAAGTGGAGGTATTGAAACTTCCTGACTAGTCTTCTGGAAATGGTGAAATAGTTATAACTCTACTTCTTTGATCCCTGTTTTGTTGCCTGTAATGTGCCGATATTTGTGTGGTATTGTGGCAGTTGCCATGTATTAAGTAGTATTGTTTATTTCTCCTATCTGACAATACTTAGCTTGTTAAACAATTAATAAGAAGTTAGGCTAAACTTCTCCTTTTCCAGGCTTCAAAACTAATGAGGCTGTCTTACAAGAGTTAGTGTGCCACAGGAAATAAGTGAGGGGAAAAATGACATTCATGTGTTAGGAAAATCGCTATTAGACCACGTTTAAACTGTAAAAGTTATGGAAATATAAGCTTAACTGCTTATGCAAATTTCACCTAAGAATGAATTTTTAAGATTTAAATCTACTGGACGTTGTCTGTCTGTCTTTAAATAAGATTTCTGCCCTTGTGGTATCTCTCCCTACTATCTTTTCCAACATTATTTTTCTCTTTCCATTATTGTTATTTGCTGTGTTCCTTTAGGTCAAGAAATATCTTAAGACTCAATTATTATGTGCATGCACTTCTTATACAGAATGCCATGTATATAGTATTGTTTAAAAAAAAATAATAACAACTTGTGAGATTTCAGTTATACACGCCTTTTCGTGTTGTAGTAATTCTTGACAGGTTTTCTAGTGATTAGTTTCATGTTTACTTCAAACTTCATCCTCCTTCCTAAACCTGCAGTAAAGGAATAATCTTCTGACTTGCTTACTATACTTTATCCTGTTTAGCTCAGGTCTTGTGCGATGGAGAAGAATATTAATTTAAGCTTAATGTGATGTGTTCTCCCTGTCAAATTCTTTGCCTCGCACGTAGAAGAATCACTGGCTTCTGATTGAAAGTTGTCTTTTGATAGTTATAAATTAAATAATGTAGTTTTGAATATATTTGTTTAAATGTGTCTTTTGGCCTATTTTGGTGATGGAGACCTATAAATTAAAGCTTACTACCTCCAAAAAAAAATCTGTTAATGTTCACTATGTGTATTATGACATAAATGAAGAAATACATCTTGAGCTAAGAGGACGAAACATCATATACCATTTGGCTATGCAGCTTTAGTACCAGCTAACACAAACTCCTGCTGGAGCATTCCTAGCTTCCAGAAGAGCCAGCCGCCTTTTGAGTACTTACTAAGATGATCTTAGTTTAGGTGCCTGTCCACATTATGAAATGCAGAAAACAATTTAGAACTCTTCCTTAGAGCCATCTGACTTATAAAATGTGTTAAATCTTTCTTGCACTGGATAAAAGGTGTGATGAAGTCTATGAATCACATTGAATCACAAGAAGATGATAAAACTTTCAGTTCTTTGTAAATAAGATAGAGGAGAACAGGGAAGGTGGATCATACATTTGAGCTCTTTATTCCTATCAATCACAATTAATTGTATTTCCTTTTTTTTTTTTCTTCCTCCGCACACATGAAGCTAATATCATTTCACATACTGTGTTCTTTTATTTAAGTGGAATGTTACAAAGGTGGTTTGTGTAGACAGTATTTTTACCAGGACTTGATCTGTTTGTTTTAGCCTTGATGACTAGGAACAACACATTAAAATCTCATTAGTTGCGTGCAGAAATGTAATGGGAGTAGGGGGAATAGATTAACCTGAATGTTTTGTAATTTACTGATCTTCAGTTTCTTGTTTATTGCACGTTAATTCTTTCTTACAGCGGAGTTTAAGTAATACAGAAGATGAATGTACTCACCTGAAAGAAATGAATGAGCGGACTCAGGAAGAATTAAGAGAATTAGCTAATAAGTACAATGGAGCTGTAAATGAAATTAAAGACCTTTCTGACAAACTAAAGGTAATAACATAATTTTATCTGGTTTACAGTGACTTACAATGTATGGAAGAAATAAATAAAATTTAATTTCTAATGTAGCAATAAAATAAGCTAAAGATTAAGAAATTTTTCAAGCAACCAGTAAATGAAAGCATGATGCACTAATTTTTTAAAATGTATTCCTTAGGATTGCACTTCACATACCTGAAAATGTCATCAGTCATGTAAATTGCTAAAAAGGGTCCCATTTTTGTTCATTTGAAGTTACCATATTGTTGGAGCTGCAGTATAACTTTACGTAGAATTTAATATTCAGCTGCTTTTATATATACAAATAACTCTCACTCTAAGACATTTTACAGTTAGTGAGAATGGAAACTAGAATTAGGCAGAAATTTTTGTTTCATATTGCCTCTTTGTGCAGTTATAATCACAGTAATAATATGGTTTAGCTCCCAGGAAAAGGAGTATGTTACAGAGTTTGCTATAAACCAAACTTAGATCTTTCAATATGCAAACATCCTTTACGGTGGAGAACACAATAATTGCACTATGAAAAAGCCAGTACCCAAAGAGCCTGCAATCCGGAGAAGCAGAAGATGCAGAGAAGGAAGGTGGTAGAAGTGAGGCAATTGTTGTATTTGTCTTGGATAAAATACTGGAATTTGAGCTCTGGTTCTTTGTGTCTTAGTTCAGTACCTCAACCAGTAGATTTTCTTTTCCAAATTAAAATCATAAATTGCTGGTCTTAAGGCCATTGGTTTCTCAAATATGAATTAATCACTGTTGCGAATGTGCACAGAAGGATCAAAATTGATATTTCTTACTTAGTTTGGGGTGGGGGGGAGGTAAGGAAAGTCTTCAACTTTATCATGAAACCCAGCAAGGAAACAGGTGTGGCTCTCAGTCCAGTTATCTGTGGCAATATAAACTTAGTTCAGAAAGAATCCTTGGTTTTTGACTAGTGATTTGAGGTCCTGGCAGACTTAGGGTGCTTTTTAGTTCTTGGACCTGGTACTGTTTCGGTAAAACTTATGTGCTTGGTACTTCAGACTAAAATTCAGTTAAAATATGCTTTGAGATTCTTTCTCTCTGTTATTGTGCTGAAAAGACGGCATATGATTTAGATAATTAAGACTTGCAGGAGAAATACTGGTAGAAATAGTCTTGGAGTTAGTTAAAAAAAATAATAATAAAAGAACAGGAGAAACTACCGTTCTGTAAGCTAAAAAAGTGAAGTTTATAGAAAAATAAGAGTAGAAAAAACTTACATTATTTACACTTTCTTTATGTGACTAGCACAAAGAATTTCCTTTTGCACATTTAATTCTACAAAAATCAAGGGAAATTCATTGTTTTTTAAAGTTAGTTTTGATTTGTTTGGTGCTTTTTTGGAGCAGGTAGCAGAAGGAAGACAAGAGGAAATCCAACAGAAAGGACTGGCTGAGAAAAAAGAACTGCAGCATAAAATAGATGAAATGGAAGAGAGAGAACAAGAGCTTCAAGCAAAAATAGAAGCTTTGCAAGCTGATAATGACTTCACCAATGAACGGCTAACTGCTTTACAAGGTTAGTCCCTAGTGAGGAAAAAATTTTATTATTTATTTCTTTTAATCTGTGAAATATCTTTTTCTTGGAATTCTATTTACAGTACGGTTAGAACATCTTCAAGAGAAAACTCTTAAAGAACACAACAGTTTAGGTAGGTATGATATCAGTTTCTTGTTTAAAGCTGGTTTTTGAGTTTACTTCCTGTTCAATTATTTCATTATAGTAATCGTGTAGTCTAGGTGTCTGGCAATAGAGTAACATATTTGCAGTGATACTATTGATTTTTTTCTTTCTTTCTTTCTTTCTTTTTTTTTTTTCCCCCTGTATCCTTTGTTAACATTGAAGTATGTGTGGCCATAACAAAATGCCAGTAGAGGGCACTGCTGTTGTAAGTGTTCAGACTTCTGGTCCATAGCTAAATTTCCAGCAGGGTTTGCCCCCCAAAAAGTTTTAAAGGTTCACTCATATGTGTGTGTGTAGGTACAAATGTATGTGTATGTATAAATGTGTGTGTGTATGTACAAATGTATATATGATGAGCAATAATTTTCTGGGTGATAATAACTTCATGTATGTTTGAACAAACATAATAATATAGTGCAGGAAAATAATGTTAAATTTTACCAGTTTTGTTTGATTTAGTTTACTGTTAGATACTTAGAAAAGAGGAGACAATATGGAAAGCCAACTGCATTTTACAGTGCTGTATTTATTTTAAAAAAGAAACCCCCCCAAATTTTTGCTTGGTTCCAGAAATAATACCCTTTCTTAATCCTAGGCATACAAGTTGACGACTTCATACCTAAAATTAATGGGAGCACAGAAAAAGGTAGTGTATCTTAAGGCTACCTTTTGTCTTATGGTTGATGTTTGAACAAAATATTTTTGTTCTCTGAAGTTTTACTTTGAATATTTGCTAATATTTTCTTACAAAAGGAAATCAAAATTGTCCACTGTTTTAAGCAGCACTTTGCTTAGGCTTTTAGTTTAGGCATTTTTAGGAAACTCTGTGAAACATGAGGAGCCAATTTTGGAAGTTATTCTTCTACTGTGTGTGTGAGTTTTTGTTGTTTTTTATGGACACCAACAGAAATTGGTGGGAGTCTACTGAATGATGTCAGACTTGTGACACAAGAAAGTGGCAAAACTTTCATTGTTGACTCCCTCTCTCAGTTTTATTTTCCCTTGCAACGCAAACGTTATACCCTTTTCTAGTAAATTGGGTGTGGTAAGTAAATTCAGTAAAAACTACTTTTTGCTAACGATTTTATGAAAGAAAGAAGAATATGAAATGTATAAATAATGGAAACTAACTTCTGGAAATTCAGGGGCATCTTGTAAAATGGGAAGAAATACAGATAAAGCAATTTGCGGGTTTTTAAGACAAATTAGTTTAAACTCAGTTTTTTTTAACTGACATATGTCCTAATATATGCTTGAGGTTTTTGAATAAAATTATCTGATAAGAATAAGGTTCCCTTTTTATGTTGTCAAACTGTGTGTTATCAGGATAATTTTTATTTACCATATATGCAGTTCGCTTGTATGTTCCAGATCAGAACTATATGTAGCATATATTTAAAAAAAAAAAAAAAAAGGAGAGAGAGCGCACCTGAAAAGCCTAACTTTTGGATCACTAAACTTGTGCAGTGGTTCAGATCAGAATGCTTAAAAAAATTTGAGTGACACAATGGGAAAAGGTAGTATGATGATATAATCGGTTTATATCTAACTTCATGAAGTCTTTTGCAGTACTTAACTTGAGGACCTCTCATTTTCCTTATAATGCAGGCTTGTTTATTTCTGGCATGCTGCTTTAGTTATGGTATTAAAACTTTGCATTTTTAAATATTCAAAGCATGAATGAATGTTCTGAATACCATGTTTAACTGAGACGCTTCCAGATAAGGCTCTAAATTCAAAAAATTGTTCCATTATCTAAAATAATTTCGTCCCTTTATGTTCATTCCAATTTTTGGCATGATGTAGCTTTCTTCAGCTTTTGCTGTGTCTTGCTGGATAGTGAAACCTCTGTGAAGAAAGGGTGGTTTATGTACTGGATGGTCGGAGGCACTTATATAGAGAACTTGGTGGTTCTAGCTGATATTTACAGCATTAAGAGTTACTGAGTACATTTTGAAACAAAATGTGAAGCTCTCTGTGCAGTAGTTCTTAAATCTCTTCATCTATTTTCTTGTTTATTATAGACAAAGGGCTTCTTAACTAGGACTTTAATGGGAGAGTAAAACGTAAATGGAAGTAGTTAATCATGGTATAACCTCATGTCTGTCTTATTTGCAGCAGAAAAGATTTGTTAAACACTAACAGACTAAAAATCTTTGCTTAATCTGAGTACTAGTCCCTTAATGTTTTAGCATTTTAGGCGTTTAGCTATGATGCACGCTGACACTAGTGAGCAGGAGACTTGGTCTGCTGCATCCAGAATTTCTTTTGGTTTGCCGCCTCTTCTCTGGTGTGCCATACTTTGTTTTAGGGATAGATTGTTCTGTCTTGTTGTTGTATAATTTTAGATTGGCAGTACTCATAACGCTTGATAAAATAGCTAAAAAAAATAGTTTTACCTTTAACTTACTCTTTTGAATTTTGCACATCAGAAAATAGTTAACTTTAGTGAGTAAAACTAAAGTAATGTATTAGGCATTATGAGCCTTTGTTCTAATCATGTTAACTGTAAGAAGACTTTGAAGGTTGGGATGTTGAGGTTTTTTAAGAAATCATACAGTACTTTGAACACAAGCAGCCTAAAATGGAAAATAAATATGAAGAGAAAGTGTTCAAGCTTCAAGTGCAAATATATATTGTTTTACAGAGAAATAATTGATAAGATCACACTGAAATGTAGAAAATTAAAAGTATTAATAGATATTAATTAGGAATTAAGTAATATGCCTGAATTCCAATTACTGAGTCCCAAAGAGTTTGTTTGAACATGATTTTTATGTTAAAATTGTGCCCATAGTCTCCTTGTTAGCGTTTTAAATACTGCCAATCTTAAGTTTGCAAGTTGTCTGAAATATGACCTCAAAATAAAATTAATATGAGACTGTAACAAGTAGATAGCAAAGTACTGTTGTTCTTTACTTGACTTTCTTCAAATTTGAAGCAGCAGCCCCTTTTTGATTTATATTGAATCACAGAAGATGCAAAATGCCATCTGGGCAGATGCATGAAGACATACAGCCTCTTCCATCCCCTGAGTAGCAGTGGGACAGCAGTGTGTCCATCCGCATTTCTCTCTCCTTAGAGCTTGCTGGCCTCTGTTCTCTTCGTGACAGTCTGTGCATCTCTCTGTCCTCCCGCCCTTTATCCAGCCCTTGTGTGGTCGCAGATGGGCAGTAATTTTCTCTGCCAGAATTTGGATTTTGCCCTCTAGAAAGCAGCAGGAGGCAGTTACTACTTTTTCCTGAGTAGTTTTGTGTTATTTTAGAAGAGCTAAGGATTTAGGGGTTGTAATGTAGATTCAGCTACTTTTGTAGTGAAGGAAATTGTGGATGTTTTGCATATGGAAAAGATTTCACAACTGAAACTAGAAATCAGAAGTTCAAGAGTTTTTTTTCATGCTACATAGCCTGTAAGGGATAAAAAAAAAAAAAAAAAAAATTGGTTTGCTCTGTCTATATGCAATTGCACTCTTTCATAATTAAATGCTCTACGCGATCTAGAGACGAGATTTGTTTCTCCCTCCCCCCCTCTTTTGGCTGGGGGTGCTGTGGATAAAATTAGGTAGTTTTTTTTTTAAGTGGAAAAGGGTAAAACTGGACTCAGTATGCTTTTTAAGGTTCCTGTTGTCTCACTGTCCTTCAGAACTTCAGGTTAAGTCCTCAAGGTATATGTATGGGCATAATACTTAAACTATTGCAAGAGTAAGGATTCCATACCGTTGTTCTGTGTTATTGTCAGCCACAGTAGAAAAAGAGCCATATTCTGAGTAGAGGAACTAAGAACTAATGTGCTGTAGCGTCTCTAGTCTCTCCTTATAACACAGTGCTTTAAGGAGATGATAGTTAGGTGTTAATTTTGTCTCATTGCACACGTGGAAATTCTGGTGCGGAAGTGAAAAACAACTTGCTCACGTACCAGGCCAATGAAGAAGCTGAGTAGAACCGAGCTTTTGAAATTACTTTTATGATATGTGGTGAGTTGCATCACATCTGGCTTTCATGTTCAGGTTCTCTGTGCGCCATATATTATGTAAAAGTATGAAAAAACTTATCCTTAGAAGCAGATCATGTAAAATGGCCAATAAATGTGTGAAGATGAAGAATATGTTATAGCCATGGGTCTGTCTTCAAAAACTTTGTCTTTGTGGGTTAGAAAAATTTGAATTTACTTTTTAGGGTAATTTTGGAATATAGTACAGCTTAGTATTATACATTAGCTCTCATCAGCTAGGTTTCTGATATCAGAAACAATTATTTTAACCAATTTGTCAATATGCAGCACACTTTGCTGGTTTGTGCAGTAAAAAGCAGCCTTTTAGGCTGATAGGCTCTTGAGGTCAAAGGATTTTGTGGTTCTTCAGCAGGGAAATGTTAGCGCCACTTTGAAGAGATTTGAGGTTTTGATGGAGTTGGGAGCTGAACAAGGTCACATAGAAGGGCTTGGGCAAACCTGGGAATTGAGCCCAATTTTAGGACCTTTACCACAGAACTGTCCTCCTTTCACAGATCAACCACTGTTTCAGTGTGGTGAGAGTCCCTTTAGCAAGGAAAGGGAAATATTTAGTAATGCGTTAAAAATAAATATTTTTGTGTTTCAAAAGGGTGTTAAATATGAAGACTAATACATGTAAAGACTGAGGAAAAATTTAAGTGCCCTTTTAAAGCTGCGAATAAAATGCTGAAAAGTAAAGGTTAAATATATATTTCTTATTTCCTTAATGCCTGATTCTGATTTAACAAACGGGAGCAACTAGTGACATCGGTGCTATGGAGTTGTATGTTTCAGTAATGTATCACGTTACGTATTCTAAATTTACTATAATTTATATAGCACTCATATGTTAACCTTTTTGACAAAGTTATGAACTTGTCAATGGAAGCTTGGTGGAAGTAATTTGTTATCACCTAACCTGAAGGAACAATACTGTAGAAAGTAAATGCAGAATGTTCTGGATTTTTTTGTAATTTGTTATTATTAAATTTGTTAAATGATTTTTTTCATAGTAGTTTTTCCTGAGGTAAGGGGCTTTTTCTTACACTTAAGAAACTGCTGTTAGGTTTCAGTACTTAACTGCATTTTCAAGAGGGTACTTTTAAAATACTTTTTTTTTTTTTTTCTATTTTTTTCCTGACTAGATCAAGAGAGTGGGTTTTGGGGGGAAGGGATTTCCTTTTGTTAGCCTTCAAAACTGGCTTCCCTGAAGGATTAAGTTTTTGCAGCAGCACAAACATGGCTGTGTGTGCGGAACAGGGGTTTACTTAAATAATCGTTGTAATGTTAAGACACCTTAACTATCAGATGCTCTATGATGCGAGGCCTGTATTATACACATAGTAATAAGCAGCCTAAATCTAAAAGGGAATCCTTAAGTTAAAAGGATGGGAAACCCTTAAAAACCAGAAAGAAAGCTGCCTTTGAACTGCCTTCATCAGCAACAGAAAATCTTCAAGACTATCTTGAAGGTGAACTGCAAAGCTTAACTTCAAAGGATGTTGTTTCAGTAAAACTTTCAATAACTTATCGTATTTATTGCTAAGTGTTTGCTTTTTGATTACTAGTTTGCTGTTTGATTACTAGTCCCTGGATAACATGAAAGATGGAAATTATTTTTGCTGAGATCCTCACCTTTTTCTTTTCTGGTAACCAAAAATGCACACTGATTTAGGGACAAAATGTGTGATGGGATTTTTGTGGTGGTGTTCGTTTATGTTTTTCTTTATTAAAATGGTCACATTTACTAAACTGTTTTTGGAATAATAATATGAAAAGGTGCAGTGATCCAAAAAAGGGCGTTTTTAAAGATACAGGTGTGTCTACTTTAACTTTCTCTAACAAGTTGTGATTGTGGTCTGGATTCCGCCGTCTTCAGTGACTAGCGTAGTGACAGAATACAGATTAGCAGAATAAGATACCATTTAGTTTAATGGCATCAACATCCAATTCTCTGTTTGTATAAATATACCCAGGTATGTTGAAATAAATTATTTTTGATTAGCTTTGAACTACACTGATGCTTTGTTTTACAGCACGGATTTTTTTTTTTTAATATTTATTTTTATGAGAGATGTCAGCTACTCAGTGAAAAATACTAGCTGTGCCAGCTTTGGGTCATGTTGGGGAAGAGGGCTGCATGTTATTACTGAAGTTTGCTGAAGAAGTAGTGCCAAGAAGTACACTTCTGTGCAAATATTGAAATTCAAACTGCCATAACAAGCATTAGAAGGCAGTAAGCCACCATGGAAAAGCAAAAGAATTTTTTAAAAAGTTCTTTTTTTTTTTTTTTTTTTTTTAAGTCAAAGCGATTCGGAATTCTTAAAAATGTAAAAAAACAGTGCAAGAGTTTGAGAGTAATTTTTGTTTTGTATTATGATTATTATGGTTGTAAGTCGTGGAATTGTGAAGACTCTAAGATCCATCAATTCATGATGCCAAATTTTCTTCCAGAAAGCAGTTATAGAAGCTTATTTTAAGCTAACCAACCAACACAGATGAGGAGTTCACACCTCCCCATCAAGCAGTTGGTAGCTACTGTGGGTGCAGGTTTTTTACATTCAGCTTATTTTCCAGGCATACGGGCTGAATTCCTCAGTTACGTTCTTGCTGCCTTCCCTCTTTGCCCCCTTAAAGTCTCAGCTGGCTCCTGGAGTAATCAAATACAAAGATTTTTGTTTAGATTTTTTTTAACAGAATAGGGCGGCTGATATCATCCAGTAACTCTGCTTGTGGCTGTGGTGCCTTGAGTCCATCCGCTGTGCCCTCCTTAATTGAGGCACAGTGCCTTTCTTCAGCTCTAACAAATGGGCGACTGATCTGAACTGGATCATGAGTGATCTACTGCAATCACTTGAGACCAGAATCCAATCCTGAAAATCTGGAGTGCAGTTCAGCATATTTCTGAAACGGTATTTGTAAAAATGTTGTAGAAAGGCAGGGCGATGTGTGTAGATAGGTGGAGGGAGCATCTCTTTTAGATGGGTTGACCCTTCTGGGGAGGGACAGAGAGACAAGTTTTTGGCACCGTGAACCCTTCTTCAGACCCCAGCTTTTTGTGTATGTGAAAGCTTGTCCTTCTTTTCCAGTAAGAGTTGGAAGAGATATCTCCTTGCAAGTCTTGTCCTGCCTATGTCCTCCGATTGTCATGGCTACAGCAACATGCCATCAGAGGAATAGAGAGACTTTTAAATCTTCAGAGTCACTTGAATCTAGAAATACTGATGAAAGGTCACTATTCCTGTGGGAAGAGTTTGAAAGATTTGCTGTCATTTGACTTCCTTGATCTGAACTGTGCGTGCTGTTTGTCCTGTTGTCTGTCTCAGTTACTGTTAACAGTGCGTGGGGTAACCAGCAAAATCCCTTCTCTGCCTGATGGACAGGGATCCAGGAGGGAGAGCACAGAGAGCAGAGAGAGGCTTCAAGCCTGGTGTTGAAAGGGTTATAACAGCCCTTAGGATGCCCCTGCAAGCATTCCTAATTGCCTAAAACACCAGAGTACTGCACAGAAATTAATGCCATGACCTGTAACATGACCCTCAGCAGTTCTGCACGTTGGTATTGCTAACCCGTTGTTAAGGAACTTGAATGTTTTTGTTTGTTTGTTAGAGCGCGTTTCATTAATTACTAGTTCAATAGTCGCCTCTCCATTAATCCATATCTATTCTCCCCTTGGTCTTGCTGCTTGCCTTCATGTCTTGCAAGTTAGCAATATGCTCTCAAATTCCTTTTTAATGCGTTTTTAGTGCACCTGATGTATGGATAGACCTCCTTGTCAATGCTATAAGCAAACTAGACTGTGCACCTGAATGTAATGAGCGAACAGCTTTTTGGAAATTTGTGCAGCACTCTGAAAGTTTTAGGAAAGGCTAATGCTGTATATCATCTGTGGGCACTGTTGAAGCAGTTACGATACGGAGGTGGCTTCTCAGATGCTGTTTTTGCATGGTGTATTTCCAGATTTCTGCTGTATCTGGTGGTTATCTATTTTGGGCATGCAGCTCTTAGGATTCCTCTTTATGATTACTCTAACTCTGAAAATGTATTAATTATTTATTACTCCCAGTTAAATAAAAATTCATTTTAAAAAAACTGCCTAGCCTTTCATTAGTGAATTGAAGCATTTAATAATGTCAGTTACTTAGTAACTTGCCAAGGGAATAATTATGCACTTTATCACAAAGTTTCAGTAGACTTGTGTGCTCTGTTTTGTTATTCCATGCCAGAATAAAGTTTTTGTTCAAGCCTGAGTAGGAAGTAACATTATCAGCTTTTAATTTGGTCATGGAATGCAGTCCGCCTAGATGCGTACAGGGAAAAGCTTGCTTAGTTTGTGCTTGGAAAGTAACACTTATTTTGTTTGGCAGACAAGATCATAGACGAGGGACATCTAACCAAAGTGGAAGAAACAAAGCTTTTGAAAGGTTAGACTTTTGGATTATTTAACTGTGTTTGAAACACTTTTTTTATGTTTTAATGCATATTTTGGCTTAAACCAGCAGTTTGAATTTTGTTGAATATTCATTTAAAAAAAAGAAAGTCTATGAAAGGGAGGTATATTGTTTATGGAACTCTGTTCTAAATACTGTCTTAGGGTAAAGAAGTTTGAAGGACAAATAATAATTTTTGCAACTTAAATCTCTAGCTCCTGAATAAATTTCAAACAGATCTTTATTTTTATTATAAGAGAAATTAGGAAACGATATTTGGTCTCATTTAAGTGGTGAGTGAAAGTGTATTTTAATTTGACTTCTTTCTAACTTATACCCTCACAATTTGAAAATCGCTATTAAACTCCTAAACCTGACTTTTGCAAGTGAAAAAAATTAAAACGTGCCTCTAACGTCTTGCTCTTCAGTATAAAACATGTGAACTACAAGGATCTAATATGAAAAGATTTATTTTGTCAAGATAGATAATCCTTATCTTGCAGTATCAGCAGTCAGGAATGTTACAAAGTTTGTGGATTGGGATTTCCTATGCGTCAGTGATGTAAGATTGTTTGGACTTGTAGGCTGACTCCAATTCTGTAGTTTTTTCATTACTATTTTGACATGCTAACTTTTTTTCTATCCTCCTGCATAGTGTTACTGCATTGAATAAATATTAGCTTGTTATGAGTTCTGGTATTTTAGAGACTTCTTTTTTTATTTATTGTCCCTTATTTTATATGTGAAATTGCACCTTTAGCGTGTTTCTCTGAGTGAGTAAACTATAGATGACTTGCCATATTTGGCAAAAGAATGCATACAATAACTGTAACTTAACACTTGCATGCCAGTTATCTTGCAAAATGATAAGCTATTTTTAGCATTTGTTAATATATTCTAACTCATCAAATAAGTATGATGTCAACACATTTTAATATACTTCATCATTTTGACTATATTTATTCAGCTCAGTTTTATTATGGGAAATAGAGACAACTGCTGTGAAATAATATATTAAAGGAAAGAGTTGCGCTTAGGACTGCGCTTTCTCAGGCTTGTTTTAGACTATAGTATAGACAGCATATAATATGGTCTTTAGTGTGTCCCAGGCTCCAGATTGGGAAGCAGGTTTCTAAACCGCTTACCTTTTTGACTTCTGCTGTTTCAAATATAGAAACCTATACATCTTTTCTCTAGTGCCTAATCCTGTTCCTCGTTTCAGGAGGAGGAGAAAAGCTCAGGTACCTGAGATTAGGGGGTGCAGGGGGGCAGGGAGAGAGGGGGTTAATTCAGCTTTTGGAGCTTGCACTGTTCCTCCCATTTTGCACAGAGCAAGAAAACTGTGCTTCCTTTTATGACCAGATATGGTAAAGTTAGCTGGATACAGGCACTGCTCGTCTTAGCACGTCTGGAATGGCCACTAATACAACCTGCGTGGGTGAGGCTTTTAGGATATACTTTTCTTAAGACTTTAGCTTTAAATAGGAATGATCTACTTGGTTTAATAAGCAGTAGAGTTTTAATGACAGTCTTGTGGGCTGGAATCTATTTGATACGTTTATAATGCTTTGTGTTGCAACATCTTTAGATATTAGTTAAAAATTTCATCTCTAAAAATGGGGAAGTGCTCTCCTCATTTTAAGTAAAGAACTGCAGAACATGAAGCTTTTAGCTACTATTCTGGTCATGACATTGAAAGTCAACTGAAGTCATGTTTGGAGTTAGTGCCAAGTCTGAACCCCTAATGTGCTTTAAATGTAGTGTGCTTTCCATCTCTCCCTCTCTAGTGATTTCAGTTATATTTAAGATGGGAAGAGAGTCTGGCTGTTGATCAGCTACTTTGTTTGTACTTGCCGCGTTCTGTTTCTTGTACAAGTGGACGTTATTCTGGCACCAAGAAACCTAAAACTTTTTTCGTATTAGAGAAAGAAAACATTTTTTCTATTAACCTGTTTTGTCGTCTTGCTTATTTCCCGGTGTAAGTGTACATGTTGCTTTCAACTTAGCTTCTTTCATGGGCGGGTGGGGGATGTAGTTCAGTTTGCTCTCTTGTTGTTTGAAAAAGAACAAGCTTTCTCAATAGGACTTGCTTGTGTACATAATTTCCTATGCTAATTCTATTGATGTATCACACTTTTTTTTTAATTACCGTGCATCCTCCCTCCCCTGTCCTGGTGCCGTTTTGCATCTACGGTATCTACAGGTGGAGAGATTATTTGTGCTCATCATGCTTTCTGCATGTATAGCAAAAGTAAAATTTGTGTGCTGGGAACATTGTAATGATGCCTTTCTAAATCTGTTCACCTGGCACTTAAGCATCAGAAAAAGCTATTAATTTGTGGTTAGGCAGCAATGCCGCTAAGCCAAGGTTGGGCGTAGTCAGCCAAGAAAGACTTTGTTATACGTAATTGGGCCTGCACATCGGTGACGTGGTTCATAGCTGACAAACTTACTGGGTGTAAGACTGATGTGTGGGAAAAGATGCGTTAATATAATTAAGTCCCCTTCCATGTTGAGAATACCTGCTCTCCATTAAGAGTACAGTACATCATATACAAGACTTGTTGCTGCTATTTTATTTGTCCGAAATACTAAATCATAGTTTTTATTCTTACAGCAGTTTCTTTCTGACTCTTTACAATATCTGGATTGTTCCAGATTTCTCTTCTTATTTGTTCCCTGAACGATTGAATGAAACAATTGGCCTTTGCACTGAGTTCCAGCTGGCAAGAATACAGCTTTAAACAAAAGTTCAAGCTGTGCATGAGGCAGTCACATCCCGTGTTAGATGCAAGGCTAGATTAATGATTTTAGTCATACTGAATCCATTTTGGCCCAGAACTGTAAAGAAACAAGCAAACACCAGGTTTTTAAGTATCGTAGTTTTCTTCAACTGTTTTTTCCTAGTGAGGTTCGGCAGTAGATAGAGATATAGATAGATAGCAGAAATTATGATTAAAAGCCTGAATAAAGCATTTATTTATTTCAGTTGATTCTCCTCATCTCTTGCAGAGAATCAGGCAAGAGTGAAAGAATCGGATTTATCAGACACACTTAGTCCAAGCAAGGAAAAAAGCAGTGACGACACTACAGGTAAGCATTTAATTGAGGTTTCTGTAAAATTGAATTAGCTTGAATTAAGTAACTTAATCATCAACTTTCCTGCCATAAGAGAGAATATTTGTATTATGTGGAGCCAAATATAACCTTAGAGCAGTATTATACTGTATGTTTTGCAATTTCGTGGTAACTGTTTTAAAGTGAGGAAACGGTAAAGGTTTCCATTGGCTTAAAGAATATGTATGTGAAAATTGTCTGTAGTCTACCTACTCCCTGAAAGGTTTTCTTATTTCAGATGCCCAAATGGATGACCAAGAACTAAATGAACCAATTGCTAAAGTAACCCTCCTGAAAGGTAAGCATAAATTTTTGTAACTTAGATGCGTAATCTGTGGCTATATCTTTCTGTCTACCTGTATTCCTGTCAAATATATATGTGCGTTTGAGTGAACAGTGCTGAAATTCAAATGTTTTAAATAGCGGTGGTATGGAAGAGTTGCACTCGAATCTCATTAGTGATTCATTTGGGTAATGTAAAAGCATACTGCTGAGTGTTAGTATAGAAATAATTTACATGCTTCAAGCTAGTTTCTTGTGCTCAGTTTCAGCATATGCTCAAGGTAGTAGTTAATAACTGTGGAGAGGAGGGATTCTTCCATCAACTATTTTAAGCTTTGCCAGATGTTACCTTTGTAAATGGTTCCCATCGTTGCCAGAAATGATTCCTTTAGTTTCCACCTGAGAATTTAAAAAAAAAAAAAAAAAAACCTGTAAAATCTTTATTATTAAAATTTTGAATTCCCTGTTTTAACTGTAGTTAAAATGGTTACTAAACTTTAGCTTTGATCTTCATAATTACAAAATTCAATTTTTTACTGCTCTTTCATATACTTATAACTAGATTAGCAAGCTAATATTTTCATATGCGTTATCTGAAAATGATGCTGGTTATTAATTAGTTGCTAAATTTAGCATAATGAAAGTTAACTTTTTTGCTTTATATATAGCTACACATTATTAAGATATGTAAAATGATGCTTTATTGGATCACAGGTAAAAAAAAATGTGTAGTTCTCCATGTTTCAGAAAAACAGGAAACCTCAATGAAATTTAGGAGACCTGAAAAAGAGCTTTTCTTTCTGTACTTGTTTACACTTCACTAATTTTGTGATAGAAAGGACTTCATATATTAGGTATTTAATTTAAAAATTTTCATATGTTTGTGTGTGTGTGTGTATACACACGTGTACACACTTGCAAACAACAAAACTAAAACAATATTTTGAATAAGACTTTTTTGCAGTAGATTTCTGTTCAGCAAAGCTGTTTAAAAGAAGTGTTTGAGAGACTGAGCGTGTTCCATTTGGAACGTCAGTTTTACTCTAACGTCCACAATTAATAACACGTTTATGCAATGACTTCCTGTATTAGAAGATAGAACCTGGTAATGTTCTTAGTGGTTGTGATAGCCTTATTTTTAGTAATAAATTTGGTTTTGGCAGCAAGTTCTATCTGGAAACAATTTTGGTTGAAAATACAATGTGACCTTTCATTAAGTCAGAACTTCAGGTCCAAAATGGGGTACGTGTTTAAGAGTTGAATATTTCCTGTGAGCCGTGTTTCATGCACAGAATTCACAGCCAGAACAACATATCATATGTAAATAGTACAGTAGAGAAATCTTATTCACCCATGTTTCAGCCAGCTCCCTTGTCAAAATAATTTTAATTCTAACTCCCTTTGTATAATTTTAAAATACATTTTTGTCTTTATGATTTCTTCAGCCACATAAATTAATCTTTGTAATGAGAGTCTTGGAGTAGGGAATAGTTTAAAATGCCTGTATTGTCGTATAGGGAAAAATGTCTCATACTGTAGATCTGAATTCTATGCATATAACTTCTTTCTTGTAAAATATGCTTATATAAATCAAAACTTCAAAGTTGTTGGGTTTTTTAACAAGGATGTACTCGACAGAAACAAGCAATAATGATGGATTCACTAATTTAGTATTTTTCTGCCTTTCTAGATTTTTCTACCTGTGTAGATTCTTTTTTTGAAAGCAAAAACAAAACAAAAAAGCCAGTGAAAATGAATGCTCGAGTGTAGCAAACTGAAGGCTACTTATAACGGTTTTGATTCCGTAGTTATCTTTTGCAGACACATTAAAAGTAGTCGATGGACCGCTAAAACTGAAAACCACTGAGGACTTGAATTCTCCTGTATGTGCGAGTGAATCCTTCCAAAGCTCTGTCAGAGGCTGGGCTTAGTAGCTCATGAACAAGATATGGCCACTAAGGGTACGCTACTTCCTAGGTAGAACTGTCTCCTATTAAGGGTCAGGCAAATCTGCAGTTACACGTTCTCTGTCCAGGGTGTATTGAACTGATAGGCAAGGATAATTGGACATTTAAAGGGCTAAAATTGAAAGTCTTCTGTAGACGCATGGAAATAGTCTTTTGCTCGTGTGGATGGTTCATCACTGTTCCATCTGCCTTTGGGCAGTCAATGTTTTAAACCATAGCCATCATTGAATTTTTAAGTGAAGAAGTAGAACAATACCTATGTGCATAGGCACCTGTGCTGCTGAATTACATATTATAATTAACTGGAATAAGTGGTATAACTTACTATTTTTTCTTGCAGCTATTTATAGCTATTCCTCTTTTGCTGTCCACGAAATCATTTAAAAATATCTGTACAATGAATTACTTGCATTTTTAGTTTTCTTGAAGAGCCTGTGAGCCCGCAGTTTTGTTTGAGATTTTGTGTGAAAGCTACTTTATGTGCCTGACTTTGCCCTGAAAAGGATCTTATTTGTGACAGAGAGAGTTTCAACTGGATTTGTTATGCATCCATATAAGTCTGGAAGTGTGAAAACATTTCTGATCTAGCAGCTGTTCTGAATGCAAACTTGTTAACTGCAAAGTCAGTGTTCCTTTTTGTTTAATTATTGGAATTTAGAAAACAAATTAATGGAACAAGAAAAAGCAGAAATGTTCAATTGCTGCAGTTTCCTCCAAGAGTTTTCCTTCAATAAATTTCAAGTGCATTCAGGCCTTGTTTCAGCTTTATCCAAGCCAGAATCCAGCCAAGGGGAAGAAGGGGGGAAAACTCTCAGATTTGTAGAATTGCCTTTTTTCTTGAGATAACTGTCTTTATTAGCCATGAATAATGGTTTATTGAAAATTGTTTTTTGGCAGGCTGTTTGTGACTGTTTACTGCAAAGAGAGATTGCAGAGTTTAAAACAGGTAGATGCTGAACAGCTGAAAAGAGAAAGCAATGAAGGCAATCATAATTTTAGTAATCTTGTTCTTGCCAACATCCTTACGTTTTCTTAGTAATGCCAAGACTGATTCATGGAATCTCATCAAAAAATGTTGTCAGTTGAGGGTTTGCTGAAGAAATGTGATAGTTTAGATAAGAAATTTTGAATATTGACAATGGTCTGTTGATTCAGAAGGTTTTGGAACCATTGTTTTATGTTTCAATAGCTAAAGAAAACTATTTTTTCTAATTGTTCATCTGATTTCATCTGAATATTATTTTTGATACTTAATAAAACATAAGTTCAAAAAAATTCTGAAAGTGAACCGTTGTGAAAGTTGGAGAAATACTGTTGTACTCAAAAAGTTGCTTCCACAGGCCAAGCACATACAGATATGGGATGTAATATAGAACCACACTTTCACAAAACTGAGCCATGGGTTAAACTTCTTTTCTGGAACTAAATTGAAGGAGAGCAAATTTTCAGGTTCTTTGGGAATGATTTGTAACAGATCATAGTGACTTCATGGCAGCAGTTTTAAATCTACTGATGCAGTCAAAGAAAAATTACTGATGTTAAAGGGAAGCTTAGTGTTTTGAGGGTTTAAAAAAAAAAAAAAAAGCCTTCATTAAGGATCTCTTTCTTGTAACACAGCAAACAATCTGATCACAGATGAAAATTTTCCATGAGCTACAATAAATGAATGAGGGATTTCAAACTATTGTGTATTTACCCTTTTTGTTTTTTCCCCCTCCACCTAGTTGTAAATAATTATAAAACTCCTTAGACTTCTCAGAGAACAGTTAGTCCAATGTTGAATAGTTCTGGAAATTGTTCAGAGGCTCTAATTGCAGCTCTTTGTATTGGTTCTCAAACCAATTTTCATGACTAATGACATGTGAATTTGCTTCTTGAGGGAACTAATTCTAAATCCAATAATAATTAGTAGGCTTTTTATTTATAAATAGAGCAGTCCTACTCACTAAGGAAAATTTTTCGAAACTTAGCTTAGTAGAAGAAGGGTATTCACTTTGCACTTTTAAATGCACTATTAAATGAATTTTCTGTTTATGTAATTCTTAAAAGCTGTTAAATTATTTCCTAACGCTCATGCTTTTCTTCTTGGCTCTAGATTTACAAGTAAATCAAGCATCTGGAAGTTCCCCTATTACATTTGAGTAGAAAAGAGTTTTTACCTTGACACAGATAGTGCCTTCCCTAAATTTGTTATGCTATCCCATAACTTGCCTTCCTCATCTCCTTTGAAGCACTGTTGTTTTTTATGATGTGTGCTTTCATTGATTTGAAAATACTGCCCACCAGAAAGTTCATTTGGGTTCCTTATTGTTAAGATATTGTGTTCTTATTGTTGAATTGGGACACTGCTCCTTTATCAGGCATGATTTGAACATAATTTGTCAAATTCCTCATCCATTTCTTCTGAACAGTCTCATTAAGGACTGAAAGTCTAATTGCCTCTAGCAGCTTTATCCATGAGGAGCTAAGAACAAAACATCTCTGATAAAAAGAAACTCGGGTTTGGAACTCTTAATAAACCATGCAGGGAAGTATTTGGATGAGATACTTAGTCCTCTTTGTTCTTTCTGCTCACAGTTCTGTTCTGAAAAAGCCAAAACCACACGCACGCGCACACAACTCCGCTCCCTGATCCCACCAGTTCCTCACTGTGAGAAGAGGAAAGCTGTAACCTCTTTTCTTAGAGAGATACCCTATGAGTCCTTTAGCATGATTTGATAAATAACTACTCTAAGAAGAAAAACAGAAACAATGAATAATTTTCTTAAAGTTACTGTATTGTTGACATACAGTCAAAGTATGAGTGTCAAAAATGCAAAGACAAAATAAAACATAGCTTGTATTAATTTATACTTACTAGTGAAAGGTCCAGACAAAGTGTTTTGATCTTCTCTGTTTTTATTCTGTGAAATTTGCATTCATCTTAAATCTGCATGGCCTATAAGGTTAGAAGTTTATGAACCAAGTACTGTGCGACACGTCTACCTTTTTGTTCTGCTCATCTCCCCCATGATGTGCAAGTGTCTTTTTTTCACTGATTTATCGCTTACGTTTCTCACCTAATTGGCATTATATAAAATTTTAACCTTTTGTCGATTTAGTGTATTAGTGCCTATTTAAGAACCTGTTTCTGCACAACCTCTGCCAAAGGAACATTTACTGAAAAGCTTCATGGATCGGGTTCCTGATGCTGCAGTTTCCTGCAGGCTTCCTCTTTATGTTACTGCATATAGTTCCCAGTACTTGCCTATTAGGATATACTGCTACTAGTTACAAATACTCTCAGTTACAAATTCTTCCAAAATGTTAGCTTTAAATGCATTTAATTTGTATATGAATAAGCCATCTTTTTTTTCTTTTCTTTTCTTTTTTTTTTTTTTTTTTTTAACTCCAAGAGGTCTTTAATATGCATTTTTAATTAATACAAACTTGGTTTGGGGAAGAGCAAATATTTTAACTATTATTTACAGTTTAAATAATATGCTTGGTTACCTAGTCATGTTAAAGATGCACCTAATATTTTAACTTATATTATGGTGAGACTATATTTTTAAAGGGAAAACTTAGTATTTACTAAGTATTTACTTGGTATTTACTTAGTATTTACTAAGCCTAGTATTTACTATGTCACTGAATACACTGGTGGGTTTTTCTTCAGTTTCTTAATTTTTTTTTTTTTGTTGCAGGATATTTCTCTAAATTTGCCTTTGCTTGTAGTTGTGGTCCACATGCATAACGAGAGGGAAAGGTGGGGAGAACCAGGCCTTGCATAGCAGCAAGCTGATTGGGAGTAGCGACCCACTTAATAGCAACTGTTTTTGCAAAATCTCTCACAGCTGACTGGTGGAAACTACGTCCAGTACAAGACTGTGTACATACATGTATACCTATAGATAAATATATATACGTGTGTGTGTTTGTGTGTGAGCACTGAGAAGGACTGAGGGAGAGTGGGTTTGGGACGAAGGGAACGCAGGATCATTGGGAAGCGTGTGCTAGGAGAGGAGGTTGGAGTAGCTTCCTTTTAAAATAGACAAGCTGTGTACACAATCAAGGGCTGTCTTATTAGGCTTGTAGTTTCTTCATTTATGTGGACAGCGTGATCCTTGCAACCTGTACACTATTTTTAAAAGCTAATTCTTGTGTTCTTTTTGTATTTTACTGCATGTTAAGTGTAATGAATGTTTTAAATCTTGCATTTGCTTTCCTTCTTGTAAAGGTATATTAATACTTTTGCTAATATTTACTTAACACAATTTTGAGGTTACTTTAACTCTGGATGATTAGAATAGAAAATGACCAGTGTGCACATGGCAGTGCAAATTAAACTGTTGTGTGAATTCATGCGTTAAAGAAAATATTCTTTTATCAGATGAATTGCAGGGTGCACAATCAGAAACTGAGGCTAAGCAAGAAATTCAGCAACTGCACAAGGAGCTGGTTGAAGCCCAAGAGCTAGCTAGAACAAGTAAACAAAAATGCTTTGAACTTCAAGGTGAGACCCAGATCAACTTGATTGTGTAGGGTATCCATTCAAACTGTTTTTACCAGGTAGTCTTAAGAGGTTCCAGTTTCGTTGCCTGTATTATAAGCACATTTGTTTTCACAGTATGCACCTCTTTTGCACAGAATATCAGAAACTTTTTCTCTCTTCTTTTTTATTAATTAAAGGTACAGTCAGATTGAGCTCTGAATTTTTGGGTCAATATTGACCAACATACTTTGTAGTTTTAAATATAGAAATCCATATATTTCATCATTATAAAATATATTCATCTGCAGGTGTTAATTCACCTCTATTTCAGTCAGATACTACACATAATGTATCCAGTGGTAGTTCTTTTTTTAGATCATCCTATCATCTTACAGCTAGATCATCTAGCTGTATCATTAGCTGCAAAACTGTTTGAGAGTCTTTTTTAATAGGAAATAGTATAGCCCAGTTTAATCACATCTTGTTCACCGTTCTTCCTGGAAAACCCTTAGTTTTTTTTCTTCCACTCCTACACCAAACTGCATTTAGCACACACTGAGTTTTGCATCAGCCAACTGATTATATTAATTTCAAGTTAATTGTAATACTACCAAAATAATGGAATCATGTCTTTAATATTAACTTTTTATTAAACTACTTACATAATTACTAGCTTTGATAACTTACTGGAATAAACTGACTGTTTTAATCTTCTCAGTTTTGGGGAAATTGTGACTGTAATTTACTACAGAGCTAAAATACTTTTTACTAACAAAATCTTTGGACTCATTTTCCCTTTTATTTTTAGCCCTATTGGAAGAAGAGAGAAAAGCATATCGAATGCAAGTTGAAGAGTCCAGCAAGCAAATAAATGTTCTGCAAGGTATGAAGTAATATAGATTTTTTTCTACCCTACTCTGTATGTCTTAGGGTCAAAATATAACTTTTAATATTTATGTGGATCATAAGCACTAATGAAGGAAGGTGTTAATTGTGTGTGTGTTAAGTTCAATTTTCACGCTATCTCAGAAATTTATTGTGAAATGTTTTTCATCGATTCCTACGTTTCAAATCGTAAATCAGAAAAAGCAAAAGATGTAATCTGTAACATAGTCCTTTTCTCCTTTCTCTCCTCAGATTTTTTCGGCTTTAAACGATCCAATGAGTCTTACTGTGAATATTGTACCTTCTTAACAAACATTCAGAATGTTTAGTCTTTTTTGTACTATTCTATCTCTTCATTTTACTGATGAAATTCTCTTAAATAAATTGTTAATCATTCTAGAGCTACATGCAACCTCAGAGTCTGCAGTAAAATTTTGTAAAGAACAGCCAGTCTCCGCTGAAGAAGCGCAGTGATCACGATCATGCTCTTTTCAGCCCAAAATAACTATAGCAGAATGGAATCTTGTGATTTACACATCTTCTGTATCACAAGTTAGAAGTTGCCAGTTCCAAGCTAGTGAAGTGCTATGTTGACAAGAAGAGTTTTTTTTTGATGAGCAGAGGAACTGACAGTTTGGTTTCCTATGGATTTGCTGTAGGAGAGTTTGAGGAGCTAGATATGTCTTTGTTGTTGTCGCAGCTCCTTGTGATGCCCCAGCGTTTAAAAGCTCTGTGCTTGCATTTAGCTCTTTAACCTGGCACATGGCTGTGTCGTTGGGCAAGTGGTAGCATGTCCTGCAGCTGGAGTTACCCCACTTATTTGTCAGCCTGTACATGTGAGCTCATTGGTCAGAGGTAGCCTTAAAATCAGCCAGGCTTATGTTACGACTTAGAGCAAACGTTGGTATGAACATCTACTCAGCCATTGATTTTTATGAAGTTTAGAGGAGCTTCATAGCGTGGGATTTTGGTCAGTGTGGTCATATTTGGTTGGTCATTTGACCCAAAAACGTTTGGAACAGAGATGCTTATGTAATAGCACTATTTTATCAATGTCAGCAAAGGATATTTGCTATTCTAAGAATGAAGAGCTAACATAATATTCTTGATAAACAAGAGGAGTAATTTAATTTTGAATATTGTGCTGCTAATGTGGAAAAAGCTGCAAATAAAGAATTTTGTAGCAAAGGTTAGAAGTCAGGATATTTGGCGGTTATTTCTATACAGAAGGAAAAAACTGTACACCTCTTTCAAACAAAAAAAGAGAACCAAAGTATAAACTTGACAGAGCCACGCTAACTGCAGGGTAGCTCTGTGCTATTCTGTCACCTGAGCCCTTCCCACATGAGGTCTTACTGATGGTTCCTCTTCCCTCTCCACTGCAGTTTAAAACCTTCTGGTGCTGTATGTTTGCTGCTTGCCAAGCTCTCAGGGTGAGACATATGTCACAGATTGGGAAAAGCAGTTTTGAGGTCAGCCTTCTCTCTTGGCAGCCTCTGGGAACTGTAGTGAGCGGGGCGGGGAGACGTTTTGCAGCTTCATGCAGTAACGTTTCTTAGACCGTTTTCACGGAATCGATGTTTTCTGCCAGCCAGTACTTACATGGCTTATGTGTTTGACCTGGGGAAGAGAGAGAGTGCCACGAAAACACCTGAGGTCCTGTCTCTGCGTGTGAAGCTCCCTTTAGAGGAATGGATAGGGAAAACGAGGAAATTCTTTTAGTTCAAGTAACTAGTCATTACTTTTTTTTTTTAAAGTAAAGTGTTCGGTTTAGATGAGGTAATGGCTTATTAAATAAGAGATGTAATGAAAGTTTTCTTTCTGGTTGCCCTTTGAAATAATATCCAATGCTTGAGAAACCATTCCAGTATTCTTAGTAGTATTTTTTTCTGTATAACTCCACCAAACTTCAGAAATGTTTGTATATTGTTTTTGATTTTCAATCCTATCATGCCTTGTCTTCATGCCTGAAGATTTAAAGGGAGAGTTGTTCATCGACAATGCAGATAAAAGAAAATGCTAATTTCTTCAAAATACTCTCACTGCTGAGAAGCGGGAACTTAGTTTGGCTTGATAAAGAGGAGAAAAATCAAGAAGATATGTTATAAAAAAGTCATTGCT
This sequence comes from Struthio camelus, assembly GCF_040807025.1. Lineage (NCBI taxonomy): Eukaryota > Metazoa > Chordata > Aves > Struthioniformes > Struthionidae > Struthio > Struthio camelus. The sequence goes on along the minus strand of NC_090955.1, from coordinate 15,231,038 downwards.
TTGTTCTTTAATAGGCACTTGCAGTGTTAGCAAATATTAGTTCGTGGTGTTCTGGAAACAAGTTGTTTCTTACCATAATGGTTTGGTAGGTTCAAGGCTTCTAATGTAATCATACATGGAAAGGTAATTGTTAAGATTCTGTGTTCCTCGGTCGGGTTGTTCTCATCTACTACTTTATTTCCTGTTCTGTTAGTATAGTCCTTTAGAAAGTGTTTCTGAGCAAATGAGATGGTAGCAAGCTTCATGTTACTCACATGTATACAAGTATCCATCATGTTGTAAATGTCCTTGTTAGATATGCTGTTTCATCTTATGCAGATTTCCTTTAAAAAAAAAAAAAAACGCTTAGGATCTACAGTAGCTCTTATTTAAAGAAATTATTGTGCAAGTACAATATACAAAATTAGAATATATGTTGCTAATACCTTTTTTCCTTACCTTTTTCCTTTTTTCCATTCCACCTTTTTTCCTCCAGAGTGTAAAGTTGTGTTCTTTCATAGGTTCCTTAGTTCATCTAATGAGCTAAATGTGCTGTGGGAGTATGCTGAAAAAGAGTTGCTTTTCCTTTCTTTCATGTGCATCCACCAACAACTTGCAGAGTGTCTGTATTGCACCTGACACAGTATATGACACTACAGGAAAACATCAAATATCATGAATAGTTGTCATGAAAGTGGAAGTCTCTCTTGAGTAGTTCTTAACCTGAATCAATTTACAGCACAACTCACGTTTTCCTTGTCGTCTTCAGTAATGGATTGAGAGGACAAAAATAAATACAAGAAATCTCTATGATGATTACCAGGACTTGGTTTTCATCCCTCTGCTTTCCATGGTCTGCGTTTGCCCCTTCCTTCAGAGAAGAAAACATGCACTCTAAATGTGTAACGCTAACCCTCTAGAGGGTTAGAATTACCTGAGCGTTCCAGCTGATGTTCAGAGTGAACTTTGCTCTTTTTTTCACGGAGCAAATCTTCATTAATTTAGTAATTGCTTTTTCCATATTGAAAAGCAGTGAAGTACAAGTGTACTCTGATCTGTCGTCTTTAAAAAGCAAATTAAAAAAACAGGCAAATTAAACAGTTTGCTTCTATCAATCGTGATTTTAACTATAACTTAGTTCTACTTACTTTCATACTTTCCATTCCTATCTGTATTTCTTTGCAACTGTTGGCACAGGATTCTCTTAGCTGTGTTGCTTGGGAAAAATAGTTTCTCTTGGAGCAGAGATATGTTTAGTAATGAAAGAGTTTTGAATGGGACTGATTTTATAAAGTTTGCTTCATGCAGTTGATAAATGCAAAATAACATAATTTATATGACTGATTGCTACGCACTCAAAATTGTATAGCCAGTCATGAATACTAAAGGACTTCTTACAGTTCAGTAGTTTAGGTGCAGCTCTCTTTTTCAATTCAGAATTCATCCTGAGCTTTTAAAAAAACTTTTTACAAAGAAGCAAAGTATTTTTTATTTCCTTTTCTGCGTGTTTGGAGAATGGAGTAGAAATGGGAAGCTATGCCTTTGAATATTTATGAAGGTCATAAGTTAAAGTTAACTGCTGAACTGGCAACTATTTCCAGTGTAGCTTGCAGATCTGTTTGACTTGTTTCTTTCTCTTGTCTTCTCCCCTGCAGTCTCCTAGTTCTGTAAAACTTGTTTTGCTTACGGTGAAGTTGCATGTGAATCTTAGTCTCAGATTTCTGGAGAGTTTCTTTAATAGTCGCACATGGCACAACCCACTCTTAAAAAATAAAAGCGGGGGAGGCAGCTTTGTCCAACCCAAATTCTGGTTTCTTTTCACTCGCTGCAACGTTATACTGTGTAATACATTACCCCACGTACGGTTTTTTGTCTTTTTAAGAGTAGCGCACTTGACCAGATCACTCTTTTTTAATTGCATTAGGATTCTTTGTGCCATTAAATATTAGTGAGTTGAGAAAGGGAGTCTTCTTTTTTAGAATTTCTGTAAGTACAGTTTATAAAAATAAAATGAATCTTAATGTTTGTTTTCCAGCTCAGCTGCGAAGACTACAAGAAGATATTGAGAATCTTCGTGAAGAAAAGGAGAATGAAATTTCAAGCACTCGAAATCAATTAATTGATGCTCAAAATGAGATTGTGCTTCTTCAACAAGTAGCAGAAAAGACAGCATCGGAACGAGATACTGATATTTCTGCTTTGCAAGAGGAGCTGCAGAAGGTGCGAGCAGAACTTGAACGGTGGCGGAAAGATGCTTCAGATTATGAAAAAGAAATTGTCAATCTGCAAGCCAGTTTTCAGCTTAGATGTCAGCAATGTGAGGATCAGCAGAAGGAAGAAGCTACTCGTTTAAAAGGTAAAAAGGATGTCACAGACCAGTGCTAATAGTAACATCCTTATCAATCTGAGTGTCAAATGCTCAAATCAGTATTTGTGTATGTATATACAAAAATCAAGGCCTGTAGTGTTACAAAAACCTTTTTTTCTTTAAATAGAAATTTTCAGTTATGCCTCCTCTAGCTAGTTACCTTTTGATATCAAAAGTAGGCCAAGTACAATGCCACCTTGGAAAAGATGGAAAAAGCTCGCCCTGTTATTGGGATTGATACTGCCAAAGGTTTCCAAAAGGACTTGCAGAATTTCTGAATCATTTGTTCTTGTAAATCAATAATTTTGGCCTTTTAGGTTTCAGAGCAAAGCTACATTTGAGACAAGTAACTGTGTTTTGTAGCTTACTATGTTCAGCAGCTTTCTTTCCACTTTTCAGAATTGATAGTCTCCTTTTTATTTAATTAAATTTAGAATTAAAGCTTTATTCTGTAAACATGATGTAGAGATACACAGATATCTTGTGCTAAGCCAGTACAGGTTGTCTGGGCTCATTCATTTGGACTTGGTCTTACCTGCAATGCACCTGCATCACATGAGGTCTGATTGAGAGCTGCTGCTCCAGGCCTTATAGCTTGCAGGTCTTGGAGAATATGCTTTCAGTCTCTCTCTCTTTTCTTTTCTTTTTTTTTTTCTTGTCTAGCTCAACAACTTAATCCTGCTGTTCTTTTCTGTTTTTAGTTTAGTCATATTTCAGCTATCAAGATGGTGGCATGCGTGCTGGGTAGTAGATGATTGCAAAAGCTCATGCTGAAACTTCATATATGCTGGGGGAAGCTGGCACGTATAAAATATGCTCAGAATTCTCAATCAGTTAATCTTCATGAAGACGTGTAGCTTTTTAAAATCAATTTTACTGGTAACTGATTTATTTCAAAGGTCTGATTTTAATGCTGTCGCTTCAAATGTTCTACTTGTTTTAGCTGATGCATGGTATCTAGCGATTCTGATTGTTCATTACTTTCAAGTCTACTGGGGCAAGAATTTCTTCAAATATACTTTTCCACCGCTGTTTCTAAAATGCTATAATAGACCCGTAAACAGAGTCTTGTGACAGAATGCAAGTGACACGATTATAATTGAGCGTATTTGACTGATGATCAGCTTTTCTTCCATTTGTTCCCTGGTGACACTTGAAGCATTTGGTGAAGCTTATTCTACTCTGTTCAATTCAAATTTATTCATTGCAGGTGAACTTGAAAAATTGAAGGAGGAGTGGAGTGCTCTGGAAGCTGAGTGTGTTACACTAAAGAAGGAAAATACTTTGCTCGCGTCTGAACTTCAGCGACAAGAGAAGGAGCTTTCTAGGTAAGTGCAGAATGGATTTATGAAGAAAGGTATCATAGTAGCTTAAGAGCTAGATGGTATATGTGTGGTTTTGGATTTTTTTTCCTTCTCCCTTCTTCCCTTCTCTCCTCCAGTACAAGTATTAGAAGTCTGATAATTAGAAGTTTGGAGTAAATGTATTGAAATTTCATGTATACATCAGTTTTGCTCAAAACACATTTTCATTCCAAATAAACATTTTTTGTTTGTTTGTTTTGAAAATACTTCTGTATAACAGGCCTGTTCCATGTTCATAAGGTATCCTAATCTATTTTGCCATCTTTGAAAATAAAGACTTGAATTGTGCATTGTAGGAGCACTTAAACTTAACAGTTATCCTTCTGCTTAAAAGATAATATACCATGTAGAGAATTTTGAGTTAGGAATTCTCAGTGTTTGGTGTTTGAAAACAATTCTCAGTTAAGTGTGCCGTGGAAGCCTGTCACATCACAAATGATAGTGATGGGCAGAAGTAGTATTCTTTCTCATATTTCACGTAATAGAAAAATATGGATCTCTTTACTGCAAGTGCCATAGTATCTTTTTGAGAGATTTTTAGAGTGCAGGAGCATTTGTACTTTATCATACTTCTGCTTTTTGAGCACTTTATAGCTAAATGGTATCTATAAGCGCATAGAAATAACTTTTTTATCTCTTCATTTGCCATTATTCCGTTGCTTTTCAGTTTCAGATATGTGGATTTAATTCACAAAGTAAATGATATAGGCAGAGCAACTTAGTTTTCTTCTAGATCTGAATTTTGCCAGCATGCTTGTGTGTGTGTATATGTATGTATACATGTTTAACACACACACGTGCGCGCACACACACACACGGATATGTATTGACTTTCTTCTGACTTCCTCACTCTCGTAAGATTGACATTGATTGAACAAATGGGAGGTTTCCCGCAGTGAAACATTCCTAGAGTAGAGTTATTTTACTGGAATCAAACCTTTCTGTCAGAGTCTGTCTTTGTTGCATCATACCCTTGTTCTGATTCCTGTGTTGCATGCAATTTCGTCTCCTGTACCCTATTTCAAGTTTTCTCTTTCATAGTGAGTAACGCTCGGAAGCTTACTGTCAGATTTTTTTCAGAAGTAAGAACAAGTCTGTGTGCATAAGTATTATCCAGTGTTTTCACTTGTTCTTTTCTTATAGAAGGTTGCACAAGCAAATACAGGACTTGCACAATGGCAGTACATAAGATCTCTCCCTTATTTAGTCTTTCTGTCTTACACAGACCCAAATTAAAACTACTTGATTATAACATTGAAGTTTGTAATTGCTTAATTTAGAGCTTTCTCTGACTATTGTGCAATATTATTTAATTACATTAAACACTCTAAGAATATGCTAGCTATTAACTTATGCAACTGGAATAAGCAAGTAAATGTGTGTGTGAATAAGTGAAATACTTAATAACAATCTGGGACAAACTTTCTCTAATTACAAGTTTGCTTCAAAATGCTCTGAGTAAAATAATCTTCCACTAGTAAGTAACTAACAAATAATAAATTAAGAAACATGTAATTTATCATTGATTTTTTTAATATAAAGTGTATTATCCATTATAGCTGTAGTAAATATAATGTCTACATGTGTTTAGAAAATGAAGTCTATAGCCGGGCTTTTGTGTCAGTTTGCTGCATGGGGAGATGATGCTATGTACTTTGATTGCTCTAAGCTGATATTTCCATACTAAATAGAAATAACACATGAAGATTTGAGGATGAAAACTGCTCTAAAATGTTTTGCTTTTTTAAATTTAACATGAGGAAACAAAACATGAGGAATCAAATGCATATTGTTTTGCAGCTCTCAGAAACAGAGTTTAGCGCTAACCAGCGATATAAGTGTTCTTGAAATGTCTCGAAAAGAACTTGAAAATGAGATGGGATCTTTGAGAGAAAAACATCAGCGGGATGCAGCTAGTCTAAAAAGCCAACTCAGTGAAGCTGAAAATCAAGCAAAGGATGTTCAGAAAGAGGTAACACTTATCTCAATTTTGAGGGGAATACTCAGCGACTCTGACTTTTAAGCTATTTACATTGAAATAAAAGAAGAAAATACAAAGTCTTTAAAACTTTTTGATACTTTGATTGCAAGTAATTTTGTTAGCTAATAATGTATAAATTCAGTGGTTAAATCTAAAAGGGAAGACTTCAAATAAAATGAGTTCTCTGTTTTTGGAAACTTTCTGAAGTTTCTTTTCCTGCACTACCTCAGCGCATTTACTTTTAATCTATTCAGACAACTTAAACCTCATTCAGACAGCATGGAAACCACAGTCTTCCTTGTTAGGGTGGTATAGATTCTCATTAACCATTATGAATCAAAATTAATTCTTTTCAGTCAGTATGGTCTTCCTCATTAGTTTTAAACTATCGTTTTTGACAACGGAACGCATGTCCTTTGCAAAGGTGAGTCTCCTTTCGTTGCACAGGGTCGCTAGGCTTCTGAAGATGGTTAGCAAATACATAAGGAAAAGGCAGCATTTCGAGCATATGCTTCATCTGCCTAGCCTCTAAAGATCGTGTGTGGAAGAAGGTTATAGTCTCCAACAGTTACTTGCTTTCGTTCATGAGCATTTTTAGTGAGGTTTTGCCCAGTCACTGCTACTACTTCCTGTCTTTTGCAGTCCTTTTCCTTGCTTTGTCATAAATTCATCCCTGTCACATTCTTTACCATTTTCATAATTTGAAAAACCCGATCTTGTTAATGTATGTATATATCTGTAAAGATGCCTACTCTTAAGTTTGCGGTAAGTGCCAGTACTGAAGGTTATTAGTTCTGTCTTTACTAATGCCTGTCATGAGGGCTACTGAAGAACTGTGGTCTATGGGGGGGTGGGGAGGGGAATTGAATGCAAATATCCTGAATAAGGAGAAGCTGTCCGTAATGCAGAAATGTGAGACCCAGTGAGCCAGGTGTTGTTTGTGCTTGACCCATGCTAGGATGACAGCATAACAATAACAACAATAAGACATAGTATTTTTGTGTCTGTCTTACTCTTATCTGTTTGGATTTCCTTTGTAGGAAGAGGGTTTAATTTACTTCATACAGTGTTAGCTTTTTGGCACCTATTTGGTTGCTGTAGGTATTTAGGCTACAGCCTGGGTGTAAGACCGCTATCTAAATATAAAAGGCACCTTGTTTCCCTGCATCTTGTCTTGTCTTTACAGTTCTTTCCACGGTTCTTTCCTGTTTAAGAACGAGGAATAGTTTGGTGTGTGAGAGATCAGTTCAGGCTTTGCATTTATTTTGTATTCCCTTACTTCTGGAAATCGTTTCTGGAGTTGATTAGCCATGTGTGTTCTGAGGTTAGCATAGAAGATGTCTTAATTGTGGACTGTTTGGATTAGCAACTTAATGCACTATTGTCCATCCTTATTATTGATAGATGTCATGTTCACTCTCGGAAAGACCCCTCTGTGCAACTGAGTACGAGAAAGCTTTCTGGAAAACTGCATAGTACCCTATGCAGTGACTTTTTTTTTTCAAGGCATATATAAATGACAATCTGCTAAAAATGTTATTTATTTTTAGAATGTCCCAGGCAAAAAGAAACATAAGCTTGCAATTTAATGATTTGCAGGCTTTGAATATATTACAAAAAAGGTCCTATTGAATCAAAATTTGTATAGGAAATATGCAAAAGAAATCTCTCAAAGTATTATAAAAAGTGGGTCTGTTTAACAGCAGAAATATTTGTGAGCTCGTTCTGAACCATTGTCCTTGCATGTTCTTAGTGGCATACTGTGATGGCCAGTGCTGCATGCGTCTGAAGTGGAAGAGTTCTGAAGCTGTGGCCATACAAAATGTTTGAAACCTGATGTAAAAACTGTTATCGTTAATCCTTGTTTGTAGATTAAATTTGTCTGTAGAATTCTGTTTACTTGTGAATTTTTGTTGATTATGGTGACCTCTAATCTTTCTGAAGCGTAATGTAACGTTTTAATGTTAGTTGCTTCCTGCCAGTCAAAAAATAGACTGTATTTCCCCTCCAGTGATAGGGAAAATCATTCAGTCTCAAAAATGAAATTTATTGTAGTTCTTTGTATCATGCTAGATATAAAAGTTTTCTTCGTCCTTCTTATCCAAAAAAGCATACAATTAATCCTAGCCCTTCAAAGGCAGAGGACAAAATCTTTGTTTCCTTTTAAAGAAAATCTAAACTGTTCAAGAGCAGACCATTTCTTCTGCTGTTTTCTTTTTTCTTTTTCCTTTTTCTGGAGATAAGATGGTCTTAGCTGCGCTCCAAAAGACTTTTCTTCCCTGCTTTATTTATATAGAGAAAGTATACGTATCCAAGTTGAGTTACTTTAAGCATATGACAGGAAAGGAAGAGGTATGCTAAGCAAGCATAAGCATTCCCTGGGTGTCCCAGGGGTCTGCAGACTGTTTTCTCTTTGCCTTTAGTATGAAAGGACACAGACTGTGCTCTCAGAGCTGAAGGCGAAGTTTGAGATGGCTGAACAAGAAAAGCAGTCAATCACAGATGAGCTCAAACAGTGTAAAGAAAACCTGAAGCTGCTACAAGAAAAGGAAAACAACGTAAGTCTGCACAAAGTATGTGGGGAAGTCTGGTTATGACACTGGCAATTCTCCTGCTGATTGGGAGGCCGTTTGAGTGTTGTATAGTAAAGGACGGACTTTCAAAAGGGCTATGTACCATATTATATGCAAAATTGCGTTCTGGTACTACAAGTGCAAATTTGCAGGTCGTTACACTGTTATAATTGTACATGCAAGTTAGATTTACAGCTACATAACAATTTTAAATGTGGCCATAGATATCTGCTCTCTTCAAAAAAATCTGGCTTAATTACTACTGGACCAGACCTAGGCAAAACATTTTAATTTGAGTGATATGTAGGTAAAAGCTGAGACCTGCATCCAAATGAATTAAGCAACCTTCTTCAAGATGCTTTTCTTTTATTAGTGACTGTCACAACATATATTACTTCCTGACTCTTGCTTCTGGCTCTTAATGGTGGTCATCCCTTAGGGGCTTATAATTTACACAGTGCAATTGAACTGTCTTTACTACTCACTAACAAAAGTGTTTTTCTGTTGCAATTAGTTTGAGAGATTGTATTATTAGAATTGAGGTTACAGCTAGGGACGACTTTTGCATACTGAGACTTCTGAAATCCTCCAAATGTTAACAGATTGTGGCAGACGCTTTGTAAGATAATCATAGCCTTTTTGGACACCTTACTTCCTAGAATGGCTGATTTGACAGTCATCCTGTACTGCTCTCGTGGTCAGTGGAGAGAGAACAGCTCCCGTAGTGGACAGTGCAAAATAGGAGGACAACAGATGCTCAGGAGTAGTCTTCTAGAGAAGTGTGTGTGTCTGTCTCTGGCTATAGATGGAGCTTACAGGTACCCCTCCCTAAACTTAGCTGCCTGCTAAATGCCTGAAGTGAGTATGAGTATTCTTGCTGTAGCCCAGTTAATGAATGTAAGCCTCTAATGTAGTAGAGCTAAGAAGAGTGTAAAGAATTCAAAGCCATTCCTACTTTTTACAGCCATTATATTCAGGAATTTGAGGATAATGCTCTCTTGGAACCTGCTTCCTGCTTAGGATTCTTCTCCATTAATAATAGCCCAGATAATATTGACTTGCTAAAGTAGGAAGAAGCTTAAAAACAAACAAACACAACTCCAAACTCTACAATAGAAGAGATCACACTGAAAAAATGATTGTGAATAGGATGGATGATCAGTGATAGGGGATTAGGATGATCAGTGAAAAGAGGGGATAGTAGCAGGAAGAAATGCTATGATGGAGTTGGAGCACCTGATGAAAGTGAAACTTGCAGGGATATAAGGGAATTCTTAGCAAGAATTTGAATATTCAAACAAAATAAGAAACCACAGCAATTGCCAGAATGAGCTCTCCGAGAAAGGAGCTAGCTGCAACAGTTGAGAAGCCTGGTGATCAGGGTATGATGAAGAGCATCCAACCATATAAAGAATTGTAGGACAAGCTTGGTATTAAAGCAAGCATTAGTTTCAATCAGTAACATAAAATATATTTATCTTGTGGACTATTTTAAAAATCATAGATGCTGGGCTGAATTCCTAGGTCAAATTTTTCAAGTACCCTTGTCCCCCTATGCTGATACCATTATCTGTTACTTCATTTCTGAGGACAGTGTCCCCCTAGCAAGTCAGATCGCGCTGTGGGATTTGTTTCTTTTTGGGGCCCACCCAAGTTTGCATGTCTTTATTATCCTTACATAGGACACAAGTTTTTGAAGAACTTCATTAACTGCTTCTCAACAGTGAGATTTGTTATACACTGATAAATTCATGAGGGAGGAATTTTAATTGTTTGGAGGCAATTTCATTTAATGCAGTGGATATTTATAATTTGTTTCATTTGCCAAGATGCCACAGACATGAATGTGTGTAATTAAAAAGTCTGTACGATTGTCCTGTGAATTAATAAGTATTAGAAAAGAGAGGGCTTCTTTGCTCCATTTGGAATATCATTTTAAATATTCATAAGCTTTTATACTTTTCCTTTTGGAAGGATAAAGTTTTACTTTCAAAAAAGCAGTGTTGTGTCCTAAAACTCTTTAGCAGTATGGTGTACTACTTGTGCTTGCATGTTTGTAGTCGATGATTATTTCCTGACACTGTATATGATGGATTTGTTTGTGAATGGTTTGAGAACGTTAGCTGCTCTGATTGACTTGAACTTTGGCACTTTTTTGAACACCGCTGTGATTATTTCTACCAACATGCTTTCTGTAGGGAGATGGCACTCTTAATTTGTAGCACCAATGACAAAAAATACTGCATGAAAATGACTTGCACATGATTTGTCTATTAAATATATATGCCTTGATTAAAATAAATTTAAATTATTATCAAGTCAAGAATTGAATGGCAGAGATTAGAATATTTTTAAGCTTTCTATATTTTGAACCATACTGGAGGTTCTATGGTTAAATGACTTCTACAAATTCATAACAGAATGAGATTTGATTTATAAACCACAAAATAATGCTTAAGGAAGTCTTCAACCATAAACTCAGTATTTGTTTAGTTGACTGAACAAAATCAAGGTGGCTTCAGCACAAAAAAAAGTTCTTTAAAAAAAAAAAAAAAAAGCTAGCATGGTTTGAACTTAACCTCTGTGTGTCTGTGTGTGTGCACAAATATATTAGCTAAGAGAAAGCAGATGTTTTCCAAGGACAGTTTAGAAAGAAATTGGGTCCCTTTTGGCTTTTAATTTATTGTGTTACGGATGGAGGTTATCCATCCAGAAGTGAAGTAGTTTACAGTCAATTCAAAGTAACTGAGAAAACGTGTAATGGCTCTCACGAAGCCATAAGCTAAATGAACCCTGCAGTCTTACTAGCTGGTAGTTTGGCCCACCTACAGCATTTAATGGACTTCCAGAATTGCACTTTGTCACAAGGCTCACCTGCTGGAGATGCTGATTTTTGTGGTATCTCTAATACAAATATACTTCTCTGCTTTACAGTAATTTAGTGTTGATTGTACAGTCATGTTATAATCTCACAGAAATGTCTGAGCTCCTGGATTTGCCTGCTACCATAGTTGTTAATTGATTCATTAATTGAGGAAAAAGATTGGATTTTTTTTGGTGACTGATGATGGAAAACAGGAAAAGGCTAAATTGCATGGAATGAAGAAAAATTCAGTTAGCTGGTATGAATTTTACTGCCTTGAGAGAAATCCAGATGGGATTTCTTGTCACTTGCATAGAAAATTAAAAGCAAAATATAAGTAAAATACAGGCAAATCAATTTAAGCCTCATATTGCTCTTAAGTGCTAACTTGCAAGTTGTGACAAGAGGTTTCTTTGAGTATTTTCTGCTTGCTTCCCTTTATTTTTAGACATCCCTGTTCACTTGATTAGAATGGTGTACTAACTTTGTATACCAGATTAGATCATGCTGTATTGTGTTAGATGTCTTTAATACATTTCAATTTAAAAAAAAAAAACTCACTCTGACTTATTTTCCCCTCACTAAATCATCTTTACGTGATTGATTTATAGCACAAAGTGATTTTTAATATCCCTTCCCTTCTTTAGCCTTCCATATTACAACCCGTCCCAGCCGTATTCATCGGCCTAATCCTGGCTTTCCTGTATTGGTGTTACGGCCCATTGTGGTAGCGAAAGGTACAAGCACTACTGTTCAGTCAATGTATGTTTGTCCCTCTCACCTGTTTGTGCCATTTCTGTATAAAATAGTGCATGGTGAAATGCTCACAGGTATTTATTTACCTGAAGCAAACCCTTCATTTAATATGCCATTCTGTTGATACTGACGGGCTGCACAATCAACTAATCATTTAACATCTCTGTGATTTCTTTAACTCTAACAATGAATTAATTGCATTCTAACTGGTTCTGAATGTGCCTCTTCTAACTTGGTCTCAGTTTGTCTTTAGCAAATGGGTTAAATTTTGCACAACGCTGCAATGCTAGGGCCTGAATGGAAATTTAATTGCTTAATTAACTATGAAAAATGAAGAGTTTGCCTCTAAATAGTAGTAATAAAAACCGAACAGCTTTGGTTCTTAATTGTGGACTAAGAATTTCCTCTCTGGCTTTAAACGCTTTTTCATTTTTCTCACTATTGCTATGAAGAAGATGGAAAAAAAGACAAGATGAGAAATAGGTGGTTGGTTTGTATTCTCAACTCTCAGCTTGCATTTTCTCTAACGTCTCCTGGTGTGTCCTTCTCTTAAAATGCTATTGTTGTCATAAAATGTCGTGACAATGCATTCAAGGCTATTTTATTACGCTCTGCTAAGAACTAACTTCACAGATCTGGATTTAAACATTCAAAAGATAAGATGTTAAGGATGACATTACTGCATAAACCTGTGTCTAGCAATTACTTGGCACAAGCAATGTTTTAAACATCTTAAGCCCTCACGTTTTTAATAGTAGAAGTCTCTGAGGTGTGTACGGTAACGATACTGGAAATACAGGACTACTAAAGATTCTCCTGACGATCTTCGATCGTGAAGAGTTATCTATTGGAATTCCTTCCGCTAGAGAAATACGATTTAACTCTGTGATGCTATAAGTCAGGATTAGCCTGCAGTAGGGCTCACGGGTAATGTTTTAGTGATGCCTATCAACAGGTACTCAGGACTTTCAGGAACCAAGGGGTAAACTGATCGGTGTGAATTAGAACAAATATGATATTGATTTCTTTTTTCTCTCCACACAGAGACAATGGCCTTGGATGCCTGTGATGGCAGCTTTGGTTGCTGTAACAGCCGTGGTGCTGTACCCAGGCCTAACCAGAGCTTCTCCATGAGAACTGTTGTTGAATCCATACACCGTCCTCCCTTTAGAAGCTGGCATCATTCATATACTGAGGGAAAACAGATTAATTCTCTTCCTTTTTACCTCTTAATACAGCACAGCTCCGCGTGAGAACAGCAGTAGGGTCATTTGCTTTAAACTGTATAAAATGTATCTGTCTATAAAGAGGGAATAAAATTGTGATTCATCATACTGTGAGCAATATTTTTGCTTACAATTTCATGTAAGTTTTAAATTAGTATGTTGGGATTCTAAATACTACAATGGTGGCCTAAAGTAGGCTTTTTGGTACCAATCTATTTATAATGGCTAGGTTTGTGGACTTTTACTTTAGAATCCGATTGCCAGATTTAAAAGGAAAAACGCGTTTTTGCTGATTGGGACACCCAAGTCAAATAACCTTGCAGATGCTTTGAAAAGAGATGCAGTGTGCTCAGTGCCTTTCAGTATGGTGGGTTTTTTCTTTTTTTTTTCTTTTTTAACTCGTGTACCATTTTACTTGCTGTTAGTCACTGAGCTATTGGGAACAAGACTTAAGGTAACTTCTCTTAGCAGGCCTTTTGAAGGAAGCGTATTTTTATTTGATAAGGATTGTTTTATTAATGATTTCTGGAAATAAACACAATTCATGTCCAGCCTTAAAGAGAGAGAGACACTGATGGTGAAGACCAGCCTAGAATATTTAGTGTGCGCGTGTGCGAGTGTAAGCATGTGTGTGTTCCTGAGTGGACTAAGGTATTTCTGGGAGCAAATACGTGGTCATTTGATGGACATAGTGCAGTGATTCAGCTTGCGTTAACTTTAGTTTGAATGTAATTTATTAAATTTCACATATTTAAAGAGATGCGTTCTTTAAAAGTATGAATAGTTTCTCACATATCACATTGTATCAATTTATTTTTTCAGTCATTTGATACTTTCTGACTTGAGCTGGAGAGGCTCTTTAGATAAGCTTTTATTGATGTAATTTCATTTTTAAAAAACTGCTACAGTGCATCTATGATTAGCCGAAAAAATTCAAAGATACTTAAACTGCTACAAAATTGGAATCGTATACTTAGTCATGTATGTGTCAGGTGTACAATGTCTTAATTTGGTAGTTCAGTTTTTTGCATCAGAATTACGTGGCTGTAAGTACAATGCAGTGGTCCCCGTTATAAAGTTTATTTTCCTTATCTAAGTACTGTAACTATTGCTACTTGCTGACTTTTGGTGGGAATCACTGTAGTTAATGCTGAATTAAGCGTAGACAGTAGTTATCTTGTTCAACTCAACAGTTCTGTCAAAAAAGTTTATTGAAGACTTAAATAATGTGCTAAAGAATGGTAAAGTAAACAGGCTCTACTAAAGGAAACCTCAAAATAGGGAGATAATCTCAAAGATTCAATTGGCTTCAAACGATCTTATGGCAATCGACAGATAGTTTAAACATTTAAATAGAAATTGAACATAAAAAAATTTACCTTGAGGTTCTGAAGATCATTGTCTGTCCTTTAAAGGTTCTACCTTAAGCTATGTGGGATTTGCTAATGGGAGGATTTTAAGTTATGGAAAAATTAGTCTACAAGTGACTTGTAGAAAGTAAATATTGTCATTTAGTTCATTCATTTCATCATTTTCAGTTGCAGGAAGCCACCCAACCACAGAACACTCGTATGCCAGTGGTACCCAGTACCTCTTGTACATAGGTTATTGCAAATATTGTTCTGAAATGCTTAACTTCAGAATTACATTTTTTAAAGTAAATAATTGTTTTAAATCTATTTTGTAAAGATATAAAAATACAATAGAATTTCTGGAGTACAGATTAAACTATTTGCACTAACACACGTGATGTGCATGATTTAATAAAATAACTTTACTCTCCCTATGCATGTTTGAGTTGAATCTCATTTGAAAGCAATAGATCCATACTAAGTTTCTTTTGTGCTAGATATTGCCACAATTACTAGACACAATGTCTGCAGCATGTTCAGTAATATCAAAAGATGTTTTTACCTTGTATTTCACATTTGCACTGGTTTTAAGTTTTTGTCTAGATTATCTCTCTCCTGTCTGGTTTTCAGGAAGAAATGGGGGAAGAGGGCTGTGAAGGACTTGGGAGGATTATTACTTTGGGAAAAATTAGTGTTTTACAGGTGCAGGTTGGATTGTGCCTGTGGCAGGGCTGGCAAGATTGGAGGAGCAGTGACTGTGCGTAGCTGGGCAGCAGTGGGAAGGGAGCCCTATGCTGCCTCCTCTGTTCTTTAGTTTCTTGGATCCTCAATTTGTCCCTATTTCAGCTACTATTTCTTTCCTAACTGATGCCCTTCACACCCCTCTGCCAGACCAGTAGCACGTAGAGGTGGTGCGTGGAGGTGGAGCAGAGGCCGGGGAGGAACCGGGTTCCCTGGATCCCGGTGGGGCAGTGGTCCCCCGTGGCTGGCGGCGGGGGTGGCGCTGAGGTCCCTTGGGCCTGCTGGGGACCCACCTGGGGTGGGTCTAGACTGAGCGGTGCTGCCTGAGACATAGATTAATTTTTGTATTAAAGACAAATGTTACTGTGTTTCCAGAGGTCTTTAGAGTATCAAAGAGCTGAAATTTACAGCATGACTGTATTAAAGGAGAAAGATTTCTAAATTTTGTGCATGTGTGCGTATTTGTATTGTATACACAGACATATAGTACACATTGCATGGGTGTTTGTGCTTACAAATATACCTGTGTTTCCCTAATACAGTGCCTTTTGCAGGAGTTCATGACATTTGCATGTTCAAAATAATCAGGAATGAGCTAAAATGCACAGTTCACTTTCATTGTGAGGATCTGTGGAAGGAGGACTGGGTAACTGCGAAGTTACTGTTCCTCAGTGCTTTGACACTAAAGCAGCTAGTGGATTTATTTTGGCAGCCCTATCTATGCATAAACCTTTCTTTTCAGCTGCTTTTCATTGCATATGCTTATGGGAAATATCTACGGCCTTTTACATTCATACTTAGGTTCTTTCTTTTTACTTGTGAGGCTTAATGATTGACTAACTCAGCCTTGGAGTTACTGCAACAAGACAGTTTTTCCCACAAATATTTAAGGTGCTGAAAGGCTATTGTAAAATAAGCACTCTGAGCTTCCACTGAAGTGTGAGTTTAAAAAGACTCCTCATACTAGGAGAATTAATCTGAGAACTGTTTTATCAGTTACTAGTTCAATTTTGAAGAATTAATAACCTATCTGAATGCTTGTTCAGTTTTGTCCTAGAGTCCTGACTGTGAGGCACTGTGAGTCCCCACAGGGACTACTAGAACAGCAGGCCTTTTATTTATAACATAAGAAAATGTACTCTTATTGTTCCAATTAAGGATGCTCTTCCAGAGTCTTAGCCTAATCCTTCTTGCAGACTTTGTATATTTTGGTGCTAAATGGAGAATTATGAGCCTGCAGAATATATTGCAAAGTTTTTTCATAAAACAATTTCAGTGAGACTTAGTGCCATGTGAGTGATGGCTAAAGCAAAGGTAATTATCTATGTATATATTTTGGGCACATTCTAAGTTATTTTTCTGAATTTTTTTGATCAAGTTTTCTAAAATATGTTACGTTAAAATTTTCAGTGCGTTTCACATAACGTTTTGAATGTCTCCTGCCTTAATCTGTGGGGTTCTATCGCTTGCAAGTCACCTCTTCAGCTTGAATCTTCTCCATGATAAATCTGCTGCAGAGATTCATCCCACCAGCAGCATCTGAGTGCTTTAAAACACCAGGCCACCAGAATGCCTTCTAGGAAACCACTGTGGTTTGCACTGGTTCTGCAACTGGGCTTGGCCTGTTGCCACCAAGGTCATTTCTTTCCACTGGCTTTTTATCCACTGCTAGTGTTTCATTAGCAACTGTTCCAAGATTGAGTCTTCATCAGAATAGCAGTAGGTAATTTGAAAGAACTAGAGGCCCTTATCTTCTCTCTTCTCTGTCTCTCTTTCTCAAGCATGTACCTCTGGATCTATTTGAAGGGCTGCTTGTTTCCAGCAAACTGCACTGAATTCCTGAGATCCAGCTAATTTACTCAGCCCAGTTCCTTTGTGTGTGTGCTTCTGGACACGGAGTTTATTTCTCTCCTGTGTGGTGGGGAAGCAGGCTGCAGCGGGTGTCTCTCAGTTTTCTTGTTTCCTGGGATTTTATTTTGTGCTTCTGGTACTACCAGAAGTTACCTAAAGGCTGAGAGATGTAGAAGACACAGAAGGCATGTTAGCAACTGAAACAAAAGCTTCAGTAATAAGGGCCATCAGAGGCTTGAATTTTCATTCATTTGTAAAGGTGGAGGGAACACGGATGTGAAAGGTGTTCTGCACATCACAGGTCCTAAAACTTCAGTGACTAATTTCAACTTCAAAAGCGTAATGTCAAGTAAAGCTACAACATATATTTTAGAAGGAGATAAAATGTTGATTTAAGAACTTCAAATAATGGAGTATTACTCACCTCCCTAGGTAAGTTACTTGAGCAGTTGCTGCCCTGCCCAAAAAGGGGAGGGGGAGGCAGGGGGGAATAGAAGCTGTATTTGAATTCTGCTAGTTTGAG
The DNA here is from genome assembly GCF_040807025.1 of Struthio camelus. Taxonomy (NCBI): domain Eukaryota; kingdom Metazoa; phylum Chordata; class Aves; order Struthioniformes; family Struthionidae; genus Struthio; species Struthio camelus. Next base: position 15,213,461 of record NC_090955.1, on the reverse strand, counting down.
CTCCCAGCTATTGGATTGCAGTACATCTCTCTCTCCCTCTCTCTCTCTCTCTCTCTCTCTCTCCCCCCCTCTCTTCCCCTCTCCCCCTCTCTCCCTCTCTCTCTTTTTTCTTCTTCTAGAGAAGGCTCTACTACTCCAAATGTTGTCCTGACACAAGTATTTGCCAGACTATGATCAAATGACTTTCTAATCTTATTTTATGAGTGGACTGAGTTTCTTAATTTTTTCTTTATCCCTCTAGTTGCTGTTGTCAGCTTTTAAAACTTTCTAATTTTTTTAAATGCTCTTTTGAAAAATAGATGCCAGAACTGAACATGCCCTTTCAGTAATGACCTCACTAACATCATATAAACAGATAACAGTTCTGTATCCCACTCTGATATTCCTGTTCATTTGGCTCTCTACCAAAACCCTATGGCTTTTTTGAGGTTCACTGACTTTTATCATTTAGATTTTAGTCTTTTGAATCAAGTCTGTGTGTTCTGCCCAGCACCTCAGCCCCTTGGCATCTGACTTTGTGTTCTTGTTCGGTAATCCCACTACAGACAAGCAGTCCAGGACAGCAACCTGTTCCCATTACTGTTTTCTGCTTCGTTAGTGTGTGTTTGTTTCTTTTTTACAGGAATAACTACTTCGGTTTTTGTAAATCATTGATTTAAAAAATATTAATTGGGAGTAGGCTAAAAACAGTTCCCTCGGGATGATGACAAAACTAAGAAAGCTGACAGACTGCAAAAAATAAGTAATCATTCTACGAATGTTTTTTAATCTGGATCATTAGTAAGAGTGGTGGTTGGGGTAGTGGTCACTTTTATTGAGATGACAAATAACTTACAAAAGGCTTGGTATAAAAACAGATACCGAAAAATTAGTCATTTTTTAAAAGTTATAAAAATGGGACTTAAAATTTAATGCATGAATTATGCTACCACTCCTGAATTCTATATTGTTTGCATCCCTCCTGACCTGATTGATACCTACTGTGATTTGTCTAGAGTTTGAGGTGAAGCAAAAAGGTCTCTTTCCCAAGATCATACACTCTGCTCTCTTCTTCCACCCCAGGGTAGTTTTGCCTGTTGCTGCCTCTTGTCACTGTAAGGCATTCCTGATTCTAAACTATTCATGTTACTATGCTTAGGTGTTTTTCAGTCTACTTGATTTGGCTCAGCATTACATCCAATACCGGCAATCTTAACACCTTTAAAGCGGCAAGGGTGTGTGTGCCTGTGTATACATTGCTGTTGGAGACTGTGCCTGCGTGCAGTAAAACAGATTATGATTACTTGCATTTAGCAGCTGTGAGAAAAGAAAGGTTAGTATGGAGATACCATTCTTTTGTGAGGTCATGTGACAGACTGGAAAATGCAGATGTGCTTCCAAGCATGTAATCTCGTCATCGTATCTGATGAAAATGAACAAACCCAAAGCTAAATACAGGTTAAACTAAAAATGTTTTCTAGCCTGATCAGACTGATCAGTGACAGGAGAGAGAATGGCTCAGTGATTAAATCATTCTGTTCTAGTGCAATAAAATTTACCTAGGCTGTATTTGTTTCAGTATCTTCTGTTAGAAATTTGAATTTTGGAAATACTACACACACAGTATGAATGGTAAAGGCCTCCGGCATGGAATAGAGTTATTTTAATCTTTTCATGCTAGACCATTTATGAAGTTTATATTTTATATATTTTATCTTGCTCGGAGTTTTTGCTCTGGAAAATACTTTTATTTGATACATTCATCAGTTTCAATGTGACAAAAATACTTGTCTTGAATATAATGGCTCTTACTTAAAAATGTTTTAAATATGCAATATGTCTTTTGGGGTGACTAAATGGTAAAAATTACAAGAATAAATTTACAACACGCAACAGAAAGCTGTTGATTTGTATTGTACATAGTCTTTCATTCAGCCTAATCCCATATTTCAGCACTTCAGTTTCTCAATAACTTGTGGCGCTCTGCTTTATTAACTTGCAGTAGAAAAGAAGATACTAAATATTAAAATCAATTGAAACCTACTTTTAAATCAGTTTATTTACCTGCTTATTGTGTACTAATAAGGTCCATGGACCTCTGACCTTTCCTTCTCCATTTAATGTGGTAAAACAGTGCTGGGAGAGGTTGGCATGCCAACCCAGGTATTAGTGCACGAGGTATTGCCACGAGGTATTAGTGCAGCCTCCGTTTGTGCAGGTGTTGCGTATTGTTCAGTGACCAGATATCCTCAGGATGTCATTCACACGTCATCCTTTAAGAAATCCAGAACAGCCTACAGTCTTTAACCTGTGCTGTAAATCAAATGTGCTTCTGGAGCTCTGCTTCAGTGCCAATTTAGGAGGAGGAGGAGGAAGTCACTGATTCACGTATGTAGTTTTTGGCAAGTTTCAGCAGAGTTTGAGGGAGGGAAGTCTCTCTCCTTTTGCTCTGCTTTTGTGATCTAAGCCAGGGTGTAGTTTAAGATACCGTGGTTCCAGGCCAGGCTGTGATACGACCTTATGTAAGATCACAGATAACTTGTCTCTCTTCTATTTCACTATTTAACAAGTTAAAAATCACAGTTAATGTTAAAGCATTCTAGTAGTTGTATTAGGTTTTTTTTTTTTTTTAAACATATAGTGTGAAAAACATCAGTCTGGCTGCTCTTCCTGGGATGTTATTGGTGGCAGGGATCATGCCTAACATCCATCACTAACTTTGTCTTGAATTTCTATCTCCTAGGTAGCAGTGCAGAACACTTTTCCTTAGACCAAGGAGACAAGCATTGAATTAGTTCTGTAGCTATTTCTCTGCAGTGATGTTGTGGGTTAAAAGCAGTGATAAGCTTTGGTCATTCTTAATGTTCAGTATCAAGATTAAAGCTACTAAGCATAATATTAACACACTTTTTCCTTGTTATTGTATATGTAGCAATCAGGGTTGATTGGCAGCATTTCTGTTGCAGAACTTGACTGTACTCTAACTGTCACTCGGCATTGTAATGGACATTCATTGCTCATTTTTTTTTCACTTCATAATTATTATAATGGCATGTAAGTGAAGACATAGCCCACAGCAACTTCATGGTGATTTGCATTGCACTTGCAGATTTGTTTTGGCCAGGTGTTGATGTCTTTGCTGCTTTTTGCACTGCATGGTGCAATAATAGTATGTCCTTTCTCTGTGGACTTCTCAGAATAATAGTGCTTCTCTAGTTTCCAAAACTTTCAAATTTGTGATTCTCATCAGTCTGCTAAAACAGTAAATTTAAAGTTGCTGCCATGGTGCACCTGCAGGATAGTATGTTGATACATTCCTTAATTAGTCCCAGCCAATAACGAATTATTAATCTCTTATGCGCACTACACTTTCTGCCAAAGACTGCATGTACAGTGAACAAAGATGTTCCTAAGCACATCCTTACCCCTGTTCAGGAGAAGATTTAGTAGATAAATAACAAGATCCTCTGGTGAAGTATATGGTGTTTCTCACTTCAGATAGGGAAAGAGCGGTAAAAATGGTTTGCCCCAAACTGATGCTCTCCCCAGTAATTAAGAAACAGACATGGGAATAATTTCAGCAGAAAGAGTACTTCTGGGATATTTTTTGGCGAGAACTGAATTACTTTTCAGATGTGTAGGATCTTCCATTTACTTGTAATGTGGGTTTTCTGGGAATCTCTGCTACTGACTGCCATTAGATGGGCGATGAAATTCATCGACGAAGTTTGTTTTGTGTAATGTGTATCAAAATGGAAGATGAGACTACTGTACTGGCAGAGATCTTTCTCAAAGGGATCTCAGTTCTGCTCAAATATATACAGACTCATGTAACAGTGATGTTTATTTGGTTGATTTAATATGCATATTTTCCATTTCACATGAAATACATTTCACTGGAGAACATTAAAACATGGTAAGTTTGCCTTTGTTCTGAAATGTAGAATAATAGTTGGGTATTTAGTTATATCCTGCCATGTGTGGGTAATTTTTTCTTAATTTCTTGTAGTGTAAGTAGAACTCAGCTTTAACTAGGTCCTGCTGAGTCAGATATTTCATCAGAAAGCTGCTATATTATTCTTTAGTTTTTCAGCATATATGGAAAGTCTGTCTTTAATCCTTTTGATTGTGAAGATACCTCAAAAACATGAAGTTGAAACTCTTTAGTGTAAAGATCACTACTAGCAGCCTCTGAAGAGCAAGCTGGGAAAGCCATTTGTCTTGCTGAGTATTAGCTTAAGTATTAGCTCAGGTGTCTAGTGATGCAAGTGCAAACAGCCATGAAAGCCAATTAAGGAGAAAGGATTGTATGATGACTCACAGTAGAGTCATATCCTGTTAATGCTGGTTAGGGATACCAGTGTTTCACCCTTCCTCGTCCTAACTAATGAAGCTGAAAAGAGAGGTGAGAAGAGGACCCTTTTGGGATGTGAACAAGGGAAAGTCAGTCCTTCAAAGATCTGTGGACATCCAAATCTTGTATCAAGTAGGCCACCTGTTCAAAAGCAGTTCAAGTAAAGCGGTGGGTTTATGGAGATCTTACAGTCAAGTTGACCACTTTTTCCTTGCTTCTTGCTGTTGCTACCCTTCTTTGAGTGGCAGCTATCTACAGGCTTGGACAGACATCATGTCCTTCACTGCATCTAGTTCATGCTTCTGTAATTTCCTTGGCAGTCACGCATGCTAAGATGATTTGCTGTGAAAATGTGGGACCTGGTGCGTTGGGTTTGGAGAAGCCGGATGTAGGGTTGATTCATTAAACATGATTATGCCTGCTTGAGCCTGTGCAGCTGTCCAGCATAGGAGAATTGAATCTCAGTAGGTCAGCCGGGCCCACGTGATCACACTGAACTTTTTGCACATCAGCGAGAAGTACTGTCTTTGGGCATCTCAGAGTGCCACAGTCTGGCTTGAGGGGTTGGCTTTCAGCTGGAGCCAAGCTTTGTGTTAAGCGTATGTAAGCAATTTGTAAGTGTATGCTTTTATAAGTATATGTTTGAACAGCCATCAAAGTTGTGTGTAGACAGTTTCTTAGATCAGGTGAATACTATAGCAGAAACAACTTGGTGTAGCAGGGCATAACATAACTTATCTATGCAGTCTGTGTTAGCAGATTGAAGCTTTGTGCTTCTCAATACAGTTTTAATGGTATAGGCTCAGTTAAAACTAAAAATATTTCAAACTCTTAAATTTCAATATGTTGAAATGGGGAAGTCGGAGCTGAGATACTTGACATTTGTTGTGTGCAGACCTCTGCTGAGGCATCAAGCTATATCTGTGATAAGACTTGGACAAGTGCTCATCCTGCACTGCTCTAGTTAGGACAGTTAGATGTCCTCCAAGTAAACACCGACCTCTTCATTTACAGGGGGAGTTAAAAGAAAAAAAAAAAAAATCTACATAAATTGGCTGCCTCCGGATAACTATTAAACTGACATTGAAGCTGGAAAGGATTTTTTTTCTTCAGTTTCTGTGCTGCACTGCTTATTGCACGTAAAACACTCTCCTTAGCCAGGAGGGTCCACTAACAACTTGAGATGTCAAAACACAAATACACAAATTTCAAAAATGAATTCATCACATGTTTCATGATGAAAAATACTTCCCCTTCAGCTTTCTGAAGAGAGTCCTAGCCCATAGTGGTTTCTTCTGTTTTTTTCCTCAAATAAGTGAGGGTATTATTTTGAAACAAGTTATCCATCACCTTTGATATGTAAAAGGCCCCATACCCATAGTACTGTGGTCTCTGAATTTATTGTCCCCACCACCCCTATAGTGTAGATATGTAATTATCTTGGTTTCATAGACAGTAAACTGAGGCCCTGAGAAGTATGGCTTACCCAGTGTCAACTTTGAGGGCTGGTGGGGTTTTCTGAAGGAAGAAGTTCTAAATGTCTTGCCAGGAGGGAAACGAGGAGGGACAGTGTGTTTTGGAGAGAGTTCCCACACTACGCAGAGGGGAGGGGAGTGTGAGAGGGGGGTGTCAGGAAGGGAAGGGTGAATTGAGGGGATCTGGGGAGAAAAGGCTAGTTGCTGGTTTTAACTCCAGAGGAGAAGAGTGTTCTTAAGGCCTCCAAAGAGCATCCGCATCTCAATTCTTGCCTGTTGTCCTGCCACCTCCTGTCTTCAGCCGATGGCTTGTGCTCTTGCCACCAGCTGATTCTATGGAGGTTGAAATCGTCCTGCTCAGGAAGGAGACGTGACCTGGCTGGATGCAGTGATGTAGAAGATGCTGCTTAATGCACTATAAGAGAGATGGGCCTTGGCAACGGACCCTGTCTTCATGCTGTATTCCCGAACCTCATAGGAAGCCCGCTCCATTTTTTTCCCCTTCCTGACGTTGACCTGTCTGGTATGACCCAGAGTTTCCTATCTCCTTTGCAAGGTCACCATCTCTTACTGCTGTGTGCGTGGCCAAAGCTGGGCCTGAGGACAGTCCTCTCCCTGAGTGCGGAAGACTTTCCTGCCTTGTGCAACAACATCAAGAGGACGTGGAGCTTTGTTGGCAGCTTTAAGCGGGTGAACAGCGAAGAAATTAATTGCCAGTTATGCAAAGCATATTTTAATTAGACAGCCTTCTAGTTAGTGAGGTCAGCAGGGAGCAAAAGGAGCCTTTTGTCATAGTAATCACTCATAAAGGTAACTTTGTAAGGTGCAATTTAGTGGAGACCTGCTTATAAGTACAAATGCATATGCTTCCATGATGGCACAGTGCCATGACAGGTATAACTGTAGCCATAAGTAAAAAGAGGTGAAAGTACTGGATTTTATTGTAGGGCACAATGAAATGTGGATCTGTGCATGACTACTTCAAGAGAAGGTAAGCTGCGCGGACCTTTCCTGTTGTAGGAAAAAATGATGTTGGTGTCAGCACGTCCTCTGCGTAGTCTTAGTTGAGAATTGTGTTGCGTTGGCTAAATCATGTATTATGAGTGAGATGCTTTTGATGCGTCTATCATCTCATTCATTGCCTCATCCATAGAGCTGTGCTTAAACCATCCCTATGGTTAAGACAGACAAAGATTCTTTTGAGACTTCAGAAAAATCTTTGTTCCCCGTTATGTTTTGTCTCCTCCTCTCTCATATATTATAATGTACATAATACACATGTAAAAATTATCTACACTTCAATGTTTTACGCTCTATACACGTGCAAGTGGAAAATGCTTTATAGAACGCCTTCTACAGTCCTGCAGATTTGGAAAGTGCAATTTACAGTGCAGTTTTAATCTATGTTTAATGTTAAAAGTGAAGAAAATTGCAGTTTTAGTTTTTACAAGAAGCAGATGTTGAATATAGCAGATTTGAACCAAAAAAAACCCCAAACACCCCCCAAAAAGTTTAGGCAGTCCTCAGTTTGTGGCCTAAATACAGCAGTCACTTCAAGTAGGCAGCCGCCAACTGCAGTGCGAGTTGGGCACTACTTTTCACATCATGAGCCTTTAGGATTGCATACACTGTCCGAAAGGCCGTCCCTGTTGTATGTCCCTGCTATGAGGCACCATAATACTGACGTAGTTGTTATGACAATGTTTCGCTGTGGGGGAAAAAAAAAAAATCAGTTCACACCCTCCAGGTCCAAACTACAGGGTAAAAATAATCCCTCTCTATTCTCTCCTAAACAGAACTGCTCCTGGAAAGCAGAAACAAACACTAGTAATTGCTCTATGTCCCGGGAGTCCTTAACAGAGCATCTGCAAACATGACAGGAACGAGGTCTGCTACTGGATCACCACAGTTTTCAGCAATGGCAGAGATCAGTTCATGCATTACTGTTTAAGTGCTGTGTGTATGCTCAGTGCTGTGCGTTACAAAGAAGATGACATTATTTTCCTGCTGCAAGGAGGTTGAAATCTTAACATCCTGAACATATGGAAGGAGAGTTTTTTTCTGACTGTCCAAAAATCCTTGTAAAATGTAAGCTGGGGGGAGAGGGGAGGCCGTGTGCATGCTTGGTGTTAAAGAAAAAAAATATTTGTGCTTAGTATAACGGCAATATTTTTCAGTTGCAGCTCTCCTATGTGGAAATTTAATCTCCCTGATAATGGACAGGGCGAGAGCAATGAAAGCTCCATCGCTTGTAACTTAGCCAGTTTTCTAAGAACAAAAAAGTGTGTCAAGTATGTGTTCTGGGTCACCTTTGCACTGTTTTCATCTTTCTATGTTTCTATTTATATCTGGCCAGTTCTTACACTCTCCTACCCGGTAAGAAGGTTAACATGGTTACTAAACTTTAACAGAGAAGAGACCAGTTTCCCGGATTTGATCTAAGCACCGCTACCTTTTATTAATATAAATAATTACATCATCTTTTATTGCAGAAGGGGAACCTTAAATGGTTCTGGGAGAGAAAATTTTAGGAACAGTGTCGTTATGACACGCATATGTGATTCATTCTCAAGTGTGCAGGATTAAGAAACACTGTCTGCATCAAATTAGCTTTCTGAATCTGAATTTAACTACTCCATTTCAAACTGTAATTAGCAAAAACTTTTTTTTTTTTTTTTTTAAAAACTGTGGGAAAATTCATCCTTGCAGCCTGCTGGAGAGTGCTAGGGTACCCACATCCCAAACACAAGCATGGATCTTTTGTCCTTTCCAAGTTCCCTCTAGAAATCTGTTTTTGCACTCCTCTAAAAGCCTTTTGTAAATGGTGCCTGAACCATAAAGTCACAGCAACCACTGTCTCATTTCTGTGATTCAGTGCGTTAGTCATTCAGAGCTGGTGTTCAGGGGACTGATGAACTGTCAGTGAAGCGCTTGGTTTCCTCCTGGAGAAGAGTTTGTTAGAGAATATCGCCACATTCAGATTCAGTCTTTTCTACATAATGGAGCATGTAAGATATGTGCATCCTGTTCTGCCAGAGCTGAAAAAGCAAAATGATGCACCACGGCATGGCTGTGGTTGTTGCCAAGGGTGAACATCTGCTCTACAGCTTGTCATTCAGCTTTCAAAGACATCCTGCAAGCAGCCAGCAACTCTGGCCAGGCTGGGCTGATGCTTCTCCTTCGTACCCCGGTGGGAGATAACTTGCTCCAAAGGGGAAAGGAGCAATCAGACTGGGAGTCTCCTTCCCTGAGTAAGTTGTACTGTGGCAGCAATGCAGTGATCCTTCTACTACTTGCTGGAGAGGGAAAAACCCTGCGTTCTCCTTACCTGGATTTTCTATGCTCCGTTTACCTAAGGGAACGTTACCGAAGGGAATGGTTTGTCTTCTAGTGAATCACCATAAGAGATGTAGGCACCCGCTCCCTTTCCTACTGCCTGCCTTCGTGTGCTAGGCAGGCTCGAGGAGACGGTTGCAGCACGCCTCCCTCCTAGTGAACAGTAAGCAACTGCATGTGCACCATTTCAGTCAAGGACAGAAGACTGTATAAAGTGTATTTATATATATATATATTTATATACAAAAGTATAAAAGGTTTTTAGCAAGTATTTGTGAGTGGTTTTTAGTGAGTATTTCCATACCGAACTGGCATGCGAACAGCTAGTGTTACAGCACTGCTGGGGACAGCAGAATGAGGAAAGCCTGCAGAGAGGCTGGACTCATCCTAAAGGCCCAGCCCTTACCTGTCTCTGTTCCTGAAGTTTAGGAGAAAGTTCTTCTACCACTTTGGTGTGCCCCCCAGCCTGGGGGGCCTTTCCTCCCTCAACACATGACTTTGCTTGTTGTTAACGAACAGGACGTCGAGGAAGCTTTAGGGCTTCCTGGAGCCCTCTCAGCTAGATAAGCTATCCCGTTTAACTGTGCCGCTACATAAATGCGGGGATGCCATGGTCCTAATATCCTGCAGCTGCTACCTAAGCCTGTGTTGCCTGCTACCTTCTCTGAGTTATTTCTTTAGTAAATGAAGATGAACATGTTATTATTCCAGGGCTGGACCAGTGTTTTCCTAGCCCTTCTTGAGTAACGGCTGTTGCTGCTTCTCCCTGGCTTAACACAGGGCTGGCTAATGAACTTTTGGGTCAGATTCCTGATTTCTCTCATCTGGTTTGTTGACTTTTCCTGTTGCTACCTCCAGTACCGCTCAGCGGCTGACTGGAGCGGGGAAGCTGCCGTAAGCTGGTGGAGCACTTATGAACTGGCCCGTCAACCTGGCACCTGGCCCTTTTAAGGGCTCTGGTGCTGCAGAGAGGATTTGGAGGAGGCCCTTCACTTGGTTTTATGGTTCCTAAGACGTTTCACTTTCTCTAATGCCAAAGTCTCAGACTAAAATATGAGGCAAACCACATTTGAAGATGTCCTGTCTGTTCAGCTCCCTGTGGAAGAGGTAACTTTCTCATAGGACTTCAAGCTTTATTTAGAGTTTATCAACTGTTTATCTCACAGCCGTGCTCCAAATGGAGTGGGCCTGGTCCTCCTGCGCGTTGTTCTACTCTGGGCTATGGAGGCAGGGGGAGAAGCAGCTTTCATTTCTCCTGCTACCAGGAAGGCAAGGAGATTTTGACTTGTTCTGGAGATCCTTCCCTCTTTCAGAGAATGTTTTGAGTCCCATCTTCATGTGGCGATCCTCAAGAATATCCTTGAGATACCATTTACCTGGAAAATTTGCTGTGCTCAGTAACTTTAGGGACCCATGTTTCTTCCCTGGTCTTGCGAAGATCCTGGTTAGCCATCTGGAAATCTCATCCTGCGATTATTCCAGAATCTGGAAGACCTTCTGTAACTACTAATCCCAGAAACAGATTTTTCCCTTTGTCCTGTCTGTCAACACAGCCTTTAATTTATTTTATGGACTTCAGCACGTGTTTGAAGCATCACTCACTACCTTATGGGTACGACCTATGTTCTCTGAACTCCTTCAGTGGTCCTTATCTCTACATATAACACACTTCCGAATGCTACTTTCTGAAGAAAGACTAATTTAGTGGGTATTTAGTAGGATCTTCTGTGTCCTTCAAAACTCAGGAAGATTTTCATTTACACATCTAGAACAGCAATCACTATGACTCCAGGGTACCATGAGTGTGAAATTCTAGGAAATTATACTTTTTGATGCAGCCTATTGCACTTCAGCAGAATTGGCTAAGAATATTCTGAACAAACTAGTGCCATACTAGAGACTCTTAATTTATTGCTTTTTTGATGTTGTCCATTGGTTCTTGTTTATACACCAAAATAACTTCAGCAAAGCTTGCTATATGCATCTTACTGCTTTACGGAGGCAGCAGGATATGGTAGATAAAAAGATTTGGTCCTGTATGAAACAAAAGCCATCCGATAGAGAGCCCCATCCTCACTCACTCGAGTGCGTTAGTGAGGTCTGTGTTGCAAACTTGCCTTGAATTTTGGCCCTGTATTTCTACAAGTATGTAAGGCCTCAGACAGGATCAGGCAAACTTACTGGACAAGGTCTGCAGAGCATCTTCGCCATGGCTGGAGCGTGCCTACAGGGTGAAGGAGGCTGGTAAGATGACTTTGCTTGTATGCAAACTACAGTGGTGGGTTTGTTTATAGGCAGTACTCCTGCTTGGTTTGCACGTACCTCGTTGTAGGACTGGACCCATGGACTACAAGCTGCTTGAGCCCATCCTTGTGTGCTTCCAGAGCAACCCTCCAGAAGCCAGGAGTGAAATAGGGAGAGTTGCCTCCTTTTTCTCTTAAGGAAGAGTTCACTTGGAGAAACACTTGAAAGCAACAGAAAGCCTTGACCTAATTGCTGTTCTAAATATACGCTTATGGCCCCTGAAAGGCCCGGCAGGATGTAAAGCCACCAGTTCCAGGCTGCTTGATTTTGCCAGAACTTCAGAGAGTTTCCTTTTATGCAGTAAGCGTAAAACTAGTCCAAGAAAATGCTCACGCGATTACTTAGATATTCCAGTTATGCCACCAATAAGGAAACTTAAGTGATGATATTTTCCACAGGCAAGCTTCCCTCATTAGCTGAACGCAATGGTCTTCTGCTTGCTTGTAGGGCAGAAGCAACCTCCTTTCCGTTATCTGAGAAATGGCTGCTGCTTTGAGATCGCTGAGCTAAGAACGATGACTCTGATGCACTAAGAAAATAGGACCATAACACAGTCACCAAAATCCTATTCTGTTTAAGGGTTTAAATGTTTTTAATCATAGCCATAACCTTTTCTGGAAGAGCAGCTTTGTATCAACTACCTGGTACCTTATTCAATACGTGTTTTGCTTTTTTTGTTTCTGAGACTGATTGCTGTCTTTCAGTTTGCATCGTGTCTAAACTTTAGGTAAAGATAAACAGCTCATGTAACTCTATTGCTTAACAGCAAAATTAGTTCTGGCAGGACCTGTTTCTATCCCCTAATCTTAGTCTGTTCTTGAAAAAGTTGTAAACTGTAGTTTGCCTACCTCTGCTGACGTAGAAGCCACGTGGCATCTCTGACAGTGCATTTATTTTGTTCACAAGGCCAGTGTGTAGAGACCCACTTGGTGTGTACTTGCTGGGCCACAGTTTTGCTCCAGAATTTATAACTAAATAACATGAATATATTACAAAATACAAGAGTGGCATTTTGCTTGGTTGAATGTGTTTTTTAAGTGCAGCTATACAGGCAGGGCCTGAGATTTTGTCAGCTGCAATGCCCTTGGAGAAGCGCTTGACCTTACAGTCCAGCTGAGGTAGCTCAGCCCTTTGGCTGTGGGAGCCCAGGAGAGCGGCAGCAGATGCTCTGGGCCTGGTCAGAAGGAATTTCTGGAACGCCAGACGGCAGCCGCAGAGGTCAGCACAGCCCCGGCTTACTTGAAGTGCTTTCAAGGACTGCAGGAAGTATGGTCAAAATGAAAAGATCATTCGAGGAGCATTTAGAGGTAGAGGATTCCTCTTGGTTAAGCAAATATCCTGCTGAGTGTCTGCTGAGAAAGGATTTGATGAGTGAGGTGGTATATTTTTCAGGTTATAAGGGATGGGATATAGGAGAAAGAAACTTATGTTTCTACAAACTCGGAAAGTGCAGGGGCCTAAAACTCTTTTTCCAACTGGAAAATTTGCAGTTAAGAAAATGAAATAGACTTTTCTTTTAATGAGCATCATTTAATTCAAGTATTTGGCTAATTCTCCTGCTGTGAGGTTTAAGGTCAAGGTTTGTTGATGTGTGTGGCTTGGGAACCGGAATGTAAGGAATTAAGAGAGGAAATAGAGGTTGGGAGAAGTCAATGATTTCTTGTCCGCTGCTTTTTTTTTTCTTGCCCATCAAATGTATATTTAACTTACGTTTCTGAATTAAGTGATATGGAGACAAACTTGTGTCTTCCTGTACTCTTTTTTTTCTGCCTGGTGTCATCACTTCTGTCATGGGTGGGTTTAACTTTGCTCTTCCAGGAATGGAACCTGATCTTTCCATATTTGGAAAAGTCTTCTGGACATTGTTGTACAGATGCTGTAAAGTTATACATTTATTCCATTAGATTAGAGAATGGAAAATGGGTGTTTTATTATTCTTATTACTCATTAAAAATAATTTTAAAAATAGTGCCCTGTTCACAATGGGACATTCCGCAGTAACACAGGCATTCTGGGAAGCTGTAGCCAGTTTCTTCCTTTTGTTGCTATTTGTATATGTTATTTGCATAAGTTTGTGCTTTTTATTCAGGATTCCTACAGAGATCACTTTTGCGATCCATCTGTAAGCTTTTTTCATGACAATAAGGTCTGTCTTCCCTAGTACCTTCTTGCTTTCTCCTCGTTGTGTGCGAGATGCCCGATTCCTGGCAGCTCCTGCCATCCACTGCCCCGCTCTCCTGCAGTTTCCAAAAGCATTCCCTGTCCCCCTTGTTGGCACTTTTATTGCTAGTTCATAGAGATGTGACAGTCCTAAATCCAAGCTTGACTTACAATATCCCATAATATCTTGAATGATAGTTCTGAGTACTTTTCCTGGCTGTATTTGTAAAGGAGCTACGAAAAGAGAGAATATCGCAGAAGACAGACCTGCATCCTGCCCTGGCTCTATTACTCTCGGTGCGGAGCTGTGAATGATTTACTGCCTTCATAAATGCAGCAAACAGCATTGCCAAACCCAGTGATTTATCTGAGGCCACCCATGTGTTCTGCAAAAAAATAGCTCATCCTTGGAGAAAAGAATGAGGGATTTTTTGAGTGTGCAGTAATTACTTTGGGAATAATTATGATGCTCAGAAGACAGAGAGCTGCTTCTTATGGTTTGTGAAGAATGGAGATAAGAACAATGGGAAGTTAAATGCTAAAAGTCTTCAGGCTGGCCGCCTCGGCTGGGCGGAGGCGGGAAGGCAAGCGGGAGCAGCCGGGCTCCAGCCCTGCCCTGGCTAGGCACAGAGGGAGGGAGCGCTCTGGTGTCCCACCGAGTCTACCTTGAGGCCAGGGAGCGGGGATGGAGCCCTTAGTGTCAGGTGGGAATTTTCAAAGACATTGGAGGCTTCCTGGGAGATGACAGAATGGGCCAAAAACCATTTTCCACAGGGAAAACAGTGGGCTTGGCAGTGCGGAGAACCTCATAATTTGTCTCCTGGTTTTTACCATGTAATTCATGCTTTGCTCTGTACAGCATTGTGATATAGTTTGTATACATCATGTAAAATAAGTTGTATTCTATTCTATTGAGGAAATATGGATATAAAATAAAGTCAAAGGATGGAGTAAAGCAGCTGTGTGGTAACTGGCCCCTCACTCCCCAGTGTGCAGCGGTGGTCCCCACGCTTGCAAACCCTTTGATTGCAAATCTGTGTGCTCCATCCCCGGTATGTTTTAGCAGTCATCCACCTGAAGATACTGTGTTAAGTGCAGTCCACCCTGGATGAAAGGATGAAAAACTTCCACAGATGTGGAATTTTGTTGCACATTGCACATCAGCTGAGCCTGTCTCCCCAAGATTTCAGTTTTTCATGCTGTTTATGTTACTGCGCAGCTCTTGTCTCAGGAGTTTGAACAAAAATGTTTAACTGTGCTGCAGTTCTCTGAGGCTGGAATAGCTCCACTGTCGCTCCCGGCACAGCAGGTACGTGGGGCCTTTAGGGCAGAGTACGTTGGTGACTGAACATCATGCAGCAACTTGTAATCCAGGGAAAGGAAAAACCCAAATCTCTAGGGTTTTTACAGAGGGGCAAGAGGGAAAAGGATGGCTAGGAGCACTTCAGACAGGCAATTTGCTATCGCAGAAGGTGGAATCTGCCTGAAGGGCCACGATTAACGTCCTTGCCCCTGTGAAATATTGTGTGCTGCCTGACAAGAGGACAAGAGCCTGCTTTGGTGTTTCACCAGCATGCTACCAATCGCAGCCACCTTTGCCCAAACCCCTGACCTCGAGAGAGACCGCCTTGCGGGCCAGCCAGGAGGAAGAGCTGTAAATCGGAGCTGCTCAGAGCTCGTGGCTCGCGTGTCTGTGGCTGGCGCTCAGGTTGGGGCAGTCGTAATGTTTGGTGGCTCCTCCTTGCCACGAGGGCTGCCGAGGAAGTCGGAGCAGGGGGGCTGCGCGCCCAAATCCTCCTGCTCGGTGGGAATTTCACCCTTGAGTGACTGCTGCGCGTTTAAACCAGAAGATTAATGGAAAGGGGCCGTGGAAAGGGCCAGCAGGCTGGGTATTAGTTCATTAGTCTCCAAGTAAGCATGCACTTAGTGACTCACCCGCGCCGCTTCCTGCACACTGACGTAGTGCTTGGAGGCCTCCCAGGCGCGCCGTAATGCAGCCCAGCCCTGCGGAGTCTGGGAACGCGCCGGACCAGGTCACCACATACTGCGACTGCAGGCTGTTAATGCTATAAAATAAAAACTAATCTAGATTAATTGTGCTGCACATGTTATTAATCTGTAATCCTGTTCCTCAGCCTCTTTCCCTCCCGGTGCAGCTCCCCCATGATTTCTGTTCCTCTCCAAAGGTCTCCTTGACTCCCTTTGGGTTTCTGCTTCCCTTCCAAGAGCCTGGGAGGAGGCTCCTTGGCCCCCTACCACTGCTTGGAGCCACGTGCTTCCTCTGCCGGGGAAGAGCTGGGTCTGCGCGTGTGGAGGGGTGAAGAGTTGTTGAGAGTTGTCAGTTGGCTTTGTTCAAGCCTCCGGCCACGGCCAACAGCAACAGCGCGACGTGCCAGCAAGGTGCCGGGAGCGTAACAAGGTGGCCAGCAGCGATGGCCCCGTGCGGCAATGCCCTTGAACGCAGGTCTTGTCTGCTTCTGTAAACGTACGGGCATCAGCAGCTACCTCCCACAGCAGTGGTTTGAAACTGAAGTTCAACCATGAGGAATCAGCTACCACTGTTCGGAGAGCGGTATCAAATTAGTCACCTTCCTGCAGTAAAACTCACAGTGCTTACGTGAGACCTGCTGCTGTCACGGGCACGGGTGGCTCCAACCTCAGCGGTCTGCAGCCGCGTGCGTCGTGCTTGCGTCGCTCTGGAAAGGCTGCAGCGAAGGCTTGAGGAGCGTAGAGCGAGCAGCTGGCGAGGGGTTATTGAAAGAGAAGGTCGAAACCAAACGCCAGAATTTCCCAGTCTCGGCGTGCCGGCGGGAGCCGCCGGGGGCGAAGCCGCTGCTCTCCAGAGCCAGCCCCGCTCGGCGGGCTGGGAGGGGGTCGGGGAGCTTGTGGCACCTCCACTAAAATACTCCTATTTACTAACCCCAGGAAGATGTAACTTTGTCTTCGTCCTTAGAGCAGCAAAATGCGAAGACGCCTGCTGGTTGCTGATCTGTTTAGTGAGTGACGGAGGAGAAATCTCGCCTGTCACGGCTCCGTCCGCGTCACCTGTCCATGCCGCAGCAGGAAACTGCTTTCTCCTGACTGTCGAACTCTACTTCCTGCAGCAATGCTCAAATCCCTGGTAAATTTGTGGTTACGATAGGCTCTAGGAAACTAAAAGGTGTCAGCTCCAGAGGTGAGCATGTGGGGGAAGGTCTGGTCCCCGGCTGGAGCCTGCGGCCACGTTCCCACGGCTCGAGGGGGACCAGCAGCAGGACCCCAACCGCTCGAGGGCACAGAGAGCCGGCGCTTGCTAAACCTGGGCAGAGTAAGCTGCACGTCTGCTTAACTGCAAGTCGTTTCAGGTAAGAACAACTTTTAGAAGGATCTTTGTATCTCAGAGAGGACTGTTACGCTTTAAGGTCGCGCCGAGGAGCTCAGCGAACGCGCTGGTGCGTCCGTCGGGAGCGGCGGGGTGCCCGATGCCAACCCGCGAGCGCCGTTCGGGCAGCGGGTTTGCAGATGCTCTCGACGTATTTCTCAAAACGTTCTGAACTGTTTGCTTTTACCGGCGCTTCCAGCAGGTGCTTTGAAACGTGGGGACCACTCGTTGCTTTTCCAGCCGTTGTTTTTTCTCTCCTCTTCACCCGTTTGTAGGTTGCTTTGTCGCAGGAGGGCCGGACTTGAGTCTTTTCCTTTTTTCAAGAGCAGAGTTTTTAAGTGGCATGTTTATTCGCATGGACCTCATTTTCAAAACAAAGCACGTCACCACCTTTGCAAGCGGATGTTACGAAAGAGTCCAGATTGGAGAAATTTAGCACTATAACTTTGAACGTGTCCCCTTGAAAGACGTAGGGCTGCAAAAGCAGCAGTTAGTGGTGAGGACTTCGCTCTTGGGCTATTAGACCATCGTGTTGCGGACAATATTGCGGGCTCGTGACCCCCGAGTGGCTATAAACCACTATGTTTGCAACCGATTGCTTTAGCCTGGTGTCCCCAGGCGATTTGGGGGGACAGTCTTTCCCCGAGACCCTGCTGCCGTGGCCCTGCTGCTGCCTGGCCCTTGACATTTTGCTTCCCAGGAAAACAAACGTCCCCTTGGCTTTGCTGCTGCCGCAAGCCGGCCGTAACAGCGGGGACGTCCCCGGGCGACGGCGACGGCGACGGCTCGCCTCCCTTGCCCGGGCTGAAGCCGCTCCACGCTCTCCCGCGCCGCTGGGCCGCTCTGGCAGACGCTCTGCCCCTAGGACAGGGGCTCTTACACGGTTTAGATACAGGAACGTGGAAAACGGGCAGGCCGACTCGGCCAAGCGGAGCCCTCTCGGCAGCCGAACTCGCTCGCCCCGCGACGGCTCCGCGGCCCGTGCGGCGCGTCCACCGGCGGAAGCGGCACCGCCTGCCCCGCGCCGCTTCCCGGCCTCTCTCTACCTTACAGCGAGGGGTCAGCTGCGTTTAAATGCAGTCAGAGGTGAGAGCGAAAAGAAATGAAGCTTGAAGTTCAGAGCGGCCCAACCTGCCCTGTGGTGGCTTAACTGTCTGACTAACTCGCTGGCGACGAGCCACCGGCCCAAATCCAGGGAGAGATGCTTTAAAAGCGCTTTGCATGGGCAGTTTGAATGATATGCACATGGGGGGAAGGAAAACAGTGTTTAATTGAAGCGCTCCACATGTATATGTGTTTTTAGGATAAACACAGCAGATTGGGCAAATATTTATTTCTGCCCCTACGGCTGCAGAGCAAACTTTCCCACAGCTTTTGACAGAGATAATCTGTTTTTTAGCCACAGTGGTGAATTTGTAATGACAAGTTTTCATTTTGAATTTTTCAGAATTTCCTGGTTGGTTCTCATGCAATTATTTTGATTAACAATGAGGTTTTCAGACCAAGATGAAAGGGTTTCAGAGGCATTAAGAGGGACGTGTCTCTGTGTTACTCCTTTCTCACTGGTTTTATTTTCCACCTCATTTTTAGCACTTGAAGAAAATTCTTTGGAAATCGGAGAAAATTGCATCTTAGAAATATTTCATATCTCCACGCCTTCTGCGACGAGTTTCTCTGACGTGCTGGATGAACACAAGGTTAGAAAAATGCTTGTTCCCATACACACACACAAAAAAAAAAGAGAAAAAGAAAAGCAAATTCAGGTATATCTTTATCAAAAAAGATGAACGCTTTAGCTGGTCATTTTTGTGAGTAGCCAAACACCTGAAGACAGAGACTGAGAAGTAGTCAGGGCATTTCTGGCTAACAAGGACATGGGATCTCACACTGGCAACTTTGGGATATATTGCTATTTCATTTTCAATGTAGGACAAGGTTTGAGAAATCAAGAAGAAATCGGTTAGTGGCATTTGCTCAGGTTTCATAGGTCGGTTCTTATCATTCATATCTCTCGCCCGGTTTTCAGACCCTGAGGCCATCTCAGCCCGTCCCCGGAGCCTCCGCTCACCCCAGCCCTGGCTGCCGAGGGCCGGCGGTGACAAGCAGAAGCGAGATGTGATGTCCTTGGACCCAGCGTGTCCTGGGCCACGATGGGTGGAAATAACCTGCCACCGATCTCTTCATTTTCAGCTGGCAAATCACCGACGCTTAATGCAACTGTTTCATTGACTTTGGTGAATGGTAATAGCTGAGAGCAGAGCTGGGCCGGCCGCGTCGCCGCTGCGTCGCCGCGGGGAAGAGGGAAGGTTGATGTCAACCAGACAAGCCTGAACGTCTGAAGCGTAACGCTGCTGGGGCAGCTCGCTGGGCTCTGCACTCGCTGTTCGCTTCCTGCGTTGGCTTGTCATCTTAGAATAATGTAAACGTCTCAGGTGCGTTCAGTGCCCTCAGCTGCGTGCCCAGTAGCAGCTGGAGAGAAAGGCATGTCTCAGTACGGGCTGACAAGGCTGTTCTGCTGAACGCTGGTTTCTGTGAAACTTCCCCAGGTCCCACAAATTGGCGACTGGACTATCGAAGTTCAGCAAACTAAGAGTGTTTTCTTTTGCGCTGCGTAAACTGGAAACATAAGCTGAGCGTCTGACACGATCTCCATACGGTTGGGTTTGAAAAGCTGGCTCCGTTTTTAGACATCATTACTTTTACAGTGGGCTTTCAAAAGTGGATTATTGCTGCTAGTATTATGCGTATGTATTTTAAAAGTAATTTCCCTGGACTCCAATAAAACGTTCTAACAGAGTTTTGTTCTGTAAACAATTTTGACCCCAGTTTCGCCTTTTGGGGAGTACTCTTGGCCCCCAGGCAAGGCAGAAAAAAATTGCTGGCTAAGTAACACCAGATGCAGGGGAGGCTGCTGGCCACTAGAGAGCTCCCAGACGAGCAGGCCTTTCAGGCCCAAATACGACTACGTTTTGTAATGAAAGCAGAAACCCGCTCTTATTTTAGGACACAGCCATGAAACAGAGAGGTTTTGAGAAAGGGAAGTGAAGGAATTGTCACATTGCAGCCCCGGCAAGAAGCAAAATTATCCATATTTCCATTTGTCATATTGAAAATAAACCCCCCCAATAGCTCCCCACCCTCCAGAACGAAGTTCGAAAAATTATTTTAAACGTTGGCCTTTAAGCCGAGTCAAATGAGCGGGCTTGATCTGGGGCCTGAGACGAAAGGCCGAGGCAGCCCTTTGATAAGGGTGTCTGCCCGGGGATCGCGGAGCCGCCGTGGGAAGGGCCGGGCGGCCCCCAGCGCCTCCCGCGCGCCCCGGCCGAGCGCCCGCGGGGACAACGGGCAGGCGGGGGGCTCTCTCTCCCAGCCAGGCCCCCGTTACCGGGGCCAAAACCGCCCTTTCCCGTGGAGGGGTGCGTGCGGGGCGCCGGCTGACCGCAGCCCCTGCGGCCGCTCCGTGGGAATTTCCCGGGCCCGGAGGCCGTCGCGGCGCCCTCGCCTGCTGCGG
The DNA here is from genome assembly GCF_040807025.1 of Struthio camelus. Taxonomy (NCBI): domain Eukaryota; kingdom Metazoa; phylum Chordata; class Aves; order Struthioniformes; family Struthionidae; genus Struthio; species Struthio camelus. The sequence continues at coordinate 15,192,981 of NC_090955.1, read as the reverse complement.
CGGCGGGGACAGGCGCCAACGCACCGGGGCCTCCTGCGGTCTTCTTTACTTACACGTGGCCAAAGCACGCGGCGTTCGTTCAAAAGCCGCGGCAAAGCCGTGGCCCCCGCGGAGCCGCAGCCGAAGCAGGCGCGGGGTGAGGGGTGGGACGTGCCTCCCGCCCTCGGCTGCCTGCTCTCAGCGCTTCTCGGGCAGCGGCGAGGACTGGCAGGGAGGCCCGCGCCCCTACGGACCGGCACGCTCGGAAAGGACGGGACGGGGAAGGGGACGGTGGCGCTGAGCGCCGAGCATCGCCTGCGGGGCAGCGCCCGGCTCGCGCGCCAGCCTTCGCTGCGGTTTCGCTCTGCCGCCGCCCGGCCCCGCGAAACCCTCCTGGTGGGGAGAGGGCAGGGGGCGAGCCCTGCGGCTCCGCAGCAGCGACGCGCCGACGAGCGCGGGGTTCAGGCCTGCGGCCATCAGCAGACCGCAAGCGACCTCATCGTCAATCGCTTTTTCTTGCTGGAAATCAGTGTTTTGAGGGCCTACGGGCCAAGCCGACCCCGTGCTATAGATTACGGGGGCGACGCGGGCCGGGGGCGTGCCGAAGCGGGCGGGCTGCGCGCAGCCATCCTCCGGCCGGGGCCGGGGCCGGGGCTGGGGCCGGGCTGGGGCAGGCGGGAGGTGCCGGCAGCGTGCCCTCTCCAGCCTGCGCTCGGCCGCCGCCTGCCAGCACTTCCAGCCCCCTGCGTTTCTGCTTCCCAAGGTTTCTGTGAGAAAGGGGGGGGGGGGAAAAGCGCTGTCAAAGGTTTTCCCCTTCCCTTCCTCAGCGTAATCAGCCGCTCTCCGGCGGGGATTTGGTGGCCAAAGGAATGCGTGGGAACAGCAGGAGGACTTGGGGATTTGGCTTGTGGCGAAGCGTAAATTGTTAGTAGGAAAATCTCATCGTGGGCTGCTGTGTCAGAGCCTCCCCCGAGTAACGGAGCAGAACTGCCAAGCCGCGACGTCCCGTTTCTCCCAGGTGTGCGTCACCGCTGTGCGGTGCCTCGGGTGACGACGCGCGGGGCGCCCCCAGGAAAGGGCGAGAGCGGCAAAGCCTGGCTGTGCAAAACCCGCCTTCCCGGGGCGGGAAAGAGTTAAACTGCTCAGCTGGAAAACGAATTGAAGATCAAGCCCACAGCCTGGTGACCTCCAGCTGCTACAAGAGCAGCAGCCCGGAGCCGGAGAGCAGCGTTTCGGGAGGCGGCTGCAGGCACCGCGGCACAGGGCTGCTGCCGGCGCGGTAGGTGCGTGGGGCCGCGGGAACGGGCGCGGGAACCGGGCGCGGGAACCAGGCGCGGGAACCGGGCGCGGGAGCCCATCGCGGGGCGCCCAGGGGCGTCAAGTGATTGTCGGGACGGCTATCCATGATCCGCTCTCAAAAAAGTGCTTGCTCAGCGGTCGGTATGTCTGTGCCAGGGCAGCAAAGGTTTTCCCTGCTGCTTCATACAACCCGTAGGACTGGAGGGTCACCAAGGCAATACGATTTCTTGCCTCTGGTAACCGCGGCTGGCTTACGGCAGGGCTTTTGGAAGAAAATGCTTTTGCAAGAGAATTCCTTGCAGGCAGCGAGGGAAGACGTTGTGGTTTTGTTTCTTTCTTACGAGGAAGAATTGATGGACAAATCCTGAAATCTTTTCCTCAGATGATGGGCAGCTTTTTAAACAATAAATGCACAAAGCAGGGGATGTTTGTTTACAGCTTTTAAACAATGGAAGATCTTGGCATAAACAGAAATAATATTTGTTTTGAACTGAAAACATGAGAGTCTGATTGTAAGTAATATCACACAAAATCTCTTATACTAAGTCTGTGTTGTCTCCTTAGCTATTCAGTTTATTGAAGGAAAGTAAATGCCCTCTAGTTTGAAGACAATATGTTGATAATTTGGACTTCAACTTATTTGCAGTAGAAACAGGCATAGTCTTAACTAAGTTTTTTGTATAATCATTTATCATTTAACTAAATAACAGTAAAAAGTCTTCTTGTTCAGAAGTCAAGGCTGAATCAAAAGGTATGCTGATTTCTAGTGAAGAAACAAGCATTACACCTAGTTCAAAAGGAAAGAAGTGGAACTACATCCCAATCAAATTAAGACTAGAATAGCACACTGCTCCCCCCACCTCAAAGAATACCCTTAAATCTTACAGCGTTAGGTGTTTTCCCTTGGAAAGAAACCAGAAAAAATGCTTCCCTCAAATCTGAGACTTAAACATTTACTTTTTTTTTTAAATAATCTTGTGATGGCTCCTAAAGAAGGAGGTAGCCGGATGGATCGCCGTCGAGCAGTAGTTTCTGACCAGGGTGAATGGAATTGCAGTCACTGTGTTTCAGAGTCGGAAAAGCTCAAATTGCTCTTTTTTGGCCTCTGAGTTGCTAGAACCAAATTCCCACAAGGTACTGTCTGGCCAGAGGCGAGGCTCTTGATTAGAGAAATTCTCCTTGTAACTATGTTTGATTTATTCTTCTGTGTCACAGAAAGCAAGTCAGTGTTACTCTTTGGAAGCATGAGCTCCTCCAAACGCTAACGTGTTGGGAGAAAGAAAACAGAAATTTTTCTTATCTTCTTCATAGCAGTCCACAAAAACATGTTTCATAGCGAAAGTGGCCTGTGAGTCCTCTTGCCTTGGCTGCTGGTGGAACGGGGACCCCTTCGTGGGCAGCCCATAATAGCTGTGTGGGTAGCGCCGCGCGTCCCCCGGGGGGCCCGGCAAGGTCCGCTGAGAGCAGTGCAGAGGTTTTCAGAAGTTGGGGGGGGAACAAGATGTGTCCCACTCTAAGCAGCCTGGACAGCTTGGCACTTTGCAGTTGGTTAATGGGCATTTTATAAATTTTACCAGCAGGCCTGCAAAAGGTAGCTTTTTCTAAATGCTGAAATGAGCTCACCTCTGAGTAAAACACAAATGCTTCACAGAGGTGGAGAACCCAAACGTGTCAGCTTAATAGGGAAAATGGCAAAATTTGTCTTTAGCTGAGGTCAGAGGGAAAGATTTCCGTAGGCAGATCAGAATTTGCCGAAGCGGAGCAGAACCTGCCTAGGCTGGTGGAGTTGCTCATCAGGGACTTCATGTTACTCCCATTCAAGAGAATAATAACACTCCCATTAATGTTTTTCATTTACATATGACTTTCTATGGACTTTTGATTAACGTTGCAAACATGCTCTGTGTGTGTGTGTGTGTGTGTGTGCGCGCGCGCGCGCACTCAGGAGGTGCTACAGTGCAGAGGATTCTGCTGTATCCTGTTTTTGTAAAGGGCCTTTCCTCTTAGAAGTGGTAGTGAAAACAAACATGTGGGAGAACAATGGGATTTTTTTTTCTGTTTTCCTCTAAATTTTTAAAAACAATAAAAAAGCATTTCAAAATTAAATAAGGCATGTTAGTGAAAAAGGAATACCTATACGTTAACTGGGAAAATAAACGTAACTATGTGAACATGCAATCACAAGCACAAAGGTCATTTGCCTTCCTGATTTCAGTCTGTATTTTTACAGTTGAAAGCCTATTCATTAAATTCATTGTGAAAACATGGCACTAGTAAAAGAACAATGCCTGTGCCATAAAGCTGTTATCTGTAAGAAGAGGAGGGTCAGCTTCACAGCCCAGAGAAACACCCTTGCATGCTGCTGAGGGATTTTGCAGGCTTCTGAGTCATCATCTCAGCATGGAGCAAATTTGATACCCTGGAAAATATTTCCTCCCTTCAGATAACTCCGTAGGTATTTTATTTGTTACATCTAAAATATTTTGCAACAAGCAAATAAGACTAATTCTAATTGCTGTAAAAAACAGAAATAATGGAGAGATACTAATTCCTTCTAGGAGTAAAACTCAGAATCACTCTACACAGGGCAAATTATCCCCTAGGAAGCAGGGACTGTAAAATCAGTGATAAGGTACAATATAACAGGTGGGACAACTGCCTGAAATAATTCCTATTTGAGTTTGTGTATGTCTTTTAGAGAAACATTTGATGCCGATTTCTCAATATGCAGGGGTGGAAAATTCACTGGGAGTTGGTCAGGGCAATAGGCTGGGTGTTCCCAAGGCCGCGTTCCTCCTGGGTGAAAATGCGTTTCTCCAGCACGTCTTCTGGTTCAGCACAGCCTTCTGCCCGTGGACGCTCTTTCCTCTGGCTCCCGAGGCCCTTCCCCCCGAGGTGGGTTTCCCTCACCTCCCTCCAACGCCTCCCTTTCCCACCACGCCGGGATGCCGGTTTCCAGCAGGGGTGAGCGAGGCCGTGCCAGGCTTTGGAGCAGCGTAGGTTTATATGGGATGGGGTGTGTACGCCGTTAATGATCCCAGTATTCTTCTGTTAGAGAAAACTACACTGACGCAGAAGAAAATGCCTTTTTCTTTTAAAAGAGACCGCATCCAGGTCTCTGCAGATATTGCAGGTTTAGGTTTGCTTTGCGCTTGGGCGTGACCAGTTTAATGGATAATCCCCTGTTGTCCCTCCTTCCTTGAGCGCACCCGCAGGTAGCCACAAAAGACACTTTTTCTGGCCCTGTCTCTCAATGAGCAAGTTAGAAAGGCTGAAGATGTTTTGGTGGAACCAGACTTCATCACAGCACGCTTGATTTTTGTTGAAATCAAAGTGCATTGTGACACGGAGATGAGTTTGAAGGAAATTTTTTAAGGGAGGAAAAGAAATAAGCTGCGATAGTGTGAAAATATTGCATTCAACATTAGTCTAAGAGAAACATTTAGACTTTGTTACGAAGCAACGTCTCCTTTCGGGAATCGATTTGTTTTTATTGTGTTTCGATACACAATACAAACAACTGAAAAGAAAAACCAGAGCTTTTATACTGTCTGAAACTCAGGGTAGGTGTTTTTTATGATCCTCCTCCTGAGAATTTTATGCATTGGTATTTTAGCTCCAAGGCATAAGGATACTAGATTTAAAAATCCTTTGAAAACAGGACTCAACCTTTCTCACAGTTCTCTTAATAAAAAGCTGAATGTGAAAGTGATAGCGCTCGAACAAAGAACGTTTAGTATAAACATTTCGTTTGTACTAAATAAATTACACTTAGTCTTGCAATCACATTGCTGGTGACAGCTTATCCAGACTGCACCCTTCCCCTGTAATGCATCAGAACAAATCAAATATACATTGTTGGGAAAAAATCCTTGTCTTTTGTCAAAGGGCCCAACTGCTGTCAGCAAACATATTGTGGGAATTGGAATCTGGAAACAAACAGATCATTAGAGGGTGACTTAAGGTTTTGTGATTTAATTCTAAACATGTTGCGCGAGGGAAGCAGAGATGTGTAATTCCGGGAAAACTGTGCTCCATAAGGCTTTTCTTCTCTAACGAAAAGCTGGTATTTTTATTGAATACAAAGTGCTTTGGGTGACAAGGATAGTTACATATGGAAAATACAAAATTCCATTTGGTCTGGAGGAATTACGAAGACTATTTGAATAGAAGTACTATTGCACTGATGTAAGTTTTTAATTCTTTACTTTTGTGGAAACTGTTGATCAATTTGCAGGAGTTTATTAATAGGGTGAAATAATTTTGCAATGTTAAAAAGAGAATATGTACGGAGGGCTTCCTCTGGCATAGAAAGCAGAGATTTGGACCTGTGCAGTCTCATCAGCAGTTAGATTCCCTCTGTGCCCTTGCTGCCCTGTTGCAACTATAACAGGGCTGAGAAAATAAAACGTCTTTCCTACGGAGATCGTGGCGCTGCCCAGCTCTCTGCCTGGAGTTGCTTGGGCCAAGGAAATGAGGGAGGCAGGGGAGCCAGGAGAGCTCTTTGGGGTCTCCTGGGAGGGCTTGAAAACTCTCTGTGGAGCCCTGAGGTTCTCAGCATTTTAGAGAAGTAGAGTCGGAGATTGAAGAGTGGCAGGAGTCCTGCAGGGAGAGCGGGGAAGCCGGAGTGCCCGTCCCTCCGGCACGGGATGGTGCATCTCCTGCTGTGTTTCAAGGCTCCATGTGACCCGCCTTCCGCCTGTTTTTTTTCTCTTCCTCTCCTTTTTTTTCCTGGGTTTTCATTCTTTTGTCTCATCTTAAAGGTCCCCCCCCCCGCCACATGTGTACACATCACCATAGACGGGCTATCCTGGCTTGCCCCAAGCCCAGCTCTGCAGGGACAGTCGCAGGGGCAGTCTGTGTCCTTGTATATTTTGGCAGATGCTGGAGTTCTGCTCTCTTGGGGAAAAGTTGTTTTGGTCTCTCCCCCTCTTCCTGTAGTCAAGCAGCTCCTGTCTTGGCCCTTTAGCTATTTTAATGGCAGCCTGAGCTGCTGAGCTGCTGTAATGAAGAGGAGAGGGTTAGGGCTGGAGAGCAGCAGGGCATCTCCACCATGGGGCCCACTTGGACCTCAGAGTCTTTAAAGGAGGCCCCCGTCAGTCCCAGAGTCGCGGCTCTACCAGGCACCTGCCCCGGGGACGCTTTCCTCTGGCAATAGCCACCCCGGATGCCTCAGCCTGTTGGACGGGATAGCAAAATATGTTTCTTTTGCAGCAGCAGAAAGATGGTTTTCCGGCATGGAGGCCCCCGCAGAGCTGGCTCCTGGGGCGGGGGAGAGGCTCTCCCGCGGGGACGAGCAGCTGGGAGACCCGATGCGGTGCATCTGTGGGACGCACCAATGCTGCATCCCGGGGCAAAAGAGCCGCCTGTTGCTGCCCCTGTTTTGGGACTAGGAGAGGCTGCGGAGCCAAGCACAGGCTGTAAGAGCACGTCATCGCTGTCCACCAGTTCGGGGTTGTAGCAGGAACATGCCAGATGACAGTTTCAGAAAAGCTGACTGTCGGCATCGGAGGCTGCGTTCAGAAGTGGTAATGGCTGGGGCAACGCGTCATTTATTGCGAACAGGCATCTGCAGCGACCTCAAAGGTTTTGATGCTCGACCTTCCCACTAAGTGTATCAAAATCCCCGTTAGCGTTTCAGCCCCCAGTGCGGTCTCCAAAGCCAAACGGTGATGGTATCGCATTCGCTTTTCATTTCTGTGTGGGCACCGTGCCCGTGCAGTTATAACACAGCTGACTCTGATTTTCATATAGTTCATTGTTTACTTATGACTTACTATAAAGTTTAGCTTGTCTTATTTATGAGCAGCCTTGAAGAGATGGGATTTCATCCACTGGGTGATGACTCATTCATTGGGTTGGACTCTTTAGCTCCTAATACGTGACATGTTTTGGACTATTGGATGAACAGCATTTCTGTTTGAGCCCAAATTAAATGAGGTGAATGGAAATAATCAGTTATTTGTTTTTACATTATGCTTGTAGCCGCGTTTGTGCGGGTTCAGCTCACTGCTCGTTTCGCTGATGTGCACGTGGGCCGTGTGGTTACAGCAGAGCTAACGAACAGTGCCCAGGGCCAGACACTGAAACGAGCCGGGGGGTTTTGCTCCACTTCGGTTGCACAAGGAACACCTTCGCCGCCCAGCAGCGTCTGATGCTTTCCGTGAACTGTAATGACTGCAACATTTCTTGTGACGCAAGACAGGAAAACAGTTCTAGAAACTAATTTGTAAAAGATAGACCATGAGCTTCTTGTGGGTTTCTGCAAAAACAAAGCTCCTCTGCTGGAAAAAGGCGCACAAATCCTCAGGAGCCGCTGCTCAGCGGGAGAGCGCTTCAGCCGCCCTTGCTGAGGGCAGGCTTTACCCGGCCCCGTAGACGCGTCCTTCCCGGCGAACCCAGCAGGAAGGAGCCACGCGGACTCAGAAATATCGCCCCCGCTAAACATCAACAACTCAAAGAAAATGAAAAAGTTTTGAAAAAGCTCCCTCCCCCCACCCCCACCCCCCCGACCGCCGCTCTCGCGGGTGAAGCAGGTAGCGGCCCTTTTGCTCCTGCTCACGGTCGGGCCCGCAGCCGGAGGAGACGTTCCCAGGCTGCCGCCGGGGCAGCGCGGCCCCTTTGGCGCCGGCCGCGCGCCGCGCTCGCGGACAGCGAGCCAGCCCTGCGCCTCTCCCGGGTCTGAGCGGTTTGCCCGGCTCTCCCGAAGCCGCTGTTTAGCCTGTGGGGATTTCTGTCCAGCCGGACTTCGAGGAGTGTTACAGGGCAGCCCCGCTAGCTGCAGCGGGCGGCCTCCCGCGGATGGAGGCGCCAGGCGTGGAAACGGGGCGCGCTCTCCCTGCGGACATCACGGCTCTTAGCTGGGAGGAGGACTAGCGCTTGCCTTCCCCGGTGCGAGGGACGTCCCGCGGGGGTCCCTCCCGGGCGCGCGCCGCCGGGCGGCGGGGCTGGTCCGTGCGGGGCGCAGGGCCGCGGCCGGGGGGCGCCGGGCGGCGGCACGGACGCGTTGGGTGCCGACCCCGCCGGGGCGGCCAGGCCAGGCCTGGCCGGAGCGGAGCCCGCCGAGCCCTGCCTGGGCCGGGCTGGTGGCAGTAGATGGCAGCATTGTAAAATCCTCGCGTTTTGGGTTTCCGGGTGCCGGGCTGGGGGCTGGATCCGGCAGAGGCAGCGCGGGCGCCTTGCCCCCTTCTCCATCTGCTGCCTCGCGCCGCCGCCGGGGCGCTGGCATGGCGCGACGGCTCCCGCCGCGCTCGGGTCGGGAGGCCGCGCGCAGGCAGCGTGAGCGGAGCGCGCGGCCTCGTTTCTAACCCGCGGACGGCTCGCGGCCTTTCACCGAGCCCACCGTTTTCCGGCTGCGCTGGATGGGTTGGTGAGCCGGTTCGTGCTCCCCGCTTCGCTCCTTGCTGCCGCCAAGGAGCCCAGGTAGCGGGAAGGCGCGACGGGGCCCGGCCTGCCCCCGTCCGCCCGCGGCCTGGGGGGGCGACGGCGCCGCCGAGGCGACGGGGATAGGTCACGCAGGTGCGCTGGCGGCGGCCCTGCGCCTCCAAGGCACCGGCGCGCCAGGAGGCTGCTGCCTCGGGAAGAAGGACCAAAGTGTTCAGAGAACTGGGGAGGGGAACACAGTTTTGCAGGCAGGGTTCGACACAAGAGCTAGCGGTCCGGGAGGCCATTGCCGTGGGGAAAGCAGGAGACGGGAGCTCGCGGCAGGGACGCCTGCGCTGGCCTCTCTTGCCCGGCTCCGTCCAGGGCCGCGTGGGTCCGTCCCCACGGGGCGCAGGGTGACAGCGAGCCCCGGCCAGGAGCCACCTGCGCCCAGGGGGACGCGGGATTTCTGTCGCTTCTGGAGCTGCTTCACCAAAGCCAGGGAGCCCAGTTACGCCCGTTGCCCCGCGGGACAAACGAGCGCCCGGGGAACGACGGGTTTCGCCCTCCGAGGCGAGGGCAGAGCAGAGTCCCAGATCCCAGGCCGGTGCCCCTAGATGGGTGCACCTCTCCCCCTTCGTCAGAGAAAAACCTCCGCCCGCCAGCGCGACGAAGCACTCGGCGAGGTCGGGCCGGGGCAGCTCGGCTCTCGGAGGTCTTCGGAAAAGGTTATTCCCCGGAAAGCCGCCGGGTTCCCCGAATTGCTCCGTCCCTCCCACTCGCCCTTTGGCTGGCGTTTCCCAGTATTTCCTCGGACAGCAGCAACACCCTGCCGTTTCCCCCGGCCGGTCCTCGCGCCCGCGCGCCCTCCTCCGCCTTTCCCTCCGCCTCGGGTGTTGGCCGGGCAGAGCGGAGCCGGGGGACGTCGTTATGCTGCAAAACGTTAATAGGAGAATTAGCCGAAAGGCATGTGGGGGAATGGTGCCTTGCGGCTGGTCGCTGCTAACCAGGTCCAGCTGCTTTTCTTCTACCCTCTGGCCCTTTCTTCTTCCCGATTCTCCCACGATTCAACCCGCAGAGGCCTGGGCCGTTCCTCCTCGCTTGGAAACTGCATGGGGGTCGTGTTGAAAAAGCTAGTTCCCTTTCGAGCAGAGAAACGCCCCCGAGTGCGAGGCCTCACGCGTGCAACCGCCTATGCACAGAGGCGCTAACTGCGTGGTGGGAGCGGGACCAGGCCGCCGGCACCTCGGGGGGCCGAGCGGCGGAGCAACGCGTCGCCATCGGGCCCCTCTGCTCCCGCCAGGGCTTATCGGCCCACGCAGAGGTTAATAAAGTAGCTTGCAAAGTGAGCCAGTAGACTTAGACTTGTGCAAGATTTCTGCCTGGGAATATTCTTTGGGAGAAATTAAAAAAAAAAAAAGAGAGAGAGATTTTTTTGGGGGGAGTTTTTTGTTGGTGGTTTATTCACTGTCATGAGAGCGATGCAACGGAGGTGAGAGTTGTGAGCGCTCGGCTGCCTCGTACCTTTCTCCCGAAATAGCTGGACTACGGGTGCGTTCGCTCCTCGCCTCCATCCGCGGCCTCAGCATCGCGGGCTCCGCACGCCGGGGCCGAGCGCCAGCAGAGCCCAATAGCCTTCCCCTTTGCTTGCGCAGAGGTCAACGCTTGTGTTTATTTCACAGAGAAGGGCTTTGATTTGTTTAAAAAATATACGCTGTTCCCCTGGAAAGCATTCCTTCCTACGGTTCGTCCAGCTGTCCCAAGGAGGAATGTGGCCACTCCTCCGAGTTCAAACATAACTATTCGTTTGTATCCAGGTTAAAACAACTCCCGAGGAGCAAACCAGGAATACCTGGAATTCTGTGCAGCCCGTGGGCTGGCTGAGGTGAGCCGTTTCTCTCCGATCTTACGCTCTCGCTCTTGAGAGCTCAAACTCGCAGGGGTAAAAGCACAGAAAAGAGGTTCAGACTCAGAGGAAAATGGGCGTACCGTCTTAATAACACGCTGACTGCAAGTGCAAGCAGTAGGTAAAGCTGGAAGTAACCCCAGAAAATGTCTAATGAGCGCAGTGCCTGCAGCTATCTGATATGGGCAGGAAGCTGTGATTAGAGGCACACTGGAGTATTGTTTTTTCTGTATAGAATCTGACTTCTCGGGTCATGAAATCAGATCCTGAGTTATTTTAAAAACGAGCTGTTATTTCAAATTATTTTTCAACTTAGTATTTGATATGTCAAGTTGCATTTGTTTGGGTAAGCTACATTTCCCTCCGACACCCACAGGGCGGCCACTGCTGCACGCCTGGGGCTCGGCGGGAGTCCTGGCTGGGGCGCTCGGACTGCCAGACGTCGGCCGCAGGTACCAAAAGGAACATGTGGTTAGATTTTGCAAATAGATGCCTATCCATGGCTGTGAGTATACACGTATCACTTACAACCATATATACAAATTACGAAGTAAAAAAATCCTTTTTCCCAGGTGCCAGTTCCCTCCGAGATCCTTCCTCTACTCCTTAAAAGCCTAGAACAATAGAAAAAACTATATTCTGAACAACCAATCAGACTATTTTAGACCAAAAAATGAGGTGAATTCTGGAATGAGTCACATTCACGGAGAATGCCCTGTTGTCACTCACCCAGCAAGTGCTAAATAGGTTTCGGTTTGGTTGTCTCCATCGATTTCAGCTGCCACAGGATGGCGAAAGGCACAAACAGGCTTCCTCTGGGGGTGTTTCAGCCTTTGCCAGAACCAGAACTTTAAATTCCAGCTGAGAGGCTCTCTGGGATCCAAAGCAACAGCAGAATTGTACGTTCTGGCGAAACGCTATGTCTGCCAGATGGATGGCTGCTTTTGGCACCATTTTCAGCTTCTGGATACATATCTACTGCAGCGAGATCGCTATGTTCAAAAGAAAAAAATGTATTCTTCCAGAGGTATAGAGATGAGAAGAAATGTCCCAGTCAAAACTACTACTAGAAGCAACTGCCGCCTAAATGGACTTTCAAAGTACAAATTCCAGGCAAAGTCTTATAATATCCAGCATATTTCTGGTGATTTCTCAGCTTGAAGACCTCTCTCTATCTGATTTGGATCAACCTTCTCCTGTGTGCTCTCCTCTTGCTGTCTTTAGCCAGCCCTGGAAAGGCAGGTGGGAGGAAAAAGAAGCTGGAAAAATTCAAAACAAGTTGCATCAAATGTCCTAGCTGGTATTTCTATAACGCAGAACTTCTTTGTCTTCCATCTAGCTGCTGGATAAGGAAAAAAAAACCCTGGTGACGCAATCCATTGAATTCATGCTTTAACTTGAACAACTTGTCTTGGTTTTGCTTCAATTGCTAGAGATCATGGTAGTGAAAGGAGAGGCTTAATGACTGCTTCAGCAATAGGAGCAGAAACACTTCTATTGTCTTTGAAAACTCAGTAAATAGTCTGCCTGGAGGAGAAAATGTATGGTATGTTTGGAAAGCTTTGACATGCAAGACTCCCCCGGTACTGCTCCCCCGGACAGGGATGGAGCTTGCTGCCTGGCAATGGCGGTTTACCGTCACACTCGTGAGTGGCAGCTGCCACAGAAATCCGGTGAAGTTGTGGGTGTTTGTGGCTTCTGAGAAAGCACACTTTTAACTACTTAGAGCCTCAGCTGTAACATTACTGGCTGCATGCCGTTCCTTGCCGACATACACCAGTTAGCATCTGCATGGTGTTTTGAAAATCCTATAATTTTTTAATGGCATGTGTTACACATGGCTTTTGTTGCAAAGGACAATGCTGTCCTGTGTTTGGATAAGACTATTACATGCCAAAAACTTATAAATCTTTAAAATATCCTGATAAATTTCTAAAGCTATCCGAGTGCTATAGCCCATGGCCTAGTTGTTCTTTTTCCAAGCTATTGCCCTGACAACTCCCAAGCTTTGACAACCCCCGGGGTACAAGCCCTCCTGGCACAGTGGGTTTGACAGAAGCCTTTGGAAAGGATGAAGACATCTTGCTGGCTTTTCACAACACATTTCTGCTGAGATGTAATGCATCCTCAAAGCCGTTTGTGTCACGTTAGTTGTAACGTGGGAAAAAAATCAGCACTCGTCATATATTCACGCCACTGAAATCTTCAAAATGAGCCGTCTCTGATCACCCAGATCAAGCAGCGATAACTCAGACCCTGCACATGGTGGAGAAAAGTCCTTCTGCCTGCGAAGACTCGGTCCAGAATGCTCAGCCCCCACCGATTCCTGCTCTAACAAAACCATGCAATGTTAGATTAACATTTGATACTAATTCTGATTCCTTTCCTCTTATGATCCAAGCCAACTGTTGCTAAATAATACATAAAACTGAGGACACGTACGGTGTCCCGAATGGCAAGGATGTCTCCCATGAATAGCCCGTGAGTCGGAGGAGACCAAGTATACGTATCATCACATGAGGCCGTGATGAGGCTGGTGACTGTGATGCAGAGCTCAGGCTTTGTTAGTCAGCCCCATCATGCGCTGCCTGTCCCCGATGTCAGCGAGTGCCTTCCCCACGCCCATCGGCTTTTGCAAGTGAGGTTAAAAATACCGTTCCTGAATGCAATAACCAGTGGTTGCAGCAGCTGTTTCCCCTTGCTCTCCGGATGATCCAAAAAACCAATGAAGAGTATCTACCGTGCAGTCCCACTGTGCTGCTGTGGGGGGGCAATTTCGTATATTTAACGTGAGGGTGTTCGTTAGGAGGGACTCAAAGAGCTGTTTTCACGGCTTGTAGAAAATAAAACAATTGCCATTACAATTGTTTCCATGTGCTAATATAGCACAGCACTTTTTAATCCAAAATGTCCTAAACAGTCCTTTGACTGCTTACACAGTAAGTATGTAGCAGTGGAAGACCTCTGTTGCTGAATTAACAGGGACTTTTAGAGTCCCTTAATGCCTTGCACTGAATTATCATAAAAAGTGAGGAAGAGTAGTTTTAAAACAGTGGAAAAAAGTCAGTGCTGTTTTTTGCCACTGCTTAAAGAGAACCAAAAAAGCAGTGACACTGTTCTTCCTTCCTTGTATCTGCATCTCGCTGAGCCAAGCAAGAGCTGGCATGGAAAGATCTTTGTCGCATAGGACAAATTAAAAGAAGCATCTGCCCCAGACTGTGGTACTGAACTCTCTCTGCCTCTCTCTCTGCATATGTATATACGTTCACACTAATATCTACCAGTATAAATATACACATGAGGTATTTCTGCAAGGCATACATTAGTTCATTTGTAATAACATACAGTACGAAGAAGGTATTCCAACAAGCACAGATTCACGGTTTAGCTTGTTTTTACTTCTCCATCTCCTGATGAAACTTGAAACACGTTCACTTGCACTGAAATGTCTTCCAACTTCATTTCAAAGACAATCCAGTTTTTCAGGCCAAACATGACCCCAAGAACCACCCGGTCCCTGATGGTGATGGCGCTTGGGGGCTCCGTCACAGCTGCAGAGGACAGGGCGCTGATGCCGGGGGAGCGGTGGGAGCGCAGAGCCGTGCAGCGGTCACAGTCGTGGTCCTGCCGCCTGCGTGCCCCCGGCGCCCTCCCTCCTCGGCACCGCGTGCCCAAACGGGGAGGCGCAGGGGGACCTCGACGCAGCCCGCTGCGGGGAGGGCGGCGGTGACCGGGAAGGGAGGGAGGGAGGAAGGAAGGAAACAGGATCTGTTCCTTGGAGCAGAAACCCTTTTGCCTTGTTTCATCCCGTTCCCATAAAGCAGTCTTTGTTCCCCCAATAATCTTGAAGGCAATCGAACACAAAAGGCCAAATTCTGTTTAAAAGCCCTGTGACTCGTGCAGAGACCAGAAGCTGCAGTATTGGCCGTTGTGGCCAGCTCCACAAAATCCCGCTGACGGCTGCGTTCCCACGCAGCGAGAGCCCCCGGCCGCACCGCTCTCCCTCTCCGCTGGCTTGCGAAAGCAAACGGTGCGAGACGGTCTCTGTCCCACAGGGTTTTGGGGTCCGGATGCACCCTGGACGTCCCCTGAGCCAGGCGTGGAAGGTGCCACGTTTGGCACCGCGCTAGCTGGGGGCACGCCGATGCTGCCTGCTTGGGTGCCCGTAGGGCGCCAGCAGGAGGTAGGGGCGAAGTGGGGCAAAACCACGGTGAGGAACTGCAGGATGGGTCGCTGCACGACACCTCGTTGGGAGGAAGATCTTCTTTGCTAAGCCTATGGGAAAATGACCTTTATTGGAAATTTTGAGAAAATGCCTTCAGAACATATTAAAGATGAAGGTCTGGATACCGCGTCTGCCTTCTTCCTGTTTAATTTGTCTTCACGTGTTACCGAAAAAATGGTTGAGGTTCAACTTTCAGTGCAGCCTGGGCACAAAATGTTACTTCAAGGAGTGTGCATTACCAGGTGCGGGAGTGGAGCGGGGCTGAAACTAAAATGTTGTAGGCAATCAGCTAATCCGGATGTGTTACTAAGTAGCCACAACCTGGGCCAAAGTCAATAAGCAATTAGCATCTATTACAATATGAAGTATAGGACGATCCAAGAAAAGCCCTTGGAAAAAAGCTCTGCTCCGTGTTTCTGTCCTGTTTGCTCCCTGCGCTGGGCCGCCTCATGCCGATGCAACGGAGCCGCCTACGGAGCCCCAGGCTGCCGCCGCGCTGGCACCTCTTCCACCCGCTGCCGTTTTTGCTTTTTAAGTAAAATCAGTCGGCTAGAGTCTGGCGCTCTTAACTCGGTTTTTACTCAAATCTTTCTTGGTGCCTGGCTCAATAATTTGAGGAAAAGGTGGTGGCTGCTCAGCCATAAGATACAGTACAGGGAATCGGATTTCTGGTTTCTGAGATATTTTAAAATAGGAGGCGATGTTGCCTAGCGGTTGAAAGCAATGGACGTTTAGGCTCATCTCCCACTTTACCTCCCCTTCATCTTTGCTTTTTTCCTGTTTTCCAGTGAAATGAAATCTAATGAAATCCCATCTAATGAAACTAGAGGATTTAGGGGAAAGAGCCGTTAAGTCGCTTGTAGATAGGCCAGAAGACCAGAGCGCCATGGTTTAGTAAAGACATCACGCTAAAACCCTTGAAAGACTATCATTGGAAATCACTACTCCAATTTTAGTGGAGCGTGGGTATGGTCATATAATTAAATTAAACTTTATCGATTATGTTTTCATGGATTTGTTTCCTCTGACAGACTTCGACGGCTTGCGCTGCGACAGCCTCAATGCTGTAAATATATATATATATAAATTTACACACACACACACACACACACATATATATATATATATATATATATACACACACACGCATAAGCTTCGACTGGAGATCAGCGGCGCGGCTGCCGGTAGCAGAGCCACGAGCATTTTCCCGTAAGTGTGTGGGGGCTGCCCTGCCGGGGGGGGGGGGGCAGCGGGCTGGCCGGGGGCTCGCGGGCGCCTCACGCCGCGGTCGCTGCCCCGATACGGCCAGGCGACCTCTCCTCTCGCCGCACAAAGTCGGAGCGCGGCGACTGCGGACGGGCTAGCGCTGTTGACTTTCTGCTGCCATCAAATGAGTCAGCAGCATGTCACAGCCTTGTATGAGGGCAGGGAGCGGCACGGCCAGAATCAGTCAGGAAAGTGGGGAAAAAAAACAAAAAGGGAGAGAAAACCCCAAGCATGCAGGCCTTACATGGTTGCTTTTTGAAGTTTATATGTTCTTTAAGCAGGTGATAACACACAGTGTATCAGTACAGCGTGTGCTATCACTCTGCAGCTAGGAGGCCGATTGTGCTCCGTCTTGGACAAGCACAATTACCCTTCCCCGACCGGCACTGTACTTTGCACAGCGCTCCGGACCGCTGCGGCGTTTCACGGGCATGTAGGGACGAACCCCTCCCAGCCCTGCGGGATCAGGGTCCGCCGGCCGCTGCATGCAGGCCCACGCCGTGCAGGCCCCAGCCCCGGGGCTCCATCCCCCCCGCCGGCACTTGGCTAGCGATGGCGCCTTTGCTACCCTGGTCGTGCGCTGGTGCAGCGAGGTTCGCGCTCGTGGTCGTGCACGGGTGCGACCTGGGCTGCACTTGTGGCTGCGTGCTAGTGCAAGCTGGGCTGCGCTCAGATTTGTGCAGGGGTGCAATGCAGGTTGCACGCCCGGTCACGCACCGGCGCGCTGCACCCCTGCTCGCGCGCTTCCGCACTGGGGGGGCCGCGCTGGTGCCCGCGCGCTGATGCCCCGGGGGCTGCACTCCCGCTCGCACCCCGGGACGCTGCCGCTCGCCCTCCTGCTCGCGCGCGGCTGCAACGGGCAGGGCGCGCGGGTCTGCACGGGGGTGCAGGGGCGCCGCGCGAGCAGGGGGCGCCGGGGGTGCAGGGGCGGCGGCGGGGGCTCGGCGCGCCCGGGCAGTCCCCCCCCCGCCTCCCCGCGCCGCCCGGGCATTAGCAAGGGCGGGTCCCTGCCCCTCCCGGCGGATAAAGGCGGGCGGCGGCGCGGGGCCCGCGCAGAGGCGGCGGCGGTGGGGCAGCAGCAGCAGCAGCAGCAGCAGCAGCAGCAGCAGCAGCAGCAGCAGCAGCAGCAGCAGCAGCAGCAGCAGCAGCAGCAGCAGCAGCAGCAGCAGCAGGAGGGTCGCGGGTGGCGGTGGTCGCGGCGCTGACCGCTGTCGCTGACGGGCGCGCTCTCCCTGCAGGAGCAGCAGCGGCGGCGGCGGGGCGGAGCGGAGGCGGAGCGGGGCCGGGCCGGGCCATGAGCACGCAGGCGCGGGGCCAGGGCGGGCGCAGAGCGCGGCACAGCGGCGGCAGCAGCAGCGGCGCGGCGGAGCCCGACGGCGAGATGCCGGCCACTGAGAAGGACCTGGCGGAGGACGCGCCCTGGAAGCGGATCCAGCAGAACACCTTCACCCGCTGGTGCAACGAGCACCTGCGCTGCGTCAACAAGCGCATCGGCAACCTGCAGCACGACCTCAGCGACGGGCTGCGCCTCATCGCGCTGCTCGAGGTGCTCAGCCAGAAGCGCATGTACCGCAAGTACCACCAGCGGCCCACCTTCCGCCAGATGCAGCTGGAGAACGTCTCGGTGGCCCTCGAGTTCCTGGAGCGGGAGAGCATCAAGCTGGTCTCCATCGGTGAGTGCCCCCGGCCGGCGTTTGCCGCGTAACTTTGCTGAGTTTTACCCCGCGCGGACCGTGGGAGCGGCGGGGGCTGCGCCCCCCCCTCGAGGGCGCCCCGCGCAGCCCCCCGGAGCCGCGGCGTGGAAAACGGAGGGGTTTCTGCGCTTTTTCTCTCTCCTTCCCCCCCCCCCCCTTCCCCGTTCTCGGAGCGAGTGTTTGAGGCTTAGCGAAGTGTTGGTTCACAGCTGTGTGTTGAGCCTGTGCCGTGGGGTTGTTGCTGCAAAGCCAGCTGAGAGGACTAACCTCCTTATCCTCCTTTTTTTTTTTTTTTAATTATTTTTATTTTTTTAAGTGAGGCTTTGCTCTCAGATGAGTTGCCCGTGCGAAAGAGCACAGCACCAAAGTGTGTTTTCTGCCTCTGTGCAGACACGGTTTCCCTAAACACCATCCCCTGAAGACAGCCGAGTCGTGTAAGGTAAACTCGGACACCGCTGGCATCAACGTGTGTCAGGCTGTGGCACAGCTGGTCCCCGATAGGGTGCTGAGGCCGAAGCTGTCCTCGGTGGAGGTGCTGGAGATACGTGGCTACCGCAGCTGGGGGAGCAGCGGTAGGAGGCTGCTCTTGCTCGTTAGAGCCCCGCAGACGATGCCAGCGTTCAGGCGAGTGTGGGCGCGTGTTTAAATGCAGTCGTAGCTTACGCGCTGCTTTCAAACAGCAGGGCGCTCTAACCTTTTTGCAGTGTAAAGGTCACGGGTAGAAAAAAGCGTGCGGACCGCAGCTAACTCCTAGAGGTAGGTGTCTCGAGCTGCCGCCGTGGCCTTGCTGGCGCTGCGCGTGGCCGTCGGCAGCACGCCGACCGACGGGTGCAGCCCGGGTGCCTGTCAGGCCGTTCAGGAAACGGGCTGCTGGCGTGCAGCTCCCGCTGCAAGGGATCGATCGCTCAGGAGTGCGTGCGGTGACCGGCTTGAATAGCTCCGGTGTGGCCGGAACACGGTCTGTAAAGCAGTAATTTGAATGCCAGAGAGATGCCTGGGAAGGAATTTGGATGCCTTTTCAAGAGCTTAGTTTTCTGCCAGATAATTGAAATTACTATATCCTGGTGACTCTGCCCTCAATGAATTCCACAGCTGAATTTGGGTAAGTGCAGTTCTGCTCAATTGTCTAAAACTCTTGGCCAAGGTGAAAGCTGTTTCCCTTCAGAGGCATTAGCTACAATAGTGAGAAAATACAAACCCCTGCAGTACGGGAGAGGCTTGGCACGTCCTCTCATAGCCAGAAGTCCTCTCTGGAAACTGGTGACTCGGGGTGGGCGCCCTGAGCTTCCTCCGCTTCCACTGCGTGAAAGATGCCCTTAAGCTGAGGACCGTCGGGATCTGAACTGCTGGCTCTTCCCATAGGAGAAAACGGCTAACGTGCTTGCATCCGGGAAGAAAACTGGTGCTGGTTGTTTACTCGGAGGTGCGTTTTCTTTACATAGTGGGTTTTTGAACTGCAGCTGCCTACCTCTTCAGTTTAGCTTTCTTTTGCCGACTGTCAAGGCTGCTAATGTTTGAACTTACCTTTATGCTACCGCTGTTGGAAAAGCTTGTTAGCAGTCGCAACACTGAAAGGGGGCAGGCGCTTCCCTCCGACTGTATTTGCCTTAGGAAAACCTTGCTGCTGCAGCTGCCTTCCTATTTCTCTTTGAGACATCCCAAGGGATACTGGTTTGGGAGGTCAACATGAGCCTGGTCAGGCCTGGTTTCCAGTGACTTCCTTTCTAGTCATGCTGTTGCAGCAGTGCAAGTGTGTTACAAGATTAGGTTTAGCTGCAGGGTAGGTGTAACTGTGGAGGATTTATCTGTTTGGCAGATTACTTGCCTTGTATTGGCTGTTATAAACACAACTTAAAGCTGGAGCTGTAGAAAATGGAATTACTGTGGCGCTGGTTTCTTTACCGTATTCCAGCCTCTGTACGAAGGAGTGTTTATAGCTCGATCCGTGCTATTGTGCCAGAACAGGAGCCAAGCGGTAGCACAGGAGTCCTGCTATACGGACAAGCTGAGCCACTCCTGAAAAAATGTCCTGAACTCGCTTTCCAAAAAAGACATTCAAGTAAAGCTTATGGAGGAGTTCCACTCAGCTAAACGGGCCAAAACTTGTGCTCTCTCTTCTGCAGGCGTAAGTCAGTCAGTCAAACGGTACCTGCCCATAGGAACTGTTGTGTTGTGTGTGTGTGTGTGTGTGTGTGTGTGGTTCCCCCCCCCCCCCCCCAAGTTGTGTTCTGAAGAATTTGAGACTTTTTGGTTTCTTCCTTCATGTTGCTGGACAAAAGCTAGGCCGTTACAGGGTCTAGAATTATGTTTAAGTAAAGGCTTTTAGTTGGAGCGCTTTCATGGTAATGTTGTTCTTTAGGGCCTGGGGATTTAGGGCCAGCTTGCATGGTTCTGAGTTGAATTAGTCAGGAAAACCTGACAGCTGTGACTGCTTAATTTCTAGCATTAATAACACCATCAAATCTCTGTTAAACAGATACAGTAATACAGTGCATGTTCCAGTTACTACTTAATTTCCAGGATTTTTATAGATACATGTATTCTGGCTTAGCTACTGCTGCTGTACTGCAACCCATACTCTTTAACTTTTTCAGTAGTAAGCCTTTTGGCATTCAAATTTTGTCCGTTTAAAAAAATCTGCCTATACAGAGATACCAGTTAAATTTTGTTTGACCATAATCTTTTTTTATACACTTTTAATAGTCTAACCTGTCCTGCTGCTGTTACCCCTTATTTAACTGCTTAGACGGTCCATTAGTAGTTTTAAGATGCTTTTTTTCCAGGTATGATATGTCTTCACTACAGTGCAAACGTGTAACTGCGTGGTTGGACTGATAAAATAGGTGTAAAGCTTGATCTATGTATTTTGGGCAGCCCAGCAAAGACAAAACTGAAAACTCTGAGAAAGCTGTTAAGGCAGTGACTTGAATGTGAAGGCATCTTCTGCTCAGCGTATGAGGTAGCTGCTATGCTAGTGAAGTGTTAACCACTGCCAAGTCTAGTTTTTTTGTTTCCCCCTGCCTGCTAGACTGAAGATAATTGCAGATTCCTGGGTGCTGAGTGTGGCATGTAGTGTGACAAACACTGAGGAGTAGGATGCTAGGAATGTGGAGTGTAAGGAGTTTGCTCTTGGCCTTAGGATCAGATTGGCTCTGGAGATTACATTGTATGGGAGCCACATCATGCTTTAGGAAGAGCCACAGCAAATTACTGAGAGAGGACTGAGGCTAGGCTTGGTGCTTTTCTGGTCCCCAGAAACCCTGTTATCAAGCAACAGAAGTCAACTAATTGGATGTAGGAACAAAACTTCTGTATCTGAAGCCTGACAGTTTTTGGCTGACCTGGTAAGCTGCAGTGGACCTTAGAGAAGACAGGCCTGATGCATGCTGCTTAGGTGCACTTGGGTGCCTCTTCACACTGTCCTCGTGGCCGTTGCTCGCCCTGCTGCCCTGTATCGCTACCAGGATGAGAACAGAGCAGTTGGCCTGTTTTTTTTGGTGGAGCTGCAATCCTGGACTGCAGCAGTCAGATTGATCAAACTGAAAAATGTGTGGTTTCTCTTTGCTGGGCTGCGCTTTCGCTAGATTAGTGAGCTGATCTGACTTGTGGTGCAACTGCAGGATATTGAGCGCTGATGCAAGCAAACAGATGGGAAGAAGTAGCCAAGGATCGCGTGCCAATGCTGCTGCCTGCTCCTGTGGCACTGTGGGCTGACATCAGCCTCGGGTGTAGTTTTGCATTTGGCTCTAGGGTCTGTCTTTGATTGCCATGAGTCCCACTACAGTGCTTGGGGGAGTGGAGCCATGCCAGGGGAAAATGGGTGAAGTGTAAGTAGGTACTGGTATGAGTAGGGGACTTGGCCTGTGAGGATCTTAGTGGTGTCAGTGCTTCCTAGTTGCAGGAGTAAGTGCTTCTGGAAGGGACATCTCTTCCTGACCTAGCATGCCCATCTTAAGCTGTGTATGGAATGGGTTTTTGGTTAATGACCGAGTATTTGGTGCATATGCTATGCTCTGTAGCGCAGACTTTCTGTGGCAGTCTGCAGACCTCAACCATGCTCTAAGGTGAAAGTAGCTTGACCTGAGAGTCCTTTGTCCAAGTACTGCTCTGAAATCTCCTCCCAGGGAAATGGGTGGGAAACAACTGTGATCCCTGGGTTGATGAAACACTACAGGGTGACAAAGCAAACTTTTGAGTTTCTAGGGGAAATTCACCTCCTCTAGAACTTGGTACATGTATCATCCTGTGATACTGAGGGTTAGTTGCTTGAAAACAGGAAAAAAGGGAAAATGTATTTTCAGCCTATGTACACCTAGGGTCTCTGTCTCGCTCCAGGTGCTCTTAACACATCATAAGGAGGTAGTCAAAATACACTTACCTTCTGTCTACTCCTTACCTGGAGGTAAGGAGGACTTCCCTGGAGGCTGTTTTCTGGAAAATATCCAGTGCGTCTTGGAAACAGGCTTCTGCGTCTTGGAAGCATGATGCTTAATACTTCCGCTCTAGAATTATTTTTGATAGACTGACAAGGGGCCTCACTACTGGAGCCTCGATGAGGCTTCAGTTTCTAAAAGCAGTTGGTCTGCCTGGGACCTTCTATTTAGTAGTTTGACTCTTACTCTCAAAGGGAAAATGGCTTTGCACGGGGTATTTGCTTCAAGTTACAGGAACCCTTAAGGTAGCTTAGGTGGACTGCTCTTGCATTCCTTACCTCTGAGTGGAAACTTGTAAACTGATCAAACTCTCAGTAAAATTACTTGGGACCAGTTAGACTAATGTGCTAAACAGCCTTTTTATTTAAGGCACTGAAAACTATACCAGCTATTCAAGAAGGACTGAAGTCTTAACTGCTCTATATTCTAATGCTATGTGCTGTATTGACTTACATGGATGTTTAAATCTAAATGGGGCAGGATACGAATTTTCCTAGCCCACAATTGTAATCTAAGAATGTGGTTAGCCTTGTGTGTGGCCATGCTTATGCATTCTCAATATTGTTTGGTGTCTGCTGCAAGCGATGGAAAGCAAAACAATGATCTCTGAATCCCTTAAGCTTTAGAGGAATTCTGTTTTCTCACTGCCATTCAGAAATAGATTTTTGTGCTGCTAGTTTGGGATCTGAACAAGGGCCTGCTAAGTTGAGACCGCTAACACACACAGAGCAAGCGCACCAAAGAGAAATAGTATGTTGCACGTGAAGCTTATGTGAACAGACCTCCGCTGCTGTGTAACGCTCGCCCAGGTCTCAGCCAGAAGTGTCAGGTATACCTGTGCCCCGTACCCATCTTCCTTTACTGCCTGATGTGCCTTTAGGGGTTCTTGGTGACCCAGGGTTCAGCTCTGTTAGAGCTTGGTACCAGTGTGCTTGAAGAGCCTGTCCCGGTGGTTATGGCTTACAGAGCATCAAGTCTTTCATTCTTGGTAGGTAGCCCTCTAAGTTCCTGCAAGATTCTCTGTGATCTTCCTCCATCCATACTGACAGTGCTATGCTCCCTTTTCCAAAGTCTGCCCAAGTTGGGAAGGGGTGTTATCTCTGGGCAGATGCACCGAAGTAGCGATGGACATGTGTGGTAGGTAAAACTAGATGAGGATGTGTTGCTGCAAACTGCTTGGACTTGGCAGGACAAAGAATGAGATGTTCCAAGTGTGTCTTATGCTGGAGGAAGGAAACGCTGTGTAACTGAGAGTTAACTTGTGGGGGAAGAATCCAAAACAGGATCTACATGAAAAAGGCTAAGGGAAAGCACTGCCCATCCTTTAGAGATCTAAGCTTTGTCTCTGCCACAGCTTTAACTGTATGGCACTACTCGCAAAAGCTCAGTTTTTAGTTGCAAGCTGAATTCGTGCTAAAGGTAAAGGTGGGTGAACAGACACATGCCTTCCCCTACTGTGTTTAAGGTAATAGTGCAGGTTTCAAAACCTTACTTTTTTTAAATGAAAACTGCTATCTGCTTCTATATTTTTATGATGGCTGTCATTAGTGCCTGTCTGATGGCTGTGGATGCTTACCACCCTTCTCACAGCAGATGTCTGGGTGAGGCACACTGAGCTGACCTTTCTGCTGAGGAACTTGACCTTGGGCTCACAGTTGAGTCAACTGAAATTTGAGGTTCTCTCTTCAATGGGCTGAACAAGCTCAGCCTGTTGATTTGGATTAATGCAATGAAGCTCAAGTATAATTTTTTCCTAGGCCTTGCCTTTGGGGACTTGGCACTTCCTTTTTTCTCCCCAAAGCAAAACTGTAGCTCACGCTCCTTTTGCCTGCTTATGTTTCTAATAAGGAAAGACCAGTACTGCCTAGTAGGGAAGACACAGGTCACTGATGAGGCAAGTCTGAGATCGTGTACTTCAAAGCCTTGCAGAGACTGTACACTGTGTCATAACCAGATGGTCCTCTGGACTCCAACACTGATGTATCTGACTTGTCTGTGGGTTTGCTTAAGTACTGGTGCGTTCTGTCCCTTCCTGCAACTGACCTTGAGTTCTGCAGGTGTCTGCATAACATCTGGTACATCAGAGTGAAGAATGGATCTGGTGTGGGCTCTGGGGGCACCAGGAGATTGTGGTTGATTGTGTAATTTCTGGCGTAAATGGTAGGCTCCCTAGTGCTTAGAGCAGTATAATGTCATAGTAAGATAGATGCAATATCTTCTTTTTACCCAGCTAGTATGTTCCAACACTAACGTGACCCTTGCAAGAACAGAGATAGATTTGTGTGTGTATGTGTTAGGAGAAATAAGCCAAGCCACTTCAAACAACAGCCAAACATAGCTTTACCCAAAATTCTGAGGAAGCCTGGGTTGCTTTGCATGACATCCTCTTGTGCTGAATGATGCAACAAATACTCTCTCCACCTCGGGGGTGGGTAGAGGCTGGAGCAGCAGAGTCCTGTCTCTGCTGGGATGATGCACTGGGGTTAACTGGACCTTCTGCAGATATTGCCCTGGGAACAAAGCAGTTACACCTTCTTAGTAAACCACCTGAGAGGAATGGTGGTATTCATGTAGCTGCACGGTCTAGCTGTTAATGAGATTTCCTCTGAGTTTGTTAGATAATGGTCCTCTACTGTTTCTAACAACTTATATAAGCAGAGAGCTAATCTGATTGGAAGGAATTAATAAATAGTGAAGACTAAACCTCTAATCACTTTAAAGCATAAACTCAGCTGATATTTCAGAGTAACTTTCTCTGGGTCAGTGAAATATAGCTGTGTTTTGTAATCAGCCTGATAAGTTGGTGGTGGCATTGCTTTGAGTATCAGGGCAGGGACCTTTCTTATGAAGGGACAGATTGTTTCTTCTGATAGCAGTGGCGGGTGGTATGAATGACCCTGCCGGTGGTACTCGGAGTAGCCCCAAAAAGGCTGTGGGCTGTAATGGCATGGCATCATGGGCTGCAGCTTCAGGACGCTCTGTAAATCATGATGCATTTGTACCTCAGAGCATTGAGTTACTCTAGTATGAGTTAGCAGGGCTCCATGGCAGCCACAACTCTCCCGAAAACTGGGTCCTCTCTGAGGGAAGGTGGGTACAGACAGACTTCCACCCTGAAACCAGCCTGCCTGCCGGGAGGGCCACCGCTCTGCAAGGAGAAGGAACGCAGCCCATAGAGAAAGGGGATAATTTTGGCTCTGGGAGCCTTGGAGCAACTCTGACAGTTGATGCTGGTTTTGATAATGTGCTTCCGGAAGTAGAAATCTTACTCAGCAGCATGCAAACGGTATAGGTGTGCCAGAGACGGCTGTAGCTGTGGTAGTGCACAATAACAGATGTAACTCTCCTAGACCTTTGAGACAGTGGTGAAATCGGTGAGAACAGTTTATGCTGTGAGTGAATTATTGTCATAACCACTTCCTCTCACACCCTTTCTTAACAGTAAGCTGAGTCAATACACTGAAAGTGTACTCGAGGATACGCCTCTTGGGAATGACAAGCAAAGATTGGGCAAGGCTTGTAACCGACCCGCGTCTCGGTATCAGTGAAACATACCCTCGCGGGCGGTGGTGCCGGCTGGTGCGTGAGCAGGGTGGGTGCTGCGCTGTAGCAATTGGGCCGTAGGCTGTCAGCGGCCCTCTGCTCTTGTCATGCAATTTGGGAGGTTCTCTGTCCTCTCCAAGTCTGGGTGGGGTGGAAGCATTTGCAACACTGGCCACAGGCCCTCCACGTTACTACTTTGCAGTAGAGCAATAACCGAAAGCGGTGAAGCCACCCTTCCCGCTAGCTTGTGGCTGATGTGTTTCCACCCGCTTGTGCTGAAATCTGGAAGGTGCTTCAGATCAACTGCTCTGGCCTGTGAGACGAGCTCCCGTCTGAGCTGTTAAATGCTGCTTTCTGAAAAGCCAGCCCCTGTGACCTGTATAGGCGTTGTCTGTGCCTTGGAATTACTGAACCTGAAGGTGTTGGCAGAGTGCTTTCTTGTACCAGATGGCCCTGCTTGGCTCTGAAGCTTGCAGTATTGTACTGCAACACCCACGGCAGTTTCAGACTCCCCAGAGCACTTTTGTGGCTGCCTACTGTTTTTGATTAGTCTATGGCTACTCTTGTGAGGAGACAAAACGTATGTGTTTCTAAGCCTAGGCTAAAGGGCGCTGTCATGGTTGGTGGGCCTAAAATGAGCTGTAGGTGGCAACTCGTGAACTACGTTATGTAAACATGCTTTTGAAGTGACTACTTTTGAGCCATGCAGCAGAAAGCACAATGCATGGAGCTGTGATAGCCAATTTGTGCACTCTGAGCAGATGTCTGTGATACGTGAACCTGAAGGTTATTCAAACAGAGGAGGAAATGTGCTGTTCCCCTTGACCAGATATCAACTCAGAATCACTAGTCCTTCTTATAATTGGTATACTTAACTGTTTCACACCCCCTTTTTTCTTGCATCGGTCTTGTAGCAATAGATACCGCACAATTTTATTGGACTTCCAACAGGAGCGTACCAGCAGGTCAGTTCTGGGAGATGGTTTAGGTCTCAAGGCTAAAACAGTGACAAGCCCAAAACAGTGACAAGCCCATCTTGGGCTTGACCTTTAGCTTTAAGCAAGTCCTGCGTTTATCATAAAATGAATACTTTCACTCCTTCTCTTCTAGTAGTAGGTCCCTCTCTACACTCAGATTGCGCTATTGAGATGCTCAAGCTAACGAGTACTGTGTAGGGCCCTGCATTAGACTCTGATGTGTCTTGCTGGTTGGGAACTGGCAGTATGACAAAACAACTGGTGTCTGCCATGGTGTGAGGCACACATCTTGGATTAATCTGACTTCTTTTGATCCCCACTACAGAATGAGGAACACTGGCTTGCTAAACAAGCTGGTGTCAAACTGTTGTCTTGACAGTGCAAGTTATCAAATGTTACTTCACATTTATAGCTAGATAGTGAATTTCAACAAAGTTTCCCTTCTTACAAGGCTCAGAATAATTCTGCTTACTGCTCTCCAGATAATCCAAAGCACAGGCATTTCCAAGCCAGCTCTAAAACACTGAATCGAGTGATCTTGTTTGCTTTTGTCTGAGTAATTCCACAAACACAGGAAAAGACACTTCCATGTAAGGACTAGAAGCCAGATCCCTGTTGCATTTTAAGAATTGTGGCTTTTGTGAATTGTGACTTCTGAGCTGATTTGGACCAGCCTGCTCAGACACCTGGGTGCTTCTGCAGAGCTACTGTTTGCTGGAGGAGTTGTTACTAGCAGTGGTTCCCTGTGATCGGTTGTCGTTTGCTTGTCACACGGCTTGTTATCAAATTCCCCTGTGCAGGGAGAGTTAGTATCTGAACAGATTTAACATACCAACTGTGGGAAGACTTAGGATGCCAATCACATTGTTTCAGCTTTGTTCTGGCTGTTGATTAACACTGTGGCTGCATGCAAATATCTGATAGCTTATGTAACTGCTTGAACAAAATCAATGATCTAATTAGAAGTCAAATAGAAACAGCTTTAGTTGTCTCCGGAGGATTATTCCTTTTGGTAACTCTTTTAAGCTTGTGGTAAAAATATAGCTATATAGAAAAATAAGGGTGGTTACTGCTAGGAAGAAAATGTGGTGACACTTGAAGCAGTAACTTCCAGTGCCACAGCTCAGCCTCTTCTACGGATAATACTGTCCTGACCTAGCCTGAATAGTGAGCAAGAACAAGGATTGTCAGCTTAATCAGTGGCCAAGTAAGACTTTATGATCTACACAAGCTAGCAAGGAGCGTCTGCGGATAACCTATCCTGGACTTTAGTGCACTCGTTAAGTACTCCACAGAGCTATACAGAAGCAAGTATGGCTCACAGGCAGCCAATTATCATTTTTGCACCTAAGTTCAGAGTTACCCAACTTTTCTTATCTTTGTGGTCCAGATTCTCCCCCAGTGTATAGGGTAAGGGAAAGCGCTAATTTAAGTTCTTCATTAAGCTCACTACTGCTTTAAAGCTTGGAAGGCACAGCCCTGACCTTGGTGCTGTCATAGCTAGATGATTAGTGGCTGCTAAGTGAGCATTACTGAACAAGCTAATGACTTGCAGACATCTGCAGCTATAAAGACGGGAGCATATGGGACCCCTGAACAAGGCTAATGTAGAGGTCTTGTCCCAGAGAGAATTAACCCTATCGCCACCAGAATCCTTACTTGCTGTGAGGTTTGGCACGAGATGCATACCACAAAGATTATTAGGCTTAGATTCTTAGATTTTCCTCAATATGAGTGAGATGGAGCAGCTCTGGAAATCAAATGTACGGCACCATCAGCAATAGGACCCAGATCTGAGAAATTTTCATGCGTCTTCATTGGTAAAATTTGAAAGTTGAAACACTCACCATCCTTCCATCACCAAAATGAACTTGGACCAGCAGCTGTACTGTAAGATGTCTACGATGTCATGAAGTGAGATAGAGATGTGCTGCCCTTCTAGGGTCAGGACTGCACTGGCTGGGCAGAAGGTTGGTTGTCCTGGCTGGCTCTGCCTGCCTGCTCTATTCTTCCTGGGGTGCAGGTCAGGTACACTGTACTATGCCACCAACTCATGGTTCTCAGGTCCCTCAATTGAAAGGTTGAAGTGATGGTTACAGGCCTGCAGCTCACCACTAGCATCTGCTGTGAACTTAAAAATATCTGGCTTCTAGAAGTGAGGAGCTCAGGATGGAAAGCACATTCTGAAAGGAAATTACCAGGGTTTATCTGATGACTGAACTCAGTACTTAAAACTAAGGAAATACCTCTTCTGATATAGGTAAATAACTGAAGCTAAACTATGTACGTCTAACAGATTTTTAATTGCAAGAAGGAGGAGTAAGCTGTTTAATATGATCTGCTACAACTATTGGTTGAAAACACTGCCTAAGGCAGAGGAAGCTTAAATATTTTAATTAACCAGCTTTATTACTTTAAATATAGCTTTTAACGAGCTGCAGAATATTTTATATTGTAGCTGTAAGAAAAATAACTTAGGCTTCTGAAACAGTATCTAGACAGCAAAGGTATTCAAGATAAAGCACAGAAGCTAAAATGAGCAACTCTGTCCCCACCTAGGAATAGGACATATATCTGTAGTTTTGTTCTGGCTGGCTGGAGGCAACAGCCAAGTGTGTTACCAAGCATTTTTCATGATGAAATTGAGGAAATGATAGTAGGCAAAGCAGCCTAACTTTGTACCTACGCTGGTAGTCTTAGAAGTTCTACTGAGTAATGTATAAGGGGTGTAGACACAGGAGCCAACTTCTGAATCGCCAAAAGGTAGACTGGTCTTACGCAGGCTTAACCAGACTTGCCTGTCTCTGAATCTACGTACAATTAATCTGTTCTGGGATAACATGGATTCAGTCCCTGGGAACTGACTGCTGTCTAAATAGCAGGCCGACAATGTGCTTGTGCATATGTGTAGAAATGTTAATGATACTTAAACTATCCAAGGCAGAGACGTTGCCCCTTGCTGTGGGACGCATGGGAGTGTTGACTGTCTCAGTGCATAAATCTCTTACATTCCTAATGCAGCTTGCCTTTAAAATACTGAGAGATGAGCAGCTTGTCTTTAGGGCATTGATAGGTGGACAGTCTAGTCCTCACACTTCAGTACTACTAATTGGTGTGAAATCAGGTGATGTTACAGAGGGGGATCAAAGATCAGTGTATCCTGCAGTGTAGCTAGAATAGCTGCAGCTCTAGCAAAATTGCCCCTAAAGACACTTTCTTAAAGTGTTGTCTTAAAAGTGCATAAAACATGAGGCTCGCAAATGTGAACTGTGCGAGACTGCAGATTTAAAAACTAGATCTTGGAGCTGGCGAATATCTGGCTAATTGCCTGCGCCCTGTTCAGTCAGCATGTGATGTGACACAGTGCTGTCCCTGAGGACCTCGGAGAAAGCTGCAAGCTTGCTAAACGTAGAAACACTTGTGTGAAGCATGTAGTCGTGGTTCTGAGCAACGCGAAGTCCGGCCGCAGGAGAGTAAAGGTGGTATCCCTCTCAACTCTGGCCAGCTCCAAAGTGCTGTTCGCAGCCAGAGCCTGTTCATGCTTGAGCAGCTCTCGATGAAGTTGGCTTTGGCTGACCTTATTAAATGCAGAGAGGTCCTTCTGCTTCTTGTTACAGGCCAGCACGCTGGCCGGGGGCGCCTGGCTTGCGGAGGAGGCTGTCTGGCCAGAGGGGGGGAGAGCCAACAAAATGGTTCCTCTATCAAAGCGCAGAAACGGAGCTTGTGCTCGATGCGGTGCGGTACCACCTGCACGCAGGAGCAGCTCGCAGCAGCTGACGCGAGCTGGAGACCTGCGAGATGGCGTGGGGCCATGCAAGGCTTGCGCGTTGGAGGTGGCTGCGCTGTGCAGGCAGCGGCTCCGCTCCAAGGTGCAGCGTGAAACTCGGCGTTGGGGCAGGGGGAAAGGATAAATGGGTACACAAATCTGCACTAAACAGCTGTGGCTAATATGTGCTAAAGCTGTACCATTAATCCCATATGGGCCTTCTTAAGGTGCTCGGAGACCACCCATGCAGACTGTGCTCCTGCTTTGCAGATTCACCACTGCTCTCCTTGCTTTTTGAAGCCTCCTCTCAAAAGAGGCCTGTCTGATAGTGGCTGCCGTGATCAGATGAATTATCTGGGCCTCAAGCCAAACGTCTATTC
Source organism: Struthio camelus (assembly GCF_040807025.1). Lineage (NCBI taxonomy): Eukaryota > Metazoa > Chordata > Aves > Struthioniformes > Struthionidae > Struthio > Struthio camelus. The sequence continues at coordinate 15,162,151 of NC_090955.1, read as the reverse complement.
CTTATGTTAGCAGCTTTTAGCTGAAACCGTATAAACACAATGTGGAATGTTAAACATACAGGTCTTAAATCTCTACTGTGCAGGGGAGAGCCTTGTGCTCAACATTATGAGCAGATGGAAGTGTGTTTACTTCTGGGTTGTACAAGTATACAGAATTATGTTTGAACGACTTCACTGCTTTTTCCAGAAAGAATGGAAAGCCTGTTCCTTCAAGAAGCAGCTGCACAAGACTGACTTTTTTTGTTTTGCTTGTGTTTTAAGGCTTAACCTTCTAGGAAGAAAGTGGCCTTTATTTTTAGAAAAGGAATGGTCATGATTTCCAGTGGAGGGGAGGATAGGTATCAGTATGTGAAAGCTAATAAAGAATGAACATCTAGCTGGCTTAGATGCAAAAGCATTAAGACTTCTTCACAGTGGTCATGGAAAAGCAAAAGTGCAGTGCAGGGTAATAAAATAAAAAAACAAAACTAATCCTCGAGCTCTTTTCCTCTGTAAATAGAACTAACAAATAAGGGTTGTTAGTTCATGAGGGTGAAAGAGGTATGATGACTTGGATGCTTGCCGGGAAAAAAAAGGGAAAAAAGCAATGGGGGCATATGTCTGTAGTGACCATCTAACTGCCTGCAATGTCCTTGCTTGGAGTGCAGCCATAGAAGGGGGCTTGGTTTATGCAGACTTTTCATGACATCTTCCTGATTGGCACTTGCACAGTGGTGTTGTAATGGTGGCTAGAGTTCAGAGGCGAGAGTACAGCTGACTTCCAGGCAATTTGCACCATCTTGGCAATGCTGAATTGCAGCGGGGTGTTATGGAGCTTGAACGTCAGCGGAGAAACTGCTTCTCCAAGGAGACAAAATGTGTTCTCATGGCAATGTGCAGATGTAAGGCTGTATTCAGTGCTGAGGTTTTTATGTTAAGAGCGCCCACTTCCATCGGAATGTGAAGGTTAATTGTCAAAATGGCTTAGATCGGGGAAAGATTTTTTTTTTTTTTTTTAACAACTGGTCCTCTCAGGAGGCAGGTGTGATTGCTTGTTTTAGAAAGCTGCTTTTCCTATTGCTTGTCAGGAGGTGGTGGGAAGAGGTAGCTGACCACCTGAAATCCTGGAATAGTGTTATTGCCAAACTACAGAGAACTGTGGAGTATCTGGAATAGGTTAGCTGTGCTTAAATGTGTTGGAAGAGCTCTGTGGGAGTGTGCTGTAGGGTTTGGTGTTCAGAATCCATGCCGATAGTAATCGGAGAACACCGAGGCTACTAGACAAACCGCAAATCTTCTGAGTAGCTAAAAAACCGACAAGGTATTTTCTGGTGTGTTACCAACGCAGGACCACAAAGTGTGCTCCGGTCTTGAGCTCTTCAGCCTTGCAGTGTGAAGTAGAGCTTGGTCGAGCTGCGCAGAGCTGCATGAATGGGGATTTCCTTCTAACAGTCCTCTGTCAGTGCAGTGATTCTGGTTTCGGATGGAAAAACTGAATCTCAGAGTATGTTGTGGCCAAGGATTTCCCCAAACAGTAATCACTTCTGATAATTTCCAACGTGTTGGTTTTGGCTTCAGAAATTCCATCCACTGCAGCTTTAGTGCTTGGCGTCTGCTTCAGAGAAGACATTAGACAGCCATATCTGAATAGGCTCATTTATCTCGGCCGAGTTCTACATGCTGTTTCTTATAGCTATCTTGACCTACCCCCAGTGTGAGTAAACATGCTCTTCAGTAACGCGGAGGTCACCCTGGTGTCTGGAAACCTCTGGATTACTTGTTGCTGTTTGGCCTTGCAATTCTCAGCGAAGGTACCTGATGTTGCAGCGTGAAAGTGCTGAGGAGGCAGCTGGCAGCAAGTTACCCTGGGTCTAAAATGGGAGGAGGATGGTGAAATGATGCAGATGGGGCCATTTCATATCTGACTAGAGATGGTGAAGTCAGGACTTGGTTAGAGTAGCGGCTTTCCCAAGCAGGCGGGAGGTGGTTTCCTGCACTGGTCCTGCAGAGGTGCTGGGGATTAATGCCACTGGTATCTGGCTTGCCAGGAGTCTGATTATACTGCAGGACTCTGTGTGGTTTTTGCTTTGTTTTTCCTTTTTTTTTTTTTTTTTACTGCCCTCCGGCTGTGTGGTCACCCCCAAATGTGGGGAGGCGGTGGGATGCCTGGTAGGCCAATGCAATTGGACTGCTTTAAGGCTACGCTCTCTGCTATCCTTCCCTAGCCCTCTTTCCACCCTTTCCCCATGCCCTGGTCCAGGATCAGGGAAAGCAGTGTAAAGTAGCTGCTGCTCCCGCCCAGAGCTACAGTGCAGGGTCTTGCCCTGCTGTCTCGGTTGCTTCTCAATAGTGCTGCGGGAGCGTGGGGCTCGGGGGGTCGTGGTGCAAAGTGTTGCTGCCTCTGTGCCCTTGCCTTTGCTCCACTTCAGCTCTGCCTGCTCGCTGCTGACAGCCTGGAGAAGGGAGGTTTCCTTCCTTTTCCCTCTTCCTCCCATCATTCAACAGCAATCCGCTTTCCAGGAGTCTCAATTGGACCGCGCTGCAGGGCTGCGCTGCCGGGCCCGCAGCGGTAGCTCTGCCTTTCCCAAAGCCGTGCCGTTGCCCCTCAGTAGGGGTAAGTCACAGAGACAACACCGTTCTTGCAGTACTGATGCCGTTTCCTTGTCTCACCAACTTTTTGGTAGTTCCACTTTCTGCTTGGGAGCTCCTTGCCTGATTGAGGTGCCTAAAGGAAAAGGCTGTTTTGAGTTATGCCTTTTTTTTTTTTTTCTCCCCTCCCCACTGCTTCTCTTGCACCTTTTCCATCTCCAGTACATGCTGATGTCTGAGGGTGGCGTTTCCTGCTCCCCCCTAGTTGAGGGCAGTGACCTTCCTGCAGCAGTTCCAGGTCTAAAGCATGGCTAACGGCTTGTCACCGAGTGATCCTGGCAGGTCTGCGGAAGTCTTTGCAAGAACTAATCAGTTTTTTAACTCTGATGAAATCTGAAGTAAACTAGCAAGGCTTTAAATTACTTCTGCAGAGATTGTTACAGTGTTGTCACGCTTCAGAGAACGTGCTTAGTTTTGTTGTGTTAAACTTGCAGAAATCTGTCTCTAAGGCTGTTTTTATCAGCTCAGCCTTGCTGATCAAGGCTTGGTTTTCCAGTTGTGTAAGCACATGGTCTGTTGTGAGGAGGCGCCCTTTTTTTTTCCCCCCCCTCCGTTTGCATGCGTGCATGAAATAACAATCTCCAGTTTATCAGACTCCTGGACAAGTATTTCTTGCTCAGCTTAGACAATTTTGTATTCTACTGGAATTTTAATGCCTCACTTAAAATAGAACTCGCCGCCTCTGAATTGGATGGTGGCGTTGCTGGCTCGAGCGCGTTACAGCAAACGCACCGACCTGCGGCGGCCGGGCGTAAAGCTCCCCCCGCCCGCGCTGACCACGGCGGGAAGGTGCCGCCGGGGCGCGAGGGCGGCCGAAGCCGGGCCGCTCCGGGGGCTCCGGCACCGCAGGAGGGATGAGCTCAGCAGCGGGGAATGCGCCCTGCGCGGCGCGAGGGGGGCCGGTGCTCCCAGCGCCTATTGTCATCAGCACCGTTCTGCCGATGAAGTCATCGGCCCGCGGCGTGCCGCGGCAGGCCGCGCGGGCGCGGGAAGGGCTCCTGCAGACCCTTCTCCACCGGCGCTAAATGGGAGCCACCGGTGGGGTGCGGGGGAATTTATTAGCGCGGGACGCCGTGGCCGCCCCGGTTAACGAGCGGGGTCCGCGGTGGCGAGCGGGCCGGGCTGGCAGGCTGCCCCGCGGCACTGGCAGGGGACTGGCTCGCTGCGAACAAAGCAGCACTTATGAAAACTTGCTGGCGTATAAAGACCAAACATTCAGGCTGCCTTTTTTTTCCCCGGATCACAAATAGCGTGTAGTGCAGTTTGTATGTGTGACTCAGCTGGAGGCTGGTTATCTGCATTCACGGCGCTAGAGCTGTGGGGAGGGCCGGTTTGGCAGTGAGCAAAGGGCTCTTCCATAGCTGGTGTGAATGGTGGCTCTTATTCTCGTCTTGGTGTTGCATCCTTGCTTTCCGTTAGTCCGCTTTCAGCAGCAGGCAGACAGTATTGGGCCTTCCTTGTCCCTCTGGAAGTGCTTTTCTCAAGCAGCCCAGCTTATCCTGCTGTTCCTGTGCTGGTGGGTTGCTCCTGGTGGTGGCACTGCCAGACCCAAATATCTGCCCGCTGCTTGCTTGCTTCTCGGCAGAGATGTTCCCAAGGCGCGTTCAGCACGCCCGTGCGCTAGGTAGGCTGTGCGCTACCGGCTTCTGCTTGTGGCTCTTCAACATCAGAGCAACACACTTTCGTTGTCGTGCCCGCGCGCTTAACTTGGTATATAGCTCTTAAAGCAACAGAAGCGCTAGTGGTCTTCAGGGTGGAGGTATTAAGGAATTTGATAGTAAGCCAGCCTTAGTTTGACTCTTGTTCCCCACCTGAACAGTTCCAATTTTGAAGTTCTCGTGACTTCTTCCAACTCCCTTGGGTTTTCACTTGTTCTTGGGGAAACTGGTTTGGTGGCTGTTGCTGTAACACTGCTGGCTAAAACTTGCTTTGTTGTACTTCTCACAACCAGAAGAGTAAAGTATAATCTAGGTGCCCATGAACAAGTTATTTTAATGTGCATTTCGCTCTTGAGTCCCTCTGGTTTGATCTTTTCTTATTCTTTTCTGCCTTAAACCTTTTCTGTGATTTTTGCCAAGCCTACACTGAAAGGGCTGAATTTGAACTTGTTTTTGCAGTTAACTTTGACCCCACGAGAGATACTTTGAGATCCAACATGCACTGGTAAAAAGTACAGGGCCGCATATGTCCTAGCAGCCTGAAGATCTCCAACAAACCTGGATGGCTTCAAATCCAGTTAAAGTAAAATCTTAACTTTTGAAACCCCTCATTTGCAGAGTTTAATTTCTCAAGTCCTAAGATGAGTCTCTCGCATAGGAATCTTGAACATTTTTGAATCCCAAGACACCCTCGTAGGCATAGATGAAAATGTCCCCCACTCCCTCCACCCTACTGCCCTCTTGCGAAAACTGGTTTTGCGTCTTCTCTCTGTGTCCAGATCAGCATTCAAAGTTAGTGTTATTACAGGCTTCCACTCAGCGTCACGCTCCTCTGAAAACTCACTTTGTAAAAAGCTTGGTGGATCTGATGCGTAAAGGGTATCACTTACACTTCCTTAAGATACAGGTAATGCCCTGACACTCATTAGTAAAGCAGGCCACTGGCAGTGTCTGGACTCTGTCTTGGCACTATGCAAAGACTAAACTGGGAAAGAATGAAGAGCTGATATTCAGGTAAGTTGGATGCAGAGGAACAGTTATTTTATGGGTCATAGAACAAACTGCAAACACCGCTGAAGTCAAGATGTAATCAGTCTGGAGTTTGTTGCCATTAGAGGCTAGCAGATCATAGCTAGGAATCTAAGAAACTGGCCAAAATTCAACTACTCCGATGCCAGCTACGTGAAAAAAGCACAGCTTGTGTTTTCTCTTGGTAAGCTGGCTGCAAGCTTCCAGGGGACAAGCTACGCTCAGAGGTCTGCGAAGCTGCGAGGTGGACCTAGGCGTAAGGGGTCATTGAAGGAAACGGTTGAAATATGTTTCTCAAAGCACAAAGGAACCCATGTAATTGATTTGCAGACATGCTGTCCCTTCAGAGGACTTTACTAATGTCTTTAGCAGGCACAGTAAGCCTGTGGAGCGAACACATACTGTATGCTTCAGCAAAGAATTTCCTTAGACAGCTTGCTCAGCTTCGAGTCTCATCTGCATACTTCTGTGTGGCGTGCACAAGCAGTGCAGAGGAAGACTTTGAAAGAGCTCGGCTGGATGTGAAGTTTTAATTGTTACAGAATATTAAGCCCTAATGAGTGCTTAATTTTTGCCCCCCCCTTCCCCCCCAATTGTTATAGCTATGTAAGAAATGGAAGAGAATAATTAGCAGTGGGAAAGTGATCAGACTACCAAATACCAGGATTTAAAATTTCTAAGATCCAGACATAAATGATGTGTAACTGAGATGAACTTTGTGCACTCCAAAGTTTCATATGTATCTGGAAACATGGAATAAGGGCTGTTGTTGAGACTACTTCTTTGTTTTGCATTGAGGGCCATACGTGCTGGGTTCTTCCTGCATGTGAAGGTATAAAAACAAAGGGTAAACGGGGAAGATGCAAGGTTGGAAGGTGACCCCTTTTTTAGAGGAGCTGGATGTTAAGATCAAAGCTGTGTGATTGAGGTAGAGCTTCCACATGTGAAGACCAACAGTAAAACTTCTGAGATGACATCGCTCAGATTGTAGTCGAATCATGTTGACTGCAGCCTCAATCAAGAAACTGCACGTTTCAGGAAAAAAAACTACTTAAACGTTGTTTTTTCAGTCCTTCGTTTCTTTCACAAGACTTAACAGAGGCTCAGTTACTAACTAGCTCAATTTAGTAAGGAAACTGCTGCTGTAGCTTATCTTGTTTCCACTAATTGTCTGACAGAACGACATGCAGCTCTACTGTAGGGTAGAGTTTGAGTGTTGCCACTAATTGTCTAATACTTGTGTGTTTAATCTGAATATAAAGCTGCCTTGCACGTGAGCAAAAGATACTATTCACAGACTTTGGATTTTTTTTTTTGATTCAGAATAATTTAGTTTTAAAAGGAACCACTGAAGACCATCTAATCTAAGCCCTCTTCTCTGAACTGGTCCAACTAGATCAAATTGCTCAAGGCAGTGTTGAATTTGAATATCTCTGAGGATGGAGATTTTACAGTCTCTCTGAGCTTCTGTTTCACTATGCAACAGTTTCTCTTGTAGAGAGGGTATTTTTCTAAAAATCTAGTTGGAATTGTCATGTTGCAACTTGAAACCCTTTGAGCAGAGGAATGATGGGACTTCCGTTCTGCCTTTGGGACAAGATCTTCTTTTAAAAGCTTAGTTTTGCTCTGGAAACCATGTTTCTGTAGATACAAAGTTGACTGATATAAAGGTTGTGCTCTGGGCTGGGAGAAAGCCCAAGGAGGGCAAGTGAAGCTGTTTCAGAAGATTGCTGAGATCACAGGAATTTCTCTTGAAGCACAAGCTCTTGAAATCAAGTGATGGTAGATTAGAAGTTTAAGTATTCTTAATAGCTCTGAAGAAGGCTTAAAATGAAATTGTAGCATATCCTAGGTGCTTAGAGTAAATGCAAAAGACACTGAATTTACTTAGTCATGGATACTGTGACTTAATGGGCCTAAGATGGCTATATTTCAAGAGCTGACATCAAGTGGGGAATGTTGCTCCCTTGCTTGCTAGTGCACAGAACTGTAGGGAGAGTTTAGAGATCTTTGCTGGAGTAGATAAATTTGTAAGCTTCAAATCAAGGCCAGGTTTTAGAGCTCTGGTTCTTGCTTTTGGGCTTGGTACAAGTGAAAATGCAGAGTACCAAGCACCAAGCTCTGCAGCTTTGGTGAGTTGGGTAGTGAGGTCTGTTGCAGCCCAAGCCATAAAAATGGCACACGTTTGTCTTGGGATGGTCACATTTTTGGCTCAAACTATTTACAACACTGGCTCAGAGCTAGGCACTGAAGTATCTTAGCTTTATGCTTTAAAGAGTGTGATATTAACAGTCCAAGTGTAACATATCGTGTTAATATTCGATGTAGAGCTACAATTATAAATCAGCTTGAGTAGTTTAAACTTGGTTCCTTTTCAGGATTTAAATTAGTGCTGTGTTCTGCAGGCCTTCTGGAATCTCCATAATCCATTTTTTGGGCTGGTTGCCACTTAGTTAATAGGATAATAAAAGAGTAAGAATTGCAATCGAGACTCTGAGGTGTGATGGGGAAACAAACCAGCTCTGGGTCAGTCTGTTTTCCTCTTTACCCTAGCAGGCAGTCACTTAAATGCTAATAGCTGGCTAAGGAGCAGGATACTCCTACATAAAACTTACTGTTGTAGGCTATATATAGTTTGTGTGTTGGGTTTTTTTTTTAACTGAAGAGTGAGTGCTTGCTTGTTCAATGCTGATGTTGATTCTGCAGAACAGCTTAAGTCTGGCTGGCAGGTTCTCCTGAATAGTCAGCATGTAGGTAATGTTAAGCCGCAGCAGAACGCCAAGGCTTCTAACTTTGGCTGTGCAGCGGGCTGACTTAAATGTGTTCCTGTGAACTGCTTCTGATTTAACGCATCAAAACAAAGTCTTCATGTTGCTTGATGATTTTTGCTATTTTGTTGACACTGGATTGCCATCTGGTAATTTTATAGGAGGAATGCGAGTTACAATTAGAGTAACTGAGGTAAAAATATGCATTAAACAATGTAGGTGAGAATAAAGGCTGCTATTAAATCCAAACATGAGTGCTTCTACTTTTTGTACTTATTCCTGGTTCTGGACTGTCTGTCTAGCCATGATAATATGCAGACTGTCTGAATGTGGTCACTTAACAGCATTCACGGATTCAGAGTCACAGCTGACTGTTGACGGAACTTGCATCTACCAGGCCAAAAATACTGCGCCCCAATGTAGAGAACTTTGCTGTTCTAGATGACACCTTTTGCAGCTAATCTTCAATGTTTCCAGCAGAGCGCAAGTCCTGATAAATATTATTTTGAGACAGGTGAAAGACTGGCACTCGAGCTATGAATTCCTAGGTTATGCCCATGCTCTCCATTTAAAAAAAAAAAAAACAAAAAAACAAAAACCACTTCACTCGACAGTACGAGGCAAATGGTACTCGGCAGCTATCCTGCTCTCTGCCCTGCTGCTGCACGTAGTAGTGCTGTGGTGTGACTCAGATGCTGAGGAACTTCAGGCTCCAAAGTATGCCTTCTCATACTTCATCAAGTTAATCACTGAATGACTGCACTCCGGCATATGTGCGCTTGAATCTTACAGACATTAATTTATGCTTCATAACATGAATAAAGTAAATTATGCAGATTGCAGTATTTTCTTGGGGGGGGGGGGTTGCACTTGAGCTGTCTATAAAGGTGCTGCAGAGAAATTTTCAGGCCTGCTAAATTATCCTGGCAGACAAGATATGTCAACTCACTTCCTTAGCACCGGTGAAAGGCAGGGAGCGGCTGCTATCGCTGTCAGTCGGCACAGGGAGGACTCCTTGAATCTGGGGAGACTTGCCTCGTGCCATGAAGTAAACACATGCTTAGAAAATTAGACACATTCGTTTACTGCGGACGATATGCAGGCTTGTCAGGGCAGCCTCCTCACTGTCCCCCTGGGCAGGACAAGCACGTAAGAAGTTGGTACGCTCAGGCTGGTCCAAGAGCAGAAGTGAAGCCTGGTAGAGGAGAGGAAACTCTTGCTCCAGCTGTCTTTAAATAAAGAGAGGGATGAAGTTTAGTTCTTTGAAAGCTACCAAGTGGAGATGCTTCATGGTGTAGCTGATGAGGGGGCGAGCATACAATAAAAGCTTAAGCTTTTGTCCTGTGAGGGTTGTGTAAATCTGCTGTAGTGTCTCTCCATGTCATAGCACAGAGAGTTTTCTTCGATGTACTTAACTTATCAAAGCTGAATGCCAAGCATTGTGCTGCTAACCTGCCGGTAGTGGGAAATGAATATGCAAGGGGCTGCGCAGTTACACTGTAATTCTGAAGTGGTGACCACAATTAGTATGCATATCTTTATGCTATAAATAGCTTGCAAGTTCCAGAGGAGTAACTGAGAAATGTAGCTTGAAAGGCTCAGTAAAGCTCTAAAGCAGAGCTTATGTGAATAATAAGCGCAGCTAAAAGTAGTGTTCCTAGTAGGAAAGCACTGTTGCAAGATCTGCTGTTCTTACAATCCATTTTCCAGTCTAGTATAGCTAGCAAAAGTGTCCTGAGGCAAACCGGGAATGCCTGGAATCCGTTGGAAACCCAGCTGTATTAGGGTACAAAATAGTATATGAAGCAGCAATTTTAGATACTAAGCGCTGTTGGAACTGGAGGAATCTTTCACCGTTCCAAAATGTTGGCTGTATCAGACTGGCAGTCTGAGCTCCAAGCTGGTGCAGGACACTGGCCGCTTTGGTTGTTCTAAACTACTGTCAGGGTTGGCAGGTTCTATCCTCCTGATGGAGGTCCTGTTAATAGATGCTTATTTTACTGGGCAGGGCTTAATACCTAGAGAGACCCCGAAGAGAATGAACTTCTGATTATTTTTAGTCAGTCAGTTAAGATGACACCACCAAGGTGGAGGCTCTTCTGGAGAGATGGTAGGCTGCTGAAGGGAGCCAAGCTTCACGCGGTGCTGGGAAGCTCAGCCTGCAGAGGAAGGCTAACTGGATAGACTAGACTGTTTCTCTGCAGACAAATGAGTATCGCAGACTGGAGCGAGGTCCTGAAACAGCCTCCCCTTTGGTATAGACGGGGCAGTGTTTCGGGCAGATGGCAGGAGTTTCGTGATGCAGTTCTCAGCGATGCAGGATCTTTTCTTGAACTTGGAAGGTCCTTTTCTATCGTGTTGCAGATCTTGAGCCCAGGCAAACTTGTGGGTGAGTTGCAAGTTGGAGCCTGAGATCCACTTAAGCTGGAAGAGGTGCAGTTTGTGGGAAGAGCGTGCGGGCGGCTCTGCTGAAGTTCTCCTGTTCTGGCTGCGAGTCCGTTTCCCTCCCCCTTCCCCACCCCAGATGAGAGCAGACAAGTCCTCCTACAAGCAGACTTGGAAAAAATTATGTCATGAGATCCCTATGCACATCAGGAAATTTGGAAACCTTAAGAGTATACTAACTTTACTGACAAAATACAGTTGCAGGGATGTTAGCAGCCCCCAAGGAGGAAGAACTGTCCCGTTCCAATTGCAAGCCGCTCGAACCTTTTCCTGTAATTAGGGAAACTGCCTTGCTCCCCGGCCTCTCTAGATGAGCCCTGATAAGATGGGAGATTCCTGTTGCTAATGTGAAGCTGTCTTTTGTGTGTGCGCGCTCCTTTTCCTCTGGTCAAAGGCTGCTGCTGAGTCATGCCCTCGGAAATGGCGATGAAGCATTGGAGGAAGCGGCTTTGGCTGACTAACACGGAGCCGGCTGCTGCGGCAACCGTGGCACATCTGCATATAGGCGTTATTTATGTGCTGTAAATATGAAATAGGCCATTCTTTATCTTAAGTAATGTGTGTGTAGCAGCATACTTGAGGTGACTGTCTTGCTGGCTTTCATCCCTGGGAACACGGGATGGCTTTCTGAAACAAATTTAATTTTGGTGTACTAAATCATCGCTGGGTCCACTCTAGTAAAAATGCCGATGTCAGTATAAATCTGAAACTAATGCTCTGAGGAATTTCTGGCTTGGTGATGCGATTGCTAGCAGTTTACTCTAAAACTTCCTTGTGAATGAATCGCTCTGTTGTGGTCGTGTCGGATGGAAGTACTGCAGGCAGGGGCAGAGCGAAGAGCAGCCGCTCGGGTGCAAGAGTGGGCAGTAAGGGGCTCCCGCTGCAGGCGCTACCCTTCTGATTTTTGCACGTTTCCAGCCCGTAATTCTAGCTTGGGAAGCTTGAGCACTGGGTCTTGCTGCCGGGAGAGTTTCGGGTCTGTGTCTTCTGAAGAGCTGTAAGATGCACCTCTTCCTTGTGCTGTGATGCAATTCCTTTCAGGAAAGCTTTCCTTGATAAGTTGTAATGGACCATCTTCTCTCCCCTGAATAGCTTGGGATTCGGCTGAAAGCAGTGAGGAAATGGAGGAGTACAAAGGGCTATCTGTTTAATTGTCGCTACGAGACAAGACTACTTACGTGGTGTAGACTTTTGCCTTAGAACTTGTAGTTACAATCTGGCGGGGTTTAATCACTTCATAGCTATCATATATCTCGGTCTGGATGCAAAATCAGCTATGAGCAGTCATGTGTTAGACGCTTATCAAAATTCTATAAGATTAGTCAAAATTGATGTTTAAAACAATAAAAATAAAATACAAGTAGAGAGCAGATGTTAGCTGTCCAGAAAGGCAAAATGCCATTCAAGGTCTGATGTTACAGTATTATCTGCTTAGAACATACTGTTCCGTTGGGAAACCATGTAAACATTAACTACTTCATCTGAGCATTGAGTTAAAGCGAACACTCTGGTGCTTACTGTTCTTGGTTACTATTCTCTATAATCACTCTCTTCTTTCTTTCCTTTTTTTTTTCTTTTGGAAGTCGAGCGATCTTTTTGTTTTGATAGCATGGTATTGGGTTACTGCTGCGGTCTCTGTAACTGAAGAGGAGCGAGCTAATGCGTGCCCAGCAACTGCTGGCCATGGTGAAGTGAAGCACAGAGGACTCGATACTTGTAAAGACTCTGAATTTAAACTTGAGGGGGCCACTGAAGTGCTGAACAATTTTCCTTTGATAGCTAGGACTCATTAAGATCCCTGTCTTGGTGGCAGGAAGGTGACTTTATCCCACTTTAGTTGACTTTACTTCAACATTTGCTCAGGTAGATGGAGAGCAGACAGAAGCTGACTTGCAGACACTTCTGCAGACGAAAGATCACTTGCAACTTCTGCTGACTAAAAAGGAATTTCTGTAATTGCTTTCACTGCATTGGGGGACAGAACAAGAGAAGTGCCCTGGTATAACTTGCGGCTATAAATGAAAAGATAAGTCAGGCTCAGGGGGTCTTATACTGTTATAGAGCATCTCTTCTTTGAGTGCTAACAAACTAGAATTGTTACAAGTATAATATAACCTGAGCAGCAACTGCAAACTCAAAGGGTAATGTATCTAGCCTGTGACCCCTAAAACCAAAGTATGTTACAGGGATGCTCACAGAACTACAGAGGTCTTGCTTCATAAGGCCAAAACGCCCTGGCAGACAGCTTTTTACAACAGTCTGGTCTTGATGCCCAGCAGCCATAAACATAGCTTAAAGTAGAGCTGTTGGGTGGCCACTGTGGTGATAAACTTCTGTTAGACTCAAGTGTGACTTGGTTTTGCCAGAGCTTGTTTTTTCATTTTAACTCTCAATTTATAGTAGTTGAGTAACATGAATGAAATGATTGTGCAAGCAGAAATGTAATAGTGCAAAAAAGGATGTCTTATTGTCTTCCGCTCCCCACTTGGCTGTTTGTACCTAGGTCTTGATGCATCCAGACTTGGCTCTAATTCTGAGCTCCTTGCTGGATTTTATTGCATAGCATGTTTTGCTACCATTTTTAATGCAAACTTATTGATGTGTCTGTGGGGATGCATTTGTGTACGAGTGCAGCTTCCTAAATGTTGCTTTAGGTGTGCCCTGGAGCATTCAGCTCCTGTTGGGATGCTGTTCTTGTGAAATCCATTGTATCCTATGTGGCTTATTTCATAGGATGTAAATGCCACTGAAAACATTGGGTAGCGATTAACATCTAAATTGAAAATATCAAAGATCTTTAACTGCTGATTCTTCTAACCCAATGTTGCAACGTTTCAAGGGTGGGTGACGAGCCCTGCAGACCTGGTGTGCCTGTCTCTCCTGCCAGAGCTGTTTCCTTGCAGTCTATAACCTGTGGCAGGGCATCCCCCACCAGCACTGGGGTGTCTGCAATTTCTGAGCACCAACTCGGCAGCTTGCCAGATACTGACACAAAATAGAGATGAAGTGGAGCTGGAAATCCCTGCACTTCAGAATAGCGAAAAGAAAGACTAGTCTGCAGTAACGGCTGTGCTGTGGGGTTTGCTGGTCAAAAATAGGACTGAGGCCAATGGCTTGTTGGAATTGATGGATTATCTACTTACGTGAGAACATCTGCAGTGATATTGGGCAGCTTTTGTGTTGTAGCTGGGGAACACCGAGTCCTCAGCCTCCTCTTTCCTCCCATCTAATTCGGGGCACAAATTTCTCTCTGAACAAGGGCCTGAAGTGACCTGGGTAGCTTCTCTTGTCCATGACTACCTGGGCACAAGTTTGGGCAAGACACTTCATAAGCGTGCATCTGTCGCTTAGGATGTGGCATAATCAGTTTTATGTCTTTTGTCTTCCAGATAGTAAAGCCATAGTTGATGGAAACTTAAAGTTGATCCTTGGCCTAATATGGACCCTTATCCTCCACTACTCAATTTCCATGCCAGTGTGGGAAGATGAAGGTGATGATGATGCAAAGAAGCAGACCCCTAAGCAGAGACTGCTGGGGTGGATTCAGAACAAAATTCCTTACTTGCCAATCACAAACTTCAATCAAAACTGGCAGGATGGCAAAGCACTGGGGGCTCTTGTTGACAGCTGTGCTCCAGGTAAGTCCTTTGGTCTGATGGTCAGTGTTGTCCTTACTGCCTTGTGGCAGCTCTGCTGTTTTCATCGGGTGAGGTTTTCGCTGCTTAGGTGGAGATGGGAATGAGGCTCCCAAGAAAACTGGAGTCTGAAGAGGCCAGCTATGAGAAGAAGCATGTTGTAGATGACTTGGCCAAGAGAAATACTGGCTTAAAGCAGAATATGTGATTGTGTTATTGGACTTGCTGGATCTAAGCTTTGTATTGGGTGCAAGGGGCAAAGGTGCAAATACTGATTATTAACTGCAAGATAGGCTTGTTCCCACAGCAAGTGCCAACAACCTTTCAAATTCAGGGCGCAGTAGGAGGTTTCATATGTTCTCCTGAGACAGGATTGCACAGGGAGCACAACATAGCCAGAAGCTGTACACTACCTGAAACTTCAGTGTTTAGCAAGTGAAGGCAGTGCTGCTTTGGCCAAGTAATGTGATGAGGTGTGGAAGGGGCACATTTCCCTTACCTTCCTCTGAAATGGCCTTCTTAACGTGGTTGCTGGTGCTCCTGTAATGCGTTTTGGGGCACTGTGGCAAACAGTTGAGATGTTCTTTTTGAAGTCTGCTGCAGGAGAACCAGCAGAATGTAAAGGCTCGCTAGATATATTGATACTGAATTTGGAGAGGTGTCTTCCACAGGTTGAATCAACAGTGCACTTGTGTGGCTGACTGAAAGTCTATCCTTGACTTTTGATTTGGCTGGCAAGGTGGGCGGGAATCTCTCCAAATTGGCTTTTGAATATCTGTGCTAGGAGGAGAGCCCTTGGAAATGCCAGTTGTTGTCTCGGGAGCATTTTCAGGGAGCAGCATGCGCTCATCTCGTTTTGGTTTGACACAAATCAAAATTTCACAGTGTGTTTCTTAAAGGATGGTAAGTGGATAAGTCTGCATTAGGAGCTGTATAGCAGCATAATACAAGCAGCTGTGGAATTTGTACTTGATTTTTTTTTTTTAGTTAGGGAAGCTTCTTTACAGATGACAAATAACTGAAATGTGCTTGCAGGCCTGTGCCCTGACTGGGAAACCTGGGACCCAAACAAGCCTGTTGACAACGCGCGCGAAGCCATGCAGCAGGCAGACGACTGGCTGGGGGTGCCGCAGGTAAGGGAGTCCAGGCTGCAAAGACACAGGCTGAGCGCGTGCCGGAAGCACAAAAGATAGCTTTGTTGTACTTGCAACTTGTGCTTTAAGCAAACTTGAATTTAGATTTGGAAGAGCAGGTGAAACTTGACACTTCTAAAAGTCACTTGTT
The DNA here is from genome assembly GCF_040807025.1 of Struthio camelus. Taxonomy (NCBI): domain Eukaryota; kingdom Metazoa; phylum Chordata; class Aves; order Struthioniformes; family Struthionidae; genus Struthio; species Struthio camelus. The sequence continues at coordinate 15,146,704 of NC_090955.1, read as the reverse complement.
TACTTGAGTGAAATTGTCCAAACAGGGCAAAATTTAATGTAATACGCTGTTACATATCAGAGCGCTAATTGTTAGATTTTGTTTAGCTCTCTCCAGTGAAAATAGCCAGAGTTGCAACATGTAAATGATGTGTGGGGCGGGGTGTGCACATTTAGTGGTGCCCTATTTAATAGTCCATTGAGTGAGTTTGTTCTTTTGGTGCATTGAATTCCTGGAAGAAAAAAACTCACTGGGTTAGGAAATCTCCTGTGACGATGACTTTTAAATAGAGAACAATGTATTTTCAGACCAGATTGCTTTCATACTGAAAGTTTGAAAGAAGTGCTGAAATATCCAGAACTGTTGGAGCAGCTTGTATCTTGGGAGCAGGAAAAGAAACCGGACAAAAGTTTCACTTTGCAAGCACTGCAATTCAGGACTGTTGCAGTTCAGGGCAGGATTAAGAGGTCTTAATACTTCCAGTTTCAGTTATCCCCAGGTAGCTTCTGGGGAGAGGGTAGCTGCAGTTGTCTTGGCTTGCTCTTACATAGTTTGTCACTAAACCCCTAATAATCAAAGTGCAAAAAGTATCGCATCCCTCAAACCGCATTGGGACTGTAATGAGCTTCTTGATTTTCTTGCCATGAGATAATAAATGATGATGTTTGTATCTAAGGGAGAATGAACGTAAGAAATCACATCAGCATGTGGGAGTTTGGAAGTGTAAGAATCTGTGCTGTGGCTCTGTTTCTATGTTGACATGCAGCAACCAAACACTAATATAATATACTTTATTGCATCATCTTTCAGGTTATTACCCCTGAAGAAATTATCCACCCTGATGTGGATGAGCACTCTGTAATGACTTACTTGTCGCAGTTCCCCAAAGCCAAGCTCAAACCAGGAGCTCCTTTGAAACCCAAACTGAATCCAAAGAAAGCAAGAGCTTATGGTAGAGGTAAGGGCTCAGCAAACTTAAGCTGCACAGAGTATTTAACTCTTCAGAAAGCTGGGTGGGGTTTTTTGCTTATGTTGAACTCCAGACCTACTGTAACAGACTTCAAAGTTTCACTTGTATACTCTTGGTGTGGTGCCTGGTTTCAGAAATACGTGGATATAGTCCAAAAGACACTCCTAGTTCTAACATGTAAATTCCCCAGACTCTCTGAACCTGTTTTGCAAGCCGCCAGCCTTGCAGACCACAGCTGGAAGAAGTAGCATGAGATGGGGCTAAAACGACTTTGATTTGAAATCTACGTAGCAGTATTGCTGCTGACAGCCATTGATATGGAGTGAATGCTTCTGATGATGAAGCGCTCCTTTAAAGAAGACGACCCCCTTTTCATCCTTGTGTAGCTCTGTGCAGGCACTCTGTAGAGGCAATGAGTCCAATTTCCCAGGCAGTGGTGACCGATGTATCTACGTACGCTGATTCTAAACCAATTATTTGAATTGATTGACAGGTGTGAATACTTTGATTGCACATGCACAAAGATGTGTTGCTAACCCTTCAAACATGAAGTAGTGCTGTATTTGCTATTTGGGGGGACATATCCGTAAATACTTAGGCAATTGGCGGTCTATGTAGCTATTCATATTTTTCGCTTGCATTTTAAATGGATAATTCCTCTAACTGCTGTTGTGGTTCTACTCTAGATTGGAATACAAATACAGCTAAATGAGTAACAAATCTTTACCTTTAGTGCCTAAGGAGATGTCTTGCTAAATATCAGATCATTACATTTAAGTTTGTTCTCCCTTCCAGCTTATTTTAGATTTGGGGCTTGCTGTTTGGTCCTTCAAGATTTTTAGAATTAGTGGATTTCACGATTGGTGTGCAAGAGTGTAATGGAAGGGAAAGAGACTTTCTTGAACTTTCTATATTCTAGTTGTTTTTTCAACTTGATTTTCAATTGAAATTTAAGTAGTTGAATGCACAGGCATGGGGAATGCACTTTCTCTTCACTGAAGAGCAGTTGCTATAGTTAGAAGCAGGTTTAGCAGTTCATCCTACTTGGGCTTTATGTCCTTTTATCGGTGGCTTCTGCAGCAGAGCACAAATACAAAGATGTATTTGTCAGACCTCAAATATACAAACTATCTATGCTACAGGTACCAACTTGCATCAGTCTACCAAGTCTGCCTTTATTCATTTTCATGTTATTTCCAAGAACTCAGATCTTCCCCCCCACTTCTGTGCATGCCGTGCTCTGATGCCATTGTAATGGAGATTATAATGGTTGAATAGCTCTTCTTGAAAGATTGTTATTTTCCCAAACTTAATTGCCTGACTATAATCACTGAGTATAAATGACAAGCTTGTGTGGCTATTGTATGCCCAGACATAGAGGGACAGAACTGCAGGGTAACAGCAATGGCTCACTAGTAGACTGGACAGGGTCTTTTGGACAAAAGAGGAACAGTTTTAGGCTTCCAGGAAAAGGTGATCATCAAGTGTGATGTTTGCTACTGCTGTAGTTTATTTCTAGGTTAGCTGTCTGAAGTAAGCCTACGAAGGTGTTAAAGAGCATGCAGTTGCTACAAATTCTCGTTTAACCACCCAATGGTAGAACCTAGAAGATCAGCTGTAACCTTGCTATTCAGAAAGTGCCGTTGCTAATGCTGTCCTGGCCAAAGCTGCCTTCTGAGGATAATCTATCGGTGCCTTTGTGCCTTCAGGAGAGAGGCTTAAATACTATATTCTAATGCTTGTGCAGTGGATTGAAGATATGCAGAGCAAACTTGTAGCTGTTTAAACTTGATGATAATCTAGGGGTTAGTTTGAAAGAATGAATATGTCAATTGTTAACACCTTATCAGAATGCTCAGATTTCCTAGTAAAAACATAATCTTCCTTGCATTACTCTCAAGTTATTGTTTTCTGAAGATAAACAAGTTCAGGAATTCTGTTGTTCACAGCCACTTCCCTTATAATCTATCAGACTTTGCATTTTCCACTAATTGTGCTATGGAGAAGTGGTGCCCATGGTTTTATGAATAAGCTGATGTGTAATTCCTTTGGAAGGAAGGGTATATATGTTTGGACTAGTCTAGAACTAGCAACTTTGGGAAGTTCTTCCACCCACTCGGTCTGACACCACCATGACAGGTGTAATGACCTAGGGCTAAGTATAAAAGGATGATGAAACACTGCTGGTAATGGCATGCTGTAGCAGGCCCTGTGCTAAGGAATAAGGAAACAGTCTGATTAAAAGTTAAACTGAAGCGGCAGTGAGTTGCAGGATTTTCATGGCTTGAGATGGTTCTGCGTAGCATTTATACAGTGTTCAGTCTGGCAAAGTAGTTTGAGCAGCTTTCAGACAAGAAGTTTGAGCTGTGTCTAAACAACTGAGTAAGTTCTGAAAATGGAATAAAATAGGACAGTATAGCTGAGAACTGTTTTACTTAAAAAGAAATCTCTCTTCCTTGGCTCTAGGGTGATGCCTTTACCAGAAGGCCACCCCAGATTTCTCCCCTGCTTCCCCAGTTGCCCTGCCCGCGGTGCAGCAGCATTACAGCCGCTTTAGCTGCGTGAAGCAAGCTGTGCTGACTGAACAGTTCTTGAGGAGTAACTACTGCACGTACCCCGCTTGCCGTGAGCGAACCTGAACTGCAAGGCCATTAGTCAGCTCTAGGAGTGACACTCAATACATTGCTCCAGCAAACAGGGCAACTTGCTTTCACTCAAAGCCAAGTGCAGGCTGACTCTGCCAGAGGTCCTGCTATGAGTTGAGTTTTACTGATTCAACCAATTTTTAAAACTGCTTGTATTATAAAAGTGGGGGTTAGGGTGAGCTGGATGTTCTGGGTAGATGATGCATAGGTATAATCCAGTGGCCCTGGGATGCTGTTGGCTGCCAGGTGCTAGTGTGGGAGGACAGGTTGAACAGCTTGACTATAGTCTCTAAACTACCTTTTGGGTTTTGTAGCAACAGCTAATTTTGCTGCTCTGCACCTACCTCACAGGAATTGAGCCTCATGGAAACATGGTGAAGCAGCCTGCTAACTTCACAGTAGACACCATCAGTGCTGGGCAGGGAGACCTAATGGTCTTTATAGAGGATCCAGAAGGAAACAGAGAAGAGGTGTGTATGTTAAACATTTCTTGGGGAAAGCTTAAAGCTAGTCTGAACATTGAAGATGTTACAGTAACCTCTCTCTTTTACAAGTGAGGTTTTAGCAGATAAGTAATGTCAAAAGAAGTTGAAAAATTATCATCTACCAAAAGAGCAAGCATTAAGCTTTTTCTCATAATTGCCTTACTGGAAAAGTTTGAGTAAAAAAAATGTCACTCTGCAACTAAAGAATGCAACTTAAATGTCCAGTGCTTTGCAGTGCTTTGGCTTGACTGGCCAAGTACATGCTGATATGCATTTAGATAACACACATCACTAAATCATTGTCTACCCTTACTCATTCTGCAAGAATGGCTAAACCAGCTATTTAGATGCCATGAATCATTTTGAGTTAAAGTGCTGGTTCTAATGTTTATAGAAACTTTTCTTCCAAGTGCTCCACTTGATCATGTTACGGCATTCCAGAAAAACACAGCTGTACATTGGACTTAACATTTCCTCAACTTTGGCCTTAGTATAGCAGTTAATAGCAAAGAAGAATAGGCTGGGTGAATGGTGGCTTGGTTCATCTCACTTAAAGACAAAACCAATGATTCTTTTTTTCCATACGAGATGGAGAGTTAGCAAGTATACTTGCTCCCATAGAAACATGTATGATTATGGAAATAATTCTCAGGATCAAGTGCTACTGAGAAAAGTCTTAGACTGTAGTGCATAGGCACAACTCTGACATGAATGTTCTTTCTTTCCTAGGCAAAAGTGATGCCAGCCAGTGACAAAAACAAAACCTATTCAGTTCAGTATGTGCCAAAGGTTACTGGACCTCACAAGGTAAGCTCTGTGTTGAATAAACAGAATTCTTCTACTGAAAGAGCTGCTTTGCTAGGTGTTAAAGTGAGCCTCGTGCTGTTGCATGTTTACTAATGGCATAACAGCCACGCAGGGGTCATACTGAAGAAAAAGTAACTTGATGTGGCGTTAGTTCTCCATCTGGACTAATGGGCTGTTCCCCTCTCAAAGGAGAGAGGGGTATGTGTTTTGGGAGAAAGAGCGTGGATGTTTGGGTGAGATGGGGTCTTGCAGGCAGTGCTACGGCTGGCTCTTCTCTCACGTGGAGCCACTTGCTGCAACTCCTGGAACTAGTTCTGTAGGTTGTCCCCATTTCCTTGCTGATGATACTCTCTGCCTGAGGGGTTTTGCAGAGAAGGTTCCCCACCCAGTTCTGTCCACAGGGGCCTGTAGAACCAGGCTTATGATGATGATCCCATTACTCAGCGCTTGCCTATAATGGCAGAGCCTGTCCCCACAGCCAGCCTGCCAAGATATATGCAGCCTTTGTTGCTGCCTCATTGCTGGCTAATGATCTGCCTTTTATCGGCCCATCCAGGTTTAACTGTCTTAGCTGGTGTGGCTGACCTTGTGATGAGTAGTACAGCGGCAAGCAGTTAGGCTGTGTGGACAGATTATCTGATGCATGGTCCCTCTTGCTCTGAGGCTTAAAATCTCTACCCTAACCATTCAGGTGCTTAACCCTGTGCTTTGTGGCATGGCAGTGATATCTGCCAGGCAGCTAGTGGTGATTGAGCACTGCCTCTGCTCCAGTGATACGAGGTTGATGCTGTCTTTACACGGCTTTAGGTCTCAGTCCTGTTTGCTGGACAGCACATTTCAAAGAGTCCATTCGAGGTGAATGTTGATAAAGCCCAGGGAGATGCAAGCAAAGTAACAGCAAAGGGACCAGGACTGGAAGCAACAGGAAACATTGCCAACAAACCTACCTACTTTGACCTCTACACAGCAGGTGAGCAGAACAAATGAGTGCTGAAGCCCTACAGCTTCCTCAAACTTGAGGAGAACCTAAACCTTGGAGCAAAAGACAAATACTGTTTGCAGCTGAAAAGTGGAAGAGGGCTTACATCTCTATCAAGTTGAGAGGTGAAGGAGCAGTCAGGCTGCTCTGCAGGTTTCAGCTATGTGTGAAGTATTTGAAGTACTGAGCTGAATACAGACGGGAAGATGCTAACTGTTACCCAGAACTTTGCCATGACCTTGCTGGATGGCACCAGGCAGGTTCCTAGCTAGTTTTCTCGCCCTACTCATTTTAAACAGAGATGTGAAATGCCTGCCTCTGAAGGATGAGCTCTAAATAAACTGTAAATGCTTCATGTGTTCTACACTTAACTTTACTGAAAGGATCTGCTGCAGTAGTACTTTGAGTTCATACTTCAATGACAAACCAGTTTCAACTTCTCTTGTAATTATTAGAGGGCTGCTATCTTCTTCATTAGAGCATCTCCATCCTGTGGCTTGTTGTCTGCTCTTAAGCCAATGCCGTAGCCTGGAGGAATGAGTCAATAAGATGCTACAAATGCTAATCCATTTAGAACAATGTAAAACTACTTAGGGCAGTTACTTGAAGTATTTAAACACTGAAATATGCTGAATAGCATATTTTAAATTGCCTTCTGCCTGAAGGTGCTTGGAAATAAAATTAAATGTGGTTGTAGCAAGGGGAAATATTACATTCAGCCTCTAATTGAGAGAAGGAATAGTCTGAATCATGTAAAGACATGTCTGGCCTCTGAAAGCATCTGGAGAACTGTTTTTCTTGCATGATGAGGTAAATAAGGTGTGTGAGGAGCAGGTGTCTGAACAAAAGTGAATATGTGTTGTCTGGTAGAGAAGGATGCTAATGCATGCTCCTTAGGACGTGCATTAGGACCAGCATGCTCATCTTCTGAGCTGATCTAACTCCTGTGAATGAAGCAAACTCCATTAGACTAGAATAATACTGAGAAGAAAAAGTGGGGCATGGCTTGATGTGGGACGGTACGCTGTGAAAAATTTCTGACTTGGAACTGCTTAATGTTGTTGTTATTGTTTTTCTAAATCACTTTAAAACTTGAGAGAAATGAATGGCCTGGTAAAACTGTGGAATAGGGTGTGGTAAGGCTACCCGGGTGGTAGCGATGGGGTAACTATACCATATGTGTATCTAGTAATGTAAGACTGTTGTGAAGCCCTCTGGATGGGGTGGCAAAGTCCTGTCAGTTTGGCTTCATGGAGATGCCACAAGGCACTGCCGTCCCCATCCTACCTGAATGTCTGGTTGCTGTCAGTAGAGGCTGAAACTTGAGGCAGTGTCTAGCAGTGACAGCAGAGCATTACTGTCTTGGCGCAGACGGCTGGCTGTGATCCTGAGTGTAGTGTATATTGCTCTGAGGAGTCCCAGGGCTCACTGAAACTTCTTGTTTCCTTTTCAGGAGCTGGTGTGGGTGATGTGGTTGTGGAAGTGGAGGATCCTCAAGGAAAAAACCTTGCTGAAGTTGCAATAGAAGACAAAGGGAACCAAGTCTACCGTTGTATCTACAAACCTGTTCAAGCTGGTCCTCACATTGTCAGAGTGACTTTTGCTGGGGAGGCAATTCCCAAAACTCCTTGCAATATTCTTGTTGGAGAGGGTATGCTTTTTAAAAATGCATCTAAATATAGATGGCTGCTATTCACCTTGAATGTGATTACAGAATATACTTGAACCTTGCCATGGACGTTTTTCTGTACCTTTCAGCATCTTAGACCTGATTCATTGGGTCACCTGACTATTCAACTGGTTCAGACAGTGCTCTCTAACAGTAATATGGCTTTCGTTGCTAGTGTTTCCTTTCTTGCCAGAATTCTGAATGTTAAGCTGCCCTTTGTATTTTTTTAAAGTGTTTTATGCAGCTACGCAGTGTCTTGCTGTTTTCCACCTTTGTCCCTCAAATGACTATATTTACTGTTTTCCTCCTTAACTGACACCTAACTTGCTTTCTATTCCATCCTTACGTGCTCCTACGCTTTTAGATCTCTGCTCATCTCTCCTGAGCTACCCTCCATTTGTGGAATTTTGGACTTCACTGCTAATGGCTTCATAGTTGGTAAGAGGCGTGCAGGATGCTGTGTCATGTTTGCTCTTTGTAAGCTTCCAGCCTGCAGCTTATCCAAGCCAAAAGGGTTTTGTTTCTGTTGGGGTTGGAAGAAAGTTGCAAGCAAACTGAAGCAGTGTCTGACCCAGTCGGTGAAACTGCTTAACCACAAACTGCCTGACTCAGTTGTGTAAGGACGCTTTGGACCTTTCCCACTCGGAGTTAGGCTCGCTGCTGTATGCTCCTGCTAAGTTTTCAGAGCTAGCAGATGGCATGCAATCTTTGCTTATACTGTCCAGTGTAGGACGTTTAGTGAAATGGCTGCCGCAGGGACGAGGGCAAAACTTGTAGGCTATTGAAAGAAGTTATAAGCCGATGAGCCGCTTGGCAGACTCTTGTGCTTCTGCAGTAAGCACGGCATATGTTTTGGGAAAATGCACGTTGGGGTTTAAATGACTGGGAAATTGTGTTTTATAAGACTCTTCACACCCTTCAGATCTCTGGAATTGAAGACCACCTGATAGCTGGGACTGTGTAACAAAAATTGTTCATAAGTGCACGTTAGCTTATTTATGCAGAAACTCTGCAGGCCTGGAGAAGCACTCGAAGAGTAAAGGTGGCAAGTGTAAGCTTTAGCTCAGCAATGTGTAACTTACTGTCCCTACCTCAACTATCTGCACCTGCCCAAAGTATATGGTGTTGCCACAGTGCCTCAGTCTGTAAAGGACTTGATGGCTTTCCTTCCGTAGGTGTGGACTGCAACAAACAGAGGGTCCTGACTTTACATCTCTTAAAGAAATGCGTTCACAGCTTGGCTTGGCTAACAGCTTTTACTCAAGTCTTGTGCTTCTGAAGGGACAGCACAATAATGTTGTTCGCTAGGGCTTATTTGCAAAGGAAAACTTCACCCTATGCTGCAGCCTGCCGGTAAAAGTGAAAGGCATCAAGAAGATGGTGTCTAGTACAGTAAATATCTGCAACGTGATAGCCACAGAAAGGTTTCATGCTGATAGCTGGCATCAAATACGGAGATGGCGTGGCTTCAGAGTTGGCTTTAATTTTAAAAATAGCTCTTATAGGGCTTCAGCGTTGCCTGGCTGTGCTGAATGCTACTGCCCAAAAGCTGTGGGATATATACCGTGGCTAGACAGACTATCTGTTTTGCTTAATACTGTAACATAAAGGCTTATGCTGAAAGCTAAGCTGTAGTTGCCCTGAGTCAACATTTAACTCGAGGTTATTCCAAGTTGGCTAGGCTACGTGTATTTTGAGTATCAAAGACTGTATTGATGGCTGAAATTCACTTGCAGCCTGCAATCCAAATGCTTGTCGTGCCACTGGTAGAGGCCTGCAACCCAAAGGTGTCCGGATTAGGGAAACAGCAGACTTCAAGGTTGACACAAGAGCAGCAGGAAGCGGAGATCTCGGTGTGACTATAAAAGGACCAAGTAAGTGTGTCTGGATGAATTTCTCCTGTGGATGTGTTCTGGAGAAGGGGAAAATCCTAGACTGCAAGAAGGAAGAGCAGTAAATAGATATTGGCCTGATGGGGTTGAGACTTGTATCATCAACAAAAAAAATTTCAGAAGGGGTTTCTGGTACTTTGTGCCAAGGGTGCAGATCTTAATCTGCAAGATGGGGAAAGATTACACCTTGTTTAAGTTGTCTATGGTATAAAACTTAGTCAGATACCTAATGGTAAATCTTAGGCCTCTCCATTTTAAAGTACAGCAATTACCAAAACTGAGAAAATCCAAGTGGCTGCCTGCCACGATCAGTTCACGTTCCATGTTCATCCGATCTGGTGGAGCAAGTCACGTTCCAGGTTCTCTGGCAAGATGGAAATCCTGTTCTCATACCGTAGACGAGAAATGCCACGGCCGTAAAGTAACACGGCTGACTGTGGTAGGTGCTCGGATACGTGAGCGAGGAAGGAGAGGATCTATGGAAGCCATAGGCTGAAACAGAGGCTTTCTCCTCCCTGTGCTGGGATCTGGCCCCAGGTGCCTCGCTCCTCCGTAGGCTCTGGATGTGGCCCTCCAGCGGGGCTACCATGCAGGAAGGCGATGTGGGTGCCCGAGGCTGTTGGTCTGTGCCATAACCTCCTGGGGCGGAGCAGCAGCATTAGCTGTGCTGTCCTGCGGGCCTTTCTCAGGGAATTGCGGTGTTTGTGTTGTGCTCCGGAGTCGGTCGCTCCCCCTGGGCTGGGGTTGTATTAAAAGGTGCATTGTGCTGCCTTCACCTCCTCCACACACACGCTGTTCTGTGTGGCTTGCTGTGGCTCGGGGGGGGGGGGGGGGGAAGCCACACGTGTATCAGTGTAAATTTTAGTATATTAAGCTTCTCTCCCAAAAATTCTTCATCTTGAAGAAAACGAAAAGTAGGCATTCCCTGCATGCTTGTGGTTGCAAAGTCTGACAAATGTTAAGCTTTTTTGTTTTAACATATGACATGCATCATACTGCAGACTAAAAAAAAAAAAAACACAAGGGAAACTATTAAGCCTGGTAACTTAAAATACTTCTTCTGCTGTATTTCTTCTGGAAGTGTTTGCTGTCTTTGTCCTAGAGGGCAACTAGAACTAACATCCCTTACAAAGCAGACTTTTTTTTTTTCCCCCAATGGAAGAAATTTTTTCTTACAAGCTTAAAAAAAAGTACTAGAAAACATGAACTTTCCTGAGCAGTTGAAGGCAGGATGGAAACTGTTAAGTTTAATGCTGAACCGATCTTTCAACAGAGGGCTTGGAGGAGCTTGTGAAACAAAAAGGCTTTATGGATGGTGTATATGCATTTGAATATTATCCATCTACCCCAGGGAAGTATGTGGTTACGATTACATGGGGTGGACACAACATCCCCAAAAGGTGAGTTAGAAGTAGTTTTGTTTGAGGGTGTTTGTGTCCTTCAATAAATTGTGTAATTGGCAGGCTGTTAAAGCAATCCTGACGCTCAGAACTGCTGCGAAGACCAAGTCAGCCGCAAATGTTTGCGGCGACAGTTCGTCTGCAGCCTGTTCTGGGGCCACAGTGGCTTGTACTTGGAGGGCTTTGAAGGGCACTTTGCATCGGTCTCTCTCAAACCCAAATGACAAATATAAAAAATAACTCTTGGTGGCTCGTGCAGCTTAGACTTCACTGTGAGTTTTTGGAGGGATCTGCTCTGTTAGTGTAGAGGGCTACAGCAAGCGGCACAAACCAAATATGTGACACTCAGGATCTGGGTGTTGCAAAAGATACAAGCATGTGGCAGTTTAGATGACCTCTCTGCTAGAAATAGGTCAGTCTGCTGGACATTGTGCCACCAGAAAACGGCATCTATTAATTTGAGAAATCCAATGTAGAGCCTCATTAAAATGTCTGGGGAAGAATACGAATATGATATTTGTCCTCATTTTTAATCCAAAGCCTTGTTTTTCTCTTGTAGCCCCTTTGAGGTTCAAGTGGGTCATGAAGCGGGTCCTCAGAAAGTACGAGCTTGGGGGCCTGGACTTCATGAAGGGGTTGTGGGTAAATCGGCTGACTTCGTGGTGGAGTCCATTGGTACAGAAGTTGGCTCTCTTGGTATGTTACTTACTCAGGCTGCATGAAACGCTTTAAGTATTGCAGTGCTAGCAACAAACTCATGAGAAACAATAGCTTTCCTAGAATAAAAAACACGTCCTTACATCATTCTGATTTAAACACAAGTTTGTATCTGAGTGAGCAGGGCAGAAGTCTATATCGAAGGCAAGCCCAGGAGAGGGGAGCCCACTTTTTGTGGGGTGGGGTCCAGAATGGAATGACTGATTATTCCCCGAATTGCTGAGGAAGGGATATGGAGAGCTTTGGGTGTGGTTACTTTTTTTTTTTTTTTTGAGAGAGAAGAAAAAAAGGCATTTCAGGGAAGTGGCGTTAGATTAGCAGCCACCACAAACCTAATGTGCAGTTGGTAAATACCTGTTCCTTTTTCAGGCTTTGCTATAGAAGGTCCTTCTCAGGCTAAAATTGAATGTGATGACAAAAATGACGGCTCATGCGATGTGAAGTATTGGCCCAAAGAGCCTGGTGAATATGCTGTTCACATCATGTGTGATGATGAAGACATAAAAGATAGCCCTTACATGGCCTTCATCCGGCCAGCTTCAGGAGACTTCAACCCAGATAAGGTGGCATATAAGAACTCCCTTGTGGTGTAACACATCTTTGATATAACTGTGATTGAGATGTTTTTTACAGCCATTGGTAACACACTTGACTCTCAAGCTGTCTACTTAAAGCTCTGAATTTGAGATGCTTCAGCCAGCTATTACTCAGCTTTTTCTAATAACATTGCTGTGGTTTCCATTAATATAGTAGAAACCTGCTGAATTAGTCAAAATTCTCAACTTTCACGCTAGCCTCTACATGTATCCTGTGTTTCGTGAGTTTTGTGGGAAGGGAGGGTCTTGCTTTAGAAATAAATCACTTAGTTTTACTTTCCGTTCCAAATTGCAAGCTAAGATTCTTGGGGTTTCTTTTAGGTGAAGGCTTATGGACCAGGTTTGGAGAGGAGTGGCTGTATAGTGAACAATCTTGCTGAGTTCACAGTTGAAACCAAGGAAGCTGGGAAAGCTCCTCTGAAGATGTATGCACAGGTAAAAAGCCAAGGGCAGCCATGTGAAACTCCAACAAAAGGATTTTAGTACCATTGAGAAAAATGCCTTAAGTATTTCTACTCAATTACACATCACTTAATTCTGGGCATGTGTAATTCTGTTGCAGTCTTGCTCTTTGATCTGTATCATGTAGTCGGGTAGTGAACTTAACTCAAGACAAGGTGACTTCTCCCTTGAGTATGAAATGCATGGTGTTACTTCCTTACTTGGAGCCCCTTCAGTAAGGCAAGCTGTAATTTCCTGGATTTGTCACTTGGAAACACTCGAAGTCTCTCTGAGCCTGTGAATCTCAGGCTAATCTGTTCCTAAAAGCTACCCCATCTGTGCTGTGGGATGGTGTTAGAAGTGAGTGGTTTAGATGGGGAAGACTTACAGGAGTTCAATTTGCATGTTTCCTCAGTATTTCTGAGTTGCAGTTTAAAAAAAAATTTTTTTTTTTTTTTGGAAACAGTCTTTGGCTGTTCAAATTATGCAGACACTTTAAAACTACCTGTACCTTCTGCTTGTGTTTACTACTTTTTAGGATGGAGAAGGAAACCCTATTGATATCCAGATAAAGAGCAGGCCTGATGGGGTGTTTGCCTGTTCCTATGTGCCAGTTAAACCAATCAAACACACAATTTCTGTTGTCTGGGGAGGAGCCAATGTGCCCAATAGCCCGTTTAGGGTAAGTACAGAGACAGATGATACTAGTTCTTCTCTCCAAGTATGATGTTCAGAACATCTAAGGCTCAAACTAGTTGTCAGTACAACTAGGGCGATAAAACTCTTCAGTAAACTTCAAGGAAATGTGTCCCTTTTGTTGTCCTTTTTTAAGAATCTAACCGCTTGAAAAGTGACTTTCTGCTTCTACAAGCTCGCCTGTCAGGGGTCTCGTGTCAGTACAGCTGAAGCCTAGGGAAGCCATGGCAGTTCATTCTTACCTTAATTATTTTTTCCTGTAGAAAACATAAGTGTAGCCTCTGTCCAAATAATACGCGGACTTGACTGTGATCTATCATATTACTCAAATATATAATTCTGACTCTTGTGAATCCATGTAGGTCCTTATAGGTCAAGGTAGTCATCCTCAGAAAGTGAAAGTGGTTGGACCTGGCGTGGAGAGAACTGGCCTGAAAGCCAACGAGCCAACTCACTTCACTGTTGACTGCACAGATGCAGGAGAAGGTAAAAGCAGACTTGCTTTGTTGCTGTAGTATCAGAACCCTAGTTCTTGCGTGGGAGGAGTTATATACTATTTGCTGATGCTGGTCTTCCTCTTTCTGTTGAAAATACTTGGGAAGCAGAACATGAAAAATTGAATTGTGATGTGATCTGTTACCCTGATTATCATGGTGACTGGAAATCAAAACGTGATAGCTAATTGTCTTGCAGCATCTGTACCGTTCAGCAGAAAAACTTCCATTTGCTTTTCCTAGGTGATGTCAGTGTTGGAATTAAGTGTGATGCTCGTGTCCTCAGTGATGAGGAAGAAGACATAGACTTTGACATCATCCACAATGCTAATGATACGTTCACAGTGAAGTATGCACCACCAGCTGCTGGGCGCTACACTATTAAAGTGCTTTTTGCAGGAGAGGTGTGTAATCTTTATTTTACGGTCTGTTTCTAGATTCAGTTTCTCAGTTCCTTGATCTCCGAGCACCTGCCACTGAATAGCTGGCTGTTGCTGTTTCAAGGTGGCTCCTTCCGTATCGGCTCAAGTGCACCTTGTCTAGTCACTAGGGACTCTTTCATAGCACTTGAAGGCTCAAAAAATGAGAGGGATTGGCTGGAGGCTCTGAAATTCAAGCACTTAATGTGTTGGGCTGCCATAATGAGTATGTGGTGTTGGTGATGGCCTATCTACTGTGACTAGAGGTGAAGTAAAGCCGCTTTCTGAAGTGTGGAAGACCTAAGTAACTCTCCAAGGGATATGGGAATGGCAACAAGATGTCCCAAGATGCCTTTTAAAAGAGGGGGAGAGACCCCTGCGAAATAGTCCAGCTGTTAACTTTTTTCAAGGCTTTGAATGTTACTATTCAGTAAGGCAGAGTGGAGCGTTTAAGCAAGGTGAAATTCTACTCAAATGGTGCTGCAGTTAAGAATTAAAGCAGAAGCATCTTAAAGTGAGTGTCTATCTAGTTTAGGCTAGAGGAAAGTGACCAGGTTATGTTTAGAACTGCATTTCTGTTTCAGGAAATTCCTGCCAGCCCTTTCAGAGTTAAAGTGGACCCCTCGCATGATGCAAGCAAAGTGAAAGCTGAAGGACCTGGGCTGAGCAAAACAGGTGAGTGGGAGGTTGCGATGGCGTGCCTAGTGCTGGACCGTGAGGGGCTGTCTTGTGGTGGCTGTTGCGTTGCTGAACGTCGCTGGGATTTTGCAGCACTCATGGTACAGCTGGGTGGGATGGCAGCAGTTGAAAAGGGCTCTGTTCTCTTGGGAATTAGCTTGACCAGGTTTTATAGGTACCAGATGTTTCTTGGGAGGGGTTTCTGTGCATGAGCTCTGCATAAATTAGAATTAACATTTTTCTCCAGGCGTGGAAAATGGCAAGCCAACACACTTCACTGTGTTCACTAAGGGAGCTGGAAAAGCGCCCTTGGATGTACAGTTCAGCAGCCCTGTGCCAGGAGAGGCAGTGACAGACCTGGACATCATTGACAACTATGACTATTCCCACACTGTTAGATACACTCCAGTACAGCAGGTAGGTCTGATTCTCCTGGAGAAATCCAGAGGGAATGGCCCATGTTGCTGTAACTCTGACCTCCCTCCCTGGTATCTGCGTGCAGAGGAACTGGTCCTGTTCCCCAGAAACCCTAACGCAGAGCTGCAGAACGATTCAGATTGGAAACCAATCATCTGGTTAATTTACTGGTAGCTTGTAACTTTACTGTATTTTTCTGAGAACAAGTGAGGTATTAAAGCAGTAACACACGCATGTTGTCATTCTGCACTGGTGATATCTATTAGCTGCCTTATCAGTTGAAGGGGAAAGGTGGCCAACCGTCCTGGGACCTGAAGCAGGGCCAGCTACCACACAGGATAGTCTGGGCGGCAGCTGCCGTCCTGCACAGGGTGGTGGTGTGCTGGCTTTTGGCAAACTGTCGTTAGTCAAACGAGCTCCCATGTGAACTGCAACATGGACAAAAAGCACACCGTTCAAGTGATGGTGAAATAACTCCAGAGTGGAAAAACTAACTAGCTAGTGCTGAGGAGGAAAGCCAGGCTGCAGATTAAATGCATCAAAGTATATGTCTATATTTGAGATTTGCCCTCGGGTGGGGAAAAAATTCAGTCCAACTCATTTTGGTTCACAGACAGATGCTTCTCAGCAACACCAATAAAGAGCTATAAGTGGAAGCTGCTAGTAACTAGGAGTATTGAAGTATTTTTCCTTTTGGTGTGGTTACGTGTTTGTAAAGGGGTGTTAAACTCCAGAATGCATGAATCAAATGTATTTCTGAAGACAAGGAGGCAGAAGTGCTGGGATCACAGTGTGTTTCTGTTCTTGTTCCGCTAAACAAATGCGTGAGCTGCTCTGTCACCTGCACTGACTTCCTTGAGTACAGCTAGTTTTAAAAAAAAAAAAAAAGTGATATGGAAGAGTGCAGCGTTATTTATCTGATAGCGTTGGAACAGCATTCTTGGATACGCCACTGAGCTAGCACTTACTTTTGGATAAAGCAGTTTCATGATCTGAGAGTGTGGCTGGGGTGCCTCTTTGGAGAAGCTTTTGCTTGTTCAGTCAGGGTTAGTGTGCAAAAGGGAGCAAAGTCAACTGAAGTCCATGTGTGTAGTAGTATCAGATTTGTGCAGGCTTCATGTGAACAGCAGTGGTGAGAGCAACCAGGCCAGAGTTGTAGTCCTCTAGAAAACTCTTTTTTCCTTTGAGACTTGATGTAAAGTGGCATGTGCCCATCTTTTTTTTCTCACCTAGGTCACGAGGTAGTCTCTGCACAGGTTGTCCTTAGGGTTACTGCATCCCATTGCCAGAGCCAGAGATTTTCTTCTTGCTGTCATCACTCGTCGCCTCTGTGGGGGAAATAGTTTCGTTAGTGAGTGGGTTTGGATTTTATTAAGCCATAGACAGACCTGGCTGTCTTTCAAGATCTTTCCTGGGTATATACGAGCAGAGGTTTGACTGCTAGCATGCAGAGCTAGACTGTAGCATTGAGATGCTGTAGAAACAGATCTCGTGCCTGTTCTGCAGGACAGTGGGGAGCTGCTTAGTCGATAGCTCTTGAGCAGTAAAGTAACCCACGTTCCCTGGCTCTGGGGTATGTGTGCATGGCTGTATGTGTGTGGTGTTATCCTGCATCTGCCAAAATACCTTGGGTCGTGAAGAAGCTGTAGACTTGCAAGAGATGCTTGCAAGTAGCGGTGGTGGTAGAATAGTGTAAAAGGAGGAGGTGGCACTAGACTGCACGGTAACCAGAACAGCCTTGTTTTTCCTCTAGGTGATGGAGCATGTAGATCATTCCTGATCCCTGTTTTTCTAGAGTTCATGAGCAGTGGCTTACCTAAGTGCAGAACAGATGAGACTCTGGACTCTTCAGAAGGAGTGGGAGGAACTAATAGGTAGTTAAATTCCTGAGGGACGGCGTCAGCAGTCGAAGAACCTTGGTTTAACACTGTTTACTCAGCCTTATCTATTTCACTTGTGGTGTTGCTACAGCTACCCATGTGTATGTTTTCTGAAAACAAGTAAGAATAATCGTGGAAGCTATTCACTAGCTTGTGTGAAACATTCATGATTATTTCACTTGGGAGCTGAACCAGCCAAGAAAGAAAAGTAAGCAAACAGTGAATATAGCTAAAATATGGACTGTGGTAGCAGGGAATAAAAGGAGCACACATCTTGGGCTGGAACTTGCCATGGCTGTGTGGTATTCCAGCCAAAATACACAAGAGCATTAATCTTTCTGACTTGTACAGCTTAAAACCTTGGTATTTCAAACGCTATAATAATGCGGCCTCTTTGCAGGCTTGGATTTGGCATGGCCTCTCCATGCGATGGAATGGGATAGCTGGTCTTCAGCAGTGGGCCGTTCATTCAGCTGTCAGGCCTGGGCTCTGGGAGGGTGGGAACTAACATGAGTCTGAATTTTTGCCAGGCAGTTGAATACGGTCTAATTAAATGTTGGAAAGAACTGTCTTTTTCTCTCTTCCTGCATTAAATAAAAACCATTTAATGCTTTGAAGGGCTGCAGTGGGACAAGAGCTCGAGAGTCCATAGACTAAGTTTGGCTGTGGTCAGCTAAAATGGATTAAGTGAAATGATTATGTAGTGCTTGAATATTAATGCATCTGTGTGAAGTGAAGAACTAAGCTAACGTGTAAATTCCCTAACTAGGGTCCTATGAAGGTTTTGGTGACTTATGGTGGTGATCCTATCCCTAAAAGCCCTTTTACTGTGGGAGTTGCTGCTCCGCTAGACCTAAGCAAAGTTAAAGTTAATGGACTCGAGAACAGTAAGTACATATGGTCTGTAAGACACACAGCCTACCTCTAAAGTCTCTTCTAAATCTATACTGTAGCTGACACGTTCTGCTGGAATATAAGTGGGCAAAAGAAGCTTAGTGTTTTTCTTCCTCCCCCCCCCCCCCTTTTTTTTAAACTTATACAATTGGCAACAAACCAGGTCTGTGCAACTTTGTAACATTACTGCTCTGACCTAGCTATTCCTTTTGAGGGCTGAATCTCAATTCAATCTTTTTTTTATTTTTTTAAAGATTATATAGCAATGTGGACATAGCATGTGTTGGCATTTAGTGCCTTGTGGTGAATGGAGCTGGGTTCTTTACCACACCAGGCACCTGCTGATAAAATCTAGTTTCCTAGCGGCTAGGTCACTGCACCATGGAATTTCACTCGTAGTCTCTTCACTTTTGGAAAGCAGAAAAACTTAGAGCTGGAAAATCCTGCTGCATTCCTGAAACAAGTGTCTCTGATACCATCAAGCTATGTCTTATAGGCTTGTTTAGCACTGTAGCTTTATAGTTTCCAGTTAAACAAGGCACTTGGCAACTTGTATGTGGATGTGGTGTGAAGTTTTTTTTTTTTCCCCCCCTTTTTTATGTAGAAAGATGCAAACTGAGCAGGGCTCTGCTGGTGCATCTTTCCTCAGAGATATATGCATGAGAGATTTCTTGGAGCATCATCAAACATTGAATACTTAACATAGTAATATGGATTCCTGCTTTTTCAGGAGTGGAGGTAGGGAAGGATCAAGAATTTGTAATTGACACCAAAGGAGCTGGAGGGCAAGGTAAACTGGATGTTAATATTTCCAGCCCTATGAGGAAAGTTGTGCCGTGTTTGGTGGAACCAGTCCTAGGTAAGGAGTGCAGTACTGCAAAATACATCCCGAGGGAAGAAGGGCTGTACATGGTGGACGTGAGTTACGATGGCAGTCCAGTCCCAGGAAGCCCATATACTGTGGAGGCCACTCTACCTCCAGATCCCTCCAAGGTGAGTGAGTGGTTTATGGCTGTAAGAGCGACTAATAACTGGAAATTGAATTGCGTGCTCTAGCATGAGACTTGGCTTGTTTTTGGCCGAGCCAGACCCAGGAACATTGTTACTCAGAACTGAGTTGTTCCTTTTGCAGGCTCCATGACTCATGGAAGTCATTCTTAAAGCGCTGTATTTGGACAAAATTTGAACTAATGAAGCACACTGCAAGCAGCCTGTACAGTGTGACAGTATGACCCAAGCAATACTTGTGTATTGCTTCTAATTTGATAAAGTTGGCCTCAGGCGTA
Source organism: Struthio camelus (assembly GCF_040807025.1). Classification (NCBI taxonomy): domain Eukaryota; kingdom Metazoa; phylum Chordata; class Aves; order Struthioniformes; family Struthionidae; genus Struthio; species Struthio camelus. The sequence continues at coordinate 15,127,360 of NC_090955.1, read as the reverse complement.
TCTCAACTGTACTGGTTAAGATAGTTCTTTCTAAAGGAATACATTTCAAGAAAAACTTGTGTGCAACCATCCTCTGTTTAACATTTTTATGTCTTACTTTCTGTGGCTGCATAAAACCAGCTGTGCTGAAAGTATGAATATCCTTGCCTAGAAACTTCTTTGATGAAAAGAGATACCAATTTCACAGTGAAAATTGGAGGGAGTGGGGGAAGAGACTTTGCTTTCTGTGTATTTTTAAGAGCTTCCTAATTAAGTCCCATGTATAAACCAGTCTAACCAGAAGGACTGTGCTGGCAATAGCATGAAAAAAATGAGACCTTTAAGTTTAGCTCAACTACATATCCTCTTCTAGGTAAAAGCTCATGGGCCAGGTCTTCGACGGGGTCTTGTTGGAAAACCAGCAGAATTCACAATAGATACCAAAGGAGCAGGAACTGGAGGCTTGGGTTTGACAGTAGAAGGGCCATGTGAAGCTAAAATTGAATGTTCGGACAACGGTGATGGAACCTGCTCAGTCTCCTATCTGCCTACAAAGCCGGGAGAGTATTTTGTAAACATTCTCTTTGAAGAGGTTCACATTCCTGGTTCGCCTTTTAAAGCAGACATTGAAATGCCATTTGACGCGTCTAAAGTAATTGCTACGGGCCCAGGTCTTGAGCATGGCAAAGTAGGAGAGGCAGGCCTGCTGAATGTTGACTGTACGGAGGCTGGTCCTGGAGACCTGCGGGTGGATATGGCGTCAGATTCTGGTTCGAAAGCTGAAGTCCAGATTGAGGATCACAAAGATGGGACGTATACCGTTACGTACGTGCCGCTCTCGGCTGGAATGTACACAATCAAGATGAGATACGGAGGAGAGCAAGTACCTAAGTTCCCTGCCCGCGTCAAAGTGGAGCCAGCTGTGGACACAAGCAGAGTTAAAGTGTTTGGGCCAGGAGTAGAAGGGAAAGGTGAGAACAACCCAGGTCTGGTTCTCTAAATTTGTAGAACTTAAAGCTCTTTATTCTGTAGAATATTCTGAGCAATAAAGCTGTAACAGCTTTGCGTGTTACCATGGTGACCCTCTGAGATGTTTTTTTGTGTTTTCAAATGAGTTGTTTGTCGAACTGGTTCACAAAATGTTTTGTCTTCTGAAATAGATGTGGTTCTTGAAGTGACTCTTCAAAATGTATTCTGCAGATGTTTTCCGAGAAGCTACAACTGACTTCACTGTAGATGCTCGACCCCTGACGAAGGCTGGCGGTGACCACATCAGAACGCAGATCATGAGCCCGTCTGGCTCTCCGGCAGACTGCCACATCAGAGACAATGCTGATGGAACGTATGCAGTGGAGTACACGCCGTTTGAAAAGGGTAACCTCTGGGTTTTTTACTTGAGGGGAAAACCAAGAAAAAGTAATTCTTCTGATGCTTTGCTTTCATTTGGCAAACCCCTAACATCTGCCAGTGACTTGCTGGCATCTCAAGATTTGTGCCAGCGGAGGAGCTAGTTCTGCAGGAAGCAGCTCTATTTTAACTTCAAGCAACAACTTTTTCTGGTAACATAGCTTCAGAAGAGCAGTACATAAATGGCATCTCAGTTATGAGACTGTGACAAAGCCTCCTGAAAGGCAGGAGAAAGGTCTTACTCATCTACTGGCATCTAAGTCTGTAGAATCTTGTAGAAATGATGTAAGTGATCGGAATATTCGGGGAATTAATTACATCTCTTCTTCCTCCCCTGACAGGTGCACACACAGTCAGCGTAACATATGATGATGTACCTGTGCCAAACAGCCCTTTTAGAGTAAATGTGACCGAGGGCTGCCATCCGTCACGTGTAAGGGCACAAGGACCTGGACTCAAAGAAGCTTTCACCAATCAGCCAAATGCATTTTCAGTTGTCACCAGGTAACTAGGCCTACTTGATCTTTGAGGAATATCTGAGGAGGGAGAGGTGTAGCAGGCAATGCAACACAGGCCATTAAATCCAGGACAAGTGTTTATTAAAAAGCCAAGCTGTGTCCTCTTAATTGCAGTGTATGCTACTTTATTGGGTACTGAGCGCTCCTTGCTCTTCAGAGATTACAAGCTGTTTATGGTTGAGGATAACATTCTGGGAAAATAAGATTGAGATTATACTGAACTGCTTTGCATCCCAGAGCACACCAAAGGCCAACAGACATCAGAAGTCGGGTTACTGCGTTTCCGTTAAGGGTTAAAATGCAACCAGACTGTGAGAACTCTGAAGCAATTGTTAGGAACGGGTAATTCTAACGATGTGCATTTCTCTTTTGCAGAGGGGCAGGAATTGGTGGACTTGGAATAACTGTTGAGGGACCTTCAGAATCTAAAATTAGCTGTAAAGATAACAAAGATGGCAGCTGCAGCGCTGAATATGTTCCTTACGTTCCAGGAGACTATGATGTCAATATCACATATGGGGGGGAGCATATTCCTGGTAAGAGCTATTGCTCGGCGGCTTTTGAAAAGGGGGAGGCTGAGCTGAGGACTGGGTGCCTCCTGGAAGTTAGTATTTAGTAGTCGAGCAGCAGGTCTTCAGAATAAGCCTGGCAGAGGTATAGTGGTGTAACTTCTGCAAGCCTTTAAACAGGATAGCTCTGTCTTCTGTAGCTGTTCTTCCTGAAAGCCTGCAGGCGCTCTTTCAGGTTTCTTACTGAGATGCTTGCTCCATTGCATTTCACTCCTGCTGGGGGGATATTGAGATTTTGAAGTTCTGCTTTTCATGGGAATTCAGGCTGAAACACTGGTAATGTTTGTTACTCATACCTGTCGTTGAGAGCTAGCAGGGAAGTATAAAGCACTCTGTAGTGCGGCAGTTTTGAGGAAGTGCCGAAGTCTACTCTCGTTTCTGAAACGGCTTCTGTGGGGACGTGGAGCCTAGTCTACACTGTTACACCTGGTTGAATGCCACGAAAGAGCGTGTACAAACCGGTGGGATAGGGGAAAGGGAAGCTAGCCTCTACAAAAAAAGATATAGAGCCTATGTGTTTGTGGGAGGTGGGAGGGAGCTAGAACTAAGTGATGCATAGTATGTTAGGGTAAGAAAATAGCCCTTTGCTCTGTGGATGCCTTCAAGATCCTGTGATACAGCGATCTAACGGTTGAGCTTGTCATAGGGATTATATTAAACCCTGAAAGTTTTGGTCACTGCAGAAAGAGTAGTGACTGTTTCCAAAAAGAAGCGTTTATCTGATATGCATTTGCATTGCATATTAAGCTGAAGTGAAGTAAGTTTGAGCAGTGTTCTAGTCACATCTGACAGCCAACAGTTTAGAAGTAAAAGGCGTATGTCTTGCTTGAAACCAAGAATTAAAAGCTTGTAAATGCCAGACACATTTTGCTGTAATATTTGAGCGCTTACATGCTGTCATACAGCATATCTAGGTATTCTTTCCTTTATGTTCAGAGTTAGCTGGTTCTTTTCCAGTGGTCCTGTTTTACCCCTGTACTCAGTAAAATGCCAAGGAACTGAATGCTTGCATGACTCCTTGTTTGCAATTTTTTTTCCCTCTTCTCAAGTGTGAGAAGCAAATGGTTCACAACTGAACCTCTACTCTGTGATCAGAGCAGAAGCAGATTGCTATGTGAAGAGTAAAACTTCATGACACTTTGGGTTCAGCAGAGTGTGGCACTCATCCTGGTGTCTTCTAGGTAGTGGTGAGTTAGCACCACCTTCGATCCTAACCTGTGTTGTTCAAGTACCACAGAAGTGCCTGAAATGTTGACATCGCCTAGTCCCACAAAACTTGAGCTCTGAAGAAACTGCAGGTTGATCTGAATGAATAGGCTTTTAAGTGACCTGTCAGTCAACCTGAAATCTAGGTGGGGAAGAAGACAATCTGAGTAGACAGTGAAAATCTAGAAGCACCATCATTACACTTTTGGTTTTTGCAGAAGCAGAGAAATAGTATGGAGACTGTGGGGTTTTCATTCCTACCTGAAGTTGAGGGATAGTAAAAAAATGGCCCAGGGAAGAATGGGAAAAAGAACATTGGTTATAATCTCCTAAGTGCTGAGATCTTGGAAAAATGGTATTGTAAAAGCACAAGGACGTGGTGCCTTGCCCTTTTGAGCTAGTAGGTAGTACTAGCTGTGTGGTAGCGTTAGAGGGTCTTCCTCTTTGGGAATGGATAAGCTTCAGATCTTGACTGTAGTCGTTCCTCTACCTGTTTCGATCTGCTTTCCAGCAACATGACTCTAGCATGGCAGTAGCAGATTTATCCAGAATAACTGCATTTCCAAAACTACTTACAAATATACTTATATTTAAAACGTGCTGTCAGCTGGTGTGCCAGTTCTGTCCCTAGCTTTTAAAACGTAATGATGTTCATCTCTGTGTTATACTGGCTCTTCTGAGTTGCAGATGCATGGAAAGTGTTAGGAGGGACCAGTGGATTAGGCAGCTTAAGTAATCTAGAAGCCAGCCATTTGCCTGCCTATGGGCACTTTACTGTAACTGTTAACAGTTGCTTAAGACTTGCTGTGTTAACTTCCAGGCAGTCCTTTCAAGGTACCTGTGAAGGATGTTGTGGATCCTAGCAAGGTGAAGATTTCCGGACCTGGTCTGGGAACAGCTGTTCGAGCCAAAATCCCACAGTCCTTTACTGTAGACACCAGCAAGGCAGGAATAGCACCCCTCGAGGTGGTGGTAGCAGGACCCAGAGGTAAGAACTGAGTTCTCGCGTGCCTCTGTATTTGGGTGGGTAGCGTGGTTGTGGTCCTGCTTGTAGAGGTGGTGATAACCACTTGAATTTGCATTTCCCTTGGTTCCTGTTTGTTTGGGGTGTACGCCTCAAGAGCTGACCCGTATGTTGTGCTCTAAATGGAGGGGAACTGTGTTCTGGGTACTGCTGCTTTGGGCAATATCTCTGGATGGCTTTATCTTAATCTATAGAGAGAAGAGATGTGAGTAAGCATCACTGGTGAACAGTCACAGCTTAGATTTAGGCCTAGAGGAGTAAATACTGAGTCTCACTGCTGCCTTTCAGCAATGAGAAGTGCTGCTTTGGTCCTTTCGAAGGCCCAGCTTGAGTCCCTATATTGCATGAAACTTGGTTCAACACTGGGAATAGCAACACCTTGCGCCAGTACGCGCACACGAGCGGGGACTGGCTCAGCCCAGCATCCCACCTGAAGCACACCGCCAACGGCGCAGGAGCCACTTGCTCTCCAGATGCATAGCAGAGCTGAGCTAGCAGGGGTGCTGGTTGAGCATGCGCTACGAACTCCTGGTGGCTCTGGCCGCAGGGGCTTGCCTTGGTGGCTGGTAGCCCAGCCCCACGTCCCTGTGTGGGACGTAGAGTGCAAGGCCAGGCTAGCCAGCTATGTGCTGGAAGAGTTTATGGCTCCGATATCCATCGATCACTTTCGTTATAGATCATGCAAACTGTTCAGCCTCCTGGAGGGAGGGAGGGACAGTGAGCTCTAGCACAACTTAGAAATAGTGTTTGCTTTTTTCAGTTGGGAGATATCTTTTTTGCTACTTCACATTCCTACAGTCTTACTCTTCCATGGAACAACCCCCCCACCACCACCAAAGAAACCCCCAAAACGATAAAAACAGTGAAATAGGAGTGTTCCTCCATGAGCCTTGAGGCAGAGCTGGTAGACAACTCTTAAGTCCTGCTTGGAATAGTTTAGCAAGGGTTTGTATGCAGATTGCTACCCCACACTGAATTGTTTAACTCCATCTCTGCATGGTGGCTTTCTGAGGATGCTGTGTGCGCTGAAATGGCACGTTGGGACTGTTAGTTGTCTGTCCTGGTATGTGTGAGGGAGTTATTGGGGGCTAACAGTAGATGTGTATGCCCTTTACAGGGGAGATGAAGTCTGTGCCCCAGTCTGCAACAGCTGGGGAGGCTTCCTCCGATCTTGTCTCTGTAGAGAAGTAGAAGGGCTTCTAACAACTTAGCCCTAAGTAGTGACTTGAGAAACCTGTGTCATTGGGTTACGTGAGTGTCTTAAACATGCTGTGGAATGCCTCAGTGGCACTCCAGAGAGCAACAGGGCTCTCCAGTGATTGATATTAAGGGTGTTTTCTTTAATGAAAGAAGTTGTGTTTCAATGACAGCGTCTTGGCAGTGAGTATATTTTGGCTGTAAGCTGCCCCTAGTTAGGAGGTAAGAGCCGATTCAGCAGTCAAGAATCGGTTCATATTGACACAAGTGCCCTTTAGGTAACAGTTCTTTAATTTTAGTGGATGAGACGGATTCCCAGGCATGGCGCTCTCCATTGAAAGCGATTTCGGATTTCTTTAAAGGTGATCCAAAAGGTGACTCTGAGACAGGTTTGAACCCTCACTAACTACTGGTAATCTTGGCTTTCAAAAATCCAAGTGGCAACAGCAAGAATCATCTGGAGTGGGAACAAACTCCATTGCTTTTAGGCTTTGTGTGGCAGCTCCCCGTTTCTTTTGCACTTGCTTTGCTGCTAATCCAGCTTGGGTCCTAGAGCCAACTCGTTATTGTAGCCTGCTTTGTGCATTGAACTGACCTGATATGTCACATAATCTGCTGTAGATTTAGCTTAATGCAAATTGAAATCATTGGTCTTGCTTTCTTGGGACTTTGGCAGCTTGCAGAGTTCTCCCCTGTAGGCAGTGAGCCTGTCTTTCCAAATATTTGATTGTGAAAGGAGAACAGATCAGTGAATGCTACGTACTAACTGGCTTGAGGGCTCGATTCTGTGCAGTGAATCCTAGTAGCAGTGTATAATCTTGTAAATGACAGTTCGGGCAATTACAACCTTTACTCGTTTTCTTTCTGGAAAGATCTTCTATGTACTTTGAGCAATTGCTCTTAAGCTGGTCTGTCTTGAAAGGCAGAATTTTCTCCACTAGCGTCATGCTAGCTTTTGTTTACAGCAAGAAGCCTGAAAGCCTGTGAGCTGTGGATAACAGGTCTATCTTAAGTCAATGGCTCTTGAATATGAAATAATGGAAACTGATTACTGATACATGCGCATTGCTTTCATTGAGAGGAAAAAAAAAAAAAGGAAATTTAGCTTGTTGCAAACTCTAAATCAGCCGAGCATCTTGAGGCTTTGTGCAGCAAATGACTGATGAGGAACTGAGTTTTAAGAGCGCAGTTGCGAAAATTGTCTGTTCCTTTTTTTAGGAATTGTGGAGCCTGTTAATGTGGTAGACAATGGAGATGGCACGCACACGGTGGTGTACACCCCTACGCAGGAGGGACCGTATATGATCTCTATCAAATATGCTGATGAAGAGATTCCTCGCAGGTAAGGTGATGCAGATAAACTTAGGTGAACTGGAAAGTTAATGGTCTGAAAGTGCTGTCCCAGCACACAAACACCATTTAATGGTGAGCTGTCGTCCTTGCTACTTAACCAGTGTAGTTACTCTCCCAACTTCGGGGTTTAGTTGTGGTTTGAGATTGCTGCTTCTACAGCAGAAATGCTGGAGAGGAGATGTGTATCCCCACCTCCGCGCCTGCTCCTGTTCTGGTGTCTTTGCTTGCCCACACAAGCCTGTGGGTTTCTTCAGGGTATTCCTCCCAGCTGCAGAGCTCCGCTTAAACCTTTCCTTGTCCTTTCTGATAAGGACAGGGAGAGCAGTACCTGCTCATCAGGGTAGTAACCAGAATGGTGACTCTCAGGCTCAGGTGCTCACAGTGACGGCTGTGTGCCTTCTCGCCAGAGTGCGTGTGTACCCCAGAGGCTTGACTGGATGTCACATCTCCTCTTAAATTAGTATCATCCTCTATCAGCCTTAGAGAAAGGGGAACTCTGGAGTGGTACGTTAGGCGTAGGCTGAGGTTTCAAATGAAGCTGACAGTGCTGTTCGGTGCTTGGTGCGTTGTGCACCTGTGTGGAGTGTGCGGCATTAGCTGCCAGCCTTTCCCTCGAGGAGGAGGGGGCAATAATGCGTTTCTCTTCAAGTCCCTTCAAGGTGAAGGTGCTTCCTACGTATGATGCCAGTAAGGTGACAGCAAGTGGACCCGGCCTCAGTTCCTATGGCATTCCAGCGAGCCTGCCGGTGGAGTTTGCTGTCGACGCTAAAGATGCCGGGCAGGGGCTTCTTGCTGTACAGATAACTGTAAGTAATTGTGTGTGAAGATGTTGAAGCACCTGTTTCTAGATGGGAGTGAGTGGCTCCTATATAAAGTGTGTATGACTGTACCCTGACCTATCCAGTGCTCTGAACAGTGGCCTACTAGCTGGACTTTAAGCTCTAGTTGAAGAAACTCTTGTGCTCTTTTGAGACTCGTTTTGCGAGGCTTCTGCCTTAAAATCATCACCCATACCATGTATGGCTCATAGTTGATCTTACACTCTGTAAATGCCAAACATGAAATAAACAAAGTTTCTTGTAATATTATGAAAATACTGGAATTTGAAATGGAGACAGCCTTCTATCACTATAGTTCAGCAAGGCCATGATACAACATCCACATTGAGCATTAAATGCTGTTAGCTTAACAAACAAGTCTCCCTCAAGGTTGCTCAAAGTCAGAGGCCACTTAAGGAGATACTGCAGGAATGTTTCTGTTTGGCTTTGTTATTACTCTTCCTTATATTTCTGGTGTTTGGACTCTGTGGCCTCAACAAAAAAGGTCTCTGTTTAGTGGGCCATAAAGCACGTTTCTCAGCTCTGGAATGCCCAGCTCAGGGCATGGCCGGTTGTACTTGCCTTTCTGCATTCTTGTTCCCGTGCTCCCTGCTGTCCGGCCGGTCAGATGCTGCAGAACAAGCAGCTTTGTTCTGGAATGCAAGTGTACTGTTAAAGGATCCAAAAATGCTTCTCAGAGCTTCTAGCTTGGTTCTGGCTTTGAAGATTGAGTTCAACAATGTTGCATGGTAGAAGTGCATAGGCAGTCCTGTTCACAGCATCTTTTTGCTACAATTTCTGGTTTTGGTCTCTTGAATGTCAGCTGTTTCATAAGGCTCTCTGAAAGGAGTAAGCTCTTCCATACTGTACCAAAAAAAAAAAATTCAAGTCCTTTGCAGCTTATACTGTACCACAGGCAGCTCTAAATTATATCAGCACGCAGCTCTGTGTGAGCAGGCCTTGAAGACTTTCTGAAGTGCTTCATGGTTTGCAGCTGATGAGTTACACTGAAAGCTGTAACTGAGAGTAGCACTGTTGGAAGCATTGTTTGCATAATGCTGACCTTGGTTGTAGATATGAAAACTTGATACTGAAGCTCAGATCTATGTTGTTTATGTGACTCTTTAATTATTATATTCACTGTAGGAATGGTGGTTGAAGAGACTCTGCAATTTTGCTTTTAACCACAGACCCCGCGGCACTGCAGGAGCTGGATGCCTCTGCAAGGAGGGTTGACAGCAGACTCAAATGATGCTTACACCTGATAACAAAACTCTCATAGTTTTCTTGTATCAAGACAGACAAGAAAAAGATAGTTAATAGTAGGTTTCACTGTTTTGTAGAGGTCTGACACCTTTTTGCTTCCAGGAGACTGTTCCTAGTACTAGTTCTAGACTGAAATATATTTAATGCTAGAAGAGCTTCATTTCTGTACCTGAGAATATCCAAATATGGTTGTGAACACATTTGCTATCTTGCTAAAGAAAATCATAACTAACTTGATAGTGCCCAAATCTTCCACTTTGTTTTTCTCAGGACCAAGAGGGCAAACCCAAGAGAGTGGATGTCCATGACAACAAAGATGGCACTTACACAGTGACCTACATCCCGGACAAAACAGGCCGCTATACCATTGGGGTGAAGTACGGCGGAGATGATATCCCATCTTCTCCCTACCGTATTCGGGCATCTCCAGCTGGGGATGCCAGCAAGTGTTTGGCTACAGGTATGTGTTGGGTCTCTCTCTATTGTTGTTGTTTATACTTGGAGTAAAGCTACGTTATAAGGATGGTGCAGCTGATGTATAATGGGCTGCATGTGCTCACTGTGCACCATCTAATGAAGGTAAATTTTTTTTTTAAAGTGCTAATTTGAGAAAATAAGCACTAGGCACCTGCCTTTGTAGAAGATGCTAGAGACCTGTGTAACCTGGCTGTCAAAATGGTCTTTGTTAGTAGCCCTGCTCTTACAAGAGGGATTTTCCTAAAGATAAAGAATCCCTCTGGCTTATGGGAGAATGACAATTCTCTTGCAGTCTCTAGCAAAATCTTTTAAACTGCCTGGCTTGTTATAAGCAATCAGATGCAGCTGAAGTTTGATGCTTATTTTGGCCTAGGTAAATCTTGTTGAGAACTAGAATGAAGTTGACTTAAAAACAACATGTGCGCATGTTTGCTGCATCACGCTCCTTAGGCTGCTAGGACTGTAAGGAGATTTTCAGTTTGGAGCAAGAACAGAATTCATTCTGAAGATGCAAATATGTGGCCATGTGCTTCTGGATTAGCAAAGCCTGTCAGGCTGAGTATTGTAAAGAGTTCTGCTGCTTTTCTGTCTAATCAGGATTGGCCAGGGTGGGGACAGACTTTTGGAGAGAGGGTAGAAGGAGAGCTTTCCAAGATCAGAAGTTACTACAACTCAGAATCACTGCCTCAAAAATCAGTGCCTTGTCAGAGGAGAGTGATTCCAAATTTGTTGCTGTAGGAGCACATTTGTGACTTAGATCCTAACCCGTTGTCAAGATGGGTAGTCATCATGCAGCTTTGGCTTGGCCACCACGGCATGCTGCCAGCTCGAGGCTGCGGGAGGGTGCAGAAGGGGTAGGAACTAGATACAAGAACATTACTGGATTTGAGAGGCAGTGGGGGGAAACTAGGCAAGACCAAACTGAGCAGGAAAATTGAACCTCTGTTTGTAGAGCACTGATACTGTATTGATTGGAATTGTGCAGTTAGAACATACCCAATGCCAGTCTGGCAGACAGCTGCTTCCAACCCTGTTTGAACTAGAAATAAATTCTTGGCACAATGGAAAAAACAATGTAGCAGCTATCTCCTTTGCTTCAAAATTTGTTTAAAGAGGTTTTAATGTCCAAATCTGGTACTGTTCCAAGTAATTCAAGTCACTAACTATTCAAAACAGCTGTAATGGAGTTTCTTCTCAGATGCCAGCTTAAATCTCCCACTTCCAAGAAGTGTGTTTGACCCTCAGCTATAAAGCTGAAATACAATTGCTGTAGGAATAAATGCTGGAGCGCTGTTAAGGTGTTAAAACAGCAGGTTCCTTGCCATTTGAAAACAAGTCACTTACCTGGTAACAAGTGGTGGTCAAAAATAGACTTTAATAGTTCTCATTTAAACACATTGCTCTTGGAGCTGGTTGCTGTGATTTGGGCATTGGTTCATGGTTTTTTGGATGCTTGGTGAATCAGTGGAAAATCATTTGTGGCTAATGCAAGAGGAAACATGGTCATGACGGCTACTGTGCTGTTTTATAGGTTATGTAGGTGTAGATATTTGCACAAGGAGTCTTACGTTAAAGTAGCCATAGTTAAGTCACTAGTTATAGCAGTAGAAGATAGTGTCTTTGGCTCTACCTAAAGGAATATTCCAGTAAGAGTATGGGTTAAGGCACTGCTTTCTTCAAATTTAGCTTTTTTCTGTCTTCTTACCCAGCTTTTCTGGTTGCACTGAGGTAGAGGAGAAGCCAAGCTGGCAGCTGTGTTCTCTGAGCTCTCACAGTGATGCCAGCTTTGCTGGAGCTGACTAGCATCAGGAACATTCATTGTTATAAAACGGCTCCTCCAAAAACTTTTGCATGTCTCCAGAACTGGCATTTTGGTGTTGTGCTTTCCAGATGCCTTGCTGGCTGCCTGGTTGAGAAAACTACCCTCTGAACACTTTCTGTAATGACAATTGCCTTCTAGGTCCTGGAATTGCACCCACAGTGAAAACTGGTGAGGAGGTTGGTTTTGTGGTAGATGCCAAATCAGCAGGGAAGGGGAAGGTGACGTGCACCGTCCTGACGCCAGATGGGACAGAAGCTGAAGCAGATGTGGTTGAAAATGAGGACGGGACTTACGATATCTTCTACACTGCTGCCAAACCAGGAACCTATGTGATTTATGTCCGCTTTGGCGGTGTGGACATTCCCAACAGTCCTTTCACTGTAATGGTAAGCCAGCTCTGCTCCTAAAATAGCTCCCACTCAGATTCCTGCTTCCACATTTTATTTAGTGATAGGTTAACGTGTGTGTGTGTGTGTAAGTATTTTTTTGGCATTTGTTAGACTGGCAGGAGCTAATGAATCCTTGTTACTAGTAGGGCTTATTTTGAGCAGGCAGTACAGTTAGGTGAAGAGGGATAGAAGCCATCAAGGAATGAAGACTTGGCTTCTCTGAACAAAATATTTCCTTTCCCGAACATATAGTTATTTTTCGAAATGATGTAAGGGTGGTTGTAATCAGCTGTGAAGACTAATTATTTCGACTGCTGTCAGATACGATGCTCTGACTTGTCCGTCTTTCACTCTTTATAAAGTCGACCCCAAAGTGAAAAACGGTCTGCTCACAGATCCAGGGAAGCAGGCTGTTGTGAGCTCATACTTAAAAATTCTTTGCAAATGCTAGTAGTTAAACTGTCATGGCTAAATCCTCCTTCTAATTATATTCCTTCCTACATGCAACGCTTCAGCATGTTTAAAAAGAAAACGAAAACCTAAACCTCCTTCAGGAACAAACTAGATGCTCCTAAGGGCTCACAGAAACCCTCTGAGGAAGTCTTAGAAATGAAATGAAGGGCATCACAATGTGATGCTTCGTCAGCATGCGAGCCTAAAAGCAAGGTTAGGTTCTGGAGTTGGGAACCAAATTAGTCAAAAGATAATGGCTGTGTTGCTGTAATACAGAGCAGGATGCCTTCACATGAAGAACAGTGCTCAGCGTTAGAAAAACAGGTCTTAGCCTTGTAATCCTGGCCGAGGCCACCTCAAGCACGTCCCAGCCATGAAACCACGCAGCTGTATTTGTGTTGAGAGTTGTGAAGGGTTTGGACTGAGCTGGTGGAAGCAGCTGGCACAGGTGCGGGAGAGCACTAGTCCTCGCAGCCTGGCGTGCCAGAGGTGCCCTTCACACCGGGCATGGCTGCTCCTACCAGCTGCCTTGGCAGATCGCTACCATAGTCTCTGAAGACTTCCATGAGAAAAATGGCTCCCTTGGTCACCGCTCAAAACACCTTGGGAAACGTCTCATGAGGCCAGCAGTCCTGCTCCCACGCTTGCTGCTTCTGAACAGCATGTGTTTGACTTGCTGTCTTCGCTTGCGATAGGGATCTGTGAAACAGCAGTATTTCTGATTAGGGTGTGTGGCATTTTTGGGTGGGTTTTGTTTTTTGGATTTTTTTTTTTTTTCTAATGGAATGTTTCCACATAAATTTCCAGTGAGTTATTTTGTTATGGAGGTTGCATTGGCATAAACTGGCAAAAGGACAGTGAATGGCTCAACCCCAACGCAGTCGAGCTCATGCTGGTTTCAGCCCAGACGTCTCTTGTTGCTTTAAGTGGGGGAGATGAGAATTTGCAAGTCATCTTCTTGGCATGTGTGGTGGGAAGGAAGGCTGTGCTGGGGGAAAACAAATTTGGTGTCTTGACAACGCTATCCCGGTCATGAATCAGAAGAATAGCTCAACAGCTATTACTAGACTTGGGCTGGGTTATTCACCAAAGTGCGTAAGCCTGGAAGAGGTCTCCTGGCTTGATGGGCTCTCCTATCTGCTGGCTTATGCGCCACACTATGTAATGCTTATGGAGTTGCATCTTAGGTTTAAACTTCTCACTTCCCGCGCTATGCTAGTCCCATAAGAAAGCAACTCTGAAATTTGATTCCAGTAGTGCTTAGGCACTGCTTTCTAGCCTCTGTCCTAAGCTTAAAGTGGCATATGCTGGCTGTGTCTCCTTAGTGTGCTGTTGGTGGTTTTCCTCCAGCGGCTGTTGTCCATGGATATAGTTACACAGTTGTCCAGCTGCCCTGGCTGGAGATCGCTTGGATGGTGAGATACTTGGGAGATGCGTGGTGGGAGGAAAGCTATTCATAAGTTGGAATATGTTATACATTGTGTATTCTGAAAAGTGTGAATTACTTCAGTGCTAAACCTAACCTGCCTTTACCGCTGACCAGGCTGTAGATGCAGATGATGCTGCAGCGCTGTCGCAGGAGCCACTAGGCGCGTGCCCCCCTGGATTCCGCCCTTGGGTACACAATTTTTACATTTTTAGTTGTTTTCCCCCATCTGTGTTCCATTTCAGATGACAGCCTGCTTTTTGGGGACTGCTTGAATCTTTCTGGTCATTGTATTCATTCCTTTCTATTTGATCAATTGTTCTTGGGATTCGGACCTGTTTGTTCTTGGCTGCTTGAAGGGAGTCTCCAAATAAACTCCCATAATATCTTATACCTGAAGAAGATCATTACATCTACAGCTTCTACTTCTGCAATGTCTAGTGTTGGCAAAAGCGACCTGAATGCATTGCTTTGTTTTCCCAGTAAAATTAGCACAGTGTCTTGAGTCCAGAGTTGCATTGTGAAACTTGTTTCTTTTGTCGATTTTTATGTTGCAATCACTCTGCCACATTCAAAATCACTTTCTCTTCCAGGCCTTAAGCAACTAAATTCTTTCAGATGGAGCCATTTTGGGTCTTGTGTGTGCTACATTGTCTTCCATTTTCTTGTATTACATTTTTATCTCTCAACTTTTTTCCAGCATGTCTTCCATTCAAGTCATTTTTGATTTACTCTGCTCTGCAATGTGTTGTTATGAAGGGAAGCTCAACTGGACGATGGTCTAGTTGGGCACGGTCCCATAGCTGATTGACCCCACAATAGTCACTGCGTACTCTGTCCTGCCTTCACTCAAAGTGGAGTCAGTCGCTACTCAGAAATCAGCTAGTTTGTATTTACCTTTATTCACAAAGTGACAGGTCTTTTCGCTTCCTTTAGGTTACGGAAGAGGCTTACGTCCCGGTTGGAGACATGAATGGCATGGGATTCAGGCCTTTTGATATGGTTATTCCTTTTGCTGTCAGGAAAGGAGAAATTACAGGTATCTGAAGGATGCATAGCCTCTCAAAGAGCTTTTTGTTTTTCGTAAGCGTGTTTACGCATTTACAACCAACAGTCTGTGTGGTCTAGACCATACTGTGTGGAGGAGAATTATATCTTGCCGGTAACTTAGTTGTTTAATCACACATCAAGTGGCACCCGCTGAGGGTAGGCAGGGTACACCCCTATGATGGTTTGAGTTAAATGAGGAAATTCTTGGTATTGCCTTGGTTCTGCGTGCTTGGCTGTCAACTACTTCACTCTAGGACCTGTTGCTGCTTTTGTCCCTCTGAAGCAGCTACGTACTTCCTTGATTAGCTTTGTATTTATTTGGTGTAGATACTGAATAGCCTAATCCTGCAGCCTTGTCAGTTACCTTCTCCAAAATAACTGGCCCCTTTTCTACAGGTCAGGCAGCTGAGAGTATTGCCCCAGTAATACTAACCTCCTCCCTCTCCCATCTCCCTCGTTGCACTGAGCTCCTGCCTGTGTGGGGCTTCTCTGCCCTCTTGCCCGCTAGCTCAGCAAACCCACTCTGAAGTGGCTCTCGATCTCTGCTTTTCCAAAGAGCTGCAGGAGGCAGCGTCTTTCAAGGAGGTACAGAAGTTTCTTGGGGCACGCCATTGACGTTTCAGTGGCTGAAGCAAGCAGCCCTGCCTGCAGAGTGTGCGAGGTCACAGGACTGTTGGCCAGATGTCTGCCACTGCGCTGTATTCATGTAGCTCAAGTAGAAAACATGTCTGTTTAGTGTTTCCATTAGTCTCCTATTTGTGCCTGTGGGCAAGTAATTTAACAATTGAAAATGCTTGCGTTTAAAACGGCTAGACAATTCTTTGTGGGTGGGAGAGGGGAATCAGGCAGTTTCTCCTCCTGTAATGCTCGTTGCTTTTTGTAGGTGAAGTACACATGCCTTCTGGAAAGACTGATACACCAGATATTGTGGATAACAAGGATGGCACAGTAACAGTGAGATATGCTCCCACTGAAGTTGGACTGCATGAAATGCACATAAAATATATGGGAAAGCACATTCCAGGTGAGTCTGACAAAGCAGGTGGTGTAAAAATCAGAGTGAAATGTCCTGCTGATGCATCTTTTTCCTGCTAAGATTTCTAGAGCTTAGTTGTATGCATTGCAGTAAAAAATATGCAGGAGAAATTACTGTTCAGTTCATTTGCAAGCAGTTCAGAGAAAAACTAAAGCAAAGGAGTAAGCGTAGACACGTGGGAGCTTCCACTGCGGTTTAATAGTACCAGCCAGGCTTAAAATGCATTTCGGTTTTGGAAACTAGCTTTTGTGGCATTTTATTATGAAGAAGAAACATACAATTTTCAAGCTACCATTTTTTTCAGGTTGAAATTTACTGCCTTTGGTGCTCAGCAAAACTAATAGTTACAGTATATGTTTATCCTTAAAACTGCATTGGCATAAAAGCTACAATCTGTGGGGAGGACTAAATGGCTGAGGTACTATAGTTTCTTTTTCCATCTCATTGCAGTAGAATAAAGCACACATGCACACTGTGCTGTAATCTTGCTTTCTTCCTGGCTGCTTTTTAACAAACAAACTACTGCCTTTCATTCCTTTTCTTAAGTCACCAGCTCCCTCAACTCTCTAGCTGAAGCTCTCTTTCCTCGAACCCCAGGCTACCCTGCGGTTATCAAAGAGCACTAACTACATGGGGCAAGGTGCAAAAAGGTGCAGCTCCATAGGAGAGGGTGTGGGCACGAGACAAAACACCTTCAGGACTGGCTAAAGGAGGCTGCTGGTTCTGCTGGTGTGTGTAGAAACAGAGGATAACTTTTGCCAAAACAGGTAGCTGAAGGAATGTGATACGTGGTGCTACTTTGGTATCTTGAGTACTTCATGAAGGTATAACCCCTCCATAAGTGTCAAACTGCTGTACTGGCTCAGCAAGACCATCATCCTGTGCCTGGGAGAGAAGGATAATGTGCCATAGTGTTTGCTTCTTGAGGGCTGTCATGAAGCAAAGCACCTGCTTGTCTCAGCTGCGAATGAGTCATCTGCACCTTTTTTGAAACTACTGTTGGCTCCTAGTGATGGTAGCTTTTGTTCCTGTGCACCAACTTAACTAATCTGAGGCTGGCATGTGTTTTTGGATACCCTTCAGATTTGCTCACTCAGCCTCAGAGAGTCAGGCAATACGTTATGCTAGTTCCTAATTCTGAACCAGCAAAACTCAGGATCTGTATCTGAACTGAAAGACAGCTTCTCTGAGCCATGTTCTGATTTAGTGTGCCAAACATAACATTGTGAAAAATAAGACCATCTACAGCATTATTTAAGCTTTCATCTGTGGTAACTTGAGTAACTTATTTTATCATGACTGAATTTGGAACAAAATGCAAAAAAGCATCTTTTGAAGATGAAAAGGGGGTTTATTTATAACCTGCATTGGAGTGGTGGTAAGGTTCTTCAAATATCTTCAGAAATCAAGTATCTTCAAATATCAAGCATCATGTGTCTTCACATATCTTCAGGTATGTTCAGATACCAAGTATTTTCAAACAATGATGAAGATGGCAGCAAAGAACTGCAGATATCAATAAGCCTAAGAGTAAGATCCTGTTGGGATCAGAGAAGCTTAGAGTGTGTTTTGTTGTTGTAGCCCAGGCCACTCATCCTTAAAGGTGCGTTTTTTCCCCCTCCCCCCTCCTTCAGAGAGCCCTCTGCAATTCTATGTGAATTATCCAAACAGTGGAAGTGTGTCTGCTTATGGGCCTGGCCTCATTTACGGTGTTGCCAATAAACCAGCAACTTTTACCATTGTAACAGAAGATGCCGGAGAGGGTAAGTCTGTCCTTTAAATCTCTCTTACTCTAAGCTAAAAGCTTCTTAGAAGTGCAATGTGCCTCAGTCTTAATTTGGAGCATAATTTGCATTAATTTGTCCAACTGTGAATCCTTCTAAGATGTGAGAGGATACAAATAATGACTTGCGCAAATATCAGGCAAATGGATTTCATCAAGCGGCAACTTCTGTGCAGTAAAACCAGTTTTACTACTTCTTCCTGAGAGAAGTAGGTTCAGATGGGGTATAGGGCATAAGTGATTTGTTTTAATTAGCCATAAAATGAAGGCAGCTTAGATTCAGTGGATGGTAAATGGATCTGGAATCACTGTTAAGTAAATCTGTTAGACTGAACAGAGTTAAAGCCTTTGTGGATTGGCCTGAACCCTTTTTGCTGCTCTCCTTTGAAAATGTACATCTGAGCTGCATTTTCAGTACCAGGTACAGATCTGACTTCCTCTTTCCTCTTTAAACTCCTTGGTCTTGCTGTACTTGAAGTTTTATTGAAGTGCTGTTCTCTGTGTCCTAGGTGGACTGGATTTGGCTATTGAAGGACCTTCAAAAGCAGAGATTAGCTGCATTGATAACAAAGATGGAACATGCACAGTCACGTACCTGCCCACTCTGCCTGGGGACTACAGCATACTAGTCAAGTACAACGACAAGCACATCCCAGGCAGTCCGTTCACAGCCAAGATCACAGGTATACAGTGTAGACTTCTGGGATCACTTCAGAATGAACGTTTGTCTCTGATAGAGTAGGAGACCTGGTTTGTGGCAGGAACGTGAAGTCCTCCAACTTGTTCTACACTTAACCTCATAATACGTTCTCTTTCCTCTTTATTTCTGCAGATGATAGCAGAAGACGGTCCCAAGTTAAGCTTGGTTCTGCTGCTGACTTTTTATTGGACATTAACGAGACTGATCTCAGTCTCCTAACAGCTAGCATTAAAGCCCCATCAGGCCGTGATGAGCCATGTCTTCTGAAGAGGCTACCCAATAACCACATTGGTAAGCTCTGACAGTTCTTGGACTCAGAGAAGAGTGTAACAGCCTCTACTCCAGTTTGCTTTGTTATGTTAAATGAGTTGCTGCCGCTTTGCACCTTCCTGGAGGAGTGTTGTCGAACCAAGTGGTGGTTGATATTTGATACGGTTGGCCAAAGACAGAAGAGCAGAAAGACTTTAGTGTTGTGGTAGCTTATGCGTGACAGGCCAAGTTGTGACTGAAGTGCTTTCTTGTCAGCATAGAGGAATGGTTTTCTGGCCTGTTTGAGAACAACACTTCAACATGTGTGAAGAGTGTTCTTTCAGTTTCGCATTTCTTAGCGTGATAAAAGCTTTTTCATCAAGTATAGCATGCATAAAAGATACAGAAGTTTGCCATGTTTCTGTTTTGTAGGCATCTCGTTCATTCCACGGGAAGTAGGAGAACATCTGGTTAGCATCAAGAAAAATGGGAGCCATGTACCTAACAGCCCTGTGACAATCATGGTAGTCCAATCTGAGATAGGAGATGCCAGACGAGCAAGAGTTTCTGGACGTGGCTTGATAGAAGGACGAACCTTTGAGATGTGTGACTTCATTGTTGACACAAGAGACGCAGGTTAGTTCCCTTGCAAAGGGAGTGTGAAATGCTTTGAGATGCAGTTGCTCGCTCAGGGAGACCAGTGCTGCTCTCTCTGTTCCTGCTGTCCTTTTTTTGGCAGTGTGTGTTGTTCAGCTACTTTTCTTCTTCAGTATGGGATCTACCAGGCTACAAACTGTAAAGCAACGGATCTGTTTGTAATGCAAAATATGCATGAAGCGTGGACTGTCATTGTTCTCATATATTAACTAGACAATGCCATTAACTTCTGAAACGCTTCATGTTGTCTTGGCCAGTGCCTTCCTTTAGAGCCAACAGGGACCAGCCCTGAAGCACTGGAGGAGCTTGTCTTTCATTTGACAGTGCTGATTCCAGTATCATTGTTTACAGCAAGAAAAAAATGAGGAAGATGTTTCCCTGTTGGTTTGATGTGGAGGCTTGACTGTAGTCTTTGAAACTAGCTCTTCAGCCTTAATGAAGTAAGAGGGGTATGGTTAGAGCAGTTTAGGAGCTGAATGCATCCTGTGCCTTAAATATGATCTGACCAATAGGACTACAGAAACTTCTTTAAGGCATCATGCAACTCCTGTATTCCCATTCAGAAACAAAACTGCTGACTAGCTACTGCTTTGGGTTTAGATTTTTTTTTTTTTTGGTCAAATCTGTAATATGACTGTGGAAATTTGATGCTAACTTAGCTGTATTGTAGGTTATGGTGGGATCTCACTGGCAGTTGAAGGACCCAGCAAGGTAGACATCCAGACTGAGGACCTAGAAGATGGAACTTGCAAAGTGTCCTATTTCCCAACTGTACCTGGCGTGTACATTGTGTCCACTAAATTTGCAGATGAACATATTCCAGGTAAGCAGGAGTGTTTGACAACTTGCTGTCTAGTACAGCAGATGTCACACCTATGCTAGCCAGCACAGTGGGACCGCAGGCAGCCTTTGTGATCTCTCTCAGATCGAAGTCCCAAAGATTCGGGAAGGTTCAACTAGTACCCTCCAAAGGGAGCAAGCATCTGAAACTGTTTAGGCTACATGGGCGCATTTCACTTGGACTTGACAGTAAACAGGCTCTAAAACTTCCGCTGTGTTATACTACAAGTTAGAGGAAGCTTTCAGTCCTCCCCTTGGTGTGGTGTGTATAATGACCAGAGGAGAGGAATGACGTGCTGTGCTACTTACAGGCAGCCCTTTTACTGTGAAGATAAGTGGTGAAGGAAGAGTTAAGGAGAGTATCACACGAACAAGACGGGCTCCCTCTGTTGCAACAGTTGGAAGCATATGTGACCTGAACTTAAAAATCCCAGGTAAGAATGTCCTTTCCTCCATAAGCATGCACTTGAGCTTGCATAGCGTGGGTGTACCTGAAGCAGTGGAAATGTGAACTTTCAGTGTTAGGACATCCTCATATTAAGACAGCTTAGGAAAGAAATACTGATAGCGTGATGTCTTTGAACTGTTAAAAATAAGCATAACAATACTCAACATATGGAAAAATAAACATCAGGAAGGCTCTAATCTCTTCTGTGTATAACAAGCTGGAGAACAGGCTGCTCAGTTCATTCATCCTGTCTCCAGGGTTTTAAGATCATCAGCTCGGCTGTTAAGTTTCTGTATTGCTGCCCGGCAATTGTGAATCGTGTAGGCCAGTCTTAGCTGGCTGCACCTATCCAGCCTTTTCATCTGCCTCTTCAGCCTCTTCAGGCTTGCTGTTCAGCAGGAAACATCTGGGTCAGAATACAAACTAGCACCTACGTGTCTGTTCTGTCATCTTTACTGTATAACCACTTGTGCTCAGTTCCTGTTTCAAAACACAAAACCCCCAGACCCTTTGTCACTCTTTCCTGCATCTCTTCCCCGTTATTTTATTATTAGTAGTACTAGTAGTATTATCTTTTTAGCTCCGTGATGCTGCCTTTCTGGAGGAACTGTCCCACCTCTGTATCAGTTTTGTAGCGCTTTGGTGTTGAAGGACAAGATCCAGGCTCAAGCAAAAGAACCAGTGTGTTTTGTTATAGCTGGATGACCTGTTCTTGGGAGCTGAGCCTGTCTTTTAAGGTCCAGAGCTACAAAAAAAGCACTCGTTCCGTGGGGATGAAGCACGTCCTCTATATTGAGTAGCAGGGGTTCGTGTTTAGTTATGAGCATAACTTTTGTAAGCACATTCACTTCTGTGAGTGTTTAACAACGCTTAGCACTTCCAGGGTGCCTAAACAAACGTTCAGGTACTGGCTTCCTGCAAATGAGGGAAATCTGAATTCTCATAAGGTGGAGATATAAGTGGCCCAGCTGTCCTGAGACAATATGCTCCCAACAGAAAGCTTTTTTATCTACTTAATAACTACTGTATTATGCTGGGGACTCAGGATTGTCATGAACAGATGTATTATTTATACAAGCAGTTTCGAACAGTGCTTTCATCTCATTATTGGTGATCTCTATTAAATGTTGCTTGCAATAAGCTGCTCTGAATAATCAAACGTAAGTGATAAATGCCGTAGTTGCATGATTGGTTTAATTTGGCACTGGTACCCAAAGGCGGTTTCATCCTTCCTCAGCTGCTTCCTGGTACACGCAGGCTCTTACTGCAGTCCAGTGTTTCTAGAGGAAATACATGTGAAGGCTGTGCAAATGTTGCCAGCAAGAGGTTAGGGATGGCAAGATGGTTTTTTTGCAGCACTGCCGGCTTACATTGGCCTTGTGACAGGTAAAATAAGGTCTTGGGATTGTGATTCCTGCCCAACACAGAGGGAGGCTAAAACTTCCATTGGCCTGGAAATCTGCAATTCTTTGTACTTGGATCCCTTGCTTTAGGGAGTGCTAATCTTTGCTTTTTCTCTTATTAGAAATTGATTGCAGGGATATGACAGCCCAGGTAACTAGTCCCTCTGGAAGAACCTCTGATGCAGAAATAGTAGAAGCTGACAAAAATACCTATTGCGTCCGCTTTGTGCCACAAGAAATGGGGGTCCACACTGTGGATGTCAAGTACAGAGGGCAGCCTGTGCCGGGCAGCCCCTTCCAGTTCACCGTGGGGCCACTTGGTGAGGGGGGAGCCCATAAAGTAAGAGCTGGAGGCCCAGGGCTCGAGCGTGGAGAGACAGGCATCCCAGGTGAGTCCTTTGCTCTTGTTAAACTCAAATGTCCACCATACACAGATCTGCAGTGCAGATGGCTTGTTTTCTGATGGCCCTTGGAAAAACCTCTCCTTTGAGAAGGACTTTGTATAACACTGCAGTTGCTCCTGGCTGGATGGTGCTCGGTGGAGAAACATAGGCTTAAGAAATAATATTGCTGCATCATGTAGATAGAGAAGTCGGGAAACCCACAGTTAGGAAACAAATGAACGAAATGAAACAAAATGAACTTGGAGCTGTAAGAGGTACTACAGAGTAATTCAAGGCTAACGTAAGTCTCTTGGAGAAACTGCTCTGTATTATACCTCAGGATTGTGGTACAAGGTACCATTTTTCAAACACTTTAGTAGTGAATGCTACACGCTTCTGTTAGGAAGTAGCTGAAGCCCAACAGCAGCAAGCTTACACTTGTGTGTGCTCTTAAATGCTTCAACAGCCGAGTTCAGTATATGGACAAGAGAAGCTGGAGCTGGAGGATTGTCTATTGCCGTAGAAGGCCCAAGTAAAGCAGAAATTGCCTTTGAGGACCATAAAGATGGGTCTTGTGGTGTATCATACATCGTTCAAGAGCCAGGTATGTACCAAACTGTTCTGAAATAACACAGAATGCTACTTTCAAGGAAACTAAGGAAATTCAATGCTTTTTCTTTTTACCTCCAGGCAACTATGAGGTGTCCATAAAGTTCAATGATGAGCACATTCCAGACAGCCCCTACCTGGTTCCTGTCATCGCCCCGTCAGACGATGCTCGCAGGCTCACTGTCACTAGCCTTCAGGTGAGACATAAGGAAACATCTTCATAACTTGCCACACAGACTGATTTCGTCCTTGTTCTCTGAGACCAAAATAGCTGTCCTTTGTCAGTGATAGCGTTGCCTCGGTTGATGCCTCTGTTTTTGAGTCCAGCTTGCAGCCAGAGAGAGGTTTTTTTTACCTTAAAGCTCCTTGGCCACTGCTAGAATCAGTAACTTTGGCCCCTGGAGACCCTGCCTCTGGCTAGCTGGAATTCAAAGGCAGAAGACATTAGCTTATTCCAGGTGGTAACGTTTGGGAATTGAGAGAAAGAGGCTCTAGAAATAGCACTGGAGCAGCAGTGTTGGCTCTGAAGCTTGCCTGATTTCCCCAGTTAGCTAGGAGAGGCCAAGGCAGAACCCACGCCGTAATGTGAACAAGTAGTGATCGAGCTGTTAAATTGGATTACTCTGGCGGGTAGGCTTAAAAGCTGCAGTTCCACAGGCGAGACAGTATAGGCCAACTTGGTTGGGATGTTACTTCAGATTCGCTTGAGAATTTGTGTGGGCAGATAGACAGGACCCCAGAGTGAAGTCAGGGCAAAAATTTGCTCTGACTGACGTCACAAAACCGCAGAGTTGCAGCTGAGATAAATCATAGGTGGTAGCAAACCTCTAGGAGTGAATTCCAGCTTTGTAGTTAGTCTGGGCTCATCTGTTAATCTTGCCAATTTATTTTTTTTTGCGTGGTTACTTGTATTAAAGTACAAGTAACATTAAAGGCCTGCCTTAAACCTCCAAAGCCAGAAACTTGGAAGTGAGACTGAGGATCCATGTCTAAATATACTATGCCTCAGCCCTCATTAAGTAGTGATAAGCAATTAGTCCCTCAACTGAGGCATGTTGTTTCTGATGTGCCCCCTCTGCGTGCCTGCCTCGGATTAACTTTGCCAGGGCTTCAGGACTCCTCCACCTTGGCTGTGTAAATGAATTGTGACAGCCCGATCTGATAGTCTCTCTTCTGAGTCCTCTAAGCAAGGAGTTACAAGGGCGTTAATTAGTCGCTGTGGTATGGATGTTTCTCTTGTGTTTCATTTAAAGACTCTTTGACAGGAATACTCACTTCAGTTAAGACCTGGAGAGGCAGATAAAGCTGAGTATTCTGTAAAGGAGTTTGATGTGCAGCATCAGTCTCCGCTAAACTTGCATCAGAGATGTGCTTTATATATTGTACCTCAGTTCTACTCAGTTACATTTATTTTCCTCTTCAGGATTTAGTTGAAAATGAAGTCAGGTAAAGTATGTTCAGCATAAAATATCACTGCTGAGTGGCTGGGTGAGCCGTTGTAGTTGCGATGCCCACTGCTGCACGGATGCTGAGCTGACTTGTCTTCAGCAAATAGCGCGGTGCAGTACTGATGGTCTGACAGCACAGCACCATCTGGTTTCATGTTTTAAATTGCTTTCTCGTTTTAAGACATCTTGTGGTGGCGTTCTAAATGTGGCCTCTTGTGGCAAATATAAACATGCATATTACTCTTTCAGACAACTGGATTATCAGAGGCTTTTCCCTTGAATGAATCTGGAATGAATGAATGGGCTAAAAATGGAACTAAAGCTTAAACATCCTTTAAATCAAGTGCCTGAATACAGGGGTCTCTAACCTCAGTGATAATGGGTGACTAGTCTTGTAAGCCTGCCTTTGCCTAATTTGGCAGAGCATCATCTGGCTTCCGGAAACTCTTTCACTATGGAAAAAATCAGCCTAGTGGATGTCAGTGACTCTTACGCCTGCCACTCTTAGTGAGAGTGAAAGACCTGTCTAGGCTGTTGCTGATTTGAGAGTTAGTGCAAGTCACAACTTTACCTCTTTTGTTGACATCTAAAAAACTTGTGTTGAAGCGGTTATCTCCTTGCCACAAGCCTTGCACTGTCTGAAATGAAAGTGTAAATTTCGTAATCTAACTGTTGCATTCTCAGGAGTCTGGATTAAAAGTTAATCAGCCAGCATCCTTTGCTATAAGGCTGAACGGGGCAAAGGGCAAGATTGATGCTAAAGTCCACAGCCCTTCCGGAGCTGTCGAAGAGTGCCATGTGTCTGAACTGGAGCCAGGTGAGAAATCAGGACGCCTATCAACAAGAAATGGGATGACTTCCAAAAGACACTTACTTCTGCGTAGCGAGTGGGTTTAGTCCCTTTGGCTTGTCAAAAGCATATGAAGGGAATAAGCACCTTACTTGGCAAATAACGCTGTTGTCAACAGTTTCAGGAAGGGTTGTACAGTCAGGTTTATATTCATGCTTTTCCTAGATAGTTAATGAAATGGCTGAGACCTAACTTGCATAAGATACTGACATTTAAGGGGGAAGTCTAAAGGGTTTTTTGCATAAAGTCTCGGCTTGCCAGTGAAGGTACAGTGATATAATTCATAAATGAAGGGGATGAAATATGATGTGGCCGTTGAATTTCGCCAGTGAAGAAGCTCATTATTTGAAGCTGTGCTTCCCTCTTTAGCTAGTAGTTTATTTTTAACTTGCACTCGCTCATTCATACGGAACGTCAAGGAACCTGAATATAAGCAAACACTACAGAAAAGTCGGCACCTGTTTTCAGCGGTGAGCTTTTCTTTTTAAGTTGAAGTCTGAATGAATTAGCGTTTGCGCTGTGCCAGTCTAGCCACTGTCCAGCTGCGGAAGGTCAGTCGCTCCTCTGGGTTAACATGCAACAAAAATGTTAAATATCAGCAAATTGCTAAATGACTCTCAAATAAAAGTGCAAATTTCTGTGGTGTCAGAGCAGCGCAGTCTACCCGCTGTTAAGATTTGGCCTGCTTCATACCAGCTGCTTTTCTTAAAGAAGTCCTGTTCACAGTTAGTTCTACACTAACAGGCTGGGCTATGATTGAACCCTCACTTGTAGTCCATATGTGAGGAAATAACCCTAAAGCTTAAGCTGGAGATTAGGTGACAGCCGAGATCAGTTCTTAGTGGAAAAGGTAAAAATGGAATCCATGGCACCTCTTGTCGTAAATAAATGTTTTTCCTAATTAAATATGAGCTTAGTAACTTGTCTAGCTGAGTCTGCTTAAGCTGGGCTCAAAATATGTTTAAAAAATTATGGAAGCCTTGCTTGGGTTGTTCAAAAAAAGAAGTATTGGATTTAATTTTTATTGATGCTGTCTCTGAAACATCAGAAAAGCTCCTTTTCTCTTGTAGATAAGTATGCTGTTCGGTTCATCCCCCATGAAAATGGCATTCACTCAATTGACGTGAAATTTAACGGAAGCCACGTAGTGGGCAGCCCTTTCAGGGTTCGTGTTGGTGAGCCTGGGCAGGCGGGCAATCCCGCGCTCGTCACTGCCTACGGACCCGGCCTGGAGAGCGGCACCACAGGTAACGCTGCTTTTCAAGCTCTCATACAAACCTCTTTGCACTTTGGCTTTCTGAAAGAACTAGAAGCTGTTTCCAGGCATATTTTTACATGACTCTTCCTGCTAAGGCAGCTGAACTAACACGTATTCTCTGCCATCTTGGATGCAGGCTAATTTTGCTTTCTCGCATGCTCCTGAAGTCATATAACCATCAATTAGCGGGTGCACAGGCTGTACTGACCCTTAATGGACTAAAACCTCTGCAAACCGGCAACTGCAGCAAGAGTTCACACGAACTGGTTAGCAGCTCAGCTATGAATCTCTGCCAACTAGTTGAGCTCAACTTAGGTGGTCCCTGAGAGCTCTGGAAATGCTTTGGCTCCGTTCCACGTGTGCAGCTCACACACATGAAGCCTGCAAAGGATGAAGGGTTTTAAAGAGTTACGCAGCCTTTGGAGAGGAAGTCATTGACTATAGCGCGTGCGTGCTCCAAAACTGTTAAAATACTGAGGGAGGGACAAAATTAATCAATAGGTTTTATTTTTCTTTCTTTCATCAAACTTGGTAATGAGCAGTAGTAGTAAAACAGGGTTTTCAGAAGCTTTCCCTCTGTGTAGTGAGCGCAGTTGTTGGGTTGGCCGTGAGCATGGGTGTCTGTTGCAGCCCGTGCTGCCAGTCTTGCGCCCTAACTTGCATACCCCCGTTAATTCCCTTAATATAAGGGTACCCACTTAGCTTTTCATTGGTAGTGCTTGAACTTCAGAGAAATTGCGAGTTAAATGTAATACAACGTGTAAATTCTAGAGAACGTGGTGGATTGTGTTCTGCCTGAAGTGTTTTATGCGTGCTTCAGATACTGCATAAACACTGACTCTTCTTGGAAGTCTGACACCTATTTAACTGCTTTGGCTGTCCCATTTGACAGTTTTCATCTCAAGAATGTAGGTGGCTTTTTTTTTCCACTTGTTTGATTGTGGCCTTTGTAAGAAAAGACAAAAGCTTTGCGGGATATGCGCTTTTATTTTTTTGTAATTGTGTGCTTAAATGGGCCACACATGCTGTTGAAGAGTAAAAGCGATTTTTTTTTTTCCTTTTGATGTGCACAGTGATAATTAGTTCCCTTTATCCTATCTACTTCTTTCTTCTGTGGGTTTTACTTTACACCTTTTTCCCCTGGAAAAAAAAAATACTGCAGCTATTCAGCCAAAGCTTCTGCTGTTCTGGAGAAACCAACCAGTTGCGTTTGGAAAAGTGTGGGCGTACTACATAGAATGAAGATATTATAGCCTGTGCTGCTTTAATAGGTGGGAAACAAAAGCCCTCATTAATACTAGTCGCTGATGCATCAGGGAACGGGGGGGGGGGGGGGGAGGATTTTTCTCCATCTATAAAGGTGCTCGGGGTTGTTTTTAATCTAAATAGACTGTTTAACTTCAGGAAAGTTACTCTGTGCCGCCTTGTTGAATGCTGGCCACTGCTAAAAGCTCGGTGCCCTGGGAGCTGCTGAGTGCAGCCCCAACTGCGTTTTCGAACAATGATCTAGTGTAGCGATTTCAATAGCTGGTGGCTGAGTACCTGAAACACATCCACCCGGGGAAGGGAGAGAGTCTGCAGACTAACAATGTGAGCCTTCATTTGTGACCCAAGGAAAAAACAGTGAACTCCGAGCAAGAAGGCTTTACTGCGAATCTGTGAAACTTGCTGTTTTGGAAATGAACTTTCCTGTAGTTTCTAATATATAAGCGTGACCAGTTTACTAGTCGTAGTAGGGAGGAGAGGGGAGAGAAGGGGATTATACCCCAAGCGCTCTGCGGTCAGACTTTCCACGTTGCGTGCTAAATGGCAGGCGGCTGCAGTCAGATCTCGCCCTGAGAGACCCGCAGCGGTACAAATCTTGTATCAGAGCTGGGTTCTTCCAGCATTGCAACACAGCAGTGTCTTGTGTGGAAAGACAAACTCTTTCATGGTTTAGCACCACATTTTATACACATATGCTTCAGTCTCAGCTGTAGTAAACTTTCTTCTAACTGGCTTTTTAAAATTGAGCTTGAGCCCTTCATGCCTGCTCAGCAGTGTCTCATACAACAGCCCTAAGATAATAACTTTTGAAGCCAGGGATTGACAGTAAATTATTTGGGGACTGAAAGCCTTGCTTAAATTTTTCTTGTGTTGCTGGCATGGTGTCATTGGCTAGGCATTAGCAGCAATAATTCAGCTACACTAACCAGATGCTGTAATTAAACAAGCTTTTGTTTCCACACACTGCTTGGAGTGTTGTTCCAGAGCAGTTCAGACACCCGTGTCCTCCAAAGACTTTGCCCTGTCTGTGTCCACTGCTTTCTTGTGGGCCCTTCACTGCTGATTTATGATCCCTTCAGGGAGAAGGCTCTGAACTTCCCTGAGCTTAGAGGTGAAGAAGGCTGTACCAGTGCAGGCTCCAAATCCCAGGAAAAGGGCTCTCGTTTTAAGAGTTTAGCTCTTTTCTCTCTGAACCAGTCTTTTGATGCCAGCGGGTGCTGGAGCGCCTAACCGGGGAGCTCAGAGCCTCTGGATTCAGGCTGCCCTCCCGGCCCCCTCGGATCCCGCGTGAGGAGGCTGGGGGTGAAGGTCAGCTGTCCCACCACAAATGCAGATTTGGGCACTTGAGTACTCAATGGACTGTCACCTAATCTTGTATCGAATCATGAGTTCCTGTTGAATAATTTAGGGTTCTTTTATAAAGAGCGGGTGTAAGGAAGAGTGTGTCTTACTATGCTACATCTTTCTAGGATTACAGTCGGAGTTTTTCATAAACACGACCAAGGCTGGTCCAGGTACCCTCTCTGTTACAATTGAAGGGCCATCAAAGGTGAAAATGGACTGCCAGGAAACTCCAGAAGGTTACAAAGTCATGTACACACCCATGGCTCCAGGAAACTATTTAATTGGAATTAAATATGGTGGACCTAACCACATAGTGGGCAGCCCCTTCAAGGCAAAGGTTACAGGTAAAAAGCTAACCAGTGTTTACTGTATGCCTAAAGTAGCTTGTGTCATTCAGCAAATACGTCCCTCTGAGAAACTGTGACATCTGGGCTTAGATGCCAAGTGTCCATGAACATGAGAGGCAAAATGTTTCTGCCCCCTCTCTCTAAATCCTGGATTACAGAGCGTGTCGCAGAGCAGGCTGAGAAGCGGCTGCAGGAGTTAGTCTCGCTGGCTTGAGTCAGCGAAGAGCCGTAAAGCAGTTTCGCAGGAAAATAGTCAATCTTGAACTAGCTCTAGGGTGTTGCACTGGCTGGTGAAATATGACTTGCTTCCTCACGTTTTACCCAAGCCCTAAACGTTGACTCTTGTTGTACAAATGATGCCCCTGATTCTGTCCTTTTTTTGCTATGGTTGTGACCTGACCAAAGGGGCCAGTAATGTCTGAGGGACTTTCAGACAATGCAAAGAAGGCTGATGTTACCCCTAGGAAGCTCTTTCTCTTGCAGATACTGTGTTTAAGCATAGACCAGAAGTCATCTCTAACGCTGCCCCTGAGCTAGTGGAAGGTGTACAGGTGGTCCTGGCCTGGTGGTGGTCTTGGGAGTGGGCTGTAGGGGCCGTGTGCCCCAGGGCTTGGACATGCTCTGCTTTCAAAGAGAGGTGTTGCAAAATTGCACCTGCTTTTCTGCCAACTCAAGTCATTTTGGGGCATTTGGTGACTGGAGCACAATTAACTCTTCTTAAGCAGCCTGCTTTGCTTAATGAATCCTGAAGCTCCTGTCGTCCTTTAACCACTGAACATATCTTGGTGTTTAAGGGTTCTGGGATGGGATTGTCTCCAGAGTTACGGAAGATGTTAGCTCAAGTACAGAAGTAGGAAATTGCTCCTATCGGTGTAAATGCATTTTGGAGGCAGAACGCTAGCATGTTAATCATTAGGAGCTTTCCCAAGCTTTCTCATTAAATGCCCTTCCGATGGGGTGAATCTGAATGTCAGAAATCTTTCCTTTCTTCAGGACAGCGACTGGTTAGCCCAGGCAGCGCAAACGAAACATCTTCAATCATGGTAGAATCGGTGACAAGGTCGACAACTGAAACTTGCTATAGCGCCATTCCCAAATCCACCTCGGATGCTAGCAAGGTGGTTTCCAGAGGAGCTGGGCTCTCAAAGGCTTTTGTGGGTCAGAAAAGCACCTTCTCTGTGGACTGCAGCAAAGCAGGTATGGGTACAGGAATTCCCTCTCAAAACCAGCTCTAGGTTGTGGTGGTCTAGCTGGACGTGTTTCGTCCTAAAACAACTTTCAGTTAATTGCAGACTCTGCATTAGGAAAGAGAAAGAGCATGATTTTGTGAGCTGGCAGCTCGATACTAATGGGAACCCTCAGAAACAGTCTGCCTATGATACCTGAGCTTTTATAAATGGGCATTTTGTAGAGTTAAAATTCAGAGCTTGAGATTTGGATCTGATTCTGAAGAAAAACTATAAATGCTACACGGTGCTCAACAGATCCTAGTGGAGAGGCTGTAAAGATGCCACGCTCTCTCCAAATGACTTGCCTGAGCCAGGTGCACTGGAAGAAGACAGGGTTATGGCATGATCGTCATCTGCAAGCTTCGTGGTGGGTGAATTACAGGCCAGCGTTATTCACTGGTCTGTAGTGATAAACTTCTTTAGAAGTGCTTGAAAGGCAATGCTTGCTCACTTTGACAGTGTTTCTCTCCTGTGCTGTAATTAGACAGCGGTAGTGTGTCAGGTCTGGCAAAATACACAAATAAACCCTTGTCTCAAAGAGGCTGAAGATTTTCAAATAACATTCCCTCCTGTACAGCATTAGCTTAGCATACCTCAGACTACCACGCTGTAAACTGTGAAATAAAACAATAAATTCCTTGTGTTGTGGGAGCTAATATTATGGTACGGTCATACCTGTTTATTTAAGCTTATGAATGCTAACGATCTTTTATTGTGCCGTAGGTTCAAATATGTTGTTAGTTGGTGTCCATGGGCCTACAATACCGTGCGAAGAAGTATCTGTGAAGCATTTGGGAAACCATCAGTACAACGTAACGTATGTCGTCAAGGAAAAGGGTGACTATATTCTGGCAGTGAAATGGGGTGACGAACACATCCCTGGAAGTCCCTTTCATGTCACTGTTCCTTAAACCCGCCTAGTGTCAGCATCAATCTTTGCGTTTGCAATTCAGACTTAAGCGTTATACCGGGTGCAGTCCTGTTGCAAAATGCAGTATCTAGATACACACGGCTCACATTTCAATACACTCAGAACTAAATTCTGTAACTTTATTTTTTACAAGCATTTCACTTCTATCCTAATTATCAACATATTGTAAATCTATTTAATATTCTCTTCAAAATTATACCTTTGCAGTACTGTCTGGGTCACTGTCGATGTTTGGAGAATCATGTGGATAACTAGACACTAATTTCCCTAGCGGATGTTAAAGACTTTAGATGTTAATTGAAAACTGGAATTTGTCTTTGTAATTGGGTATCCTAACTACTGATTTTATTTGACTGGAGACTTTAGATTTTAGTTATGGAATATGACTTGGGCTGTCCCCAGTTCAAATTCTTTTCTGTAAAGAAATGAGGTAAAACTGGTACTATAATAGGTGCCTTTGTATACTTGATCAATTTTAATGCTTAACATTATAAAAAGCTACTAAAAGTGGCTTTACCACTCAAATTTAAAACAGTTTTGAAAATGCTTTGCTAATGGTTTACATTTAGGAAAAGTTTGTCTTTTATAGCGGACCAAAAGCAGACTGAAAATTACTTCCTGGTAGCTTTCAGCCTTTCTATGTTAACGCTTTGTAAGTCTATACAGGTAGCTTTTTGGCCATGGACGCTAGTAATGTGTTTTTTTAATTAGCTTGGGATACTGGTGAAACTTATGTAACTTTGCTTTACAGGTAACTCCCCACACTCTTCTTGATTTATTTGCTTTTTAAGAACAGACTCCAGTTTGGTTGGGTTTAATAAAGCCTGTAACTTGTCAAGCCAGGTATAGCTCTCATCTGACTGACAGAAAATTTGTGCAGGTCAGAGAATGGCAGTTCATTGGGGAAAATGGTCTGCAGTTTCCCCCGAGGCTGCCAGGCGGGCAAGGAGCTGAGGTGATGGTGCAGAGCTGCCCCGGGGGTGGAAACCCCATCTGTCGTCGGGTATCGCGGGGAGGGCGGGTGCGTGAATCCACCACTAACACCACTACGAGTCAACGAACCCTTGGTTGATGCAAGTCACTTTATCGTATCCAAGTCCAAGGACTGGAGCGAAGCCTGCTCGTCGCCCTCCTGAAATCCCCTTCCGCTGCGCAGGGGCTTCCCGCTGAGGGGCGAGGAGCAAAAACTTCCGTCGTGGCTCTTAGGTTTGTCCCGAATTGCTCAATGCTACGTTCCAAGCGCGCATCTGAATTGCTGTCAGCTGCTGGGGCTTTAGTAAAACCCTCCAAACGAGCTTTAACTCTGATTAGGAGAAACTAGGATTTGTTGAGAACCTGTTGCAACTTTGCTGTCTGCCCCTATGGAGAAGTTCACGCTTACAGTTCTGTAGTTGTGTGTTGATGCACTACCCTTGAGCACAGTTGACTTTTTTTTTGTTTGTTTGTTTTGGTTTTTTTTTTTTTTACTGTGCTGTTCTGTGCCTTAATGTGAAATGCTCACTACATTGTAAACTAGGAATTAAAAACAAAATAAACTGGAATAAAATGCAGGATTGTAAAATTGTATCTTATAACTTATTAAATAGAAATGTTTGCTTCATTAAAATGTGCATGTTAAAAACAGCTTTGGATTCTTTTCATATGTGCTCAATAAAATTCAAACTTAAACTACAGCAACTTGAGGAATACTGAACGTCATCTGGACTGAGCCGTGCAGCTAGCCTTTAACAACTTGGGCATAATCTCAGTCTCATTCATGTTTCTTGTTTGTTTTATCCAATAGTTTTTGTTCCTATAATAAAATGTTGTGAAAAACTTTAACTTCAACATGCTGGGCTACAGCAGGCTGAGTGCAAGATATAGTCATACAGTCTTTTGGTTTGGGTTTGGTTGTGGTTTGTTTGGGTGGGTGGGTTGGTTGGTTGGTTGGGGTTTTTTGCTTAGATTTAAGGTAATTGGTGAACACCTACACTGAACAGCTGGCATGTCTTCTCCGTCCCTTCTTCTGTCTCCTGTGGTTGCAGCTGACCATCTCCACTGAGCCGTTCTGGTGAGCCCCAGCGGGAGCTGGGTGCCAGTGCGGCTCCTGGAGGCTGCGTGGGGTTCCCCGTCCCCTGGCAGAGGCGCCCGGCGCGGGCGCTCGCAGCCCCTCTTGATGCAGGTGCGTGGGTCTCACCAGGCGTTACTGCCTGCGGCCCCAGAAGCTGCTCTTAAGGACTTGCCAGTAGCAACTCGGAGGCCATTAGGCTTTTGCAAAAGGTGGTTTCCAGGGACTTGCCGCACCTTCAGCTGGCCAGGTCTTGTGTGGCAGGACGTGGCCATGGAGACCAGCAGATGTTTTCCCAAACACGGCTCCTGCTGGAAGCTGTGGTGAAACCTGAGCCGCAGCGGGACGGCGGCTGCTGCCAAGGACTTTCCTGCCCCAGGTTTATCAGATTATTTCCTTTTTATAGTTAACTGTGTTTTATTATCTTCAAGCTGACATTATCTTTTATGTCAGCTTGAACCTCCTATTTAATGTTTAAAAAAACAAACCGTGGTAACAGCTGTCGAGTTGAGCAAACGTGGGAGTCTAGTGTCTGTGTAACTCATATTGCCCAGTACCCGCTCTTGCCTGGTCTGCTCTGGCCTGCTTACTGCTTGGCTTCTTGGTCTAATCCCATTAGCTGAAATTAATGGGAGTTGTCCATGAAAGCGATGGGCTGTGATTGTTACCTTGTCTAACAGCACTTCTAATAAAAGCTAAGTTCTGGTTCAAGTTGCAGTAGAAAACAAGCAGTTCTGCCTTGTGTAGGCAATAAAACCTGTGCTGTGACTGCCTAAACATCCAAGCACCTGCACCACAACAATTAACTTGCTAAATACAGCAAATGTCCAGTATTCTCAATTTGAAGAGCTTTTGGTGCAACTTGACTGCATTGATCTTCTTTGGCAACATGGTTCGGTCAACTCTGAAGGTGAATATTGATCATACAACTGGAAATATGATATTCTAGTTGCACAAAATAGAGTATTTTCATGCAGTTTCCAGTATTAGTGTTCTGAGTCTGATGGCTGCCGTTCTGAAGTCTTTGGGTCTTGCTTTCACAAGGTTGCACACGCGTGCTAGATGAAGGGCCTCCACGCAGTCCTCAGTGTGGTTAGTAGGAAAGAGGAAGGTAAAGTACTGAAGTGCTGAAGCCATTTTCTGTCTAGCACGTTTTCTTTGGAAGGTGGTCCTGAATGCAACCGAAGCTGCTGGTACAAAACGCAGAGCTGCTGTGAGCCAGCCGCCTCTGAGGGGCCTCCTCCCTTGGGAGGTACAGTTTGGCTGCAGGGGTGCGAGGTGACACAGCTGGTACTGGGGAGCAGAAGCAGCTGACAGCAAACAAAGCTCAGCTGGAAGTCATAGGCTTGGACCTCTAGGGGCTTGTTTACTGCAAACGCTGCATGTGGCTGACCCTTTGCAAGAAGGCCAAGCAGAGAGAGTCCCACTCTCTGGGAGGTTGCATGGGTTTAGAAGTGCACTTTTGCTCGGAGTTGTTCTGCGAGTAGCAGCTATGTAGGCTCATCACAACAGTTTTCAGTAGACAGGAAAGGAGTAGAGCTCACTTCAGAGTGGTTGAGCTCCTGTTGTTGAAGACATACCGTTTTAAAATACGTTGTGTTAGACATCTAAAAGCACAGTGCCTTAGGACTCCAGGCTCTGCTTTAAGTCTTTGGCACCTTGATGGAAATTTCCCTTTGCACTGCCTACCTTAGCAGCAGTCCACTAGGCCAGGGTGACTACTGTTGGGCTGCAGGTCGTGGTGTCCCGGGGTACCTGGGTCCCAGTGCTTGTTACTGGCTGGGTAGACTTGCAGTGATATGAGGTACCACTGGGCTGCTGAAGAAAGTACAAGTGCAGTCTGCTGTCTGCCAGCCCCCCCCCCCCCCCCCCCCCCGGCACATAGGAACTGAGCTGCCGTATTCCCAGCAGCACCAGCATGGCACAGTGCTCTGGGCACCATCCTTCAGCTACACGGTTCTGCCAGCCTGGTGACACTTGAAGCAGTCCCGTGTTACTTACAGAGGACTGGGTGTTTTGCCTCTAGCTGTGGAAGTCAAACATGTTTTCTCCTGCAAACTTGGTTGAACTTCAGTTCTTTACTTGTTTATGATCTCTCCTTGGTTAGCAGTTTGCAGTAGGATTCAGCCACCTGGATCCATGGTACCCGTGTGTCCATCTGGGAGCTCCTCGGTCCTTTCTCAGCTAGCTCAAGCTCTTATTAATACAGCTAAATCCAAGCAGTGCCTTTGCTGGTAGCAAGCTGGACCCTTGCCTGCTGGTGGCCAGTGACTCAAGGCCGCTCCACCAGCCCATCTTGCCCCCATCTGTTCCTGATGACCAACACTGGAGCCAGGATGGTAATGAGCAGAGATACCTTGTATATTTGAGTGTTGCTCAAAACTGAAAATAACATTTAGTCCTGTGGAGCCTTGTTATAAAAACGCAATCAAGAGGGCATCTCCTGCAGGGTGGCTTTTCTTCTAAGGGATGCATTGGAGCCCTGTCCTGTGGGAGGTGGGATAGTTTTCAGGGCTGCTCCACATATAAGTTAGATTAAAACTTGCTGACAGCATGACTGCTTGCTTTCTGCATCACCTAACAAACATAAATGGGCATCTTTGGTTGTATTGTATGTGATATAAAAGATGCAGAAAGTCTCATGATCGTTGGAGGAGGCAACTTGTTGAGGGCTTAGCTCATAGTACGTTCCTGCAGCAGTAAAGGTCCCTGGTTTGTGGTGGGTGTCTTCCGCGTTGTGTACAAAAGCTGTATTATGCTCTCCGCAGCGCTTTGGGGCATAACTGTTCCAGAGGGCACAATTCAGCGCTTCATGAATTTATTATTTAAGATGCTTTGCTCCCTTTTGATTCCTGGTTACTGTGAAATTCTTGAAGGTGGGGAGGAGAACTAACCCCCGGGGCCTTGCTCCTCTGCCTCGGCAGCGGTGCGCCCACTGCCTCACGGGGGGCAAGCGAAGGGGCAGCAGTTCCCCCGGCCCCCCTGCAAGGGCGGAAGGAAACACTGAAGGGTTTATTTGCGTGCGGCCGCCTTTGTCCCGCCGCGCTGGCAGCAGCAGGCCGAGGGCTCTCTGTCGCAGTATTAGCGCGTCGGGATCAACGCGAGCTTGTGGGGCTCCCCTGCCGCGAGCTGGTCCTGGCTCACCCGCGCTGAAGTTTCGGCTTCAGGAAGGCACCAAGAGTTTCATCGCTTTCCTTTAAACGCCCCCCCCCCCCCCCGGGGCGGGAGGCAGCCAGGGGCTGGGCGGGTCGGAAAGAGGCGCCCCGGGGGTCGGCCGCGCGCTCCGAGGCGGTGGCAGCCCCTCCAAGGGCATGGCTCTTCGACCCTTTCTTTTTCTCTCAAAGCCCTGCTTCGTCTGGAGCAGCCACTGCAAAAAAATAGCATTTCTCTTGCATTTTATTTCTCTTTAGATACCAGATGGCCCTAATTCTGTAGGTGTCCAGAACGTGCTTCATTTTAGTCTTTTGAGTGGACCCATTGATTTTTAAGTGATTGCACATGTGAGTAAAATTGAGCATGTATTTATAGTGCCAGGGCATGACTTCTTCGCAATCTGCTTAATTTGCCCCAGCATTACCCTGCCAGTGCTGGGTTTGCTTTTCAAAGCTAGTTCAGCCTTCTTGAGAAAAGCGTTAAAAGCGCTGCTGCTTCCAAAAGGAGCGACTTACTGCTTCGGCTCGGCGCCTTGCCGCTGGCGACAGAGACGGCGATTCATCGAGGGCTCACAGCTACCGTCTGGTCTCTTCTTTCAGTGTTCGCATTCCGGTAAAATATCTTTCATGAGATTTGGAGCCTAGTATATCATTCTGCTTGCGAGATAATACACACGTGATGATGATGTTTGGGACACTGCACCCTGTGCCTGGCTTTATTGACATGCTAAGCGCGTCTCCTGCGAGGCATGTGCGAAGGGGGCTGCTGGATTGGTTGCCGCTGGGGGCATTCAGCAACCTACAGTGCGGCGTGTGGGATCCGAACGGGCTCCAGGGTTGATCTTTGCCCTTTCCAGTATCAGTGTGATTGATTGTCTTTAATGTATTAAAGATAACGCAATATACTTAATTTTTCAGGAGATATTATCGCAGAAATCAAGGCCCCAGTTCATGCCAGGTCTAGAATTGTGCAGGTTTCTTTCTACTTAAAAATGGATTCTTCCATTACCCTCAAAAAGCGGTGAGGCTTTCTTGTACTTCTAACATTTCTTGCATATATTAGTAATGCAAATTGCTGTGCTGTTGCTTAGCAGGACTCTGTTTTTATTCAGCTTATGCAACCCCTGTAATTACGTTTCCCGCTAGCTGTTCATTCTGTGGAAAGCAAGAATGAAGCTTCCAGTTCAGAACCTGCTTTATTCTCTGCTCGGTTTTAGCTTTCAAATGTATTTATTTAAAACTGATTTGATTTCATTTTCAATTTTTTTTCTTGTATTGAAACATTCTTGTAATACAGAGAGGTATTATGTACCTTTCTTAACTTAAAAAAAAAAAAAAAAAGGAAGCCAACTATGTCCTAATCACATTTAAAAGACTGCCCAACGTGATTTATTTAGAAACAGGCATCACTTGATGGAGACTAGGATGAAGCTGAGTGAAACGGTGTTAATTCAGGGAGTGGCATGATACCTTTTTACAGAGTGATTTTTCTGAGGTTGACAAAAGACTCCTTTTAAGGCATTTTTTGGTCTTTATTACATAGTACCTAATATGCCCGGCATAGGATTGCCTGCCCCGGGCAGTCGGCAGCCTCCCGGGGTGTTTTCCAGGGCAGCCAGCGGAGGAGAAGCGGGAAGTGGCCGAAGCGGGGGAAAGTGCTGCTTTTCGAGGCAGCAGGGAGGGATGTGGAACAAAAGCTCGCTGTTAAAACCGCCTTTAAACATCAAACACCCCAACTCATGTTAAGCAAATGTTTACTTAAAAAAAAAGATTTTTTTCTCCCCATGTTATGATAACTTAAAGACAAGAAAACATCTTAAATAATCACTTATTAATAGCAGAGTGCCAAGTTTTCCCTTTCAAGGGAAGTAGTACAAATCTCCTGAGGTCTCTGCATCATACACCCAAAACCAACAGCCAAACGCGCCCTGGGGCGTTCCCTGTCCTTCTGCGAGATGCCACAATTTCAGGGCTGCTTTAGAGCCGGAGAGGAAGCAGCAGGACTGGCTAAAGTAATTTTTCATCAGAAAGCTGCAGTAATCATTAATATTCAGCAGGTCCCTCTTGCAGAAGGTTATCAAAATAGCTTCGCTGCCCTGCAAGCCTCACGCCGCTTGCCAGATATCCGCCTTGCGGTGTGCTGTTTCCACAGGGTCCCCTGGGAAAATGCTTTTAAATTGCTTTGCAGAATTTCTTAGGCTTTCATAGTTGATTTGCATAGCTGTGAGTTCATATTGCCTGCTTAGGAAAAACATTGGCAATGCCACTAAATCCGTCTGGATTTAGAGCTTGTGCCGCTATTAATTTTCCCAGGATTTAAAGTGCGTGCGTTATAGGAATGAAAGGCTAGTATATGCGACTTTACAAAAAAAAAAGAAAATCTTTTTTGATAGGCAAAAAAAAAAAATTCTTTTTTGATAGGCAAAATATAACGTAGCAGGGCCCAGGGCTACGTTTGACAGTTCTTTCCTGCGATTAACCGCCGTTCTGTAGGACCCTGGCACTGCAAATATTTACACGTAGGCTCAGCTTGGAGCCCCTGGCTGCTGCGAGGGCCGCGGCGGAGGCAGCCTTGCGCCGGGGGCCGAGGGGGCCGGGCCGGGCCGGGCCGGGCCGGGCGGCGGCGGCGCCGGCAGAGGGAGCGCGGGGCCCCGCTGGCGCGCGCCTGCGCTCGGCCCGTGCGGCCGCAGGGGGCGACGGCGGCGCCTCGGCGGGCGCGCAGCTTGGCGCGGGTCGCCCAGCGCGCTCTCAGCGGGGGGCGAAGGGCGGGAAGACCCGCGAGTTTGCAAGCGGCTTTCCTTTGGGAACAAATGCAGGAAAACGGTGATTCCCGCCCTCAGCTCCTGCTGGCTGTCTGCTGGGCTGGCTCGGCCGAGGGGGAGCCTGAGCAGGCGCCCGCCGCCCGCCGCCCGCCCCTCCCGAGCGATCCAAGCGCCCAGGTCGGCTGGCTTCCAGGCCTCCTTCCTCCGGGCGCTCGCGGAGGTAAGTAGTGTCACGTACACGACTGGGCGAGGGGGGGCTTGGCAGCCGGAAACCAAGGGGGTGCCTAGGTCTCGCAGCCGGGGAAGCAGCAGGTCGTACAGCCAGAGGTGCTTGGCCGTCCCTTCGTGGC
The DNA here is from genome assembly GCF_040807025.1 of Struthio camelus. Classification (NCBI taxonomy): domain Eukaryota; kingdom Metazoa; phylum Chordata; class Aves; order Struthioniformes; family Struthionidae; genus Struthio; species Struthio camelus. Next base: position 15,087,314 of record NC_090955.1, on the reverse strand, counting down.
GCTGAAGGGCTGGTGAAAGGCCACCGCCACCTCTGCAGGAGGCGCCTGCATCGGGGCACGCGTCTCCTTGAGGGCTCAGTGCGTCCGTATGCGGGCTGTGCGTCCGTATGCGGGCTATGCGTCCGTATGCGGGCTATGCATCCATATACATGCTGCGCGTCCATATGCGGGCTATGCGTCTGTATGCGGGCTATGCGTCCATACACAGGCTATGCGTCCATACACAGGCTATGCGTCCATATGCGGGCTATGCATCCATATACATGCTGCGCGTCCATATGCGGGCTATGCGTCTGTATGCGGGCTATGCGTCCATACACAGGCTATGCGTCCATACACAGGCTATGCGTCCATATGCGGGCTATGCGTCCATATACATGCTGCGCGTCCGTATGCGGGCTATGTGTCTGTATGCGGGCTATGCGTCCATACACAGGCTATGCGTCCATATGTGGGCTATGCATCCATATACATGCTGCGCGTCCATATGCGGGCTATGCATCCATATGCAGGCTATGCATCCATATACATGCTGTGCGTCCGTATGCGGGCTATGCGTCCGTACACAGGCTATGCATCCATATGCAGGCTATGCGTCCATATGCGGGCTATGCATCCATATACATGCTGCGCGTCCGTATGCGGGCTACGCGTCCGTAGGCAGGCTGCATACAGGTCCCAGCCCAAAGCCTGTCAGATCCCCGCACACCCAGCGCCTGCTTCTGCTCCCCCATCGCCCCGTGCTGGGGAGAGCAGCGGCGTCCCTGGAGAGCGCTCAGGCCTGAATTGCTTGCGATCACTTGCGTTCGTGCATGGTTAAGCTTTTGGAAAAGCGGAGCACACGTGGCCAGCAACACAAATACGAGGGGCCGAGTCGCACCGTGGCGTTGCCGAGCAGAACCGCTCTGGTGCCGGGTGCTCTTGCGCTTTCGTGGAGCGGGGACAGACCCCAGCTCTGCTGAGTGCCGTCCCCGGCGACGGTGGGGACGCCGGGCACCAGGGAAGGAGCAGGGGTGGGACCCCGCTGGGTCCCCGCGCTGCGGTGGAGGGCGTCCGAGCGCCGTCCTGCCTGTAGGGAAACAGAGCCGGCACGGGCCAGGCTCTGCCGGGGAGCCTGTCGCCACACACCCGACACGGCTGGGCCTGGCTCCGTCCGCGGCGCCCTGGGACGTCCCGCCTGGCCGGGCCCAGGGAAAGCCACGGCCGCGAGGGGGACGCGGCTGGGCCTCTCTCTACATTTTTTCCTAGCAGAACCTCGTTTGCAGTTTGTTCCCTCCCAGCTAGGAATGCTGTGGAGGAAACGAAGCGTTTCCAGCCTCGGAAGCGCCTCGCCGTTTCTCTCCCAGCCGAGATCTTAGGCCCTTGGGGCCGTTTCTGGTGTCTAATGTCGAACTCTGGTTTGATCACAAATGAAGCTCAAGAAGCCTCCTTCATCTGAAGAGTCCCTTTGGTCTGGCGGCAGGGTGCCTGGAGGATGCAGCGGCTTGGACAATTTAACAGCCACTTTGCAATTGGAAGAACTAGGTAATGATCCCCTGGTGGGGAAAATCTATAGAAAACATAGACTGTTAAACATTTTAGGATATATTTACTGTATGGTCTAATGGATTTATAGAACAAATTCAGGAAAACCTACAAGCGTTGGAAACCTCCCAGCCCCTACAACCGCCGTGAATCGACGCCGGACGCCATCCATCCGTTTGGGGTCCCCCAAAAGGGCATCCCAGCTCTCGATGTCAGAGCATCATTTTGAATTAAGATGTTGCTCTGCAGTTTCAGGCTCAGCCTCTGTGTAACGACATCTACAGCCGGACACCTGCTAACACCGTGCCTGCGGCTGGAGCTGCTACGCTAAGGAGCAGCTGGCTGTCTCTCGGTTTCAAATGCTAGGTAGAGGATTATATTCTATGGTGCAAATAAGGGTGTAACTTTTTCAGTAAAACTTGGTGATATTTACATATTTTTCATGATCGAATATATCCATTATTCTTTCCTGGAGTGAGATTTAATCTTTTGTGTGGTATTTCTTTCTGAAAGCTAGAAAGAGCAGGTCTACGTGCACTAAGAGGTGCGGCCTGAGACTTTGATTGATTTCAACCTTTACGTGAAATATTGCTGCTGTCGGCCAGGCAGTGGCATTTCTATAAAAATCCCAATGTAAATGTTTGTTCTAAATCAGGTTTTCCTTTTGCTTCGGCTGAAGTATAATCAAGGGAGCTATGAAATGTTATATCATTTTTAGATTAATTTCTGCCAAACGTTGGGGGTTTTGTTGTTTCCCGGCACCTCCTCCCTCCCGTTGGCATAATCTACTGCAGGCTTTATTTTTTTCTTCGAATCCTTTCTCCCCAGAGAGGGAGTTTGCACAAAAGCCAAAGTGTTTTCTGCCCCTAAGAGAGTATTTTGTTGCTAGCCTTGCCTTCTCCGTCCGCAGGCAAAGTGTGGGGTGTTGACAAAGGAAGCTGGGTATTTGCCTTGATTAACTGTTAGATTATTGACAGTTTTCAGATGTTTTTTTTATCTGGCAGGATTTGCAGTAAATAAAGTGTGTAGGCTGATCTGAGAAACAGATCACTGGAGCATCAGGTTAAATAACCTCTTACATTATTAAAGTCTAGTTTGTTGGAGAATTTTTTGGCTGCCATGAAATTATTTTGGGAGGAGGAAACGCGGCTCGCTTCCATGTCGGGCTACTGAAAGCAGACTTTAATGTAAATTTTGATCTCGCTCTACGTTGGCAGGCGGGATGGACGTAGCTGGCCGGGAGCCGGGGCACGAGGACCAGCAGGGCTTTGCTGCTCTTGCCTTGTGGCTGCCTTAGCGCAGGAAAGGGACCTCCCTGTCCATCCGTCCATCCATCCGTCCGCCTTGCCCGAGCTCGGTGCTGCGAGCGGACTCTGCCTTTCAAACGCACACTGTCCCCGCAGACGCGAGGACACCTTGTTCGGGGGGACGCACACGAGCGCTGGAGGCGAGCGCGATGCAGAAACGGCCTTTTAATCTGAACGATATTAAAGAGGAATAGCAGAAACGGAGACCGGGGCAGTCTCTGCCCCCCGGTGCGCCCCACAAAGCATGCCAACGCGTTTGATCTCACGGTATCGTTTTACGTTTGTGATCAGTATGGTAAGTCTAGTGCACTACTTCTAGCTGGTTGATTTTTGATTTACTTACAGTGAGTAAAATAATCTGCAGGTTTAATTCACCTTCTTACCTGGAATATCGAAAGTTTAACAAAATATTTGCTTTTTCCCTGAAATATTGCACTTGCTACACTAGTAGCTACACTAAGCTTTTAAAAAGACGCGCTGGCCTTCTTTGTCTTCGCCGCGCGCGCGAGGGCTTTGGATGCCCTCGAACGGCGGCGGTTCTTCCTTGTTCTCCGCTTTGGTAACGGCGGTTGCAGCCAGCCGACGGAGCCGCTGGTGGTTTTCAGCTCGAACTCTATCGGGAAGTGGTCGCTGACGTCCAGCGCCTGCGAGGGAAAGCAGAGAGGCGCTCGGGACGGCCGCACGCGCCATGCCTGCGGCTGGAGGCGCGTGTGCCCCTTGGGCAGCGGCACAGGGCGTTTTCCGTGCGGTGAGTTTTCCAGACTCTGCCCTAGGGTGGGTATCGCTCGCAGCGGTGGGGGGGGGCGTGCAAGCTTTGCACCACCTCTGGAGGACAGGGTCAGCTCTACAGATAAGATCATGCTCAAAGCCCTCACCCCACGCTGCCGCCCCCCGGGCTGCCTGCCGGGCACGCTGCGGCCAGGGCCGCGCTGTACCTGCTCCTCGGTGAGCCGAAAAGCCTTCTGAAAGTCGAAGATATTTGCCGAGCGTGGCACCACGGCTCCGATGAGCGCTTCCCCGCTGACCACGATTCTGGAAGGAGCAAGGAAAAACGGGACGTCACTGCGGGGCGCCCGACCCCGCAGCGTCCCCCTGCCCCTGCTCCCTGTGGCCGTCCCCTGCATTGCCCGCCGCTGCGTCCGAAACGGGGGGCGCAGCCCACCCGTATGCTTTTACAGGGACTGACGAGTGACGGGCAGCACATTCGTTTCCTGCAGCAAAGATACTCCCGGAAAGCCGCAGCACGGTCGCTGCTACGTGTGGCTTGCCCTTAGCCGCGGGCTGGCTGTGCAGAGCGCTGCACCCTCCTGCTGTCTGCTGGGTTTAGCTGCTTGCTTTCCCCGGCGCTCACACACCTCCCTCCCTCTGAGCGTACTGGCCTCGGTAGCCGACAGTAAACGATTTGCCTCTGAACCGGCTGCAAGGTTCAAAGCAGTAGTTGGATGCGAAACTAGCAGGACGCCCAGCACGGGCATCCCCTGAAGTCCTGCTTTGACCCAGAAGTTCATTCTGTAAGAGGCTGACTTTGGGATGTAATAAGCTAGTATATTCATTGTCCGGGCTGAGGAAACTGCTCGTATCAGCAGGGCTTGTCACATGCCCTGGGACCTTCCTCGCAGACCCCGATTTTGCATTTGTCAATCCAAATCATGAACGCGCAAATCATGGTGCAAAGCAGGCAAGAGTGAGCCAGGCATCTGTGCAGAGGGGTCTTTCCCTTGGCCTTTGCAGAGCTCTCTGAGGATGAGAAGTGCTCTGTAATTGCATGTTCATCCACATCAGAGCTGCAGCAAAGGCCAGCAAACCTGCAAAATGCTTTGCGCTCCTGATCAGAAGTGTTTGGATCTCGGTTCTCACTGGAATCTCTTTAATCCTTGAAAGCCTCACGTGCAGGTTGCTTTACGGGATAGGCATTGACACTTTTCCATATATTTTTTTGTAAGGGAGATATAAACAGGGGAGGGTTTACTGTTCTGCTTACCTATCGTATGGGCAGCTTGTGCTTCTCTTAACTGTTGTGTCGTTTTTGTCACCGATTAGCCAGACAAATTCAGGGTGAGTCCTCAGTCGGATGTTCTTCCACTGCTTTTTTGGGACGTAGCTACAGCCAGCATTGAAGTCCCCCATGAAGATGAAGTTCTGGAAGGAGAACAGCTCTTTGAAATAAGACCAGCAATGACTTTTATGGCCAACAAACGTTGCTAATAGCCATTACAGTTCAAAAAGTGCGAGCTTAGGTCAACAGCTTGCAGAAGCTGACCGTGGAAGCGCATGCTAGTAGGTTAACATAAGAGCAGGAAAGAAGTAGTACTTTTCCTGGAAGACATTCTGTTTCTCTGATATAACGTATGTATTGACATGCTTTAATATGGCTGTGCTGCTCAACATTTGCCTGCCTTGGCAAGCTCCCTCCCGTCGCATACCTAGAGCAAGGCAGCCCGACTTGGAGCCAGGCGGAGAAGAGAAGGGCGAGGGGACGGACCGTTTTGAGGAACTGGCTGTTTCATCAGGAGATCAAGTTTACTGAGTCAGAGCTGGAGCACTCAACGAAAATATGTCAAAGAGATACTACAAATGTAGGGCTTTTATCAACTGTTTTAAGATCACCAAACTCTGAATGTTGTCCCAGGGGAATCAGTGTCAACGCTGATACAGTAACATAAATATCTTAACTGACCTCAGTGGTCCAGCGCTGCTTTACATCTAAATACACATCGTAGAGCTCATCAATCTCCCGCACCGCTGTTTCTGGTGTGGTGTGCTGAGGGATTACAGCAAACTCTTTGACAGCTTAAATACAAGGCAAAACAGGAAAAAAAAAAAAACCAGTTAAACACATAATGAATCACAAAGCCAGAAAATGTGCCTGACTTGAAAGCAAGTGTTTTTCTGAAGGAAAAGCAGCTTACGTTTTGGCAGTGCAGCCAAGGACACGGGCTGTGCGGTTGCACCGTTCTCTGCGCTAGCTGGCGAAACGATAACGTGCCGCGTGCCGCCTTAGCGCAAAGCAAGCCGCGCTCAGAAATCACAGCGATGGCTGCTCCCACGGCCGCGCCGGCAGCTCGGAGCGCGTTCGCCCAGCGTTACTGAGCAGGAGGCAGAGGCGGCGGCGGCGGCGGGCCGGTTCGCCTCGCCGCGTGGGGCTGCGCGCTGTGCCGCTCGGTGGGACCCGCTCGCGGAAGAGCGATTTGTTTTTGAAAGCGTCTCACCGGTTTGGGGGGAGTGGAACCAGATGATGAAGGGCTCTCTGGAGAAGGCGTCCTCGTCCCCAGGCTGGAGATCAGGATACTGATAGATTTGCTTCACCGACACCAGATTTGGCCTGCAATGTAAGTCAGACTGTAAATAAACTAGCAGCTGTCCCGCGGACAAATTGCAGCTCACCGGCTCTCGGTGACGACCGCCTTGACCAGGCTACAGGGTGCGAAAGGCCGAATGAAGTGGCAGAGCTTTGCCAGGGCGGGAGCCAGGCGAGGGGGCCCGTGCCGCGGGCACGGCCGTGGCCAGCGCTCACCTACCTGTAGATGAACGCGTACTGCTCCTTGTAGGTCTTTCTTCCCAGCCTTTTGCTGACCACATAGCTGTATTCTTCTTTTGGCCCTTTTGGCCATCTGGAAAGAAAATGGTTACTATTAGTTTATTTCTGTGTTCATGGAGGGCTGAGAAGGAGTTAAATTCAAATGAGTCATATATGAGTGCCTGTGCACAAGGGTATGAGACATAGACTGCTGGCTTTCAGAGGCGGCTTACAGAGACAAAAAATCCTCTAAGGATCAGTTGCATGTGGGATATATTCTTCATTGCTTTCTCCTTTATGCTACGCCCTCCGTGCCTTTCGCAGCCTCGGGCAGTTTGTCTGTTCTTTAGATGGTCTCACTTCTGTTCAGGTAAATGCTGTTGTTTTCCCTAGACTAGTAAGTCGCAGGTAGGTAATCTTCAGTGTTATCTCTAGTTAAGCAAAACAATTGTTAATTGTGCAGAAAGGCAAACTGCGCTTCATGCTCTGGTGTTAGCCAGGTGAGGGCTCTTTGTTTCGTTCCCTTCTCCTCTGAGCATTAATCTTTAACAAATGGAATCTACCTTAGTTGTATTGATTTTAAAAATACGTTTCCTACGCTGCTCTGGAGCTGGCTTAGCCACTGGGCTTCTGCGAGCTGCCAGAGAGTCTGGTCCTCTCCCGATTGCTGGGATGGACTCCAGCTCAGATCTTTTGGTCCCAGGGCCCAGTCCTGCTGGTAAGTGGGGCTAAGCAGACCACGGCACTGGGCTTTTGCCTCTGTTCACCTCTCCCAGTATCTGACTACTGAAAGATTTTTTTTTTCACCTTCTTAAGAAAGAGCTAGCGCTGACCATTGTCAGAGGTGGGATCTGGGCAGTGAGGAAAATCATTCCCGACCCAGCCAGGCTCCGGTTTCGCCCTGCGGGGTTCCTATGCCTTGCAGCACACGCTTGCATTAATCCACACGGGTGAAGTATCCCCCTTACCTGTTCAGCCTCTCCATCAGAAAGGGGCATATTCTGTTGTTGTTTTCCTTTATTTCCATCAGTAGCATGATGTCACAGCGAGAAATGACCTGCAACCGGAAAGAGCAAAAAGCAAGTCTGTGCTCTGTATCTTTTGGAGGATTAGAAAGATATTAAGAAGACCTGGCTCTTTGTGTGAAGGGAGGAGTGCAGTGCACATCGCCTGCATGCAGCGGGGCCGGCTCACCCTGCACGGGGAGCGGGGTGGCCACCGGGGTGGCTGTGGCCCCCGCAAAGGCCTTCTCCTTTCCCAGCCGTCCAACAAGCTGGCGCAGGAACTGGGAGAGGGAGCCCGGGAGCCGAGTGGTTTGGGTTTTGGTTGCAAACTTCTGCACCTGCCCAGCAGAATGAAGTTTGCAGGGGAAGGGGCAGCATCAGCCTCCGTTAAAGCCTCTCGTTTCCTCCTGAGGGTTCTGCTCCCCTCCCTGCCTCAACCCGCCGTCGTGATTTTATCTTTCTTCCTGAGCCGAGCCGAGCTGTGCCAAGCCGATCCGATGTGAGTCAGCTCTCCCCGCCGGCCGCCACAGCTGCGCTGCATGCAGGATGCTCAGGGGCTTATTTCTGCCCCAGGTTTTGTCCCTCATCAAACTTTGTGGGTGTCATTTGTGGGAAAAAAAGCACTCGTGTTGCCCCCAAAGCAGTAAAGCTGAAGGTGATATGAACTGCTGTTGTGCCAAGGTGCTTGGAAATGGCATTGCTATTAGGCATCTCCAAAAATTGTGGAAAATGAATATATTGCCCAGAATATAGTTTGTTATCCATAGCCCAGGCAGTACAGGAAGGACAGTCCAGAAATGCAGAGCTGATACCTTTATAACAAAAACCAAGCAAAACCCTCTTCTCCAGTTGGTTGCAATGAAAGAAATAAAACAAAAATAAATGGCAACCTTCGTTACTGCTGGGATTTGGTGCGCAGAGTCATGCTGCTCACACTGTGTGTCCGGTTACTGCGGCATCTTGGATGACACTTTCAAGCTTTAAGTAAGTCCAAAACATGATCATTTCACTTTAAAAATGAAGTTATCTTTCAGTTGCTGCAGAGGAAGTGTGCTGGTGAGTTTTGTCTAAATAAATTAGCAATTAGACTTTTTAATTTTGTATCACATGCTAAGATGATACTCACCACTATCCTGAGAATACATCTAATTAGAGAAGGTTATTTCAGAATAATTAGCACAAAACCAAGGTAAATAATGTATCACAAAATAAAGCTCTGTGAGTTCAGAGTGAAAGCTATTTTTACTACGCCCAAAGTTTTTCATCCTTTCCTAACTAAATTTCCAAAGGAAACAGCAAGTGTTGTTTCTGCTGTATTCTCACGCAGGCTGAGATAGCTGCAAACACACTACTCAACTACAGGCTGATTTTGCATTAGCAGTGTAAAATAACTTTCATCGTTTAGTCATTCTTTAACTTGAAATTCGCCTGTGAAAAGACAAATGAACTGCAAGATTGTATAGATAAGAATCCCTTGAAAAGCTTAGTTTCCATCTTATCTAGGCAAATGGACGTACCTTTACAATGACATCGATGACTTCTTGTCTGGCTATTTTTGCTTCTCCAAAGGACTTCACGTTGAAGGAGCAGATTTTTAGGCTCAGAGACGTGTTGAAGTAGAAGAGCGAAAGGACGACGATGAGCAGCATCTTTCAGGCCTCGGGTAGACTGAGCTGAAGGGAGCGTGCCTATAAATAGGTATGCGTGTATGTCTGTGTGTCCGTCCCGCCGTCGGCCACCGGTTCAGAGTGCAAAACGAACGGCGCTGGCTGTGTCAATCATGAACAACCAAACAGGAATTGCTGGTTTCCTCCTTTTCCCTCACTTCCATCTTTCCGCACAGAGAGGCAGTGGGGACTTGCACTTCCGCCTTGAGGGATCAGCGGGGTTTTTGAGTCAGTTTCCACTTTCTGGAGGTGCAACCGCTCCGTTTTGGCATCCCGCCCTCGTGGGGAGAAATGCTGCTGGTGGGATGCCTGGTACGTCTGGGGCAGCAGCCGCCGCCTGCCTGGGGCTGAGCCGGCCCGGGGCCGGGGCCACCGTGGGACAACCCTGGCGCTGGCGGTCCCGCGAGGGGAAGGGGTCCAGCAGCCCCCGTGTGCCCTGCAAGGGGAACCAGTGGCTGGAAAGGCCGTGTGGAGGCAGTGAACTCTTCAGTGACCCCGACCGCTCGCTTTTACCCGCTTCTCCCTTTAGCGAGGCCTGTGCTCGTGCCTGACGGTGGGACGGCTGCCGGGCATGGCTTCGTCCGCCTGCCCGCAGCCGAGCGCTGCCCGCTCGGCCCCTCGCCGCCGCGGGGCGCCGGGGCTTGTCACCAAGCCTCCGCCGGGAGGGCAGACGGCGGCGTGTCACGTCGCCGCGAGGTTTCGTCTAATCCGCCGGAGCGGAGGGGCGTACGTGGGTGGCTCTGAACGCTGTCTAAGTCAATGAAATTGATTTCCGGGCTGCGCGCTGTGGGGTGCGAGCGTGGAGACGTGGCCCCGGCTATTAGCTTCGGTGAGGAGCGGAGTTAGAGCGGTTGCTGCTGGCGACGCTGTGCGGAGAGGCTGCCCCGTGGGGCGCGCGGTGATGCACACAGATATTTCGACAGAAGGCAGGTAGCCCTCGCTGTTTGACCGGGACGTCTGTCCTTCAGCTAGCAATAGCAAAAGCTGTACTGAGCGCCGAGGGACAGGAGCGGGCCTGTCCCACCTAGGCTGTTTGCTTCCTCCCTGCTGGATCGCGAACGAGCGGTGCTGCGATAGGACAGGGGCCCTGACGGAAAGCGGTCAACGCTATAAAACGATCTAAACGGTCTTTCTGTACAGAAGAATATGCTTGCTCTAAATTCGGTACGTGGGACGCTGCTAGGCCGCCAGCGTCCGCGCCTCTTCGGAAACTAAAAATCTGCTGCTGCCGCCGCCTGTTTTTTGGAGCTTGGGTTGCCGGCTCCAGCGGTTCGCGGGGCGTTGCGCTTCCGGGCCGGGGCTGCCTGGAGACGGCCAGGCGCTGAGGAATTTGGGTCCCAAGCAGCAGCTTCAGGGTTTATCAATCTTCCCGCGCGACCTTACCAAAAGCGAAGCGCGGGAGTCGGACTTTGCAGCCGCAAAGACTTTGAAGCCTTTAAAACTCGGAGCTCCTGCAGGAGGCCCTTGCACGGACCTCCCCCAAAATCAGGCCCGCTTTGGTTGCCCAGGAGGGGTGTCCAAAGCAGATGGTTCCTGGTGGCAGGAAACCACCGCTGCTTTCAACGTCGAGGCGTCCTTTCCGTGGACGCGGCCCCCCCGCCCGTCTCGGCCGCGGACGGGCGCCCACTGCCGCCGCCGGCAGACGTGAGGACCCCCAGCCGGCCCCCAGCGGGGGGCGCCAGGGGGGTTTCCCGCCAGGCGGGGCGCCCTCAGCGTTGGTTTTGCTGCAAAACCACCTAAAGCGAGAGGGTCTTTCCCGTGCCTTCTCCGGCAGGGGTTACCGGGGCGAGGCCGCGTCCCGTTCGGGACGGGGGGAGCAAAACGGGCGCCGAGGGAGGCCTGGCGCCAGCCGAGGTTTATCCTCCCCCCCGCGCCGGGAGAGGGGCCCGCGCACCCCTTCGCCTGCCGCTCTTGGGGGTGTCTGAATTTTGCCGTTTTTACCCAAGCGACGGCGTCCGTAAACATCCGCCGCTGTAGTAGGAAGTCTTTGGGACAGCAGGAAGAAGCAGCCCCAAGGTCTGCAAAAGCGCGTTACTTTGGGTAAGCTGAATGACCCCTGGGCTCTCTGTGGGCTTATCGCAGCCATCGGGCTGAAGGTTTTAGCGTCGCCTCCTGGAATTTCGGGTTAATGAGTGACGAAGCGCTTAAGCCGTTTGCTGTTGCTAAAGTTCAGAATCAGGCTGTGGACCAAATATGGTCATGCAGAAGCGTTTTAATGTTAATCTGACAATAAAAACTGTCCTAGCATGACCTAGCATGAAACTGAGAATTAGGTGAGGGTAAAAATACGCGGTGCACAAGGTCACAGGTGTTTGTTTTGAATCAGTAGGGCTTTACTTGATACTCAATCTTTATTTATTATTCTTTAAGGTGCTTGTTCCCCTTAAGAAATTACTACCAGAGAGTAATTCCTTTAGTGGTACAGTCTGCTGGTGGGGCTTTCTTTCTGAAACTTAATACATCAGAGCTGCTCAAGCAGCGATTCGAAGGAAGCCTCCCAGCTAAAGCAGTTCAGGGAAAAATGCCTCCTCGTGTTCCTTGAATGAGGCCACTTTACTGAGATTTAGCAGAAAAGAGGATGATCTGAAACGAAACCTGGGCTGCAGAAGCCTTCAAAGCGTGACGAACGGAGCAGGCTCTGAAGTTAGAAATCCATAAGGATATTGCAGGGCCCAAATAAGCAGGTTTTGCACCGCGTGTGGACGCCCTTATTGTTAGCAGCTAAAGATGTAATTAAAATGCATGTAATACAGGCATTACTTTCGGGCAGAATTTAGAAAGTATTATTCACCCCTGCCTCGTAGGGCAAACTTTGGTGGCTGCATGTCACTGAAGGTTTGCTCTGCTCGGGGCACCCTGGCGGCAGGTACCGCCAAGGTGGGGACGCTCGCGGGGCGCCTGCCTTCCCGCCCGTCCTGCCAGCTCCTCGGATCCGCCACCGTGCCCACGGTCCCACGGGTCACCGATGACACCGCTCTGGGCTGCCAGCCCAGCGTCAGTGGGACTGGACGGGCCAGGTCACCCTGGGACGATGATTCACGTCGCCCAAGTGGCATGCAGTTGCGTGCTGGAGATACAAATAACCTCGCCGCGCTCTCTGGGGATTTATGACCCATCCGTGGAAAATAACCCGGAAGCCTTTTATCTGGTGAAGCAACGCTGCTCTCCAGCTCAGGGAAATCCAAACTCCAGTTCTCTGTCGCTAACCGGGGCTGGATGTATCCAGAGTTATTATTACACCCTTATGAAAAATAAGATGGTTTGTGGGATAGCCTCACTGCCTTTTTTCTGAGAGCGTAGGACCGCTAACTCCGCCTGTTGTCAGCTGAAATCACGCGGCTACTCTGATTTAAAAACACCTTTGTTTCCAACTGGACCGTAAGTAAGCTGGTCCCTGCCGTTCCCAGCATCGGAGCCGCGCTGCTGTGCTAGGAGGAAGCACGGCTCGCGACGCCGCTGTGAGGAACGAGGAGTTTGGGGCTGAAGGAGGGAACACCCGGTGTTCGGCCACGAAACACCGCCAGGCACTGGGAGCGAAACGGAGCCGTCGTCTCCTCACCCGTGGCCGCAGCTCTGCGTGATGTCGCGGTACTGAGAGGACAGATGAAATAACCAGGGCAGGTTATTACAGGCGCCGGTCTCTGCTTTGAGTTTGCCGGGTGCCGTGCGTGTGGTAGCCATCCCAAAGCCATGGCGCAAGGCGCCGGGGCCGCTCGAAGCGCTGCCCCGGCTCCCCTCGCGCCCGGCTCCAGCTGCTCCCTCCCCTGCAGGAGCCTCCGTCGCGTCCCGCCGCGGCCTGGCTCCCTTTGACCCCGGGCGCGCTGTGGTTCCCGCCTGTCCCCGTGGGCCTGGGGCCCGCGGGTGCCACCGGCAGAGCCCCCGCTGCCTGCCGCCAGCGCCCTCGCCCCTCTCCTCTGAGCCTTTTCTGCTCCTCTCAGCGGGGAGCCCAGGTTTGCTGCTACGCCAGTGACCTTCAGGTCTTTCCTCGCCTCAGCAACGCCCCGAGCAGCCCTCCTTTTCCCTGGTCCCATCCCACCTGCAGAGGCGCTCGATGAGTAAGTCGCTCAGCCCCGGCTGCTTCCAGCGGCTGTTTGCTGAGCATGGCGCCGCCGGCACCCGCAGTCGGGAAGCCCGTTCATGGGGGGGGGTAGGTGGAGGTTCCCCATCTAATTCCCGTCTTGTTTCAACACCGAACTGAAGAGCTCTGTTTTGACTTCTGTATTTTAAGCAGCGTGTCATTCCCTGCGACTGTGTCCGAGGGCGTTCTTACAAGATGGCTTAAAGCGGCGAGGTGGTTTGCAGCTCGCCCCTTGAGGTGAGGCAATGCTGCCGTGCACCTGTGGCTCAGCAGCGCGCTCCTCCTGGTTTTAAACCTTGGGCTTGTCATGAGAAAGTTGAACAAACAAGCGAGAGAGATTGCAAACAATATTTAAAAGCTTGTGAAACGCCTGACGCATTTGTTTGCTGCACACTCATCGCAGCTCGTCTTTGGTTAGCCAAGCTTCCCGGGATGTCGCTCTTCGAATGAAAGCAAAAACGTTCGCGTGGGGCTATGCCTTGGCTTAACTGGGTCAGTTAAAAACCTCAGTTTAAGCTAGTGACTCTGTCTTGCGTTGGCTGCATAGTGACATTATGGCTGTTTTAACTCTCCCACGCTTGACTGAATGAGTCTTTTCTGACCGCCTATGTTATCAGAAGCTTCTGGTTCTCACAGTGAGCGCTGTGAAGCCCTTTACACCGGTTCTCTGAGCTCGTCCCGCCAGCCCGCCCAAAGGGACGTGCTTTTCTCAAATCACAGAGCCAGTGAGGATTTGACCCAGTTCACTTTCATTTACTTGCTGATCTTATTTCCAATTTAATTAAGTATTTCTCATATTTTGGGGCATATTTTCAAGGTGTATCCCAAGCTGATCTATGACCCAGGGAGAAGGAAAGTAAGTTTGCTTATAGCAAAGGGATTTGGGTTGACTATTTTAAGAAAAATTAAAGCAGCTTTTAAAGGCGGGTTGATATGCAGCTCTTGATAGCAAATAATGTCTCCTGCTGGGAAGAGGGGGAGGAAATAGGGTTGCGGCCTAAACGGCAGGCTTAAGGGGAGTCCTCATGCAGGTGTAAAAGCGTTGGCGGGATGCTCTGATTTCAGCCTTTGGGCTCTTTCTATGGGCAATGCGGAGAAGGTCTGTGCTTGCCAGTGGGCACGGCCACCTCCCACATGCGGGGGAAAGGGCTGGACCCCATACCCCAGCTTGACAAAATGCCCCCGGACTGGGGCAAGGGGGGCTGCATGGCTCCTGTGGGGGGAACAGCACTGCTTCCTCCCTTGCAACCCTGTTGCAGCTGCGTTGCGTCTCCCCATCTATCCCTCTTCTATCCCTGTTGCGTGCCCCCCAGCATTCTTGTTGTATCCCCCATTGCCTCTGCATCACGTCACCCCCTTAGATCCCTGTTGTGGCTGTGTCGCAGCCCACTTGCACCCTCTTTGTGGGTCCCTTGCATCCTCCCTTGCACCCTGTTGTAGTCACATTGCAGCTGTGCCACATCCCCTTTACTATCCCCTGCTGCATCCCCCTGCACCCCTGTTGTACTGCTGCTGCAGCTGCACTGCATCTCCCACTGTATCTGTTGTGTATCCTTATTGCATCTCTCTTGCACCCCCCTTCTACCCCTGTTGTAGCCCCATTGCAGGCACATCACATGCCACCCTTACATCCCCAGGGTAACCCTCTTGCACCCTGTTGTATCCCCTTGCATCCCCCCTTGCACCATCATATCCCTATTGTATCCCCTTGCATGCCGCCTTGCAGCTCCCTCACATCCGCCCCCCACACTGCCATTGCAACCCCATTGTACCCCCCCTTGCACCTGTGTTGTGTCCCCATTGCCCCCCACCTTGCAGCCCCATTGAATCCCCCTCGCAACCCCCATGTCATCCCCCCTTGCACACATATTATATCCCCTTGCATCCCTCCTGGCACCCCTGTTATATCCGCTTGCATCCCCCCATTGCAGCCCCAGCACATCTCCTTCCCAGCCCCCGCCGCACCCCCATCGCATCCCCCCACGAACCCCCACTGCAGCCCCGCTGTACCCCCCCGTTCCCTCTCCCGTGCACCCGTGTTGTGCAGCCCTATTGTACCGCCTCGCAGCCCCGCTGTATGGCTCTCGCCCCCCGGCGCAGGCGGCGCGCTCGGCTGCGCCCCCGCGCATCCCGCCCGCCCGGCAGCGGGGCGGAGGGAGGGCGCAGCGGAGCCGCCGCGTCTCGCTCGGCGCCGGGGCGGCGCGGCCATCGCGGCGCGGCTCGGTGAGCGCCGGGGCCGGGGGGGCGGCGGGGCCCACGCGGGGGGGGGAAGGCACGCGTGACCCGCTCCGGGCACCGGGGGGCGGGGGCGAGGCGGAAAGGCCGCCCTGAAACGGAAGGAATAATTGAGGGGGAAAAAAAAGTATAATTAATTTGCATTAAAATTCCAAAAAAAAAAGGGGGGGGGGAGGCGGGGAGGGGAGGAGAGCGGCGTTGCTTCTCGGGCGCTGTTAGTTGGAGATCACCCGGCATCTTGGTGGAGCCGGTGGTGCGGAGCCCCTGGGCCCCGGGGGGCCTGCACGCTCCGAGAGGGAACCCGAGGGTGGCCAGGCCTGGCGGGCCCCGCTTCCCCCGGGCAGCGGGCGGCCGGCACCCCTACCCCAGCCCTCGCCGGTCCTTCCCCCCCCCCCCCCCCGCCCGGAAGATGCGCGTGGGTGCTGAGCCCCGACGCCCTCGTGACATCAGCTGCGCGGTACATCCTGTTGTCCGTGCGCGTACGCAGGGACGGGGGGCGCGCTGGGCGAGGGAAGGGCACGTCGGGAATTTTTCAGCCTGCGCCCGTGGTGCTTTTCCGCCGCGATTCGGCCGGGCTGGCTGGCGAGGAACGACAGCGGCTTGTCTTTGCGGGCGGCGGGGGGAGCGCGGGGCTGGGGCCGGCCCCAGGCTCGCCGGCTACACGCTTGCGAGCCGCGTTGCACAAATACAAGCGGGTCAGAGATGCTCGTTTTGTGAAACTGCCCTCCAGAAGGAACGAGCTCGTTTCTGCCCGCTGTAAATAAATAAGTAAAGGTGAAAGGGCACGTTTCCTGCTCGCGGCCCTCCAGAGCCTGGATTAAGGCTGATAGCTGACCGGCTGATGGACAAACGTCTTTCAAATATCGATAGATTTTAATTCATAACTGTAGCGTAACGAGCATCTAAGAGATCGTGCTGCCAAACGTACCTCTGGGAAACCATGCCAGCCGCTATGTCATCCATTAGCGTCAGGATGATTTGTGCGGGTGCCGGCGGCTCTGGGGAGGAGCGGTTTCAAGAGCAGCGGGTTACGTGGGTGTTTTTTCCTTCCATTGTGAGCCGCAGCGCGGGTCGGCCTTCCCGGGGCCGCTCTGCCTCTGCTGCCTCTGCAGGGGGGGATCTTACAGTTGCTTGACATTTCTGCTTCGTTAACCCTTCAAAACCACTGAAGTGGGCTTAGATGAGCTTCTCAGCTTTCCGCTAGCCGGAGCCTGCAAATCTGTTGGCCCCGTTAGTCAGAAATTGCCCGCTCGGGAGCGGGGAGCAGGACGCGGGGAGGCAGCCGGGGCGCTGAGGGCTGGTAACGCCGGCTCCGACAGCCGGCCGTGCCGGTCGCGGCAGCGCGCGGACGGCGTGCCTGCGCTGCGAGAAACCCGCTCTGGCCGTGCGGAGAGCTGCCGGGCGCGCTCGCTGGCCCCTGCCCGCCTCTCCTGCCGGCGGAGGCTGCGCAGCCTCCCCGCGTGCCGGAGGCTTTCGGGAAGCGGCACCGCGGTGTTCGTGGGTTTTTTTTTTTTGTTTTTTGGCGAGAAATGCAGTTTTTGTGATTCCTTGTGCTGTGTTGTGTGCTGCTGCTGTATCTTATGTGCGGGCTTGGAAAAAACGGGTGTAGACACCTGCGTTCAGCCCCTGAGTCTTCCCCAACTTACCCCGTGTGCCTGAGCTTGAAAGAGACCCGACGTTGCCGAGGATTCAGGCCGGGCTGACGCTGAGCCTGTCCCGTTGGCCGGGCCCAGGGCTGTCATCAACTCGCTGTCCCCCCCGGCACCGCCCGCCGCCCCGGCTCGGCTCTGGGCTCCTCCGTCGGCCCGCGACGCGTCGCCTGCGCCGTTTTGTCGAGGCCTTACTTGAGCTGCTTCCTTTGGGGCGCGTTTGTCCCGTTCCTTCTGGTCGTCCGGTCGGGGGGTCCCCCCAGGGGGTCTGCAGCAGGCCTGTTTACCCTCTGCCTTTGCGGTTCCCTGGAGCAGCAGGACGTTTGGGGTAGCACCGGGTTTCGGGGGCTCTTCCGGCTCGGCGGCGCGGGGAGCCGGCGCTCCCGCTGGGCGAGCCGCGGCCGGACCTCGCTCGCGCTGCCCGTGCCGGCCTGGCCTGAGCCGTGTTTGCACGTTCGCTTACGAGGCTTTATGTAACGCCTTTCGCTCTTGCCACGCAAACATCTCCAGGTCACCGAGCGCCTCGCATTGATTAACGAGTTGTGATCTGAAGCCTCGCAGCTGCGACCAAGGAGCTGCTGCTTGCTTTTATTTTTAAGTCCAAAGTGTCTCTTGTTCTCAGCAAACGGCCGTGTCTGGCCCTCGGCGGACTCCGCTCGCTCCCGTCCCTGGGGCCGCTCCGCTGCTGCCCCCACGCTGCGCCACATCTGCCGGGGGTGGGAGACGGCCGAGGGGACGGCGCGAGCCGGGGGTAACCATGGAAATGGGCAGAGCCGCTCCGCGGAAGCGGAAAGCGGGTGCAGCAGCGCAGCAGCTGGAGCGCCTGCGCTCCGCCGCCCCGCTCGCTAGCACCCGCGCAGCATCCTCGGGGTGAGCAGCATCCCTGCAGCTCGCAGCATCCTCGGGGCGCGCAGCATCCTCGGGGCGCGCAGCATCCTTGGGGTGAGCAGCATCCTTGGGGCACGCAGCATCCTCGGGGCATGCAGCACCCTCGGGGCGCGCAGCATCCCTGCAGCTCGTAGCATCCTCGGGGCGCGCAGCATCCTCAGGGCATGCAGCATCCTCGGGGCATGCAGCATCCTCGGGGCGTGCAGCATCCCTGCAGCTCGTAGCATCCTCGGGGCACGCAGCATCCTCGGGGCGTGCAGCATCCTCGGGGCACGCAGCATCCCTGCAGCTCGTAGCATCCTCGGGGCACGCAGCACCCTCGGGGCGCGCAGCATCCCTGCAGCTCGCAGCATCCTCGGGGCACGCAGCATCCTTGGGGCACACAGCATCCTTGGGGCACGCAGCATCCCTGCAGCTTGCAGCGTCCTCGGGGCACGCAGCATCCTTGGGGCGCACAGCACCCCTGCAGCTCGTAGCATCCTCAGGGCACACAGCATCCTTGGGGTGCGCAGCACCCTCGGGGCGCGCAGCATCCCTGCAGCTTGCAGCACCCTCGGGGCGCGCAGCACCCTCAGTGCATGCAGCACCCTTGGGACATGCAGCATTCCCACGGGGCCAGGGTGCTCCGGGGGTGCCGGGCTGGCCAGGCGTGCAGCCCCACGTGGGATGTGGTGCATGAGGGTGGCCGGGCCCCGCGGGGGCAGCGGCGGGAGGTGGCGCACAGGAGCTCCCCGGGGGCCACGGCATCGCTGCCCACCCAGACGCCGTGCAGGGGAACCACTCGAAGAGCTCCTCGGCCTTTACCAGCCCCGCGTGCTTGCAGCGGGGTGCCCTGATCCTCCCAGGCTTTCTTCAGCTTGACAAAAGCCGCTACCAACTTCAGAGTAGTGCCTTTCTGGGTCGGTAATAATTTCCTGTGACTGCTCTGCACTGCAGCCCAATTTATACAAGGGCTTTGGAGCACTGAAAATCTTTGGGGATACGAAATTTAAGACAGGAAGGGAATGGGAAGGAGCTTAGTTAACACGCTTTGTTTTAGTAACTGTAATCATTTTAAGCACAATTATGATCCCCATTTCCTTTGCTCCTGTTCCCTTGTTTCAGTTCAGCCACTGCTGTGAGTTTTCCTGAGACATGGGCATGAGTACATAGTGCGTTTTAAGTGGATGACTTCTGTCTCCTTGGAGAGCTTTTGTGTGCTCGGCTTGCTTTCACTCTGCCTGTATATCAGTTTGCACTTTGTTCCTACTTGGAACAAGTGCCCTAATTTTGCTTTATTGCATAAATGATTATAAATAAGGGAAAGGTTGGTCAGAGGGTAAATGTGATGCATCTGGAAGGGAAGCTGCTGGCCTAACTATCCCAAACTTGTCGTCTCTCTTGGCTATAGCACCTGAAAGGAGAAAAAACAGGAGTTTAATTTTGCCTGTTCCTGTTTTTTCAGAGCACTGTTACTGCCCATAGCGAGCAGGACCTGCACCGAGAGGAAGAGGGCTCTCTGCAAGGTAAGCTGTGCTTTTTAAAGGCGCTCTCCTTGTTGCTTTAGTTTCCAAGTCAAGGAGCCAGAGACACCCCTCTTTGCTTAAAGGAGAAGGTGAATTTGGGGTTTTCCCTTTGGACTGACCGGGTGCTGACAGAGATAAGATGATCCAAAAACTTATGTAAAATTTAGAAAGAAGTGGAGGGTGAGGGAAGAGGGTCTGTGTTTTTCCCATCTTTTGTCCTGGATACAACCTTCCTTTTGTTACAAGTCAAAAATGTTGATGTTTATTTTCTGTGATTATTTTTTCCCCATTTCAGGGACATAGCAAAAGGCAAAAGTGCTCTTGGGTAGGTTACAGTGCAGTGCAACCCTGCTTTCAAATAGAAAGTATATTTGTTGCACAACATCTTTGCTTTATGAACAGCCTGCACACAGAAGGAAGATCTTTCTACAAAATATTATTTAAATGAATCATAGTATGTTTTTGAGACGTAAATGATATTTAGTTTTATTAAGGAGGTGTCTAGGTGTGTGTGTCAGTATTCCTCAAATTTCAATTATTTTTTTTTTCCCCTGGAGAAAGAGGGAAAAACTAGTCATTGGTTTTCCCTACAGCTTCAGAGTTGCTGTGAACTTTCCATCTTGGTCATAGATAATGAGTGTTTTTAATATGATCCAGTATTACAGCAGCAGATTGGGATAGGATATCAGCAGTATCTGTGGTGACTTAGTTTCTACTTCACAGCATAATATATTAGGATGGCTCTCAAATGAAAGAGGAGTAGGTCTGTCTATATTTATGCTGAGAAATTTGGTGGTAATGTTGTGGGGAGAGAGATGGGTGGGGGGAGACCAGGCATGGGAAATGTTTCATTTTATGGATAGGTTTGGCAGAAGAGTTAGTGTTGAGGATAATGGGCGAGACATAAGTTGGTTAACATCAGGAATTAAAGGATATGTGTGTGTGACAGGGTTTAATCTCCTAATGAGAAAAACATATCCCTGCTCTCCGAGGCTGGGAGAGTTTAGCGATGAACAGGGCATTGTGTGAAAGATTGCACTTGCAAACTGTGTGCAAACTGTATGCAAACTGTCCTTGAGCATGAAATACCGTTAGGAGGTTTTGTATGAAGGACACTAGGGAGCTGAGATGGAGGCCTGTGTGTTATAAAAGGAGCAAGACCCCTCCAAGGCAGGAGTGAGGGCTTGGATGGTCCAGTGTGGTCTCGGGATGGGGCTGACTTGATCTCAGATTCGGGCTAGCAGCCAGACGGCTCTGCCAGCTTTTTTGCTTCATTTTCCCCGTGACCTTTCCTAGGCCCATGATTAGCAGGTGCCTGTGCACAGCAGTAACGAGCCCGGGGCAGGGCTCCAGCCCTTGGATTCTAGGTCAGTCATTGTGTGCTGGGGATTTGGGATTCAGGACAGGGGAGGGGAGGGTGCTGGCATTGGATCCATCGTTACTAAAAGCAATGTACAGCCTTTATTTAAGCAGCTGAAACGGTGTGTGCCCGTGTAACGCAGGAGAGAGCCTGTATTTGGCATATTTGCAAAGTGCTATAGAAACGACGTAGTGACCTGTCACCTGTGGCTTCGCTCCACGCTTGTTAGGAGGCTCTTGCTGGTTTGAGAAGTGCACTTCCGACAGGATAAGATTGCAATAATTAGGTGCATTAAGGATCCTAAGGAAATAATCCAGTTTTAAAACGGAAAGACATTCACTGTGCTCCTGAGCAGTGTCTTCTGCGTCTTGCACTTCCTCTCCTCCTGGCAGCAGAGGTTTCACTCAGCGCTGACTTGTCCCCAGCTCCTGCATTTAACCTCCGATCCTTTACTAAATGTGCACAGGTGAGGGCGGGCCTGGAGGAGCACCATGGACCTCGACGTGCTGAACATGTTTGTAATAGCCGGAGGCACCCTGGCCATCCCCATCCTGGCCTTCGTGGCCTCCTTTCTCCTGTGGCCCTCAGCGCTGATCAGGATCTACTACTGGTAAGTTAATTAGGGCGAGCGCTGTAATTTTCACTCCGGGGTGCAGTTCCTGTCGGTCCACCTAGGAGCGGAGAGTGGCTAGAGCTAATGGGCTGCTGAGCAGGTGGGTGGCTCGCCGAGGAGGCCGTCCCTCGTCCCGCTGCTCGTTTCGGTGCCGGGGCCCCTCCGAGCCGCAGCGTGTGCGTGGAGCGCTCCGCGGGGAGCCCCTCTCCCCGGCCCTGCATCGTGAGAAGGGGGCTTATTTCAAAGAGCTTGCTGCCAAAAAAACCAGCGTGGATGGAGGCGGGTGTTTGTCCCCGTATTTTGGCCGGGAGCATCTCTGGGAGGGAAAACTGGCATTTCCTTGTTACGCTTTTGTTCCTGAGGCTTGTGCCTGTAGAGGCCGTCTCCGTGTCGGCTGCTGGACGTGCTCCCCTTCCCGAGCTGCCGGGCACGGGCCCCCCAGGGTATGCCTGGCCGTGGCGGTGGATGGGCCGTGCCGTGCCGTGCCGAGCCGGAGGGGTTCCCGCGGGTGGGCTGCTGCCAACGGGGCCGTTGTCTCCCAGCAGCAGCTGTCCAGAGCAAAAAAGCTCCGGAGAGAGAGACAAACCGGAAAAGTTAAAAGTGGGAAAGAGGGTGGCCGGCCCCTCCGAGCGGGGCCAGGCGGTGTCGCGCCGGGGAGGTGGCGGAGGCCCTTGTGGCGTCTCCGTACGTTTCTCGGTGGTTCTTCCCCAGGGAAGGGACTCTCCCTGGGAAAAGCGATGGTGTTTCTGATCACCTCTCCCGTGGCCCCAGCCTCGCACAGCCCAACCTCGGCAGGATCAGCGTGGCTGTCCTGTGCTCTGCCGCCGTTCCCTGAGGATTCAGTCTGCTTTGAAAGGGAAAGACTTTTCCCTCATTAGTAGTTAGAAAAGGGACTTCTCTCACTCTCGCTCTCTCCTGGGCTGAGGCATCAGAGAAGATGGCATAATGCTTTGCATTACCCATTTGCATCTTGTCCTTTCCGACAGCGGGAGGCAGGCGCTAGATCTTTCCATCTTCATTTGCCCCTGGAGAGTAGTGATGAGCATCCTGTCGGCTTTCATGGCGTGGTTTCTCGCGGAAGAAAGTTGAAGCAGCGCTCCTTCACGGAGGCCGGGGGGAAGTCTCGTCGGGCGCTGCGTGCGAGCTGCCGCGGCAGGCTGCTGTCACGTGCAGGGGGCAGATGGCGGTCCCTGCGGTTGCGCTCACGGGGTGTTTCCAAATCAGAGTGCCCTCCTGTAACAGGCTGGAGCCAGAGCAGAGCATGGAAACTCCCCCCGCTGTTCAGGCACGGCAGCGTGATTAAGCTCATTTTTCTAATGGAGCATTTATTAGTAACCTTGTAAGCAAAGTATTTGGGAACTGACAGACAGGGTGGAAGATGTGGTTAAAAGCCTAGCGACTAAATCTGCGTGAGAAGGAGTTTCTTCCCATTGCACATCGCGCTGGGACCCGTGAGAGCATCATCCTGCAAATGAAAGCAGGCAGTCCAAAAGTCTGCTAGAGGGATATTAGAGCTGATGCTGAGATGTTGCTTCATCCTGTTTTCTGTTTTGCAAAGGAAAGAGAATTGGGTTTCTCCTGGGTTTTTAAAATCTCAGCCCCTCTCTGGTTCTGCTTAGACTATTGGCACAGCTGTCGGCAGTCGCTGCTTGTGTCACATGAGCCTGTTTGTAATGGGCAGGATGGAGGTCCAGACGTTGCTGTTTTTCTAAGTGACAGGCATTTTTTTTTGCAAGACTGAACGCTGAGCCTAGTTGGAGTGAAGCCTTCAGAGACACATGAGCCAGGATTGCAAAAGAGAGAACATGAGGCAAAAGGGGCTGACGCCAGAGAGCTTTTGGGAGTCAGGTTGAGAAGGAGGTGAGAGAAGAAGTTGTAATGTTGTCCCTTGAAGGCTGTAAATTAGGGCCCGAATGAAAGCACGGTGTGTGCATGTTTATCTGTGTTAGGCTGAGGGAGGGACTGTGTAAGCAGAGGCCAATGGGATTTATTTCTTTTGAAAGGCAAGCGTCCATACCTTTCTCTCCTATAGCGTTTGTTGGCAACGTTTGGATCTGTTATGGGAATAACTGACACTCTGTGTCTTATGTGCATGCACACCTCTTTTCTTAAGAGACATCTGGTGGTAAGAGTAGATTCATCTTTTTCTTTTCCGTTTGCTTCTTTTTGAATCCGCTCCTTTTTTTGTTTTGTTTTGTTTTGTGAAATCTTTGCATTTCCTCCTTGGAGGAGGCCTTTGTTCTCACCCCTCTCCCCGTGAGCCTGAGGAGGGGTGGTCCATCCTGCCGGCCGCAGCAGCTGCTCTGTCCACAAACCTCTCGCTGCTGGGTGTGCATGTCCTTAGCCGGTGTGTGCACAGGGTGCTTCCGGTCCTCTGTAGCCGACCGTGTCCTTCCCCTCCTTCACTGCTAATGCTTCTCCAGGCAGCGCGTGACGTCGGTGGCTGCCCCAGTGACCCCAAGCGGTAGATCTGTCCTCTTCTGCCTTAACCGGTTAATCAGTTTAGCTGCCACAGCTAAGCGTGTTAACACCTTGCGAGGGATCAGTTCAGCTTTGCACAGATTATTTTGTCTTCTGCTGAATTGATCCATCAGGATCAGTTGCTAAAAATGTTATCAACTTGCCCATCAGTGGTTTACACCAGTGCCTTTGAGGCAAACACTCTTAAGTCACTTACTCATTCAGGGAGAAATTCACCTCTCTGTGTAGGACCAGCAGCGACCCTGGATGCTACTTAAGTCCCACTAACTCCCTCAAAAAAGGGATTAAGATAAAAGAGGATTGCTGTATGCATAAGCTTTGAGTGGGCAGAGAGCTAGGACAGCCCAACACTGTTGGTGACCTTGCTGTTGTGCCTCAAATAAATTCTGATATTGTGTATAGAAGCATTTGCCAGTGTCTTGGCAATTAGGAGTAGCCCAGTAGTTGTGCAGTGTGCTGACAAGCCTTGCTTTTGACCTTATGGGAAGCACAGAGTAGCTGTGCCTACGCCTTGGTCTTGAATTGCAAGTGTACAGCATGTGTCCAAAGTGTCACCAGTAATCTTTGCCTAGGTCCCCTCAGGCCAGTAGTTTCACTGCGTCATCTTTAACCAGGTTGCAAACACACTCTGTCGGGAGCTGTCTGCTTTTTGCTTTCAGGAGAAGAACCCAAGTTTGCCTAGGGTTAGCCCTGGTGTCTTCTGGGGTGTTTGACTCTGTGGACGGTTGTGTCTGGTCCTTTGCATGTGTGCATAAACACATTTTTAAAGAACGTCCAGTTGGCATGTGGGAAGCCGGTTTCTGTGATGCTCCTGGATCACAATTCTCTGTTGCTGGGATCCAGTATACTTGCCCGTGTTGTGATGAGGGCTCACGGCCACAGGGCTGCAATGATGTGCCCAAATAAATCCATGACCGATCTGTCTATCTTACCTACCTGAAACAAGAGCCCTCCCTTGGCCTCCCTGTCCTGCACCCTGCCTTTCCTATGTGTGCTACCTTTCTGTCTTGAACCTTTTTCCTTCTGTCAAATGTCAGGGGTCTTCAGCTCTGGGGTTGTCTTTTTGGCCCATTTCCATTGCCTTAAGGGTATTTTGCACCTTGATTATTGGGGATATATTTTGGCAACTTTTTAACAAACAGAGCGCCTCCATGACACTCCTCGCCTGTAAGCAAGGGTCTGGTCCAAAAACCACATGCTCAGAATTAGTCCCAGTTAAACCATGACAAAGCCAGCATGAGCTGGCTAGCTGGCCTTAGGTAACTAGCACATCTGTAGCTGAGCTTGGGCCTGTCACCTGGTTTATATTCCCACCATCCCATTGTGCCCTGGCCTTGCCTTGCTCACTGGTGTTCTTTTCTCCTTGTTTCCAGGTACTGGCGTCGAGCCTTGGGTATGCAGGTTAGATATGCAAACTACGATGACTATCAGTTTTGTTATTCCTATAGAGGGAGACCTGGATACCGACCGTCTATCCTGATGTTACATGGGTTCTCAGCCCACAAAGACATGTGGCTGTCTATAGTCAAGGTGGGACTCCATTTCTCTCCCATCAGTACTTAGCAGGAGTCAATGTTACTGGGCTTGGTGGTGGTGTGGGTGGAATGGCTGCATGCTGCATGGATACAGTCTGAGATGATCATTTTAACATGCTAGCAATACCCTCCTCAGCTCTGTGTTCCTTGTTTGTTGGATCCTTTTCATCCCTATGACATGCAAATCTGCAGGGGAAGAGCAGTATGTACCTGCCTCCTTCACGGGAAGTGAATCTTGCCTGTGGTTTCTCTTCATTTTGTCCTTGGTACATGAGCTGATTTACTCTGGTGCAAGAGTAACCGAGGGCTTCTAGGAGGAAAGCAAGCCCCCTTTTGCCACCTGTAATTACCAGTTTCCTTCCTTCCTCCCTTGGTTTTCACAGCACTTCCCTTTCGGTCTAACTGCCCGAGTTTTGTTTCTGCAGTTCCTCCCGAAGAATCTGCACTTGGTGTGTGTTGACATGCCTGGTCACGAAGGTACAACCCGGTCATCGTTAGATGATTACTCCATTAACGGGCAAGCTAAAAGAATACACCAGGTAAAGCCTTAGCAATGGTCTCGTCTTACTCTTCGTATTTACCTTTGCAGTGTGTACCAAGAATGACGGGGCTGTTTTATCTCTGAAGTGGAGCAAAACCTTGCTGTCCCTCAGGCAGAGGCCAGGCGTTGAGAGCTGGTGCCACGTAGATGTGGCATCTGAGAAGCTGCTGTTGTTTCATTCTCCTGAAACCTGCAGGTGCAGGTGACGTCTTGCTTTGCTGCCCTAGTGCAAGTTTGGCTATTTGTGCCCTACATGAATTCTTTTTGAGCTTTGCCCTGCTGCTGTTTGTGTGTACTTCTCTCCCCTTTTCTTTCTTACCAAGCTGGACTGCAGCATTCTGCAGAAGGACGTGGAATTTGCAAGGCTTTGGAAAACTGACCCATTATTTCTTCAAGGGCTGCACTCAAAATATGTGATTGATTAGCCAGCACATTCTTAATGTTTGATGCGCACCTGAATTTTTTAATTTGATCACCAAAAAGCTGTATGTGCAAATTATAGCCAGAATCAGTGTCCCAGAAAAAAACGCACTTATAAACAGTGGGAACATCATGTGAGAGGAGAGCACTTCTGTGCTTGGGAGCAGAGTATAAAACGGGCCCCTGTTTTCAGCAGTGTAATGGCTTAGCAACACACAGGTACACAGTGTAAGGGGAAGACTAGATCAACAAGGTCCCCGTGTGTTTGGTGGGGGAAGTGCGGTATCCCTCCCTCTCCTAGGGTAACCATATGAGAACATGCATGTCTTCAGCCCTTCTTGTCTCACACAATCTTTTTCCATCACCAGCAACGAAAGGAGGTCTCACTTTCTCATCCTGCTGTAGCTGATAGGTAGGACTGAACTCTCAGCTCTGCAGAAACCGCCAAGGTTTTTGCTTGCTCTCTTCAGTATTGTCACCAGCCTGGCTTCTAGATGTGCCTTGTCCATGATGCCTGTTGCTTAGCTTTCTACATGATGCGGTGTGTGCTGGCCTGGATTTTTTTGTACATTAATGCTTTTACGCCTGTGTGAGGGTGGCTCCCTTGCTGTTGGAGCATTGGACCTCCCCTACTGAGGCCCAGGAAGCAGCACTGCTCTGGTAGAGAGAGAGGTGGCAAGACCAGACTGGGCACTGGGGCCTTTCCCAGCTCCTAGAAAGCCTTTCTCCCCTTAACCATTAAGAGACTTGTGGCTGGAAGGAGGG
The DNA here is from genome assembly GCF_040807025.1 of Struthio camelus. Lineage (NCBI taxonomy): Eukaryota > Metazoa > Chordata > Aves > Struthioniformes > Struthionidae > Struthio > Struthio camelus. The sequence goes on along the minus strand of NC_090955.1, from coordinate 15,060,225 downwards.
ATGAAACCAGGAGAGGAATGAAGCAGATGCTCACTCTACAGCAGCCTTCTGCCACCACCTTGTGTTTGAAGATGGTGCATTTTTCTGCTTGAGAGGGTTGCAGATGCTGTGCGCGTGTGGGTATCGGTGGCTCTCCTCTGGCTCTGGCGTGTGTGGCAGGAGGTTTCCTCTGTTGTCTGTCTGCTCGGCCCCTTGCGACAGGGATCCCCATCTCGTTTGGGCTCAAGTGCGTCTGAGGAATGACAGATGTGTTTGGGGTTTAGTTGGCCACTTCTAGCAGTGTTAGGTGTATCCTGGGTGCTCTTCCGTGCCTGCTGCACATCTGGCTCTCTCAGCAGAGGCCAGAGGTGTTCAGTCATGGAGACCCTGCAATGCTGCAGGGACTCTTTTGGGACCGATCCACATGGGTAGGACATGTCCAGCAGGGCTCTTCCCGGCCCTGGGCTGCCTTTGTTCCCATTGGTTCGAGGGGTGGCTCGAGGCGCTCTGGGGGCAGCTGTGGGTCTCCTTGGAGGCGTTCCTGCAGCACTCCCGGGCCACACACAGCCCTGGCTGGGAGCAGGCTTCTGCCTGCTGCGCCCCAGCCCCATCTCCTGGTGTCGGATCAGGACACATGTATAACGTGGCTATACAGCTTGAGCCCGGGGTGTCTCAGAGCCCCGGCCAGCTTTCCCTGCTCCGCAGGGCGGTTTTCACCCCCCCACTGCTGTGAGTGACTGGAAGGCACTAATGTCACGCCGGGAGCGAGTGATGCTCCACTGGGAAAGGCTAAGGCCCATGAGCCCCCGGCCCCGTGCATGTCCCTGCCTCCCACTGCCGTATCCAGGCCTGCGCCAATCTCCAGTTTTTCTGCTTAATTTCACTAATGACCCCATGCCGATGCTTCCTCTTGCCCAACAATGCTCCATTCTGCTTCCGTTGCAGTTTGTTGAGTGCATCAAGCTGAACAGAAGGCCTTTTCACCTGGTTGGCACTTCGATGGGAGGAAACGTCGCCGGAGTTTATGCTGCTCAGTACCCAGATGAGATTTGCAGCTTGACTCTTATATGTCCTGCAGGTGCGTAATACACAAAAGATCAAATGTAGAAAGAGCAAGCAGGAGTTCATGGAAAAGTGCAGGGCGATGCCGATTGCAAAATAGACTTTGCATATTAAGTAGCACATTGCTGGACTTCAGCAACGCTTTTGACACTGTCTCCCATCACATCCTCGTAGGTAAGCTCAGGAAGTGTGGGCTAGATGAGTGGACAGTGAGGTGGATTGAGAACTGGCTGGATGGCCGAGCTCAGAGGGTTGTGGTCAGTGGCACAGAGTCTAGTTGGAGGCCTATATCTAGCAGTGTCCCCCAGGGGTCAATACGGGGTGCAGTATTGTTTAACTTATTCATCAGTGACTTGGATGAAGGGACAGAGTGCACCCTCAGCAAGTTTGCTGATGATACTAAAGTGGGGGGAGTGGCTGACACCCCAGAAGACTGTGCTGCCATGCAGAGGGATGTGGACAGGCTGGAGAGCTGGGCGGAGAGGAACCTCATGAAGTTCAACAAAGGCAAGTGCAAGGTCCTGCACCTGGGCAGGAATAACCCCATGCACCAGTACAGGCTGGGGGTTGACCTGCTGGAAAGTAGCTCTGCCGAGAAGAACCTGGGAGTGCTGGTGGACAACAAGTGAAGCATGAGCCAGCAGTGTGCCCTTGTGGCCAAGAAGGCCAATGGTCTCCTGGGGTACATTAGGCAGAGTGTTGCCAGCAGGTCGAGGGAAGTGATCCTGCCCCTCTACTCAGCCCTGGGGAGGCCTCCCCTGGAGTACTGTGGGCTCCCCAGTACAAGAGAGACATGGCACTCCTGGAGAGAGTCCAGCGGAGGGCTACCAAGATGATTAGAGGGCTGGAGCACCTCTCCTAGGAAGAAAGACTGCAAGAGCTGGGCCTGTTGAGCCTGGAGAAGAGAAGATTGAGAGGCGATCTCATCAACGTGTACAAGTATCTGAAGGGGGAGTGTCAAGAGGATGAGGCCAGCCTCTTCTCCGTGGTGTCCAGCAACAGGACAAGAGGCAATGGGCAGAAACTGAACCACAGGAAGTTCCACCTAAACCTGAGAAAAAACTTCTTCACTGTGAGGGTGACAGAGCCCTGGCACAGGTTGCCCAGAGAGGTAGTGGAGTCTCCTTCGCTGGAGATATTCAAAAGCCGTCTGGATGTGATCCTGGGCAATATGCTCTAGGGGACCCTTGTTGAGCAGGGAGGTTGGACTAGCTGATCTCCAGAGGTCCCTTCCAACCTAAATGATTCTGTGATTCTGTGATTTTAAAATAATGCACATATATAATCTTAAAATCTTTGGCAGTGCACAGTTCTAGGGCGGGGAGCACCTAGGACAAAATCATGGGCTTGTCCTGGCTGCTCTTTTCCAGGGCTTTGGAGTCCTCCCTGTTGTGCCCAAACCCATGTTTAAAGCTGAGACTAGGGGAGATGGGACAGCCTGTGGTCTTGAAGAAAATGCTTTTCTCCCTTGGAGTGGCAGACGTTTTACCATGGCACGTTCATAGTCTCTTGGTTCTGGAGGAGGAACCCAGGCAGTGAAGTTTGGTCAGATCTTGCTGTACCTCCTTGATAGCCCCAATGGACCTTAAAGGTGGTGCAAACAACATTGCTGCTGTTGTGGGGGGGGGGGGTGCAGGGCCCGGAGAACATAATTCTCTCACATTTGGGCACTCTGCGTGGGAAGAGTGCTTCGGGGCCGTGCCCAGATCAGTGGGAGGTTCGTGCGCCCGCGTGGTGCTCCCCCCTCTCACCTCCATCTCCTGGTCTGATGCCTGGCCCAGCATCATCTGTGCATCTGGCCCAGCATCCATCTGTGGGTGAAGTGCAGCAAATGGGATGCAGATTTTGCAGGGTGCTTTTCTGTCAGGGGAGGGCTTTGCTACCTCCTTGTCGCTGGGACAGCTCCTTCCCATCCCATGCATGGAAAGTATGGTTCTGCAATAAGTCATGAAGCAAAATGAAATGTTACCTAGTTACTGGGTGTGCTGCTCTGCAGAGCAACAAGATTTTTCCCTTCCTCTCTGGGAGAGGTTTTGGCTGACTCTACAGTGTTATTGCATGTGTAACCTCGGTGTAGGCTTTATGAAGAGCTTTGAGGTTAAGCTGCTACAAGGGCTTTCCCCAGCGGGAAAAATACATCTACGTTGCATCAGACTACTGGGCACAGTAGTGTCAAAACTTGGATCAGCAGGGAAGACTGGGTTATCACTGGGTAAATACTAAGATTGTTGTATACACAGATTTTTTTGCTCCCTTTTTCTGTTAAATGGGTGAGCAAGAGGGGAGGCTGGGGACCTGAACTCTGTCTACAGGGGCTGTCGTGGTCTCTGCTGGGTTTTAGCGCTTGTACATCCTTGTTTGTTTGACTCAGGCCTGGTGAGTTCGACTGACACCAAATTCATTAAGCAGCTGCGGGGGGAGCTGCAAGAGTCCAAAAGCATCAACAGGATCCCGTTAATTCCCTCGACGCCTGAAGAGATGGCCGATATGCTGAAGCTCTGCTCTTATGTTCGCTTTAAAGTGCCCCAGCAGGTGAGAAACCCGAGCTGGCTGTCTCGCTGCCCTTGCTCAGGCTTGGCCGGGAACAGCTGTGGGAAGGGGACTTTCAAAGGGAGGGGATGACAATTACTTTGCAGCCTTTTGAGCATCAGCGGAACTGATCTGTCGGGTGCTTGTTATTTATGGCAGGTTTCAGTTTTATTAAACAGGCAAGTGTTCTAGCAGAGATGAGTAACTTGGAGACCTTAGTCTGGCTCTATTTTTAGTAGTGTTTTGAGAGTATTAACAGATCCATGTATTTTTGGCCTCTGTAGGTTTCTGCTTAAAAGCAAAGCCTGTTCAAAAGGTTATTTCTTGACAGCAGTTCTCTCTGGCAGGGCTCTCTGCTCGCTGTCGATACTCATTTCACCCACAGAAATACCAATGGGAACAGAGCAGGAGAGACCATGGTCTCTGCTGTCCTTCTGGCCCAGGGATCGCTGCGTGTCTGTCTGCAGCACACAGGCTAGGGAACCCCTGGCAGGGATTTCTTCATCTTTCCAGTAGCTCCATGGCTCAGAAAACTTTCCCTTTAATCTCACTTTTCTCACCGCAGCCCGGCAACAGCAGCTGAAGTTTCCGTGTGTGAGGCATGCAAGTTCATTGGCGGCTGGCTGGGAAGCAGAAATGTTTTTAGTAAATATGGCTGTCAGGAAACATTAAATAAATAAATAAGAAGGCTATTGTCCGGTCTGGAAGGGGATTGTTTGTTGGTTTTTTAGCAGAAGTAATGGAAATGTTAATTGCCTCATTGTGAGGCTAGAGGAACTTGGCAAGGGGCTTGCTATTAAGCTGATTTTCCTTAGGAAGTCTGGGATGAGCAGATTGGAGGATAAGAAAAAAAGTAAAGTAACGCCAAGACCATTTTTTTTTGGTAAAAGAATAAAAAAAGGAAGAAAAGCACAGTCACTCCTAAGACAGTCTGCTAGGGATGTACCACTAGCCTTGGCAAATTTCAGTCTGACGTTATAAAAGACTGAAATACTGGTTATTGAAATACATGTTACTTAAGTGCTGTTGCAACAGCCTCCTATCAAGGTGTGCCTCTGACCGAGCTTGCACTGGAGCCACGTTGTGCAAGGCCCACGCTGGCGGTGGTTGGTGCAGTCCCACCCCGGCTGTGTGCCGCGCTCTTGGCTTTCCCAGCATGGGCTGCCCCTCTGACGGTGTCCTTGTGCTCCCTTCACAGATCCTGCAGGGCCTCGTTGATGTTCGCATCCCGCACAATGATTTCTACCGGAAATGTAAGTGCATCGCCAGAACCGACCTTGCCAGGCACATGAGCCCTATCTCAAGGGCTTCAGAGAGGGCAGGTCCCCGGTGTCCCCATCCCCAGCAGACCTCCTCACCCCAGCTCCCATGCCCTCAGTGCTGGGAGGGAGGAGGAACACGATTAATAGATTTGGGGAAGCGCCTTAATCCCTGGTAGCAACCCATGACCACCTACAGAGGTGGTGGGGCTGCTGCTTCACCCTCATTCTCTAAGTTAGTCTAATTAGCACTAACACCTGTGAAGAGATGGGGCTGGAGGAGGATCTTTCTGTACTAGAGCCTGATGGCGGTGCAGAATGAGACCTTTGCAAAGACCGCGCTTCTGGGCTGTCCCCCCATGGCCTCCCCTTTCTGTGGGCTCCTCTTCCTCGAGCTGATTCCCAGAGCCATCGCTGGGAGCCTGGTCGAGGCAACGTGGATGGGGGTTGTCTGCTGCATGGAAGAGGGAAGCGTCCCTCTCGTGGAAGACTAATTCTCCTTCTGTGCACACAAGTATTTCTAGAAATCGTGGATGAAAAGTCCAGACACTCGCTCCATGAGCACATGAGCAAGATCAAAGCACCAACGCAGGTCATCTGGGGAAAGCAGGACCAGGTACACAGCCATCCCATGCCTTCCCTTCTCTCTCCCCGCTCAGCCTCCTTGGAAGGAGGACCAGGAGCGCATCTCCGTATGCAGCCACGTACGCTTTGCCCACAGATATGTGGCCCTCTGCATCAAGTCGGCTCATGGGACCCCTGTCCACCGTGGAGGACAGCTTGGGGGTGATGGAAGGAAAGACGAGAGAGAACCTGGGGGAGACGGGGAGAGAGGCAGGCTGAGGTTTAGCTGCTGGGAATTGCCTAGGGTTGGTGGGCAGGAGAGGGCAGGTGCCAGTGGAGCCAGTGCCAGAGCGCAGTGATGGCATGGGCTCAGCAGAGGGACTGCCAGCCCAAACGAGAGTTGTCTTGCCAACTAGGGAGAAATGCGCTGATCCGTGGGGCAGGCGGCAAGGTAAAAGCATGGGACTTTGGTCTCTTTTTCTGTGTTTATAGGTAAGGATAGTTAAGGAGGGAGGAGCAGGGAGATCTTGGGGAGTGGGGGAAGAGGCAGGACACAAGCATGTAAAGGGCCATGTAAATGCATAAAAGCACCTGCGTTCAGGCCCCCGCAGCAGGCGGGGAAGGGGGAAAGAGTGCCGCAACAGTGCAGGGAGTGCGAGCCCTGGGCGGGAGGCAGGAGCATGCCCTCCTGCTCCAGCCTCTCACATGGATTTGCAAAGGCAGTCCCACTGGGATTCCTACAGCGGATGACAAAACTTAGATCTGCTGGTAGACAGTTAACTTTTTTTTTTGTTTTTGTTTTTTCCTGTCGTTCAGGTCCTGGATGTTTCTGGAGCTGACATTTTAGCAAAAGCTATTCCCACCTGTCACGTGTATATTCTGGAGAACTGTGGGCACTCGGTGGTCATGGAGAGGCCCAGGAAGACGGCGAAGCTCATGCTTGAGTTTCTGGCGCTGCTGCACAGCACAGAGAACAACAAGAAAGAAGCGTGAGCCCTGCGGGCAGCCCGGCGCCAGAGCCAGATGTTTTCAATTGTAAAGTACTGATGCTTTGATAAGTTCTCAGGGATCTCGTACAAATCACGGTTAATGTGCCAAAGTTCCTGAGGAAGGCAAAATCACTGATACGTAAATCTATAGCGCTACATGGTGACCTAGGGATCATTGAACAACCTACATATATACGAAAATTGGAACAGAATCTATATATTTTCTACTTATACGTAAAATAGAAATGGTCTGAAATCACAAAACGCTAGCCATGGAATGTACTGAAACTCTTTATGCAGCCCATGCTATATAAGTTACTGGCACATAGTCGTTAATGACATTTATCTGAAATACGTAAGAATTGTAGGGAGAAACGTCCTGGACAGAGACTTACAATGTTTCTACTCCTTAGACTCTACCACGTTGCATGCGATATTGCTGTAAGAGAATCCTAATGTCCCAGGCATTTGCTAACGTGCTGTTTATGTAGCTCATTAACTTATGATTTCTGCAGAAAAAAAAAAAAAAACAGAAAACTTCATGTGTGAAAGTAAAATGACTGTATGTCCAAAATGTTTACACTTCTGGTGAGTGGATTTTTTAAATCCTTGGACAGCTCCTGTGTATATGTAATGCCTTAACAGTCTAGAATAACGACGTCCATGTACAACCTGGCCTCATAAGAGGGGGTGGTTTCTTCTGGTGTGAAATCTGTGCGTTGTAAAAACTCAAAGTAAAGACAGCCGTTTTGAAACAGTTGTGCAAACAAGTGGAACAAAAACTCCTGGAGCTATTCAGTCTCTTAGACGTGGGGCCTGAGTCAGCAATAATACTGTAGAGAGACATGTGAGTGAGCACATTCAGGTTAACACAAGGGCAAACTCCTGTCTCAGCTCTTTTCTATTACAGTGCACTGCTGAACATTTTGATGTAAATAATGAGCTTCTTAATGAATTCCATGAATTCTATGAATGATAACGTCATTGAAAACACATGTAACAGATTTAAGTGTCATGAGATAACTGAAAGAATAGCAAAGTGCAGTATGGGCTCAGGTACTCCCTAGCCAATGTGTATTGTTAGCAGATGTCTCAGGCTCATGTGGCATGCATTTTAAAGTAGAGTGGTGTGGAAAAGTAAAATTGGGTAGTGTTTCCTTTTGATGATTTATAACTCCTAACCAAGTGAAATTATATACAAAAAGGGAGAAATCCAGAGAAGTCACACTTTGCAGCGCATGAGGCACCTTCTAGAGACCGATTCTGCTGCGTTAATCCCCCTCCAGATGCAGTTCCTCGCTGCGTCTCCCCAGATTAGCTGCTGGACACTTGTAGCTAATCCTGCTGTGTGACTTGGATGAGAAACACGGTTCCTGGTCTCAGGCGTTACGTGTGTTTGGTGGCGGGTGAAGCCGTGCGTGGTCCTCGTGAAGACGAGAGGGAGGAGGCCGTTGTACGTCTGTCACCACACAGTCCCTTTAGAGACTCTCCATGGGTATCGGCACCTGATATTTTCTAGAGACTCTCCTGTAGATTGTATACCTAAGCTTGTATATCTTAGAGCCATCTTCTCACTATTTTTGCAGGTTACTATGAACTGTGTATGTATTTGAAACTCCCTGTTCGTTTCTCTGCCCTTTTTGTAAGAGACGAAATGGTGTTCTTTTAGGAAATTAGGAAGTTGCTGTCAATTGCTTGGTTATTGTTTCTACTACAGGAGTTGATTTAAAAAAATGATGATAGTTTTACATGGCAAAAGCCAGAAAAACTTGTTGGATATCTACATGGTTTCTCATATGTCGCAGATTGCTGTATGCAAAGGATTTAAATGGCTATTAAAATCTAGTAATTTAAAGAGTCCTCTCTGCAATGACTCTTTTTTCCTTTGGGGTAGGGGATTGTGGTATGGGACGATGCAGAGCAAGAGGAACTTACTCTTTTGCTTTTTCTCCATATTTCTGTGAGTTCCAGGTTTTGCCATGACGAATGCTTGATAACGTCCAGAGAGATGGGGAAGACCTTGAAGGCTCCATTCTGATCTCTTCAAAGACCACAGGAATTTCACTTTTTTTCCTTTTTCAATAGGAGAAGGCCCTAAACACTCAAGAAGCAAAATAAGACCTCAAAGGGCAGATGAGTCAGGTTTTAAGCAGCAAAGATTTGTCTTAAATTCTTCAAAGTGTGTTAAATGCAGATATTAGCTGTTAATTGGAAGGTTTTCTAAATTCATACATAAAGTGGCAGGGATATTGTTAGGTCAATATCTAGGCAAAATTATTTGCGCTTGCACTTACGCCAGGAGAGTTTTGAGGCCTCACAGCTGCTTTGTTGGGAAGATAGCGCAATAATGGACCTTCTGGGGTTTCCGAGATGTTTGTCCATGCACACCCAACTCTCACCATTGTAAGGAGCAGAGGAAGTAGCTGATGAACACAGAGCCGAGGACCAGCCTCGGTGGCGCTGCAGCGGGTGCTGCTGTAGCACCTCGGGGTAATTTTGGGCGATGGGCCGAGCAGGAGCCAGGGCACCTTTGGGGCTGTGTCTTGGTCACCTCCCAGCAGATCCTGCTGCTGCTATTCACACTATTCAGCAGGGAGCCTAATGCTCATGCTGTTCCTGTGTGCCTCTCCTTTTCCAACCGTTTAACTAGTAAAATAACTGAGCTGGATTTCAGCCGCTACGTTAATGCACAGACAGAGGTGACCGTGGCTGTAGAAAACATACTGCGTTACTCCAGCATGCAGGGGAAACGGAGGAGGCTTCTCACCTCTAGACAGGAGATTGCAGTGACTCAGGGAGTTTGAATTACACATCTGGGTCTTATACTTGGGTAATAAAAAGTCTCGTCCGCAGGGAGTTTATTTAAGTGGTGTCACTGCTGAGCGGCAGCTTGCCTCCGGCGTGGCCCCCAGCCCTCCCAGCTGCAGCGCTGCTCGCCCTGGCCCTGGCCCCTGCCGAGGGCTCTCGACTGGCCCCCGGGTGGCATTAGCTGCTCCGGGGCTGAACACAACACCGCCCGGCACGCTGCAGAGCTGCATGCCCTTTGTGGCCCGTCTTCTGGATTTGCATGTCACAGTTTTATTAAATTAAAAAAAAAAAAAAGAAATCTCTGAACATGATCCAGAAATGTATTTGCAGAGGGGATTTGCTGCAGCTGCAGGAGTCCAGAGGAACACGCCACAAATCCTGTCTTCCTTCCTTAGGGAGGAACTGCAGTGCTTCCCTGCTGGGTTTACCAATTCCAGGTCAACTTAACCTGGACTGATCACCCTGGGCAGGCGATGGGCACCCCAAAGCCGTAAGCAATTGCTTGCTTACGGCTGCGTCTGCAGCAGGGCTCCGTAACTGCTGTTTCCCCCGTCTCTGCTGTTCGCCTTCATGCAAATCTGCAAAGGTTGCTGGTTTTACACTTGAGGCACAAAACACTGCTAGCTGACACTGGTTCTTTTGCAAGAGGCAAACCCTGCTTGGACCCTGGAAAGAGGGGGCCCAGCCGGGCTCGTGGCCCTGCCAGGGTAGGACGTGGAGACCTCTGGCACTGCCACCCCTTTCCCCATGCCCCACAGCGGGGTCTTTGCAAGACCCTGGGGCTTCACGGTGGGGCAAGAGCAGCTCAATGTGTCCCCAGAGGGTTGTGAAGACTCATTCTCGCACCGCTGCCTGGGAGAGGGCTGCAGGGTGACAGCCCAGCAGGGCCACTGCCACAGGCCACCAGCCCATGGTGGCAGCGAGCCCACCAGAAGGACTTTCTGCTGGACAGGCCGGAGTTGGGCATAGGTAGCTCACGCGCGCTAGAGGGGAGGCTGCAGGCAGACGGGGCTGGGGGCGATGGTGCAGCTCTAGGGGGTTTCTCTTTGCTCTGGCTAGCGCTCGCAGGGCGGTTCGCGGGCTCCCCGGGCTTTGCAGCCCTTGCCAGGGTCGCGCAGGGCAGGTGAGCCCACCGACGAGGGCGGGGGAGAAGGAGCCAGGGAAGTTGCCAGCACCTGGAAGCACACCTGTGTGTCACTCTTCCCGCTCATTCCTCATTTCCTGCTGCAAGCAAGAAAAGCCCAAAGGCTTGCTGCCCTTGCTTCAGGGCATGTCTGCAGGGGAAGGGCTGCTCTGGGGATGCTGCAGTGTTTTGGGAGCAGCTGCCTGCCTGAGGTAAGGCTGCACCCTGCATGTGTGGGGATTAGGCAGGGGCTTTTTGCCCCCTCTCTGTTGGGTTTGGCTGCTGTGTGGGGGAGACAGCTGGGAAACCAGTGCATCCCAGTCACAGGGAGCCCTGGCACTGCCAACCAGTGTGCAGCCTTAACCTCTTTGTGTGCAAGTGGAGGGAAGAGAGTGAGTCTGCCTGTCTGTTTGTCCTTGGTGATTTAAGTGTTGTTTTGCTTGTGGTTATGTGAGCAGTGAAGGTCAGTCTTCAAACTGAATTGGGCTAGGATGTAAGGCAAAGTGTGTGTTAGCAGTGAAAATTAATAAAAGGTAAGGAGTTAGTCCTCAGCTGTTATGGGCCTTGCCAAAAAGGGGTTGCTGCATCCTGAAAACCTGCCTGCTAAAAAGCAGATTGTGGGATCCCACATGGGCAGTGGTGCGGAAACCGGTTGCTGCCTCCCTGGTGGTGCTTGGAGCAGGGAAGTGAGAGCCTGTGCGGGAAGGCAGGCTTGTCCTGTGGTTAGGCTGTCTGCTTTGGAGCTAGAAAAGTGAGGTAATCTGGCAAATCACTTGGTTCTGCCTTGTGTGATGGAGATACAGTGGTTCCCTGTGTTGTGGCCTTGCAAGAGGGCATGGAGGATGGGGATGCCCCTTGCTATGGTGAAGGGCCACAGCAGTTTCTTGGCTGGAGGGGGCCCAAAGGGGGCTTCCAAGGAGCCCCTTGCCAAGGGACCCTCTTGTCCCCACCAGGCTGGATGGTGGTAGTGGAGGAGGGGGGACTGTCCTGCATGTAGTTACCACCTTGTTTCTGGCCTGGGTCCCTTGTGTCCTGCCTGCTCAGTTGCAAAGTTTGTGTCTTCCATTAGTGATGTGGCTTTGCAGAGATCCTCAGAGCTGGTGCTCTGGTTTAAATGACATGAGCAGGTCTGACCCCCCTGCCCAGCCCCAGCTCGGACCCCAGCTATGGGGGGGCTCATGCAGCTAGAGGGGGCTGACAGATCCCGTGGGTGATTCCTGGGGCAGCCTGTGAGAGGGCAGGGAGTACACAGCGGAGCGCTAGCCTGGTGCTGGCTGGCTCTAAATATGCCAGAGCCGCCCTTCCGAGGTGGAGCGGAAGGATAGCCCGTCCCTCTGGTATCTTACGTTACACGCTCTGCCGTACAGCTCGGCATCTGGAAAAGCAATGCCCCCTGCCGAACGGGGGAGCTAGGGAAACCTGAGCTGTGCCTTGCCCCACGTGGCTGTAGCCAAGTGTCTGTCTGCAGCAGGGAAGCATCTCTCCCTTTCCTCCTGTGAAGGAGAATAACAGCATCTGCTGAATTCATGCATCGCTTTGGGGGTTTTGCTGTTGCAGCAGCTGTCCCCCTTCTCTTGCTCAGAGCACGTGCTGTGAGAGCGCTGTTCACGGCATCTGTAATGCAGGGCACGGCCTGCCCTGTGGCTTCAGCGCAAGCAAGACGAGACCTTTCCAAGGGCAGGGCAGGAGCATTAACAGCTTGCTGTTACTCTCTGTATTGGTGAAAAACTTCCTGAATATAATGTAGGCCTGATAGGCTGATGTGACAGGCGCAGGTGCAAAGCCCACCGCAGATGGGAACAGTGCAGAGACCTGGTGGGGTTTGTGTCCTCGTGCTGAGCAGAGGGAGGAAATGCAGCGAACTTGGAGCAGCCTGCAGCTCGGTGAGCCTCTGCCTCCTGCTGGCAGCATCCTCCAAGCCCGCTGCAAGCTGGGGCTGCATGCCCTGTGCAAGCCCCCAGCTCCTGAAACATGGCAGGGGTTGCTGCAGGGCCCATGCCATGCCAGCAGCAGCACCCTGTGGCCGTGCGCTCCTGCTTGCCACAAGGGCCCTTGTCTGGGAAAGGTGCACTGGGGCTTCCTCTCTGGGGAGGTCAAAGAGCGCTGCCCCTAAAAGAGGGGGACACGATGTCACGGGGCATAGTCCAGAAAAAGGCATCTGAAGCAGGAGGGATGGATGTCCACGCACGGCTTGTGGCACAGTAGTAATCCTTAGCAGGCGGGTACCTCGCTGCGGGGGCTGGGCAAGCAGTGCTGTGTTGGGGGGGTCAGGCAGGCCCCCAGCCTCTTAGTGGCTCTGGGGAAGCATGACCCCTGTCCTGAAAACCCTTGCCCTGGTGGGGTCGCTCAGGGCTGTCCTGCCTGGCACCTCTGCCCCTGTTGTGCATCCCTCTCCCCAGGGCCGCAGCCTCGCTTCCCCCCAAAGGGCGTCCTTCACCTGACTCTCCAAACAGGCTGTTGAACTTTCCCCTGACTCAATGTGTTTCACAATCCTCTTGGATGCAAAATGTGTTTTCCCAAGGAAGCTTAGGTGAGACAACCCTGGGACATGATCCTGCTTGCATTTTGCCTGCCATGGGATCTAGGACCAGGCACTGGCACCTTCCCTGCTCCTCTTCCATAGCCAGGTTCCTGCATGCCAGTACTCGGCCACAGAGATAACATGTATGCCCTCTTGCATTTGCTGTTGCCCAGTGGCACAGATTTCCCTTCCTGTATTCTCTAACTGAATCTAATAAATGCAAGGAAAAGATATAGGAACTGTTTTTTTCCCAATGATCTGCATTTGGAGGGCTGTAGGAAGAAGCATGCTGGGGACAACAGTCTCCCTTCAGCTCTGCCTGTGGTTTCTGCAGCCAGCCTGTCTGCCTTGCCTCGCTCCCCGCACCGTGCCTGGTGCCTCCTGCTGACTGCAAACCTTGTCTCTCCCTGGTCTTGCAGCAAAACTTTGTCTCCAGCCATCTCAACAGGGTGACTGCCTTGCTTTTAGTTTTTTTAATGCACAGTAAATTGCTCTGAAAGTGCTTCTCCTACAACTGCTTTTGCTGTTGCCTGAAGTTTATTTGTAAATCAGGTGCCTGCAGCAGAGAAAGTGTCATTGTTCTGCTCTCAGTTGAGCACTGTTTCCTAGAAACCTCTGTTTCATTTTTGGAAAGTGAGACCCACGCACAACCTTGATGTGCTGCTCTATTGATTTTTCTTGTGTTCAGGGAAAAGCTGGATTGCTGCATTACATGAACAATTAGATTTCCAGTAATGGACATCCTGGGCATGGAGATTTATGCTTTTCCCATCAGGTTTGGAGACTAGAGCTGTGCTGTTGTAACAAGACCAGCATTTGCTTCTGATCAATGTCTTCTGGTGATGCGGAAATAAAGTTAAAAATTAGTGTGCTCAATGGTGCATTGTTTTTTTGCTGCATGCTCTTATTCCAAGTAAGCCTATGGAAGTGATGGATGTGTTGTGATCATAGCAGAGACAACAGCATGTTCTTATCACATTGAGGGGACAATAAGAACAGAGATGAGACGTGTATTTTGAGGTCTGTTGTTTTGGGATAGGCTCTGGACTACTTCAGAACAGGGTGACCTCTGTAAAGCCCTTGCAAGGCATGAGCAAATGCAGCTGTGGGGAAGTCTTCACACTGTGTTGGTTTTTTTTCCCTGACCTCTTGGTCATTCCAGTATCTGGGAAGCCCAGGATAGCTCAGGGTACCAGGCCAGAGTCTGTCCTTTGAGGAAGTGATCTGTGTTGCTCCATAGCCATTTCATGGTAGCAACACAGGGTTGGGGAAACCTTGAGAGGCCATCTAGGCCTTCCCAAAGCATAATTTTTCTCCAATGCCATCCCTGAAGGTCCATACTGGTCTCAGACTTTGGCCACAGCTCCCAGTCAGTCTATTGCACTGTGACCAGCTGCTTCACTTGAAGAATTGCCTATTGTCTGGCCTGAATCTGCTGAATCTTAAGTCTATTACTACTTGCTCTGTTTTCACTGGATATTGAGAACATCTGTGAAGGTCTGTGGCTCCCTTCCTCATCTTTGCAGACATATGTCAAAGCTGTGGTCTTCCAGCCTTTCCCCGCTGCTCCTCATGTGCCCCAAAGGGTGATGGAAGCACCTGGACACGGCCCCATACTTGGAGGTGCTGGCTTGCTTCGCATACATGTTCAGAAAGCTCCCCAGGGTGCTTGCTCTTAAAACAAACAATCTCATGATGCTGCTTTCTAGCCTGTGGCTTGTCATCCTTTGTGTGTGTGATTATTCATACCTGAGACCCTCCTTTTCCCTTTCTCCCCCGCCTCCATCTGCCAAGATCATCGGAAACCTCGCCCTGTTTTCCTGGGCTGGTGTCGGCTGTGTGTTTAAGCACGCTCTTTCCGGTCATCGAGGCCCATCAGCGAGCTGGTGGCTCTGAGGAATCGTGTATCTGCTCCCACGGCGCCGGGAGCCGCCGATGGGGAGCGAGACCAGTTTTCCAGCATGTTTTGCAGCCCCCTTGTGGGCTGGATTAAGCTATCGAGTTTCCCTAGCTTTTTGGTGAGGACGAGCCTTGCGTGAGGAAGCCGAAGCCGGGAAGCGCGGTATCGATCGCTCGCTCTTTGCCCCGGAGGCCTGTGACCCTCTGGCAGAGGGGAAATCGCTCTGGAGTGGCACAAATAACCCTTGGCAAATCCTGCTCCCTTGCTGTTTATCGCCCTGTTTTCTGGGCGCTTTGCCAACGGCTTGCTCGCTGCCCTCCAGCCTGTTGAGGAGGGGGCGGCCGGGACCACCCGCTGGCCCGAGGCCCTCGCTCAGCGCGGGGCTGCAGAGCCCGCCGGGCCTGGCCCAGCCGCTCTTGCCTCCCTGAGCCCTTGTGGCGAAGTGGCAGCAGGTGGCAGCAAGCGACCAGCCTGCCGGGGTGGCCGGTCCCGGTCTGTCCCCCTGCCCTGCCAACGGCCTTGCAGCTTGGTGCCCACAGCCAGCTCCAAGATGGTTGCCCGAATCTGTTCGTGTAGGGTTTGAAAGCGGCTCTCCGCGGCCGGCCGGAGGCAGAGCGCGCCCTTCCTTGGCTTGGCAGCTAGCTCGCCCCAAGAAGCGACCGCCCCTCTGTCGAGCTCTCTGTCCTGCTCCTGGCTTTGGGGCTAAAATGGGGAGGGGAGGTGCAGGTGGGGGCTCGCACCAGGTGCGAGGGTTGTGCTGAGCTTTCCCCTGGGCGCTCGTGCGGCAGGGCTCGGGCCAGCAAACCGCCCAGCGCGGGGCCAAGCGGAGCGTTCCCCTCTCCAGCCCTCCTGCCTCGTGTCCGACAGCTCGAGGTCAGGCTCTGCTTTCCTAAGGTGCCCAGACGTCACAGTTTAAGGGCAAGTCGGCGCTGGAAGGGGTTAGATCATTAACTTGTTTTGCAAGAGCCTTGGCGCTGGGGGCGAGCCCTGCCGCGTTCCTGGGGAGCCTCCCCGACTCCCCAAAACTGGTGTTCTGCAGCTGGGGGGAAGCAGGATTTGGCAGGCTGTGGGTGGGGGCTGCTGGCAGGATTGGTGCAGGATGCATCTGCCTGGGGTGCAGGCACCCATGTTGCCAGCCCTCGTTCCTCCTGCGGCCCGAGAAGGAGGCAGCAACATGTGCAGAAATGAGCCCGACAGCGCAGAGAAAGGACCACTGAAAACGGGCACTGCTGATGGGGCAGGACGCTGAGGACTAAGAAAGGGCTTGAAGGAAAGTCCCTTCCCTGGATGCATCCGCTGGTTTGCGGTGCTGCGGTTCACACTGCTTCTCGCCAGCGTGTTTCAGACGTGGGTCTGAGGTGCAGGTCTTCGGCTGCCTCACTGCTGCCCAGGAGCACCAATAAGTCATGCGGGAGTTGGTGTCTATGCTGTTGCCCATGCAGAGGGGCAGGCTGTGTGGATGGAGGAAGCTGCCCACCTCCTCCCCATGTCTGTGTCCTGTGGTGATGGGGTGCCCTGCCATGGCACAAAGGGGACCCCATGGGTGCCCTCCTGCTGGCACAGGCTGGTCTCACCTCCTCAAACTCTGCTGTCTCGGGGGAGACCATGCCACGGCCTTGTAGCCACTCCATATCTTGATTTAGCGCTCGCTCCCTTAGCAATGTTATCCAACAACTTGGTGAGCAGGAGAAGTATCTGGCTCTGGAGTACCTGCTTCTACTGTACAACTTCGGAGGTTTAGCTAAATTTGAAATCTAAACAGATCCAGTTCTGGGGTCTACGGAGGTTAGCACAACATCAGCACAGAGCAAATGTGATCAACAGCCTTTTCTTGTTGTGCAATGGCTGTGAGCAACCCACATAAAGAATTTTTGGGAGATTCGTCAGGGCTTTTATGTTTCAAGATAATATTTATTTGCTTATTTCAGGGTTTTCTTTCGCAAGTGAGGGTTTTAAATAGCACAGGCTGAGTTGAGGCGTGAACCTTGCCTTGTTGTCCCCAAAAGGCCAGGTTTGCTGGCGCCTTGTCCAGCCCCGTGCTCGGCCCGTGCTGTTGCGCTCCCCAAAGCCCACCCTCCGGCCCTTCCCCAGAGCAGCTTTTGCTATTCTGGTCCTGGCTCCACTGAGCACAGCTTCACAGTCCTGCTGACTTCAGAGTTGTGTTTTTGGCACAAACATTATTTATGTTTTCACCAGGCAGCCTTCACATGTTCTTGCAGTTATATCATAGTTTAAGCAGGGATACAACTCCCCTCATCCATCTTTTTCTGCCTACACTCAGGTACACCATGGCTCAGGCTGTGTGGCTTTGAGCAGTGCCCCCCTGGAGACCTCGTGCTGGGCATGAGTTTTGAATAGGATGCCAAAAGGACTGCTGAACTCGTTCCACTTGTGCCTGGGTCCCTGGGCATTAGTGTTGCTCTGCAAGGTTTGAAGTCCCACATCTGCAATGCTACTGCTTGTGGGAGGTGGGGAAGGGGCCCATCTGCAGTCAGCTCTGCTGAGGCTGAGCCCAGTGTGTGCGTGGGGCTGCAGGGAGCAGGCTCCTCCAGGGTGGGCACAGCCAAGATCCAGGCTCCTAGGCCACACGGCACATCTCTGTGCACTTCAAAACATGCGTCTCAGATGCCTTCCTGCTCCCTAATTTCCATGGCTTAGTCTCCTGGTTTATCCGGGGCCGTATCTCACACAGTGAGCAAGTGGCAGTGTTGCATAGCCTGACCAGCATCTTCTAGTAACACTAATATTTTACTTGACTGCAGCCCTTCCCTAGAGCAGCGTTTTGGCTGTGCGCACTCATGACCTTGTTGTGTTCGCCTTGCAGTTTCCCAAGCACTGGAAACCCTGGAACGAGAGTGCTGGAGCCAGCTGAAGATTTTGCTTTCATTGCTTCCCCTTCCCTGGTAGTACCATGGGTTTTTGCAGTTTGCTGGGTTCCTCTGCCCTTGGTGTGATCCCTCTCAGTCTGGCAGGACTAGGGTTATTTTGTACTGTGCATTCCAGGTGCTGCTGCAGCACAAACAAAACCAGATTGTGTTGAGGAGGAATCTGAGCTTGGCACTAATTGGAGATTTAAAAATGCCTTGGAAAACACCAGCTCTGCTATTACACAACTGCAGCCTTGTGTTGTTGGAGCCTGTTGCTTTTAAAAGCTGTGGGATCTTTCCTTCTGACAGCTGCTGCATTAAGAAAGCAGAGTGATTTTTTCCACATAAAACATTCCCATAGTAAACATTTACTTTTCCTAAAGCTGGCCTGTCTATGGAGGGTCATGAGGAAGGTGCCTTTTGCGTGGGACACAGCGGGCTTGAGCAGCAGTGTTGTGTTTTCAGGTGGGAGGGCAGCTAGCTCAGATGGTGAGGGTCACCAAGCTGGTGGGGCATCTGTTCTCCCAGGTCTTTCCGGCCTGATGTTCCGGTTGGGATTCGCAGCCACATGCTGCTGTTTGTCCTGTTATTTCGGTGTGAGCTGCAGCGCAGGTGCCTGGTCCTTCCCAGGGCGTTGAGAGCGCACAGTTCCCAGTGTGGGGCATCTAGGGGGACACAAAGATCTCATTTCCCTTTCCTGGAGGAGGCTAGGACCACATTTGGGGCCCTCCGGCATCTGGCTGTAGCTGACATGGTTTCCACCTGTGTGCCCCACCCATGGGGAAGCAGCCAGTGAGGAAGAAAAGCCCTAATGACCATCAGAGAGCAGTGATGGAGACCTGCTTGTGGCAAATACAGCTGCTTGGAGCAGCTCCTGGGCATGGGGAATATGGATGCTTAAACTCTTTCCTCCTGGTCTTGAAAGGAAGTAGTGGAGGAGGGACAATTATGGGGGAAAGCTACAATAATTGGGATTTAAAAAATAAACTTCTTTTCATGCTTTTTATTCTTTGCCAAGATAGGTCTGGTTGTATTAAGAGAAGAGTGAGCTAACACGAGCCTGAATCCAATGGGGCGCTTTGGTGCTTTCCACCCATGGAGGAGACTGGAGGAGATGGCAGCAGACAGCCAAACATTGATGCTCCCCGTGTCCCATGGGTGCTGGTGTCATGCAGTTGCCCTGGGACCTCAGTTCCCAGCAGGGGGTCAGTGACACTTTGGCCCAACTCCTGCAATGGGGAAGGGCAGCATCTCCAACCTCTGTCCTATGGGTGTGATAGTTGAGCTACCTCTGCACCAGAGAAGCTGAAGAGGGGCAGGACTCCTCTCTGCCTCCTGTCATCTGCATGAGTTGGATAGAGGACATGGTGCTGGATGCTTAGGAAATGCCTGAGGTCCCTTTGGGGATGTTTTTCCTCATTAATTGGCGCTGTCCGTAAATCTCACCCTCACAGACTTGTTGTGTCTGTGGCTCCTTCCTGCTCATAAGGGGACAGCTTGTTGTGCTAGCGCTGCCTGGGATCAGTGTCCCCAAGGCAGTATTTCTTTGGCAAGATCCTTGTTTAAACAGGGACACAATTGCTTGTTCTCGTTCCCTTGCTGCCTGTTGGCGTCTGAAGCGCCTGGGTTGTTTGCTCCGGCTGGTATTGTTTTGCTCCTGCCTTGGTGGTGGTGTTCAGCTGTCCCCAGCTGCCCCTCTGCGCAGCATCTCTGGGTCCCCATGCTCCCTGTCCCCATTCTTCAGAGCCCACCTGGGTCATTTCGCGATGTGGGTACAGATTACAGACATGGGAAAGAGCAGGAAAGCCCTGAAAGATTATCCCTGTGAGCTTTGAAATTCCCACAGCTCACTGCAAAAAACGAAGTGCAAGTCGGCTTGCTAATGCTGCAAAGACCCACCCTAAGTGCCACTGACGCAAGGGTGACCAGGGCACTGGGGCAGGAGCTTTGCAGCAGCCCTCACTTCTGAGCTGGGCTCCTGGTGCCAAGCGCTGTTGTGGAAAAGTGCTTTTTCTTTCCGAGGCCTTCAGTCCCTGCTGCTGCTTGGATGCCGGGATCACGGGATAAATGACTGCTTGAAAGCAAATTGTCTCTGTGCTTTGTGGAAGATAATTGCCGGAAGATGTTTCCGGACCCTGCTTTGGCTGGGTGTGACTTACGTTTGCTTTGCATGCTAATTGCCCCACTAATGAAGGCAATACATCTCATTAAAAGGAGTCCAAGGTTAGGAGGAGGATGTGCGTGCCTGTGTGCGGAGGATGAGAAGCAGTGGATTTGAAGAGCTGTAAAACAGCTAGCAGGTGCCTGCACAATTTTACTCTGCTGCTTTTTCTGGCTGCTTTTTAGCTAGTCGCCATGGCACCTGAGAGCTATGTGCTACTGTGTACCCTGCTTCTGGAGCTCCTGCTTGGCCTGTTGTGTTACACAGGCCTAACCGGGAGGTGATGGTGCTCTCTTCTCCCCCCGGGAATAAAAATCGGGCTGGTGGATGAGTTTACAGCTAATAACTAGCAGACTCTTTCTTGGGTCATGTGCTTTCTGCTCACAGGACTTTGCTGTCCTATAGGAACTGGACTTTGCCCTTGGACTGGGTGCACTACAGACTGAATATTTGTCAGTCGACTTCACCGCTGCAGTTGGATACTGTTCTCGGTAGGTTTTTCTTTAATTGAGCAAGCAATGTGCTTGCCAGAAGAGCAGCTCAGGGTTGGCTCCAGCTTTCCATTGTGGCAATTCTGTGCCAGGCATGTGAGAAACCCAGGCTGACATGTTGCTCTTGCTCTCAGCTTTGCCCTGCTGACCTAGTGAGGGGTGGTGTGCCCAACCATGCAGAAAATCTTCTAAATCTCCTGCGTGGAAAAGGGCTGCGCTTTCATCCTTCAGGCAAAGGCCGGGAAAAGCTTAGGTCATCTGTGAAGACCTTAGGTGATGGGGAAGGTGGGAGTGGAGGAGAGGTTTGAGGTATAGGACGCTATCCTGTGGCCACATCTAAGCAGAATGGTGGATCTTTCTTTCACAGTTGAAGCATAAACTCTTCAGCTTGCGCTCTCTCTGTCCTAGCATTCATTTTGTGCAAGTACAGCAGAAGTGGTCCTTCAGTGGGTACACGAATGGCAAGAGCATGGTGGTCTCGCAGATCAGCTTGGGAAGACGCCTTATTTGATGATGGCATCCCCTCCCTAACCTCTGCATATTTTGCAGGCAGTGTCACATCTCCTGTGTGGGGCTCTGGGAATGTTTTGAAGCCCCGGCACGTTCTGACCAGGGTGTTTAAGTCGCTCTCTGAGGCAGCTGTGTGGTTTGAAGTGGAGAGCTAGGATGGTTTATTTAAAACACTGTCAGCACCAGGGGAGTTGTGGATTGCTTCTATAAACAGGAAGCCTCTTGGCTGCGTCGGCAGATTAGACGGGAGTCCGAGCGCGGAGCTATTTGGGAGTCATTTATGTTGTTCCCAGAAACTGAGGGATTCCTAGGAAAGGGAAAGCGGAGCAAAGCAGCCGCAGTGGTTTCAAAAAGCCCCTGGGGTACCAGCATCGCCCTGGTCCCAGCTCTGTGCTGCAGGTTGGTGATGGCAACCCAAAACTATTTAGCAAGATGAGTGTGAGGATACAGGTAGCGCTGGGCAAGTGGGATGGGAAGTGCCGGCCTGTCGCTGGTGGTGCTCGGGAGGGACAGGCAGGGCTGCTGAGGCCTGGGAAAGCCGCCGAAACCTCCCTGCAGCCCAGGTTTCTTTTCCTTCAGTAATAAGGACACCAAGTTTTCTTGGTAAGCGGTGCAGTAAATGACAAGCTGAAGCACACTCGGGAGCTCTGCTAGGATGTGGTAGGGCTGCAGGCATCCCTGCCAGAGGGGATAGGATGTGATGCTGGCTGGGGCCTCGCACTGAGCCCCGTGCGAGTGCGGAGGAGGACGTGGCCTTGGTGGGGCAGTGAGCGTCCCCAGGAGCCAGCCTTCCCAGAGAGGCTGTGGCGTTTTCTGTAGAAGTGGGCTTGTTTGCTGCCTGGGCATGCGGGCGTCTCCGCAAGTGGCTCCAGCCACCTTGGCCCAGATCCTGGTGGCAGCAGCTCTTCTCCTGTCTGCCTGGGAAGGCTTGTTCTGGCCACGTGCTGGCCCAGAGCCACCCTTGCACCCCTGGCCCCTCGGTGCTCCCCCAGACGGCAGGAGCTGTGGTCAGGTCGAAGGTCACCTCCAGGCTTTGGTGCCCTGATGCCTTATCTGGAGCCTAGCTCAGCAGATGGCAGTGCTGAGCAGCCTGGGCAGCTCTGCAAATCCTTTCGGCCCTTGTGTTGACAGAAAACCTGATTTTTGGAAAATGATTCCTCTGTAAACTGGCCTCTGCTGGTGCTGGGAAAGAGAGTGCTCAGGAAAAGGTGTTCAGAAATCCGAATTTGCCTGCGGTTCAAGGCCTGTCCTTGACATCGCCGGCTGCCCAACCTTGGCGCTGGGGCGGATGGGGAAAGCCAGCAGGCTGGACACGCGAGGGGAAGCGAGGGATATTTTGAAATGCCCGTTGGCCCGGGCTGGGATGTGCAGTGTAGCTCCGGGGTGGCTTTGCCATTCCTCGGCAGCGTGGTCACGTCAAAGCAGGCTGATTTCACGAGTTCATGCCGCTCCGTCGTGTTCACACCTCTAGCAGCTCTGGTGTGATCCGCTCCCTGGCACACCGACCAGTGTCCTATTTCCTGATCCCTGAAGGAGCAGAGGTTTGTGTGCGGGAGGAACAGGGCTTTGCTGTTCCTCATTAAAATACCTTGAGTGAAGAGGCTTTTATAGTTCCTTTTGGGAATTTAGTAGTGATTTATATAAGATTTAATCTTCTTGGGGGTGACTTGTCTGTGATTGTTAGTGTGGTCAGAGTAAATTTTCCCCTTGATTTTGTCGCTAATGGGAACTGGAGGACTTGCTTATGAAAGCTGCTGGTTACTCATTTCCAGGCACTGTGCCACTTCCCTTTTTTAATGAAAACAATGTAGTTATATAATCTGCACAAAGGTTAATTATTATTATTGTATCATTGCTGATAGTTCCTGCAAGTGTGCTAGGACAGAAGGGATCAAAGAGCTGCAGCTGAACAGCAGCCCTGGCGAAATCGGTATTAGCTGAGACTTCAATGAGGCCAAATTTTGGCCATTAAGCTCTTTCTGAGCACTCACCAAATAATCTGAACTGTCATAAGCTGGACCGACTGGCACCATTTATTATTAAAATTGCCCAGCAATTCCCTTTATGAAACTTTCTTTTCAATTGCTTGCTCCTTTACCCAGTTCCAGCCATGCGGGGTGACATTTTACATGACAAGTTGCATGCCTGAGGCTGTTGTTGAAAACACTAATTCCCAGGCACAGAACTGGAGAAAAGTGTTTGCAGGTTGTTTTATAATGTTGGTCTGGCTGGTGGTGGCTTTGGCACAGGTGGGAAATGGGGCTGGAGAGATGGCGGGTGGGCAAGGAGAGGTAAGAGCCGAGAGCGGTGGCCAGGGCTGTGATGGGAAGGGGCTGTGGGAAGGGCTGCCATCCCAAGGAAGAACCAAATATGTGGAAAAGGATAAATCTGGGCCCTGCTAGACAACCTTTCCCTCCAGAGCCTGGCTCGGGGCCCGTGCTGTGAGCAAGCCTCTGCAGAGCCTGTCACGAGGGTGTCCCAGCCCTCCCCATGCTTGGGCTGCTCAGAGGAGGGCAGCCTGATGGTGCTGCTTCGTTAGCTGTTAGATCAAATGGAGCCAACCCTGCTGCTGGTCTGTTTGGGCTCTAGTAGGATGCTGCATGATGGATTTTTTTTTCCCAGTTTGCTTTTCTAGAAAACAAATGAAAAAAGTATAGAATTAAACCTTCAAGAATGAAAGATTGCAAAGAGGTTAGAAAATGAAGCTAGAAATACCTGCACTAAGGCATATCTGTGTTATGATATGGTCTTTTTATTGTCTTCCCCCAAGGCTTGGATGGTGGCAGCAAAAGGGACATGGGAGGAGTATGGGAAGGTAAACTTGGCGCTCGGAAAGCAAAAGCCCTTAGAAAACTAGTAATACTTCTCAGGCTGCAATAATTGCTGTAAATCAAACTAGGAGTTGCATAGAAAGCCACACAAAAAGGAAAATGCTGACTGGGTGGTGCTAAGACAACGTGCCATGCTGGCAAGGGAGGGCTCCAAGAAGAGCCTGCGAGCTCAGCAGCAGGACAGTGTTTTAATGCATGCTCACGAGACGGGGTGAGAGGGTAGCAGCCTTGAGCTGGGCACTTTGCTGAGCAGCTTTAGCAATGCCCCGTGGGTTTGGGACATGGGGGCTCTCTGCAGGCAGGGGGTTCCCGTGTTAGTGCCACGGCCCATGGGCAGGAGCAGGAGACCCGGCAGCCTGTTGCCTCTCCCATGGATGACGCGATGCTGCCTGGAAAGAGGTGCCCTGGAGTGGCTGTGCCAGTTGTGTGATTGCCTGGCCACCAGCCTGGCTGGTGTTAACCTGGCCATGCCCGGGGCACGAGCCGCTGCTTGGGTGAGAGCCGCTGGGGAATACAGACCGGAGCAGCGTGAACGGCTTGTGCTTCTGGCTCTGCAGCTGCTGGCAGGCTGGATTTCACTTCCTTCCCAGCAGGAAGGCTCCCATCTGGCTGCCTGTCCCTGTCCCCGCTGCACCGGCATGTGCCAGTTCACGCACTCGGCACGAGCAGCGCAGCTGAGCCCCGCGGGGAGGACGAGGCGGGGTGTCAAGACGGCTGTGCGGTGCTGGGAGCCCTGCCACGGGTGCCACTGGTGGCTTGGGGACCTGGCGAAGGGGGCTAGGAGGGAAGCGGGGTCCTTGCCAGCCCTGTTGGGTTATGCCCTCAGGGCAACTGCTGCTGGGCCAGATATTTGGCTTCTCCCTGTTGTGCCTGGCCCTGGGAGAGCAGGCAGCACAGTGTGTGCTGCAAACTTGTCATGGGGCGTGCACCTCGTGAGTCTGCTTTCACCTGCTTCTCTGTCTGTGTGTTGTCCCCATGCACTTGCAAAGATGGGTTTCTTCTGAAGGAAGGGCTCTCCCATGCACAGGTCACCACATTTGCATCTCAAAGCCTCCCAGCCTGTGAGGAAAATGCTTTGCTGTGAAACAAAACACACACACAAAAAAACCCCAGGTGAACAACATTTTAGGCCCCTTGGGCTGGAGGCAAGGTTTGCACCCTGGGAGCAGGAGGCTGAAAAGGCCTGTGGGTGGGAAGCTGTAGTTGGCCACCCCCAGCTCAGGGTCTCTCTTGGCCACTTGCCCTCCACCCTGGCCAGTGGAGAATGAACGCAGGGCCCTGGATTCAACTAATTTATTTTTGTCTCTGGCAAAAAGTAAAGAAAAGGCATTTTGTAATTTAGCAGCATTAAATATCTGTGTTTATTATATTAAATGGATTGAAAACTAATCCACAGACAGCTGAAAGCTAACCAGATCTGAGGACCAGCCCTTCAGTGTAGATGCTTCTAGCTTCGCCAGGGAGCTGTGCATGGCCTGCTGCTGTTGCCTAGTTATATTAATGATCTGAAAGAAAATATAAAATCATGGCAGATAGCACGTGGGTAATGCTGATGTCCATGGAACAGGGACCGGTGTTTGAATTGGGGTCGTCTGTAGACATGGACTCCAGGGGCTTTGTAAAATGGGTTCATCTGATTTATTTAAGGGAAAGAGTAAAGGTGGTGTGCGAGGCTGTCCCTTGGGTTAGCGGGGTCAGCTGGTTGGCTCAGACAGTTTTGGGGGGTGCTCAGAGGACCCTGTTGCTCCCCTGTGCACAGCTTGTCCTTGCACCCTCTCGGCAAATGCCTGGCAAAAGAGGAGAGGACTTGGACCAGGGTGGTCTGAGAGCGGGGGAATCTGCCTTGCGAAGGTGAGACAAGCTCAGTCTGGCCGAGCTGTCTGTGGAAGGTGAGGACGAGGTGAGTCAGTCATGACTTATTTGTGGAAACCCACGTGGGTAAGAGATTTCTGATCCACGGCGGTGCTGTATCCGGCTGGCGTCACTGCTGCCGGGGCCAGGGGTTAGGACCTGAGGTCAGACTTG
This sequence comes from Struthio camelus, assembly GCF_040807025.1. Lineage (NCBI taxonomy): Eukaryota > Metazoa > Chordata > Aves > Struthioniformes > Struthionidae > Struthio > Struthio camelus. The sequence continues at coordinate 15,034,606 of NC_090955.1, read as the reverse complement.
CTCCAGAAAATGGGGGTGAGTATGGGCTGAGCTGTGAGTGTTCAAGGGGGGACCTGAGCCTGTGGGCACGGGCACCCCACAGGCACTCTGGCTGGATGGGCTTTGCCCCTCCAGGACCTGCCCCGTGCGTGTCCCTTGGCTGGGGGCTGTGTGCACCCCTAGGGCAGAGGGTGTCTGGGAGCCGGGGTGGGGTCTCGCCCATGTGCACCTCAGGTTAACAAAGAGAATCAAAGTGAGGGGAAATGGTGGCGGTAACGAACAGCAAAGAATCTGCCTCCCCTTCCTGCAAAACTGCAGTCTCATCAAAGCTGCCTGGAAGAGCTCTTGGCCGCTCCAGCAAGCTTCGCCATGGGAAAAGCCTGCTGGCCTTGTTGTTCTGGTTCTTGCATTGACTCCTTCTGCTAAATGTTTTGTTAGAGGATGAGCTAGTTTTTTGATATTTTTAGATGTTGTTCAGTACAGTAAACCCCAACATTCTGGATTTCATAATACAACATTTTGGCAGTTGGATGTTGCCAGGCTGAAACTTTTTTTTTTGAAACATCCTTTCTGCAGAAGATTACAAAGTGTTGACGTGACATCCCAGGTCAGGACAAGCCATGCCAGGAGGGCCAGGGCTTCCCACAGAGCAGTTCCCGTGGGATCTGGCCTGCCCTGAGCCCTACAGGTACCTGCTCATGTCTGCTGAGGAGGAGTGGAGGGACCTTGAAAGAGATGATGAACCCACCATTTGTGGAGGAGAGTGCTGCAAGAGCTAGGTAACAGCAGTGAGGGTCTAACTTGCCCTCTTCTCCTTCCCTCCCTCTGCGCCCTTGAGAGCGATACCTCCTGTGGCTCCCCAGCTGGTGATAATTTTGGATTATGACTCCACAAGCCTCAGGAGACCCTCATGTGAAAAAACAAAGGGTTCTCCAATTAGTTTGGGCACATCATTTTCTGTCTCTGAGGGCTGGGTTAATTGGAGATGTGAGTCCCTGGGATAGGGATGCCCTGGCCACAAGTGCTTTCTGCTTGGCCATTTCCTGTACCTGTGACTCACTTGTTCCCTTGCAAAACATGAAACAAATCTCCTTGCGTGTGCATCAGAGCAGATGATAAATCCAGTACTTTGTGGTTTCCACTGCTGATGCAGGATGTGGGAAAATAGAGGGAGCTCCCTCTTTGCTGATGGGCTTCCACAGGCTGCTGGCTTCAGGGCTCGGCCTTGGCGGGGGCGCAGGTTTCGGGTACAGCAAATAATGAAAGGAGGCTGCAAACGCAGGCCTGGGCAAGCTGGGGGCTTCAGTCTGAAGCCTGCCTTGCCTAGTGGCTTGCTAGGGAAGCCTTGGGCTCCCTGTGCCTCAGTTTCCCCATAGATGGACATGGCAACAGGTGACCTGCTGTGGTGGTACAGCAGCGTTACGAGGATCAGTGAGTCAGCGCTGGCTGTGGTACGCTGCGAGGGGACTGTCCCTAGAGCATGGAAGAAGAGGCTGTGTATCTGCCTGGCTGCTCAGCATGTAGCACTAATTGGTTTAATTACAGCCAAGTCCCCTTTGGCCTTGGTGCGTCCCGGCTGCTGCCAGCCGCCTTCTCTGAGCTGTCCTCTCCCGCCGCACGTGTGCTGCAGCGTGGCACCAGCCCTCTCCTGCGCCCCGACGCGGCAGCCAGCAAAGCCTCTTTCCCTTTGTCAGATAAATCTAAAAATAATCTCGTTATCCCCCGCTTTGTCCAAATCAACCTCAAGCCGAGCTATAGATAGCTGCGCGTGCGTCCATGCCCCTTGAAGGCCGGGGTGTCCGTGGAGTCGGCGGGGAGCAGCGCGGAGGGCACGTTGCAGCGGCCAGGATGCGCGTGCCCCTGGAGGCGGCAGGCGCCCTGGGGCCAGCGCCGGCCGGAGGGGCCGGGTCGCTGCGTTGCCCCCACCGACGGCCCTCGCCTCTGCGCCCACCTCGCTGCGATAGGAAGCGCTGTCCCCCGGATAAACACGCGCTTATCAGGCGTGGAGTTTCTGCCCGGTTGTGAAAGCACCTACCGAAAATAGCCTGTGGCGAGCGCTGAGCAAACAACGCCCCCGATAAGCGCTCCCCGGCCTGGGGGCCTCGTGCAACCCGGGGCTGAAACCTTCCCCTCTGCCCCCCATGAGGCTCTTCCCTGGGTGCCTGGGGGGACCTGTCCCCGTTTCTGCCGTGGCACGTGCTGGTCGCGGCGGTGCCTTCCCTGCCGGAAGAAGGCTCCTTCAGCCCCTGACAGCCGTAAGACGCAGCACGGTGCCTCCCCACTTGCGAAGAGGTTTCCTTCGAGCTTGCACAAGGGCTTCGGCCCCGTCTGCTCCCGAGCCGGGGAGGACCTCCTGCGGCGCACAGAAAGGCCGGGAGCGCTCGGCTCCGCTCTGCGCCCGGGCGCCCGTTTATTGCAGCCGGGACGGCGATGAGGAAGGCTGCGGACGTGCCCGTGGGTGCTCAGCCGCCCGCCTGCCCCGTCCTGCCCGGACGCAGGTGGCACGCGGGCCTCGTGGGCACGCTGCAGAGCAGGGACACGCCAGGGAACGGAGGGTGAAAGCCCCCGGGCAGAAAACGCTGCCAGTGGGTCCCGCACCTTCCAGTCCCTGGCTGGAAATGGGAGGCGCTGGTTTGACTGGGAGCTGCCCACCCGCGGCCGGGAGGCTGGGTGCCCGCTTGCGCGGAGAGGGGTGCTTTCCCAGCAGGAAAACACCGGAGCGGAGTAAGAGAGCCCGTTCCTCGGAGATGAGGAGGTCGGAGCTGGGTCAGTTGAGCGCGGGCTAATCCCGGGGTCAGGAAACGGGAACCTGAACCAGCGTTTGTTCCCTGCGGGTTAAGCAGGAATTACTGTAGCTAGTTAATCCCCGACCCCCTTGGCTCCGTCGCCAGGAACAGCCAAACGGGGACCGATTCTTGCTCTGGCGATGATCCCTACGTGCTAGAAATAGGGCCGTCGCCTGGCCGCTGCGGCCAGCCGGCCCCCACCGCTCCCAGCCCGCGCGGCCCTGTCGTTTAGCCCGGCTGGGCGCCAGCTCGTTGCTGTTGCCAGTAAATCCAGCTTACCGGTCGACAAACAGCAACGTTTGGTTTTTCCAAGGTGCTTCAATGGGGAAACCTCTGCGCCAGCGTCCCGGCGGGGGGAAATGAAACAGAAACTGCCAGCGCCGGGAGCCCGTCCCTTGTCGGCCCCAGGCAGCAGGTTGGGGCGAAGCGGGGGGTACCGGGGCGATGCCACTCGCGGGCTTCGGCGCCGGCAGTGAGCCCTTGCTCGGGGCGAGCAGCCGGCGGCCGCCCTGGTCCCGCGGCGGGCGCTCTTTCCCCGAAGCCGGGGGCCGAGCCGGCGCCTTTCTCGCGGTGCCTGGCCCAGCCTCCCCGCTGGGCCCCGGCCAGCGCGCCTGCCCTCGCGCCTGCGAGCGCTAAAATTAGCCGCCGACATCAAAGCGGGGCGAAAAAGAGAGGCCGGGTGTTTATTTTAATCAGAAATAATTTGTGGCCATGCATCTTCTTCCAAAACAAACAGAGCAGGAGCCCGCCTTTAGTAATTTGGGAAGCTGAAAGGGAGTTAAATAAAGACACAGATCTGTGACGGGGAAATGACCGGTCTCTCGTACTAAAATAGAGCTGCGGGAGCCGCTTTGCCCTTCCCCAGCTCCTCCGGCTGGCGCTGGGAAGAGAGGGTGGGAGCCGGGCCAGCAGGAGGGGGCTGCCCCGCGCTGCCCCGCTGGGTACCGGCGCCGCTGCTGGCGGCCCTGCAGCGCCGAGCGCTGTGCCAGGCGGCGGCGGCGGCGGACGCCCTCCCCGTCGCTCCCGCACGTGTGGCGCGCTCGAGCGTTTTGCGCGTTATCGCCCGCAGCAGAGCGGGTCCCCCCACGCCGCCGCGGGGAAGCGCTGGGCGCCGCTGGCGCCTCGCCGTGCTGCCCTCGGGGGTGCCGTTGTGGGGGGCCGGATAATAACGCCATCGGCTTTTACGAGCGCGCCGCCACCTCCGTTTGCGCAGCAGAGAGGAGCGGGCGCGCGTGTCGGAAAGCGGCGCGCGCCGGGGGAAAGCAGGCGCTGCGGCTGGCTGCAAGGACAGCCGGCTCTGGCAACGCCTGCGGGCGCGCGTCTGCGCCCAGGGCCACCACGGATCCGGCCCCGGCCTCAGCCCGCGGCGGACCGGCGGGTCCTGAACGCTGCAGCAGCTTCCCACAGCTCCTGGGCAGCGGCTCTGCCCCAAAAGCCGCCGGGCGGCTCGCTGGGCTGGGGAACGCGGGGCTCACCGGCCGCTCGCCCCCGCGGCCCCATCAGGGTTCGGCCCCACCGCGGGCATCCCAGAGCTGACCGCGCTTTAAGAGTTGCCTGTAGGATTACGCACGGGAAAAACCCACGTGACGGGAAACGTTTCCAAATTCCTGATGGAGCTGAGCCTTGGCGGCGCCGCGGTGGTGGTTCAGCTGCTGACAGGGCCCTGCTGTGGCCTGCAGACCTGGGGGAAGCATAGCTGGGGGGGGGGTGAAAAACCGAAGCGCTCTTCTTCACGCGGAAACGCGCTGCCTTTGCTGGCCACCTTCTCGCCTTGCTTGCGTTTTGTAGCTCGGAGACGTTTGAAATGCGTAAGGCAATGGTCTGGCCTCGCTCCCCCACCTGCTCTCTGCGGCGAGGGGAAAGTCCCATCTTACAGCAACTGATTAATTGCCCGTCAGTATTTTTAGCTAGCAAGGCCTGAATTTAGCTGAAGTTATGACAAAGGGGAATGCAATGCCAGGGAGGTCAAAAATGCAAACCTGCTGGCTCGGCTGCGCTGCGGGGCCGGCCGCCGCGCCGCAGCTGGGTAACGTGGCTCGAGCGAGGCTGCAGAGCCCAGCACGGAGGAAAACAAGTCCCCGGGCAAAACCCCAAAGCGCCCGCGCCCACGAGCGCTGCGCCTCGGCGGGCGAAAGGGGAGGCTCGCGCCGGGGGGTGCTGCGGCTCGGCTCTCCGAAGGCAGATCGCGTCGAGACGTCTGTGTCGGCTTCTGCAAGCGGCCAAATAGGAAGCGTGTTTGCAGCAAGGAGACGGAAAAGAAAAAAGATCTTTCTCTTTCAGCTGAGCCCTACGCGGCGGCCTCTGTACCAGCTGCGAGGGGGTACACGGCGAAACACGCAAGCGCCCCGCGAATCCCCCCGGCTTGAAACGGCGTCGTGCAGTCGCGGCGCTGCGGGCCTGCAAAACACGCCCCAGTCCCGCGGCTGTCCCAGCTTTGTCACCTGGGGCGAACGGCAGCTCGTATCATCTTTAATGATACGGCACGTGTCTTTCACCCCGAGGCTATTTTTTTTTTTTCAATTGAAAAATTGGGCTGCGGCGGGAGCTTCGGCCAAGCGCGGTTAATTGCCGATGAGGAGCAGGGAGCGCGCCGGGGGCCGGCCCGGCTCGCGGAGGGTCCTCTCCCCGCGGCACGGGAGCGGAGCGCTGCCTTCCCGTCCAGGTAAGTCCAAAGCACGGCGTTAAAAAAATAAAACAAAAAAGCAGCTAAGACATTAAAAAAGAAATCTGAGGTCACAGGTTTGCATCGGCGAGCACCAGCCCAAGGCCGGCGGCCCGTGCGCTCCCTCTCCGCCCGCGGGGGCCGATTTCCGCAGCGCCGGCGCGCGGCGTTGGCCGCACCGCTGCCGCGGTCGCCCGCTGCTAGCTGCCGCTTTCCCTCGGCAGAGGCGGTTGGGTTTCTTTGCGATCGTGGGGCGTTAAACGCTCGCTGTGTCCCGGGCCCTGAGGGCGACCGCGCTGGCTGTGGCGCGTTTGCCAGCTGCGCTGCGGTTGCTCCCGGGCGGCCGCGGTACCCGGCCTGCCGTGAAACCCTGGCGCCGCGCTCCGCCTGGGTGTTTCGGAAACGCCGGTCCCCCCGGTTTGGGGAGCCTCCGAAGCCGGGGGATCCCGGGGGCGACGTCCAGTCCGCGGGGCAGCGTTAGAGGTGGCCGGCGGTTCGGGGCGGGCTCGGGGCCGCGCTGTGCTCCCGCAGGCCTGGGAGCTGGCGCTGCTCTGCGCTGCGCTGGGCTCGCTGCCGGGCACCCCGCGGTGGCCCAGGGGACGCCAGGGCGGCCCCGGCGCTGCGGCAGCTCCCTGAGGGAGGCGGTCGGGGCTGGCTGGGGAAAAACGCGTGCCCCGACAGCCCGAGCGATCGATCCCTGCTGCTTGCCGCCGGCACGGGCAGCGCCGCCCCGCGCCCGCCGGGGACGGCTCGGCCGCGGTGACCCGCTGCGGGGGGCTCCGGGGAGGCGGCGGCCGGCAGCTGGCCTGGCAGGACGGGCCGGCCCGCGCGGCGAGCCGGGCTGACGTGCTGCCCGGTGCCAGCGCGGGCTACGGGCCCCTTCCCTGGGCGAGCCGGAGCGCGGCCCCCAGCCGGAGCTGAGCCCCAGCCTGCGGCGGCGGGACGCGGCGCCCTCGGGGCCAAGGGAGCTCGCGCGAAAGCTCTTGGCTGGCTGCAGCCGCCGAGAAAACTGGGGTTAATGCGTTATGATCGCAGACCGTTGCTAATCGGGGAATATCAGCGAAGGGCTTTTTTCCCCTGGAAAATCAGGAAAGGCGAGGCTCAAATTAAGATGCGAGGGAGGACGGCGCAGAGGCGAATGGCTGCGGAGCCGCGCGGCGGCGGCGGCGGTGATGGCACCGCGGTGGGCACCGGGGGGAGTCCCGGCACGGCCCGGACCCTCGGCGCAGCGCGGCGCTTGAGAAACTGGCACTCGGTGGGCTCGGGAGCCCGCTCAGCTCGGGCCGCCTGCGTAATCCCGCGCTGGTCCTGCCGGAGCGTCCGCGGGGAGCGGGTTTGTCCCTCGCGCCCCGTCCCCCCGCCCGGAGGCTGACGCCCTCGGTTCTTCCCTGGAGCACGGGCCGATTAGGGCCCGTTTTCTGGGGTGAGGGGCTCACGCAGTGCCACTGCGCGGGTTTTGCCTTTCTCCTTGATGCTTTTTATTTTATTTATTTATTTATATATTTTCTTGGACTACTGAAGGCTTTGAGTTGCTGGAAGTAGCACAGTCTAGTCCAGAAGTTGCTCCAGCCCAAACAGGCTGCACATACAAGGGAATATTACCGTCGGGAGCGCTGGGAGTTACCTGCCTCCACCTGTGCTTATGAGCTAATTAAGGACTTTTGTGAGTTTGCTAACGACCATAATCCCGGTGTAGTATTATGCCTGTGGCCTCAAAGCCAGGTGCTTCCGGGCTGGAAACTTCAGGAGATTCTTTGATTTTTCTGATGTCTGGAAGGAGCCGACTGCCTTGGGCTCCTGGGGATGTCCTGGGTGGCCGCAGGCACTCGGCACCTCGCTAAAGCCGGACATGAGCGTCCAAGAGTCCAGAAACGCGCTGACCTCGGCGAGGTGAGGGGCGGCCCGAAGTATCCCTCTGGGTCCCTGGCAAAAGGGTGAATCAGCCCGCACTCGCCCTCCCGGGAGCGTCGAGCGGGCGCGCTGCGCGTGGCGAGGAAGGGCAGCCGGGCACACGGGCACGCTCCTTGCTCCTGCGCCAGAAAGGGGTTTGTTGCTCCGAGCCGTTGGTCGTCACGTGTCTGCAAGAGCCTGCGCTGCTGGGCTGGGAAAGGTTAACTTCCTCGGGCGTATTATAATCTATTAATTAGGAAATAGATGCTGTTGGTAGAGGTTTGGGTTTCACCTGCTGTAACGTCAAGCGAAGGTCAGACCATCGGCTTATCTGGCATCCTGGTTTTCCCTAATTAAAGCACTTTGGTCCTTAGTAGCGCCTAACTCCTGAGGCAAAGGTAGGTGTCCCATCTCGCCGCGGTCTCGGTCTGGTTTTGCCTGTTGCGGTTACTTTCAGGGGCCTCGTGCTAATTTTTCTCCTGCGGTTATCTGCATCCCTCACAGATACCTTAGCCAACACTGCTGCTATTGTTTCCTGGTTGAATAGCAAGGCATTGTTTGGGGCTGGAGCAATAATCCCGCTCCCCCGTGACCCAGGGCTGAGCTCTCAAGTGAGCGGGGCGCCCAGACAGGCCTGGGGCGTCTCCGGCGTGTCGGTGCAGGCCCCCGAGCGGGGCAGCGAGGGAAGGAGCAGCCTTCTCCTCTCCGGGCATCGCTCCTCGCGCAGGATATCACCAACTTCACGAGCCTTCCCAGTGCGTTTCCTACCTAAAAGGCCCTTTGTCACCGGGGGAGAAGCAGTGGGAACCGCGTGACGCCGGCTGGCACAGGACTGCGGTGGATGCGCTGGCCGCAGCCCATCCCTGTTCCCAGCACACCCACGGTTGTTTTTACAGCCCAGAAACATTGCGCTCCTGATGTCATCAGTTAGCGAAGGTACTTTGGATGGATCGGATTGACGACAGCCGTTTCCTTGCAGTGACCTCAGCTCTGGGAACCAACTCCCGGTGCCGGGAGCTCTCGGGGCCCCGGTAGCGTTTGCCGCGGATGTAGAGCCTGCACCTGGAGCAGGGCGGATGTGCAGCCGGGCCTTCCCCTGGGACACAGCGCGTAGCTCTTCCCACTGCAATCCCAGCAGAGGTGACGGGAAGGCTCCTGTCACAGCCCAGCTTGGCCCCGCTGTTAGGGGGGAGCATGGGAGGCTAAACCTGGGACAGGGCACGTGGGAGGGCAGGAGGCCAGCGCCTTGCCAGGCTCTACTGGAGAGGGGGAGGAATAAGCAATAAAAATGGGGAAGGCAGAGGCGAAATCTCAGCGGGACCGACCGGTCCTTGGAGGAAGCCAGCAATCGTCAGCTTTTGGGGAGGTGTCTCAAGGCCCAAAGGGAGGATCGCGGGAAGGGCTTTGGGCAGATGCTGTGGCTCTCGGGGCCGCCGCAGTGTCTCTGTTCCTTGAGCTAGCAAAGACACTTACATGAAGAACTGGGTTCCAGGAGCTGTCCTTGTATCAACAGCAGACAGCAGCGACCCAAGCCACCTGCGGGCCCTGGACTTCACCCTGGGCAGCCCTCAGGAGATCAGCCAAGCCTGGATGCCCTCACTGATGGAGCAGCTGGGACAAATGAGCTGGGGCACCACGGCATCCCCTTGCACCAGGAGCATGACAGCTCTGCGTAACCACGGCCCCTTCCTGCGGCCCGAGCCCCCGTCAGCGCTCTGCTCCCAGAGGAGCAGCCTGCTCTGAGGACGTGCTGGGCTGGAGGCAGAAAAAGGCACTGGGTAAAACCCCTCTGCGACCAGTCGCTGATGCATTGGGATGTGCCGATCCCGGCGGCTGTCCCTGTTTCCCGAGCCCTGGGTGGTGGCTGCTTCCTTTACTTCCCCAAAGTAAAGGCGAGGGAGCAGTTCTCGCACATCACCGCAGCTTTCTGGTTGCACAGAGCACGTTTCCTCCCGCTAACGGCCAAAGTCTCAGTGTGCAATCCCCTCCCTGAGCTGTTCCTGCACCTTGAGACCCCCCGGGCATCTCCTTCCCCGGGGGCAGCTTGGCGCCCGCTGCCGTTCCTGCGCATGCCCTGGGGCGCCGCAGCGGTGCTCCGAGCGCGGTGATTTGGGGCGAGGGGCTGTGCTCCTGCGGCGGTCGCCTGTTTGCAGCGCGGCGCTCCGACCCGCCGGGCTGGCTGCCCTGCGGGGGCTCGGCTGCGTCACCGCTGCCGCCGCCGCAGCGCTCCCCTTCTATTTTCATTTGCTTTGCTTGTTTGCTGCATTGTTTCCTGTGCTCAAAGAGCTTCGGGAGGTCGCTCTGTGTCCGACCCACGGGAACAACGCCGGGCGGTCCCTCCGCTCTCCCTGGCTCCCCTGTGTAAGGAACCCTTTTTCCTCCCCACTTTATTTTCCCACTTTGATGTCCTTAGAATTTATTTTTGCAGCACAATTGTTTTCATGGTAAAATGGAAATGTTTCCCGTGGGTGGCTTTAAAATGAAAGGCTGAGCGAAGAGGCTAAAAATAGGGTAGCGCGAGCTGCCGGCTGAGCGCAGGGGGCCGCTCGGTTACGTAAGGGCCCCCCGCGGCTGGGAAGGGGGCACGGCGCTGCCCGTTCCTGAGCCGTCTCTCTCCGGGGCTAAGATGGGGTAAGCTCATTTGGGGCAGAGACGTGCCCTCTTGCAGGGGGGTGGCTGCCGGCCCCAGTTGGGGTAGGGAGCAAGGGGGATGCACGCAGGACCATCCATCACCAGCAACGTTGCGTGGAGCACGCGGACGGCCCCGGCTGCCACATCCTCGCCCCACGGCCCTTCGCCTCGGCGAAGCGGGTGACCCTGTGAGTAAGGCCAGCCGCGGGGCGGCTAAGCCTGCTGTGGGAGCCAGTAAACGCCAGCCAGGCGGGAGGAGAGCCTGCCATGCAATTAGCAGATTACACAGCGAGGAGGACAGGCGCCTCGCGCTGAGCTCCCAAGGGTTCCCAGGAATAGTTGCACCCGTGTGACTTTGCAGGGTGGCCCTGGGCTCGGAGAGGAGCTGGCAGGAAGGCACCGAGTTTGTTGTCTGTGCCCTGCACCCGGACGTGCTTTGCGCTCTTCACCAGTCCTGCTCTGTTTCTTTAGGGACAGCAAAACTGGGAGTGTGTTGATAAGGATGCCCAGGGGATGGTGGTGTGCTCCTGGGAGCAAAGCTGCAGGCAGGGCCCGGCCCCACGCGCCCCCCGGCCGGCAGCAGGGCAGCCCCGTGGTGGGAGACTCTGCGTCTGCAGGCTCCCTGCCCCCCTCAGGAAAGCTCCCGAGATGTCTCCTGCCTTGCAGAGCCTGGTGGCCGCTCCTGAGCTAGTTCTTACCGTCCAGCCCTTTCGTTTCCACACTGATGAAGTCAAAGAACCCTAAATAAGTATCCCACTCTGCACAGCCCCTGCCTGGCTGCCACCCAGGAGCCCCCTTCACAAGGGCCAAGCGAAGGGCTGCCCCCAGGGCTGCGGGCCATGCCCTTGCTTAGCTGTAGGACGAGGCTCTGAACCTTCATCCATCAGCAATGAGACTTCTTTGGAGAGCTTTTTAGGTGATGTCTCTCCAGGTGGAAAAACTGCCCTGTTAGTGGGAAAGTTCAGTCTTGTTTGCCCAATTGACTCATCTTCTTCCCTTTTATCTTCTCTCAGATGAAGTTTATTATGTGGAACTATGAATAGATTTTTCTCCTGACTGTGTGTGTCCAGCTATTGCCGTTTCCCTCCGAGGCATGACGTGAGCAGATAGCCTCCTGGCAGAGATTTGCAATGTATCATTATGGCTGTAGGAATAGGAGTGGATGAGTCGGTTTGTCTGGGGCCACCTCTTGTTTTTAATTTTTTTTCTTATTTTGGATGCATTTAATGACAATAGCTCAGCTAACGCCCCTGACTAAATCCCACTGCTGTAGCCCTTTCTAGTGCATATCTGCTTCTCTTCTGATGCCTCTAAGTGCTGACACAAAGATCTGGTTGCGTTTTGAGCCTTAAACACACGGCCAGTTCCTCAGGCTGGGCTGACCAGCTGGCTCCTGCAGGTCTGTCCTGGTGGCTGTTGAGCAGAAGTATCAGGGCTGTGAACTTGCATGGCGGTTTCACTCTGGTGGTAAACTTCCCATGGGAGAAGAGCATCACCTAGAGGGGTTACTGTGGGCTAGTGGTCTTCAGTGGCTGTGACAGCTGCGAGAGGAGTCCAGTGGCAAGCGCTTGGCATGCTGCTGAGTGGCTTCTCTTATTTCTTGCCCGGAACAGCCTCACACTGGGACCAAGGTGCAAGGCAGTCCCGCAACACGGGTGAAGGGCAGGCCCATGCAGCAGCAGCAGTGCTGGCAGAAAGCAACAGGACAGCACCTAAAGCAGTTCAATAAAAATAGATGGGAAGCTAAAACCGAGAGCTCTAATCATATGTGCACCGGCACGAGACGGGAGAGGGTAAACACAGGTGGCCACTGTTGGCCAACGTGCAAGCCCTGTGCCTTGGCTGGGGTGGCAGGGATGCCTGTGGGAAGCATGCGTGGGGGAACAGGCTCTAGCCATGGCCAGCTCCAACCTGCCTCCAGCCTCTGTCTCCTGGCAGCAGAAATAGTGCTGCCAGCCCGCAGTGGGGCCGAGGAGCGGGGCACACTTTCCTCGAGCGCACGCCGGGCTGATGCCCCCGGTGCATCGGCTCCCCGAGGCATCCCTAACCCGTGCTTGTGGCAGCGGCAGGCATGCGGGAGAGTGGGTCTGCATCTGGCTGATGAGTTGCCCTCTTCTCAACATCACAGGCGTGCCCGGGGTGACACCATGCGTTTCGGTCACGGCGCGGCAAGATCCCACTCGGTGCCTTTTTTTGTATTTCTCTTCCCTCTGCCCTGCCTGCCCCGTTGCCTTGCACCCGCCGGCCCGCAGGCGGGCCCACCACCAGCCAGGCTCGCTGCGGGGCCAGCGGGTGGGATTTCCCTAGAAATTCTCCGCGTTGCCCACAGTGGGCCTGGCAAGAAGGGACATTTGGAAAGGATCGGTGCGAGAGGGGGAAGCCTGGCTGCTCATCGCTGGGCTGGCTGGCCACGCGCACCTAACTGGGGGTGGGAGAAGGTCCACGGAGGAGCTGGGCGCAGGGCAGCACCTCGCTGCGGGTGCAGAAAGCTGCGGAGCCACCAGTCCCTCTGGGAGCATGTGGCGCTCCAGCCTACTCCAGATCAGTCTGTTGCAGGAAAAAGTCAGTCTGAATTTCAAAAAAATAGCATTGCTTTAGTCAGCCGCAGTTCACAGGAACCTGCCAGCTAGCTAGCTAGCTACCTGTGCTGTTCAAAACGCCTGCCGTATCCGTAGCCCGAATTCGCGTGGCTTCACCTTCCCGCCGCTGGCCCTTGTAACTGTGTCAGTGGCAGCAAAGAGGACGTTATATAAGGTTTATTCCCTGTGTAGGTGCCTCCTGGCTGTGATCAAGCCACCCTTTAGCCATCCCTTTGATTAGCTGAGCAGATTGGGCTTCTGGAGTCGTTTGATCTAAGCCATGTTTCCCTGCCTTTATCTGGGTTTGCAGGGATTAGCTGAAGCAGGAGGCGAGGGAGAGCCAACGGGCAGACGCGGCCATCTGCTCGCCGGTGGCAAAACTGCCACAGAGGAAAGGCGAAGGGCAGGCCCATGCAGCAGCGGCGACGCCGGCAAAAAGCAACAGGGCAGCACCTATTCAATAAAAATAGATGGGAAGCTAAAACTGAAAGCTGTAATCATATGTGCACCGGCACGAGATGGGAGAGGGTAAACACAGGTGGCCACTGTGTTGGCCAAAATTGCTGCTCCTGAAATACAGCTCAGCGACATGACAGGCGTTTTGGAGGCACGGCGTGGTGGCAGGGAGCGAGGCTGGCAGGGACGGCCCCGTGACTGCCCGGGCAGAGCTGGCACAGATGGCGCACCTTGCAGGGGCCAGGCGCTCCTCCATCCAGATCCACCCTGTGAAGTGATTTACATTAAAAATCTTGGCATGGATTGACCTGACCCGAAACTGTAAAGAGATAAAGTGCCAGATGGGTGAGCACGTGCCGTCCTTCCCGCAGGCTGTGCCACTGCCGCGCGAGGCGGACGAGGGCCGCGCTCTGCCTTGTCTTCCTCTGTCCTCCTTCCTATGGCCTTGACTGTACAAAGCCCTAGCATAGATAATTCCTCCTTGCTTTTCCCTCAGGGCTCAGTGCTAGTATCCACGGTTGCCCGAGCAGATGCTCGTTTCTTTGGGGCTACGTTTTGAGCTCGGTAGTGTCCTGGCATGTTTGCTGGAGGCCGGAGGTTAGAAACTGCCCTGGGCAATCAGGTTGCAATTGTATCTTCTCTGTTCTTCCCATCTGCTGCTCCGATGTTCTTGGTGCTGACGGACTGAGCCTGAACGCGGGGGAGAGGGGACGACTCGGGTACAAGCGGCTGTGTTACAAACCCTGCTGTGATCTGTGGAGTCGTGGGGCTCCCCAATGCCCTACTGCTTGCAGAGAGCTCTCCTGGCCCTTGGGAGCCTCCAGCAACTCCAAATCCTGATGCGGCTGATGCACCTGAAGGTGTCTTTTGGTTTCTCTCTGGAGAAATGTGAGGCACAGGCTGTGCAGGGGCTCTGCACGTGGGGCTCGGTAGCCTGGTTATACAGCTTGCCATCCCCTGAGCTGGGGAATGCTTTACACTAGCCATTTACTTTGAAATTGCTCTTAACTCAAGCCAGGTTAGGTTAAATTGCAGATGGAAGTCAAATATTTACAGCGGTCAAATCGTACTTAGCTTACATTTCATAAAACCCCGAGTGGGCAGAGATGAGAAGCAGCAGGTTGGCATCTGCCCGCTCGTGGCAATGAACTGAAGTGTGGAGGTTTCCCTCCCCGCGGTGTGGGCCTGAGCCGTGGGAGGCATCCCCACTCGCCAGCCCGTGGTACTGCTGTCCCACGGCCCTTGTGTCCTAAGGGTGCCTGCACAGATGGGACCTAGCACTGGTTATTGTTTAGATTCATCCTTGGGGTTATTCAGCAATCATTAACCCCAGCAAAGGGGCGAGCAGAGTGAATTCTTCTTTCCACCTCTCCCTACTTGGCATCTTCCACTTCGGTGACACTAATGTCCCACGGACTGGGCCTGACCAGTCTCATGGCCATGAAGTTCCCGGCAGTGCCTTACTTGGGTGAGTGTGTAATAAATGATTTACTTGTTGCGAGCACGGTGTCCTCACAGCTTGATTGGGAAACCTCTTTGTACACTAATTCTTATGTTGCATATAAATATTTGTAAATTGGCAGTTTTGCCCTATTGACACGTACGGGCAGGTTTAATGCAGTTGAGAGCAGATATAGCGAAGATCAATCTTGCCCTGGTGATTAATGGATTTGGCTGACCTCATTTCCCTTTGCTGTTCCTGAGGGATACCGGTTCTGTGTGTATTTTTGATGTGGATTTCCTATCAGTTAAAGCATTGGTTTAGATTGATGGGTTTTTAAGGCCCAGAAGAACAATGATCTCCATCTAGCGTGGTCTGCTCTATAATAGGCACTATTGTGATTCTTGCATTCTTGGGTAAACCATTTGTGTGGTTAATTACCCTTGCTGTTAAGTAAAATAATTGTGTCTCACTGAAGACTGGAAGTTGAAGAGAGAAAAGGTCAGATACTGGCTCTGCTTCCCTCTTTTGTCACCAGCTTGTCCTTGCCTAGGTACCTGTTGGCAGAGGCTAATCACTTCAGAAACCTCCCATTCACCAGCCTGCGCAGATAAGTGGTAACCAGGCTGGTTTCCAGACCACTGGCCACTGCTGTAGCTCTTCTCTAACCCCCACTCTGACACCCTGAGGAAATGGTCTCTATGGATTCAGACCAATTCTGATGAATTTGCATGACTTGGTGAATAACGAATTGATCGCTTGCCAGCAGGGCTTGCGTCACATAGTCCCTTGGCCATTTTGAGGGAAATGTGACAGGAAAAACCAGTATTTATTAACGATCTTCCATTCCAAGGGAAGCATCCTGGTGAAACCCTTGTGGAAGCGGCTGTGAGCGGAGAAGCCAGGTTTCCCGGGTGGTGTTAGGCAGTGGGCTCTGAGCGGCTGCAAATCAGGGGAAGTAAAAAAGTGAATAAGACAAGGCGAGGAGTGGCCTGGGCAGCACATGCTAAGGAGAGATTGCTGCGGAGTCTGAAAAAATGTTACCCAGAAGGAAACATTGAGGCAAAAAAGAGGCTTTCAGGCAAAGCGGCCTGGGACGTCAGGGGATGCTCGACCCTAAAGGAGCCGCAGGTGAGGAGGACACCAGGAGCAGGAATTGCAGAGGGACGTTTCATTCTTCCAGAGTCTGCATCATGCTTAATGTTATTCTTATCTCATGATGTACCTAGCTGTATTAAGGTGCCGCTAGGCAGAAACTGGGCACCTTTGCAGATGGGCATCGTAGGGTTGAAGGCAGTTTGGGTTTGCGTGAGATTAGCAGCACATTGCCCCGTATTTAGCTGTTAGTTGCAAATAGGTGTTGACATGACCCTGTTATCCTAATTTTCAGAGTGAACACTGCCCTCAGATGACTCCTGTTGTCTGTCTGCACGCTCACAAAGACCTTATTGCCCTGATTACTGCTGTGCCATGGTTTTTAGGTTTTCTTTGCATTAATGCCTGGAGACATAATGGCTTTAAAATGAGGGCTAAGATGCTGAAAACTGCTCCAGCGATAAGGAGTCATCAAGGCAGGGAGGTGGAGGGGTCTGTCAGCCAAACTCAGTCGATGATGCACTGAGTCCTCCCATTTCCTAAAGCCCCCCATAACAGAAAAAGCTATGAAAATGAAAGAAACCTACATTTTCAAAGATCTTCTCTCTTTGTCTAAAAGAAAGAGGGAGAAGAGCCTGAGCACATTTCTTATCTTCCATGGGGCATCCAGCAGTGGTGAGGCTGCCCAAGTGGAGACACAGGATTTAGGGCTTCACGGATGGGTTAGAAAAACTCTCCTGGGTTTCCCCTCCCATGCTCCCTGTTGTGGCTGGTTTAACGTATTGCACTGGTGCCATGCCCAGCAGCTTCGGGGGGGAGACCTGCCTTCCTGACGCCTGAGCACATTTTGCCACTGAAAGCCACATCAGATAGTGGGACCGAGGAGAAGAGCCATCGGCTCCCCAAGCTGCCAAGCAGAACATGGCCCACACGTGGCACCTGCGTGTCAGAGCTGCCCGCGGACGTGGCGCAGCCACAGCTGTCATGCAGGACATCGGCCACGGCAGAGTGGCGTGCGGGACGGGGCCACGTTTCTGGCTGCCCCATGAATGGGGGCACAGAGGCAGCACTGCCGATGTGCGTCAGGGATGGCCGGAGTCCTTGCTGAGCAGTACAAAGCCTGTCCAGATGAAGGTGATGGATAATAATAATCCTTTCTAGCGTTCAGCAGAGGTGTGCCACGTGCTTCCCAGGCAAGAATGAACTAAGCCTCTTGTCTTCGTTACGGGGGTGGGATACCCAATGTAAGCCCTTCTCTGCTTGCTTCGGCTCGGTATTATGATTTGCGTGCATGTCCCCTGCTGTCATAACGTGAATCCATGTGTGTTGAGGGAACCAAAATGCTGCAGCTGGTAGGATTTTGTAGACTTTTTCATTAACCTTGGCCTAGATGAAGTTTGGTTTGATAATCCCTACACGGATTGCCTAGATCAGGGCAATCTCAAGATGGGGAGGGAGAACGGTCAGGAATATTGTTCAAGTAATTTCTCCAGCTCTGGGACCCTGCTCAGAGATTTGGATTGAAAGGGGAGCAGCAGCATTTGCTCTGTGCCTGTCAAAACTCACATTCCTCCCTTCTTTAGCATGGCTGCTGTCCTCACAGGTGGCTGCTGCTGGGGGTATTTTGCTTGCAAGCCTGCCCTACTTTGGATCAGCCCACAACATCTTTTATTTTGAGGTCAGTGACAGCTGCTGGCAGACCCAGCCTTACTCTGTGTTTTGCTTTTTAAGCAGCTCAATGCAGATACAAAATTAACAGCTTTCTTGGGCTGCTTTAACTGTTTCATTATTTGTGCAGAGGAACTGAGGATGAATTGGTGTGGCGCACATGGCTTCCATGCAGCTGCAGCCGTTTGTGTCAGATGAGGATTTGATCCTTCTGCTTAATCCCAGGTTTGGTTTTATTGAGCCCTTACTAATATATGCGTTCTTCTGAGCTCATGTATAATCTGCAGTATAATTCTTGTATTCCTCTTCCCTAGAGGAAGGAGGCGAAGGAGAGAGCGGTTCTTTGCAGCTGTCTGGTGCCCTTTGCATCCTCCTCCCTCCAGAACATGCTGTGGTTTTCTGGCAAGGCATTTTGTAGCGCATCGCTCACGGTCCACTCCCTGCCGGACATGCCACCAGGGCAGTTGCTCCCCGAATACCCGCTCGAGTTGCTCTCTTTTACCTCAGCTCTTCTGCTGCCCTCCACCCCGAAGAGCCCAGCTCGGAGAAGCTCCTCGGTGCGGGGTCATTGCTGTGCTCAGAGGAGCACAGGACGGTCCCTTTCTGCAAACAGCTCAGGGGGAGGGGGGAGAAGGAATTTCACTAAGAATTTCCTCGCTGAGGGCCCTGATTCCTGGCCGAGTCTCTTGGGAGAGGAATTTAAGCAGGCTGGGATGTGTTTGGGGCGGCCAGCGGGTGCCGGGCCACGCATGCTGCTAGGACGGATGCTCTACAGCTCCCTCGGCCCCTCTCTGCCAGCCTCCCGGCAGCCCTAGCAGCCTGGGGCGTTCCCAATTCCCGGCCAGCCAGAAACGAGTGGGGCTCCTCACTCACAAAAATGCAAAAGGAAACTGCGTCTGGCCTCAGCGGTCGAGCGTGAAAGTGGAGGGACATGCAGCTGTGATTTTGCCCAGATCAACACTGAGAAGCCCCGCAGAGCTTGCGACAAAACGGTTCGGATGCATAAAAGCCAGAGCGTGTCCCCCTGTTCCCTCACTTCTGCCAATCTCTCCCGCACAGGTTTCGGTAGTCGCCGGTAGAAGAGGAGGCATGCGGCGACGGAGAGGAGGGAAGGAGGGAGGTTAAGCTCGCGGCGGCTCAGGCTGCCCCAAGGGGCCCCGGCGGCTGCGTAACTGCAGGTAATGGCGTCGGAGCGACCGGGGAGGCACCCGGAGCGTTTCCGGGCATCCTGAAACGGAGATCCCATTCCTCTCCTCGCCCTGCGCGGGAGCTGCCCTGCGCGCTCGCCCCTCCGCTGCAGGGGCTGGCGGCATCCCCAGACCCGCATGCGAGGGGCGGACAGTCCCCCGCCGCCGGGAGAGCTGTCGCTGCGCAGCCGCGGGCCTCGGCGGGACTTCCCGCTGTCGCGGGGCCCACGGGCCTCAAGGCAGCACGGCACGGCCTCTTCCGCAAGCCTTCCCCGCCGTCGCGCGGCTGCTCTCGCCGCCTCGCAGCCCGAGCCGTCTCCCCACATGTCTGCGCAGCACGTGAACTGCTGTTGCCCAAAAGCAAGAGTCTCTCGCCAGGCTGGAAATAACGGCCTCTCCGCAGGAGCCGTTCTCTCCCCGGCTTGCTCCTGAGCTGCGCTGTTCTCCTTTTGCTCGCCGCTGTCTCTGCTCCATGGCGTTTTGGGTACTGAGAACAGCCGGAATAATTAGCGCTTTCGGTGCCGCTTGCTCGTCAGGGACATTGAAGCACTTTGCACATTTCACATTGCCTTGAAGAAGTAGGTCAGCATAAAATCTCCTTTGGAAAGAGAAGAAGCACGGAGGATTAATTAACTTGCACAGTATTGCACAGCCAGGCAACTGTCGTGCTTCCGAAAAGCACGATCCCCCGGTTGCGGGTCTCGCTGCGGGGCAGCAGTCCTCCCCTTAGCGCGTTATCAGCACAGTCCGTGTTCGCTCCTCCACGCTGCAGCGGGGAGCTCATGGGTACAGCCTTGTTCTTACTCTGGCTGATTTATAAAGTTTTCTTCGTTACAGTAATGCAGCTCCCTTTAGCTGAAGCCTGGATGTTCACAGGCAGGGCCTGTTTAAAAGCAGCATAATCTGTCTCATTACGTAACGCGAGCAGCCCTGCACTGAAAATAGCAAGAGGAAGAGTCCCTGAAGAAGCAGGAGAAACGGCAGAGAAAGGATATATCCCAGAGCTGAATTCACAGGAGATGACATTCCCAGTCAAAGTCGATTCACCCTGTCCTCTTGTCATTGCCTGAACTGTTGGTACTTGCGCTCCAGAGACTATAGGCTGGGAGCGCTCTTTGACATCTGCTCCTTGGCGCTGGAGACCTGATGGGGCATATTCTTTATAGCGGGAAGAGCGTGCTGCTCGCCCATGTCATTCCTCGTCTTGCACACATCTTCTCATTTGCACATTTAGCTGTGGGGAGCTGGTGGGGAAAAGGCTAGCAGGGGCTCAGTGCGGGCGAGCACTGCAGGAAAGGGCGGGAGGTTGCTCAGGTACTAGCCATTAACACACACACACACATTAAAAGATTTTCTGGCAGAGGGCAAGGTCTAGTATGGAGTGTAGGAGTCTACTCAAGAAATAGCAATGACATCTGAAATAACAAAGCCTAGTCCTCCTTGGTGCCCATCACGCAACCATCATGACCTTGGTGCTCATCATGACCTTCCCTGTGCAGCCATGGTCATGGGCCCTTGAAGCTGTGGAGCGCAGCCTCTGCTGTCTCCACAGCTTTTCGCTTCGCAGGCAGCCAGCTGACGGCCCACCTAGCGAGAGAGCCTAGCAGACCATGACTTTCTGCAGCGAGTATCATTCTTACCTTCAGATAATTAGTGAGGAAAATTCAGTTTGGTGGAAGGATTCTGCTCTTCTGTGAATAAAGAGGATTTATTCTGAGACATGCTGGACCTCTTCATTTAAGAGAACCTAGTAGAGTTTTTCCATTCAAAGTTAGATGAAAAGGGTCATCCACAAAACTAAAAGATACGTGAGGGTTATAATCCGACTTCTGCAATGTTGCCGTCTCCCTGATGGCTGAATCAAGAGGCAGAAGCATAGGCGGCTGCTCTGAAGAAAGCTAGCGGGATGAGTAGGCAAGGGAAAGGAATAGGAGGAAACCCACATCCAGGCTCCTCCACAGGAGATAAAATGGTATATTGACTGGTGTTATCCCCAGGGGCAGATTGAAGGGGAAAGGGGAAGGGATGGAGGAGGAAGAGGGACGTTGGATCCTGAAGCGGTGGGGTTAATGCCAGAACACCAGCAGCACAAACACTGCAGTTTTGGGGTTGCTGCAGGCTTGGCTGATAAGGGAACAGAGTTGTTAGTTAAGTTTCTGCAGTCACGAGCAGGAGTCACACTTAATTTCTGCTAGGAACGCAGAGCTGACGTGTTGTCAGCCCATCTGCGTTGAGATTGATAGCTGTGTGTGAGGAGTCCTGGCTTGTTGGACAAAAGCCATCCTGTGATGTGCAAAATACAGTCAGTCTCCTCTGAATCCCTATTTTTGCCAGCATTTATTCCTGTTGCTTGATTCACTGCTGCAGAATCTTACAGGCATTAAATTGGCTGAATTGGAAAGTTTTCTGCAACCGGTTCGTCACTGGTTGACTTGATCAGAGCTATTTGCTGCTGCCGAGCCAAAGCTTCTCACCTTCGTTCACCTTGCAGATACCTTACAAAGGGTCTGCTGGGACCATCCCCGATCCTGCAGAAATTCAGGGGGAACAGAATTTGGGGAGTGTCTTGCCAAGTGAAACCAGGCTGTGCAAAGGAGTTGCAAAAGTGAAAATGGAAATTGAAGGGTGGAGAGGTTTGAAGCAATGATGAAGGATGACTCACTTATTTTGACTGACCTTCACATCTGAACTGGCTTTTCTCTACCCCAAAAAGTCCCCACTTCTATACTCCTGTGACCAGTAGTGGTGACATTTCTACAGCTGTACGCGGGTAGGTGTGGTGGGGTATGTGTATGTGGGACGCCAGCCAAGCCCCGGGGTCATCTGGCTCAGGAGCTTCCAGAAATGTTCCCTGGGGGAGTTTCACTCTTAGCTGTGCCCCTCTTTACATGCTCTGCAGTTTGTGCTAGTTAGCCAGTGACAAAACAGTGCAAGTGCAAACGTAAAGATGCCAGAGAGCAGGCACTAAAAGGGGAGAGCTCACCAGCTGCTCCCTGGCTCAACGTGGAGGGCACTTGCCCTCAGCGCCTGGGCATGCCACTGCGAACTGAGAGGTTCTTTGGCCAGGCTCGGGTGCTCTTCTGAAAGCCCAAGTCCCCAGATCAGCAGTTCATCCCTAAGCACTACTATAATAAACATCATTGTCCCACATAAGATTTGACCACCATGAAGACATACGCTGGGAAACTACTGTCTGTGAAACACAATCTGAAGTACCCAATCGGTTTGTCTGAACAGGCCTGGGCAAAGAGCTGAGCTCCCCGGTATTTGTGTCCCGGGGAACTCAGTGCTGCTGCAGTGGGACAGCCAGTCGTGCAAGACCCAGCCGGGGATGCTGCCGTAGGCCGAGCGTTAGTGAACCCTGAGGGGAGGGCAAAATGCACTGCACACTTTTGGATGCTTCTTTACTTGTGTCAAAAGCCAGCGTAACGGTGCACACTGGAGATGACCAACTGCAGCAGAGGGGAAGAGGGAGCCCCCAGCCTGCCGAAACAGCCCTTCTGCTGCTGCCCGTCCCTGATGGGATCCCAGAAAGGAGCAAGGAGCAGGCTGATTTATTTCCTGAGAAATGTCTCAGGGATGTCTGCTCTAGGGGAGGCCTGAGCTCAGAAAAAGGAGAACCAGAAAGTGGAGCTGGAGGAAGGCAGGAGGTGGGGGATGGCTCTGCTCGAGTGTAGGAGTGTAAGAAGAGGAAACCGAAACTGCCAGCTCCTTCCTGTGTCAGCAGGGGCTGCAACAGCCTCCCTGCACCGTAATGTCTCTCCTCATCCACTGAGCAAAAAAGCTTCTACTCAGCAGGCAGGAGTGAGAGGCTGATCCAAACTGAAAACAGTAACTTTCTGGGTTTCAGTTTTTATTCTGACTGCATGTCTGAGGCTGTGCGGGGTGGCGAGCCCTGGCCCACCACCCCAGCTGGCTTTAACATCCACGTGCCAGCATAGCAAATTCTCAGTGTGTTGCACTGTGATCTTCCAGAAGAGCTTGAAGTTCAAGCTTGGGTGATGCCACCACGCTGGAGCTGTCACGGCTGGATAACACCAGTTCTCTGTCCTTTCTTCCCTCAACTGGAGGAGGTCCTTGCTCCTCCCAGGAGAAAACAGCAGCTCTTTCCTCCGTGTGTGACAGCTAGACTGAAGAGCCCATCTTTCCCCTGGGGAAAGAGGGTTTCCTGTAGCGGAAAGCTGGGCAGAGCGCTCTCACACTTGCAGCATGGCCCACCTAGTGCTCCAGCCTTCCTGGATTACTGGCTTCCCCCTGCTGCCAGTGCAGCAGCTCATTAGCGCTAATGTTTGAGCTCTGCGAATGTTTCAGGGCCCAAACTGACTGATGCCTGAGGTGTGAGGAGATGCAGGGTTTGCAGTTTCATAGAACAAGGGTTTTTCTTTTCCATACAAAGGTAGCCCAGGAAATGACGCCCCAAACCAGTGTTATAAATGCAAGCCAGGGAGGTGGGGGGGTCCTGTGGGAAGCTGTGGCTGTGCAATTCAAGACTCTGCCTTGCCATGCAAGAAAATTCAAAAAAAAGATGCTATGGAGAAAAAGCCTTCTGGCCTCTTCTAACTTTTGGGCATTTGCTATCTATGCATTGTTCCTTTCATTTGGCATTTGGCATATAATTATTTTATCTTGCAATAACATAGGCAAACTCTGCTGTGTCAGGAACTCACTAGGTAAGAGATAGTCCCGTTGAAGAATTACAGCCTCAGTAGACAAGACTGAGGGGAACGAGGGTTCACAACAGTAACTGGTGTTTTGTTATCAGGAGCCCAAGCTGGATCTGAGTTAGCAGCCTCAGCAGGCTGCGGTCTCCAGGGCTCAATATTGACTGAGTGGACTATGCAGGCTTTCTGGACCTGGGATAGTCATCCTGGAGCCCCTCAGGAGTGGGCTGGCAGCTGGACAAGCAGGTCTGGCAAGAGTCCTTGAGCAAGGAGGGGGCTGAAGATCTCCCCAAAAAGGCCAGGGAACGGTTGCATGAATTGGTAGGTTAGAGGCAGCTCTTCATTGCTGCCCTCTTTTGTGGTTGCTCTTCTGCAGTCTTTCCTGGGCAGTGGAGCAAGTCCCAGCAGGATGGTGATGTTTGCAATAGGTCTGAGGCTTCTGCAGAAAGTCAACAAGTGCAGCAGGTTTGGGCACACAGCAGGGGATGGGCCATGGCATTCAGTTCTTTTCCAGAGGTCACACGTCCTTCCCACTCATCTGAAGCATAGCCAACAAATTAAACCCTTAAACTGTACTTTACAGATGTTTTCATTTGTGGTTCCTGGATCTGGTCAAATCAGTTAAAAGGAACTTGGAGTGAGGAAAAACCATTCTATTAATCACAGCCTTTTGCAGAAAAGCACAGATCCTTCACCTGCAATCCCTCATACCCTGACGCACACAGCAGTAGCTGTCAGCCCTGCATCTCTGCAGCTCTTGAGAAATCCCAGAGCAGAGCTTCCATCCCAGTAAACAAAGTTTGGTTCTGTTTATCGTCCATGACTCATCCATCAATTTGTAATTGCCCAGGAGTAATAGAAAGTGCCTGGCAAGGGACAAGCCTTGCCCGGCAGGCTTCTGAACTGCTGGTGCCCAGGCAGCTGGCTTTGCTGCGGACCTGCAAAAAAAATCCTCCAGCATTATCCTTCTTCTTCCAGATCCATTCTCTTAATTATTGTTTCTGACCCTTTCGGGACTGAGGACAGAGCATGGAATCTATTTCCGTATAAGACATCTTTAAAGCATGGCATTTTCCATTTACCATTTACCCTATTAAAATAAGTGCTGTCCTCTTTAGTGGCCTAGCTTTTTCAGTACTGAATCAGACACGTCATCTGATGAATGTTTTGCAAGTAAATAATAACTAGAACCATGTGCATTAATTTGAACTACCATAAGCATGGTACAAATGACATGGACCACCCTATGCAGACAGAGCACAGGCTTAATTCAGATTGTAGATGAGGACTATGCAGAAGAGAACTGTCTTGGTTGGAACTGGGCTGATTTGGTGAGAAGTTACGGAGTTTTTTCAGCTTAAATCTCATGGAGCAGTCGTGGTTTTTGCATAAAGGAAAACTTGCAGCCCTCTTAAGGTGAGGATAATATTGATCTTTGTAACATTCCTCTACTCTTTGCAAAAGTAATGATTCCTAGATCCTTGGCAGGGGACACAAAAAATGAATATGCATGAACTTTATGCTCAAGGGAGTTTCCTCAGGACAGTGGATTTGACACTGGCCAGGAAAGAGAAGTTTGCTCTGCTGCTTCCTGTATTGTCTGCGTTCTGTAAATAAACAGAAGAGCTTGTTCCTTTAAACTGTCAGTCTGGCAGTTTTCACTAGCTCTTAAAAAAATACACGTGCATACACACACACACACACACACACACACACACACAGAGTGGACACAGGCAAGAAGATGGTGTTTGTGGGAGTGGGATGTTTGTTGCCAATTTAGTTTGTGAACTGTTTTGGCAGTGTGAGAAAGAGGTACCTTTCAGACTGCTGGGACGAGCGGAGCTCCAGCAGGGCTTAGTGCTGCATCTCCTTTGCCTTGGCAAGGAGAGGTGTTGCTATTGCAGCATCTCCCAAGTGCCAGTAGAGTTGAGGATTACATATACAGTAGCCTTGAGTCATTCCCAGGGGGAGATGCTTAGCGGGAGTGGTGTGGGGTCAGCCGCAGTGCCCAACACGTGAAGGACCAGCCTTGACTGCACCTCCCGGAGCACGGCTTGCTCAAGGCTACGGTCCAAACCAACAGGGCCTGGGGGCCTGGAAAACAATAGCGGGTCCTAGTGTCCACGAGCAGCGTGCAATCCAGGGTAGTGGCGGGCGGAAGGGCATAACGAGAGCCAAGCTATACCACGGCCCTGCCAAGCCAGGCTTGATGTCAACGTCTTATTACAGGCATGAATTGTACCAGGGAAGCTGATCCCGGGAGGGGTGGGGAGACATCCGAGTGACTCGCATATCCTGGATCCGCTCCCCCGCTAAATAAGAAGGACAGAAAGAAGTGCAGTAAGGAACAAAGCTTGAGGAAACCTAACGCCTCCACGAGCATGTGAGAATATGCTGGAAGGATAATCAGGCAGCGGTCCTCTGAGTTTGCGCCTCGGCACCATCCCCCTGGGGCTGGGGAATGGGAATCAGTGTGAGCTTTGGAGCGGCTCGGTGAGGCACATGGTGTTCCTGAGCTTGCAAGCAAAGATTAAAACTAGTAGTACGTGTCGACAATCTCCAGCCATAACTCTCAGTCTCTTAAATGAAGTACAGACCTGCTCTGTAACAAGGGTTATAATTTAGAACAAGGAGAAATGAAAGATCCCTTGCCCTCTACATCTCTTTTGTGATGTCCACACCTCCAAATCGAGGAGCCGTTTCTAAGCCAGACAGGCACCGTGGAAAATAGTTTCTGTTGTTTGCCCATGCTTGGGTAGGCATTCAGAGGTCAAACGTGGGAGGCTGGATGTGAGATACGTGCCCTTCCAGGGAACGCGCTGTGCTCACAGCCCTGTCACAGCATCTGATCTCCAGAAACACTGGCTTGCTTCTGGGAACAAAGCATGCCTTTTGCTGTGCGTTTTCTAAGGAGGAATTGTGGTGGCTAGTGTAGCTTTCAGCTCTCTGACCTTTACTTTATTTAAATTAAACGCAGAGCAATTTGTACCTAAGTGGAGTTGTTCTATCTCATTAATGTGATTAAATAGATGGCACAGCAGCGTTACTAAGTTCATTGTCAGAGCGACTGTTGCTTAGTAATTTAAACTGCAGTAATCTCATTATTCAGGGTTTTTTTTTTTTTTAATGAGGAGGGTGGCTCTGTTGTTACACGCACATTCCTGGGCTAGCCTGCAAGCCCCAAAAACTGTGATGTCATTAAAACTGTTAGGTCACCAGCACTGGGAAGTCGTTCAGGGTAAAACTGAGTAGGGGGAAACTTGTATAGGAGGCCGTCTATGCCTAAATGAGATTTTTAAGTGGTGTAAAAATAGAAAAGATGAATTAATGAGTGAGCTCGCACATATGTTCCTGTGATTATCCCCTGCTTTGAGGACTAGCTGTTTGCTTTTTCGTCCTCTTCCTCTCCTCGGAAGCAGGGCTGCGAGGGAGGGCGCAGCTCTGCGCAGCAGAAGCAGTGCAAACACCGTTGCAGCCGGGCCCCCCAAAACGTCCCAGCTAGAGGGCATGCATCGCTCAGCACAGAGATGAGCCGCTGTAGAGCAGGAACAAAGGCAAATTTAATGATAGCCCTATCAAACGCTGTTGCGGCCCTCAAGGAAAGGAGACACAACTCGTTCAAGGTAATTAACAGGCTCAGGAAGAGGAAACCAGACCTGCCTGGTGTAACTGAATCTGCACACAGCTGACAGGAGCCTGAAAGCGCCTGGATGGAGGCCTGAGGCTCAGAGACGAACGTAGGCGGCTGAGCGCGGAGTGAACAGACAGCAGCACATCGCGGGGGCTGGCCGGGGCTGACCTCTGGGAGATGGTGCGTATGTAGTAAGAGGCCCAAAGGCAAACACCAGCAGGCGGGAGGGTGGTGCACAGACCCGTTTTTCCTTTCCATGCCAAGGACTTCACCTGGACACCGAGCACGGCACAAGGAAGCCCTCGGCAGGCGCTTGGCCACCTCCCCGCCGCTGCAGAGCCGCCAGCGGGGAGGGCCCAGGGCCTCCTGCCCCCACATCCCACCTGGGCCTGGGCCCCCCATCTGCCCCCCGCCAGCTCACGGCTGGGATGCCCGGGCCTGGGGCCCCCACCTGCCTCCCAACCCCCCCCCCCCAGCATCTGCAGCCCATCTGCCCCCTGGACCTCACTGGACCCCTCCCCAGGGCCTGCCCCCCACCTGCCCCCTGGACCCCACTGGACCCCTCCCCAGGGCCTGCCCCCCACCTGCCCCCTGGACCCCACTGCCCCTCCCCCTAGGATCTGCCCCCCATCTGCCCCCTGGACCTCACTGGACCCCTCCCCAGGGCCTGCCCCCCACCTGCCCCCTGGACCCCACTGCCCCTCCCCCTAGGATCTGCCCCCCACCTGCCCCTGGACCTCACTGGACCCCTCCCCAGGGCCTGCCCCCCACCTGCCCCCTGGACCCCACTGGACCCCTCCCCAGGGCCTGCCCCCCACCTGCCCCCTGGACCCCACTGGACCCCCCTCTAGGATCTGCCCCCCACCTGCCCCCCGCACCCCACTGCCCCCCGGACCCTGCCCCCCACCTGCCCTCTCCCGTGCGCAGCCGCCCGCCCCGGCTCCCCTAGCAACAGCGGCGCTAGCGGCCACCCAACCAGCGCGCGGCGGCCTCGGCCGAACCAATAGGGGAGGCGAGCGAGCGGGTGGGGCGTGGCCGCGGCGCCGGGGTGGGGGAGGGCCGGCCCCGCTCCGCGCCGCCATTTTGACGTCTGAGAAACAAAAGAGGCG
This sequence comes from Struthio camelus, assembly GCF_040807025.1. NCBI lineage: Eukaryota > Metazoa > Chordata > Aves > Struthioniformes > Struthionidae > Struthio > Struthio camelus. Next base: position 15,006,831 of record NC_090955.1, on the reverse strand, counting down.
AAGCCGCCGCCGGCGCCGGCTTGAGAGCAGGTAACGGGCGCGCCGCTCCCGCCCTCCCTCCGCCCGGGCCTTCCGTCCGCCACGGCCCGGCTCGGCACCGCGGGGCGCAGCGCGGGGGCCGGGCTGCCCCGCGGCGGTCGGCTCCGCGGGGGGTGCCTGGGGGCGGCGGCGCCCTCGCCCTCCCTCCGTGCCGGCCTGCCTCTGCGGGCCCGGCCCGGCCCCGCCCGCGGCGGGAGGTGGGTGCCAGGGCGGCGGGAGCGGCCGCCGCCCTCCGCGGGGGTGCTTGTGGCGGGGGAGGGGGCGCGGCGCTGGCTTCACCCCGGGGCGGCCGTGGGGAGGGGGGGGCACTGGCCTGGCTCAGCCGGTGGGGGGGGGGGGGGGGGCCACACGTCCGCGGAGCATCTCCGCTCCTGACGCACCGCTTCCCCCTTGCTCCTGCTTCCCCCTTGCCCTGGGCGGGGGGGCGGTGAGCGGGGCGGCAGGCGGCAGGCCCCGCGTGGGGCTTCACCGGCCCCGCGGCCTTGGGCAGCGGGGTGACCCGGGAGCGGGTTGTCGCCCCTTCCTGGCTGTTACTCGGCGGGATCACATCCGCCTGACTCATAAGGTGTTCGTTTTCCGTTTTGTCTGGGCGATGGATGCGCTTCAGGCTTGGTGTGTCTTGTTTCGTATTCCCGGTAGCATTTCAGAATGAGAAAATGATGCTTCAGGATGTGTTGTGTAGTTGGACGTGCTGTTCACGAACGCTTTTTTTTTGGTGAAATGGGACGTATTAGGTGACCTCTTGTTCTGTGCTTTTGTAAGCATCACATGTGCATAATATTTTGTTAACATGGATTGGAGCCCTTAGGCTCCTAAACAAACAGCACTTACGGCTGAGGCTTTGGAAAACTGCATTCTGCTTAAGAAAAAACAAAGTTATTGTTGACAGAATAACAGCCTGTTGGTTGTTACACCTGGAATGCGTCCTTGGCCATAATTTCACTGTGAAAGGTGCATGTGTTTAACAGAGATATCTTTCCTGCTATACACTGGAATTTCATTCCCTCCACGTTTTTTTTTTTTTGGACACAGTGCCTTATATGACTTGTGGCTACTCAGATATTTTATGAATGTATTGAGTACCTGCGTGCTTTTTATGCTCATTGACACCTGGGATCACTTACAGTCTGGTGGTTCTGTGTCAAATATTGAAATGATAATTTTGCTTTAATATTTAGCTCTGTAATGTAAAAGCTAATGTAAGTGTGGATTTTCTAATTTATCAGTCAGGTGCCATGGGGTATGTTCTTGATCATTACTCAACATGTGCGGTTAAGTGGGAATGCTACAGTAAAAAAAATGAAGTTTGAGAATAAGAGTAGATTGTGAGGGTCATTTTAGGCTTTTAAAGTGTGTAAGAATTTGGCATATCTGCTTATAACTTTATGTAAGATAAATGAAATCTTTGTAAGGTTGAAAATTGTTTCTTTAAACAGAGCTTAACTTGTCTGCTTTGGGGCTTACAGTAATATTAGGAATGGAAACTGGGTTTATATACATATGCATGCACACTCAAATATGCACACTTAAAAATGTGCTGATTAAACAAGTATTCTTTGTTTCCTTTGTATTTGGTTATTAGCATCTTCCAACTTGGCACTATATCTTTTTCTTGATTAAAACATATTGGCAAATGGGCAAAACCCCCAGTGTTTTAAGTGTTGGAATCAAGGGCTGTTTCTTCAAAAACAAAACAAAAAAACTCTTTAGTGATAGGAAGTATCTCCTGATTAAGAGTGGCAAGTATTTGGGAAGGATTACAGCCTTTCTGTATGTACTTGTCTTTTAAAAATTTTTGGGCCTTAAACTTGTTAAGGTAGCTTTTCATAAATTTTTATTCATTATTTCAATTGAAAAGCTATTTTCCTACCTTTTCTGTCTGTGCTTTTCATAGCTTCCTGAGATAGTGATATTAACTTGTCTGCAGTACATTGGTCATGCCTGTAATGTAAATTTATGCTGTCATTGCTTCTTGATGATGAGTAGATGAGAACTGTGTAGTACAATAACTTGGGAAGGAGATGGAAAATTGGAGAGTGGTCAGAAAGATGTATGAAAGCTGGATTTTGTGTTCTCAAAAATTTATTTTCCCACCAGTTGCTTGAGGGAAGATATTAGATTTGTTGGGCCTGCACCTCTGGAAAAAACAGAGGATGAGGAAAGATGTTAGTGAAAGAAACTCTTAACTGCCCATCAGTGGATGGACTTCCAGCCAGGTCAGTGTTTGGTACGGTGCTCATTTTTAATTGTTCTCTGCTCAGCTGGTGAGTGTGGGAGGATATTTCTGAGAGGAGGAATTTCTTCCCAAAAATGTATGTATGTGGAAACCTTGTTGTAACAGAATACCTCAGTCTATGAGCTGTGGTGCTATGGACTGCAAATTTTTTTGGTTTGTGAATAAGCAGAGACAGGAAGTGTATGTCGTCAAGTTGATGATCAGAAAACTGCTTGCACTAACACACAGAAATGCTGCAAGGATGTTGCATCTAAAGGGATAAATTGAACAGTAGTCGCTCTTCATAATCTTAAATTCCTTCCTGTCTGAATGCTTCTAGTGAGTTGAGGTTGGGTGAAATTTGGCAATTTTGGAGTAACTGGTATTAAATAACAGTTGCTGTTAATGATTCTCTTTTCATGGTGGTTGGAAATAAGGAGACAACTCCAGTAATTTCTCTAAGAAGCCAGAAGTGCCGTTTCACAAGCATAATCAGTGTGTCATCAAACTCTGGAATGGTTCCAAATCCATAATGTGCAAATCAAGTGTCTCCTTAGTAACATTTGTGATACTGTCCTGCTTGATGACACTGTACTTGGGGTGGGAAGGACTGGGGCAGTTGTGGTATGGGCAAGGTCATGAAGTGAAGTATGTTTTGATGTGGCTTTTAATGCTAGGCCAAGGTATGACTTCTTTCGTTTTGATGAAATACATTGGGTTCTTCAATGCTTATGTATCAAAGCATAAATACGGAACTTCTTTTATGAATAGGAATGTATTCCAAAAGTTCACATACTGGTTCAAAAGATTGAAATGGCAGGAACTTAAAAATAATGATGATAATGTTGTTAGCCTGTTAGTATTGCATTCTCTAAACTGCGTTTTTTTGAATACAGTTTTAACTTGAATGGATTATACTGCTGTATCTAAAGTGGGGAGGTAAGAGCTGAGTACCTAGGAGTTTAATGTCCTGTTAAAAGCTAATGGATATTTTGTATTCATATGGATTGTTGTGCATCTGGTGAGTGTGGGTTAGAACCATTATATTAAAGCTGTTGCTTTTTTGCGCTAGTGTGTGGAAAAGCTTGCTGCCTCTCATTTAGTTCCTCTACTTACCAGTTGTTGAATTTGCTGATGCTTAGTTCCTCTCTGTTGGCAAGAAGCTGCGATTGGTATCTAGGCAACGCAGGTCCAGCTAAGCATCTCCGTGGCTTGCTTAAAGAGATGAAAATTTTCCATTGCAGGGGAGCGGATTTTTCCTTTGTAACTAATTCTTTTATCTGGCTTTCTTGTCGTGCCCAAGGTTAATGTATCATTGAAACTATGTAGGGATAGTTTTCAAATATTAAAAGGCTACATTTTAAAATTTTGAGTTATTTTTGTAGATGTTCATTTCTATGACTACTGTTAAAAATATTTCATTAGAATGCTAGTTTTGGACATTATATAATAGCTGTTTCTTTTAGAAATACTTGTCCCTTTTTTCCATTTTGCAAAAAGCTTTATGACAAAATGTAGCCTGGTATAGTACCCAGAAACTGCTACTCCTGTGAAGTCTGAAATTATGCATGTATTGTGGAAGCAACAGTGTTTCTTCAAATGAAGATCTGACATTGTTTATAGTTAAGTGTTTACTAATCAGGTGTCTAGGGGCATGAAATAACCACTGAAAGCTTTTGCAGCTTCTTGACTTGTGTAGTAATAAATCTTTGAGGTCTTGAATCTGTCTCAGAAAGATGGGGTGTATTAGAGTAAGGTACTGCTAATTTTCATAATAGATACAGAAAGTACTCTTTCGGTGTATTGGTTGTCAGATGCTTAACTTGCAACCCGTGATGACTCTGCATCTGGATTGTTGATGCTTATGGAAGATCGTCTTTTACTAGAGGTAGCTGGAGCTGTTTAGTGTCCAGTTTTCTGCTGTTTTACTGGAAAAATAAGGGCTTGCTCCTAAAGTGATTTTGATCACTTAGTCCTGTTTGATGACAAACTCTGTATTCTTGAAGGATGTTCTGTGATGAATGAGTGGACAAGAGACAGCACATGTACTGTGGCTGGTTTGGAGGTGCTGTATATGCTGATTAGCCAGGTAATAGACCAGACAGAGCAGATAATTGCTGAATTCACACGGTAGCCTTTCAGTTGTACTGTGTGCCTTGGTCCCTTTCTATCCTGCTGTGTTGACATCTAGAAAGTTGGAACTAGCAAAATTGGATGACACTTTACCAATGATGTCCTGGATTGTTGAGATCTGTAGTGGACAAACTCAAAGATAGAAGATAGAATTGTTTTGGCTGTCTTTCTCCAGAAAACCATGCTTACAAGGAGCTATGGGTGGTCCCCCCCCCCCCCCCCCAATAAAAGACCACTCTTGGTCTCTGTCTCTTAGAATGAACATGGCAAAAAATGTTAACTTTTTTTTTGAAGCACAGAGAGCTTCGACTAGAATACCTAAAAAGCAATGCAGGAAAGTGTGCTAAAGTGCCTGAAACCTTATCAGGAACTGTGAATGCTGCCTAATTTCGTTTATTGAAAATGACCACTTCCTTTTAAAAGTTGATCCTCTGCATTTTCCATTTCTCTTCCAAAAGAATAAACTGTGCTTTGTACTCCAGGTATGTGGGGACAGTGTGACAGCTATTGCTTTTGTTTTGTTTGTTTTTTATGGTGACATCAATTACATTAAAATAGCTCCTTGTTAGGAAGGTGAGGAGTGAAACTGCTGATAGGCTAAGCATCATCTTGATGTTTCTGTGGCGTTAGCTCTTTCAGAAAGTTGCATTAATTTAACGGAGGTATGAGGTGACTAGCTTTAAGTGATTAGGAACCTGTTTACCTTTGGGGAAAAAAATTTGGATCTGATTTGGTATAATTGGTCAGTTTTCTAAACAGGGATCTGAATGTTAAACTGAGGGTCTAGTTCTAGATGAGAAGGCAGAATGTTTTTGGAGTCGTTTCAGAATTCATGGAAATGAGCAATTTCTCAGTGATGGGGGGTAAATGGAATGAATAGCGAGTTGAGTGGCGAGAGGACCGTCTTTCGATTGTTTTATTGAAACAAAACCTTCGGAATATTTAACCTTAAATTCTGAATGGTGATTTCTTGTGTTTAAAGTGCAAGTGATGATTTAACATCACTGTGCACAGTTTGCTTCCAAAGAATAAAATGGTCTTTCATAAGCTTGACTTCTCCCTAAGATGAATTTTTTCCAACAGTGTGCTGTTTTTCAGAAAAAAACTGGAACATGAGCACAGCATGGATGGTGGTGCTATACTGCAGTTTTTGGAAGAGAAAATAGATTGTCAGCAGTCACCCTGTCTGAATTTTCACTTTTTGGTTAACGATGGTTTCTTTTTGAAGACGGTTGTCAACCACACTTGCTTGTGGTATGGAATCACTAGCTGCTTTTAAAGCCTTTTGTAAAAGCAACAGATGTGTTAAAAGAGCATAAGAATTCCTGTAGTTGTGTACCATTACATGGGCTAATAAAACAAGATATTTTTGTTATTGAGTGTATTTCAGCCTTCAGAGAGATGTAAGCAATGCAGTCGAGCTGCTGTGAAAGCTTCCTTTTATCGATTATTGAAACTGATAAGTTTTTTCAAGTGCTTTCATACTGCTAATCGAATATGTAAATTGAGATTAAAATTAATTATTTGATAGTGATTATTATGGTAAGCCTGTAACTGGCTTCAGATGGTGTATTATGAGATCACAGAAGATGAAAACATGAAATACACATATGCTTTAAAAAGTGGCATTTTTGAAGTATTATGCAAGTGTTTGTATGCATGATTCTTCTCCCTCTTGTTAGGGAGAAATTGTGCCTCAAATGAGTTACGGTTATTGTGAGAAGCATCTACTTCTTTTCCCTTGGTTTTGTTGTGCCATGTTAAGTCTTGTGAGACCCTACTCCTGTCCTTACGTGCTTGTGTCCAATCTACTACAGTTTAAAAAGGAAACACAGGGAAATTATTCTTCCTCATGTTTTGGGATTGAATGTCAGTAATTATTGAGTGATCCCAGAAGGAGCTGCATGTTCAAGATCTTAGAACCTAATGTTTGTTTTCACTATGCCTTTAACAAGTGTGGAAAGGGAAAGAAGAGTGCTTAGAGTCACTAAATCCTATAAAATCTTCCCTTTAAAATAAAAGTCTAGGTTGTGTTATTTGACTTGATGTGTTATTTGGTCATTTGAAATGTTATGAGCCAGAAATACAATTAAAAAAGATATACTAAATGCATCTCATGAATCTTAGCTGTTCTAGAGCGCAAGCTCCATCCTCTATCCTGATCATCAGAGCTAAAGCTTAAAAACTCAGAATCCTAGTTTGAATTGTAGATGGGCATTTGAAGTCATCCTGACTCCTTTCTTCTGGACTGCTTTTGACCAGTCTCTGTTTAAAAGAAGAGTAAACTGTCCTTTGAAGGAGTATGTTGATGGGATACATAGACACATAAATAGGATGCATGAAATATGTGATTGCGGGTTGTTGGCACGGTTCTTCCAGTAATGGTTTATTTGTGGATGATCTTTGTTTTGTGCCCCTTTGAACATTTTTGTTTTAAGGGGCTAGGCTGGATTGTAGGATTTGGCCATCTAAGCTTAAATTTAAGACTTGTGTTCTGAGAGATATCTGAAGGGAATACAGCAGAAGAAAACTTCACGTAGCTAAATGAATATGACCTTTGAGCAAGACTTGGCAGAGTCTTCCTCTTTGGCAACTTCTTATATGTGGCAACTCGGTTGCAACTTCAAGGGTCAGTCGCAAAGATATCACCTTATTTTACTGAATGATTAGAAATACAGTCATCAGACTACTAAATTCATGATAATGAGGAAGGCATAGTCATGGATTTATTTTAATCTTTGAATTTCTGGTTTTTTATATCTTAAATAACACTTCCATGTGCAATCCACACATTTCTGTTGTATTTTCAGAAGATTAAAGGCTGAATGCTATTTTGGTTTGTCTGTGACAAAGGGCAGTATTGTCTAGATATAGCAACTGGTGTTTTTAGCTGCTGGTGCCAGAATACTGCTTTAAGATGGATCAGTTTCTAAATAGGAAGTTTAAATAGCTTAGATCTGCTGGTTCAGGTTTTCTAATTTCCATGGCATTTCTTTTCTTGGAGAAGAGACGAGTTCTTAAATTACACGATCCTTGGAAAAAATACGTGGGTCAGACTTGCATGTTCTTTTCTGGCTAGGTATGCTTAACCTATAACTTGTCCTTGTTTTTATTTTAAGGAGCTGAAACAGCTTTACTTTAGAGGTAAAACTCTCTGGAGTTTTCTATATGTAGCTGTTAAGTTTACAGATTACAAATGATAGAGGCAAAGCTGAAAGCTGTTGCTTTTTTGGTATCTTGAAATACTACTTATGTTGAGCTCATGATTGATCAGAATAAAAACCTTCCCACAGCTGAGTGGCCATCATTCATTGCTATACATGCCTCTATTAAGAGAAAGCTAGAAACTGTTGGAGATGCCCTTTGTTACTGTCTTGCTTTCTAAGATGAAGACGCATTGGGGGAGCTGGAGTTTTCCTAATAATGTAGGAGTAGTTTAGGGAAGATAGGTATAATTGTTGTGTGCATTAAAAAAAAAAAAGAGGAAAGAGATAAAACCACATGATGCACCTTCAGTTTAACTGTTTACTCCCTTAATGTGTATAATGTTTAGATATATGAATTTCTGTGGTTCTTTGGACTTTTAGCTATTAAAATTCAAAAGTCTTGCAGATATTTTCTACAAGATGTGGCTCTGCAGCTACTCTGTTAACCTTACAGGTGTAGTTGTATGTCTTAACCTGTGTAGCAATGTTCTTTTCTCTAATAGTAACTATTGCTGGTTCAAATTATATTTAAAGAAAAACAAAACTAGAACTTCATGTTTAGAGAGCAAAAGGAGATAGCCCAAAAATGTTGCTAGTTTAACAAAAAATGTTTTATATGCTGAAATAGTACATCTTTCCATACATTTGTCAGAGTGCCTCATCTTTCATTTGCATAATATAATCAATATTCCTATCGGATAGGAAAAGCCTGATACTCCCATTACAGATAGGGATCTTGGCAGAAGGTTTTGACTTGCATCTTCTTGGGAGGCTTGTAGCAGAGCAAGGTCTTAAATGTAGCCGTTATGAGTCCTTAGCTGCTGTGCACAGTGTTGGACCGTCCATCCTCTCCTTTCAGTGGAGGAAAAGAGATCTAGACGAATACCTTTGGGTGGTGTACTTGCTTTGATATCCTAGAGGAATATAGGGTGTTTCAGGATGTTCTTTACTGCGCTGTAGTTTTCAACCATCCCAAAATTTTTTTATAACTGTTCTGAAGACCTGTAACATTGTGAAAGGTTTGCAGAATTGCTAAAAACATTTTTAAAAAGCTGAATATTTTTTCATCTGTGTTTTGCTTGTCACGTGCTAGTGATAGACGAGTCCTGGGACAGGGCATAGAATTATTCTGTTATATTTATAAACTAATGCCAGTGGATGTGTTTCAAATTTTATGGCTAAATTTCTCCAATAACACATCAGGAAAAATATATGCAACTTGAAATAGCTCCTGTAATTAGTGTGGGGATGAGGAAGGACTTCTTGCTTTAATTTATTGAACTGATGAGTAGATACTTCCCATTTGATAACAAGCATGCAGTCTGTCTTGGTGGGAATCTTTTGTTAGTGATCTAATGTTAAAAGAAGCGAGGGTTAGATTTGTAGCTAGATGAGACCACTGTCCGGTTAGCTCTGACACTTTTCCAAAAGAGTTTTGCAACCATATATTGCAGAAACCTTGTGCATGAATTCATGTATGATTCTGGCTTCCTATACTCAAATTTATTTTGTGTGATTGCATAAATTTTTTCAATGAATTTTCTTCCCCTTTTATCTGGAGAAGTTCTTTCATTGTTCCAAACTATAGCAGTGTATTGCTGCAGTTGCCAGCCCTTTAGTAAGGACAATTCTGTCAAACTAACCAAAAACTCCAGCCTTTTTATCAGCATTTTTAACACAAGAAGGTGGCTTCCTTCATTGATCTAGCTTAAGTGCCCTTAATTTAACAAGAAGAATATGCTCTAATTTTTTGGCTTTTTTATCTGTAGGTGGCTATGATAGACTCATCACTACAGTGCCTGACTTCTGTCACCCTTGTGATTTACCAGTGAAGGTTATAGCAGAAGTATGTCTGTTTTGAAAGTGAATGCACGTGTAGCCTCAGCATGTAGATGTGGAGGAGCTGATACTATTTTACTCTTGCATTTGTCAATGTCCCATGCTGATTATAAAACCTCATACCTACTCATCTTTGACTACATGTCATTTGGAGGCAACTTAATGATCGTTATATTAATTGATTCGCTACAAAAAAGCATGAATAGTTTGCTTTGCATAGAAACTTGTAGCTCAGCATCCTTTTTTTTGTCTTCCCAGTCTTTATAAATAACAAAATAGTATGTGCCTTCACATCCACTTGGTTTAAATTTATACTTGATAAAAAAGCCATTTTTCCTTCCACTCCAATTTTTCTTTAAAAGTGAGCTTCATCCAGTAGTTTTCTGAACTCTTGTGGGTCTGGGTATTTCCAGACACTAGCCAACTTCAAAGACCATTGCAAAGACCTACAACACACTGCTGCCTTTTGTCATGTTTTGGTGCTTGTATTTATGGAAAATGAAAAATCAGATGACTAAAAAGCAGTAGGCTTACCTGTGATATCTCTGCCAGGGTGACAAGGTGACATTGCTTCCCTTGTCTCCCCCACCCCATGTTGAAAGCTATTAGGTCTACTGTATTAAATTTGCATTGCTTGTTTTGGAGAACTGAACTTTTTGTTTATAACAAAAAATTGAAATTCTATTGACAATTGCAATGCGCTCTTATACTGGAGACAGAACTTTTTCCTAGAATACTGTTACCAGAATAAGTGTGTGTTTCATGTAATCCTGCAAAATTTAAGGCTCCTTCTAAGGCTTCTTCCAAAACTTTAGGGTTTATGTGGGTATGTTTTTATGTGGGCTCAGCACTTCTGCCTTAATGAGATAAAAATGTGGAGCTCTAGCTTTTATTGTTTAAACTTTGAAAGACTTTTGCGGGCGGAGGTGGGGAATTATCATATGTTATTTAGAAGTAAAATGAACCATGAAATGTGAGAAACTAAAACAGTTGTGATGAATGAATGTGGAGATCTTTTTCCATTAAGACTGAAAAACAATTATTGTACCAGGGCTTGCTCCCTAATCTGTATGCAGTTCATCTTTAAAATGTAATTAACTTTTCTTTCTGATGCTATTTTAAGGCAGCTGACTAAATACTGAAGGATTCCAGTCTTTAGGAAGAATTTTTGTGTCAGAACGCACCGGAGTAACCTCAATTAATCAGCCAAACAGCAACTAAAATGAACGTTAAAAACAATTCCTTACCAGTGTTAGACTGGGCCTATTTGCTAATAAAATAGGGCTATGTGTAGGGGAATTGCAGAGTTTTCATCAAAATAAATCACTTTTGCAATAACTGAGCCTGATTACATTTAAGATACCTGATGGTCTTAATATCCTGCTCTTGCATCCTCTGCTTTTTTTTGTGTATTTTGTGTTCTTTGATTCAAGGAACGTGCCTTGCTATTTGTAAGGTGACGCAGGCACTTAAAATACTAGTAATGGGACAGAAAAGGGGTCTTTCCTGTAGTTTGGTTATGTAAGATCTTCTAAAACTCACTGCTTGTACAGTTTGGTAGGTGTACTGTAGATTCTTAATGTGTGTTTATTCTGCTTTAGTCATGAAGGGTCATTCTCTTTGGATGTTTTAATGACTTACCAACTCAGACCTGAGCATTTTTTTTAGTTTTATGCTTGAAGCAGGTGGTGAAGTCCTCAGACTTGCCGTATACAATGTCTGCATTGATGTTTGTGAGCTCCTCTGTTCCTTTTATTTATCCCCTCCTGAGTATTTTCCGGCTGAAGCAGTGTTCTCTTTGGCTTCTCTAGCAGATCACTGATTTTCTTCTTTCTCCTGTTGGCTGGCTATGCAGTTTCCTCTTTTCCCTTGGCACCTGGGGAAGCGGTTTAGCGTTGTCTGATTCAACAGAGTTATACCTTCTTTCAGGAGCGCTACTCCGCAGGTAGCTATGCCAGTCAGCCTTCCCCTCTACTCCCCGATGAACTGTGAGAGAAGTTGGCAGAAAGCTTTGCTCACCTGCTATTTCTGTCACAGTAAAGCTGATTTATGGTTCTTGTGGACTTCAGATATTGGCCACCCAAACTAAAAGTCTGCAGTTGGGAGACCCCTGTTTTAAAAAACAGATTGGTTAGTATGGCAGTTCTTTTTCAGTAGTTCTGCTGTTAACAAGGTTTTGGGAAAAGGTATTTTGGTGAGATGGTTATGAAGGGAAGAGCTGTTAACAGAGCTGTGCTCTCCAGAGGGTGCTTTTGTTAATGCAATTACATATGGGACTATGTCAAGGAGCTATAATGACATGAAACACCTCCCAAAGAATGCCATCACCTGAGATTAATATTAGGTCTGAGTTTTGTCAAAACATGAGTTCACTGTGGTATCCTCTGGATAGTCATTGTGACGCATGAATGTCTGAGAATAAAATGTTTTTTTTCTTCACATGTCACTTCTCTTTTACAGATTTGGGTTTTTCACATCATTTGCTGCTTAGTTTAAGAATGACATTAATCATGCTAATTATTATTCCTTGTGAGTAGGCAAATTTATATTTGGTATTTCCTGATATATACTTGAATATACTTGATGCTTATGAAGGGATAATATATTTGCTCTTTTTTTTTTCTGATGTATCCTTTGAGCAAAAGATACTATTAAAGGCATATGAAAGCATATAGTGTGTGGGGGAGGAAGGGCAGAGTACACTGAACCTGAGTTGTGTATTTGGGGAAGTCATCTGAAAACAGCTATTTCAGTGTTACTTGCCCCAAGAGTATTGAAAATGAACTGGTGATAGGTCTTGACAGTCTTTCCCCGAATTCTATCTCATGCTTATACTGTTTAAAATTACTGCCACTGGAAGCTTTTGATCTTAGATCAGAGCTCTTATAAGGAAAAGGAACCCATTTGACATAGTTGTAAGGTTGTGAATCGAGTGAGGTATTTCAAAATAAGACAGTGCAGAGCACTTCTAATAGGCATTACAAATGTGATCCAGATCTTGTTGATAATGAGTGGGAAAATTCTCAGTATTAAGTGGAGCCAAAATAGCAAATAAATCCTGCTTGTAGTGGTAATGGTAAAAAAGCAATTTTTTTAGTAGGATCTTAAACTGTTTTGATGTTGTATGCAAGTAAGAACAACTTTGATCTCTTTACTGCATGAAAACAAAGGGAAATTTGTTAGGTGCCTTCCCATCTTGAAAAGGTAAAAAATAATTGTTCAAAGAGCAAACTAGACCTGCCAAACTCACTGCAATACGAATCAACAACAAGAATGTATAGGCTTGTTTCAAGTGCTGTTGCTCGGTTGTTCAAATCATATGCACGTAATTGGCTTATATGGCAGGCAATAAATTACTTTGCACAAATAATAAGTTTGATTAGAGGCTTTATAGCAAGGAGTAGAAGTTGCTTGCTGATGCCTTATTCAGCAGTCCAGTCACACTCAGATTTAGAGTGTATAGATGTAATAATGCATCTTTTTCAGTATGAGCATCTACTACAAAAATCTGATAGTAGAAACAGAATATACTTGAGTGTTGCACTACATTTTAGGAAGATGAATGTAAAAGGAGCACTTACTAATACCTCTATAGTAAAGTCATCTTTGCTGGTGTGAGTTGCCCCCATTTAACTCTGGATAGATTCACATTTGCCTTGTGGTCATGCAGATGAGGTATGGTGTATTTGATTTTGTACAGGTGTTCATAATTTTTTCTCTATGGAGGGGAAAAAAAAGCCCTAAGGTTTTTGTGAGCTTCTCTGTCCCTTTTCAGCTGGTATTTATCCCTTCTTGAATATTTTTCAGGCTGAAGCAGCCTTATCTTTGGCTTCTCTAGCCAAAAAAGGTCTAAGCATAACTGAGATTTTGTATAATACCAGAACTGTGAAAAACTTACTGTACTAGCTGTTGAATTGGACATTACACAATATGACACAGTCTGAGATCTTTCTTTTTCAGAGTAGTGAAATAGCATGACTATTTGTGTCAAATTCTGTGCTTGGTAATTCCCTTGACAATTGAGTGTGGTGCACTGTGAACAAATACTCTCTAGACCGCTTGGGCATATATGAAAGAAAACAAGTTGAGCTGCTACTAATGAGCTCCCTGCTGATGTATTGGGAAAACAAAGTGTTGTGTAACATCTATGTTGGAAGTACTTTTTGCTGGACAGTCATTTTTATAATGTAAACATCTGTAAGGCTTAACTTTTAATGCAGCTCTGTTGCTCTGAGGCGGTAGGACTGGGACTAGTTGTTAGGATGAACAACTTTCTGTTGATACAGTGTTTTGGTTAAAGCAAGTGACTGCTTAATTTGGAATAAGTATTTCCTTGCTTTTTTATATGGCAAAATTGACCAGACTTGGAGAATGCAAGTGGTATTAGGGGATAAGGGAGGTTTCAAGCTGCTTCCTAGCTTTGTTTCAAGCTGCTTTCTAGTTTGAATCACTGCAGCTGCATCAGTAGGTCTCTACATCAGGGATAATTACGAAGGTGGCCACTGAATAGTAATACCATCTTGGAAAGAGTAGCTCTTGAAATGCTGATGTGCTGTGATGCTACTAAAAGCATGTCTGTGCCAGTGTAAAAGCCCTGTCGCTACATGGTCTTGTACATACTTAGCTGTGCCTTCCAGTGAAAGCCAGAACTCTTCTGGGAGCAAGGTTTTATTTACGTGGTGGAAGAGGATTAAGCAAAATTCCGGAAATTTGGAGGAATTGCTGACTCGAGGGAATTCTCATTAAAACTCTGAAACTTACAAAATTATTGATGCATAATGCAAATACAAATTAATACTTTAAATTTTACTGGTGGACAGTGGAAGTAACTCAATGAGAGCTGTTTTGGGGAGCTAATGTGGCTTGTTAATGTGTGCTTGGTTAAGGCTTGAAGTAGTTTCATATCTACTGATAAATGAACTTGAGTTGACCGTTGAGTAACGGTAGAGAGGAGTACGGCCCTCCACTGAAGTGAGCGGTTACTGTAGGGAGGTGTCTAGAAATGTATTCTGAAACTTACCTCCTCTAAAGCACTGACAGTGCCACCTTCTGGCTGTGGCTGTTGCCGAGATTGATTAAATCGTCTTGGATTTGAGGTCGGATAAGGGTATATTGGTTTCTGTGGTTTTTTGGGCACTACAGTGTCACTTAGCTTGGTTGTAGGTGAATAGATTTTTGGAAATGGCTCGTGTCTGGGCTGAAATCGAGAGTTTTTGAGCCTTGTTTTTAAGCTTTCAAGTTGTTGATATTAAGGCAGATGAGAAACTTCTCTAGGCATATAGCAGCTACGTTATGAAAATACTAGGACAATAGTGCAAATAGAGAAGGGAAGTTTACTGATATTTGCACTAATCTTAAAATATAACTAGAATATCAGAAAAGGGCATAGTTTCAGGGAAATACTATCCCAGATGAAATTTTCCATGCTCCTGCAGAGGCACTCCAAGTCTCGATTTCTGCATTTCAGTTAAAAAAAAAAAAAAAAAACGGTCACAATTCTTTAATAAAATAAAAGAGGGGGAAGCTAGCTTGAGTGGAGAGAGTAAAACAATATTGATCTGTTATCCTTAGCTGCAGATGAACGTTCCAGGAGTTGGAGTTGATTGACCTGTTGTTTCTTTAAGCGATTTAGTTGCTTAATTCGATTAATGTCCTTACGTATGAGGCACGCTGTAGGCGTTTATACTTCTGTTAGCACCATTGCTTTAAGCCTGCAGTTCTCTGCTTTTAAAGTTAATGTAAAGCTATTAAATATCTAAGGAGGACAAATAAAAATAGACCGGTGACCTAGAACACTTTGTAGTCTCTTTGAATTAAGTGCATTATTGTTTGTGTAATGATCTTCAGACAAAATAAGCATAAGGTTGCTTTTAGATGCAAAAAGTTAATCATTAAAGCTTGGGTCTAAAATTAGAGCAACTCAACTTAAAAATTTACTGAAAGGCACAGATTAAGACAGTCATATTTTTTTAGCCTTCTTGTTTTAATTGCATATCAAAGCCCAAGTTGCATGAAACTGGGAAACTGGCCAGAATTGAGTGAGATGAAGTCATAGGGACTTAATAGCAGATACTTCTTATCCAACCAGATTGTATGAAATACTTTGCCTCCAGCTGTACATATGCAAAAATAAGATCTTGGAGAAGGGCTTCTTACTCATATGTTTTTCATCTGAAAACTTAGCATCTATGAATATTTTAAGTGTTTAGCATGTTGTTGTGAATAAACAAGTGATGCAATTGCCCAGCCTGGGCCTCAGTAGATTTTTGTGATTGCTATTGCTGTCTAGAAAGTATGAATTGTAAACTTATTTTTAATCGCTGCGTTCTTTGGCTGACTTAGCACGTGTGTTTTGTTAACGTTCAGCACGAGGGAGGGAAAGGTAATTCCATCTGGTGCCGCGAACATACACTGGAGGGCTTTCAGCGTAATTTGGACTCTGTTCGCACTTACGATGAATGTTTAAAATCGGGGGGGGGGGGGGCGGGGGGCTAGCGCAGGGTTTTGCCTCCCGCTCGCCCCCTGAAGGTGCCGCGCGGGGCGGGCGAGCGGCTCCCGGGCGGCCCCGTGCTGCCCCCCCGCCCCGCGCCCCGCCCCGCGGCGGCTCCCAGTGGCCGCGCCGCGCTGGGCGGCGCTGCCCGCGCCCGGCTCCCCGGCTGCCCGCGGCTCCTCGCCCTCACTCCGCCGCCGCCTCCGAGCGAGCGGCTCTTGGCTCCCTGCGCGCGGAGGGGCCGTCGCGGCCGGCTGGCCTAGCGGCGCCTCAGGGCACTAGCTGCGAGCCGTGTCGGGAGGTTGACGGCCAGGCGTTCTGTTGCATTTGTTTTAACAGACTTTTTGAATCGGAATACACACCTTCGTATCTTGGAGACTTCTGGCTCGGAAGTGCCTTCACCACTGTCACCTTCCTCTGTCTAATGCGCTACAAGGATGAGCCCAGCATTTGGAGCTATGGAAGTGGAGCACTATTCCAAGGGAGTCCTCCTCGAACCCTTTGTCCACCAGGTTGGAGGGCACTCCTGTG
This sequence comes from Struthio camelus, assembly GCF_040807025.1. Lineage (NCBI taxonomy): Eukaryota > Metazoa > Chordata > Aves > Struthioniformes > Struthionidae > Struthio > Struthio camelus. The sequence goes on along the minus strand of NC_090955.1, from coordinate 14,990,378 downwards.
TCCTCCGGTTTAATGACAAGACCATCTGTAAACCCCTTATTCAGAGGGAACACCAGTTCTATGAGACTCTCCCAACAGAAATGCGTAAATTCACTCCACAATATGAGGGTAAGTTACCAAACCTTAGAATGGGGTAGGGCTTTTTCCTTCCTGAAATGCAAGCATGCTGTGCTGTCTGTTACCTCTGAAATCTCTTCTATGTGGAAGAGATTTTAGGGTTTTCTTTTCATGTATTTTGATGTTGTCTGAGGCAGGCTGTGGAGATGCAGGGTGGAAATGCTTGCCAAGTTGGTGTTTGGGCTGACTAACAGCATTAGAGTAGAGCAGCTCTGCTGGTGATAGCCCATTTATCTTCCTTAGGCACAGGTAAGTAGCTAACGGCTTGTAAGTGTTTCCGGTAATACTCTGCTTTTATTTATGTGGTGCTTCTAGTGTTTTTGACACTTGTTTGATGTTTGTTTACAGAGACTTGGTAAGATTGGTTGACAACATTTTGTGTAAGCTTAGCTGTGGTTCCTTTTGTTTTTGGATTTGTCCTCTGACTCTCATTTTGATCACAGTAAATACGTGTCAGTAAAGTGTTGTGTTAAATGTTTGCATTTTTGTTGCTGCCACGAAGGAAATAAGTTTGTGGTGTTTAGGTAGGCAAGGATCAAGTAGCCATGATGAGGCTGAGTCAGATGGTACGTAGGAGTGGAAATTCCAGTTCTCCTAAGCATTGCACTAGTTAACAGGAATACTTTTCTTTGTTCGTTACTCCATGAGCGGCTGCCTGGTGATTAATAAGTAATGTCTGAACCATTTTTTTAAATGGGGTTGCTTTTTAAAGCATATTGTTTTGAACCACCAAGTATGGGTGACCAGGTTTTGCGTGCTGTTTGTTGTGAAACTGGTGGAAGACTTCAGAGAAGATGTTTCAGAGCTATGCTCCCTGCAGGCTTACTGAGACTTTTGACACATCTTACTACAAGTTCTGTTGGACTGTTGAAGAAAATGTGACCTTTGAATAATTCTTCTCAAAATGGAATAGAACAATTGTACTACTGTACATGGCTTTTTTTGGGAAGTGTGGGGAGGAATTTAGGGGTAAGGGGCCTCATTTGGTCCATCTGTGTTATTTCTTCCAGGATAAAGCCAGAGGTCACTTGCTAGCTGCCCCTCCCCTTTTTTACCCTGTTGTCCTTTCCTTTGTGGCAGCAGGACTGTCAGTCAGAGCTTCTGCACTCCCTGCCCCAGCTACTGTAGGTCTCAGAGCCAGCCGCCTGCCCAGCTCAGAAGTGCCAATCTCTCGACGAGAACTCTCCCCTCTGGCCTAGTGATGAGCTGCAAGAACTGTGCAGATTGAGTAATTTGAGGATAAAGAGAGAGGACTGAAAAACTAAAAAAACAATTCAGACAATTGTTATGGCTTCTTCATTAACCATTGAAACTTGCTAATAATAGCGCTGAGGGCGCTTCTGTCAGAGCTCTCCACTAAGACTCTTAAAATGCAATGCAGTGCTCTAGAGACTCTTGAGAGGAGGATGAGAAAAAATGCTTTCAAGGTTCACCATGTTTCTCTGTACCACAATTGGATTGTTTTGTATTGCATTTTGTTATTTATTTCACGAGATTGCTGCATAACCAGTATCAATAAAATATATTGCCAAAAGGAGAAGAAAATGTATAATTAAACGTGGTGGTTCTAAGTGGAAGCCTCGGAACTAGTTTCTGTTGTAATGTGACGTATTCCTTGTTCTGCTCTGCTTGCAAACCTTTCCTTTTGCCTGGGAATCTATTACTGAATCTTGTTTGGATAAATGCTTTTTGTTTTGCTGTCATGCAAACTTAAAGCTTTTGGTGTTTTTTTTTTTTGTGCAGGTTACTTTTCAGTGCAAGATGTTAACCAAGAGTGTTTATCTCTCTTAGGGTCAGACCAGTCAGGTTTTTTAAAATTAATAAAAACTTTATTAATTGAAATTGTCTCCTGTTATTATTTGATTCTTGCTTGACTCTGTGCATCAGAGAAAAGAATCTCTTGTATCGTTTTTTTTGTCAACCTGATAAATTGTCTTTTGTGAGGTGTCTAGGTGTTTTGGTGTTTGTTAGGTTGGCAGATGAGTTTTGGCCTGTGGCAAGATATACTAAGGACCAGGGTAAGAGAAAAAGCAAAAGTTGCTATATTCTTAGTGTAAAAATCATGTGTTGCAAAAGGCTTGCTTGTCGCTTCAGCAGTTCATAATAGTTTATCACCTTTCTCTCTTCAGGGGTGGTGTCAGTGAGCTTTGAAGAGGATGAAGATGGAAACTTATGTTTAATAGCATATCCATTAAGTGGGGACCACGATAACTTGGAAAACTTAGATAATTCTGACTGTGAACCCAAAAGTAAGCTGTTGCGATGGACTAACAAAAAGACAATGTTGTTAGAGAATGACAAGATACCTAAGGAATGGGTCCGACAGCACAGGAAAGAGGAAAAAATGAAAAGGTATGTTTGGTAGGAGGAAGCTGAAATGCAGAGCACTGAAGGATGAAGAGCGTTTTTCTGTCAAACTGGGAGGTGGACTCCAGAATTCTAGAGCAAAACTTTCATTTACTCCTCACTTTCATTTTTTTCCTGACTTCTTCAATGCAGTCAGATTCAATAATGAAACTAATTTGTCCTAAGCCCAGTAGTATTGTCTCTTCACCTCCTCTCCCCTTCCTCTTCTCCCCTGCCACGGTCTATTAAAGGAGGTTCTCTGATGGATGTGAAGCTTTTACACCTGCAAAAGTGCAGCAGATGCATAAGAAAAAAAAACTGCAGTGCCACTATATGTGGCATGTTCTTGTAGGAATACTGCTTTATCCCTGTCGGTGAATTTTTCCCCCCTCTTTCATTTCTGTTCTATAACTTT